>NW_023276806.1:100422979-101828245 GCF_003668045.3 Cricetulus griseus
TACCCCCGCCACACAGTTGAATCTGAGACCTGTTGTGGCCTCCTCCTTTATGATAGACCAATGTCTGATTAGTGTGTGTATGGAGGACCATCCAGGATGGAAAAGGTGCCAGAAATAGTAGTGTATATGGAAGAGATCAGAGATCAAGTTAGTTCATGGCCAGCGAGCAATTTCTGCTCTTGTCTGTGGTTCTTAGTTGTGGCCCTGTGACTCCCATCTCTGCCTCTGTTTTGACATGACCTGCTCCATGGTATCTGTGTCCTTTCTTCTTTTTCAAGTACAAGATTGGACCATAAACGTGAGAACCCTTTGCATTGGTTTCCAAGTCCAGTTAGACATAAAATGTCTGCTTGTGGGTTTCAGTTGGGAAAGAGATGAAGGAGGAGCTTTCTGGAACAGAATTGGAAACGTAACCTTTAAACATGGTCACTATGCCCAGTGGTCCACCTTGCAGGGATAATCTGTGATTCTCCATGGACAGAATACCACACAGCCTTGAACTCAATTGTAAAGGTAGCTGAAGATCTCCCATCGGGAGTCTAAACCATATCCCTTCCCATCTATCTGAAGCACCGAACTAGAGGAGTGGAAAGGGAAGAGAACTTCTAGAAGGTTTATTTGCACAAAGGATCCAGAAAATCCCAGGAGAAGATCTCACTCTGGTAGAAAAATGAGGTAAATGGCAAGCCTGGCCTTTCAACTTTCGGGTTCTTGTCCTGGGTGGCATGCCACCCTGCCTGTGGTCTCTTTTCAGGTCTCAGGCTGAAGGCGAACTGGGAATGAAAACTGAAGTACTAGGGTCACCACAGTTCAGTGAGGTGTTATGGCAGAATCTATGCAGTTTTCCTCAGGCTAAAAAGGTGTGTGTGTGTGTGTGTGTGTGTGTGTGTGTGTGTGTGTGTGTGTGTGTGCGCGTGTGCGTGTGTTTCTATCTATATGTGTAGGTGTATGCACCTGTTTGTGCGCACGCAGAGGAGGATGTCAGTGTCTTCCTGTAACTTGCTCATCCTTCTCTTGAGGCTGAATCTCTCACTATACCTGAAGCTTGTTGTTTCAGCCAGCCATGCTGGCGGGCCAATGAACTCCTGCCCGTCTCTCCTCCCTTCCCAAGTGCTTGTGTTACAAGCATACGTGGCCACGTCTGACTTTCATGTGGATGCTGGGGTTTCAAACTCATCACACATGCTTGTACAGCAAGCACTCTTACTCACAGAGCTGTATAGTTCCCAGCTCCATCATTGCAGTTTTTATACCTATAGCTCCCAGCTCTGTCTATGCAGTTTTTATACCTATAGTTAGTTCTCAGCTCCATCATTGCAGTTTTTATACCTATAGTTCCCAGCTCTGTCTATGCAGTTTTTATACCTATAGTTAGTTCCCAGCTCCATCATTGCAGTTTTTATACCTATAGTTACCAGCTTCGTCTGCTCAGTTTTATACCTTTATATGGAGAAGCTCAGCTCAGCTGTGGGCCTCCAGTGGCGCTCCCGGTGGTGCCTAGGGCCCACTGGGATGTGGCAGCACTTTGACAGACATGGTTCCAGTCAATGGAAATGACAACTTCTCAGTGATGTAGTGTCCCAAGGTGATGTGGGCAGCTTCTGCTGGAAACAACAGGAGGGACTTCACTTGGTGGAAGTTTAAGCATTCACTTAACTGATTTCTGGGGCGTCCTATGGTATTTCAGGCAAAGGGAACACAATGGTAGCCTGGTGTGATGTGGTCAAAATGCATCATGGTCTGCACTTTGGAAAGCTCTTCATGAATGGGTACCTTGTTTGAACAGAAGCAAAGTGGTAAAAGCAAAGCAGAATCCCCCCCTCATTCTATAGTCCAGTTAGATGTGGAGACTGGGGTTCTGTATACCATAGATATGCAGTTATGTGAGGCTTGAAGTGTAGCCCAGAAGCTTGCAAAGAATGATTTCACACTTGAACACTTTCTTATTCTTGCTTTAGTTTGGAAAATTTGAATACACTTATCATGTATATATGTTGTTTTGAATATATATATATATATATATATATATTTGTGTGTGTGTGTGTGTGTGTGTGTGTATATATACTATATACCACAATTTTTAATCTATCCAGTGATGGACATCTTGGTAGATAACATTTCTTGGCTACTGTGAACAGGACTATAGTAAACATGGGAGTGCATATATCTCTTTGACATACTAAGTTCAGTTTCTCTAGGTTTGTCTGCCAAGGAGCTTGCTAAATCATATATACTCTTCTTGCCCCGCCCCCCCTCAGGTGGAATGGCTAAATTGAATCTATTCACATACGCATTATGCAGTATCTTTGTATATGTGTGTAAGAACCCTTAAAATATACAATCTTTTTGGGAGCCCACTCCACACAGAGGGATACTCTCTTAGCCTAAACACACAGGGGAGGGTCTAGGCCCTGCTCTATATGCTATGACAGACTTTGAAGACCCCCCATGGAAGGCCTCACACTCTCTGGGGAGCAGAAAGGGGGTGGGATATGGGGTCGGTGGGGGGCAGGGGAGGAGGGGAGGGAGAGGGAACTGGGATTGACATGTAAAACAAGCTTGTTTCTAATTTAAATTTAAAAAGGAAAAAAAATACACAATCTTAGCAATTTTGGAGAATGTATACACAAACCACAAAAGTCTCTCCAACAGCCAAAGAAATCCCACACAAAAAGAATAAGGCTGGAAGCATTATAATTTAATGTTGATATTAAAAACATACTGTGAAGTCATTATGAGTGAAACAGCAAGGTTCTGACAAAAACCCTGATACACAGGCTGATGGGATAGACCAGAGAACCCAGGAATAAGCCTACACATTCATTTCTCTCCAACCAATCTTTGGCAGTGCCAGCAGGAATATGTCTTGGGGGGAAGGACAGCCTTGTCAGTAAGTGGTGCTGAGGTAGTTGGACACCCATACATGAAGAAAAAAGAAACTACATCAGACACGAGTCTCATCTTACATAGGAAAATGATAAAGACTTAAATGTGAGACCCCCAAACTATGTAATTACTAGAAAACACTTCTGAATATTGGTTTAGGAAAAGCATTTTCAGACTCTGATCCCCAAATCATAGGCAACCAAAGAAAACTAACAAATAGGATTCCATCAAACTGGAAGTCTGTGCTACAAAGGAAGTACTCTACAGAGGGAAGGGATAGCCTATGGAACAGAAGGAGACACCCACGGGCCATTCATTTGGCATAAGACTGATTTCCAGATCCTTTAAGGAACCTGATCAAAGGCATAACAAGAATAACAGAACCAAATAATAGGACTAGAAAATGGGAAAATAACCTAAACAGACATTTCTCAAAAAATAAACAAATGAACAATTCCATGGAAAAATGTTTAGCTTCCCTACTCATCAGAGAAAAGCAAATAAAAAAACTCAATGAGATATCTCATGCTAGTTAGAATGGTTATGAACAAAAAGACGAAAATAATCAGTCTGGGCTGGGGTCCAGGGTCCAGGGTCCAGGGAGCTCCTATACACTGGGAATATTAATGAGTTAGCTGTTATAGAAAAAAGAGTGGTAGTTTCTGAAAATACTAAAAACAGAATGTCTAGGTGATTTAACAAGCTTCCTACTGTATACCACTAGGAACTGAAGTAAGTATGCAAAGAGAAACCTACACTCTCAAGTGCATTGCATTACCGTTCATAGTAACCCATAAATGGAACGGACCTAGATGCCCATCACTGAGTGAATGGATAAAGAATTTGTGTTATAATACCCAATGGTATTTTTTTCATCCACAAAAGAGTGAAATTCTGTTATGTGTGGCAACATGAATGGAACTTGAAGATATTAGGCAAAGTGAGATAAGTTAGGCTGATGAAGACACTGTATGCTCTCATACAAGGGAGCTAAAAAGCTGATCTCAGAGAAACAGGGAATGGAATAGTTGTTGCTGGATCCTGGGAAGGATCAAGGGAAGAAGAGATGGGGAAAGGGTGGTGAGTGGGCACAGAGGTACAGCTGGGTATGGGGAGTGGTTTCTTACATTCTGGATCAGTAGGACACTATTGGTAGCAGCAATTAATGGAATAGGGAGGCTTTTACATATTCTAACACAAGGAAATGGTAAATAGCCAAAGTAATGGATAAGCCAGTTACCTTGATCTGATCACTCCCCATTATTTTCATGTATTGAAAGTGATACCGCACTGCGGAAATATGCACAATCACTACATGTCAATTAAAACCATGTTTAAAAAGACTGGGATGGGGCTGGAGAGACAGCTCAGACTGTGTACTACCTTTGCAGAGGACTCAGGTTTTCAGCACTCACAACCACTTGTAATTACAACTCCAGGAGATCAGATGCCCCCTTCTGCTGGCCCCTCTACTCACAGGCACATATACACATAGTTAAAAATAAAATCTTTTCAAAATGCAATCCATTCTGGCTAACTACAGTTCACTATGTAGTACAACAGACCCTCTAAATGGATTCTACTGGTGTAACTGAAAATTTGTACTCTTGAC
Source organism: Cricetulus griseus (assembly GCF_003668045.3). Taxonomy (NCBI): domain Eukaryota; kingdom Metazoa; phylum Chordata; class Mammalia; order Rodentia; family Cricetidae; genus Cricetulus; species Cricetulus griseus. The sequence continues at coordinate 100,427,478 of NW_023276806.1, forward strand.
CATCTCTTCAAACCCATCCTGCTCTCCGCTAGCACACCCATGTCCTGCTTGTCTTCCTGCATCTCTGGGTTCATCCACACTATCTCAGTTAACAGGTTCTTTTTCATGTGATGGCTGAATAATATTTTGTTGTGTGAATACTCCATGTTTTCTTTTTTTTTTGTTGTTTCATCCATTGACAAATACTTCATTTAATCTTATAAACCGGCTGTCGTGATCGATGCTGCTTGAAGGTGTGGGTGCAGGATCTCCGTGACACACTCACTTTATTCCCTCTGGCTGTATAACCAAGAGTGGGGGCTGCTGCATCACACTGAAGCTTTAGTTTTAATTTCTCCTCAATGCCTTTTGACATGACAGCCTTTAGGCTGCTAAGCCACTGCTCTTCAGTTGGGGTGAATGCCAGTTATGGATCCAAAACTCAGGGAAGACGAGATGAGCTTCGATGGAGGGATGAGTTGCTGGAGATGCCCGTCTGTCTTTGTGGTTTTACTCGCCCTCGATAGCGTTTGCATGTATGCATCCTTTCTTCCCACTTTTCTTAGGCACAACCTGGGCTGACCATTGCATCATTTCCTGTAGCCAGTGTTTGCCAGACTCCACTAATGTACATGATAATACTCTGAATCCTGCTAAAATGTGGATGTGGATGGATCAATGTATCTGTGGGAAGGCCTGAGATATCGTGCACTTTATCCCCCGCCCCCACCCAGGGAGTGGGAAATCTGGAGGATCTGCACACAAAGACTCTGGACTCATATTTCCTGTTAGGCAATGACTTGAGCAGGTCCCTCATTTGCCAGGCTGCACAAAGCATATTTCCTTATTTTACTGCCAAGGCCCATTATTCACATATGCTATGTGTTTTGTTCTTCAAAAATGAGTCCTGCCTGTCCTACATAAAGTTCATATTTGGGCTTCCTGTAGCAACACAAACTTTTCTCCTGGTGGTGTTAACAGGGTTGGTGGTGAGACCCCAGGAAGAAGGCTGTTGGAGGAAAGAGGTTCATCTTGTTGGAGGAGCTGGGCTACTTACAAGGCAGATAACGTTCTGCAGCTTGCTGAATTGATGGAGGGAAGCACGGGGACTCAGACTCACCTATTTTTCATTCTTTGAATGAAGTCTATCTTCTGAATTACATGAGCCGTGTGAAGCAGGGAAGAGAGCAATGGTTCTGGAAACAAAAACAGAGTTCTTATCTTTTAATACAGAAGAGAATGCCTCAGGATATTATTACTTGTGATTTATGGGGTGCATAGCAATATGACCAGTGTCTCACCATAGCCGACAGAAGACTCTGACCCTCTGCCTTTGATGAACTCTTGTAGTTTCCCAGGGGCAATTTTCCACTGAAGGAGAACAACTGCATCACAAAATTCTGACTTAAAAAATCATACTGAATGAGCAACTAGTAAACTCAGCTTCTATTCTGATCATAGATTTACCATCTACAATTCCTAAACCTTCTCACCACTAAGAGGTTAGGGTAATTATACTGGCTCTTAAGGTTTAGTTGTGAATGAAATATCTTTGAGTATATTTATTAGTTAGTCTTAATTTTGAGTGGGGCTGAGGATGTGACTTGGCTGGGCATGGTGATACACGCCTTTAATCCCAGTACTCGAGAAACAGAGACAGGTGGATCTTTCAGTTTGAGGTCAGCCTGGTCTACACACACACACACACACACACCACACACACACACACAACACACACACACACACACACACACACAGAGAGAGAGAGAGAGAGAGAGAGAGAGAGAGAGAGAGAGAGAGAGAGAGAGAGAGAGAGAGATATCCAGGACAGCCAGGGCTACACACAAAAACCCTGTCTCAGAAAAGAAAAACAAACAAACAACCCCCCCCCCACACACAAAAGTGATTGCCACACCATGAGGTTTGGATCCTCTGCACCCACTCAAAACAGCTGGTTGCAGCAGTGAGGTGAGCACCCAGGGTCCCAGTGCCGGGAAGGTGGACACACGTGCATTCCTGGGGCTTGCTGGCTGGCCAGCCAGTCTAGTTGAATTGGCGAGTCCAGGTCCTAGTGAGAGACCTTGTCTCAATAAAAATTGTGAAGAAAGATTGAGGAACAAAACCCGATGTTAACCGCTAGCTTCCACATGTACATAGACACACATGCACCCCAACACACACACACATTCACACACACATACACACACACATACACACACATTCACACATACATATACACACACACCCTATGAATACATATACCATACACAAAATATTGTTCAGAACTCAACTTTTTGAATATATATCAGGTTTTATTAACAAGATAAAACTTTGCAAATAAATGAAACCAGCTAAACAAACAAAATAGAGACGGATTGCTTCCTTTAGAGACAGTGGTGAATGAGGAGGTAGCCTGGGTACTTTCCTGCCTTCTTGTTTCTCTGATTTCCCAGAACTTTATCTTGGGATAATGTCAGACTTAAACAGACAAATTGCAAGAACAGACCAAACAATTCTGGCATAATTTCCACACTAAATTTAATCCTATTTGCATCCTCTTTCTTCTTGTTTGTGCATCTATATTTAAATGTTATTTTCTGACCTGATTAAGAAACATACATATCCCTTTATGCCCAAACACTCTAAGTATTATAAACATTATGTTATTTTCTTACATAGCCATAGTGCAATTATCAAAATCAGCAAATTAAATTAATGATATTATTAAATCTATTGACACCAAAATCTGTCAATTATCTTAATAATGTCCTACAGCCACAATAAAACATAGTTTTCGTTGGTTTAAGATCCAGGCAAGGCTCAGGCGTTATATATAGATGTCCTGTTTCTTTTTCTTTCTCATTTTTTTTTTTTTGCTTCCTTAACCCCAATCATCAACCCAGTCATTCTCTGTTTCACAAAGAGGGTAGATTTTTGACCTTAAGAGATTTCACGGAGGCTGAACAGACAAATGTTATTTTAACAAGCAACTGTAAAAGGCTGTGAGGGAGTCCCAAGGTTGAATTCTGAGAATACGAAAGTCATAAAATAAGGGAGTTATTAAGAAAGTTATAAAAACAACACAGTTATTATAAAAAACACAGAAGTGAATCAAGCAAAAATAAAAGTCCTCCTCCTAGTCCTAGCTCTCATTTGAATAAAGAGTTCAGGATTTTGCTATATTGTTTCAAATATTTTCTATGCTCATAAAATATATGAATTTACAGCGTATGCTTTTTAAAATGAAAATGAGGCCATACTATAAATATTATCCCATATCTTTCTTTTTAAAAATACACTAGTGTGTTATACAGCCACGTGAGAGTGGACTTTTGCATCCCTGTTGAGGACTCCCAGTCTGAGTCCAGCTCTTCTGCCTCACCCTTGGTGATAGCTCTGATTCATTGAGAGCCTTGGGAAGAGCCTTGTTCATAGCTAGGTGATCAAGTACCAAGGAGAGTTCGGGATGCAAAGCCTTTCTGGAGTTTTGAGTCTTTCTTCCTTCTCCTTAATGGTATACAGAGAGCTTTCCCTTAGTTTATGCCCATTCTTGGAAAACCTCCTGCGGGTAGCTAACTTGGGAAACCTTGATCATACTTGGGTCGTATACCCTGACACTAACCCACTCCCAGGTTGAAAACATAGATATGAAAAAAAATGCTGAAATAACACTTCCACTCACTAAAGTCTGTCTCTTGACAGTACTGGACACTTACATGAGTGCACGTGCACAAACACACACACACACACACACACACACACAGGCACACACAGGCACACACAGTCTTTGTAAAGTTTCTATAATCACAGTTCCCCCCACCCTGGGTGTTGTTTTCTAGCTATTTGGATAGTCTTTGATCTGTATCCCAGATTAGCAGTGCAGCTGTTCTCCAGGCTTAGACATACTTGCCGGATCTTGGAGGACTTTACCGGGTTCTTGCAAGTGTAGGCTGAGCCTCTTTAACGAAGCCAGTCTTAAGGATTGCCGTGGGCTGCTTTTCCTTTGGTCCTGGTCTGCATTCCTCAGGACCTTTCTGACCTTCAACTTTATTTGTTCTTTGCTCACCCTGACCTTATGGTACTTTTAAACCCAGAGGCCACCAGGCTGTGAAGAACCCAAGTTATATGTGCATTTGATGGCCATATTAGTGGCTTTCCCATTTTGCTTCTCCTCGACAGCCTTTGGCCTTGAAAGCTCTTTGGAGCAGGGTCTGTTTTCCTATAACTGCCTTCTTGCACTTGTTGGGCAAAATCGGAGCAGTGATTGAGTCCTCAACACCCTTATGGCACTGCAGAGTAATAACATTTATCACACTTCTTGTTTAAGCCCTTTGGAGAATGACATTTCACAGTGTAATTTTGTGCCACTGATTTGTCCCTCGTGAGTTTTAACTTTCAGGGTAGAATTCCCTCTTACGGCTTCACCCTTTTCCTATTTTGTGTATCTATGAGAAGTTGCACAAGTCAGGCATAGCAAATGGAATCAGGTCATGCTCCCAAGTGCCCTTCACCTCAAGATTCCTGATTGGTTTTTCCTTATGAGTTGTGAGCAGGCCCAAATTACCTCACCTCTAGCTGCCCTTTCCACTTTATGAAACAGGGCACTAAGAGCGACACTGCTCTAAAAATCCCCGGATGACCTGCAGTTTGCTTCTTTTTATTATCCCTTAAACAATGTCCCAGTAATTGAAATCTCAAGTAGCAGAGTTTTGTGATCCTGTCACTTAGCATTTAGCTATGTTTGGCTTGTTTGTTTGTTTATTTATTTATATTTAAACCCCAGAGAGGTTAGAGTCTGCCTTTGGGACCCGAGGGACCCAAACCAAGACTATCAGTCATTCACTCAACAGCAAGTAGTTAAACAGGGGTCTTAGCCACCACACTTATTTGAGAGTCAGAAGGAGGAAAAGATGGAGAGGAACTCCAGGAACCTCAGGCCATTTCAGAGGGAGCAGCAGGGGGAGCAACATGGGCATTGAGATTTATACTGCATGATACATTTTATTTATTTATGGGGACATGGTATCTGTTTTTTCCCCGTATGGTAATTTATCAGTGAGTTCATCCTGATTTAGTGGTGCATGGAGGACACCTGGTGCTAATTCCCCTTTATTTCATATATTTCTTCTACCTTAGCTCATAAAGCGTCAATGCTGCCACTTCCTTTATCATCCATCTGTATTTCCTTGCGAGTCCCGCTCTTCTTGATCTATGGCGCAAGCCCTCCTTTCCCACCCCTTTGTCCTCTCTTCACAGATTGCATTCCTCAGTATTGACGTTTCACTCACTTGATTTATCCCAACAGCTTCCCTGATGCCAACCAGCTCATAATTCCCTTTCTGGGAGCATCACTTCAAGGCCTTCCTGGTTATTTCCCTTGGCTCCTCGTATTTGTGGATCGACGCCTAAGAGATTTACTGGTGATTTGTCCTCTCTTCTAGTTTTCTGTTTGCTTAGATCCAAACCACAGGTGCTAAGTGGTGAGCCCCCAGCCCCCACAGCAGGGTATCTGGAATTCTATGAGTTGTAAGCTCATTCTTGCTGGGGTGTACTGGAGGGTCCTATCTTGGCAGAAGGGCCATCCTGGATTTGCTTCAAGGCGAAGGCTTGTCCTTTTGCATTCAGTGAAACCTTGTTAATCCAGGACTCCTTAACTGAATCCCATGGAGCTTCTGGAAGGCGAGGGCTGGATAATGAGATTCAAAGGGAATTATCTTTGAAAAAGAGGAGCATATCTGTAAGAAATGCATGTGAAAGTTTGCTTCTTTCTCATTTTAGGACGATATTTGTGTGTTCTGACCAAACCATAGTCACAGATACATGTGGTATGGAAGGACACAGGAGAAAGTCAGAAGAGGTATTTTTTCTCTTTCTGAATTCTCATGATGATGACATTAAAATATTCAATGGTACATTGTCACAGACTTCCAGATGCCCTGATTTTATGAGCTTTCTTGGACCAGTTCCTCTGATTCTTCACTAAGATGTCCTTACATATGATGTATTAGAGATGGTTTGTAGGAAAATCGAACTTATTTTAGGACCCTCCCCATCATTTAAAATTACATTGCCACAGAGGACACTTTCCATGCTGTAGCTGTGCTCCATAAGATGTGTGGAGCTGGGGTCTCCCAGTGATGTGCTGGCTGTGGGCTATGATACTGATCCTGGCTCACCACCTGACAGTGGATAAAAGACTTTCAGACTGTGAGTAGTGTGTTTGGCATTTGAAACGGCCTCCAAAAGGCTTATGTGTTGAAAACTGGGCCCTCATCTGGTGGTTCCGTCGTTGTGTGGTGATTGGCTCACAAAGGCTGCAACCACTCAGTGAACTAATTCATTGATGAATTCATAGCTGAATGGGTTGTTAGGAGGTGGGGCCTAGTTGGAAGAGAGTCCCTTCTGTCCATCTCCATTTCCTGGCCACTGTGAGGTGAGTATCTGTGTTCTGTTACCCATTCTCTGCTATTACACTTTGCTTTACCACTGGCTTACAGTGACCACAGAACTAAGTGATTGAAATCCCTAGCTATGGTTGGTTTTAATGTCTACTTGCCACAAATTAGTATCACCTGAGTAGCAGGTCTCCATGGAAGGACTGTCTTGGTTGCCTTATTGATGTGGGAAGACCCATCCTGATTGTGGGAGGCACCTTCTGCTAGCAGCCCAGACAAAAAAGTGTAGCAGAAGGAAGGCTCTTCCTTGCTTTTTGCTTGCTTGGCCTTTCCTCCTGCAGCCTGGTTGGTTTACCCAGTTACTGGTGCTGCTGCTGCTGCTGCTGCTTGCTTCCTTTGCTCATGTCAGGACCAGTGTCTCCAGGCTTCCACTGTGGACTAAGAGCCAGCAACTCTGCTGGCTTTTCAGCTCCAGATTGGGACTGCTGAGTACCCAACCTTGTGGGACTGAGAAGCAACTAGGATGTTGGTTGACTTCCCCAGTGTGAGCCAGCCACCTGTAGGGCTACTCTGACTGATGAGTACCCATTCAAACACATAAAGGGTTCTCAGCCTCTCAGGTGTGAGGAAGCTGCTGATATTTGAATATAAATAGATGGAACACATCTTTCATCCATCCCATTGGTTCAGTTCTTCTAGAGAGCCCTAATATACCTCTGAAAACATGAGCTTAAAAATACCTTTCTCGAAGTTGCTTTGGCTAGGTATTAATCACAGTGACAAGAGCCGACAGGCAAACTGAGTGGGAACACTGGTCAACAAGCCATTTCCTGACTCCATGTTTCTGAGGAAGTACTGGTGGTGGAGACACTGCAGTACCTTTCCCTCACTAACATTATCCTGTCTGTGGGAATAAAGGAGACAAGTTGACCTCCACATCCTAAAAGCAACTTTAAAGGGGTTTCTGTTGTAGCGGAGGAATTTGGGAAGTTGTAAGGAAGAGTTCCCTAGCTCTGAGGAAGTCACATTGCTTGCACTGTTGTATAATCACATCCTCAACAGTGCTTTAGAAGTGTTTTTCACTTGCAGGGAAGACCACAACAGGCAATTTCAGCTTGTGTTTTCTGATAGCAATACACGGATTTCTGCCCTCAAAGTGTTCCTGGGAGCCCATGAAATGAGAGCAGGCTTATTGGTAGCTCACCTGAGTACAGAAAAGCAAAACAGTGACCACAGATGGCAAGAGAAAAACAAGCCAGACAACAAAATAGAGTAAGAAGTATCTCTTTAGCATAACACACAGTAGAAAGTCAAACTATTTTCCTTAAACTCTACTGTTGAAAGAGAACAAAGGTTATAAAAAAGAGAGATGGTGTCTCTTCTTGAGTGTACAAAAGAGAAAACAGTATTGCTGATATCATTCAAGAAATCAGCAGTTGAAATCGGAAGTATGACTAGCGTGTCCAAAGGGCCTGTCTACTTCACTCATCCAGCGCAGAGCTGAACATGCTTCACACATGCCTATGAGGACGATCCAGAGTTAAAAGAAGCAGCATTCGTCATGGTGCTCTAACATTCACAATCAGTTTTACAAATCCAACCAGTCCTCACCAGCTGAATCTCTGGAGTTCTGTAAAGAATTTAATTATCTTATTGTAAGATGATATATTGTCTGTACTTAGGATTAAGCTTCAGATGTTGACTAAAATGTGTAGACTGATGGCTTTTAGCAAGAATTGATGACAGGATCTGAAACAGAGCAGACTCCTAAGTGTTGGGCTATGGCTTGTCCTTCAGCTGGCTTCTTGAAGACTTCCCTTTTAAAGTCAGTGAGAAGTACTGATCTACCATTTATGAGGGGCATAATTTATCTGCATTGATTAAAATGATCAAGTGTGCAATGACAGCTCTTTCTATTCCAGGTAAATGCCTCCTTTGTGCTTTGCAGACAAGAGTTTCTGACATGTCACAGGAAACGCTGAAGAAGTCACTCTTCGGGGTGTGTTTTCATCCAGGAGGCAGTGTGAGATGGATTAATGGCAAATCACAATAAATTATTTATCAGATAATAAGTGTGATAATTGTCCTTATTTATCACCAGTATAACTTGCCTTGTTCTCCTGTCATGCATTCCATCAAACCCTCCCTGCAGATTTGCTGGTTAAAATAGACAGTCAAAAGGTCATTCCAACAATTTTTACTCATAATGACACACTGATTATCTCCTAATTGAGAAATGTAAACTAGAGGCTCTGGAAGTAATGTGAGTGACCCTTGTATTGCTAACATAGTGGAGAGAGTCACTGGGAACCTCATTCATCCTGCCACCCAGCACAACCCGCAGTCATTTTGATGTGCTTCTAAATTAATTGGAAATACCTTTTTTTTTTTTTTGTGGAGGAGGGGAAGAACAAAAACAAAACCAAGAACAACCTGCATGCCCAAATTTGTTGCAAAAGAAAAAGTAGTGCTGTAACATACCTTTCACTCTGTACTGTCCTTCTGGCAGCTAATCCATTGAAGCTTAATTGTAATTATCCACCAGGTCCGAGCCTGGAGAGGAATACTGATTACTGCTACGTGCATTTCCCTGGGTAAGACTGTGTGCATATTGAGCCTGTTGCAAAGTTTCGAGTACATTTATTTCTATTGGCAGCTGTAATGGATCATTGGTCATGAGCTATTTCTGGATTTGGTGTAATGAGAGAAAATAATTCCACCTTCCTTGTATAGAATTCTTTAAAGATTGTCAACACAAATGAAAATATTACAAAAGTAGATTGGAGCACATTTATGCACCTCTGCTTTGGGGTCAGATCTACGGTCCCAAAGGACTTAATTTATTTTCTTATGGTTTACATGTCCATCCAGACATTCATATTCAGTTGTATTCATGCACGTTTCCCAAATGGTCTTAATGGGACTTGTGCTTCAGTCTGGATAGTCCCCTAAAGACCAATGTGTTAAAGGTTTGATCCTCAGGGTGGTGCTACAGGAAGAGGGTGGAACCTTTGAAAGATGTAACCCAGAGGGAGGACTTGAGGTCATAGGGTGGTGTGCCTTTGAGGGGACTGTAAGACTGTAATTTCAGTCATCCTCTCTTTCCTCTCTTACCATGGAGTGATTTTACTCAGCCACATACTACCACCATGGTGTAATTTCTGCCTCACTATAGGCTTAAAGTGACAAGGCCAATCCACCATGGACAGGGGCCTCCAAAACCGTGAGCCCCTTTTTTCATTACAAATTAATTATCTCAGGTATTTTGTTAGAGTGATGGGAAACCAACCAACACAATTGTTCTCCAGGCAAAAATAATTTCACATATTACTATCTTTTCTCTCCCGTCTCTTCTGCCCACCTCCCCAAGTTCAAAGCTCAGTTTCTCTCTCTCCTATGCTCAGTTACTCACATATGTCTACCTTGTCACTTATTTCATAGTCTCTTTGAATCATGCTGCTCTCATGAGACCTATGAACAAATTCTTCTTCCTTTTTTAATTTAAATTAGAAACAATCTTGTTTTACATGTCAATCCCAGTTCCCTCGCCCTTCCCTCCTCTCCTGCCCCCACCAACTCTCTATGCCATCCACTTTCTGTTCCCCAGGGAGTGTGAGGCCGTCCATGGGGATCTTCAAAGTCTGGACAATGTCTTCTAACATGGCTTAAAACCATCTTACTTTGTTTTTGTGAGTCAGGAATTTTGGAGCATTTATGGGTGGCCCTGGCTCAGTGTCTGGGGTTGCAGTCACGATGTTGGCTGAGCTGTAGTCATCTGAAGACTGGACTCAATGCTTCCAGGAAGACTCGCTGGAGCATCTGTAGGTACCGCATTCATTACGGCACGCATCCCTCTGTGAGTCTCACAACATGGCAGCTGGCTTTCCCCAGAACAAGCCATCCAACACAGCAAGGTACAAGCTGTAATGTGGTTCGTGACCTAGCCTTGCAGCACACTCTGTGAGGCCCACACTTTAGTTGTATTTATTGTGGGAGGAAAATGCCCCAGGGCAGAAAAACCAAGCAACAGGGGTCACTGGGGACTTTCTAGGAAACTGGGCACTGCATTTGTGTAGACTCATTTATTTGACGTTAGTTTGCTTTCCTGTTCCTTCTAACCATGCTTAGAAGGTGAGGGGGTGCGGTGCTCAGCTGGTGGAAACGGCAGGGTCCATCCAGCCTTTTGATGCGAGGGTTACATTGGGGAAACAACTCTTCAAACCACCATGGAAGTTCTGTTCATCCTCTTGTCAATCAACTTGGTGATTTCCAGTGTGAGTATCCTAGAAAAGTCCTGTGAAGTGCCTACTAGAACTGCTCTTTAGTTAAACTTAGAGGATGGCAAATTTTATGGCCCACTTAATGGGTCTCACAATCCCTGCATTGGAACTCCTTCTGTTTTTTTTTATTATTATCTATTGTTATTAGATAATTTCACACATTTTACATGTGTTGGCTGCTCTCATCCCTACCTCCATGCTCTTCCATCTTCTTACCACCCTTTTCCATCCTTCCCTCCCCACAAAGTTCTAGCTCATGTCCTTGTCTATTGAGTTTGTTTTGTCATTGTGGTGATTTAAATGGGAATGACCTCCATAGGCTCATGGGTTTAAATGCTTGGCCCCCTATTTGGTGGAACTGCTTTAGGATGGATCAGGAGGTATGGCTTTGTTGGAGGAGGTGTGTCACTGGCTTTGAAATTCCAAGTGTTCATGCCAGGCCCAGCCTCTCACTCTCGATTTCCAATTTGTGGATCAGATATAAACTCTTCTGCTGCTGCTCCAGTGTCTCACCTGCCTGCCTCCTGCCGTGATCCTCATCATGATGGTCATGGACTCACCCTTTGAAAGGGTAAGCAAGTCTTCAATTAAACACCTTCTTAAATTGGTTACCATGGTGTGGTGTCTCTTCACAGCAACAGAGAAGTAACTGAGGCTGTGACCTACTGGGTTTATTCAGAGCTGTCCTTGTGAAAATGGGAACTATTTGTTGGAGCCTGTTGTGATCAGCAAATGAGCACACAGCTAAAGACAGTGACTTCTCTCCTAGAATCTGCCAATATCTAATAACTGGACACTACAGCATAGGACCTTGTGAGCCCTTTCCCTTTCCATGACTGATTGTTGATAGGGTTGGCCTTGTATGGGCCCACAGTTGCTGTGAGCTGATGATTGTTAATGACTGTATCACTTCAGAGGGTGACATTTGTAGCCCTTCACCCCATCTTTCAGCTCTTACAAGCTTCCCTCGCCTTTTGCAGCGTTCCCCGAGCCTTAGAGGGAGTGGTGTGAATGTCTCGTCTTTGGCTAAACCCACAACTGTCACTTATTCTGAGCATCTTGGGCAGCCCTGAATCTCTTAATTCACCACCATTCATTTTAAACAGCTGCTTCTCTGAGTAAGGCTGAGGGCAGCGCTTGTCTGTGTACAAACATAGCTATTTGGAAGGCAATTTGATGGCGTCAATTTAGTTAATTATCAATACTAAGTTCCCTATCGAGACCCTTTTAACAATACTTTTCAAACTCAATTGTCCACAAATGTATTTTTGTTTTTGTCAAACTAATAATACCCTCCCAAGCAAGTTCTCTGGAAAATATGTGTTTTGAAATACTGGTTTACATTGTTAAATGTTCTCATCCTACATTATTCTTAAAAGGGTTTAACCCTTAAAAGGGTTGTCATACAGAAAGCAGCACGTTTTATCTACCTTGGATTCAGATGTTTACCTTGAAAGGCAATCCTAGAATTGCAGCATGTAACCCAGTACCTGACTGCTTGCTTGCCGGGGATCCTCCATTGCCCACCACCTTCACCGTGCTCCCAGAACACTGTTTTATGTTTCTCTATCCTTGTCTGAAATCTTTATAGGAATCAGCCTCGAAGACTTTCAGAGTGCATTAAGCTCCTTCCCCGAGATGGAGGAAAATTTCTCCACCTACATATAAGCTCAGAGAAGCCTCGCTCTGCTGAGAGTAAGCATCTCTTAGTGGTGTGTTTTATGGCCGAAGTGTTTGTCTTGGTATGTTAGCCTCTGGGGCATAACCATTTCTTCTTATGAGCCTGGTGTAGCACTCGGCACACTGTCAGCACTCAACCCGAAATAAATCATCATAATCACAGTTATAAACATAAATCAAGGGGAGCACAATTTTACTTATTTATGGCCTTCCAGGAAAAGCACAATGGAAAAGGCACAGTTATTTTCCCTTATATTATCCTATATCATTTCCAAGCAAAATGTCACGCTGTCCACTAGCCTGTAACCAGGTAATGAAGGATTTGGTATAGCCCCCACAATTCCATGGGGCCAGAGGCAAGAGGTGTGAGGCTAAGAGCTTACATTTCCTAAGTTTGCATAATTAAAACCTGAATTTCTAGGGCTTATTAAGATAATATTTAACATATAATTATCTTGACATTTTAAAAAGGAAAAGTGTTAAGACAAATTATGTGGTAATGTTTAATCACAAAAATCTCCTGGCTGTACTCATTTCTTCAAAGGTCCACTCTCTCTGATTTCCAAGGTGAGCCTACAGCTTAATAAAGATTTTTAGCCTGATGTTTCATCTAACAGTGTATTAGTTAGTGGGCTGGCCCTCTAAGGACAGAAAATGCTTTTATGTCTGGAGTACATTTACCTCTCTGAAATCAGACATCCTTAAGGTTGGGCTTGTCTCTCCCATGACTGTTAATAACAAGCTGTAACAGTCACTTTTGCAGGATTTGGAAAACACACTTATATCCACAAATATGTTTATACAAAAATAACCAAATATACACATGACCCAGCATTCATTACCCCCTCTGGTGCTGGGAGTTGAACCTAGGACTGTGTGCATGATAAGCAAGTCCTCTACCACTGAACTATGCACCCAGTCCACTCGAACATTTGGGAAGGCAATTCTGTTGAACACATACTCTGTTTAAAACATTTAAGTATTTTTCTATTTTAAAAATGGACTTGTACAGTTACATGTATGCATTTATCTTGAAGAACATGGCATTTTGAAGCATGTATGATTTGTGGAGGGGTTGTGTCTATCATGTCATATAGCCACCGGCTTTGTTGGTGAGGACATTTAACATCTACTCTCATTCTTTAAGAATATAATATAGTCCTTAGCTATAGTCATTATCTTTACATTAAATGTAATGAAAGCTCTATGTTTTTTCCAAAAACTGAAATATTTTATATTTCAGGAAGATTGCAAATCCCCTTCAACTCCATCTAAATCTCTTTTAGATTTTGAGACAGAGTCTCACTAAGTGTCCCCAACTGGCCTTGAACTGGTTATCCTTCTGTCTCAGTCTCCGAAGTACTGGGATTGTAGGTGTGAATCATCATATCTGGTATTTTATCTAAATCTTGCTCTTTCGCTGACCTAGTTTTCAACGGTATTCACACTCTAAGTTTGGTTTATATTATCCCAAATGATTGATTTCTTTGTGCTAGCATACATATATACATTCATTTTATAAAATGTATGCTATTGTTTTCTAACATGAAGTCTTATGTTGCACTTAATGTTGTAAATTTGAACAAAATCATGCAATATACAATGAGCATTCATTCCTTTTATTTACTATATAATATCTCACCTCTTGAATAGCTAGTGTTGTATTTAATAATCCCCGTTTTATATAATATTGCAACAAACACTTGTGTATGCTGTAGCTTTTCTAAATGAGTAGGTGTTTAGAGTCATAGAAACGCTGGTCAGATAGAACAGTGTTTGTTTGAACAGGTGGTGAGGAGTGAATGTTGTAATGCTCTCAGCCATCACTGATGACTCTCAAAAACCTTGGTGCATGGCATTTTCAAATGTCAACTTCTTGTCTGGTGAAAAACATAACTAGTGATTTTATTTGTATTTCTCTGATTATTACTATGGGTAATCTTACTGTCAGTCTTTTTTGGCTATTTGTATTCATTTTTCAATGAATTATAAAATTGTTTTATCTTTATTTTTTGTTTTTTGAGATAAAGTCTTACTATGTAATTCTATCCTGGAACTCATTAGGTATCCCAGGCTGGCCTTGAACTTAAACCTTCTTGAGTGCCGGAATCACAGGTATGAGCCACCATGCTCAGCCCTTAGCTTATTTTCTTGTTGGATCATCTTTTCATATTAGTTTAAAAGACTTTTAAAATATTTTCTTGGTGCAAACATTTTACTCTTTTGCCCTCTGCTCTTTTTTTCTTGACAGAGTTTCACCACATAGCCTGGCCTGACACTCACTCAGTAGACCAGAGTGGGTTGTGCTTGAACTCAGAGATCTATCTACCTTTGCAACTGACTGATGGGACCAAAGGCACCTGTTCAGCTTCCCAGTTTGCTTTTTAGACTTCAGATTTATCTAGCTGTTTTTTGCAGAAGAGCCTTTTAAAAGTTTTCAGGAAATCAAATGATGTTTCCTTTTTTAATTTTAGAAAGCCAGAGTCCTTCCTTCGGTCTGCAGTGAGCTGGTGCAGATGCTGGATGTCAGCTTCATCAGCTCTACATAGAGTTGAAAACCAGCAGTCAATGAGGGGTCCTGATGGAGTTATCAGTGGAGAATCACAGAGAACCCTTTATCTGCGCATTCCACTTTAACAAAGAAGGTGCAATGATTTGATGTCTGAATGCGTTATATTTAGCAGTTCCGTTCCCTTCCTTTGTTTTTCAACTCCATCTAGTTAGACATTTGACAGTCTTGATTGAATGGCTTTCTCATCTGTCACTAACATTCTAACAGCAGTTGTTAGGTGAAACACAAGACAGCATGTTCACTGAGATATGCCCCAGTGCCAGGGAAACAAGGACCTCAGAATGGGATCAACATTACATTTGTTGTCCGGGACTTTCCCTCCTCATGTATGCCTGGCCATGACTCCTTACACTGTTATCTCCTATTTCCAAAACAAATCTTGGGAAATGCTTGCTTTAGTAGAATGTTTTTAGACCAACGTATCAAACTGGGAGTTAGTTAGAGGTCTGGCTCAAGTGACTCCTGCCATGGAGATGGAGAAGGAGTTCTAGGGAGACTGGGAGCCCTGAGGTGCACGGTCCCCCGTGGAACACTCTATATTTGTCACACAGGACAACTGAAAGCGACCATTGCGTGATGACAAACTCTTGTTTTGACGACTTTCTTAAGGTCTTGGATCTTTTTGGATTTATAAGGTGGCATTGAAAATGCCTTGTTTGAACAACCCTTGAACAAATTGGCACAGGAGAACGATTCCTGAACATCATGCCAGAAGCACAGACACTGAGGTCTGCAATTAATAAATGGGACCTCCTGAAACTGAGAAGCTTCTGTAAGGCAAAGGACACAGTCAGTAAGACAAAACGACCACCCACAGAATGGGAAAAAATCTTCACCAGCCCCACATCTGACAGAGACTGATTTCCAAAATATACAAGGAGCTCAAGAAGCTAGCCACCAAAACACCATACAATGAAATTAAAAAGTGGGGTGCAGAACTAAACAGAGATTTTTCAACAGAGGAATCTGAAATGGCTGAAAGACACTTAAGAAAGTGCTCAAAATCCTTGGCCATCAGAGAAATGCAACTCAAAACAACTCTGAGATACCACCTCACACCTGTCAGAATGGCTAAAATCAAAAATACCAATGACAACCTATGCTGGAGAGGTTGTGGAGAAGAAGGAACACTCCTCCATTGCTGGTGGGAGTGTGAACTTGTAAGACCACTTTGGAAATCAGTATGGCAGTTGCTCAGAAAAATGGGAATCAATCTACCTCAAGATCCAGCCATTCCTCTCTTGGGTATATACCCAAATACTGCTTGTCCATACAACAAGGACATATGTTCAACCATGTTCATAGCAGCATTGTTTGTAATAGCCAGAACCTGGAAACAACCTAGATGCCCCTCAACTGAAGAATGGAAAGAGAAAATGTGGTACATTTATACAATGGAGTACTACTCAGCAGAAAAAAGCAATGGAATCTTGAAATTCGCAGGCAAATGGATGGAACTAGAAGAAACCATCCTGAGTGAGGTAACCCAATCACAAAAAGACAAACATGGTATGTACTCACTCATATATGATTTTTAGACATAGAGCAAAGGTTTACCAGCCTATAATCCTCTACCCCAAGGAAACTAGAAATCATGAATGACTCTAAGGGATAAATGGACCCCAGGAATGGGAAATGGCATGAACTCCCGAGCTAATTGAGAGCATGAGGGTAGGGGAGTGGGTGCTGCCACAATAAGAGCACAAGATGAAGAGTAGAGGAGAAGAAATGGAGGAGCAGATATATTGAGTTGGGGGAAGAATAGAGGAGAGAGAGCAGGATGAGAGATACCATATCAGAGGGAGCCACTATAGGTCCGAGAAGAGATCTGGAACTAGGAAGATCTCCAGAGACCTATAAGGATGACACGATCTGACAGTCTGGGCAGTGGAGGAGAAGTTGGCCTAGAAACCCTTCCCCTAGAATGAGATTGATGAATACTCTCTATGCTATTCTAGAGTCCTCATCCAGTGGCTGATGAGAGCAGAGACAGACATCCACAGAAATACACTGAGCTGAAATCTGGAACTCAGTTGAAGAGAGGGAGGAATGAAGAACGAAGGGGTCTGTACCTGGTTGGAGAAACCCACAGAAACAGTTGGCCTGAAAAAGGGAAAGCATATCGACCCCAGATGCTCTTTGGGAGGACAGTACAGGACTAATCCAGCCCCCTGATCATGGATGCCAATGGGGAGGCCCCTGCACTCCTGGGAGCCTCTGGAGGTGGACTGGCGTTTTGCCCTGGTGGGTGGGAGGGACTTCGAGAGCCCATCCCACTTGAAGGGATTCGCTCTGTCTCTGACACATGGGGAGGGGCCTAGGCCCAGCACAGGAAGATTTGGTGGACTTAGTGGAGCCCTGGTTGGGGGCCCTACCCTGCCTGGGGAGTGGCGGGTGGATGGGGTGGGGGGTAGGTTGGAGGTGAGGGAGAAGGAATGGGGGTGGGGGGAGGGAGAGGGAGAGGGAAAGTACATGTGAAAATATTAATAATTTAATAAAAAAATTATTAAAATTCCTAAAAAAAAAAAAAGAAAGAAAATGCCTTGTTTGAGGAGAACTTAAACATAATTACATGGCTGATATCATATAGGATTTTTTTTAAATGGGAACTTTCATAAGCATTATGTGTTTTTTTTCCTTCAACATTATTTTGTCTACTTCCTTGAAAATGAAGCTGCTATGATACAGAGCCTTGGGATTAACAAGGCAACAGTGCTGTAAGAGCATGTGACAAAGATAAGCCAAATCCCCCTTCTCCAGTGTTATCTTTACAACAAATCTGATAGGTAGTAGCAGCAGTATTTTTTAGTACTATAATTATAGCTTTCTCAGGATATAAATCACATACCATATATTTCATCTATTTAAAAATGTCCAGCTCGGTGGTATTTGGGTCAGGTTAGATTGTCATAGTTAAGTACCGTAGACTCAGGACTAGAAGTTGTAGATATTTATTTTTCAAAGGTCATGGTGCTGACAGATATGGTTCTTTGTATCTTCCTTCCTTCCTTCCTTCCTTCCTTCCTTCCTTCCTTCCTTCCTCCCTCCCTCCCTTCCTCCCTTCCTCCCTCTTTCCCCCTCTCTGTCCCTCCCTTTTTCCCTTTCTCCTTCCCTCCCTCCCTTCCTCCCTCTCTCCCTTCTTTCTTTCCTTTCCCCCCTCTTTTGTCTTTTTCATCATTGGCTGTAGAAGCCAGAGCTGTTAGCCTATTCCCTAAGTGCTCTACCATCAAGCTTTTTAGATCACAGTGCTTTTTACATTTTTATTTCAAGATAGGGTGTCACTGAGTTGCCCAGGCTAGCTTTCACCTTACTTCATAGCCCAGACAGGCCTTGAACTTGGGTCCTCCTGCCTCAGTTTCTTGGTAGCTGAGATTACAGTCCTGCACCAGTAGGCCCAGATGAGCCTGGGATCTTAGTGAGGGCACAATTCAGGCTTTTGGGTGGCAGCCTTCTTGCAGTATGCCCTCACAGCGGGATGGGAGTCCTCATCGCTTCCTTTACTTAAAAGGACAGTCATCGTCTTGTGGGAACCTCGTCTTCATCTACAGTCTCTTGAAATTCCTACCTCTGAGTAGCATCCCACTGAGGTTAGGACTTCAATATTCAAACTTTGAGGCACAAACGTTTGGTACTTAGCAAGTGGATTCTGGTTCATTCATGGTCACAAAAAACCATTACTACAACCAATACCTACTTTTACATTTTCGTCATCTCACCTCTCATATTCATTAGCTTCTCTCTGCCCTGGATAATGCTGAATACACCATCTATCTCTATAGACTTGCTTTTACTGGGCCTTTAATAAAATGTAACTGATTGATGTCTGGCCTTTTGTGACTGGCATCTTTTGCTAAGGATATGTTTTTCACCATATTATAGCATGAATTAGTAGTTTACTTTTTCCTAATGCTAGATAATAAGTCGTGTGGCTCTGCCTCATTTTGATGGCTCACTGACCAGATCCTAAGACCTATCCTGTCTCCATTCCTCTAGGTATTGCTGCCATCACTTAATAAATCTAAGCACTTCTGCCATCTATCCAAAAGCCCAGAGAATCTATCCCACAGAATGACAAAAACCCAAACCAGAGCACATGACATACTTGAAGCATATCTATTTATGCTTTCCTCCTTGTTTCCTCTTAAAATGAAGGACCTTTCAGTAACCAGTTTCAGAAGTATTTCTATAACTTGATTCT
The DNA here is from genome assembly GCF_003668045.3 of Cricetulus griseus. Taxonomy (NCBI): domain Eukaryota; kingdom Metazoa; phylum Chordata; class Mammalia; order Rodentia; family Cricetidae; genus Cricetulus; species Cricetulus griseus. The sequence goes on from NW_023276806.1 coordinate 100,446,582, forward strand.
TTTTTTATGTAAAGTCATTTTCTTTAAATTGAAAAAATTGTATGTGTGTATATGCTTGTTGTGTACCAATGCTTGCAATGCTCATGGAGGCCAGAAGAGGGCATCAGATCCCCTGGAGCTGGAGTTACAGAACCGAGTAGTCAGGTGGGTTCTGTGAACTGAACCTTCTTCCTCAACAAGAGAAAGTGCTTTTGATCTCTGATCCATCTCTGTAGCCCCCCGATGTCATTTCCTTTAACCTCTCTGGGCAGAAACTAAATTCTTAGGCACCTTGAGTACAATGAAAATTACATATAACTTAAAAGCTCCACACAGGAGTTCTGCAAGCCTTCAGGATCCCCCTCACTGTCATTGTGCTACACTGTTAACTTCTGATGCTTCAGTAGCTGATGACAGCGAACAAATTTCTGGCTGACATGTTAGTTATGATTTGAAAGCATGGAGGAGGAAAATGTCTTGAAATCTGTCCTGGTTCCAAATTTGCCAGAACTAAGCATCCTGTTTTCTTCTTCAATATGTTAAATGTGGAGATTTGTTTTCAATGCAAAGCAAACATGATGGCAATGATGAGCAATAAAGCTTGAAATCCACAACTTATTTCAAGATTACCTTGCTTCTGATATCAACCATAGCTATAATGGAACTCTTGAAGTTGAATTTGGACAATGCAACAAAAATCTCTCATATGTGGAAGAGAACACCAATCAATTCAAATGACTTTTCCTTAGAGCCTACTGACGATCACTGTGCCATATACAACGTTAACGGTCAGATGAATGGACCGAGCATCCTTATTCAGCAATTCATTACTTGAAACTGCTGGTTTCACCTGTCTGTAAGAGGTCTTTGTCTATTTTGTACTCCTGTAACAGATGCACGAGGCAGGATAATTTGTGGACAGATACTGATTTCTAATGGCTCTGGAGGCTGGGAAGGGAAGTTCAAGATCAAGGCAGGCAGTGGTAGATTTAGTGTTTTGTAAAGGCAAAGGCTCCACCTTCTGATAGTACCTTGGATGATGCTGGCACCTGAGAGGAGGAACACTTGCTGGCAATGAAGAAGCGTGGGAGAGAGAGAGAGAGAGAGAGAGAGAGAGAGAGAGAGAGAGAGAGAGAGAGAGAGAGAGAGAGAGAAGCTGAGTTTGTTTCTGGATAACAGTCTTCATTCCACACATAAAGGCAGAGACCACAGGACTTTCATCAACTCTTAAAGCCCCATCTAACTGATCCCTTTAACAAGGCAATTAAAGTTCAGCATGAATTTTGGAGTGGTAGATGACAAACCACAGTGCAGGTTAAGTCAATGAATCTGGATTCAGTGTGGCATTTGGGAGGGACTTCACAAATCAGTTGACTTTCAAGTGTCATATTTTATTATTGAGGGCAGAGTCCCAAGAAGCCACGGTATTATTTTAAACCATCAAGTGAAGGTTAGTCTCCCGAGGCTTCATCTAACCCATAGTCCTCAAGACTCAGTGGCGCTTCTGGAAGGACACACTCTTCTTCAGTTTGCTCAGATTTCATACATTTCCCAAGGTTATTATAATTATTACTGGGAAGTTGGTGATTTTGGGTTTGGCCATGGTGTGCTTCCCTATGCCTTCCCAGTGACTGGCATGAGCAGACACACAATGAATGCCCTATAAGTACTTATGGAATGAATGGAGCCCGTGTTCACTTACACTTCACCCTATTTTCTTTCACTGTTTTCAACCTCAAGGTCTGGCTGGAGTATCTATGCTTTTATCAGTGAAACAATTTCTTTCTTAGTAACCTGAATGCATAAGAGAGAGAAGGAAAGGGATGGTTTGGCTGAAGCCCAAAGCAGGAAGCCAGACGCCCTGTCTTTTTGCCTCACTTTGGGGTTGAGAGAAGGTGCATCTCAGTCTAGCACCCAGACTCCAAGGATTACATTCCAGACTCTCCTCTTTTTTTTTTTTTTTTTTTTTTTTTTTTTTTTTTTGAGACAGGATTTCTCTATGTAATAGCTCTAGCTGTTCTGGACTTCCCTTTTTAGTCAAGGCTGGTCTTGAACTCACAGGGATCCACCTGCCTCTGTTTCCTGAGTGCTGGACACTCCAGACTTTTAAAGAGATGGAGAACTGATACTCTAAATGGGAATACCTGTTGCATATTCATCAGTGTACATCCTGCCGGGGAATAGCAATCATTTATTAGCTAACATGAGGCTCCATACCTTGCACGAAGCTGTGTGTTCATTTGGTCCTCCCAACAGTCATGTATAAGTACCTGATGTGTATCAGGTTATGTTTTAATAGATAGGAATACAAAATAAAAAAAAAAGAGGACCAAAGCATTTTCTTTCATGGAGGTTACAGTTTGTTGGGAAAATAGACAACAAAACCATTTTACAATGGTAAGTACTCAGAGAAAAGAAAAATTAAAGAAGTTCAGCCTGGGAGGAGTGCATATATGGTGTGTGTGTGTGTGTGTGTGTGTGTGTGTGTGTGAGAGAGAGAGAGAGAGAGAGAGAGAGAGAGAGAGAGAGAGAGAGCTTGTGTGTGTGTGAGCATGTATGAGTGTGTTTGTATGTGCATGCATGTGCATGTGTGTATATGAGCATGTATGTGTGAGTGTGTGTTTGTATGACCTTGTGTGTGAGCAAGTATGTACAAGTGTGTGTGTATGAGTGTGTATGTGTGCATGTGTGTATAAGTGTGCATGTGCATGTGCGTGCGTGTGTGCTTGTGTGTGCTGTCATTTTGATTGGGGTTATAATGGAAGGTTTCATGAGGGAATGACATTTCTATACAGTCCTGGAGGAAGTGAGGGAATGAGCCACAGACTATATTAAGTTTGGGTTTCTTTCTCCCATCTTCCTACGTGAGATGGCTTATGATATAAAGGAGCCATGGTATGATCCTGATGAAGGAAATGATTGGCTGGATTTGCTTAGTTCAGGTCTCATAAATAGGTGATTTACAGAAAAGCACTTTCATTACGAATGGTCTAAGAGACTAGTTTAGCTATTGCCGTGGAATGTAGTTTTGTTGACCAGCTATGCTGTATCACACACATCCTGATTGGAGATGGAAATGGATTGCCCTCCATACCTCTCTCTATTCCTGTGCAGGAGAAAAGAGTTAAAAACTTTTCCTAAGAGGACCTTAAAATAGGTTATAGTCTCAGCCAGGTTGTTTAGGAAAGGCCTGGCCTAAAGGCAGAGAAACCTCACAAGTCTCATTACAGCCCAGAGCCTCTGCAATCAGCTGAGCTTTTCCATGCAATCTCAAATTCTTTTATTAACCGAGGGGAAAGTCCTTTAGTACTGCTACCCTTCCAGTTCTTCATGAATCAAGTGCAGAGAAGATCCTGGGCATCGTCTACCTGAGAAGTGCTGGAGAACCGTTGTCTATCACAGACCTCAAGCAGCATAGTTGGAGCAACGCCAGAGGAAGACAAGTCCTGAGAGGTGGCGTGTGGGTCTGACAGCCACAGTACTATGGACCCTGTTTGCTGAAATGCCTCCCTTGTTTCTTTCAAGGGATGTTGTTATCTATTTCTCTAAAAAACTCACTCTGCAGCCATGTCACTCGTGGGAGGGACGAGTTATGGGGTTCTGAACCAGGCTGCTGATGGGAGAAACAGAATTGAGAACAAGGGCCTCTGAGTGCTGTTTGCACACTGTGTTTTCTTCGGAGCCACATGGAGTATAGAGTTTATGTTTTATTTAATGAGTGCCTGACACTGAAAAATGGCTGCTATATAGCTTTCTAGTGGAAGGCTGTGGAAAGTGAGTCAAACAGCAGAGAGGGGAGCTGGAAGTCAGGAGATGGACACTGCCCTATCGTTACCGGGTTCACACTCTTAGATAGTTTTCACCTGTTTAAATGCCACATCCCATCTGAGGACCAGCACTTGTTCTTATAGAGTAAATACTTGATCATTGTTGTGGGGTTGTTAGTAAGTGGTCTTGGTGGGGGCAGGGTGTCGAGGAGACAGATGGGGAAGAACAGTTTTGATGATTCCATGCTTGTATCAACACAAGGTATATCACGTGATAGGTTCTTTCCGTGTTTCAATACATTTCAATGAACTTTCACACAAAGGAACCCAATAGCAGTGCATCTCTTGAGTCTCATTCTGATTATGACAATTGAATTTTCATAGCGTACATTAAGCGAGTGCAGAGCACAGACAGACCACCTTGGAAGCCGTCTGTCTCTCATACTCAGCTTAGGGGTGTTAAAAGCATTTAGCTTTCAGGACCTGGGATGATAGCTCAGTTGGTAAGGAGCTTGCCTTATAAGCATGAAGATTGCAGTTTGACCCGTGTTAGAAAAACGAGTTGGTTGGCAGGCACCTGAAATCTCAGTGCTGGGAGGCAGAGAAGAGGGAGGATTCCCAGGGCTTGCTGGCTAGCCGGCCAAACCTACTTAGTGGGTTCTAGGCCAGCCAGAGACTGTCTCAGAGGACAAAGTGTATGGCACATGAGTAATGGCAGCAGAGGTTGGCCAATACACACACACACACACACACACACACACACACACACACACACACACCCCTGCCCAAACATGAACACACACACACACACACACACACACACACCATCTAGCTGTAGACACTAAAGAGGTCAGGGTCTGAATCATGTGTGGGCACTTGCACGTTCTCTGGCTATGGATAAATGACTTAACATCTGAGTCTCCAGTTGATTCATGCATAGAAAAGGAGGCAACGATTCTTCTCACAGTGGACCATTGTGACAGAAAGTCTTTAGCACAGGATAGAAGCTCAACAAATGTCAGTTCACCCCACCCCTTTTCCCTTCTCAGGGCATTAGCACACCAGTTGAGGCCGAAGTGCAAGCACCATGTTAGTTTATCCGAGAAGTTGGCCAGCTCTGACAGAGAATCAGCCTATCCCTGGTGCTGATCCCATGCCTTTTCCAGGATCTGATGACTCACCCACTGCTCTGAAGGCACATGTGATATTTCCGAGTCTATCCTGTGATGGCCTCAAGGACGTCCCCCACTTGGACCTTGGATCATGCTGTAGCTCATCTCATTCACGAACTGTCTACTTACTTTGGATTATGGGTTTTCTCTGAGAGCAGAAGTTCAACATTTTATGCTAAGTTCCTTTCTGTTTTTGAAAAAGGTTAAGGTAATTGACTGATTTTCTAGAAGCTGGCAAGTAGGAAAAAAAAAAACCCTTCCTCATGGTTTATGGGGAAACTATATTTGTTTTCCCACAGAAACAATAAAAAATGCCATTTTAAAAAAAGTCACGGGAGCAGCCATCTCTGAGGATTTCCAGCAAATGGTAAAGGCTTGTAATAAAACATAGGGAACTGGCCCATATGCTATAGGACAAGCTGGAATTCCTCATTGTGACACTGATGTTGCTGGCTGCTTTGATGCCTGTTTATGGTTCTGCCCCAGCCAGCTTCCTTACAGAAGCAAAGAAAGAGTCGTCTTTGGAAAGACAGTTATTCATTTAGGGTACTGAAGTTTCTTTGTGTCCTCTTAAACTAGTCTCTGTTCTGTGGAGACAGTGGGTGTCATCATTGCCAAGTTTAGCATTATTGATTTCCCTGAAGAAACCACCTAGGCTGTTAGCATAAAGTCTGTGATGTGTTAAGGTAGGTGTCTGTTTGCTAACATCAAGCATATACTATATTTATATTTCTTTATCAGGACAAATGTTAATACAATGACTTAACTAGTTGTTTTCAGGAGTGTTGGTGGTCTGGAATGTCCACTGCACTTGCCTTTGTATTTCTTACTGAGAATTCTCCATTAGTGAGTTGCACCAGACTGATACATTTCTTAGCATGTGCTCCTGAGGGCAGTGAGGGATTGTTCTGTGAACTTTCTCTGCCTAGATTTGAACAAACCAAAGGAACACATCAAGCTCAGAATTCTACCCAAGTTCAGTTTGTGGAACCAGTGAGCTCACTGGGGTTATTTGGAGGAGTATGGGCAGAGGAATTACTTCCTAAAAGGCAGCTTCAGGGCCAGAGAGATGCCTTGGCATGTAGAAAGGCTTGTCACCGAGTCTGACAACCTGGGTTTGACGTCTTAGACCACATGGTAGGAGAGAACTGCTTCTTGCAGGTTGTGGCAGGTGTGTCCCTGTGTCCATGTGCAAAATAAATAAGTATAGCCTAGAGGCAGCTAACTCACTGGGAAGCCTACACCAGCATGGCAGCATGGGTGATAACTCACCAAAGTTGAATTCCTAGAGTTAGCCCCGCCATGATGTGTAGGCAACTTGACTGATGACAGTCTCCTGCAGGACAGTCTCCCTTGGAGACTCCTCTCTTGTTGACAGTTGTTTACTGTTTTTTGCTTTTAAGGCCTTGGGAGAGGTCTTGAGAATCTGTGGGTTTCAGTTTTTCCTGTCCCTGTGAGGTTCTAGAACCTCTTCCATCCCTCTGGAGAGAGTGTTTCAGTTCACAGCAGGGGCCAGCTCTGCTGCTCCATCAGTGCCCCAGCTTCACTGGGGGGAAGGATGATTGATTTCTGAATTACTGCTCTTGAACTCCACACTCCCCAATTAACATCATCCTTCCAAAATGTTCCCTGGGAGGTAAAAGCTAACTTCTGTGATGCCATACAACACTGCTGTGTGATTGTTTGAACCACTTGGGGGGGGGGTCTTCCCTTGGTACTGCTTTCAGATGCAAAACACAAGCCTCAAAGACATCAAAATCTAAGAGCAGCTGCATGACTATCTTTGAAAACCAGCACTGTTTAAATAAATGAGCAGTATTTTTTTTAAAATCATCGTTATTACTTTATGGTCACAGCCAACATGGATGGAAAAGCATAATTATAAGCACACCCTAATTGCGGCCGCAGTGACAGATGATGGTAGGGTTCCCTGATCTAATTCTAAAATTTTATGTATTTACTTTTGTTTGTGCACATATACCTGTTAACTTTGTGTGCAATAAAGGGGAGGTAGAACATGAAAGCATAATCAGGATGTGGGCGACCAACTGCTACATTTATTTATTTATTTGTTTGGATGTTTTGCCCACATGTATGTGTATAGATGCACCCAGTGTGTGAAGTTTCCTCAGAGGCCAGAGGAGGGCATCAGATTCCCTGGGACTGGAGTTACAGATGGTTGTGAGCCACCCTGTGGATGCTGGGAATCGATTCTGGGTCCTCTGGATGAGCAGCCAGTTCTCTTAACCATTGAGCTGTCTTTCTGGCCTCCATTTTATTAAACTTTATTTTTTGTTCAAGCTCTTTCATGATACCTGAACTGTGTAAGGGAAGCTTTAGACTCTCAATTCCAGGCAAATTTTTTGTTCTCTCCTCCCCAGCTAAGACTGTCTTCTTGCTTCCTAAGACATATTTGAGTCTCTTTGCAGTGGAAACTAACAAACATTGGTTTGTCTTTTCATAGATGTCATCTGCTTTGTTCCAGCTTTTGAAATGCCACTTTAAATCTGATTCATGGCAAGGAAGGATGTGTTTAATAGGGTATTGATATTTTAGCAACCATTTTCATGTTTCATTGGGCATATATGTGCACATGCCCCCTTCCTCTTGGTCAATGGGATCAGTCAGAGGGTAAGGGTGTTTGCCACCCAACCTGATGACCCAAGCTCTATTCAGGAGTCTACACAATGGGAAGTAAGAACTGTCTCTTTTAAGTTCTGTATCCTTAAGATACTCTGTATCTTCACATCGGTAGCTTGACTACACACACACACACACACACACACACACACACACACACACACACACACACGGAGAAGAGGGAGAAAAGGAGAGAAAGAGAGAGAAGAGAGAGGAAGAGAGAGAGAGAGAGAGAGAGAGAGAGAGAGAGAGAGAGAGAGAGAGAGGGAGGAAGAGGAAGAGGGAGAGTTTCTACTAATTATACAGCTTCCTATTCAAAAGGAAAATCTAGTGCAGCATTTTAACAATTTGGTAGCCTGCAGAATTTGGGTGAGGGAGAAGCAGATGAGTGACCCAGTCACCCTGAGTTCTGGTCACTATACTTACATTTTGCTTCAATAAAGTGCTTTAAAGCAATCTCAATCCTTCATCAAAGAAATTCCAATGCACTCCCAATGGGTTAACATAAACCTTGCTGTTCTCACCCCCCCTTTTTTCTTTCCAAGTTGCTTAAAAAAAAATAAAATCAGTCCATGTGTCTCCATTTTCTTTAAATCTTTTATCCTCTCGCTGCTACCTCTGGCTGTATGGATTACATATCAGCGGTTAGGAAAATTCCACAAAAAGTCCCGGCTTGTTCTCACCCTGCAGAGCTTATGGTCGCCATTGCGATGAAAGGAATTTGAAAGGCACAGCCAGGCCGATCCTGAACCGGCTCAGCACATTCCCTCTCCGCGGCTTATCGCGCCAAGGATGTTCTTTTGACTAGCCATCAATCATGTTTGAAAGTTTCCTGTGATTCCTGAGATATGAACCCCTTTGATACAAGTTAACAATACAGCACACGCAGCGTGGGCTGAGGAAAATTCTTTTGAATGTGAGTTAAAGAATCACTTTGTTCCAGCTCGGATTTGTACACTTTCTGGAGCGGGGGTGGGGGCTTGTTTTGTTTTTCTTGGGCAGCTTCAGGGGCTCCCTATCCTAGAAGTATCCGGGGATGCATAAGTGGCTGCCTTATCAGAGAAGAAAAGGGGCTGGAGGGCGGTTGAGAGGAACAAAGAGGAATCGAGGAAGAGATGAGTGGATAGCGGAGGAAGAGGGTGAAAAGGCTAGAGGAGCACATGAAGCCGAAGACAGTTCTGTGAAAGAACGCGAGCTCCAAAGGAGCTGTCAGGGCAGACAAGACTGTTGAAGGGGCGGTGCATCCCAAACAGGAGCCCCAGCGTTCTGCCTTACCATTAACATCGCAAAAGAGCCATTTTGGAAAACGTTGCTGGGCACTCAAAGTTCATTCATTACTCATATCCTACCTCGTGTGATTCATTTACTGAAATTGACGTAGGCTTCACATGAACGATTTTGAAATTTTATTCTCATTCAGGACACCGTGGCAGGTATCTATCTCTAGTTTGCTGATGAGAGGAAGGCTCAGAGTTCCCAGGCTAATACTTAAGCATCACTGGGGCCCAACATGCCCTCAGAGCAATCAGGCTGCCTTCATTTTCACTGAGTTTGAGTGGAAAGTGAAGAGAGAGGCTATCTGCAAAAGCATCAGACCCTGTACCCTCACATAGAGTGTATTATCGTGAACGGACAGGGAATTCGGTGGTATTTGGGGAAGCAGTTCATTAACTAAATCATGTTACAAACAAGTGCCGCCCACATCCCTGTGTCCAGGCCGGAGACTGGAATTAAAATGTCACCTTCTGTTTTATTTTCAGCTCCAAACTGGAGGCACTTCCCCAGAGATCTGATTTCTCCCTTACTTCACGAGGTTGGGATAATTCCATTTGCCTTTTGCTTACTCAAGTAAAACACTCAAGTAGTGTTTAGAAGACTTGTTGGCTTTTCTTGATTATTCTGATCTATTGATCTGTGTCTCTGGAGAAATTTTGGGCATGTCCATGAAGTCTTAAAATACTATTCCCCTGTGATTAACTTGAATAAAAGACCAATAACACGAATCTCTTCCTTGAATTCTTGGTCCCAGCTCTTCCCTCATGCCCATCAATCCTCGAGCTCTCAGGGGCCTGAGAAATGAAGGAGTGTATTTGTCACCAATAGATGGCCAAGCAATGGAATCATTCGTATTTGTTAGTCAGAAATGAGCGCCTTTGCAGAAAAAGTAGGAGACACAATTTGGTCGTGGGAAGTAGGAAAGAAAGAACTTATTACAGAATCTGTGGAAGGATAAACTTCATTCTGCCAGAAGCCACAGAATTATATTTCTCCTCCCTCTGCTAAATTCTTTGACGCCGCCAGAGCTGAATAACCTGCCATTGGCAATGAGAGGGAAAAATGGATGCAGGTTTCTTTGCACTTCATTTGGAAGCACCACGACTGACTTTGATTTCTTGGAGCACACAGAAAGAAAATACTGGTGAGATTTTTCTTTCCAGGGCTGACTTCCTATTGAGAAGACAGCAGGACAATATTAATGTCCTTTCCTAATTCATGACGATGGTTGTATCTCGTTCAGATATTAGGTTAGTTCTTAGATGGTCAGTTCTTCCCACCTGAACACCATTTGCTTGTTGACGAGGAAGAGGCAGAAAGTTCACATCTACATTACCATTTTTTTTTTTTTTTTGCAGTTCCACACTGCTTTTGACTTAAACACCCTACTTAAAGTGTTGGAATTTTGGTATGGTTTTAATTTGTCCAACGTTTTCTCTTGCTTTGCAGCTTAAGCAATTAATGCTGATAGAGAAAGGTAGATGGTTCTCATCTCTTCTTGTTCAGCTCAAGTCTAGGTTTTTGGATCACCTTTCTTCAGCTATTTTGAATGTAGCTAGTGACTTGCTTTAATAGGAAATGCCAAATAGCTGAGACAGAAAAGGCCACTGATGTGCCCTCCTCTTACATAACAGGAAACGTACGGTGCTTGCATGTCTTAGGGCACTGGAGCGAATTATCCTTTTGTGCTCACTCTTGCATTAGGCACTTAAGAAAATTACTCAGTAGTTTTTAAGTGTTCTGAACGTCTGACCAACTTCCATTCATACGTATGTAAAAGGAAAATTCAGAACTCTCTCTCAAAGAAATAGTGATGTCTTGTGCTACTGTTCTTAGAACAGCAATTTGGCCTTCAGCAAGAAGCAAGGATAAAAATCCATGTATTTACTACCTCCGCTGCCCTTTTCCCAAATCTAAGAAAACTACCTTTCTTCCTTCAGTATCGTCTTTAACTCCCGCTGCTTTCTTTTCAACAAAGAACACTGCAAATAGCGGCAGAAGTCAGAATGTATGAAAGGATGTCTGTAGGCTCTCTTTTTGCATTCTTTGGGAGCTAACACCATGTTTTTATTAATTTTAAAGGAATTAATTCTTGGACATTTTAACACACGTGTATAAATAATGTATCTTGTTCATAGTATATAATCCTGCTTCCTCTTCCTCCCTCTGTTCTCCCCTTTTAAAATGTTTATTTATTATTATTTGTGTGTATGTATATATTTATGTATGGTGTGTGTATATGTATGTTCGAGAGTATGTGTGTTCAAACTTGTGCATAGGCAGGAGCAGGTTTGGAGGTCGGAGGGCAAGTTTTGCAAGCAAGCACTTTTACTCTCTTGGCTCTCTTATGTTACTCTTTCTTGTTTCCCACACCCTGTTTAGGTAGCTGAGGTTGTCCTTGAACCAGCTATGTAGTGGAGGTGACCCCTGAGCTTATTTTCCTTTTTCTTCTACCGCCCAAGTGGTAAGATGACAGGCACACATATCACCTCTGGTTTTATGTGGTACTGAGGATTGAACTCAGGTCTTCCTACATAATAGGCAAGCACAATACTCACTGAGGCACATCTTCAGCCCCACTCCACCCCTGTTTTCTTTAGCACTCATTGTACCCTCAGACTGTCTTGGTCTGCCACATACTTAGACCATATCTTGGTGATCACCTGATTTTATTGCTGCAATAAGCGAATGAGAATGTGGGATTCATCCAGACTACCTGTTCCCAAATTGTGGGGTTTTTTGTAACAGCAGGATAAATACATATTGCACAAAGGTATTGTGTGTAACAAGAAAACAGATTTAAAATATCATGGATTATATTTGCTTTAGGAACATCAAAATGTACATTAGTATGTTAAAGATTCCCAGAAAATATGGTGTGAAAGGTACCTGCTAGACTTGATTAACACAGGTTTCTTCAAATCCATTTGACTGTGGAACTTTCTTTCTGTTAAAAACATGTTCCTGGAGGAAGCCCTTGCTTAGCTATATACACCACAAAGTCTTGCCTTCATGTATAGACACAGACGTAGACAAAGACGAGTGTACTCAGACACATACAAATAGAGACAGACAGAGAGAGAGAGAGAGAGAGAGAGAGAGAGAGAGAGAGACAGAGAGAGAGACAGAGAGAGAGACAGAGAGAGACAGAGAGAGAGAGACAGAGAGAGAGAGACAGAGAGAGACAGAGAGAGAGACACAGAGAGAGACAGAGAGAGAGACACAGAGAGAGACAGAGAGACAGAGAGTGATAAATTCTTGATGCCTTGAAGAACCAGTTCTCTGATTGACATTCTGGGTTAAGATGGATTGGATTAGGCAGACAAACTTGTCTTTTTTGGGCATTAAATTCAAGATGCATTTGTTGGACATGTTTCATGTCTTTAGGCATCATGAGAAGTCCCATTAATAAGAAAAAAGAGACAATGAAGTAGAAGCCTTCATTCTTTACTAGTTAGAAAAAAAATGTGTTGAAACAAAAATCTTGATCTTTTTAGGGAAGAACCAAATACCACTTTAACAACAAAATGCCTATAATTGGAAGCAATGGCTAAGCCTATTTAACCATTTGCTAGTGTGGTGCCATAAATCTAATACAGTCTTAGGGAGAGACAGTGCACTCCCCTAAAATAGATAACAATTTAGGTTGGGAAGGCTGTACAGGTTGATGATTTTTATGTGCCTTTCATTTTTGGTTTTGCTACAATAATAGTGAGTTTAAAATGTTGCTAAATATCTCTTGTATTCATAAGTCTTGTGAAGAACTTTACCCAGCTGAGGCTGGTATTTGGCCTTCCCAGTTGGCTTCATTGAGAACTCTATTCTGAGTATCATTGGAGTCCTTGCATGAGACAAAGGGGCTCCATCACTTCTTCTCCATTCAAAGCTGCAGGAGGAAGACAGCACTGATGTGGGAAGCTTTTGCATGGTGGTCACCTACTCTTTATTTCTGCTCTCTCTTCTTTCTGGGTAATGAATCGGGGTGTCGTTAGCTGCCTGCCTTGTGTTCATCACTGTCAGCACTGGCAGGGTAACAGATAACAGCAGAGATTCAAGGCCACCCAGGGAATGAAGCCTGACAGGACCTCATTCATCACTCCCCTTTTAGGGGGTCTCTGCGGTTGCACCAGCATCGAGGCTATAATCGAAGCTCACCAGGTCGCGTGGGGGGCAGGCAAGACTGCTCCGCCAAGAAGCAACTTGAGCTGTCAAATCTACTTTGTAAATGAACTGTTTTCCTAGAGACAGTGTGTTTATAATTGTAATCCTCTGTGTAGCCCCTCAGTATCCAAGATCTGCTCTCTATGTGGTCCCTCTCATTTCTTTCACACACATCCAGCTTCTACCATGGAGAGAAAAGACTCGCCAGAAAATGTGTTTCTTTGACCTTGGGCATATTTAAACATTCTCTGAATCTGAGATTTGTGTTTTTATTTAAAGAGTTTGAGTTTAATATTCTTGGGCCAGTAAGGAATGACATGACTTGAGAGTTGTCTCATCTTCTCCTTTATCCTGGATGGATCCATTCTTATGACCAGTCTTCATCCATATAGGCCAATGCCTCCCAAGTCCACCTCTTCAGACTTCCCAGTTCTCCAAGTGTGTTGCTGAACCACGTTTGTTCTCCATTTCGATAGGCCACAGACACCTCTAGTTAGTTCATCATATCCTAAGCAGGAGGCATCATCCTTACTCCAAACTTGTTTTACATCTGTGTTCTCAGTCTCAGCAAGTGCACTGCAAGGAAAGAAGAGGCATTCTTTAAAAACAGTCAACCTTTTCTGGCGTCAGTCAAAACCGAATTCTGTTGCAATCAACTTTTAAAGGTCTCCAGGGATCATTCCACCTTCTCTGTCTCCCTGTGCCATGTGAGTGTTTTCAGTGTTTCCCTAAATGCTTCCTGTCTCCTTACCATAGGGGAATTTTCAATCTCCACAGCTGCCTCACTTACTCCACCACTCAATGTTTATCAGTGATACCCCATTGCCTGATGGGTGTTTTCCAACACCTTCCTTTGGCTTTGCAAGTCTTCATAATTTGGTCACTTTCATCTCCTGGGCTCTCTGCCTTGAACTTTATAGTCCAGCAATACCAAATTACCTGCATGCTATAGAGCATACCATTTCTTTCATATTTCTGTACCTTTTCACATTGTTCCCTCTTCTACGAATATTCCAATTCGTGCCTACTTCAAAAAATTCTAGTCCATGTTTGCCTCAGTGCACAAATTCCTCTGACTCCCAGTGATTTGCTCTTTCTTATCAGACTATGTTTTCTGTCCACTGCCCACTATAATTCAAACAACACTTATTGAAGGCTTCCAGGTGTCAGGTACCATGTTGGTTTCTTGATACAGCGGTATTGAATCTTCAAACTAGACTAAAGGTCAATGTTGCCAAACCAGTGACACAATTGATGAAACTGAGATACAGAATTACTTGTTCCCCCAAAGTGATGCAACTTGTAATTGGTGGGAACAAGCTTCAGTTTTAAGTATTTGTAACTCCAAAACATTGCTTTTTTTTTAAATTCGAAATTAATTAATTAGTGTTTGAGTGCCCCACTATTTGTGTGGACATCAGAGGACAACTTGCAGTAGTCCTTTCTTTCCTTCAACTTTTAGTGGGTCCCAGAGATCAATCTCAGAACCTCAGGCTGGATGGTAAACACCTTGACCTGCTGAGCCATGTCACTGACTTGTTGCTTGTTTTAAGATATGCCTGCTGATGTCTTTGGAGGAAACACTGCATATTTTTGGTTTCATTTTCTTAGTGCTGAACCCCGTTGCTGTTGTTTTTTAACCCATAGTAGAGATTCAACAAATAGTGAACACGACTGGCAAAGGATTCTACCTATTTGTAGGCACAAAGCACATCCTGTTTAGAACTCTGATTTTCATAGCAGTCCTAAATTGTCAACATCGGTTCTCCCTCCTTTTTTTTGAACATCTGTGAAGGAGATGCCTAAGCAACAAGGTTCTGCTGAGGTAGGACAGGAGGAAGAATCGTGCTTTCTCACTTCTGATGGGGTGTATCCTTATGCATATATGCTTCTCTTACTGGTTGATGAATAAAACACTGTTTGGCCATAGAGGCAGGAAGATAGGCAGGACTAGGAGATGAGAGAAATTCTGGGAAATGGAGGCAGAGAGAGACTCGATGTAGACCAAAAAGGAGTAACAGCTCCAGACCCTTCTCCAGTAAGCCAAGACCACATGGAAATACATAGATTAATAGAAATGGGTTAATAATTAAGACAGAGCTAGCCAATAAGAAGCCCTAGCTACTGGTCAACAGTGTAATAATTAATAGAAGTTTTGTGTGCTTATTTGGAGCTGAAGCGGTGGCGGGACCTGGTGGGACAAGAGAACCTCCAGCAACACACTTCAAGGCTGTTATGATGTTAATCTTGATGGGACTTAGAATCACCATGGGTACACACCACCTGGTAAGTCTATGGGAGTGCTTCCAGAAAGGGCTAACTGAGCCGAGAAGACTCACCATTTGTGTGGACTCATTCCATAGGTTGGAGAACCAGACCTAATACAGAGGAGAAAGTTGTGCTGAGGGCCAACATGCATGCTGTCTGATTCCCGACTGCATATGACGTGACCAGCTGCCTCCAGCACTGCTTGCTGTTCCTTCCCTGTCATGGAGGACTGCACCTTCAACTAGGAGTGGAGAGAAATCATCTCTTCTTCAAAGTGCTGGGGTTTTGTCAAAGCTGTGAGAAAAGTAACTGAGAGAGAGAGCCCATGTTCTCCACATCTCATGCTGGCTCCCAGTGATTGAATTCTCCGACAATGATAGAACACCAAGCAAGGATATGGGGAGATTACAGCTTCGAGTCTTTCTGTGGTCATTATGTATTCTCTCCATCCAGAGTGGCTTCTCACATTTCTTCATAACATATCATGATTACTTTGCCCACTCTCTGATTTCACTCACATTCTTTCCACGGCCAGAAGTGCCCTTGTTGGCTGCAGCATCCGGCCCAACCCACATATCTCTCAGGGATAGTCTCAAGTTCCATCTCCCCCATAAATTATTCCCTGTGGCTCTATCCTTCTTGGTCTTGCCAAATGTAATGTTGACTCTCCCTCATATTTTGGTTCTGGTTACATAATTCTATTGCTTTGCTCTGTGCTGTTTTGCATCCTGTAATCATATCAGCATTCAGCTTTTATTCCCAAGAACATTGCCGACCCTTTGGCCAGAGCCTGTGTTATATATTTCTTTTATTTTCCACATAGGACATAGCACAATTCTAGGTGGACACTCAATAAATATTTACTGAATTAAATTGAATATGGCACAGACTATATCTAAAGCTCTGAAAAATTCCTTTTCATAAATTACGTGGCTCTTGACAAGAGGAGTATTGGAGGGAGCCACTTGAATATATTCATTCTGGGCAAGTACCCATGAGCTCTGCAGGGTCATAATGCAGGTTCCTGGACAAACAAATGGCCGAGTTGGGATTTGGGGGTAGACTGGGAGGAGGAAGGTGGCTGGATGAAGGGGGAGGGAGAAGTAGCTGCAGGCAGAGCAGGGAGGGACATTCATAAGCCAGGATGTGCCACCTTAAGTCCGCAGAGAACTTTTGCTCTGTAAAGTTATAAGCAAGTTAAATAATTTGACGATTGGGTTTTCATGAGTCAGGAGATTTGCTGAATAAATTCTTGCTCAGTCAGCCCAAAAAATGCTGTTTTCAATAATTTCTACACAGGTAGAATGCAGTGTTTTAAGAGTTTTATTCATAAATAATGTCCATTTCTTTATACTGTTCCCCTTTCCCAGGTCTCCTATATCTGTCCAGCTTCATGTCTCCCACGCATCAACATACCTGCATAACCTCTCTTTCACTATTTCCTGAATATTTGGGATGATAACTTTTCCTCATATGGGAAGACTCTCGAAGATCCTTAGATTTCTTCTACCCTTGTTTTGGATTTACCATTTGGAAGTCATGTCTGGAATTTGACTCACCATGAATAACACTGGCTTAAGCTTAGCATTTGAGTGAGAGATGGCATTCGTAAACAATTCTCAGTGGTTAACACAGTTCTGGGAATATTTCAGTATCTTTATTTATTTATTTATTTATTTTCGGAGACAGGATTTCTCTGTGTAGCTTTGGAGCCTGTCCTGGAACTCACTTTGTAGTCAGGCTGACCTCAAACTCACAGAGATCTGCCTGCCTCTGCCTCCCGAGTGCTGGGATTAAAGGCATGGGCCACTACCTCTGGCTTTTTATGATTTTTTCATAACTGACTATCTTTTCTCATTCTTATACTGGAACCTCTAGATTATTCCAGGAACGCTCTCCAAAGTGGTTATAAGAAGTTAGAGGTGGGGTGTTGGTGGTGCATGCCTTTAATCCCAGCACTTGGGAGGCAGAGGCAGGTGGATCTCTGTGAGTTCGAGGCCAGCCTAGTCTCCAGAGCGAGTGCCAGGATAGGCTCCAAAGCTACACAAAGAAACTCTGTCTTGAACCCCCCCCAAAGAAGTTAGAAACCCAATATTCTAAAAAGGTGTCCTGACCATATTCTTGCTATAAGTCACATGGCATCCCAATCCATTTGATTGCAATGAAAACACCTGTAAGTCTCCAGGATAAAATAGATGCCCATGTCACTAGGAAATAGTTCCTGGTATCCCATAAGTAATATCTAATATCACAAAAGTGTTTTCCACTGGGAAATCTCTCTCTCCTCCTTTTTTTCTTTCTCAATGCTTGATTTGAAGCAGTGATTGACTTCCACTTGAAAGCTCTCTCTTGCCATGGAGGAAATCCTTTTATAGATCTGACAGACTCTGTCAGCTGGCTGATCCATCTCAGACCCAAGTACCTTCACCCACAGCTCAGCATCACCACAGGTCAAGGTTGCAGGCCCTGGATGTAAACAAAAGAGGTAGAGTCAGGCTTTGTAAGAGCTTGCCAAAAAAGGACAGATGAGGCCTCTGGCCTCTGTCTCTGTCTGTCTGTCTGTCTTTGGATAGAGCCTTATATAATTTATGATGGGTTTCTTTCTTTCTTTCTTTCTTCCTTTCTACATGAAGGGATTTTTTTCTACTCATATGTTTTCCAAGGGAGGAAGGTGCAGGTCTGCCTCAGTGCCTCAGCTGGGTACCCAGCCTTTTGGAGCCCACCATCCTTGGCACATAAGGATGTGGGATTTCTTTCTTCCTTCCTTCCTTCCTTCCTTCCTTCCTTCCTTCCTTCCTTCCTTTCTTTCTTTCTTTCTTTCTTTCTTTCTTTCTTTCTTTCTTTTTCTTTTGATGTAGTCTTATGTGAGGTATGATGGCCTCAAAGCCTGAAACTTGCTATGTTGCCAAGGATGACCTTGAACTTCTGATCTTTTGCTTCCTTCTGAATGCTAGGATCATAGGCATGTGAAACTAAGACTGGTTTTATATGGTGCTGGAGACTGAATCCAAAGATTTGTGCAAGTCAGACATGCACTCTACAACGAAGCCACATCCCCAGACCCCTTTGGCATTTTTCCCAGTCCTCTTCTTTCTTCCTAGGATGTGGAGGTGGGGATGGTGCTAGAGAAGCAGCATCCATCTGGTAGTGATCACGGGACTAGATGTGAAGAAAGATGCTTATGTGCCGAGGATGGTGGACTCCAAAAGGCTGGGTACCAACTGAGGCACTGAGGCAGACCTTCACCTTCCTCCCTTGGAAAAGGTATGAGTAGAAAAAAATTCCTTCATGTTGAAATCATTATTTTTCAAGTTTCTGTTAGGATCAACCCAGTTCAGTCCTAACTGATCTCTATAGTCTTGTGCTCTTTACTGGTTATAGGTGGAAAAGCCGATGGTTGTCCCTGAGCTTCCAGAAAGAACACACCGACACTTCATCAGGAGAAACTCATCTCAGACTCTGACTTGCAGAAGCATAGGGTAACAATTGTGCTGTTTCAAGATGCTGAGAATGTAACAAGTTTTTCCAAGCAACAGGAAGCCAATCCTTGGTTTACTTGTTTTCTAGTTAAGCTGTTTGTCTCACTTAGCTCTCTATGTATTCCCTGTCTCCCCCTAACCTCCACTAAGAGATTTATTAATCTTGTTAATCCCTGGAATTTTAGACAATAAAATAGGAACAGGCACTTACTCAAGTTCCCCTTCCTTTGTGTCATTGCTCTCAGGTGCCTAGTAAATACAGTCAATTTCACGTGGAAGATATGCTGGGCCCACTCATTTATATCCCTCACCACCTTGAACTTGGATTACAGTGGCAACCTTCTCTGTGTTCTCTGTGTTAAAAATGCTAACAACATTCCATCTCCCAGCTAGAGAAAAGCTGGTCTGTCTGTGATAACGTCGGTCTTCCCATGGTAGCCCCTCATCAAGACACCACACTGTTTCCTAGCAAACGAAATCTCAAATCCAGTTCATTTCTGTACCCTGAGTCTTCTTTAGGTCACTATCTGGAACCCAGACACTCTGTTTGATTGGGTTTCTTCCCCCTTCCCCAACCCCAGCCTTCCTTCCTCCCTTTCTTTCTTTTTCTTTTTCCTCCTCCTGCCTTGGGTCCAGCTGAGGTTACCTAGTGTTCTCAGCTCTTGGGATTCCTGATGGTCTCTCCTCACTTGGTCTATAGATTGCAGTTGATGTCACTGCTGTGATTTCACTCGTGAATTGGGGGCTGTGTTGTTGAGGTCGCTTTTGGCTGTAGGTTAGGGCACTGCTTGGTAATAATGTGAATGAAATTATCCCAAGTCAGTTACATTCTCTCCTGGACTTCCAAACTCTTCCCTCAGTTATGTGTTACCAGTTCCACAGATTCTCCAAAGATGGGGGTGAAGGAATCGAGGAGGTGGAATGTCCCAGAAGCTGGTAAATGGGATCAGATAGGAAACTTGGAAGCAGTTGACTTCAAATTCAGTCCCTAGCACTTCATGAAAAGTACATAATCTGTCCTTGGGAGAGCTTAGCAAAATAGCAGAGTTTCATTCAGCTGAGTGACCATACAGTCTTTAGAATCTTCCTTCACATAGCCTTCACTCTCCTCTCTCCCTGTCTCCCTCCCCTCCTCTCTCTTTCTCTGTGTGTATGTGCTTTGTAGACATGCAGCCTGTATTCCAGCTATGAAATTTCCAGCTTTCTTAGGGTCATATGTCTTTGGTATGTAAGCAAAA
Source organism: Cricetulus griseus (assembly GCF_003668045.3). Taxonomy (NCBI): domain Eukaryota; kingdom Metazoa; phylum Chordata; class Mammalia; order Rodentia; family Cricetidae; genus Cricetulus; species Cricetulus griseus. The sequence continues at coordinate 100,466,561 of NW_023276806.1, forward strand.
TTTAGTGTCAGTGTTCATTCCAATGTGAAGGTCAGCATCCCCCCCCCATCATTTCTGGATATCCAGGGAAGTGACATGCTTTGGTACTCGGTGTTGGCTGAGTTCCTAGTGAGGCTCTGCTTTGATTTCCAGTCTGCACTTAGGCCCTTTGGATGCACCTGCTGAATGATGATTTCCTGCTGAATCTGTGACTATCCAATGTCCCTTCTCTAAGTCCCACTAATTTATGACATCGTGAGCTGCACAATGATTTAACAAAGGTTTGAGGGTTAGTAGTGGGATGGCCTGGAGATCCAGAGGGTTTCTGTTCATTGCTTTTATTAAAAGCCTATTAGACATTCCTGTCTACATGTCAGACATATCTGCCTTACATGTTACTGGTCCTCCCTTCTATTTAAACACTAGACTTCTGCTGTTTGTGTTTACACATCTTTCATGAATGCCATACCTAGATGATGGTTCCTATGACTTTCTGATTCATAGATCTCTAGTTCTGTCTTTGATTGTACCTGGTTATAAATTTATAATCAGACATATCCATTCAGTTGTGTTCCTGGATAAAGATGGCATTTCTGCTACTAATACAGTAACTTTATCTCATTTGCCAAGAATAGGAGTAGCAAATCATAATTACTCATGAAAACTAGAAATAATGTTTACATTCTGTATGTTTATGTTTTATTGGAGGTGATTATAGCTTTCTTTTAGGGTCTTCTTGTTGTTTTGTTTTTCTCTCTGGCTTTGGAGGCTGTCCTGGAACTTCTCTTGTAGACCAGTCTGGCCTCAAACTCACAGAGATCTGCCTGCCTCTGCCTCCTGAGTGTTGGAATTAAAGGTGTGTGTCACTACCACCTGGCTAGGGTCTTGTTATTTAAAATTGTTTTCCTGTAATGATTAAGTATTTGTTTGCTCTAGAATAAAGTAAGTACACCACATTGAAACAAAATATAAACAAAAGGTAAATTATTGAATTTAATCTATATATATATGTAGTCTATGTTTTGAAATATTAATGGATGTATTAACTTTAGAATTCAAGTTCCTAAAGGACACTGGTGATTTAGTAAGTTCTTGAAGGACCTGATACAGTGTGGCTCGTGGTAAATGTGGAATAATGTCTATTTGATTCACTCTCTTTAGCTGACGTATTGGCACTGTTTCAAGACATTAAACTGTTTTATGGGGAAACTTGATGGGTATAAGTTATTGTCCCATTATCAGTGTAAGACACAAAATAAAATACCCTTAAGGTAGGCTCATGGGAATAAGACCTGCAAAGTAAGAATAACTTTGAAGAGACAGAAATAAAGAGATTGAAACAGATACCAAAAGTATCGAGGATACACAAATATTGGAGAAGGTTACAATAAACACAGGTCCTTTTGGACCCATTTTTTTCTTCTTACTTCATCCATTCTGCTATCATTTTGTTAAATCCACAGTTCAGTTTGGACCAGCTGCTCTAGTGACAAAGCTTTAAATAAGGACTTAGAAATAACTGAGAAAAATGATGGAGTCATCTTTTACCATAATATATTTTCACAGTGCCTAACAGTTCCCCCATTTAATCAAGAGATTGGCAGGACAGGGAGCAAGTTGGTAATTTGCAGTTGGGACGTAATAAAAATGTTATAATTCATGGATGAGACACCCTGACTATATTATGTATTATGAGTTTAACTTGACTTATAACTCTTTCTGGAATTTAAACTGTCATATCCAACCATATGCGTTGACTTTTATAGTGATTTAATGAGTTGTTTGGTGAAAATAAATGTTGACAAAGTTACAAAATTTTCTGACTCTATTCTTTTTTTCTTTCTTGTTGTTCCTTTTGGATACACAGCTGGCTGTCTTACAGTAACTCAAGGGTTCCCCTTCCCCCATTATCCATGGCTATAATTGTGCTCCTTTACCATGTGGTACTCATTGCTTACACTTGACCTTTGTAGACAAAGCCCAATGACAATATATGAATTAATCTACCATGGCACCAAAATAATGTTATAAACTTGGGAACTGAGTTTTGCAAAGCTCTTCCATCTGAGGTGACAGTTGACTCATCCGAGCAGAGTCGTATCTTCAGGATGTGCTGGACTCAGCTGTGTTGTGTGGAGGCATGCTGCTGCAGCATTCAGGTAGACACTCTTTGTGATGGCTATGAGTGCACTGTCAGCTTGACAGAATCTAGGATCTCCTGAGAGCTGGGCCTCTGAGTGTACCTGTGAGGGATTATGTAGATTAAGGCAAACTCTGGGCATGTGGCTGGAGGATTTAATTGATCCCTTTAACTGATTCAGGAAGACCCATCTAAACTGTGGGTTAGACTATTCCCTGGGCAAGGGACCCTGAACTATATAAAGTGGAGAAAGTGAACGGAGCATGTTCTCATTCCTGTCTGCTTCCTGATTGTGGATGCAACTGACTGGCTGCTTCAAGCTCCTGCTGCCTTGATGTCTGTGCCATGATGTACTGTACCTGGAGATGTGAAGTAAGACTCCCCTTAATTTGCTGTTGTCAGAGTGTGTTATCACAGCAACAGAAGAGAGGCAAAGACAGCCAGGACCTGGGCTCAAGGGGTGAGTGATTATTTTTAAAAATGAGTGCATTTCTTGCACAAGCTTATAGGAGAAGCTCAGCTCCTGTGACTGATGCCATTGATATTAAAAAAATGAAACAATGCCAAATCGTAGTAGTCACGGAGCAAAGAATCTTGTCAGATGAGCTGTAATTTGAGCAGACACACATTTTACACTCATTAAGAAAAGTAAGGAACAACTAATTGGCTTATTATGTATTCTTTAATTGGCTCATCTCACTTTCAGTCATGGCATAAAGAAATAGACAGGAGACTTGTGTTTTTGGATTTGACCAGTCCAGGGAGACCCTCATGGAATTTCTCTACATGATAAAAATGATTATATGTGCCACCACTTAGCAAACACTACATGGAAAGAACTCACATTCTGTGAAGAGCTGCCTGTACTGACTGTACAGTCGGGGGCAAGCATGTGTAAAACCTGAAGGAAATAAAGCAATCTGACATGGAGGAGGACTGAGCTCCTTTAGGAACTCAGTACCAACCTGAGGAGAGATTGATTCACTTGTCCTCAAAGAAGCTGTTTACCTCACAGGGGTGGTGTACTTCTGACCCATGAGTTTCAGTCCAGCTACTTCTGTTATATGTGACTGTACAGGGAAGTGGAAATCCACTCATCATTGCCTAGTTATGTAAATGGATGTTCCTGTCTGCGTGGTCCTGCAGCTGTTTAGACCCAAATAAACACACAGAGATTTATATTAATTATAAACTGTTTGGCTGATGGCTCAGGCTTCTTGTTGGATAGCTCTCTCTTAATTATTGACCCATTTCTATTAATCTATGTATCTCTACGTGGTTTTGGCTTACTGGTGATGCCCAGGCCTCTTTCTTCATCGGCAGCTACCTGGCATCTGCCTGGTGACTCACTGTCTGCGTTCCCCTTCCTGGAATTCTCCTAGTCTGGAAGTCCTGCCTATACTTCCTGTTTGGCTACATCCTGCCTGTCCATTGGCTGAAACAACCAATAAGAGAAAGATAAATTCACAGCATACAGAGGACATCCCCCATTATAGATGTCATTGGATCAAATGGTACCCACCCCCTACCCACCGACATACTAATTGCCTTGACTGCATATTTCACCTTTGGAATGTGGACCAGATTAGGTCATAGAAAGGGAAAGTACTGAAGTTGTTAAGAAGTGTTCAGAAGCATTTCAGAGGTAATCCATGGCGGTATGTGTGTTAGTCACTTTCCCCATTTCTGTGACAAAACACCTGGTGAAATCAAATGCCTGGAAGAAGGGTGTCTGCCTCTGGTCTGAGAGCACAGTGCTTCATGTTGGGGAGGGTGCAGTGGCAGCAGTGTGAGGCTGCTGTCACATTGCATCCTAGACAAGAAACCGAGAGATTTGGACATGGCATTTGCTTTATCTATTTATTCAACTTTGGACCTCAGCACATGGAATGGTGCCGCCCATGGTCTGGATGGATGGTCCCACTTCAGCTAAACTTTTCTGGAACACCCTCACACACATGCCCAGAGAGGTTTGTCTCCCATCTTTACACTGGTGATTGCTTCCTCTTTGGAGCAGAAAATTTTGTTTGTTTGTTTTTGAACAGAATCTCTATGTAGACTTGGCTGTCCTGGAGCTCACTATGTAGACCAATCTAGACTTGAACTTGTGGAGATCATCCACTCTCTCCCTTCTGAGTGCTGTAATTTATTTAAGGTGTGTGCCTCCAGGCCCAGCCTGCAGAAACCTTTTAACTTCATCTAAGCCATTTGTCAATTCTTGGGACTATTCCCTGTGCACAAGAGTCCATTTCAGAAACGTTTTCTCTTGAGGTGTTTGCTTTGCATTTGTCTCCAGAAGTTTCAAAGTTTCCAGTGCTACAGTAAGGCCTCTTATGCGTTTTGAGCTGATCTTTGTGTGGAGTGAGACTTATAGATCTAGTTCCATCCATTTACACTTGCAAGCCCCGTTCTCACAGTGCCATTTGTTAAAGAGGCTCTCTTCTCTTTGAAGCATGTTGTTGACGGTGTTGGCAGAACTTAGGTAGTTGTAACTGTATGGGTTTAGTCTGGGCTTGAGAGCCTCTTCTGCTCTGCTTGTCTGCTTTTATTCAGGACCATGGTTTCTGCCACTGTGGCTCTGTGATACAATTTGAGACTGACTAGTGTGAAGCCCCCATATTGCTCTTTTTTTTTTTTTTGTTCAGGGTTGCTTTGGCTATTTGCAGTGGGGTGGATTGGGGTGAGGTAGGGTGGGGAGGGGCATTGTCTTTTGTGCATCCATAAGAAGTTTAGTATTTTTTTTCTAGCTCTGTGAGGAATGCCACTGGGATTTTGATTGCATTGAATCTATGGGTTGCTTTTGGTAACAGAGTCATTTTTATAATATTAATTTTGCTATTCTGTGAGCACAGGAGATCTTTCCATCTTTGATTGTTTTCTTCAGCTTTGTTCTCTAGTGTCTCACACATTCCATTGCAGAGTATTCTACCTCCTGAATTAGGCCTATTCCTTGTTATTTTAGTTCTTTAAGGTTACCGTGGAAGGGATTCCCCCTGATTTCCTTCTCTATGAATTCATTATTGGCATAAACAAAAGTATGGATTTTATGTGTTGACTTTATTTGTATTGTGAATTCTGAAAGTGTTTAAAAGATGTAAGAGTTTTTGGTGGAGTCTTCAAGGTCTTTTAAGTATAGGGTTATGACATCTGCAAACTGGAATAAACAATTTGTTCTCTCTTTTAAAAAGAATTCTTTCTTAATATTTAGATTATTATTATTATTATTATTATTATTATTATTATTATTATTATTATTATTATTGTGTCTATGTCGGTCAAATGCCAGGATTGAACTCAAGTCACCAGGCTTGTGTGTAAAACCCCTTTACCTATGAGAGTCATCTCTCTGGATCAGATAATCTACTTCCATCCTTTCTTACTTCTATCCCCTTTCCTTTTTAAAGTTTTTTTTGGTTTTATTGCTCTAACAAAGACTTTAAACACTACACTGAATAAGAATGGAGAGAGTGGGCACCCTTATCTCATTCTATCTTTTAGAGGAAATGCTCTCAATTTTTCTAAACTAGTGTAATTTGGACATCGATTTTTGCTTTTTGTATATGTCTTAATTTGGAGGATGTGGGGAAGGTAAACCCTTATTTACCCCTGATGGGGTGTGATCCTGTGCAGCTACTATAAAATCATGTGGATGCTCCTTGCAAAGCTGAAAATAGAGTTACTATAACGGCCAGCTGTTCCACTCTGGGAAATACACTGAAGAACTTTTAAGTCAACATACCACAGACTCACACTTCTTATGCAGTTCCCAGCCTGAGCCCAGGCTCCTATCATCTCTATGTCTTCTGCTCCTGCCATCTCTACACCCTTCTGCCTTCTACCATTTCTACATCTTTCTGCTCCTCAGCATTAGTCCCACTGTTCTCCACACTTGACTCTCTGGGCTTCCCTCACCAAAGGGCTGTGGCAGGCCAAACTGAGGTTCTCTTTCCCAGGGTTGTTCCTTGATTCCAGGCCCTGGGACAGCTCGGCTTTTAACAGTAGGCTGGTGACTGCCCCCTCCAGTCATATAGCTTGACAAGATGGGATTTCTCTTTGCCTTTGAGTTGGCTGTCAGTGTAATGACAATGTTTCCAAACTGTATTTGGGATTTATGAGGACTGTGGGCATGTCCTGAGAATGGGCATATCCTGAGGATTGTGGACTGTTTATCTATCATCTGCCTTACCTTTGGGAAAGGCTAGGGAACTGAACTCCCTCATTTGACGGCATTTGACTGTTTTTTACCGGGTCATACAGAAATAGCCTCTAGCCTTCCATCTCACCTGGAAGTTTAGCTGGCCCTGTGTTATTAAAACACAAGTTAATTTTGCTGTTGACCTACTAAAAATCCTTCCAGTGGCTTCCAATCTCAGTTCCTGTAAACTTTCTGTCCTTGTCTTGGCTTCATGGCCTGAAGTCTTGCAGGATTGGCCCTTAACATCTTTGGCTTTTTCTTAAATGAACTTTTGTTTCTGCACCACACATTGGCTTCCTGGGTCATTCCCTGACCACATGCAGTGCTCTCTGTCCTCATGACCTGTGTCCCTGCTGTTCTGCAGTGATCTGTCTCCTAATTATCTCCAGGGCTCATTTGTTTGGTGCCTCCACAAACTCTGCTCAAATGGCCCCTAATCAGAGAAGTCTTCTACAGCCACTGCATACAAAAGATTGTATTCATGATTTCCTCTACATCTCTTCCATTCCCATGGTCTACTTCTTAGATGCCATTATCACTGTGTAGTTCCTGTATCTCTCTTTCTTTCTCTCTTGATTTGTTTATTGTCAGCTTCCCCATGCTCCAAACATAGGGATGAGGATAAAAAACCCTCACATTTTTTGCTAACTTGTCATGAAAGATTGAATTTTTCTTTTTCTTTTTGGGTCACGGTGCATTTCTTTGGCTCTGGTTGCAGGGCCAAAGTGTGTTTCTTTGGCTCTGCTCAGGGTGTGTTTCTTTAGCTGGACCCTTCCCCCCTACAGTATACCACCTCCCAGTGTTAAGAACAACACCCAATACTTAACTCTATACTCTAGCTACATCGCTAGCCCTTGATTGTTATTTTGTGAGCCATTAATTTTTCAGATTTTCATTTAGTATCAGTAGCTACTCAGAGGACTGCTATGTTCCCTAAAGCCTAGGATAGTGCTCAGAACACACTTCTTCAGTAAACATTGCTGTGAACAAATGCTGCTCTGCTCTGCAGGTAAAAACATGCAGCTTTTCTTGATGGACAATTCTTTCCATTTTTCCCAAGTGAATAGCAAAATTTGCTTAACTTATGTAGATAGATTATTTGTGCATTACACAGTTCTTTGTATATGTGAACACTTCATGGTAACTGTTCCCTTGGTGTTTCTAAATACACACATACAGCAGTAGACTGCTGAACTTAAGATATGACTTTTCAGCTATAGTGGTGCATTCTTGTAAGCTCTGTGGAGGTGGAGACAAGAGGATCAGGAGTTGAAAGTAATCCTTGGCTTGGCTTCACAGTGAGTGCCAGGCCAGCCTGGGCTACGTTAGTCACTTTTCTCATTGCTCTGATATCAAATCAACTTGAGGAGAGGAGAGTTTATTTTGATTTATAGTTCAAGATGACACAGTCTTTCATGGCAGGGAAGTCACAGTGGCAGGAATGGGTAGATGGCTTGTCACATTGCATCTGCAATAAGGAATCAGAGGAGAATGATGGTTGTTGGTGCTCAGCTTGCTCTTCTTTGTATTCAAGTTAGGACCCAGTCCCATGGAAAAGTGCTACCTACACTTTGGGTGGGTCTTCCTGCCTCAATTGACCCATGTAGATAGTCACTCAAGCATATACCTTGGTTGCCTTTCTGTGGTGATTCTAGACCCCATCAAGTTGACAACTGAGATTAACCATCTCAGAGACCTTTTCCCAGAAGATACACAAACAAGATGAGCTTTAACCATTTGTGTTGTCTTAAATTTGGTTTGACTTTGATCTTCCTCGTATACATAAACATCTTCAACAGAGATGATGCCATTGAACCAGAAAATTCTTTGGTGTGGACAAGGCTGAGGACCAGTGTACCCCATTCACTGCTTTCCTTCTTGCTTCATTTCCCCAGGTATAACTGATGATCATTCACGTTGGACATAGAGACGTTAAACTCATTCTAGGGGAGTTTATGGGTTTTACTATTGCCATAGTAGAACCTTAGATAATGGAAGACAGCAATGTAAGATCCCTGTCAAAGAAAAGAGAGAGAGAAAAGAAAAGAAATCCGTTCTCAAAGTCATCACAACCCACAGGATGTGAAATTGCTTTAAAATGGGCTTTCTTTCTCTCAGTCAGAAAGGCCTGTCACACCCCAGGGTTGTGTTGTTGTTCACTAGCTGGTGTCAACGCAATGGGGAGCTCTAGGGCAGAATTCTTAAAAATGTCACCTGTCTGCCAACTTTCAAACTCAGCCAACTCAATTTGGTTAATTGGCTTTAGATGTGAAGGAGTCAAACATCTGTCTTGGGTCTTGGGACAATTTCAAAGAGATGAGGAAGTGACATGTCTTTACCCTTTGATCCAGAGTTGCTTGTCTTTTTGTTAGCTATCTGTATTCTGACAGGCAGCCTTGGGGGTACCTGCTTGGCTGTTGAAGCATTGGCTGTTGAAGCATGAAACTCAAGTCTTGTCGAGATATTCTGTGTAAGGTTTGGATAGCTGTGGTTCTTTGGCTTTGAAAACATGTTGGATCTCTGTAGGAAATGGTCACTCATCTCAGTTACTGTCCTGAGATATCTAGTCTCCCATCTGTGCTGGCTCCAAAAGGACACTGAGAGCTGAAAGATGCCTCTGGGTGGGTGAGGCACTTCATAACCACATTTTCTGTCTCTTGCCACTCTTTGGACTGCAGCCTCAATGAGAGAAGAGACCCCTGGACGTGAGGGGTGTGTCTATGCTCTGTGCCCTTTAGTCTCTAATGGTCATGATTTTCTGCTGTTTCTAGTGTCTGACAGTATGTTTGCAAGTCAGCATGGTAAATAAAGTTACTTTAGGAATTTAGATGGCACTGGAGGCAGAGGCAGAGTACAAGGAGCCAGAATTCATGATCTGCAGACCACAGACTTCCCAGAAGAGCCAAGTCCTCCTGTGTGTTTCCAGGTGGAGCAGAGCCAAACACCTTTTCCCAACCCCTGCATTGACTTTGAAATGTCATCTAAAAGTTTTGGGATAGCATTTCCCAGGTATGTTAGCTACTTTTCTCCTGACTGTGACCAAAGATCCAACAAGAAGCAACTTAAAGGAGGAAGAACTTCTCTTGTCTTACAGCTTGAGGGGGGAGTCTCTCTGCTGGGGAGGTGTGGTGGCAGGACCATAAGGCAGTCAGTCCCAGAGCATCACAGTCAGGAAGCAGAACAAGTGCTCTGCGTGTTTTCTCCTTTTCATCCAGTCCTGCATCCCCACTGGTGGGACAATGCCACCCACATTCAGGGTGCATTTTCTCTGCTCAGCTAAACCTTTGTGGAAATACCTTCATAGATACTTCTGAAGGTGTATGCATGTGGTGACTCCCATCACCTTGACAATGGAGATTAGTCATGGCAGATGATTGAAATTGTAGGAAGGGCTATTAGAAGACTGATCTCAGTCCTATCTCTCAGAGGGAACTTCATTTAACAGTTTCTAGTTTTCATATCATCTCCTGGCTCCTGACTTAGAGAAGTAAAGTTTCTGTTGAGTGATTTATTCATTGAAGCCTTTGCATATTTATTTTACCCTGTTTTACCCTGTGGTAGATAAATCTTGTTAAAGTTCAAGTTTTATTTTAATCGGATTGTTTTCTGAGACAAAGCTGATGACAAAGTGTGTGGAAAGAGTCCTTCCTGGCTGTGATAGTGTATGCCTTTTTAGAGCTTGAGGGGTGGAGACGTGTATTCTCGGGGCTCTGTGGACAGCTAGTCTAGCTGCAGGTTCAGTGAGACCCTGTCTCAAAAACAAGGCTGAGAATGATGAAGGAAGACATCCTGACATAGTCTTCTGGCCTCCACACCCCCACAAATGGATGAGTGCATCTGCACATAAACAAATAACACACACACACACACACACACACACACACACACACACACACACACACACGTGAAGAACAAAGGGAAGGAAAAATAAGAAAGAAAAGATATCCTTCAGCCTTCTTAAATTGCAAACTTTCTACCCTTTCTACCATACATCTTTATCTCTGGCATTTCCAGCAGAAACAACAGAATTTTGAGGGCAAATCAGTGTTCACTATTTTTGTTCCTAAGATGATATAAAGTATTTTTCACACTTGATCTGCACATATGCTATCTACTTTCTAGAACACATTTTCCTCTTAGATTTAATAATGACTACTTCTCCTTTTGCTTAACTTTGTATAATTTTTTAGCACTTTAGTGTAAAATTGTATTTTGTGAATACAATGAAACACATATTCATTTTGAAGTAAAATAACGCAACTTTGGCCTACTATAAAAATAGGTAAGACATATCAGTTGTGCTTTTGGGGGAGGCTTCACACTCATAGCTAGGTTATGTACTCTGAGAGGACTGCACGGCTATGCTCTAGGTTTCTTTATCTTGGGTTTCTTATGTTCTCGATTACCTGTGAGTTGGTTGCTTAATTGTAACAAATCACCTTAGCATTTAGCAGCACAAAAGTATCAATTGTTGTTTTTCTCTTACAGTTTTTGTGACTAGGGAATGCAGGGACAGCTCACCTGTATGGCTCTGCTTCAGGTTTCTTCCAGCAGTGAAGTCATCTGAAGCTTGGCTTCTAAGTTCCCTATTACATCATCCCTCTCATTCATCCCACTCCTTCCTTCATCTTCTTGTCCTGGGATTATGGGTGTGCACCACCTCATCTGGTTTTCAGTTATGCTGGGGTGGAGCCTAGAGTGTTGCCTGTGCTCATCATGTATTCTACCTACCAACTGAGCTTCGTCCTCAGCCAGGCTTGTTTCTTCTGTTGCAGTTTGGGAAAGGTTATGTGCGATGCAATCTTTTTTAGAGCCTACATTTCTGTATGTGTCTGTACTCTCTTCTCAATACTGAGTGATGACCTCTGCGTGGATTCATTTTCCCCGAGGATTGTCCAGGCTGTGCTTCATTGCCATGGTTTCCAGAGTTGTTAGTCAGATTGATGCCAGTTTGAATCTCTTTGTCATGTGTCTACTTTTGTATTTTTGGAACTTTTAGGATCTTTTCTTTTTTTTCTTGCATTCTGGAGTTTTATATGTATGTTCTACCCTTTCCTATATTTGTGTATTTTCTTGGTAAAATATAAAATCTCTCAACCTTGAAGCCTAAACTCTTTATTCTATGAAGCTTTTCTTATGTATTCATTAAAATTGAAAAATTTCTCAAATCTGTAAGTTTCCTCTTTCTGGGATTATATTTTCTTCATGTTATATATTAAATTCCTGATTTTCTAAGTAATATTCTTTCAATCTATTTTTCTCTGATCTATTTTCTGAAAGCCTTACTCAAAGCTATCTCTCAATTTTAGATATCTGTTTTTCTATTCTTAACTTACTATGGCATTTAATGAATGTTCCTTTCTCTTTGTTTTCTCACACATTTTGTCCTTTCATTTTCTTCCTGAGAGTGTCTAGTTGAGTTATTCTGAACTATTAGCACATAAGACTGTAGCTAAAGCTGTGTGTGTAGGCACAAGGCTTGTCAAGATTGGAACAATAATTTACAGTAATTGATTTGAGCTATTCATTGATGGATATCAATGCAGTGTTTTTTTTCTTGAATTGTTTAGTTTCTTCAGGGAAAAGTTACCTAATATTTTGCCGTGTGTGTGTGTGTGTGTGTGTGTGTGTGTGTGTGTGTGTGTGTGTGTGTATGCATGCGTGTGTATTAAGGGATTGTTAACAAATCAGGCTATCTGGATTCTAGAAGCCCACTAGAAGCCTTTCTGCTTTAGAGAATGTTCTTCAGTTCTGCTTAGTATTCCTGTGTCTAGAGACTGTAAGACTCAGCCTCTTAGTAAATTGCTAACATGGAGAAAGAAATTGTCACTCAACTGTGTCAGCTGAACCAGAGGTCCTGGGGCAGGGGTTTGGCTGCTCTATAGATATTTAGACAAAGGCTTTCCATCTCAGATTCACCTTTCTTCTAGCTTTTATTATAGGGCCTTGCTGGCTCCTCTTAGGGCAGCATTGACCTTGCAGTTTCTGCATGTAGAGGGGCATTTGTTAGAATGGCAGATTTTAAGATGTGGTCCTGGAATCTCTGGTGTCTGATGGGTCAAAATGTTTTTATAGTAATACTAAGCCATTATTTATCCACTTCATTTTTATTTTCCTATGAGCATACTAGAGAAGTTTCCCAAGGCAACATGACCTGTGCTATCCTGACAGATTGAATGCAGAAGCACAGATGAGACTCTAGCTGGCTTCTGTTAAAGAAGAGACTTGAAAAAATTGTACATCAAGGCCATTTCTTTTTTTTCATGTATTTTCCCTTTGGAAAATAATTATTTTTCACAAAATATGTTATGTTAATCTGTACTGTAACTATTAATTCTGTTGAAGTAAATTAATACATAGATAATAAAGGTATGCTTTATGGTTAATTATTGTTTGTTATTGTTTGGGCCTTATGTGTCCCTCAAAGGCACATGTACTCAAGGCTTGGTCTCCTGGTGTCACCTTAGGGGTAGGGTCTGGTGGGAGGAATTTAGGTCACTGGGGGTGTGCTCTTGAAGGGGATATTGGGACCTTGACTCCTCTCTCTCTTTGCCTCTATCTCTGGCCACTATCAAGTTTTGCTCCACCATGTACCTGCAGCTACAATATTCTGCTTGTGTGAGTCCCAAATAATGCAGCCAACTGCCTATGGACTGAAACTTGCAGTAATGTGGGGCAAGGTATTTCCTGTAATTGTATCATTGATTGTATCAGGCATTTCGCTACAGAAATAGTAACATGATACCACCAACATGGGGTCTTTACTAATTTTGAGTAGTATAGCTCAGCCCTTCTGTCCCTCACCTTTCATTTGGGAGACCCAAAGACGCTAATGGTGGAGATTATGTTGTCTGTAAGAAAGCATATTGCTCAGCTGACAGAGCACTTCATTTTTAGGAATGACATCTTAGGTTGGCCCCTGATTAGGAGTGGTAGGGCATAGCAGTAATTCCATCACCCTGGAAATAAGGGCGGGGGGCAGAAGTTCAAGGTCATCCATGGCTACCTAATGAGTTCAGGACCAGCCTGAACACATGAGATTCCGTCTCAAAATAAATAAATAAATAAATAAATAAATAAATAAATAAATAAGCATGCACCATCATCTGCCTTTGGTTGGGGCAGCTGAGAGCCTACTGGCTCCATTTCATGGTAAGATGTGAGTTGCTCTTCATTGCCTACAGTCATGACTAGGCAAATTGGTCTATGTGAGGGGAGATAAAATGGATACATTTTTCAAATTCAGGATAAGCTGTTTTCTAATATGAGCTTTCTTAGTAATCAAGAAGACATTTTGGGACCCTGACGCAAGTGACCTGCATGCTGGACCAGTTCGGCGATGGGTTCCAAACACCGAACACCCAGAGGCAGCCCACCTCCATCCACCGGCCCAGGACCCTGCACACCCCAACACTGCCAACACCCGGGGAACCTCCATTCACGAGAAGAGGACCGACATCAGAGTATTGGATCTGTTTGCATCTACCAGAAGAGAACCTTGGTCCCACACCCACCAGGAGAACAAGAAACTCTTGCTACACCCACCAGAAGAAAGGATGAGAAGAGGACAAGGTAAAAACATATCCAACAACAGAAAACCCAATATGATACCACTGGAGACCAGGAACCATACACAGTATGTAGGGAGACACCCTAGCCCCACCCCAGGCAACCTAGACAGGTACCAGGTGTACTGGGATAGGCCCATGAGGGTGGGATGAAGGGAAGTCGGGGGTGATATAAGGGAAGGTCCTTAAGGGCTGCACGTGGAGACCCCGGCCTTCTCTCTTCTGCTCCCCCAGCTACTGGTGCTGGTTCCAGCTCCCTCCCTCTCGCTTGATTGGTGTATCTCAATAAAGAAAACCTTAGCACTATTGGCTGCAGGCTGTTCACTCTTCACGTGGCACCCAACCGGACCCACCACCCGAGTTATTTAGGGAAGAAGGCAGACTCCTAGAACCACCAGGGACGGAATTGATGCATCCCTCCAAAAAATCCTAGGAGAAGGTATTTATGCTGAGCCACAAATTCAGGCTGAATATGACGACCATATGCAGTACCTATGCAGGCCAGCAACACTAAATGCATGGGATAAGGTTTGTGAATCAGGAGAATGACTAGAAGCTTATGCGACAATAGAACAGGGACAAACAGAACTATTTAAGGATTTCTTAGACCGATTGACCAGACCAGTAGACATACAGGTAGCAGATCCAACGATCCAACATCCAATTGTTTATAGCTTAGCTTATGACAATGCAAACCCAATGTGCAAAAGAATACTTTTGCCTCTGAAGATCAGATCAGCTCCACTAGAAGAATGGGTTCTACATACTGCCCAAGTTGACTGTAACATACAAGATGCTGGAATCTGGGCAGAAGAAGCTGTCCCTAGAGGTTTCAACAGACATCAGGAGATTAGAAAAGATAGCAACAGAAGGACTTGGGAAGGAAGAGCACCTTACAGGGGCTCACACATGTACCAAGAGGCCAATGCTCATCACCATCATGACCCAGAGCCTCACATAGGAAGAGCACGCTCCAGGAGTCCACAGAAGCGTCAGGAGAACAGATGTTTCAGCTGTGGTAAAATGGGACATACAAGGAGAAATTGTAGACAGAGAAATTCTAACGATTCCCCACGTGACAGGTCATTTGCCCTCTGGGTTATGTAGGTGATATGGTAAGGGCAAACACTGGACTAACGAATGCAGATCGACTAGGGACATGCAAGGGAACCTATTAACGTTGGGAAACTCCAAAGGGGACCTCCAGCAGGCCCCCGCCTCGAGAACAGTTTGATTGTTCCCTGTGACAATGGAAGACAATCTCTCACAGGACGAATAGATAGTTCCTTGCTTATTATGGAAAATGATACTGCTCTAGAAGGTAATTTGAATAGTGATAAAGAATCACATGTGACTGGTGAAAATGAGAAACGCATATTTTGGCAAGTTTCTATTAATGATAAAAGGCCTCAGTTAGAAATAAAAATTAATGGCAGAGCTATTAAAGGTCTTGTAGACACTGGAGCTGATGTAACTATTATCACCCAGAAATCCTGGCCTAAGAAATGGCCCCCTAAAGAGGCAAATTGGAACTCTATCTAGAGTTCGATGGAGTGTTAACTCGGTGGTCTATATTGGACTGGAAGGACAAAAAGGAAGACTAAATCCTTACGTAGCAGATATTGGTATAAATTTATGGGGTCATGATTTATTACAACAATGGAATACTCAAATTAACATCCCTCCAGTGTCAGATACGAATTCTAAAAAATCGCTGGATAGTAGAAAGGATCGGGTAAGATGCCATAAAAAATGGTTACCAACTATCCAGGCTGTACAGACACTAAATACAAATGATAGACCTTCAGAGGAACCAAAGGCCCTACCATTGAAATGGCTTACAGATGAACTGGTCTGGATAGGGCAATGACCTTTGACCTCTGAAAAGCTAGAGACTCTAGAAAAGTTAGTACAGGAACAGCTAGAGGCTGGTCACATAGAGCAATCTACCAGCCCTTGGAATTCTCCTGTATTTGTTATCAAGAAGAAGTCAGGTAACTGGAGAATGCTGACAGACCTGAGAGCCATAAATAAGGTAATTCAGCTTATGGGCTCTCTACAGCCTGGAATGCCATTGCCTTCCTTAATACCTAAAGGATGGCTGAACATAGTAATTGGCCTGAAAGACTGCTTTTTCACTATGTCATTACAAGAAAGCGATAGAGAGAAATTTGCATTTACAGTGCCAACTCTTAATAACTCACAGCCAGTTCGGAGATACCAATGGAAGGTTTTACCTCAGGGGATGCTAAATAGTCCCACTTTGTGTCAACACTTTGTGCAACATCCTTTGGAAATAATTGGTAAAAAATATCCACAATCTCTTGTTTATCATTATATGGATGGATATTCTTTTATCGGATTCTAATAAGGAAACTTTGGAACGTATGTTTAAAATGTTGAAGGAGGTTCTGCCTAGATGGGGGTTTACAAATTGCCCCAGAAAAGATACAAAGAGGAGATTCTATTAACTATTTAGGATATAAGATAGACTTACAAAGAATCAGACCTCAAAAGGTACAAATTAGAAGGGACCGTTATCAAACTCTTAACAGTCTTCAAAAGCTACTAGGAGAAATTTCTTAATTACAGACGATTATTGGTGTGGAAGGACATGACTTAAAGCACTTAAAAATGGCACTAAAGGGTGATAAGGACTTAAACAGTCCACAAATATTATCTGCTGAGGAAGAAAAAGAGCTACAATGGGTAGAAAACAGAATGTTGGATGCACATGTAGATCGGATAAACCTTGATCTAGACTGCATTCTGGTTATCTTGCCATCCAGAGAATACCCTTCTGGGATTCTGATGCAAAGGGAAGACATTATATTGGAATGGATATTTCTGCCACATAAGCAGAACAAAAAGTTAAAGACGTATATAGAAAAGATTTCTGATTTGATTTTAAAGGACAAATTAAGACTTCGTCAGCTGACTGGAAAAGATCCAGCGGAGATTATAGTACCTTTAACTAATGATGAAATTTCCTCCTTATGGAAGGATAATGAATATTGGCAGATAGCTCTTACCGACTTTTTGGGAACAATTAGTAACAACTATCCCAAAACCGACAGAATTAAATTCATAAAAAAGACAGTTTGGATTCTTCCACGCATTGTAAGACAAACTCCCATTTCTGGAGTTCTTACTTTCTACACTGATGCTAACAAAACAGGTAAGGCTGGTTATAAAGCAGGTGAGGTAAGTAAAGTAGTTCAAAGTCCATATACATCTGTACAGAAAGCAGAATTATATGCAATTCTCATGGTGCTTATGGATTTTACAGACCTCTTAATATAGTTACTGATTCCCAATATGCAGAGAGAGTCGTCTTGCACATAGAGACTGCAGAATTTGTCCCTGATAATACTGAACTAACCTCGTTGTTCTTGCAGTTACAGGAAACAATCAGAAACAGAAGTAACCCACTGTACATTACGCATATCAGATCCCATACGGGTCTGCCAGGCCCACTGGCACAAGGCAATGATGAGATCGATCGTTTATTGATTGGCACTGTGCTAGAAGCCTCGGAATTTCATAAAAAGCATCATGTAAATAACAAGGGTTTAAAGAAGGGCTTCTCCATCACTTGGCAACAAGCCAAGGAGATAGTGAAAAACTGTCCTACTTGTTCCTTTTATAACCAAACTCCACTGCCAGCAGGATATAATCCTAAAGGCCTTCGGAGGAATGAGATCTGGCAAATGGATGTTTTTCACTTTACAGAATTTGGAAATTTGAAATATGTGCATCATACCATTGACACATTCTCAGGTTTCCAATGGGCTACTGCTCTCAACTCTGAAAAGGCTGATTCCGTTATTACACACCTACTGGAGGTGATGGCAGTTATGGGCATACCGGCACAGATAAAAACTGACAATGCTCCAGCATATGTCTCCACAAAAATGGAACAGTTTTTCAAATATTATAACATTAAGCATGTTACAGGTATACCACACAACCCTACAGGACAAGCAGTCGTCGAAAGGTCTAACAGGACACTTAAGGAGATGCTCCATAGGCAAGCTGGTAAGTCGAAACACCCCAAACATAGATTACATAATGCCTTATTAACGCTAAACTTTCTTAATGCCAATGACAGTGGGCAGACAGCTGCGGAAAGACACTGGACTACGGAAAAAACAGCTGAACTGAACCAACCAGTGTATTACAAAGATGTACTGACCTCGGTATGGAAACCTGGACATGTATTATGTTGGGGTAGGGGTTTTGCATTTGTCTCCACAGGAGAAGAAAATCTTTGGATACCATCAAAATTGATCAAGATTCGAGTTGAGGGAGACAACCCCCTCGACAAGGATGACTAACAGGTATTTTCTGAGGAACCCCCTCTATAAGTCAAAGGACATTACATGTATGGATACTCAAGGAAAGGACATAGCTATAACCATCGAACAAAAGGAACGTGCTATACGGTAAAATTTACAGATGTCTCTCGAATAACTCTATGTCTATTCATTTCCTAGTCCCTATTCAACTAAATCAAGACTGGATTTAGAGTTGGATTTGGCTTTCCTACTCTAAAATCCAAGCATGTTATTTAACAACATTTAAAAGTTTCTTTGTTATATCAAGAAGCCAATTGCTATAATACAGAATAAATGAAGAATAAGAGGACTATCTTTGTCTTTTCTTGGCTTATCTTTTACACCCTCTCATAATCGTTGTTAGTCAAGGTTCATCAAGGTACCTTTCCCGGTACACATACATAAACAAGCGAACATTTCTCTGATGACACTTATGTTTGAGTCCCATACAGCCATCAAGACCCAGCCTGACAGCAATCCCTGCATGCTCCGGAAAAGGAATTGGACTACACCTCCCCGACTACACTGGATTCAACTCACTCCATTGATGGTTTATTGATTGGCACTGTGCTAGAAGCCTCAGAATTTCATAAAAAGCATCATGTAAATAGCAAGGATTTAAAGGACTTCTCCATCACTTGGAAACAAGCCAAGGAGACAGTGAGAAACTGTCCTACTTGTTCCTTTTATAACCAAACTCCGCTGCCAGCAGGCTGTAATCCTAAAGGCCTTCAGAGGAATGAGATCTGGCAAATGGATGTCTTTCACTTTACAGAATTTGGAAATTTGAAATATGTGCATCATACCATTGACACATTCTCAGGTTTCCAATGGGCTACTGCTCTCAACTCTGAAAAAGCTGATTCCATTATTACACACCTACTGGAGGTGATGGAAGTTATGGGCATACCGGTGCAGATAAAAACTGACAATGCTCCAGCATATGTCTCCACAAAAATGGAACAGTTCTTCAAATATTATAACATTAAGCATGTCACAGGTATACCACACAACCCTACAGGACAAGCAGTTGTTGTAAGGTCCAACAGGACACTCAAGGAGATGCTCCATAGGCAAGCTGGTAAGGCGAAACCCCCAAACATAGATTGCATAATGCTTTATTAACGCTAAACTTTCTTAATGCCAATGACAGTGGGCAGACAGCTGCGGAAAGACACTGGACTACGGAAAAAACTACTGAACTGAACCAACCAGTGTATTTCAAAGATGTACTGACCTCGGTATGGAAACCTGGACATGTGTTACGTTGGGGTAGGGGTTTTGCATTTGTTTCCACAGGAGAAGAAAATCTTTGGATACCATAAAAATTGATCAAGATTCAAGTTGAAAAAGACAACCCTCTCAACAAGGATGACTGACAGGTAGTTACTGAGGTATATCTCATGAACTATATAAAAGCCTCCCAAAGGATGGGAAGTGCTTTGTTTTTATCCTCACAGGAAAACCTACCTCCGGAAGTCAAAGGACACTACATGTGTAGATACTTAAGGAAAGAACGTAGCTATAACCATCAAATAAAAGGAACGTGCCATACGGTAAAATATACAGCTGTAATCTCAAATAACTCTATTTCTCTTCATTTTCTAGTCCCTATTCAATTAAATCGATGTTGGATTTAGACTTGGATTTGGCTTTCCTATCCTAAAATCCAAGCATGTTATTTAACAAAATTTTAAAGTTTCTGTGTTATATCAAGAAGCCAATTGCTGTAATACAGAATAAATAAAGAATAAGAGGACTATCTTTGTCTTTTCTTGGCTCTTTCTTTCAAGGCCTACACTCTCTCATAATTGTTGTTTTTCAAGGATTGCCTTTCCCAGTACACATACATGTACAAGCGAACATTTCTCTGATGACACTTATGTTTGAGTCCCATACAGTCAATGGGAACCAGCCTGACAACAATCCCTGCATGCTCTGGAAAAAGAATTGGACTACACCTCCCCGACTGCACTGGATTCAACTCACTCCGTTTCGACTGACACTCCAACCAGAACCTCGAGTAATGACTTCAATCAAGTTGAGGATTTCAACCTAGATCTTCAATCAAGCAAATCTCATCTAACATGGACTAGACATAACTCATTAGAGACTTTCCCTGTACTAGCATTTTTCCCCCCACAGGACCCCACATGGCTACCATCGTCCCATTTCAGTAGGAAGTAACTTAGAAGATGCTACGCCCCTGAAACCCATTATTGTTTATTAGGGTAGTGTAAGCCTAGTTAAGAATGACCTTCTTATTGTTTAGAGTTGGGACTGGAAGGAGGTGTTCAAGTTAGATACCCTTTCTACATGACTTTAAGACTTAGCTGGAATAGACATAGGATGTGCAATAGCAGATTATTGTATCGTCTTATATTTCACCTTTATGATTGCTAATTTTAGACGTTTTACACTATTAAGTTTTAATCCTCTTTTAGACTAAAAGGGGAATTGTAGGGAGACACCCTAGCCCGCCCCAGGCAACCCAGACAGGTGTCAGATGTACCGGGACACGCCCATGAGGGCGGGGTGAAGGGAAGTCCTGGGTGACATAAGGGAAGGTTCTTAAGGGCTGCACGTGGAGACCCCGGCCTTCTCTCTTCTGCTCCCCCGGCTACTGGCGCTGGTTCAAGCTCCCTCCTCTAGCTTGATTGGTGTATCTCAATAAAGAAAACCTTAGCACTATTGGCTGGGGGCTGTTCACTCTTCACCAGTAAGACCTGAACATCACAATGCAGATGAACCAGAAGAGAATGACCTTAAAAACATGTTCAGGAAAATGATAGAGGATCTCAAAGAGGACATGAGAAAATCCCTTAAAGAAATGGAAGAAAAAGCTAACCAAAAATTACAAGATATCAATCTTCAAGTCAATCAATATCAATCTCTCAAGGACTAAAACTGAAATAGAGACAATGAAGAAAGCACAATCTGAGGGAATGCTGGAAATAGAAAAGCTGGGTACATGATCAGGAACTACAAATGTAAGCATAACCAACAGAATACAAGAGATGGAAGAGAGAATCTCAGGGCTTGAAAACACAGTAGCAGAAATAGACTCACCAACCAAAGAAAGTCTTAAGTCCAACAAATCCCTATCACAAAATATCCAGGAACTATGGGATACTGTGAAAAGACCAAACCTAAGAATAATAGGTATAGAAGAAGGTGAAGAAATCCAACTCAAAGGCGCAGAAAACATGTTCAACAAAATCATAGAAGAAAACTTTCCCAAACTAAAGAAAGACATACCAATGAAAATACAAGAAGCCTACAGAACACCAAATAGACTGAACCAAAAAAAGGTTACCTTGCCACATAACAATTAAAACACCAAACATACACAACAAAGAGAAAATATTAAGAGCAGCAAAGGAAAGAGGTCAAGAAACATATAAAGGCAAACCTATCAGAATCACACCTGACTTTTCCTTGGAAACTCTGAAAGCCAGAAGATCCTGGATAGATATTATACATACACTAAGAGACCATGGATGCCAGCCCAGACTACTATACCCAGCAAAGCTTTCAATCATTATACTTGGAGAAAACAAGATATTCCATGACAAAAGCAGATTCAAACAATACATATCAACCAATCCAGCCCTACAGAAAGTATTGGAAGGAAAATTCCAACCTAGGGAAGGTAACTACAACCAGAAAACCATAGGCAATAGATAATCCCAACTTACCAACAGCCAAAAGGAAAAAGGGACAGAATCCCACACATAATCTCACCACCATCACCAAATCAAAAACGAACAAGAATGAACAATAATCAATGGTCGTTAATATCCATCAACATTAATGGTCTCAACTCCCCTATAAAAAGACACAGATTAGCAGAATGGATAAGAAAACACAATCCTTCCTTCTGCTGCATACAAGAAACTCACCTCAACCTCAAAGACAGATGGTACCTAAGAATTAAAGGTTGGGGAAAGATCTTCCAATCAAATGGATCCAAGAAACAAGCAGGAGTAGCAATCCTAAAATCCAATAAATTGGACTTCAAACTAAAATCAGTCAAAAGAGATGAAGAATGTCACTTCCTACTCATCATAGGAGAAATCCATCATGATGAAGTCTCAATTCTGAACATTTATGCCCCAAATACAAAGGCATCCACATTTGTAAAAGAAACATTACTAAAACTCAAATCACACATAAAACTGCACACACTTATAGTGGGAAATTTCAACAACCCACTCTCACCACTGGACAGAAACACCAGACAGAAACTTATCAAAGAAACAAAAGATCTAATAGAAGTTATGGCACAATTGGACTTAACAGATATCTATAGGATATTCCACCCAAATACAAAACAATTTACCTTCTTCTCAGCACCACATGGAACCTTCTCTAAAATCGACCACATACTTGGCAACATAGCAAACCTCAACAGGTAAAAAAACTTGAAATAACCCCCTGTGTCTTATCAGACCACCATGCTTTAAAATTAGAATTCAACAACAACATGAACTACAGAAAACCTACAAACTCATGGAAATTAAGTCTCCCAACCAAAAAAGCCCAGGGCCAGATAGCTTCAGTGCACAATTCTACCAGAAATTCAAAGTACAGCTAATACCAATTCTCCTCAAAGCATTCCACACAATAGAAGCAGAAGGGTCATTACCAAACTCTTTTTATGAGGCCACAATAACCTTGATATCCAAGCCACACAAAGACACAACTAAGAAAGAGAACTACAGACCAATATCCCTCATGAACATTGATGCAAAAATTCTCAATAAAATATTGGCAAATCGAATCCAAGAACACATCAGAGAAATCATCCATCCCGATCAAGTAGACTTCATCCCAGGGATGCAAGGATGGTTCAACATATGAAAATCCATCAGTGTAATCCACCATATAAACAGACTGAGGAAAAAAAATCACATGATCATCTCACTAGATGCCAAAAAAGCCTTTGACAAAATCCAACACCCCTTCATGATAAAGGTCCTGGAGAAATCAGGGATAACAGGAACATACCTCAACATAATAAAAGCAATATACAGCAAGCCAACAGCCAACATCAAATTAAATGGTGAGAAACTCAATGCAATTCCTCTAAAATCAGGAACAAGACAAGGCTGTCCATTCTCTCCATACCTCTTCAATATTGTCCTTGAAGTTCTAGCTAGAGCGCTAAGACAACAAAAGGAGTTTAAGGGAATACAAATCGGAAAGGAAGAACTCAAACTCTCACTATTTGCAGATGATATGATAGTCTACATAAGTGACCCGAAAAACTCAACAAGGGAACTCCTACAGCTGATAAACACCTTCAGCAAAGTGGCAGGATACAAGATTAACTCAAAAAAATCTGTAGCCCTACTATATATAGATGACACATTGGTGGAGAAAGAAATCAGAGAAACATCACCCTTTACAATTGCCAGAAACAACATAAAATACCTTGGAGTAACACTAACCAAAAAAGTGGTTAGTGTTAGAATTTTGAGTCTCTAAAGAAAGAAATTAAAGAAGATACCAGAAAATGGAAAGATCTCCCATGCTCGTGGATAGGCAGGATCAACATAGTAAAAATGGCAATCTTACCAAAAGCATTCTACAGATTCAATGCAATCCCTATCAATATCCCAACACAATTCTTCACAGACCTTGAAAAAACAATTCTCAACTTTATATTGAGAAACAAAAGACCCAGGATAGCCAAAACAACCCTGTACAATAGAGGAACTTCTGGAGGCATCACCATCCCTAACTTTAAGCTCTATTACAGAGCTATAGTCCTGAAAACAGCTTGGTACTGGCACAAAAATAGACTGGTAGACCAATGGAATAGAGTTGAAAACCCTGATATTAACCCACACACCCATAAACACCTGATTTTTGCCAAACAGTCCAAATATTTATGCTGGAACAAAGAGAACATCTTCAACAAATGGTGCTGGCATAACTGGATGCAAACATGTAGAAGACTACAGATAGACCCAAGCCTTTCACCTTGCATAAAACTTAAGACAAAATGGATCAAAGAACTCAACATAAACCCAGCCACACTGAACCTACTAGAGGATAAAGTGGGAAATACCCTTGAGTTAATTGGTACAGGAGACTGCTTCCTGAACATAACACCAGTAGCACAGACACTGAGATCAACAATGAATAAATGGGACCTCCTGAAACTGAGAAGCTTCTGTAAGGCAAAGGACATAGTCAGCAAGACAAAACGACAGCCCACAGACTGGGAAAAGATATTCATCAACCCCACATCTGACAGAGGGCTGATCTCCAAAATATACAAAGAAATCAAGAAGCTAGTCTCCAAAACACCAAACAATCCAATTAAAAAATGGGGTACAGAACTAAATAGACAATCCTCAGTAGAGGAATCTAAAATGGCTGAAAGACACATGAGAAAGTGTTCAACATCCTTAGTTATCAGGGAAATGCAAATCAAAACAATACTGAGATACCATCTTACTCCTGTCCGAATGGCTAAAATCAAAAACACCAATGACAGTTTATGCTGGAGAGGATGCAGAGAAAGAGGAACACTCCTCCACTGCTGGTAGGAGTGCCAACTTGTACAGCCACTGTGGAAATTATAATGACGACTCCTCAAGAAAATGGGAATGAGTCTACCACAAGTTCCAGCAATTCCACTCCTAGGCATATACCCTAAAGAAGCACATTCATATAACAAGGACATATGTTCAACCATATTCATAGCAGCATTTATTTGTAATAGCCAGAAACTGGAAGCAGCCTGGATGTCCCTCAACTGAAGAATGGATAGAGAAATTGTGGTACATTTACACAATGGAGTATTACTCAGCAGAAAAAAACAATGGAATCTTGAAATTTGCAGGAAAATGGATGGAACTCGAAGAAACCATTCTGAGCAAGGTAACCCAATCACAAAAAGACAAACATGATATGTACTCACGCATATGTGGACCTGCTCTATGATACATAGTGGTGACCATGCTTTATCAGAGCTGTTTTTAATGATGTTGCTCAGAATGGTTTCCTCCCAGATGATGATTGAGAAGCTAATTTAAAAAAATAAATGGTGCCAAGTATCACAAGAGTAACAGAACTGTGCTGTTTTCTGGGATTTTGTTTTTTACTTTTTTGTTGTTGTTGTTTGTTTGTTTGTTTTTTTTTAAATGGAGTGTGCCGATGTCTCTACAATTTTGTTCAAAGGACTACAGAACCTGGAAAAGCTGTTGCTGCTATTGATGCATAACATATTGCCATTATTGATATATATATATATATATATATATATATATATATATATTGAAACTCAAATATGTGATGAATCCAAGGTGTTTCAGTGAGTGCTCACCTGTGCATGCAAATTTGATTTCATCTTTAGTAAGTAGTAAAGTTATATGCTTGCCAAAAAAAAGTGACACACTGGAAGACAAATATCACACAATTTCAGTTTTATGTGTAACCTAGAAATGATGAACTTATGGGAACAGAGAGCAGAGTTGTGGCTATTAGGCTTCAATGTGGGTCTTTTAACAATGGGGAAATGATTGGTTTAAGGATATAAAACTGCAGTTGGACAAGAGGCATGGACTCTGTGATGTCTTGAGGTCTACTGAGAGCATGATAAATATGGTTGATAACAATATGCTATATTTTAAAAGTTGTGAGATCGTATACTTTTAGTGTACTCAAAACAAAAATGATGAATATGTGTGATATAACATGTTAATTGGTTTAATTTTGCCATGCCATTGTGAACATACTGTATTCTGTATCATAATTGTGCATGACTTTATTTATGAGCTAAACAAATGAATGGAAAAAAAAGAATAGTCTTATAGGGTCTATTCCCATTGACTGTAACTTCTTCCCTCACTCTTCCACTTGTCAGTGAGGAAAGGTACAGGCATTCAAAATATGAGCTGGCATCATTTCTAAAGTAAAATGAAAACAGGTTTAAGCATGAAAAAATCAGCTTCATTAGAAGTTTGAGTTATAAATACAACAGTTGGACACTAAAAGGAATCGAGTCTCCATGACCTAAACCTGAGTAAATAATAAAAGTATCCATTGTCTATTAAAAAGAAGAAAACATTTTGCTTTAATAAGTGTTTTAGTTTTCAGTAATTTTGGATTCATGGAAAAATTGCAAAAATTGTACTCAGAGCCCTATGTTTGTAGCCTTTACCCCACTTTCCCTAGTGGTGGCATTTTACTGACTACACACCACAGCTGAAAATAAGATGTTCTGAATATATTAAGACTATCCTGGTGGTGGTGGCTCATGCTTTTAATCCCAGCAGTTGGGAGGCAGAGGCAGGTAGATCTCTGTGAGTTCCAACCAACCAACCAACCAAACACCCCCCCCCCCACACACAAAAAAAACAACAGCAGCAACAACTAGCCAATCCGCAGATGTAAATTTGGATTTCATTAGTTTGTCTACATGCTGGTCCAGGATCCAAGCCACATTAAGGGTGCTCCCCTGGCTCTGGGTTTCATATTTATATCTTAACTGGTTTGTGCTTTGTTGAGGACAAAAGAGGGTGCCGGGACTGGTCTGTATCCCATCACTTCCAAATCTTTCATTTTCTGGAATTACGTGACACGAAGGGCTCAGTTCTACTGCCTTCTCATATCCCCCACTCTGGTGGTTTCCAGTTCCTCTGTTTGCCTCTCAGTTACCACAAGTTCCTACTGCCTCCCATCCTGAGACCTTGATAGTCCCTCTTTCCCTGTTCTCTGCACCCCCTGATTTGCTGTCTGAGAGATTTCCTTTCCTCTTTCCAAGTCTAGGGTAAATTGCTGGGCCTCATGCAGGCTCTGAGGGCTGGGGAGCTAATGTGTGTCTTTATTCCTTTAATATTAATAGTGCTTAAATTTCAGGGAAGTGCGGAGATAAAGGAATAGATTTAATCTCCTTGTTTAATTAGAAATCTAGTCCCGAATGCATAATCTGCCATCTGTACATTATTGCTTTTCAATTGAGAGCCTTATTTAAATATCTTTAACGATTATAAAACTGAGCTCCATAGTCATCCTTAAAATCCGAAGAAACTTCCGGGGAAATGAAGGAAGAACAGCGTAGCTTTCCCACTCACTTTTTGGGTGGATCTATTTATTGTAACCAAACACCTGTGGGCCCCAATTAGAATACTTTTCCTGTAGCCTATCTCGCATTTCTTAGCTTGGAATCGAAAGCCATGTTCAGAGATGTGCCTTGTCCTTGAGGCTTGGCCAGGATTATGGCTCTTCCAGCTACTTACTGCTCAGAGATCAATCGTGAGTCTCTCATAGGCTCCTCTCCCAGTTTCTGAAGGAAGGCTCGCTGGAAGGACGAAATGCTATCTTATCTGTGGTTTCCAGCTCTCAGCCGTCTCCTATCATTTTCTCACACTTAACCAAATAGAGGAGTGAGATACAGCTGGCTAATATTCTTCTATACTGAAAGCATTTGATTGGTTACTCTTGATTAATTCCCCTTGCATTAAGGAGGAATTAAACTGGTTTGTTACAGCTTATAGCATTTATAAGAAGACTAGAACAGTCTCTTTTCATTTCTTATTTTAAAATTGTCCCTTGGAATAGGTCCATCCCTTGTCTTTATATTCTTGCTTTGTAGTTAATTATGTACACATGTGTGGTGTATTTGAAAATTGTACACATCGACGATGGGATGGGGTGAGGCATGGGGATGGAATGGAGGAGGGGTATTAGGAAGCAGGATCTTTACTCTTCTGCATTATATTTCAAAAGAAAAGGTTTGGAAGTATCTTTTTGTTTTGTTTTGTTTTGTTTTCCAGACAGGGTTTCTCTGTGTAACAGCTCTGACTGTCCTAGAGCTCTCTTTGTAATCCAGGCTGGCCTTAAACTCACAGAGATCCACCTGCCTCTGCCTCCTGTGTGCTGGGATTAAAGGTGTGCACTACCATTGCCCACTGATTGAAAGTATTTATGACAAAATGTTTTTGTTGAAAATAAATTATTTTCTCCGGGGCTGGAGAGATGGCTCAGAGGTTAAGAGCACTGACTCTTCCAGGGGTCCTGAGTTCAATTCCCAGCAATCACATGGTGGCTCACAACCGTCTGTAATGAAATCTGGTGACCTCTTTTGGCCAGCAGGCATACATGCAGACAGAACTCTGTATACATAATAAATAAATAAATCTTAAAAAAAGAAAATAGATTATTTTCTCATACAATATATCATGATTATACTTTCTTCCCCCTCTAATCTTCCCAGTTCCTCTCCTCTTCCCCTCCCCTTAATCCACCCCCTTTCTTTCATTAGAAAAAAACAGGCTTTTAAGAGATAGTAACCAAACATGATAAAACTAAATATAATAAGATGAAGCAAAAACTATGATCTCAAAGTTGGACACGGCAACCCAGCAGGAGGAAAAGAGTTCCAAGAGCAGGCACAAGAGTCAGAGACCCACTCCTTCTCATATTCAGGATTTCCATATATAGCTGTTAGCTACATATTCAGAGGACCTGGTACGGACCCATGTAGCCTTGTGCTTGCTGCTCCAGTCTCTGTGAGCTCATCTGCACCTTGCCTAGTTGATTCAGAGGGCCTTGTTCTCCTGTGTCCCCCATCTTCTCTGACTCTTACAATCTTTCCACTTCCTCTAGTTCATCTTGGAGGTGGTAATGGGAATTTATAAACACTTGTACTCATTTTTTTTCATTATTTTCTTGTATTGTATGCTTATGGATGTCTGAGGTTGATGTTGAGTATTTTTCTTAATTGTTTTTAACATTATTATTATTATTATTATTATTATTATTATTATTATTATTATCCCTTTTTGATATAAGGGTTCTCACTGAATCCTCATCTCACTAACCTGGCTAGACTGTTGGCCAGTAATTCCTAGGGATCTTCCTGTCTCTGCCTTCCCAACTTGAGATTATATAGGTACACACCCACACCTAGCCTTTATTTTTAATGAAACAGTGTTAAAGATTTTATTAAAGATATTTTAATATAGGTTTAAGCATTAGCTTTAGGAGAAAAAGATGCTCAGAAGGAAGTCTGACATGAAAGTGTGGGTATAGGCTCCTCAGCTTTTAGCTGGATGCTGGGCAGGCACTTAGGACTTGTGCATGTAAGGCATGCACTTTTGAACTGAACTATCTCCTATGCATTTAACTTTTAAATTTAAAACTCTACATTTAAAGAAATCAGATAGCCTGATTTATTTTTTCTTTTCTTAATTTAAATTAAAAGCAATCTTGTTTTACATGTCAATTCTAGCTCCTTCTCCCTCCCCTCCTCCCCTGCTCCCCCACCATCCCTCGGTCCCATCCCCTTTCTGCTCCATAGGGAGGGTGAGGCCTTCCATGGGGGACCTTCAGAGTCTGTCATAACCTTTGGAGCAGGGCCTAGGCCCTCCCCAGTGTGTCTAGGCTGAGAGAGTATCCCTATTGTGTGGAGTGGGCTCCCAAAGTCCATTTGTATACTAGGGATAAATACTGATCCACTAACAGAGGCCGGGTCCTCTAATAGAATGCTCAGTCCTTCTGACACCCATGTTTAGGGGGTCTGGGTCAGTCCTATGCTAGTTTCCCACCTATCAGTCTGGGGTCCATGAACTCCTCCTTGTTCACTTCAGATGTTTCTGTGGTTTCTCCAGCCTGCTCTTGATCCCTTTGCTCATCACTCCTCTCTCTCTGCAACTGGATTCCAGGAGTTCGGCTCAGTGTTTAGCTGTGGGGACTGCTTCTGCTTCAATCAGCTACTGAATGAAAGCTCTAGGATGGCATATAAGGTAGTCATAAATCTCATTATTGGAGAAGGGCATTTAAGGTAGTCTCTCCACTATTGCTTAGATTGTTAGTTGGTTTCAACCTTGTAAATCTCTGGACATTTCCCTAGTGCCAGAATTCTCTTTAAACCTATAATGGCTCCCTCTAAGATGGTATCTCTTTTCTTGCTCTCCTCTATTTTTCCCCTGACACAGGCTTCCTCTTCCCTCATGTCCTCCTCTCCCCTCCTCTTACCCCCTTTTCTTTCTTTTAACTCCCTCTCCCCTTACTCCATTCTCCCAATTTGCTCAGGAGATCTTGTTCCTTTCCCCTTCTCTAAGGGACCATGTATGTCTCTCTTAGGGTCCTTCTTGTTTCCTAGCTTCTCTGATAGTGTGGATTGTAGGCTGGTAATTCTTTGCTTCATGTTTAAAATCTGTGTATGTGTGAGTACATACCATGTTTGTCTTTTTGTGACTTGGTTACGTCACTCAGGATGGTTTCTTCTGGTTCCATCCATTTGCCTGCGAATTTCAAAATTCCATTGTTTTTTTTTCTTCTGAGTTGTACTCCATTGTGCAAATGTACCACATTTTCTCTATCCATTCTTCAGTTGAGGGGCATCTAGGCTGCTTCAAGGTTCTGGCTATTACAAATAATGCTGCTATGAGCATAGTTAATCAGATATCCTTGTTGTATGAGTGTGTATCCTTTGGGTATATGCCTAAGAGTGAAATTGCTGGGTCTTGAGGTAGACTGAATCCCATTTTCCTGACAAATAGCCATACTGATTTCCAAAGTGACTGTACGAGTTTGCACTCCCACCAGCAGTGGGGGAGTGTTCCCTTTTCTCCACATCCTCTCCAGCATAAATTGTTATTGGTGTTTTTTATTTTAGCTATTCTGACAGAAACAAGATGGCATCTCAGAATTGTTTTGATTTGCATTTCCCTGATGGCTCAGGATGTTGAGCACTTAAGGATCTTTTAGCCATTTTAGATTCCTCTATTGAGGCTTCTCTATTTAGGTCTGTATCCCACTTTTTAATTGTATTATTTGGTGTTTTGGTGACTAGCTTCTTGAATTCTTTGTATATTTTGGAAATCAACCCTCTGTTAGGTGTAGGATTTGTGACTATCTTTTCTCATCTGTGGGCTGCCATTCTGTCTTGTTGACTGTGCCCTTTGCCTTACAGAAGCTTCTCAGTTTCAGGAGGTCCCATTTATTAATTGTCAATCTCAGTGTCTGTACTACTGATGTTATGTTCAGGAATTGGTCTCCTGCACGAATTTGTTCAAGGGTACCTCCTACTTTCTCTTCTAAGAGGTTCAGTGTGGCTGGATTTATGTTGAGGTCTTTGGTTCATTTGGACTTAAGTTTTGTACATGGAAATTGATATGGATCTAACTGTAGTCTTCTACATGCCAGCATCCATTTATGCCAGCACCATTTGTTGAAGATGCTTTCTTTTATACAATGTATAATTTTAGCTTCTTTATCAAAAATCAGGTGTTCATAGGAGTATGGGTTAATATCAGGGTTTTCAATTCTATTCCATTGGTCTACCTGTCTATTTTTGTGCCAATACCAAGCTGTTTTCAGGACAATAGCTCTATTATAGAGCTTGAATTCAGGGATGTGGTGTTTCTGAACATTCCTTTATTGTACAGGGTTGTTTTGGCTATCCTAGTTCTTTTGTTTTTCCATATAAAGTTGAGTATTGTTCTTTCAAGGTCTGTGAAGAATTGTGCTGGGATTTTGATGGGGATTGCATTGAATCTGTATATTGCTTTTGGCAGGATTGCCATTTTAACTATGTTGATCCTACCTATACAAGAGCATGGAAGATAATTCCATTTTCTGGTATCTTTTTTAATATTTTTCTTTAAAGACTCAGACTCAAAGTCTTTGTTATACAGGTCTTTCACCTATTTTGTTAGTGTTACCCCAAGATATTATATGTTGTTTATGGTTATTGTAAAGGGTGATGTTTCTTCAATTTCTTTCTCAGCCCGTTTACCATCTGTATATAGTAAGGCTACTGATTTTTTTGAGTTAATCTTGTATCCTGCCACTTTGCTAAAGGTTTTTATGAGCTGTAGGAGTTCCCTGGTAGAGTATTTCGGGTCACTTATATAAACTATCATATCATCTGCAAACAGTGAAAGGTTGACTTTTTCCTTTCCAATTTGTATCCCCTTGATCTCCTTTTATTGTCTTATTTCTCTAGCTAGAACTTCAAGTACCATATTGAAGAGATATGCAGAGACTGGACAGCCTTGCCTTGTTCATGATTGTAGACGAATTGTGATGAGTCTCTCTCCATTTAATTTGATGTTGACTGTTGGTTTACTGTATATTGTTTTTTATTATGTTCAGGTATGTTCCTGTTATCCCTGATTTCCCCACGACCTTTATCATAAAGGGGTGTTGGATTTTGTCCAATGCTTTTTCAGCATCTAGTGAGATGATCATGTGGTTTTTCTTTTTCAGTTTTTTTATATGGTGGATTACATTGATAGATTTTCATATGGTGAACCAACTTTGCATGCCGGAGATGAAGCCTACTTGATTGTGGTGGATGATTTTTGTGATGTGTTCTTGGATTTGATTTGCCAGTATTTTATTGAGTATTTTTGCATCAATGTTCATGAGGGATATTGGTTTGTAGTTCTCTGTCTTAATGTGTTTTCGTTTGGCTTGGGTACCAAGGTAATTACAGGCTCATAAAAAGAGTTTGGCAATGAACCTTCTGTTTCTATTGTGTGGAACAATTTGAGGAGTTTTGCTATTAGTTCTTCTTTGAATTGCTGGAAGAATTCTGCACCGAAGCCATCTGGCCCTGGGCTTTTTGTGGTCGGAAGACTTTTGATGACTGCTTCTATTTCATTAGGGGTTATAGGTCTGTTTAAATTGCTTATCTGTTCTCGATCTAATTTTGGTAAGTGATATCTATCCAGAAAATTGTCCATTTCCTTTAAATTTTGGAATTTTGTGGAGTACAGGTTTTCAAAGTATGGCCTGAAAATTCTCTGGATTTCCTCAGTGTCTGTTGGTATGTCCCCCTTTTGACTTCTGATTTTGTTAATTTGCATGTTCTCTCTCTGCCTTTTGGTTAGTTTAGATAAAGGTGTGTCTATCTTGCTGATTTTCTTGAAGAACCAACTCTTCATTACATTGATTCTTTGTATTGTTTCCTTTATTCTACTTTATTGATTTCAGCCCTCAATTTGATTATTTCCTGACATCTACCCCTCTGGGGTGAGTTTGCTTCTTTTTGTTCTAGAGCTTTCAGTTGTGCTGTTAATTCTCTAATGTGATTATTGTCCAGATTCTTCATGTGGGCACTTTGTAATATGAACTTTCCTCTTAGTACTGCTTTCAAAGTGTCCCATAAGTTGGGTTGTTGTGTCTTCATTCTCATTGAATTCAAGGAAGTCTTTAATTTCTTTGTTTATTTCTTCCTTGACCCAGGAATGGTGCAATTGCACATTGTTCGATTTTTATTGGTTTGTAGGGTTTCTGTGATTTGTGTTGTTGAATTCCAACTTTAAAGCATGATGGCCTGATAAGATACAGGAGTTTATTCCATTTTTTTTTGTATCTGTTGAGGTTTGCTATGTTGCTGAGTATGTGGTTGATATTAGAGAAGGTTCCAGGTGGTGCTGAGATATTCTTTTGTGTTTGGATTGAATGTCATATATATGTCTGTTAAACCTAATTGGGTCATAACTTCTGTTAGTTCTTTTATTTCGTTGTTAAGTTTCTGTCTAGTGGTCCTGTCTGGTGATGAGAGTGGGGTGTTGAAGTCTCCCACTATAACTGTGTGAGATTTTATGTGTGACTTTAGTTTTAGTAATGTTTCTTTTACCAGCATGGGTGCCTTTGTATTTGGGGCATAGATATTCACAATTGAGACTTCATCTTGATAGATTTTTCCTGTGATGAATATGAACTGACCTTCTTCATCTCTTTTGATTGATTTTAGTTTGAAGTCTAATTTGTTAGCTTTTAGGATATCTATACCAGTTTGTTTCTTGGGTCCATTTGATTGGAAAATCTTTTCCTGTTTACTCTGAGGTGACCTGTCTTTGAATTTGAGGTGTGTTTCTTTTGTGCATCAGAAGGATGAATTCTATCTTTGTAACCATTCTGTTAACTTGTGTCTTTTTATAGGTGAGTTAAAACCGTTATTATTGAGGGAGATTAGGGACCATTGATTGTTAATTGCTTGTTTGGATTTGTTGTTGTTGTTGGTATTGTGTGTGGATTATCCTGCTTTTTCTTTTGGCTTTTGGTAAAGGGGATTATCTATTGCCTATGTTTTTGTGAGTGTAGTTAACTTCCTCAGGTCAGAGTTTTCCTTCTAGTACTTTCGATAGGGCTGGATTAATGGATATGTATTGTTTAAATCTGGTTTTGTCATGGGATATCTTGTTTTCTTGCTCTATAGTGATTGAAAGCTTTGCTGGGTATAGTAGTTTGGGCTGGCATTTGTGGTCTCTTAGTGTTTGTAGAATATCTATCTAGGGCCTTCTGGCTTTCAGAGTTTCCATGTAGAAATCAGGTGTAATTCTGATAGGTCTGCCTTTATATGTTACTTGGCCTTTTTCCTTTGCTGCTCTTAATATTCTTTCTTTATTCTGTATGTTTGGTGCTTTGATTATTATGTTGTGAAGGGACTTATTTTTGGTGGTCCACTCTATTTGGTATTCTGTAAGCTTCTTGTACTTTCATTGGCATGTCTTTCTTTAGGTTGGGAAAGTTTTCTTCTATGACTTTGTTGAATATGTTTTCTGCGCCTTTGAGGTGTGTTTTTTCACCTTTTCACTGTGTCCCATATTTCCTAGATATTTTGTGTTAGGGATTTGTTAGACTTAAGACTTTTTTTTGGTCAATGAATCTATTTCTCCCAGTGTATCTTTAATGCCTGAGATTCTCACTTCCATCTCTTTTATTCTGTAGGTTATTCTTGCATCCATAGTTCCTAATCTTTTCTATTCCCTCAGACTGTGTCTTTTTTATTTTTTCTATTTCAGCTTTCAAGCCTTGCACTGTTTGCATTGTTTCCTTCATTTGTTTGGTTGTTTTTTTCTTGACTTTCATTGCTTTCTTTAAGAGATTTGTTTATTTCTTGCAATTTTTGTTTTGTATTTTCCTCCATTTCCTGAATTTTTTTTGTTTTTCTTCCACTTCTTTAAGGGATTTTCTCATTATCTTGTTGAGGGTCTCTATTATCTTCATAAAGTTGTTTTAATGGTCATTCTCTTCTGCTTCATCTGTGATAGGATGTTCAGGTCTTGCTGGTGTAGAGTCCACTCTGGTGCCTTCATGTGGATCTTTTTGCTGTTGGCTCTGTTATTTTTTATTTTTAATTACTTATTTTATGTGTATGAAGTTTTTTTAGTTGCAATTAGAAACAACATTGCATCCCATGTCAATCCTTCTCTCTCTTACTCCCCTCCCCCCCAACCCCCTACCAGCCCCCCCCCACTTCATCCCCTCCATGGGGTTTCTCCAAAGTCTGTCATATGATTCTGGGCAGGGCCTAAGCCCTTCCCCTTGTGTCCAGGCTGAGAGAGCATTCCCCCACATGGGATGGGCCCTCAAAGTCCCTTTATACACCAGGGATAAATACTGATCCACCACCAGGGGACCCATAGACTGCTGAGGCCTCCTCATTGACATACACATTTAGAGGTCTTGATCAGTCACTTGGTGGCCTCCCAGATATCAGTCTAGGGTTCATGTGCTCCCCATATGTTCAGGTCAGCTCTTTCTGTGGGTTTTACCAGCCTGGTTCCGACCCCTTTGTCCCCTTTGTTCTTCATTCCTCCTTGTCTGCAACTTGTTTCCAGAGTTCAGTTCAGTGTATAGCTGTGGGTGTCTGTGTCTGCTTCCATCAACTACTGGATGAGGGCTCTAGGATGGCATATAAAGTAGTCATCAGCCTAGATTGTCAGTAGGTGTCATCCTTATAGATCTCTGGAAATCTGCCTAGTGTCAGATCTCTCATTGAACCTATAATGGCTCCCTCTCTCTTTTATTTTTTATTGGAATTACAAACAAGATTGAATCACATGACAATCCCAGTTTCCTTCTCCCTCCCTTCCTCCTCTACCACCCCCTGCAACTAAAAACCCTACCTATCACAAATCCTTTCTTCTAATCTACACCTGACTCAACCTTTCTGCTCCCTCATGACCTCTGCATCCTTCCTTTTCTTCCCTTCTCATTCTCGTAGCTCCCTCCCCCCTCTTCCCATGTTCTCAATTTGCTCAGGGGATAGTGACCCTTTCCCCTTCTCCAGGGGACAAAGTTTGTCTCTTTTAGGGTCCTCCTTGTTTACTAGTTTCTTTGGCAGTGTGGATTGTAGGCTGGTAATCCCTTACTCTATGTCTAAAATCCACATATGAGTGAGTACATATCATGTTTGTCTTTTTGTGATTGGGTTACCTCACTCAGAATGGTTTCTTCAAGTTCCATCCATTTTCCTGCAAATTTCAAGATTCCATTGTTTTTTTTTTTTTCTGCTAAGTAGTGCTCCATTGTGTAAATGTACCACATTTTCTCCATCCATTCTTTAGTTGAGGGGCATCTAGGCTGCTTCCAGTTTCTGGCTATTACAAACAATGCTGCTATGAACATGGTTGAACATATGTCCTTGTTTTCTGGACATGCAGTATTTGGATATATACCCAAGAGAGGAATGGCTGGATCTTGAGGTAGATTGATTCCCATTTTTCTGAGCAACCACCATACTGATTTCCAAAGTGGTCTTACAAGTTCACACTCCCACCAGCAATGGAGGAGTGTTCCTTCTTCTCCACAACCTCTCCAGCATAGGTTGTCATTGGTATTTTTGATTTTAGCCATTCTGACAGGTGTGAGGTGGTATCTCAGAGTTGTTTTGAGTTGCATTTCTCTGATGGCCAAGGATTTTGAGCACTTTCTTAAGTGTCTTTCAGCCATTTCAGATTCCTCTGTTGAAAAATCTCTGTTTAGTTCTGCACCCCACTTTTTAATTTCATTGTATGGTGTTTTGGTGGCTAGCTTCTTGAGCTCCTTGTATATTTTGGAAATCAGTCCTCTGTCAGATGTGGGGCTGGTGAAGATCTTTTCCCATTCTGTGGGTGGTCGTTTTGTCTTACTGACTGTGTCCTTTGCCTTACAGAAGCTTCTCAGTTTCAGGAGGTCCCATTTATTGATTGCAGACCTCAGTGTCTGTGCTTCTGGCGTGATGTTCAGGAATTGTTCTCCTGTGCCAATTTGTTCAAGGGTTGTTCCCACTTTCTCTTCTAGAAGATTCAGTGTGGCTGGGTTTATGGAGAGATCTTTGATCCATTTGCACTTAAGTTTCGTGCATGGTGACAGGTATGGATCTATCTGCAATTTTCTGCATGTCTGAATCCAATTGTGCCAGCACCATTTGTTGAAGATGCTATCTTTTTTCCATTGTATGGATTTAGCACCTTTGTCAAAAATAAGGTGTTCGTAGGTGCGTGGGTTAATATCTAGGTCTTCAATTCGATTCCATTGGTCTATCTGTCTATTCTTGTGCCAATACCAAGCTGGCTCTGTTCTTATACTGTTGTTTTCCCATCCCTTTCTCCAGTGGGTGCTGGTAGTGTCTCCCCCTCTGCTGCTGGGTACGGGGTCCAAGGGTCTCTTCTGGTGGTTGCAAGCAGGTTCAATACTCTGATGGCTTTCCTCTTCCCGTGGGTGGAGGCAGGACTAGGATGCTGGCTGTCTTTGTGAGGGCTGATCTGCTGGGACAGTTCTTCTGTGCACAGTCCCCAGGCCTCAGCAGGCTCAGTCCCCAGGCTCTGAGCAGCCACCGGAAGGTCCAGATAGCTTCATTTAAACAGGAATAATGATGATTGCTTGATCTTCTGTTTTCTGAGAAGGAATCATTTTTTGTAAGTGAAATGATTTTATTCAATTGAAACTTTAGGTTTTTTGGCAACATTTTATAGGCCAGTGTTGCCTTGAAATGTGTCAGTGTAACAACACGAATGGAACAGTATTTCTGTACACCCTTTTCATTGTTCTCAAACAAGTCCAGTCACCTCAAATTCAGCAAAATAGTCTCAACACTCTAAGAAACATCTGCACTATGTAAACTTCAATAATATCTCCTCTATTAAATGTCCACAGCAGTCTCTAGCCACTGAAGATGTAAGATTATGTTACATCCCTGGGCCTAGCCAAGAGGCATTGGTCTAGTGTCTGTGGGTCTTCATGTGATGACTGGAAGGCACTGAAGCCTGTGCCCTTGATACCAAAGGTACTGAAATCATTGCCATGCTCAGTGGCAGTGTTCACAAAGGTGTGTCTCTCACCACATGGTCACCACTGTACCAAGGCTGCTGATATTTTGCAGTCTAAAGGCCCTGTGAGGGGTTCATTGGAAGAAACATTGAGGCTCTTCATGTCACAATTTGCTGGGGTGTGAGCTACAGGAGAGGCTGAGTGACAATCACATGCCATGTTCTTTTGCTTCCTGTTCACTTTTAGCTCAGGGCTTAGAAGTGTTCCACGGGCTCAGCTCTTTCCTTGGAGAAGTCTGTTCTAGCATAGGCATGGGCATCTTACAATGCCCACATAGACTATATCTGAGGTGAATGCAATTTAGATTTGAGCTGGGACTTTGTTCTAATTTCTAATGCATTTACATTTTAAAAGCATAATTTAAAAAAAGAGGCACTTTCTTAATACAGCTATTGACCCTCCTGACTTTAGAAATTGCTCTTTGTAATTCTAGCACAGACAACCACGAAAACAAAGTACTCTTAAGTCTTGAGGGATTATCTTTAAAATAAAAACATAATGATGGCTTTTGATATCTGTAAAACATGACTTAAATATAAATGTTGCTGAGGTTCAGAAGCAGGATGTGAAATGCAGAAGTAACTATATGAGCATGGAAAACCACAGTGAGTTCAACTGAGTTAATGGGTGAGATATGACAGGTCGTTGGGCAGAGCAAGTAGATGGTCAGTAACAGATGCTGTCAAAGTCACAGTGAGGCTTCCTTGACCAGCACACATCTGACCAGGGACAGTTTGTCTTGTATAAAATTCATATGACTGGGTAATTTATGAATCAGAAAATTGGGGTTGGAAAGAGAGTAAGTGGGGAAAGGTGCTTGCCACCATGTCTGAGGACTTGGATTCCATCCTTGGCACCCATATGATGGAAGGAGAGAACCAACTTTGGTAGATTATCCTCTGACCTCCACACATGCATCATGTCGTGGTCATGCCCACATGTGTACATACACCACACATAAAATGAATATGTGTAATGATATAGAAAAAAGTATAAAACCTTATTTCCTCACTGTTCTAGAAGCTTGGAAATTCTCTATCAAGATGCTGGGGCTTGTGTCTTGTAAGGGCTTCCCTATTCACGTGGTACAAGGTAGAAGAACAAGAGGAACAGACCCTGTCATCACAAGACAGAAGGAGACAAGCCCTTTCATAAGGGCTCTGATCATACCCACAAGGGCTCTGGTCTCACAACTTTGTCAGCTCCTATAAGGCTTCCTTCTCAGTCCTGCCACATTGGTGACTGTCAACACGGGAAATCTGGAGGGGCAACCCTTCAAACAGCAGTGGTGAGTGTGTGTGTGTGTGTGTGTGTGTGTGTGTGTGTGTGTGTGTGTATTTACATATACATGTACATGCTTATATATTTACATACACAATTTTTCAAGATGTGTATGTAACTTAGTTAACTTTTTTTGAGACGGAGAATTGTCCAGGCTGTCCTCAACCACAAAATTCTCCATCCCTTCAAGTGCTAGGATTAGCATCATGTGCTAATCATGTGCACATAATGTTTCAAGTTTTTAAATTTAGCTTTATTTGTAGAGACATTTGGCAAATATTTATTGCATTGCTATTCAATGGAGATATGCTAGGTGGTATTTGTTGCATATAACATTTGCCCTCAAAGAGTTACATCCTCAAAAGAGTCGCACAAAATTGAAAAAGGCATCTAGGGAGCCATCAGAGAGAGAGAGAGACTGGGTGTGTCTCACAGGCTGGTAGGGAATGGAAGCTTCTTTTAAAATATACGATTTTATCTTAAAGTTCTGACTGTGTGTGGGGGTATATTCAGGTGAGCACAGGGTCCTGTGGATGAGACTAGGGCATCGGATCTCCTGGAGCTGAGTTACAGGAAATTGTGAGCTTCCTGTTGTGGCTGCTGGGGTGCAGGCCCTGGTTCTTTAGAAGAGCCATCTCCCCAGTCCTGTAGAAAGCTTCTTGTAGGAAGTGACAGTGACATCTGTCCCGCCTTTGAAGTGGATGAGAGATTAAGTGAGAAGAGGGACGATCTAGACCAAACTAGATTTAGATTTTCCTGACATTCAAGTTCATTTTTTTGACACTTAAAAGTAGATTAGGTATATTTTGGCTACATATATTTAACTGCTGGTAGGTCCAGGGTTTTTGAATGTTAGATGTTTATTTACTATCACACCTGTAGTTTACGATTATTATCACACCTGTGTATTTGTAGTCACAGTCATTGAGTAGAAACAGAACAATCTGCCTATGGGATACTTGAGAACTCACCTGCCCTGCCCCCGCCAAGAGTCTAGGCTTCTCCAGAAGCTTACACACCACATCCATGGCTATTAAATATGAAAAGAACACAGCCCACTGTGGTGTCCTCTTGTGCTAGCTGTACCCGTATGTCTTCTAAGATTTTTCTAGCCATTTTAAGATTTTTCCTTTTGTGTTCCTTAAATGATAGTGTAGGTCCATATTCTTGATAGGCAGCCAATAACATCTGAATCAAGTTTAGTACCAGGTGGTTTACGGCTGTTCTATTCCTAGCTCATCTATTTTTTACTCAGTCAACACTTACTAAGCTCATATTGCATGCCAGGTATTGAGGAACTGGGGCTGAAGACACAATCTGTCTCCTGACAGAGCTCTAGTCTAGGAAACAAGGGGAAGACATCAGGGGGGAACATGAGCTATGGCAGAGGCAAGAGCTGGTGGGATGCCAGCAATAGGGAAGGTTCGTAGCAGCATGGGAGCTCTTGAGTCCTCTACAGAAGACACTACCAGGGTGCTTATACTTTATTTAGCCATTCCCTCATTTGTTGAATACGATAAAAAGCAACTTCTACTGAGTGTGTTTCTGGAAGAATTGAAAACAGGGACTCAGAAAAGACATTTGTTCCCTATATTCATTTTAGCTTTCCTTACCATAGCCAGATGATGGGACTAACTCAAATACTCACTGACAGACAAATGTATATATGTGTTACATCCACATCATGGAATATTATTCAGCTTTAAAAAGAATGAAATTTGAACTGGGTGTGGTGGCACTGGTTTTTAATCCCAGTACTTGGGAGGCAGAGGACAGGTGGATCTTTGTGAGTTTGAGGGCAGATAGATCTACAATATCGAGACTCTGATTTTAAAACAAAAAGGAAATTTGACACAACATGACCAAAATGCAAGAATATTTGCTAAGTTATATAAACCACAAACAATGATAAACGGCAAGGGTTGTATTTTCTAACCCACATAATTTTCTAAAACATGGCCACTCTGTCACGGATGTGGGATCTGTTTTTCTCTTCCCTTGAGTTCTGGCAGGCCTTGGACTTGATCGCCTTGTTTGATAGATTGACAGATGGGAGGGATGTGACAAGGTTAGGTGGTAGAAGGCCTTGAGCTGACATGCTGCAAGCTGTGGTCCTAGAGACCCACTCCTGGACCACATCCTAGTGTGAAAGTGGATATTCATTTGTACAGATGCTTTGTTGGTTCACTCAACGACTTCTGGAACCCAGGCTCAGATTCTCCCATTCCATCTGACCTTACCCTTTTAAATAAAACCAACACATCTGTAGTTAGAGTGTATTAACAGAGCCCACATATTTTGCTTTTTTGTTGTTTGCTCAAGTCCCTTCTGACTACTTGTTGTCCCTTGTCTCATCTTTCCCAAATGCTTGATCATTTTCTTTCATCAGTGGGTCATGGGGTATTCATTTATTTGGTTTTTAGGGTTTTATCTGCTATGATTCCTTGAGTCTCTTCTGCAAGATGTAGATGCTATAGTTGTCTGCTCCATCCTGTCCCAGGCCAGAGAGATTTACCAGAAGTCCTTTTTCTTTTTAACATTTGAGTATGATTGCGGTGTGTTGTGCCTGTGCATGTGGTGTGTGTGTGTGTGTGTGTGTGTGTGTGTGTGTGTGTGTGTGTTGTGAGTGTAGAAGTAAGAGGACAGCTTTGGGTGTTTGTCCTTGTTTTCCACCTTATTTTGGAAGGGGCA
The DNA here is from genome assembly GCF_003668045.3 of Cricetulus griseus. Taxonomy (NCBI): domain Eukaryota; kingdom Metazoa; phylum Chordata; class Mammalia; order Rodentia; family Cricetidae; genus Cricetulus; species Cricetulus griseus. The sequence continues at coordinate 100,508,822 of NW_023276806.1, forward strand.
TTGTGTTGTTTTCTGCTCCTCATGCCAGGCTAGCTGGTCTCTAAGCTTCCTGGAAATTCTTTTGAGAGCATTTATCTGAATCCTCCATCAGCTTCCAGATATGAGTTAGAAAACCATGTTTGTTTTCCATTTCTATCCTCATTCCTCTTAATCCTTCACTGGGCTTATTTAGCTATATATCTGCTTCACCTCTTATATTCAGAGTATTATGATGGATAGATTAGAAGTTATTATGTCGTATCTATAGTTAGGCCTCCTTTTCTAAAGTTCTTTTTCTTTTCTTTTGAGATAGCATCCCATGTAGCCTAGGTTGGCTCAGACTCACTGTGTAGCCAGAGATGACACTGGCCTTCTCATCATCTTGTCTCCACCTTCCAAGTGCTGGAATTACAGGATTGTGGCACCACACCTGGTCTTCATGGTGTTAGGATTGGAACCCAGGGGTTCAGCTATACTCCCAACCCTGCAGTAGATCCTTGGTATAACATCACCCCTTTAACAGGAACTGTGCTAGAAATGAACAGTACTAAGTGAAATCTTTGTCTTGTCATCCAGTGTTTCTCTGCTCAACACTTCCTTGAGAATTCCTTTGCCCTTACATTGCTACTGTGAGTTAGACATTTCGTTGGCCAATTTGTTTTAAGACCTGTTTTAGGCCTCAATTCCTTAGACAATTCATATTAGTTTTTTTCTTTTTTTAAGTCTCTGTTTCCTAATTTGGAGGAAAAGGGAAGATAATACCTTTAGGAATTCTCTGAGATCTTGATGGGATATTTGTGATCATGTTCACAGCTGGTCCATAAAAATACTTTGTGCAAATGAGAAACAGGTATCCCTGCTTCTAGGCACAGTGCTGTGCCAGCGTGTGACTCTTTAGAGTGGAATATGGGTAGATCTCCTTTTCATCTACTTGGCTAAAACAGGGCACAGAACACACAACTGTGCAGTCTTTTAGTCCCAATTTTCTTCATTGTGCCAAGATGCATAAAATGTAAGAGTTATTGTGATATTTAATATTGATTGACAACTAGGCAAGATCTAGAACTACTCAGGAGACAAATCTTCTTGGTATCTCTGTGAGTGAGTTCTAGATTGGGTTGGCTGAGGTGCAAAGGCCCACCATAAATGTGGACCTCACTATTCCATGGCCTGGGGTCCCAGACTTGATAAAAAGGAGACTAGGAGCTGAGCACCAGCATCCATCTGCCTCTGCCTCCTCCCTGCAGATGCAATGTGATCAGTTGCCTCTTACCACCTTGCTTCTGTCACCACAAGGGACTGTACCCATAACCCGTGAGTCAAAAGCAACCCTTCCTTTCTTCAGTTGCTTCTGTCAAATATTGTCATAACAATCAGAAAACAACTAATTCCCAGCTTAGTTATGACAGTTCAGTTGTCTCGATGCATTTTTAAAATTTCTCAGCTATCCCCATTATCCATGTTTTACCTCATAAAAGTAAAATTTATTACTAAACAGTAACTCCTAATTTCCCATTTCCACCAGCCCCTGGTAACTACCATTTTATTTTTTTCCCCAGAGACCCCCTGAATTCTAACATTTGATTATTCATGTCATATTGTGTATGCCTGTGTGCACACACAGAGGCCAGAATAGGTCATCAGGGGGTCTTCCTCTATTTCTCTGGACCTCTCTGAACTGGGAGCTACACATTTCTCTTAGACTGACCGGCAGCCAGCTCCTGGGATCTTCTTGTCTCTAACCCTCAGTGTTGAGGATACAGGTGTGTATGGCAATGTCTAGCTTTTATGTGGGTGCTGGAAATTTGAACTCAAGTCCTCTTGCATTCACAGCAAGTGCTCTTACTCAACCATCTTCCTAGCCCTAATGTTTACTTTATAATGATAAAATATAACCTGTATGTATATTAGGACTTTTTATTAGCAATAATATCTATCTATCTATCTATCTATCTATCTATCTATCTATCTATCTTCTATCATCTATCTATCTATCTATCTATCTATCTATCTATCTATGTATCATCTGTCGATCATCTATCACACACACACACACACACACACACACACACACACACACACACATTATATATATATATATATATATATATATATATATATATATAACCTCTATGCATTCAGTCATCTCCCTTTCCCCAAAAAGTATCTCATGTGATATTGGTTAGATAACAGAATCATGTCTCTTATTTGCATGGTCTCGATTACTTCATTTAATACTCACAATGGTCCTACAGGTGAATTTCCCATCTTTTGCTTCACTGGCGAGTCATCTCGGTCTTAGTCAGTATCGGAGCAGGATGGAGTCCCGTATTTCCTAACTTACACACCGACTCTTTCATGGTGTCATGCTTTCTCGCTGGCTTGGTACAATGATTAAGCTTAGTATGAGACTTTTTTATTTTATGTGTTGCATATAAAAAACTGAAACACTCTTCAGCCACTAAAACTGAGCAAAACTCAGTATTAGAAGCACAATGGGGCAGGAAGGGTTTGTCTTCTCTTGGATGGGACACTGACTTTAGCTGTCAGAACATTTAATTTAATTCACAGGTGAGAGGAGGAGCACATTCAACCAAAGGCCTAGGAATTCTGTAGAAATGAGCTAAGATCAATGGGGCTCTGGTTGTCAAAGGAAAGGGAGATGAGGCCATCTTTAAACCTGCAGCTCAAGCAGTCAGTAGCAATCACTTATTGCGGATTCTGTATATTGCTGCCTAAGTGTATCCGTGTGATCTACAAATGAGACTTCTGTGAATAGCTTGATTGCTTAACACAAGTGGGGTTTAGGTAAATCTCATATACCTGTTCCATATCACCCTGTGTTGTCAGATTTCAAAATGCTGGCAAACACTAGGGTGGTGAGATGTTATCTAGCACTTAGCTAATGAGCATAAGTGTGGCCCCGATGGCAGTGAGACCACACCGTATCCCTCAGAGCTACAACCTCAGATTTTAGGACCACCCAAAGCTAGATATTTTCTTCGATAAACACTTTTTCATATATATATATGAAATATATATATATATATATATTTTTTTACTGTGCTGACTCATGGAATTCTAATGGCATTTTTATTGTTCAGGCAAGCATTGCATCTTTTATTTTGGAGGCACCAACTTAGAAAAACTTTGGAGTATCATTTCATAAGTCTAGGCCTTGAAGTATTTCTCTAAAGATAGACGATTGTGGATGACACCCATCCTTACCCAATAAAAGTGTCAGTCATGTGACATACAGAATAAAGAGCATCCAGAGTTGTTGGGATTGGTGCTGAACTGTAAGAAAGACACTAGCCCCTTCTTGTAGCAACCATAGAGAATGAGACAAACACACCCACTCCAATCTGATGTCATCTGTATCTCAGGAGACATAACATGATTTATGGCAACACCGAATCCAGGTTACAGACAGCAAGAAGGCCCATATGGTACTAGTCTATTTTTTGGCAACAAATGTGATTTATTTAACAACCTATGGCTTTAAACTCAGAGCCAGAGAATTATTTAAGGATGTGTCAGATCTTTATATTTAGCCCAAGATAGTTTAGGCCAACATTTTTGTTTTGAATGAAAAAACAAACAAACAAACTGATCCCAGAGTTAGCAGATAACTTTTGCTGTGCTGACCTCAAGACACTTGGGTGTTATGAGGCTTACTCACCGTACATTCTACCACTTCTTTGGTGGAAGATAAAGGAAGGAATATTTATTTAAGAGATTGTAGATTAGATTTATTCAGAACTTTGAAAAATAGAGGATTGGGAGATAACCCAGTCAATGATGTGTTAAGACATATATCCAGTCCCGGGAAACCATGTTGAAATGCTAGGTGTGGCATGTACTTATCATCTCAGTTCTGGGGACCTGGAGACAACAGGCAGACTCCTGGGCCCTGCTTGTCGGCCAGCTTTGTCTGCTCAGTAAGTGCTAGGCTAATGATGCCCTGTTTCAAAAACAAACAAACAAACAAACAAACAAAAACCAAAACAAACAAACAACCCCCCCAAACAAAAGAAGGTGAGTGGTTCTTTTTAAATTTTTTAATTTAAATTAGAAATGAGATTGTTTTACATGTCAATCCCAGTTCCCTCTCCCTCCCCTCCTCCCCTGCCCCTCACTAACTCCCTATCCCATACACTTTCTGCTCTCCAGGGAGGGTGAGGCCTTCCAAGGGGGGAACTTCAGAGTCTGTCATCATTTGGAGGAGGGCCTAGACCCTCTTCCATGTGCCTAGGCTGAGAGAATATCCCTCTTTGTGGAATGGGCTTCCAAAGTCCATTCGTAAGGTAGGGATAAACACTGATCTACTACCAGAGGCCCCATAGATTTCAGAGGCCTCCTCACTGACACCCATGTTCAAGGGGTCTGAATCAGTCCTATGCTGGTTTCCCAGTTATCAGGCTGGGGTCCATGAGCTCCCCCTTTTTCAGGTCAGCTGTTTCTGTGGGTTTCTCCAGCCTGGTCTTGATCCCTTTGCTCATCACTTCTCTCTCTCTGTAACTGGATTCCAGAGTTCAGTTCAGTGTTTAGCTGTGGGTGTCTGCTTCTGTTTCCATCAGCTTCTTGGAGAAGGGCATTTAAGTTAGCCTCTCCACTATTACTTAGATTGTTAGTTGGTATCATCCTTGTCGATCTCTGGATATTTCCCTAGTGCCTGATTTTTCTTTAAACCTATAATGTCTCCCTCTATTATAGTATCTCTTATCTTGCTCTCTTCTGTTCTTCCCCCAACTCAACCTCCCTGTCCCATCATGTCTTCCTCATCCCTCCTCATCTCCCATTATCATTCTCCTAGTTCCCTTTCCCCTCCCCCCATGATCCCAATTTGCTCAGGAGAGCTTGTCCCTTTTCTCTTCTCTAGGGGACCATGTATGTCTCTCTTAGGGTCCTTCTTGTTTCCTAGCTTTTCTGGTGGTGTGGATTGTAGGCTGGTAATCCTTTGCTTCATGTATAAAATCCATATATGAGTGAGTACATATCATGTTTGTCATTTTGTGATTGGGTTACCTCACTCAGGATGTTTTTTTCTAGTTCCCTCCATTTGCCCGAGAATTTCAAGATTCCATTGTTTTTTGTCTGCTGAGTGGTACTCTATTGTGTAAATGTACCACATTTTCTCCATCCATTCTTCAGTTGAGGGGCATCTAGGTGGCTTCCAGGTTCTGGCTATTACAAATAATGTTGCTATGAACATGGTTGAATAGATGTCCTTGTTGTATGAATGTGCTTCTTTTGGGTATATACCTAAGAGTAGAATTGCTGGATCTTGAGGTAGACTGATTCCCATTTTCCTGAGGAATCTCCATACTGATTTCCAAAGTGGCTGTACAACAGCAGTGGAGTGATCCCATTTCTCCATATCTTTTCCAGCATAAACTGCCATTGGTGTTTTTGATTTTAGCCATTCTGACAGGAGTAAGATGGTATCTCAGAGTTGTTTTGATTTGCATTTCCCTGATGGCTAAGGATGTTGAACACTTCCTTAAGTGTCTTTCAGCCATTTTAGACTCCTCTATTGAGAGTTCTCTATTTAGGTCTGTACCCCACTTTTTAATTGGATTATTTGGTGTTTTGGTGACTATCTTCTTGAGTTCTTTTCTTTTGAAATCAGGCCTCTGTCAGATGTGGGGTTGGTGAATATCTTTTCCCAGTCTGTGGGCTGCCGTTTTTGTCTTGTTGACCGTGTCCTTTGCCTTACAGAAGCTTCTCAGTTTCAGGAGGTCCCATTTATTAATTGTCAATCTCAGTATCTGTGCTACTGGTGTTATGTTCAGGAAACAGTCTCCTGCACCAAATTGTTCAAGGGTACTTCCAACTTTTTTTTCTAAGAGATTTAGTGTGGCTGGATTTATGTTGAGGTCTTTGATCCATTTGGACTTAAGTTTTGTGCATGGTGATAGACATGGATCTATCTGCAATCTTCTACATGACAGCATCCAGTTACGCCAGCACCATTTGTTGAAGATGCTTTCTTTTTTCCACTGTATAATTTTAGCTTCTTTGTCAAAAATCAGGTGTTCATGGGTGTGTGGGTTAATATCAGGGTTTTCAATTCTATTCCATTGGTCTACCTGTCTGTTTTTGTGCCAATACCCAGCTGTTTTCAGGACTATGGCTCTATAGTAGAGCGTGAAGTCAGGGATGGTGATGCCTCTAGAAGTTTTTTTATTGTACAGGGAAGGAGGGTGGTTCTTGATGAATGATACCACAGGTTGACCTTTAGCTTCCACATGTGTGTGTACAAAGCATATACGCACGTACCTTCATACAAATATGAACTCACACAAACACCCTACATACAGAGACACACAGACAACACACACACAATGGCAGAGAGAGAGAGAGAGAGAGAGAGAGAGAGAGAGAGAGAGAGAGAGAGTTATCTCAGCACTGTACTGTCTTCATTTTTCTATTTAATCAGTTTGGAGGTGAGGGAGTCTAGGTGAGTGGGTATAGCTATTGTTAACCCATGTTATAGCCTAGGAACCTGGCGATTATATAAGTGATTAAGGACTTGGCTCCAAACCACACACAGTCACCTCTCAGTGTCACCTATGGGACCACACCCACTTACCACCTGACTGGCTTGCAGCAGCCTCAGCTCAAGGTTGTTGGAAGGGGACACTGGCAACAAATGCTTGCTGTTCTTTTCTCTTCTACACCACTGTCTTTATCCTGCTCATCACAACAGCTTTTTTTTCAGAGTCCTCAAACCTGTGGCAGCTCACAACTGCCTGAGGCTTCCCACCTCTGGCTCCCATTTCTTCACAGCTGCAGCTGCAGGCTTCCTCCTTGTTTTATCAATACTTTTGATGGTAAAGGTCCTTAGGGCAGGCGATGTTATTTATTGTGTAAGCTTCTGAATACTGTTGACACACGCATAAATATGAAAATAACAATGTCCTATTTTGATTGAAGGGGCTTCCTTTGTAGTTTTTGTTCATTTGACTTCTCTTTTTGGTGCTGGAGATGGGAGCTGGTGCCTCCTGCATGGTGAGTGCTTGCTCTACCACCGAGCTACACCCCAGCTCATGTGGTTATTCTTTACAAAGAGCAGGTCATTTTTCGATTGTGATTGTGAGAGAGGTTATAAGTGGGCCCCTCTGTCTTTAAAAAAGAAAAACAAAGCCTCTGCTCGTTCTTTCTATTGAGGGCAAGGATATGTATTTTCATTCAGCTTTTATAGGAGTTAGGCACCGTGGAGAACATTTGTTGCATTACGAGTGTTCCCTTATTTAGTTGAATGGTTTGCTGCTCCTGGCTTTAAATGTAAGAAAATACACTGTTTTGGGGTGACGAGCATAACGTGAAGGTACTTGCTACCTGAAAGCATTTCAACAAAGAGCTAGAGTTTGATTTATGGTGTGGATATTGGTGGGAGGACTATAAATATGCAGTACAGATTCAATTTTGATCCCAGCCATCCAAACCATACAATTTCTTTTATTCTAGGGTCACTCAGTAGGTGATATTCGAATATGGCTGTTGCTGGGATGTTGGCTTGCTTCAGAATGCAGTTCAGGCATGCCCAGCACGGCTAATGAAGCACAAGCTAGGTGGCTGAGATGCATGTCCTCCTGGGCAATGCAGCCTCCCAGGGAAGTACTCTGGTGTCTCCTGCTGCTGGGAGGGCAAGTCTGGGCCTCTCTGAAGACCTGGTTTAGGATGTCCACTAACATCTACTGCAGAGTCACTGAGGAGAACTCTATGATGGCATTCATCTTCAGCAAAGCATAGGCAAGCATGAAAGGGACTGAGTCAGGAGCCCGTAGGAATACTCTGAGTATTATGGGCTGTTTGTGACTTGCATTTTCCTCCCATGTGCAGTCTTTCTGAACTCATGGTTAGAAGCTAAAGTTGGATTTGTTTAACTGTACTACCCCCAAAATAGAAATGACACAAACCATAGGAACTATCAAGAGGAATCGTCCATTTACTTCCCTGTCCATTGTAGACATGCCTAGAGGGTATCCAGGAAGCTGGAGTAGGTGTGGCCTTCTTGGAGGATGTAGGTTACTGTGGGTGGGCTTTGAGGTTTCAGATGCTCAACCCAGGGCCAGTATCACTTATTTTCCTACTACCTGCCCATCTCCTTCTCCAGCACCATGTCTGCCTTCATGCTGCTTTGCTTTCCACATGACGACAATGAACCAAACCTCTGAACCTGTAAGCCAGCTCTAATTAAATGTTTTCCTTTATAAAGGACTCTGTATCCATGGTGTCTCTTCACAGCAATAGAAACCCTAACTTAGCTAAGCGTCATGAGTATCACCATAGTACCTCCTCATGGAGAAGGCCCCTCTCCTGGGAGAATGAATAATGCTGTTTGGGGGCACTTGGCAGAACTGGGGTAAATTGCTGTGTTGTTGTGGCAGCTAAAGGATTGAGCTGTCCTGGGAAGTCACCTGACCCCGAGCTGATCCTTCCTAGTTAGAGAGAAGAAGACATCAGCATGCATGTGAGTATGTGTTGCATGTATGTCTCTGTGACCCACAACTGAATTTGGTGTTTTTTAGTTTTGTCAAGTGATCTTAAGTTTATTACAGCCTCTGAACTCTATGAGCATGGCCTTCTACCAACAAGTGAATCCAAGGCTGTGCTAAGGGGTTCCATCACTGATGGCACTGAGGCATCTGCCTTTTGCTTTCCCCGCATGTTCAAGTGTGCCTTCTAATGATCTGTGTTGCCTCTTTTCACTATCTGCTCATGCTTCCTAGTGTCATTTTGAGCCTCTGCTAAGTCCTGTCCTTGTCTTGTTTACTCTTTCCTCAGCTGGTTTTTTATTGATGGAGTGCATGCCTCAGTGCCCCTTAACCTTGGTAGCCACGCATGCTTTTAGGACCTGCAGTGAGAACCAGTCACACTTACAGATTAGTTCTGTGACACATGCTAATGAGACTGGACACAGACACAGAAAGGAACATATTCAAACAAGGCCATTATGTCTCATTTCCATCAGAAACTTAAAAAACCTCAGAGGGATCAAAAGTTCTATGTGATTTTTTTTTTCTGGGAGAAGATAATTGTTCTGGCATTAAAGATAAAGCCTCAGAGATTAGTAGACAGTTGAAGATCAGGAATATATGTGATGATCTTGCTAGCCTGTTAGGCCAGGGTTACTTTGAAAAAGCAATGAACATCTTCTATTTTCCTGACCCTGCTTTGCTCTGTAAAGATTCTGGGTCTCCTTTTCCATCAGATAAAGCTCTCCTCATTCTTTATAACTTAGCTCCTTGGCAGTGTCTCCCCTATATTCCAAGGCACAGTTACCTATCTCCTACCCCTTACCTGGAACTTCTATAGTAGCCTGCAGGACACAGCTGTATTATAATGTTTACCAAGAAACAGAACAGGGTTGCAGACTATTATGTAAAAAACCAGATCGTAAACACTTCAGATTTTGCTGTCCATATGTTCTTTGCTACAACCATTCCACTTGGCTGTCATGGGGTGAAACAGTCACAGGCAATATGCAAATGAAGAAGCCTGGCTGGGCTCCAATAACATTTAATTATGGACTCTAAAATTTGGGTTTCATATACACTGTGTACGGCATGAAATATTCTTTCTCATTTTATTTTTTCTTTTAAACATTGAAAACTATAAAAGCCAGTCATAAAAATACCAATGGAGTTGGCATGTAGGCTCCACCTGCCCACCTTTGGCATAGGACATTGATTTGGATGCATGTCTTCATCCTCTATTTGACCATGAACAAGTGGAGTTCCATGAATACAGCCTTGCCCCAGAGAACATAGTTCCTGCAACTGGTAAGAGTTTCATAAATTTAACAAATACTTATTACATGAATGCTTGTGTGAGAGTGTGCTGTAATAATATTTCCCAATATTTGTTGAGCTCTTATTATGATGCCAGGCCATTTGACAAATGCTTTATTTGTACTTTCTTGTTTAATTTTCTTATCTAGGGACATTAAAAGCAATGATTATCATTCCATTCTGCTAAACACTGTATAGTCTCCTTCCATCCTCTCAATAACTCTACAGTGAATAGGTCCTGCTCACATCTTTCACAGCTCAGAGAACATACTCTCTCTGTCATTAGCTGTGGCTGTAATGTGACCAGCTGTCACATGATGCTGTGACAGAGTCTATGATGCTGTGAATTCCCCGTAGCAATGAATTGTGAGCTAAAACAGACCCCTTCCTCCCCCAATCTGCTTTTTGTCAGGGTATTTTTATTGCAGTAACAGAAATGGATTGGGACAGAGTTGGACTCATGCCAGAAGGCATCCAGTCACTGTCATCCTCTGCTGTGGGGACCCAGGACCTAGGCCCCCTTCTTCATGAACTTGAACGTGAGGCATGTTATGGAACTGATGAGGCTGATTATGGAACAGTGTTGGTGACTTTTTTCATGCCTTTCCCACTCATTTGGTTATATGATGGCACTTGTTTTCTAACTGCCTGTGTAATGTTTGGAAGGCTGCTTCAATTCTTTAAGCCGAATCTTCTGCTAGAAGAGCAAAGAGGTTGAATTATGAGCTGTCAAATATCTCTTGTGATAGGCTTCTGCACCTTGGTCCTCTGATGCCTTCTGGTTATTTATTTCCGTTGCATATCTTGGTTCTTCTCATTGTCCTTGGCTACAGAAAATTCAGGAGTCATGGGCTTGAACTTGGTGGGAAACACAGGGATAGGAACCTAGAACAAAAAGGCTCATCTAGCACAGATATTTTTTAGGCCTCCAAATGGTTGCTTTAAGAAAATCGACTTTTCTGATTTTTTTAAATGTAATACTAGCTTCTCCACGATTAAAAAAAAAAGTAACAAAATGACAGTTGTGACAGTGTCTTCTATTTCCACAGCACCGTTTAAAAGCAACTTGGAAGGCATTATCTAGTCATCCTTCCAATATTCCTTTGACATAGATAGGTGTTTTGTTTTTATTAGAAAAATCATTTTACATAGTTACAGAATGAGGCTTTCTTTGTTTTAAGCCAAAGGCAATGAGTGGTCCAGAGAGATTTCAACTTCAGGGTGACTGGTCACTTTTCAAACTGATGGGCACAGTTCTTAAAACACACACACACACACACACACACACACACACACACACACACACACACAGAGAGAGAGAGAGAGAGAGAGAGAGAGAGAGAGAGAGAGAGAGAGAGCCAAAGTGCTTCAGAACTTCCAGAAATTTAAAGATTTATGTTATTTTTAATTATGTGCTTATGTTTGAGTCTATGTGTGGGTATGTGCACGTGAGTGCAGGTGCCCTTAGAGGCCAAAAGTGCATGTTGGTGCACCTGTAGCCGGAGTTTACAAGCGGTTGAATGAATGACCCAGTGTGGATGCTAGGAACTGAACATTTATGTACTTTGCAAGAGCAATAAGTGCTATTAACTGCTGAGTCATCTTTCTGCCCCGTTTTCAGAAATTTAAAGACACATTTCCCATTTAACATAAATATGGCCTTGATATTTAACAATCCAACATACTCTTTGACTGATGTGTGTATCAGCCAGTTGAATGAGATAGAATTGGAAGACCTAGCTCATTCTAAATTAATATTTGCTGAAGGAGTAGAGGGACAGTTGATGCAGTATTTGGAATGCACGCAGGAAGGCATACAGTGGGAACTTCTACGCCATGTGGCCAGAACACTGGGCCTCCATTAACTGTGAGGGTGAGCCTAGTGGTTTCTCTAGGATTTGTTTAATAGACAAACTGGGATGCGTATTTTAAGACAGTTATCTCTTTATTTGCAGATAATAAAGTGTTTTCAGAGTGGCAGAATTCCTATAAATAAAGTCAAAAAACTTGAAAAATTCTGTATAAACAAACATTTAAGACAATAAACAACTGTTAATTTTACATAAAACCAGCCAAGTTTTTGCAACGGGAGTTTTTAACACTCTTGTACAGTTATTTTCACAGGCAGATACTGGCAGGCAGGACAGGTCATTAGTAACCCTGAAAGAAGAATCAGAATGTGTTTGGGGGACCTCCCATCTTCTGTTGGTACCCACATCTCTACATCTTTCATTGCTCTGCAAGAATGTTCTAATTATGTGAACCTCTTCATTTTTAATTAAAAATGTTATTTATTTATTTATTCATGTGCAGGCATGTATGTGTCTATGGCAAGCATGTCTGTGCCACAGTGCACATGTGGAAGTCAGAGGACAACTTGTGGGAGTCAGTTCTCTCCTTCTCCCCATGTGGGTCTCAGGTCATCAGGTTTGGTGACCAGGCTCTTTACCCAGAGAGCTGCCTCATGAGACTCAGATTTAATATGTCACCCTAAATTCCTGTGTTGGGACCTTAATACCTCACTGCCACAGTGATGGGAATGAGAGCTTGATGGGGGCTTGGGTCAGAAGGGCTCCTGTATGGACTAAAGCTGTCATGGAAAGGACTTTCTGGAATGATTTTGATAACTTTCATCTTTCTACCTTCTGCCATGCGAGGATGCAGCAGAGACCCACACCAGAGACTGGTGTCTTTATCTTAAACTCACAGCCTCTAGAACTATGAAAAATAACTTTAGCTCTGTATAGCTTTTCCAGTTTCAGCAGCAGAAAACAGACTAAGACAGCAACGTTCCCACAGTGTTCCAGACTCAGGATAGCTCTGGCACCTATCCTTTCTTATTGCCCATGTCTTTCTTTAATTAGTTAATTGGGGCATAACAACTAACACCATCTATGTGTGTGTAGAGATCAGATGAGGATATCACGTGTCATGTGTTATTGCCTTTTGCCTTATTCCCTCTAGACAGGGTCACTTGCTGAGCCTGGAGCTAGGCTGGCAGCCAGCAAGTCCCAGTGATTCTTTTCTCACCACCCTCCTACAGTGTTAGGGTTTCAGGTGTGTGTGTGTGTGTGTGTGTGTGTGTGTGTGTGTGTGTGTGTGTGTGCAAGCACACCCAGACTTTTATATGGGTGTTGGGGATGTGAAATCAGCTCCTTATGCTTGTGCAGTGAGTGTTCTTACCCACTTAGCCATCTTTGCAGCCCCTTTAAAAACTCCTATAAGTGGAAATTAAGCTGATAAGTTAATTCATATTATTGTATTAGCTCTAGGCTTTGGGATTTTTATGAATAATGAAAATGTTGAAAAATTTGAATTGTCAGATTTTTTTTATTTAGCTTATAAGGGTCATAATTTTATGAAATAAAAATTCCTATAAATTGGGATGTAGATATACAACCTCACAGTAAAAAATAGTTTAACCCAATAGAGAACTATTTGCAAATTTATGCTAATGTATATTTGAAAAAAGAGACACGTTTTAATGGATTGGATTCAGTAAAATTGCAGTATTCAATATTGCGTTATAAATCCACAGATAAAGTTGTCAATTGAACAATCTACATCAAAAGGTCAAAATCATCTAAAATGATGGAGAGTTAATTTTTTTTCTATAGTCACTGTCAAACATCACATTTCATAGGGAGGAATTTGATGAAAACAAACTTCCTTTTCAAGCTCTATTTGGAATGTTCTAGTTGAACTCAGCAGTTGGGTGCTCCAGCTCATGATCTGTCCCTGGCTTTTCCGGCACCCTCTCTTCTGAGGGCTGAAGGGAAACCTGAGAAAGGCTGCTGTGAGGAGGAAGTCTCACACTGCTGAGATGGGCCACAGACGACCCCTGCCAGCATCTGCTGACAAGGGTGAGCGTCTTTTTCACCTGTCCCAGGGCCATGGAAATAAAGCTAGAGTGAGGCTGCCAGTGGAAGCCTTTCCCTCTCAGCAGGCACTGAGCAGGCTCACTGAGACTCTGAGAAAGGTGTGAAAATACCCTAACTTTCCAAGGAGAATTTGCATTTGAAGAGCTGATTAACCAAACAAATGTCCAGTGCCACAGTTTTAGTGCCAGCAGTGGTTTTTAGAGCTTTGGGTAAGAGGCCAAGTAATTCTTTCCAGGATAATTCCACAAACCTATACAAAAATTATGTGCAAGACTTCAGGGGCTTAGCGTACAATAGCCCTGTGTGTGGTGACTTAGGGTCTTAGGTCTCTTCCATTGTGTACCTGGCCTTCCTATGCAACTAGATACAGATGTGATAGGTAGAATTATAATCAGGTCCAAACTGATGTATTGTTGTAGTCAATTATAGGACAGCTGGAATATCATAAAATAAATAATTTCCTTTTGCCCTTTGAAACCATTAGGGAGTCTAAGCACTCAGATCAAGGCCTCCCTCTTAGATGGTAGTGAAGAATTCATGCTGTAGTATAATACAGCAATACTGTAAGCATTCCCTCTGCTGTCCCTCTGCTAAGCCTTCTATGTTCTAGCTGTGATCCTGAGGAGAGGCAGGGATAGTTCACACTTTCATATAACCTTGACCTCAAATCCCTCCAGCGGTAAAAGGCATATGCTTTATGAAATGCAAGATAGACTGTTTATCTGGAGTTGTCTTCTTTGTTTGTTTTTATACTTTGTAGCTCTGGCTAGCCTGGAATTGACAATGTAGACCAGACTGACTTTGAACTCGTAGAGATCTACCTGCCTCTGCATCCTGAATACTTGGATTAAAGACATGCATTACCATGCCCAGATATTTTCTTTATTTTTACTCCAATCTATTCAGTATTATCAGGTGTGACTTCTCTTACACACACACACACACACACACACACACATGCACGCATGCATGCATGCACGCACACACACACAGTGAGAGAGAGAGAGAGAGAGAGAGAGAGAGAGAGAGAGAGAGAGAAAGAAAGAAAGAAAGAGAGAGACACTGAATGTTTTTTTACCCTTAGGATCTCTCTCTCCCTCTTTCTCTCTCTGTCTCTCTGTCTCTCTCTGTCTCTCTGTCTCTCTCTGTTTGTGTGTGTGTGTGTGTGTGTGTGTGTGTGTGTGTGTGTGTGTATGCACACGAATGTGGAAGCCAGAAGTAAATGTTTCTCCAACCTCTGTTTTGAGGCAAGGTATTTTACTGGGACCTGGGCTTGCTTGATTAGGTTAGGCTGGCTGGCCAGCAAACACTATGGAGCCTTCTTTGTCAGCCTAATCCAGCTTTTTATGTAGGTGATGGGGATTTGAACTCATGTCCTTGTTCTTGTGCAGCAAGAACTTTATTGAGTCCCTCCTTAGCATCTCTTCAATCGTTTCTACTGTAAGCAAATAAAAGGCCTAGTAGTTTCTCATCTTTCCTGCAGCACTCTCATATGAGAAGCTGCCAATTTGGAATCTCCTTAAAACATCTAGATGCTAAGGACAGCCCCTCAGCTAACAAACCAGTATAGTTTTGTGTTGATTTTCTAATTATCTTACTGCCTTCCCTCCTCCCATTTTCCAGCCCTCTGCCAGCTCCTGAGTTTTCAGGGGAGGTGACTAGCTTACTCCACCCCCTTCTCTGGATCCAGAAGGCAAATAGTGATTACCTTTCTCATAAGGATAGGTTGAAATCTATTTTGGTTTTGATAAACATTCCTACGCGATATACACATAGAAGATTTGCTCCCAGGGCTAGGCTCTTAATAGAACTCCACGTCATCAGGCATCCTTGAAAACCTGCTGAGACAGACTGACTTGAGCTTCCTGGTGTAGTAACACCCTTGCCTGCATCTCAAATCATCGATACTGTTTAGATCTAGGGTTAGCTTGCTGCAAGTACCAGTGCTTGAAGAACTCAAAGGAATGAGATTCAAACTGCCTGCTCAGTCCTTAAGAAAATGGGGACTGGAATTGCTGTGTACTCTGGAGGCTGGGGTCCCAGTACTTCTTCAATGATGTATCCCCAGTGGCTTAACTTCTTCTATCAAGACCCACCTCTTAAAAGCTCTGTCAACTGCCAGTAGCTGCATCAGTTAGGAACTAAAGCACCCCATCTCCCCTTTTTATGGCCTTCCAGGCCTTTTGACTGTCAGCTACAGTTTTGTTTTAGGAGTCATAATGGGAATATCTTTTGTTCATAGTGTCTCCAAAGGTGGATGGCTTGGAATTACTATATTATTGAGTTTGGAGGTGGTGGCATAGATTGGGCTGTATATTTACATTTCAAGGATACCTATGGAATGAATCAAAGTGCCAAAAAATTATTTCAGCTTTACATTTCTAAAGGCTATGATAAATAACAGAATCATATATTCACAGGTTGATAATTATGCAGCATCAGAAAACCCCACATCTCTCAGCTGACAGATCTTACTAAAAAGAATGATTCAACCCAAAGGACACACTCTGTAAGAAAGCATATTATTAGGATTCTCTGTGAGTGTCTGTTTTTGTTGGGGGAAAAACCCAGAAGCTTTTCAATTCTAAACACCACAAATTTTCACTAATTTAACTCTGTTCCAGTTAAATGATCAGATAGTTTAGCATTGCCCATTCTGCTCTTACTTCTTCTGGAGTGTTACTCTTGTCCTCTCTTGGGCATCTCTGCTTTATACCGTGTGTGTGTGTGTGTGTGTGTGTGTGTGTGTGTGTGTGTGTGTGTGTGTGTATGCGTGCGATAGCCTCATCATCATTATTTTACTTTTTTTTTTTTTTGAGATAGGGTCTTTCCCTGGGATCTGCAGATTAGGGTAAGCAAAGAGGTAGTGAACTCCAGGAATGCACCTATTTATGCCTCCCAGGCACTGGGATTACAGTGTACTGCATCACTACACCTGGCATTTTACATGGGTACTGGGGAAGGCAATCAGTTATTCATGCTGTAGCAGGTACTTTACTTAATGAGCTATATCCCCATCCCTGTTGTTTTACTCTTGACCCCTTCCCTTTCTTGAGCCAAGATTAATGCCTTTTGGGGTTAGGAGTAGTTACTTTATTAGTTGCCTGTCTGACTTTAGTATTGGGATGCTGGTTTCCACGAGAATCAGCAGAGCTTCTGTGGGGAAATCCGTGCTTGTATGAAATTCCACTGATGAAGTCCTGGGCTGTTTGAAGTGTAACTGATGAAGTCCTGGGCTCTGGTGCAGTCACCCGAGCTCAGAGATGCTGGCTCGACAATGAGTCTGGCTTGCTAGAATCACTTCTTGCACTTCTTTCTCTGCTGGGAACATTTATTCAGGAATCACTGCCATGGCAGGCTGAGTGAAAGGGGTCACCTTGGTGTGTATGAAGCAGCAGCTTACATCTATCAATCCCAGATGTGGGCATGTGTGAGCCTGCAGCTTGTGAAGGGGCAGACTCATTCCCTTGGTTGAGATTTATCTGACGCCTGTTATCAATCGCACTCAAATCTCAGTCCCCCACCTGCAGTGCCTGCTGATATCTAAGCCTTCTTTTGCACACTTCAAGTATGGTGGATGCAGTTACAGGAGGAAGAAAGGTTGAGTGGAGGTCAGGTCTATAAAATCATCGGGAAAGCTTGAAGAATCAGTATAAAAAACATTTTAAAACTAGTTTTTCTCTGTCCTGCTGTCTTGCAAAAATCATGTTTCCCCCCAAAATGTACTCAAATCCCAATAAAAGTAATGCTAAAAGTCAAAGTCACATAATCCCCTAAGCGTGTGCTTGATTGCACCCATCTTGCATATTGATAAAGAGAATTGTAGCAGGACTCTTTTTCTTTCTGAGCTGTGTTTCCTAAAGAGTTGCCACTGACATGGAATAGGAAGATTCAGAGTGGAGCCTTTTTGTCTCTGGTCACCATCAGGAACAGCTCAGGAGCTAACTGTGGGCCATATAGTTCATGACCAACAACTACTTCACAGAGATGAAATGGTCATCAGTGTCATTTACCCTGGGCAAGAAACAGAACCTAAGACACAATTTCAGGAAAAACTGGCCAGAGTTCACAGCTTCACCTTATTTGTCTTTGAAGTTGAATTCAGAGCTCATTTTGATGGTAGGAAGATAACTAGATCCTTTAGCTTATATAAAGAATATTGGATTATAACCTCGAGAGGCCTGTATGAAACACACACACACACACACACACACACACACACACACACAGACTTCCCAGCTGATGTGGGGAGGAGGAACACTTCACTGCCGGGGGCATACAAACAACAGCAGTCACTAAATCAGTGGAAATTTCTCAACAAACAAAAGCTGTAACCATATGACCCAGCTATGTCACTCCTGGGCATGGACCAAAGGACTTCATCCTACCACAGAGATACACATCTGTAGTTATTACTGCTCTATTGTAAAGAAGAAGGAAATCCAATCATCCTAGATGTCTATAAACAGATGATTGGATGATAAAAATGTGGAACATAGACATGAAGGGACTTTATTCAGCCATAAAGAAAAATGATGTTATGAAAATTTCAGGAAAATGTATGGAACTGATAAATAAAATATTAAGGGAGGTAACCCAAGCTCAGAGAGACAAATGTGGCATATTTTCCCTCATATGAGGGTCTTAGCTTATAATTTCCATATATGTGCATTTATGCCCCCGGAATGAGTGTGTATATAGTTAATGATATCAGAAAGGAGACCATGAGACCATGGGGAGGGCCTAGGCCCTGCTCCAAATGATGTGACAGACTTTGAAGACTCCCCCCATGGAAGGCTTCATCCTCCCTGGGGAGCAGAAAGGAAATGACATAGGGGGCTAGTGAGGGGCAGGGGAGGAGGGGAGGGAGAGGGAACTGGATTAACATGTAAAACAAGCTTGTTTTTAATTTAAATAAAAAATAGAAAAAAAGAAAATATGGTCTTAAGGAGGAGTGTGGGAATGTGGAAGAATAAGAGAATATATGTGTTATGATAGTGCAAAAGGGAACACTGGGGGTGGCATGGTGCACGTGCAGAATGACAGGGCAAGATAAGAAGGGGGGACCATTCAAGTCCAAGTATGGATGAAGATCATTGCTTTGCTAATTAAACAAAACAAGAGCCAGAGTGAGGAACCGCAGAGGGAATTTCACAATGGTTTTGCAAAATTTTCACAAAAGGTTTGGAAGATTGCAAAACCTTAAAAAGAAAAGAATTATGAGAGGAGAAGGAAACTCCAAACCTGCTCTTCTTAGGCTTCCAGTAGGAAGCTCCTTTTCTGGAGGACCAAGGCGACCAGCGTCTCCTTCATTGGCGAGAAGTCTGAATGTTTGGCATCTGGTCCCATTTCCTACCGTTCCAAAGCCCAGTGCCTTCTCTTATTCCAGCATTTCCTATGCTCACATTGGCGGTGTACATCCTCCACAGGCCATGGCACAGCAGTGGTGTGGCGCCCTCTCCCACTTTAGTGCTAGGAATGGCTCATAGGCTGTGTGGTAATATGCTTTTGGTAATAGCCAGCCATGTCATAAGCACTGTTTCTATGTTTCAATCATGCTGATTGTCCTTTGTAGGGTGGCTAAAGGACTTCCTTGTCATCTTCCCAACATTTCCTTAGAATAGCACACTATTTCATGTTTTCTGCCTTCTGAGTTTTCACAGACCATGAGTCAACTTTCAGTCATATGATATTAGAGATAAACAGTGTAGAAATGACTCTTAGTTTTAGGGGTTTTGGTCTGCAAACAGCTGGCCCTATTATTTGGGCCACACCATGGTGGAGAATGTGCAGCAGAATAAAACCAATCACCCCACTGCTGGTATGGTATGCCAAAAGGTGCAAAGAAACATTCAAGGCCACTCCCTAATGAGCTAAAGACCTTCCACAATGCCTTGCCCACTAAGGATTCCACCTTTCCAGCAGCACACCCCAACAGGGGCCAGGATTCCAACACATGAGCATTGGGGGACATTCTCATCAAAGTATATAGCACAGGCGAACATTTTGCCAAATACTGTGTAGTAGTGAAATAAATGTTGCCAACATTGAAGTTTCTGAAAGCAATTTCCTGTCTATCCATTATGTAACCTTCAATTCAGTTTTCTGTTGTTACAGTAGCATTCTTCTTGGTGCCAAGTTCTGAATTTGTCAGGAAGGACAAGGTTATGTAGTAAAAAGAAGTTATCTCAGACAGTAAACTGCCTATCATGTAAGCATGAGGAGCTGAGTTCAAGTCCCAGGACCCATGTAAAACAACAGGCGCAATGGTTTGTCTGTACTCAGGAAGAAGAGACTGGGAGATTCTTGGGGCTCAGTGCCAGCCTGAGTAGCCTGGGAAGTTTCGGGCCAGAGAGAGTCTCTGTCTCCAAAAAGCAAGGTTGATTTCTGGCAGTGTCTGTACACACACACAGAGGAAGAGACAGAGGCAGAGAGACAGAGAGAAGAAATGAAAAATAACTCTCAGTGTCTTAATTAACAATGGGTTATTTCTCCATGCTCTTACTACAGTTATCATGGGCTAGGAGACCCAGGCTACCGGATGCCACATACACTCTATATATAGTTAGTTGACTAGGCTGACATCTCAGTTAACTGTTGTTGTGTAACAAACAAGTTTCTATTCTAATAGCAATGAAAATAACCATTCATTTATTAACTATTTTTGTAGCTTGGCTTGCATTTAGCTGGGCAACTGCTGTGTCTGAGCACTCACATATATTCAGTGACTTGATGGGTTGGCAGCTAATTGTTTGGCGCTAGTTTGCCTCACTCATGTGATGAGGGCTCCCTGGGAGAGCAGGGTCTCCCCCAACATCTGCTGTTTCATCTTTAATGGAATCTAACCTGGCCTGGAGTACATGCCAACATTGTTCCAAGTGAGTCAGGTGTCAAAGCTTCCTGTGGGCTAGCTCAGAAAAGGGGAGGGAACACCTTCTAGTTCTTGATGGGAGAAGCCTCAGAGAATTTATAGCCATTTTTTAAAATCCATTATCAAAGGAAAATGAGATTGGAGCATATCATATGCTTGCTCTTAAATCTGCCTGAGCATAACAATAGTTACATTCTCTCATGTTCCATAAGCCCCAGCAAGTCATATGTGACTATTCTAATTTCAAGGAAGGTAGGGAACTGAACTCACCTTTGTTAGGCAAGTAGAAAGCTGAAAATATTTGGAAATTGGGAATAATGATGCCAATAAGCTTTTCATCTTTATCACTGAGCGTGAAGCCTTTATGGTTAGGAATTGATGATGGCTTTACTGAATGGATTTTTGGCAGTGTGTTGCCCAAGATTCAGAATTAACCAGTCAGATTCAAGACTTACATCATCCTTGAGTGTTTGCCTAGCTTCTATGTGCGTCTTTATTTATGACCAAGACTGTTCTAATGCTTAATCATTCCATAGACCTTCATAGATTTAGAATAATTTTGCATATCTCTTTTATCAATTATTTATGACTATGGCACCACATTACTTTGAATATCATTTTTAACATTTTTCTCATGTTTATCACATTACAGATGACATGAGCCATCCACCTCTCCTCTTATTTCCTTAGTTGAAAAATAAGAATGCAATTAATAGATACATAAAAATGATTAAGCATAAGTCAATCTTGGTAGTCACAAATTTAAATTAAATAGAGCAGTACTGTTTCTGATATAGACTTTGAAGAGACATCATCTTGGGTAGACATGATCCATATTTATGGGCTGGAAAGCAGATGAAGATGGAGGTAGCTCAGTGTGAGTCATACAGTGCTTTTAACTTTTCTTGGGGAGATCAGCAAACCATGTCAAGATAGTTAAATACAACTAGGTATATATAAAAACTTTTCAAAAAAATTCACAAGTACAACTTTAGCTGGAGTGAGAGAGTCTTAACAAGCTGTTGAGAAGGCAGCTGGCAGGGTGCTTCGGGGAAATCTGCAAGGCTAATGCAAGATAGGAATAGTGTAGTAGGAGAGACGAAGGTCTCGTGAGCCTGGGTGTTCAGGTCCCGGCTCTGCTGTTTCCTGGCCGTGAATCTTGACGCTGAGAGTGTCAAGGATGGCTCCATTCCATCCCATCCTTGAGATGTCAGTGGTACATGACATGATAGGGCCCTTGGAATGAACCCAGAAACAGTCTTAACTACCATGGCGCCTGGAATAGAAACACATGTGAGATCCTTGCTCCCCCACCCCCGAACCCCCAGTCAGATGAAGGGAGAGGAGTTGGAGGAAGACTTGGAAGAAGTCTAAGAAGACTGAAGGAACTTTGGCCCTCTCATGTATTATGTAGCATAGTCTCGTCATCGTCCCGCTCCTGCAGCAGGCTGACACACAAGCAGCAAAGCTGTTGTCGAGCCGTTAAGATTCAGGGTGTGTTTGTCACAGCTGCAAGTGTTATTCTCCTACATGTCTACGTGCATGATCTTAGGTGAGTCAGTCCTTCCTTCTCTTGTCTATGAGCTGGAAGGGCTAGCAACCACTTTTTTTGTGATGTTTCTAAAGATTAAATGAAATAGCGATTTCAGGTGCTTAACAACATGCCTAGCAGGCAGTGAATACTCCATAAAAGGTCAATATTTACTATTGTTATTATTTCTAATTAGGTTATACATTGGAAGGTTGGTGTTTCATCTTTTCTTTCTGGCTCCCTCCCTCTCTCCCTCTTTGTCTTTCCTCTCCATTTCTTTTTCTTTCAGACAGGGCACCATGTATCTGAGTCTAGTTTCAAACTCAGTATGTAGCTAGAGATGGCCTTGAACTTCTAATCCTACAGCCTCCACCTCCTGAGTGCTTAGAGGCATGTGCCACCCACTAGGTCTAGCTTGATGTGCTGCTGAGAGTTGAGCTCAGGGCATTGTATATGCTACTTTCCAACTGATCTGCGCCTCCAGACTCCAGCATTTCCTTTTCAAGTTGGAGTTAACAATCTCTAAAAAATATTTGTCCAGATGGATTAAGAAATTAATTATGATAAGTATCTTGGAAAGACTTATGCAATTAATAGCTTATTGTATGGCAGGTTGGACTTTTCTTAAGGAGGGGAATATGGAAGGATGAATGTCCTTTTGAACAGACTATGTAAGTCATGTAAAATCAGAGGCCCCTAAACTCCTGAAGTATTGGACATTAGCAGGTGTTTGGTTCGACCTGAGCTGTTATCAAGGTCTGTTCATTTTAGGTGTTGCTGAGGTGCTCAGAGCTGTCAGCTTACTTCATCCTCCCAGGCTATGCATAAAGCCAGTACACTGACCTCCATTTTACAGTCAAGCAAATTGAGGTACAGAGGACTCCAGGATGGACAGTTTGAATCAGTGTGCCCCCCCCCCCCCGATCTAGTTTACCCAGGCTTTGTTTCGGTTGCTATGATAAAATACTCTGACACAAACAATTTGAGGGAAAAGTGTTTCTTTTTCCCATATGGTCAGGCCACAGCCCCTCACCATTGAGAAGTGAAGGTAGTGGTAACTTGAAGAAGCTATGCACATTACATCCACAATAAGAATGGAGAGCAATGAATTTATGTGTGCATTCCAGTGTTCAGCATGAGGTCCCCTTTTCTTTCAGCCCTGGGCCCAGCCCATGAATCAGTGCCTATTTCAGGATAGGTCTTCCCACCTCCATGAACCCATTTGAGAAAACCTCTGACAGGCGTGGGCACAGGCCTCCCTAATCCAGACAATTCCTCAGGGAGACTATTCCCAACAGGTTCTAGATTGTGTGGTATTGGCCATTAGAAGTAGCCATCACATGGTATATTATAGAGACCTACATCACACACGTATAATCAGAGCCTTCTGGACAGTAGTTAGAGCCTTGATCCATTAAGATATCCAAATCTGATGAGAGGAGGGCCAGTGAGCCACTTTGGAGCTGTGAGAAGCTAAAATGGAACTGGTGTTCAATCTGTTTGAAAGACAGGCAGAACCTCCACTGGCGTGGCCCTTAGTTTGTGGCTTGCAGATATCTGGCCTTTGCTAGGGATATAGGCAAGCTTGACAAGATTTGAATGGACAAATGAGCTTCACCATCCATCTTCGGTCCTTCTAGAAGCTTTGGATCCAGACTAAGCATCCCCCCTGAATTGTGGTCTCCTATAAGTGCCGCTGGCTTCCCGGAAAGGAAGTGTCCCCCCTAAAGCAGAAACACAATTTACACTTAATATTCACCAGATCACCATTGAAGCTTATCTGTGCTTCCAGGCATTTTGTGATGCGCATCGCAGCTATTTAATGCTACAGGCTACTCACAATGGATGATTTTATTTTATAAGCGATCACAAGGTGAGTGACAGTGTTGCTACCACTATCTCTCTCCAAAGGTGTTCGTGCACATATATCTATATATAGAGCTATACAAGGAGAGGACATAGACCAGGTTGACCCACGATTCTTTTCTTAGATATTTTCGAGTCTCTGAGATAGCTCTGATCTTAAATTTTATTCGGCAAGTCACAGAAATGCTAGTTTATCAGAAAGATAACAAATGGATGGATTTTTTTGCCTTCTGAATTTCAATGAAAGAGGAGTGTTCATCTTCAGTATTGATCTGCCGTGCCAACGGGTACTCCGGTGATTAGCGCTCTCCTGTATTTATAGAGAATCAGCACTTCATAAATGTTGAAAGGCACTTTGCTTTGCTTAAGTGGCCATGTTCTGACATCTCACAAAGTTAGTAATTATTATGAGAACCACGTAGGGAAAGTGGAAAATAAATAATCACTAAGGGGAGTCGGCACGGCTCTTGACAGAATGGGGCAACAAGGAGAAATTCTTCACTCCCTGTTCTACTTTGACTGTTTGTCTTTGACCATGAAGTGATAATGCCACAGGGACTTTCTGATCTCTGTGTTTTATTTGGTTTTCTGCTCCAAAGGCCCCCTTCTCATAAGGTTGAATACCAAGTAGTTGAAACATCCACAATAACCAAAAAAACCAAACAAAACCCAAAAAACCAAATCCTCTTTCCACTTGGGATGTCCATGTTAAGACAGGAGAAAGTTACATTTCGAGACTAGGAATCAGAAAGGTCAGTCTTTGGGGTTCTGTGGAATTATTATATTAAGGTTAATAAAGAAGTGTCTGTGTACTTTTGGGACAATTTAAGTGAATATTTCAGACAATTTTTTAAAACTAGGGATGGAGGATTCCAAAGTAAGCTTGTGAGATGACCTGACCATTTAACCTCCACCAAACTGACCAGCTCCTTCATGTCCTATAGACAAAACCGCTGCCTGTGGGGATTTTCTGGGTCCCCAATAAAGCCTCAGAAAAGTTGTCATAGCAACAGTGGCCACAGATAATAAAGCAGGGTGAGGAGGTGGCCTCACTGGCCTTCAGGCTTTGTTAGTTCATGCTGTCTTGGGCTGGGATGGCTTGTTCACAGATAACATTTCATTTCAGCAAAAATGCTCTATTTTGGAGACCCCTAGAAGAGGCATGTCTTGTTCTGAAACCGATCACTTAGGCCTCCCCCATTGTCTTCTGTACCCCTCCATCTGTACTTTTTGCCTATGCTCAATCTGTGGGCACAGAGATTGCCATTCTCAGCTGAGTTATTCCTGACCGTGAGCTTACTGAACGATGTTAAGTTGGCGCTTGTCATCTTTCCTCAATTGCTTTAGGTGGATCACTCAGTTTTTCAGCTCTGTGTGGGAGGCTTGTACAGCTCTGTCTTTGTTCAGTCTGCCAGCAGAGTCTGAGATGTCCTGGGTGTTTTTCTGGCAGGCTGCTATCACCTACACATGGTTGTTATGCATGTTATGG
Source organism: Cricetulus griseus (assembly GCF_003668045.3). Lineage (NCBI taxonomy): Eukaryota > Metazoa > Chordata > Mammalia > Rodentia > Cricetidae > Cricetulus > Cricetulus griseus. The sequence goes on from NW_023276806.1 coordinate 100,534,239, forward strand.
CTCTTGCATTTAATGGCTGTGTTAAATGATGTTACTCTCATGGTTCAGAGGGATGGTGTGCAAAAGCCCCATGTATTTTAGGATGCTGGGTGGAATGATGCATTCCATCTGTCTCTCTGGCACAGGGTTCTGCTTCAAGTTTTCTGTGGTAAGGGTCTGAGGTTGTCACATTTATGTCATTTTTTACTCAATGTCAAAACTTGTCATGTCTTCTCGATGGATTTTTTTTTTTTTAAAGAAAAAAGCTACTTGCTGTTTTTGTCCTTGTGTGATGCTTGCGGCCTGATTTCTGGTATTTAAAATATTCTTCAGGGTTTCTTTGAAACTTGCAGTTTTGCTACTCCATCTGCCTGAGTGTTTACCTGCCTCTGTCACTGTGTGTGTGTGTGTGTGTGTGTGTGTGTGTGTGTGTGTGTGTGTTTCCTTTTGTTTCTTGGTGCTGAGAGGTAAATCCAGGGCCTTGTGCATGCTAAGCACAGGTTCTGCCTCTGAACCATCCTACCCAGTCTGCCTTTAAGCCATACTTTTTATGACTACTTACACTGACCCTATAGGAACACAATGAGCACATCATACATTTTAATTGTGTTGAAGTTCAGGTGGGACAGAGAGAAAGCATGATTTGAATGAATGGTATTTTCCTGGGCCATCTTTATGCTGAAGTATTTTAGAGGGTTATGGCCTTATGTCAGGGAGCAGAACAGAGCTGAACTCACCCTGGTGATAACCCACTATTCCCCATGTGAAATCAAGAGCAGGTATGCAGGCTGCAGGCAGAGTTTGCAGACTGACACGGTTCTATAAGCTGACCTCAGAACTAAGAATATTCATAGACTGATGAAATGTCTAAAAAGGAATATTTGTACATAGGAAAACTGTACATTGGAAAAATGCCCACAACTGCTCTGGGGAGCCAAACCCATAGTAATTTTGCTCTTGAGGAAGCCAATTCTATTTTGGGGTATTTTTTTTAAATCAGATTTATTGCCATGATTATTTTAAATACTTTCATAAAAAGTGAACAAAGAATGTATTTTACCCTTCATCCCAATAACTGGGGTGATATGTGGCCCTTGGTTTCCATCAGTTGAGGTAGTGCCCGTGAAACATCAGTGTGATAATAAACGAGGAGGCAGAGACCATAAACTGCCCCGTCCTGCCCACTCACCTCCATCCTTTAAACACAGATTGACTCTGGGACATGAAAGGACTGTTAAGCAGTTAACCCGCACAAACAGCAGTTGGCTGCCGAGGATGAGCTGTGCTTTGATGGAAGCATCTCAGTGGCTCCTTAATTATATCCCCAAGGATCTGCATATCTTAACTACCAGAATGGCCACTTGGCAATAGCTGCATGGAAAAGAAGGACAGGATCAGGAATCTGTAGATTAAATGACTCGGGGCAGTGGTTCTCAGAACCTTTACCTAAAGCAGGAGGAGTCCTGAGCAGGAAAGGGAGTGAAATCACAAGATGACTTGAAGTTTCAGATCCCCAATCTCTTCTCCCCACTAGCAAGGCCTCCCCACTTCGAGAATCGAACCTTCATGATTGAAAGGATTCTGGGATAAAATGCTCTTTTTCCACCTCCCTAATGAGGAAGTCACCACTAGAAGGAAGGACTACCTATGTTTGTGGTTACTACTTTTCTCTCCAAATAGCAATGTTTCAAGGTATAAAATTCTATTGTGTCTATGTTTATAGGTATCTACTATGATGTAACAAGAAATAGGATTTTATTTTCTATTTAAAAGATACTGATCCAGTTATAGTGGCTACCACTATAATCTGAACACTTGGGAAGGCAAGACAGGAGGAATACTGAGTTCAAAGCCAGCCTGAGTTACATGATGAGCTGCAGGCCAGCCTGTGCTACTGAGTGTGACTCTGTCTTGTCAATAATAACAAAAACAAAAACAACCTCACCCAAGTCCTAAAATAGAAAGATATTGGAAAAACATGAAATAACACAATAATGTCACTAGGATGTAATCATAATACCACCAAGCACAAACTTCAGTAACTATTTGTGTGAAAGACAATGAGGACTCAGCTACCTAGTTTTGTAACTCCTGACAATTCAGTTCAGGTCATTACTTTTCAGTTCAGTTATCTGCAAGGCATTGCAGTAGAACCTGCAGAGAAGAAAAAGATACAATTTGGTCCTGATGGTGGTTGTGGTAGTAAAGATCATAAGACTGACTTAAGACCAGTAGACAAACCCAGTACTCATAATAGAGGCAATATTCACTTCACAAGAGTTAGTTGAAAAGTACCCACAAGGGTCATGACCCTCAGGTGTGACAGTTATTACCAGGGTACAGGTTGGTAGTGCTTATAGAAAGGTCACATAAACATGGGTATATATTTGAAGCCCACAATGAGTACATGGCTGGTACTGGAATCCCCTCTCATCACGGATATTGCATGGGCTAGGAGGAGGATCATAGCTGCTTTTGCTCCAACTGACCTATGTTCAGCTCCTACTTGCACTAATTGACAGATTTGTGAAAACTGGTAAATCCTCTTGATTTTCAATTCTTTTATCTCTGAAATAGAAATAATATTCTTATAAATATACCAATTTTCAGGGATGTATGGATTAAGAGAGATAATACATGTAATATCCTTAGTACAACATCTGCCACACAGGGGACCCCATGAAGATTGGTTTTTTTCTTAATCCACAATTTCCCTTCTCCTACAGTGTAAGTGTATTCAAATCCATCCACTTGCTTGTCACTTTAATTAATTTGTATTATTTTGTTACTTATGCAAATGTGTGTATCTGTGTATGAGTATTTATACAAGTGTTAGGGGTGCCTGCAGAGGCTAGAAGAGGATGTTGGATACCCTGGAGCTAGAGATACAGGCTTTTATAAGCCATTTGGGCTGGGTGCTGGGAACTAAACTCCTGTTCCCTGGAAGAGTTGCAAGAACTTTTAATGGCTGAGCCATCTCTCCATGCTTTTCTTTTCTTAAAAAGGACTTTATTTTATCGTGTGTGTGTGTGTGTGTGTGTGTGTGTGTGTGTGTGTGTGTGTGTGTTGTATGTGTGAGTGAGTTGTATGTGTATATGTGTGGAGCCAGAGGTGTCTTCCCCTATTACTTTCACCTTGCTGTTTGGAGGCAGGTTCTCTTAGTGAACCCAAAGCTCACTAATTGGCTAGACGGGTTGGCCACTGAGTTCCTCTTCCCTCTGCCTGCCCCAGTTAGCCTTCCCTGTGGGTCTTGGGGATACAAACTCAGGTCCTCGTGCTTGCTCAGCACAAACTTCATTGACTGAGTCACCTAGTCCTGACTGATGTTTGCCCTTAACCCACCGGGGCAAAGGGTGGCAATCCTTACCTTGGCTGTTTGCTTTTTAGTAGCACCAAGGAAAGGAAAGAAGAAAATTAAGACTCTGTACCCAGTCAAAGCAATGTGTATTCTCTAAAATGATGGCAACGGAATGTTCCGGGGAGCATAGGAAAGCTAACATTGATGTTCAGAGGACAATTTCAATCCTATGTAACTTGTCCTAAAGCCGACCTTTTTCACTGGTGAGTTGTATTTGAAAACTAGCCATCTTCTGTTTGTTAGTGTTTGACTAATGGATGTTTTTATAAACAGTATATTTTAGGTCTGCTCTGATTTCTTTCAAGACTTGGGTTTTCTTTTTTTTTGCCAAAAATTGGGTAAAATGCTTATTATGATCAAAGATGGTGGGTGCTTTCTAATTACCCTCTCTCTAGAGCTAGAGGCTCATGCATCACCTGTGTAGTTTCTCATCTTGTCTGAGAGGTTTCCAGTTTCCCTTCCTGCCTCCCTCCCTCTTTTCCTCCCTTCCTTTTTCTCAATTTTTTGAGACAGGGTTTCTCTGTGTAACCCTGGATGTCCTGAAACTGGCTCTGTAGACCAGGCCAGCCTCAAACTCACAGAGATCTGCCTACTTCTGCCTCCTGAGTAATGGGATTAAAGGTGCGCTCCACTAGGCCCAGCTTCTCTTTTTTGAGGGTTTCCCAGACACATGAACATCCAACTCCCTATTTTTCTTTAGCTTGAATTTCTTTGCTCCACAAATATTTACTTCTATGTCAAGAAGACATTCAAAAATCTTTATTAAATAAAACTTTCCATTTTTAACATTGAAATCTTTATTCTAATGACCAAACCATTAGTCATCATGGGACAATTATCTAACTCCCCTGATGTGTCAGGAAAACACAAAACACTAAGTCTGGCAAAATCACAGTAAATAGATTTTTTTTATTAATTTCATGCAATAATGCTCTTTAACATCTGATAGATGACTCAGTGGTAAGAATTATTTAAGTATAATATTTCCTTATGTTAATTATGAACACATTTCTTTTATTTTCTTTTTTCTTCAACCTCTACTCCTTTCCTATATTTCATTTACCCAGAACACCTCATAAATGAGAAAAATATGATTTTCTAAATGTTTTTGCACTGTTTTCTCCCAATATTTCCCCTCCATATTATTTATTTTTGATAACATAACTACATATTCAATTAGAATTGCAAACAAGGATTGCCATCTTTCTTGCTTAGTTTTTCAAGATTTAATTTTATTTATGTGTATGTGTCTGTGTGAATGTAAGCCATGTATGTGTGGGTGCCATAGAGGTCGGAACAACTGAGCGAGCCCTAGAGTTGCAGATATAGGTGGTTGTAAGCAGCCCAGCATGGGTGTCTGGAACTGAACTCAGGTCATCTGAAGAGCATCAAGCTCTCCAATCAGAGGCCCTTGTCTGGCTCCCTTATTGTATGCTGGCCCTCTCTTCAGTATAGAGTGGATGGGTATTCATCACCCCCTTCTTCAACCCATGCTTGGCAAGTCTTTACAGTTTCTAGGCACTAGGCCACTTGCTAGAAAGCCAGGTGTGTACCCAAAAGTCCTATGAATGAAAGTTCAGAATTACACAGCAGGGATTTTCTACATCTGGCACAGTTCAGATTCAGCCCTTCCCTTTCACAGAGGAGCCCCATGAAATCTGGCTAAATAGATATTTGTTTATAGTTCTGTAAAATATCAATAACTGAATGAAAATCTTATTTTGTGATAGCTTAGCTTGGATTAGTAGAGGATTATTTTATTTATTTAAACTAAAAGGAGATAAAGACGAAGATGATGATGATGATGATGATGATGATGATGAAGAAGAGGAAGAAGAAGAGGAAGAAGAGAATCATCTAAACTGCCCTCATTAGTAGGGATGAGTAAAGGAACCAAGATGGTGCTGGAGAAACCTGCAGAAACTGTTGACCTGACCTACTGAGAGCATGGAGACCCTAGATATAAAGATGAGGAAACAGCATTGGACCCAACCAATGTGGGTGCCAGCTAGGGGGCCAAGACAGTCTATGGGACCTCTAACAGTGGAGCCAGTGTTTATCCCTATTGCACAAATGGACTTTGGGAGCCCATTCCCTATGGAGGGATACTATTGCAGTCCAGATACAGCAAGGAGAGCCTAGGCCCTCCCCCAAATGATATGATGGACTTTGAAGGTGCCCCGTGGAGGGCCTCACTATCCCTGAGGAGGAGTTGGGGGATGGGTTGGGGGAGCTTGGTAGGGGACGTGGGAGGATGGGAGGGTGAGGGAATAGGGGTGGATAGATATGTAAATATGAGTGCCTCTAAAAAAATGAACTGCCCTCATTGTAAGAAGCTTTCCTCAGTCTTTGGCAGAGCTGGCCATATTGACTGGCAGTTACCCAATACAACCTGGAGAGGAGTATTAAGAACCACAGTGGCCCCTGAGCAGAGGAGGGTAAGTTGGTTGCCTAACAGACATTTTTAATACATGATAAAAATAACCTTTTCGATATTTAAATCATTTTGTTGCCAAGGGCATTTAATCAGGCCCATTGCCAAATGCTAATTAATGATACAAGTGGAGAATTTTATTTAAATTTGTAATACTAATATGTTGAAATATAAATAGAAACTGCCAGTTGAGAGGAGCTTGTCGAAGGGTGGAATGTGGAAGGTGAAGGGCCCAACTTCAAACTTGCAAACAATAGACCCACAGTGTTTCCGAAGCTAATTGAAGCAGAAACCTTGAAAGGAAAAAGGAAAGTAATTTATTTATAAAAAGATCTTTTAGAACAAGGTTTTAAAGTACTCTGACCCCTGGAAATGGTATGAAATAATGATTTAGGCTAACTTGGTTGTGATCGAGGTCATTGCTGAGTGTGTTAGAAAACATTTTCTCTTTTGTTTTGTGCACAGCTTCACGGCAGAGATACTGTGGGCTAACATGCCATCCCATGAGTTTAGTGTTGCTTGAACATCACAGAGCACCAGCACCCAAGCCTAGATGTCCAAGGCCAATTATTCAACTTGGCCTCTTGATCCACTGAAGACACAAGAGGGTTACCTCAGCTTAGAGTTTCATAGTAAACTTTTAAAATACAACAGAATTATTGATTACACTCTAAAACAACCATAAAGGCTTAATATAGCAAATTCACAAGCCTGTAACATAGTTATTGTCAATATCAAGTGTATCGTACTGTGAATATTTGCATGCTGTCCTACTATGTGACTGCAGCAATGCAAGTTTGGCTACACCAGCATCACTGAAAATGTGAGGTGTGAGCTAATTTTCAGTACTGTAGCATCACTGGGCATTAGGACTTTAAAATCTATGGTCTTCTGGGGTCACTGTGCATCTCTGATTAAAATGTCCTTATGCAACTCATGAGTGCATTGGCTTTTAAAATCTGTCTCTGGTTGGCCTTGGTCCTGAGTTTATTTCTCATCATGACCCGAGGCTGAAGCTATTTACCCTTTTAGTCCTGATGATTTTCAAAGAAAGTTCATTATGGGGACATGGTACCATGTATGACTAAGGCTAATAATATTAATAATATGGCCAGCAGAGGAGTGATATACGGCTCCATACAAATGTGTCTGTATTTCTGTTCACCGTCTCCCACTGGGATTTCCAATGCTTTGACCTTTTGCTTCTTGTGCTCTTGACACATTTCCTTGCTTTTGTTTGGATGGAAATGATTGGATAAGCCAAAGGAAGAGAATTCATCTCAGGGTAAGTGGATAGTGAGGAGGATTGAGACTCTCTATTCTTTTTGCATGTGAACAGAAATGGGAAGGTCATTTCTTCCCCCATGTCAGTGAACAGGTTGGTCCTTAAGACCTCCAAACTGATGTCTAGCAGCTAGTCCTGTCATGAAATGACTTCTGAGTATTCCTGGTGAAAGAAACATATACTTTGGGCCAAGGAGGTATTTATAGTAATTGGTGTGATGAGATTAGATTAACTGTAGGGAGCTAGAGATGGAGTGATTAGGGACCTGTAGGTGGTTGACCCCTGTGAGAAAAATTGCAAGATTCAGCTGCTTTTATCCTGGTTGCTCTGAGGTTTCCCACCTCAGTGCCTTTGTTTGTATGAATTCCCCTTCCTGGTGTGAGCATCCTCCAGATCACGCTTCCTTTCTATTCATCCATCATGTTCTCCTTTCACTGGAGAAGCCACAGAGCACTAATCATGTAGAATTGATGGTTCACTTTGCTGAAGGAAGATAATGAATACATTTCAATCTACTAAATACGTGTCATTTACTGCCTTAAACTGTGTGAAACCGTGGAAAGTTATTTTGGAATTGCTTGTGTACTTGTGTTTTCCAAGTAGATTCCTCATTAGTAGTGAGCTGTGTGTGTGTGTGTGTGTGTGTGTGTGTGTGTGTGTGTGTGTGTGTGTGTGTGTATGCGCGTGCATGTACGCGCGCGCTCGCACATGCTCAGCCAGTTGATGAGAGCATGCACAAACATGGGGTATTAAACTCAATGTGAAGTGCCATCAGCAAGATGCTAGCCACAGTGTGTCACATTCTCCGTGAAGCTGCTGTATTGGCCATTCTTCATTGTGGTTCTAGCACTAGAAAGGGTCCTTCTTGCATTTCCTTAGGTCTAATACTAACTTTTAACCACACAACCGAGTGGTACAGACATCTGGGCGTGCTTAAGATAGATGCATCCAAATCTGCATCAGCAAATGACTACAGAATGCCTGACCAGGCTTTTCAGAGCTTCTTGATCACAGAAGGTCTCAGGCAACATTTGGATTCTTGTAAGCCCTGGAGATGGAACTCCCTTGGCATGTTGGTGGGAATGTGTTTTCAGTAGTTCTTCAGGAGACTGGACACCTTCTACCTAGAACTCTCAGGGTGAAACAGACCTCATGGGCCTCTTCCCCTTACAGACTAGGAGAGTGAGGTTCAACAAGTTTAGAGGACTTGCTCAAGGTCACTCAGCTTGTTCTTGGAAGAGCCACTAAGGATTCTGTATTCTTGCTACCACCCATCAGAAAACAGTATAATTCACAGCTGGCTGCACTATTTGACCATCAGTTATAGACTAAACTCTAAATTTCCCAACTTTTTTTGTATGCTCTCCATATATCATCTATGCTATTTCAATTGTCACATATCAAGTCTCAAGAGCCTCTGTCAACTAGGCTCTTTCACAGGTAAGGAGACTGTATGATATATATATATATTATATATATATATATATATATATATATATATATAGTTTGCTTGAGGTTAGTGGCAACTAAGCCCACACAGAAAGGATCGTTACCACTATTTGGACCTAGATTTTGACATTTAGTTCTGGTGAAGGAAAAGCACTTACTGTTCTCTGCTCTTGCTTGGCTGGTTTCCTTCTGGGATCAATAATAAGCATTTATAATGAAAATCATTCCTGTGACTACTCTTCCATCTGCGGATGCACAAAAAGGTGTGTTGATATTAACCCCACAGCTCCTGGCTCTTAATGCTCCAACAGGGCCTCAAACTTTTCCTGCAAAGACTTTCCACATCTGAGTATGTGTGTCTCATGGCAACTGGATTTTATCTGTGGAAATCAAGCTTTATTAGACTATATCCCTTACTCTGTATAGTGATGTCTTAATTCTTAGCCCTCATACCCATTGATGAGATCTCTTCATTGACATTTTTAATAGCGGTTCCTGGGAGATCGGTAAGTTTTTTTCAAATGTGCAGCCCAGGCTGCCTCTGCCTCTTTCAGCAAATTCTACTGGCTAGCCAGTGATTTTTATTTATTTTTTGTTTGTTTGTTTGGTTTTTTGAGACAGGGTTTCTCTGTGTAGTTTTGGATCCTGGCCTTGAACTCACAGAGATCAGCCTGCTTCAGCCTCCCAAGAGCTGGGATTAAAGGGATTAAAAGCCTAGCCAGTGATTCTTACACCCAAACATTTTTCATCTTTGTGTCCCTAAGTAACCACAGAGAAATAGAAAATGATTCTCCTCCATCTCCCCCTCCTTTTCTGCCTCTCCCTCCCCCTGCCCCTCTCTCTATCCCTCTTTCCCTTTCCCTGTCTTTCTTACTCTCCCCCTTCTCTTCTGCTTTCATTTATTTCCTGGGCCCTAACCTTGGGCCCTAAAACATCACCGACTGGGCATAAGTTCTCAGACTCTCTTTAACACACTGGATCTTCCCACTCTAGCCCTAACTGTTCCCTTCCTTGGCACAGCATGATGACAGTGGTAGGGGAGGGATGAGTACCAGTGGACCTTGGTGAGGGCTGCCATAACACTGTATCACAGACTGGGTGGCTTGAAGAATTAACATTTATATCCCACACTTCTGGAAGGTAGAAGTCCAGTATAAAGTTCTGGTGGGGCTTTCTCTAGAATGCATGTAGCTGACTTTCTGTATTCTCACATGGTGAAAAGAGAGCCCACACTTTCTTTTTACATGGAAAGTTTATTGGGGAAAGGTAGGGAGTAAGGGAAGGAAAGATAGGAGACAGAGACAGAGATAGAGAGACAGGGAGATAGTGACCTGCCTCTTCAGGAAACAGCAGAAAGAAAGAGTGAGTGCCCACACTTTCTCTGTCTGGTCTCTGCTTCTCAGAGCATAACCTCATTCACAAGGGCCCCATCCTCATAAAATAGTTTTCCCCGGTGGTTCCAACTCCTGATACTATCACATTAGGGGTTAGAATGTCAGTGAGGGATTTAGGGAGACATAATGCTAAGTTTGTAATGTCTGTTATTCATGTCACCCGTCTCTTACTTAAGCCCTTTATAGATCCTTTCTAGATTTTTCTTTTTTGAATGTTTGTGTATGTATGTGTGCTTGCTTATGTGTGTCACTGGCATGAATGCACATGTATGCACATGAACAGAGGCCAGAGGAAAATCTCCATTGTCATTCCTCAGGAACACTGTCCCCCTTTCATTTTCTTTGTGAGATGGGGGCAGGGTTCCTCTCATTTGCCTGAAACTCTCAAAGTAGGCTAGGGGAGCCCCAGGTTTCTTCCTATCTCTGTCTTCTCAGGGCTGGGATTGCAAATGTGCTATGCTCAGGCTTTAGTGTGAGTTTGGGGATCTGAAACTCAGGTTCTCCTAGCTGCAAGGTAAGCATTTTACTGACCAAGTCATCTACCTCGCCCCATTCTTATAAGATAAAAAATGAATGCCCCTCATGTTCCCCCAACAAAAAGCAAAACAGTCCTCCTCTGTATTTACTCACTCAGTCAAGGGGACAATACACTTGGGGTTCAATTTCTATACTTTTACTTTATGCCATGCATTTTGATTACATTATACTTGATTCTGACCATTTTGAAAGGTGATATTATTGCCTCAGATTAAGAAATGTGCCCAGGTTAAGAAATTTTCCAAGCTAGGCCATTCTCAGCAGAAAACCCTGGATTCCAGTCAGATCTGGCTGACTACTCAGCTGAGGCTCTCTCTGGGCACACCTGCCCTGGTGCTATTCAGCAGCAGCCCATCTCTCTCTCTCTCTCTCTCTCTCTCTCTCTCTCTCTCTCTCTCTCTCTCTCTCTGTGTGTGTGTGTGTGTGTGTGTGTGTGTGTGTGTGCTCGCGCTGACTTTGGTGTCTTCAGCTATCCTCCATCATATATTTTTAAATTTATTTTTATTTCTGTGTATGTATGTGTCCCTCTTTATTTGCACTTGCATGTGGGTCCCCACGGAGTCCAGAAGAGGCGTTCAGATCCCATGAAGCGGTAGTTGCAGCCTGTTGTATAGCAATTTTTCTTAGCACTTTCCATTTGGAGGGAAGCTCATTAAAATTCAGGATGCTCTACTAAGAGGCAAAGCATTTCATTCAGGAGGCAAACTTGTTAAAACCTGGGAAGTAAACAACTTGAAAGCTTCAGGGAGTTCCTGAAACTGACCAGATTCACCAGGCTTCTGTCTACCCACACTCATACTATGCAGTAAGGATGGATGAGAGGACACTCAGACCAACTGAGCTGCATGGAAAATATACTCTCTGATCTGTGGAGCTGCCTGCAAGTTCTGCAGTGATCTCCAGCTTTCCTGAGCTGTCACCTCTGCTGTGGCAGCCTTTGTTGATGTAACACCTCTTTGGGTCTTTGGGTCACCTCTTTACCCACTCCTGTAAATTACTCTTTACCCTTATTCCTGTAAGCAACCCCAATAAAACTAATTGGTGTACCAAGTTGGACTTTGGTGGTATCCTTACTTTGACCTGTTGCTAGTTTCCTATTTAGGGGTGAGTAAATGTGTGTTCAAGTCTCTCCAGGAATAGTGTCACACAACACAATTAGCTGTGAGCTATCCGTCGTGGGTGCTGGTAGCCAAACTCTGGTCCTCTGCAATGCAAGCAGCAAGTGCTCTTACTCACCCAGCCATCTCTCCAGCCCATCCATGTTATTTGAGACAGGGTCTTTAGCTGAACCCAGACAGGTCGGTCTGCAAGCCCTAGGGATTCCACCATCTCCAACTCACCAATGGTGGGAATACTGGAATGCTTCCCATTGCCTGGCTGTTTTGACATTTTTTTTTTTTTAACTCATGGAGCCATGTTACCAGCCCTGTTCTTTGGGCCTCGAACCCATCAACTGTTTTCTTGACATGCTTGGTATTATGCCCAAGCATCATTAGATTCAAAATCAAACAAACAATAGAAGAAGCTATTGATTCAGCAATAGCTTTAAAAAACTCATGATTTGCAGGAAGGTCAGTTAAATGCTCCGCTGGCTGCCCGCAGGGGATGCCCTGCTGCAGATGGTAACCATCCAGCTCCCTTCTCCTGTCACGGCCCAGAAATACCGCTGTGAGCTGCTCTACGAGGGGCCACCTGATGATGAGGCGGCCATGGGCATTAAAAGCTGCGATCCTAAGGGTCCCCTTATGATGTAGATTTCTAAGATGGTGCCAACCTCCAACAAAGGCCGCTTCTATGCCTTTGATAGTGTGTTCTCCGGGGTAGTGTCGACAGGACTCAAGGTCCGCATCATGGGCCCCAACTATACGCCTGGGAAGAAGGAGGACCTGCACCTGAAGCCCATCCAAAGAACCATCCCGATGATGGGCCGGCATGTGGAGCCAATTGAGGATGTGCCCTGTGGGAACATTGTGGGGCTGGTTGGTGTAGACCAGTTCCTGGTGAAGACAGGGACTATCACCACCTTTGAACACTCACATAACATGCGTGTGATGAAGGTCAGCGTCAGCCCGTCGTCAGAGTGGCTGTGGAGGCCAAGAACCCAGCTGACTTGCCCAAACTGGTGGAGGGGCTGAAGTGATTGGCTAAATCTGACCCTATGGTGCAGTGCATCATTGAGGAGTCTGGGGAGCACATCATTGCTGGAGCAGGTGAGCTGCACCTGGAAATCTGCCTCAAGGACCTGGAGGAGGACCACACGTGCATCCCCATCAAGAAATCTGACCCTGTTGTCTCATACCGGGAGACGGTGAGCGAGGAGTCAAATGTGCTGTGCCTGTCCAAATCGCCCAACAAGCACAACCGATTGCATATGAAGGGCCTGGGCCTTCCCTGATGGCTTGGCCGAGGACATCGACAAGAGTGAAGTGTCTGCTCGACAGGAGCTCAAGGCACGCGCACGCTACCTAGATGAAAAGTACTAGTGGGATGTTGCTGAAGCCCGCAAGATCTGGCGCTTTGGGCCTGATGGCACTGGCCCCAACATTCTTACCGACATCACCAAGGGTGTGCAGTACCTGAATGAAATCAAGGACAGTGTGGTGGCTGGCTTCCAGTGGGCCACTAAGGAGGGCGCTCTCTGCGAGAACATGCGTGGTGTGCGCTTGATGTCCATGATGTGACCCTACATGCTGATGCAATCCACCGAGGAGGTGGCCAGATCATCCCCACAGCTTATCGCTGTCTGTATGCCAGTGTGTTGACGCACAGCCCCGCCTCATGGAGCCTATCTACCTGGTGGAGATTCAGTGTCCTGAACAAGTCGTGGGTGGCATCTATGGTGTCCTGAACAGGAAGCGTGGTCACGTGTTTGAAGAGTCCCAGGTGGCTGGCACCCCATGTTTGTAGTCAAGGCCTACCTTCCGGTCAACGAGTCCTTTGGTTTCACAGCTGACCTACGCTCCAACACTGGTGGCCAAGCTTTCCCCCAGTGTGTGTTCGACCACTGGCAGATTCTGCCCGGGGACCCGTTCGACAACAGCAGCCGTCCCAGCTAAGTGGTGACTGAGACCCGCAAGCGCAAAGGTTTAAAGGAGGGCATCCTAGCACTGGGCAACTTCCTGGACAAACTGTAGGCAGTTTTGCACAGCCACACACTGCACAGTGCCCATCCATCAGAAGACACCTTGAGACTGTCCCCATAATGCTGCTCTGGAGGTGGCTGGGGCCACCCTGCCATTGAGCGCTAACACTTGATTCTATTTATTTCGGAATTTCCGAGGCAGTGGAGTCGCCCTCTGCAGGCTGGACTGGCAGGCCATGGGGTGGGCAGGACTCAGCTCTTTATCATTTTCAGAGGGAAAAATGCTCAGATATCAAACATCTAAATAAATGCATTCAGAGGTTAAAACAAACAAACAAACTCATGATTCCAAAATTAGTCTGTTTGAGTGGTAAATAGACACAAGAAAATGGCCCAAAGGCATCTCTAGGCATTGTTTCAATTGTATTTGTCACCTAGACTTTGCCTACATGTTCAAGTTGATACAACAGAAAGGATGGCAATGATGCCAACATGGGAAAATATACAGACTCAGAGCATATCGGATGATTCCCTTCTCCCTGCTATGTCAGTGAAATATACATTTCCTAGTTTTTCTTCCATGGGCTTTCAAAGGAGATAGTGGGGACTGAGGTCCTTTGAGATTGCAATTGATTGAAACTGTGAGAACATTGGAGCATAAGGGCTGGAATTAATTAGCATCCTCAAAACAGCAGCACTAGGCCCTTGAATTTTTGGAACATATGAATGGTAACCGTTGATTTCTCAACCCAAAGCAGAACATCTGTTCTCTCATACATAGAGCGTCTAGCAAAGATTGCAGTGTGGAGTTAGGTGGGGGCAGAGCTGTTAGGCAATGCAGCCTGGATCATGGCTGTCCTTGTGGATTTATTATTAGATGGCACTCAGTGTAATTGCTTTCTGGAGAATTTTTAGATGTCTGATGCACATATATCCATCGTGTGGATTTTATTGGACATTAATCCTTTGTAATGTTATTCCCATCAAAAATGCATGTGATGTGTGTCTGTAAGATGGAACAAACCATATTCAGAGTTAGTTTAAAATTAATTGCAAATCATTATTTTTCAAGTTGTCCTTATCTTTATTATCTTCCCTGCCTAAATCTTTGAATGTAGAAAAGAAAATGTGTAGCTCAGCACTCAGGAGGCAGAGGCAGGCGGATCGCTGTGAGTTTGAGGCCAGCCTGGTCTCCAGAGCAAGTGCCAGGATGGGCTCCAAAGCTACACAGAGAAACCCTGTCTTGAAAAACCAAAAAAAAAAAAAAAAAAAAAGAAAAAAGAAAAGAAAGAAAGAAAGAAAATGTTAAGGTAACAAAAAGAATGGATACAGGTTGAGTTCAATGGTGACATTGAAGATGGTCATAAAATAACAACAAAGTCAAAACTTATACTGGATTGTCAGAGCCATCAGGCATGTCTGGGGAAACCATCTTCAGGTACTTTCCATGTAAACCGGATGATCTGAGTTTGATATCCCTGCCCATGTAGACAGCCACAAAGCTGGCTGGGATGGCATGCATCTGCAGTGCCATCATCCCTGTAGTGAGCTGGAAAGTGGACTCTGGAAAACTGATTGGAAGCTTAAGGACCAGCTAGCCAAGAATATGCAGCCCAGAAAGAAAAGAGAGACTGTGCCTCAGAAACAGGGTGGAAGGAGAGAACCAACCCCTGAAAGCTGTCATCTTCATGTGTGCGCAGAGGCATGCATGTACCCACCTGTCCCTGTAACACATACAAGGAAAACCTCTGTATGTGCATGGAAGCATGCATGTTCCAACCCACCTCTTCAACACACACAACACACACAAAGAAAAGATAATTAACCCCATCAGGCAAATACATGCATCCCATGAATAACCATGCACCGTAATTTTTATTATTCATTCATCTTCATTTTTAATTTAAGGAGTCAGACGTTGGATACTGTCCCAGCATTGACACATTCTTATTCTGTGGTTCTTTAGAAGTTACTTAAACTTCCTATGTAAAGAGAGCTTATGTAAAATAGACATATCATTTCTTCCTTGTGGGGTTCCCACAGAGATGAAATTGAAATACACAACGGGTAAGGGCCTACTAAAGTACCTGGCACAGAAATCATTTACAAATACAGGCTAGGGTTGGTAGGATGGCTCACTGAGTGAATGTGCTTTCTGTTAAGTCTGATGGTCTGAGTTTGATCCCTGGAACCTCTCTGGTGGGATGAGTCAACCAACTGCTTCAAGATGGTGTTTGACCTCCACACAAGCACCATGGCATGCAGCATCCCTAATTAATGTAATTAAAAACAAAATAAAAATGCCGCCTACCTTCCCCCACATCTACTAGGTCTCTCTGCAGCTGATCTTTTCGTATCTGGACTTGATAGAGTTGGATTACTTAACTACAGCTTCACTAAATTAATTGGAAAGTGAAAGGCTGACTACATTAATTTTCTGTCGGCTGCTCTACAAACAAATGTGCTTTCTCGTTAGGAACTCAAGTGGGTAGAGATGGGTTCAGTGGGCACTTGGAGAGTAGAGTCATTTACACTCTACAAAATTGGTTAGCTTTGACTTTGATGCCATTGTCATGTTTTTCTGTCACACCTTCAGAGCACTGGTCACAGACTGCTTAAGGAGTGGATGAGGCAGAGAGGGAGTGAGGTGGGATGGTGACCTGAGAGAAAGAGGTTTCTGTGCCTGGCCTTGGTTTTCCATGGCAGGGCTGATACATTGGTGGGCTTTAAAAACCTACAAAAAAGCTTCCAGCTAAACTATACAGTTTATTGTAAGATATAAAGGGGCTTGTTGAGTGGAAAATCATAGGCGTGAGATCAACAAACAGAATTAGATCATTACAGCCATTAGGAATTTGGCTCTTTTCAGTTTATCCTTTGACGCTCTGACTTCTAGAGTTACATTAGCTGGCTTGATGGTGAGTGATTACCACTGCTCTGGGTAGATAGCCAACATCTCTGACTTCTCTAATGGCTTCCTAAATTATGCTGTTTATTAATTAAATTAATTCAGCTTGATGATTTGATTGCTACAGCCTCCTTCAGTGGCTCATCCTGTTTCTGTGACAGGGAGAGGGCACATGCATTTCTTTCACCTGGCAACTGTCAGCTGCATTGCCCTCAGCTACTTTGTCCATATGGCCAGAATTCAGAACTCCTGTGTGCCAGTGTGAGAGAGGGGGAAATCCAAAAGTAAGCTTTAATGGAGTTGGATATTTTTAGACCCTACTGGTGACTCTAAACATTTTCTAACTATCCCTTGTGCCTTCTCAAATCTCATGTTAAGAGTCCATCTTCAATTTTTTCTTAATTATTATTTGAGCATCCCAGAAAGCCCCCTCCTGTTTTCATGCCTTTCTTTTTCTTTCTGATACACTGAGTTTAATTAGGGTTGTTCTCATGAGCATGGGCTGGGGTTATTTTCTGGAACAGGGCAACTATAATGGTGGTCAAATCACAGAAGTCTTCCCCAGGAACTGTTAGCTCCCCATAGCTCCCCAGGGAGAGTGGAGCCTCATTTGCCCTTCTCCGGTTTATGGTGGGATGTTGGGGGAGCCCCATCTTTTGTGGATAATGACACTCACTGCGAGAGTGTGAGTGTGGCAGCCTTGTCATGTGCAGAAGACAGCTTTTCATAGCACTCTTCCCCATCCTTTGTCTCTCACGTTCTTCTCCTCCCCCCATTCCAAAAGCCTTGAAGGTGATAATATTGGCGCCCCATTCAGAAGGCTATCTTTTTCATGGAAGAAAGCAGTCAATGCCGCAGGTTAAACTATAGACTTAAAGTTGCCTTTTAAGAACAGAGTCTCATTATATGGCCTGCCTTGGCCTCAAACTCATCATCTGTCTGCTTTCGATTCCTGGGTACGAGGATTGCCACCTTGCAAAGTAACTGCATGCTTTTGTTACTCTCTTATTTCCTTTCAAGGAGTGTGAAGTTAACTCATGAGGAAATCGTAAGTCATGGTATTTTGGAGGACTGAATGTCAGAAATGAAATTTACACCACGATTAGGGGTTAACAGTCTTCTTTCCCACGGAAAGCAGACTAAGTTTATCATTAAAAATGTAGGAATGGTCAAATCAGGTTTGTTTGTTTGTTTGTTTTTTTCCCAAGGTTTTGCTTAATTTTAGAGAACCACAGCTTTGGATAGGCCTATGCTGGTTAATAGTGGGGATGTAACAGATAGAGTATTGGATTTAGAAAGTGGGGGAAAAAACTAAGTCTAAAAAAGGGAATGCAGATGTCTTCGTTAGCCAGATGCCTTGGCCATCCAAACCAGGCCATTCTTTGATTTCTTTTCCTGTACCACATTCACATGAGGTATATCTTTTTTCCTAGGTTTGGATTCCTTTTTCCCCCATTTTTTTTTTTTTTTGAGTCAGTGCCAGAAGGAAGACACACAGGTGTCACAGTTTTATTTTTCCTTCCCAGAGCCTCAAAAGGAAATTTCAGGCAGATTTTGTTAGGAAATGGTATTCATTGCTGAACTGAAAATTAGATTGCAAGTGCTTTGGGCATTCTTAGTAAATTATATAGCTAAAACCCAGAGCTATACTAAACCCTTTGAATTTAATTTGACTGCTGGCAGCCATCAATGGCTAAAAGAGTTTAGAAAACCCAACCACTAATGCTTGAGTATGCTGGTAGGGGATGTTGTAGGAAAGGCAGGTGTTGTGGGGAGCCAAATAAAACAGTGGCCTTTACAGACAATTCAGAACTAATACAATCAAAGTGCGTGTTCTGCATAATGCTATGGGCTGTGCTAATGTAATCAAGGCACACATAGCCTTGAGAGTCCTGAGTTCCTTCTCCACCTTCTGAGTCATTACAAGTACAGTGTGCCTCTCTGCTCTGCAGTGCCCACTTTGGGAAGCCTTGTCTCTCCTTGTACTGCAGGTCTGTGTCCTGCTAATGCTATATTCTGCCCTAACCTGACAGCTACAGATTAGTCAGTGTCTCTTGTCCTCTTTCTCCACTAATGCAATTCCAGTGAGCAAGAAGCCCAACGTTTGTCTTAAATAGTCCTAAGCATTTTTCATACGAAATTCAATTAAACCATTTTCCAGGCTGTCTTTTCTCTTACCTTTCAGCAGGAATGAAGTTTCCCCTTCCTGTGAAAATACTTAAAAGCAGGCATTTGGAGGAAGCTGGGGAGGGAGGGATCGGGCGGGCAGGGGCTGGAGGGGGTGAACCATGCTGTTTGGCACAGTCAGCTAATTGTCTCAGCCTTTGTTTTTCTCTTCCCCTTGAAGATGAGCTGTATGTTAATTGCCGCATGAAAGATTTGTCTTGATTAGATGGCTAGGAGGTGCCAGTGCTTGGGAAAGAGATGAAAATGCATGGAGAAGAGGGAAGAGGCAGGGATAATAGATATGTCCCCGAAATGTCCCTGCATTCTGCCAACACACACCAATCTCTGCTCAGGCTCCCCTTCAGGTACAAAGGGAGTTTGAGTTTGTTGGATTATACAGTGGTCTGAGATAGAATTCATTTAGCCCAGGATGAAGAATGTATGGACAAATGTGTTCAGAACTGTGATTTGAAAACAAAAATTAGGCTAAATCTACCTGTGTTGATTGCCATGAAACTAGCAGCCTGGGCTGTCTGCTTCACTTCCCCCATTGAAATGCCTCATTGGATAGGTGATTCTAGAGGCTGGGCAGGTGGTATGGGTATAAAGATAAATAGGACTGAAACACTCTGCATTCTTTTAATTGGTGGGGAGAAAAAGCAATAGTACATGGCATTGTGCTAACTGCTCTCAGAAAACACAAAAATGTCTTTGTATAGCACCAGGGATGGGAGTCCAAGGTCATCAGCTGTGTCAGGGACTTGACAGGCCTCAAGGGGCAGGTCATCTTGGTGCAGTCTTGAGGGTGAGTGACCACCATTCACGGGGAACATTAATGAGATTGGCTGAAGGTGGGGGTAGAGCCAGGTTTTCCCATTCTTGGAGCGGGAGGGCAGCAAAGTAAATAGTTAGGACTTGTCTTTAGAGAAGTTTACCGGTGGAATGGGAAGAGTCCCAGTTAGAGTGTGTCAGTCTAGGCTTGAGGTAAAGTGAAAAGTTGCTATCTGGATAGATTATGTCTGCAAGTAAAGAAAAACCAAGCCAGGAGTGGGCTCTTGTCTGTAACGCAGGTGCATGGGAAGCTAAGTCAGTACACTCAATGTGAGTTACAGGTCTGGGAGTTAGGAGCTAGCTTGAGCTATGTGGTGATCTTGAGGCCAGCCTGAGCCCCTAGCCTGAGCTATAGAGTGAGTTCCAGGCCAGCCTGGGCCCCAGTGAGACCTTGTTCCCAAAACCAAACCCAACCTAAACAACAACACTTGTTTCTTGTAGCTAATGCAACTACATAAAGGGAATTTAAGGGTCATTTCTGGAATCTTACTGTAGAGAATATATGAAAATACTTTTCCTTTATTCTGGACATTTTCTGAATTTTTTTAAAAATAGCAAGATAAAAGGCCCAGTTTGGTCTCATATGTTGGTTTAAAATACATGTGACATGTAGAGATCTATAACAGGGACAGGTCCTGTGAACATTTAATCTAAGTTAACAGCTGAATCTGCAATTCTTTTTCCTTCTAAACATGTTTCAATCACTAAGTTTTTAAAAAAGTGATAATTTTCAATTTCCTGTGAGATTCAAGAAGTGCCGAATTTCATTTGATTTGTGCTCTTGTACTAAACTGTGTCCCATTTTCAGAGCCCTCACTAAAAGGACTTTACAGATGCTGTTTGCCCTAAGAGCACACACAGCTATCCATCCCTGCGCCCTTGTCATGTGATGGGGAGGGAGGATAAATGGAAGTCAATTTTTGGAACAAGGTTGAAGAGGCTTCTACATGTAGGGACTTGCATGTATGTGACAAGCAGCCTTTAACTGGACCGTGAGTTCAGACTGGCTCTGAGACATGTGCACGTTTCCTTTGGAGCTGAAACTCGCCATGTCTGAGTCTATTCCAACAAGTTGAAATGAGGTAACGGTGTATGGAAAGTGTTAAAAATAAAGACTGAGAAAAAGAACATTGCCAATTCAGGAAAGCTTTGAGTCATGAATTAGCATCATAGTTTTTAATCACAGAAGGCACAGTTTTCTCTATCATCACCACTAGGATGTGCTTCCTTTAAAATTAGCAATTATTGAAAGCCTGAAGTGTATGGGGTCTATATATGGCTCCTTCCTTCATGTTTAGGTAGGTGACTATTTATTTATTTGGTTATTTATTTATTTATTCTCCAATCCTACTTCTTGGAAGCTTTTTTTTTTGGGGGGGGAATAGCAGGGGTATTTTGGAGCCCTGATGGGTCAGTCAGTATTGAAGCTTAATTTTATGAGACCTGGAAAGGCTTACTAAGTCTGTCTGGGTCGTTTCTAGGTTAGAGGCATATGTTTGTCTTAAAAAAAAACCTGGAGAGAAATTACTGGAAAACTTGCAAATTAATGCCAGAAATCTCCGAACAATATCGTGGTGTATTGGCTCTTCTTCATTGCATCTGATGTGATACAAAGAAAGCAAGTATCAGGCTTGATGGAAATAGCTACACTCAGAGAGGAAAGTCATAGTTCCTTACCACTCTAGGAGAAAAGTCCTATTATTAAAGCAAGAAAGCCGGCACTGGAAAGCAAATCCTTAGCCCAAGAAACCTACATCAGCAACTTCTTTTCCTTCTGAGTAGCTCCTCCTCCTCCCCTTACTCCTCCTCTTCCTTTGTGTGTGTTCTATGTGCATGCATGTGTGTGTGTGGAGGCCAGAGGTGGATATTGGGTGTCATCCTTTATCTCCTTTTGAGAGAGAGAGAGTCTCTCTCTCTTACTGACCCCTGAGCTCCCTGACTCAGCTAGACTGGCTGGCCCATGAGGGCTGGATCATTCTCTTTATGTCTCTGCAGAGTACTACCACCTCTGTATTTTGAGGCGGGTGATGGGGATCACTTGTGCTTGTGTGTCTAGCACTTTTTAACCCACCAGGCTAGCTCCTCAGCCTGGAAACAGCAAAGTAACTGAGGATGGCTGCTCAGGTTTGACTTTTAATTTGGTGGCAATAACTTAATATTGCTGAAGACCAGCAACGAGTAAATTGACTGCTGTTCTTCCTAATTTCTTCCTTTTGGATGGAGGTGGGATTTTTTTTCTGGGAGAGAAACATTCATTGTCTATGAACTAGGTAAAGAAAGTCTTATCACTTTGCAAAAAGGACTAAAAATTTCCAGTTGAGAAGCCTAGAAGAGGCCACCAATCTTCGCTCCAGTGCACTAGAGGCAGCTTACAGCCATGCCATGCCTCTGATGTTAGATCTGCTCAGGGAGCTTTCTTACCTTACTACTGGCTGTTAGTCAATTAAAACGCCTAAGAATTTTGGTACAACTTATCTTTTTCATATTTGTTGTGGGAGAAAAAAAACACACACAAACCTACAAACTTAAATCTACTGTTATCTTATGGAGTTGAAAGAATCTTAAAAAGTGAATGTAGGGACATGCCTATCAGTCAATTTATGGCATTCCTTAAAGAAAAGGCAGTTTTAGAGACATGGTATTTTCATAAGGTCTGAAAAGCCCGACGTAGCTTTCTTAATTTCAATTTTAAAACAATAAGTGTGGGTATAGGGGTATCAGAAATATCTGTTAAATCCAATCATGGGCACCGTTAGGGTCTGTTTGTATGTGAGTCCATGGGAGTATAGTAAAGAACCTCTGTGGCTTGCACAGACTCAAGAAAGGTCATAGAAGAATATGCATTTCCAAAACGTTGTAATCATAGGACATTGAGTTTGAGGCTCATTGCAATTTTTCAATCTAAATCAATCTGGTATACAGAATTGCAATGACTATAAATTATACATAGCTAGACATTTTTATTAGATGATTTGGGGGGATAATATGACAGAAAATGAGTTCACTGTCTATTCTCTGTGTGTAGGGGTACTGGGGTTCATGTTACTGTGACACATGAGTAAAATGAGCTCCCCTGGGCATGTTACACAACAGAGGGAAACTTTTTTGTGTCTACGAAGGTGTGTGTGCACATGTGTGGATGACTGTATAAAGGTCAGAGGTCAACATCAGGTGTGTTCCTCAATTGCTCTTGCCTTTGTTTCTCTGAGGCAGGTCTCTCACTCAATGTGAAGCTAAATGACTCAGCTAGACTGGCTGGGTAGCAAGCCCCAGATATCCCTCCTGTCTCTTCCTCTCTGGGATTAGAGGTGTGCCCTATGACACCTGGCTTTTTTATATGGGTGTAGGGTTGAACTCATAGCCTCATACTTTCACGGTAGGCACTACCCACTGAGCCATCTCCCTGGCCCAGTGAATAGTAGGTTTTTGTTGCTGCTGCTGTTATTGTTTGGTTTGGTGTTTACAGTGAGACAGTTGCGTGTCTGCGGTCCAATTCTGCCAAATCTTGATTAATCAGAAACCAATTTTCCCGACTAGGAATTACCTAGGGCTGCCCCTGTGGCTGGTCATCTCTCTTCTTAGCATAATCTTGAGCATATGGAAGGGAGTTGTGAGCTTAAACTCAAATCGGCTTTGTTCCTTGCTAACAACGTTGGCAAACATCTGACACTTCTGGCTAACATGAAGTTTAGGTAGTCTCCATGGATTTTTATTACCTGTGCTGTCTTTGTCTCCTCAGATAATCAAACGTTCACTGCACAGTACATAGCAGATGCAACCGGCACAGTCTTCGAATGGGTAATCAGAGTTAATGCAAATTAACACCTTTACTTCAGGAGAAAGTTAGAGCTACAGAATCTATCCAGTCTAGTAAACAGAAGAAATAATCTTAATCAGAGTTTCAATGTGGAAGAGAATGCAGAGAAGGAGCCAAGCATCTCCTTCTTTTCTCACTAGAAAATGCAATTCTAATTAGCTTCGATATCAACCTAAAGGGACAGTTTTTGAGTTGAGTTAAGCCTAAATTTCAACACAATAAAAATTTAAAAATATGTAGGAACAACCATGTTCATTCTTTGTTATCCCCACATCTATGCTGATAATTAATATTGAAGAAGTTTTCATTGTTAGAAACTTAAAAGTAGTAGTTGTAAAACTTTTTTAAAAATTTCAGACTATACATCTTCACACAGATTTTTAAAATGGCTCCAGAATATTAAAAAAGAAGTAAAGAACTTGATTTTCTTAATTTTCCTTACTTGTATATTTCTTAGAGTCCCCATATGAAATCAAGTTTTCATATGATTTTGTACTATTTCCTTGTAGTTAACATACCATTCTATTAAATGTTTTTCTGTTACACTAGTTTTAAATGATAAACATACCAATATACTAAGATTCATTTATTTATTCACCCCCCAATACTGGATTTTTTCGGTTGTTTCTACCTTTTTAGTATTGGGAAGAAATGTAGGTTGGACATCTTTCATTTTTTATTTTCTTGAACATCTTTCTAGGTGCACCCTTATATATTTTTTTATTTTTCTTTTAGCACACATTCCTAGTTGGGAACTTGCTTGATCTAATAATACATATGTATTACAAAGGCTTTTGAAAAGAACCACCACCTTGTCCTTGAGGAAGATTATACCCATTGATCTCTGTGTTTTTTACTTCATTACATTTATTTGTGTGTGTGTGTGTGTGTGTGTGTGTGTGTGTGTGTGTGTGTGTATGTTCAGGGGTCAGAGGACAACTTGTCAAAGTCAGTTTTCTCCTTCCATCATGTAGGTGCAGGAATTAAACTTCCATTGTTAGGCTGTGTGGCAGGCACTTTTATTGCTGAGCCATCTGTCTGGCTGTATTTATGACTTTAAAGACAAGTAGTCCCAGGGCATAGTGTCTAGAATTTTCTCTGTGGGCCACTGTTTGAACTCAACATGAAGAAAATCTACCTGTGTGTGAAGATAACCCTGATGTGTGCGGTGTGGAGCAATGCTAGTCTCTTCCCTCACAATCTTGCCTAGCATGATGGTTCATTCCCAGCTTTCTTCTGGAGCTTGTTTTTGGTGGTCAGAGAAATGTCTCTCCTTGGAAAGGGGTTGATTTTATCCAGAAGTGTTTTCTTACCCCACCCCCACTGCCCCAAGGCACAGAGTTTCTCCTCATCTAAGAATACTGTGCCTATGAAGGTGTCCCAGATTTCATGCTTGCTCGTGGCTTACATGTATGTGTCCCCAGATTCATATTCAAACTCAGTATGATAGTGCCAAGAAGCCTTTTAGGAGGTGATTAGGCCATAAAGTTTCTACCCTCATCAGTGGGATCTATGCCCTTATAATGCAGTGTGGGGGCACTATCTAGGTGTGTCCAATCTGTGGCTCAGGATAGCTTTGCATGTAGCCTGACACAAAATTATGAAGTTTGTTGTGTTATTTTGTTATCTGTTGTGCTTTCCTGGAGCATGAACATTGTAGATGACATTATTGTGCCACAATGTCAAAATATTGGTCCTGCCTGTACTGGATTATACCCTTCTGTTCTATGATTACACATCAGGGAGGCCCTAACATGGACATAGATAGAGAGAAACCCACCTCAAAGATGCTGAGGTCTTGATCTGGATTTTCAATCTCTGGAACCATTGGAAGTATATTTCTGTACCCATCAATGGCTCAGTAGCAGGTATTTTGGTATAGTACTTGGAATGGCTAGAGATAATTCCCAAACAATGACTATGGGGTTCCAAAAACTGTTGGAGCTGTGGACTGTGAGAGTCTGCTCCTGGGCCATTCACAGGAGGAGAAAAGGCACTAGAGGTTGCGCAGCTGTGGTTTTCATGTTCACAGAGGCCTTTTCCAGTGGCCCAGGAATCCCTATTTGCTGCCCAGATTGGGAGCCCTTTCTACATCATGGTTGCCCTTTGAACAGAAAAAAAAAATTGACATTCAATAGCGGGAAGCTGTAAGGTCTAGAAAAATCTTTATTTAAAAGAAATATGTTAAACGCAAACTATATCCTGGATGCATAAAAGCATTTGGTTTAATCAATAGCATTAATAGATAATAACAGAAACTTCATCTCCGATTCAGACACCAGCTGGAAAGTTGTGTTTAGAGGTTGCTTTCTCTGTGTTTCCCAGCCTCCAGTTCCTTCTGCCTCTGCAGCACACATTCTGACCACAGCCTCGACCACAGACTAGAAAGCTGCTATTTCAGTCTTCAGGTCTCTCTATACTCACCCACCACTATTCTTCCTTGTCACAAAGTGAGAAAAAATGTATGTTCTTTTCACTTCCCACAACTCCCAGAAGGGTTTGTACTCAATATTTGTTTTATGTTTCAGGTTGAAAGTGTGTTGGGGAATTTTGCGGCAGAGCAAGCACATCCCTCTTCTACACCACACACTACATTTACAAAGCACACAGGTGGCTTGCCAACTTAATTAGCTAAGATATGTAATTCTAGCATTCACCCCTTGTCTTTATGTCTTCCAAATTTAATAACATGTGTAGGGGAAGCCGTAGCCACGCCTTCTTAGGGGCTGGCTACAGGTGTGCCTGACCAGGCTTGTGAGGGTGTGGTCAGAGTAGTGGGACTGCGTTTTCGGTTTCGGTTTCTCTTTGCTTCTTGCTGTACAGACCTCTACCATGCCTGATGGCTAGGTTGCTCTGTAAGGAAGGCTTTTCCCTATTAAATACCCTTATATTTCTACCTGACTCTGTATTGGTAATTTCCCACAATATCTGGTGTCAGAAGTGGGAAACCAAAAACACAGTCCCACTACGTCACTCTGACCACGCCCTCACAAGCCTGGTCAGGCACACCTGTAGCCAGCCCCTAAAAAGGCGTGGCTACGGCTTCCCCTACAAACATTAAAAATTATTTGGAAATCAAAGTTCAAGCATGATTTTCCCCGTGTGATTGTGCTGCTCCAGTGACCAATGTCATGGATTTTCTATTCTGATTTTAAGGACGGCTCTTTCCTCATCTCCATTGTATTGAATGCAATGCATACTTCAGCCCATAAATATCAGTTTTTGTTTCAGAAAACATAATGACCTATCTTAGTTTCTTTTCCTGTTGCATGATAAAATAACTCTAACAGAAGCAACATAAGGGAGAAAGGACCAGTTTTGGCTTCTAGTTCCAGAGAGGTAGATGCATTCTTCACCATGGCATGGAAGACATGGCAACTAGAGCAGGAGACATCTACACTGAGGAAACTGAGAGTGAACAGTCAGCTGAGCCTGGCTATGAAATCTCAATGTTCACAGTGACTCACTTCTTCCAACAAAGCTCTGTCTCTCATACGATCCACAATTTTCCTAAAGAGTACTCTCAGCTGGGGGGCAAGTATTCCAGCAGATTAGCCTATGGGGGACATATATTTAAACCACATGATGGCCATATTTTGGGTGATATTCTGCTCACAATCATTGCTCACAACCTTTCTGCTTCCATGCAGAGACAGCAGTGAAGAGGTAGTGTTTTTGAAGACCATTGGCTGCAGTAAGCACTCAAAAAAAAAAAAAAATAGTACCTGGACTCACAGGGAGGAGTGGGTATTTTAAATACAAACTTGTTTTTGAGTCTGAGGCTATGAGTTTCTGAGTTTTGATAGTACGTGATAAACTCAGGTAAGCAGTATGAAGAGACGATACCATACACATGCTCTAAATGGGAGCCATCATCAATACCAGGACCTGGCTTTCTCTTTGTGCCCATTGGCCTCTGGACTCTGTGGGAAGTCATGTGTGAAGGATGCTCTCCAGCCCACAGCTGCCCATGGGAATCATCATAAAGCCGTCTGCCAGAAGGAATGTGTGAGCAAATGACAAACGGTACCTGACTCCAGGGGAAAATAGACTTTGGGAAGCTTTTAATGCCAAGCTTTATAATGTTTAGGATGAAATACTGCATCAGATTTCTCATGAGGATGGAAACGACCTCAGATCAGTTTAACAAAGCATTTTCCAGTCCAAGAGAACATGCTTGAATAGAGAAAGAAAATAACCTAGTACTCAAAGCTTAGAGGGGCTGTCTTTCTTCCCTTTCTACCTGGCTCTCCCTCCTCTTTCATCCTGACCTCTACTCTATAACTCCCAGTCACACTCAATGAAAAAATAAAAAAAACACAAACCTCTATGGATTTCTTTTCTGAGTTAGCCCAGACAGAAAATATTCTGCCCCATTTAACTCAGAAGTTCCTTTATGATTGTTGGACCATGCATCCCATTTCTCTTTTTCTTTTTGATTCAGAAAACCTGGGTACCATATTATATTGAACTAGGTGTCAAGTCTTGCCTCTCTTTTTGGTAACCTCCATGTGTGTTTTACCACTTAGTTCTGATGGAGGAAGTCCTTCTGTATATATGTTTGTCTTATTGGTTGATAAATAAAGTGCTGTTGGTCAATAGGGAAGCAAGTTAGGCGGGACTAGGAGAGAAGGAGGATTCTGGGAAATCTAGTAAATGAGTCACCATGTGATCCTGGCAAGAGAGGACACATGCTGCCAGAGTCCTTGATCAGATAATTCTTTATAAAAATATATAGATAGGTTGTTATTTGGTTGATAATTAAGACCAAGCTAGCAGATAGGAAATCTAGTCATTGGCCAGCAGCATTGTAACTAATATAAATCTCTGTGTGTTATTTGGGGGCCCAAACATGGCAGCAGAACTCAGGCAGCTGGTGGAAAGAGTTCTCGTTACATAGTTCTGTGTCTATCTCCCTCTCTAGAGCATTTTCTGCCTGGAATAGTACTGATGTTTCCCCTATCTATCTATAACAAGACTGATGGAATAGAATGGTGAGAGAGACACAAGAGTGTTCTAGGTGAAATCTGTGACTTGGAATATAATACAGGGATAGATGAAGTCATATATGATAGTCCAAAAAGTATTCTCCTTAAGAACCAGGAGACTGCTTCTGGGTGGAGAACAATCCTCTTTTTGATGGCTGAAGACCTCTCCTACTGTTTTAATTGTGTAATTTACTTTAATCTGGGACTGGGATTCTAAGAATCTTCTCACCTTTGTGGCCCTTTGACATATCTCTGTAATGACCTTCTATGGCTTTCTGTATTTTAACACAAAAGCCTATACAAAACAAATCTAAGATAGATACATGTAAAGCCCAAATTTCACTTGAATTGTTGATAAACAGTGATTCTTTAATTCATCTACCTTTTTCTTCTTCCTAATTTCCAACTCAGACTTAAGTCCCTGTCATATATTTTGCTTTTCTCCTATGTCTTATGGATGAATATGATAAAGGGAATAGAGTAATAATAAATATTATTGATCAGATTAATCTATACCAAGGGTATATTAGGTAGTCATTCATTATTCAATTCTCTTTTCTCTTTTAAAAATGGGTTACCTTAGGACATGAACTGACTTGATGTTATTTTCTCTCTTTGGGATTTTCTGTTGACATGTGGAGAAGAGCCTGTTTGATGTGTGCAGTGAAAAAAAAATGTGGCTAAAGAATAAAGAAAAAAATCCTCTCTTTAACTTTAAGCTTCTTCTGGGTGTTCCAGAACTATCTTCCCCAGGTGTTCGTGTGGCCAAGAGGGTGATGACCCTTAGATTAGAGCAGATTAGCTTTCCTTGGCTGCAATCAACATTTTTTGATCTGAATGTTTTGTGAAAGTAGCTCAATTTGAAGAAAACATGACTGGAGTGGGTGCACTGATTTTAATGCCTCAGTACACAGAGTGTGCTTTTGGAAAACAATCATTTTTGGAGGAGGTTATGTTTTCCATGGTGAAAGTAATACATGTGTACTATAAGTAATTTAGAATTATGAAATATAAGGAGTGAAAAGTTTTGCTCAACCAGGCTGCTGTCAGCATTTGGTACTTATTAAGTGCCTTTAAAAGATGTATCTATCTATCTATCTATCTATCTATCTATCTATCTATCTATCTATCTATCTGTCTATCTACATCATCTATATATATGCTACCCATTAATCATAAATCTATAATCTATCTATCATCTATGTATACTATTTATATCTATGTGTGTGGTTGCAGTAATGCTTTTAATATGATCCTGTACTTGTTATTTTAAACAATTTTTAAATGGCCTCATGACACTACATTGCATCACTACCATGTAACTTCTGCAACACAGCTTACTTATTGGGTATTTAGGTGATACTTGATTTTTCATTATTTTACTTAATGCTATAATGCACATCTTTGAGCTCTTGAAAAAAATTAGTATCATTTTTTAGGACAGATTATGCAAAGTGAATATATTTAAGTCTTATCATTGTGTTAATTATAAAAATGTCTGCAATACTTGAATGCCTTTTCCTTCTTATCCACATCAGTGCAGAATCTTTTCTTATTCAAATCACAATAATTTTATGGGTAAAACTGTTTAATTAAAACATTAATTTTCTAGCGAGGCTGGAGATTTTAGTTGCTCATTCCTACTCTTTTCCTGGATGTCTTCTTTTGTGAGTTTTCTGTGTATTTCTGGCTACTTATGAGTCACAGTCTCAGTGTTTGACATTTTTATAGAATTATTGATAAACTCTTCATATGTTGAATGTTAATTCTTATGATATATTTTAATTTTCACTTTTTGTTTTTCATTTACATTTTTGAGTTTTAAACTTTCATATAGCAAAATCATAATTTAACATAAATGGCAATTAAAAAATATAGATTGAGCTTGCACATTTATTTTCCTGCCTACGTCCTGCTGTCTTTCCTCTTCTGGGTAGCTGAAGACTTTCTAAAAGGTTTTTTTTTTAATGTTAACATTTTAAAATGATAATCAACATTTTTTTTGTTAAGATAGGATATGTTGTGGAATATTTGTTTAACTATGCAAAGATGTGTTGCATTTGTTTAATTATGTAAAGATGTGTTGCTGTTTTATCTTGCCTGCCTAAGGCACCTAATTGATCTAATAAAAAGCTGAATTACCAATACGGAGTCAGGTAAAAATACAAGGGTATTTATTAGGGAAAAGCCTTACTTACAGAGCAACCTTGCCAGCCGGCAGGGCAGCAGTAAGTACAGCAAACAGAGGATGAAAAGGAAGAACAGGCATGCTCCTCACTCTTAAACCTTCCCTATGCCACCCTGACCACTCCCTGGCAGGCTTGGTCAGGCACACCTGTAGCCAGCCCCAAGCAGGTGTGGTTATGGTGTCTCCTACAGACTTCTAGGCAAGGCAAGTAAATAGGAGGAGGAATTTAGGCTTGAGGAAGAAAGAAAAAAAGACACCAGGGAGATGCCAGGAGCCAGCCAGCCAGACACAGAGGAAGCAGGAAAGTAGAACATACAGAATAAAAGAAAGGTAAAAGTCCCTGGGCAAAATGTAGATGAATAGAAACAGGTTAAAATAATTTAAAAGAGCTAGCTGACAAGCCTAAGCTAAGGCCGAGTATTCGTAATTAATAATAAGTCTCTGTGTCTTTATTTGGGAGCTGGTTGGCAGTCCAAAAAGAAAACACCAGATATGAGGGTCTCTTTGTGTAGCCCAGGATAGCACCCAAATTGAGATCCTCCCATCTGTGCCTTTCCAGCTCTGTGATTACAGGTGTATATCACTATGCCCAGCATGGAACATGTTTATTTTTAATAGGAAATAAAAAGCTTAAGTTCTTGCTTCAAAAATTATTTGTGCTTAATTATCCTTATTTTGTTATATGACTAAATTAACTTGAAGAAAGGTTGTGATTTAATTTTTTTCATTTTCTCTTACCAATTTATATTGTCTTTTATGTAGGACTTTGTTCCAGAGCAAGAGCTCTTCACCTGGTATAATTTTCTTTTCCTCTCCAAGGGACATGCAGCATGGTGAGGAGACATTTCTGGCTGCACAGCTAGGTGGCAGTGGGGGAGCTTCTTTCTTGGTGTTTAGTAGACACAGGGGAGGGGTGCTGATAACTTCCTGTAGTGCCTGAGAGCCCCACAATAAATACTCACCCAGTGGGAAATGTGAGGGATGCTGCTATGGAGAGATCCTGTTCCAGGCAGCAGTCAGATTCACATGCCACATGTAATAGCCCCTGCCCCCCCCAAGAGTCCATTATTTTCCACTTTGTTCTCCTCAAGTGTTTTAATGGCTTACCTCTTCAGGAAATTGGCCAGTCTAGGAAGTGTGTACAACCTTCCAGTATAATTTTCCTGCAGTGGAGAATCAACCATGGATCAACTCTAGGGCATGCATGGCTTCCACTTTCCTGTTTTACCATTCATTTCTTGCTTGGAGTTGATGCCCTGAAAGTCATATTGAAAACTGGGAGTAGGTAAAGGATTGTGAATTTTATGCAGCTTGGACTGCACAGGGAAAGAAAGCTTGTCTCTAAAAAGCAAAACAAAACAACAAGCGGGAATGCAGCCTGGATGAAGCCTGGAGGAGCATCACGGTACATGTGCGTGGTTCTTCTATGAGGCAGTAACTGAGGGTGAAAGTAGAAGAAGCAGTAAGAGTTTTGTCTCAGTCAGGTTCCTCAGGGGAGAACCTGCAAGTCTGGAGAGTCAATGCACACACACAAACAAGACAAAGGAATGAAGCAACAATAAATAGCAAATAGGAACGGAAGTGAAGAGCCAAATGGAAGCAGCATCATAATTCAGGAGTTGCTACCAACTGCAGTGTGACATCTAGGCTGTTCTTCGTTCCCAGAACAAAGCAGGCCATTCTTTTGTGCATTCCTGCCACACAGGCTAGTAACATCCAGAACAACCTTCCATCTACCAAGCAAGCATGCCAACTAGGCAAGTTCTCTTCACAGGCAACTAATGTGGAACACAGATTTTAAATAGGCTTATACAAATTTAAAGTTAATAAACAAAATTAATCTGGATTATTTGTTCTAGGTCTTCTAGAAGCTTTGGTATGGCAGTTTTGATTGGGAATCCACAAGATGTCTGCATTAGATAATTTGCTTGTGATAAATGCTTGACAGAGCAATTTAAGGGAGGAATGGCTTTCTTTGGCTCATGCTTCAGAGGTAATGGTCCACCACTGTGGAGATGGCATGGTGGAGAGGCTCCAACTGTGGTAGCAACAGTTGGATGTGGGCACGTCATGGTGGCAGGCAGAAAGCGGAAAGCTCTGGCTGGAACTGGCGACAGTGAATTCTGCCCAGAGTTCACTACCTTCAAGGCTGGCCTTCAGGAGCCTACTTTGGCTAGCTAGTCCCTGTGTCTTAAGGGTTTCACAATCTCTCCAAAGAACCACTAGGTAGGAACCAAATGCTCAAATACATAGGGGAACATTTCTTATTAAAACCCTAGCAAAGACTTGTAAATCAGCACCTTGACATTTAATCTATTTAAGAACTGTGGCTTACATTCCCATTCAGTGGCCTTTTGGGAATCCAGGTTGCTTGACCATCGCTGGGCTTTCCTGCACATTCTCCTGGTTTGAGACCATGGAAACCAGGAGTGTGGGCACACCTTCATTCTCTGTTCCTCTTGTGCCTAGCTGATTGGGGTTGTGTTTGGAGGCGGAGGAAATCATAACTGGTAAAAAGATGATTTCATGTGCCTGGGGGAAGCCTGGCCGTGTTTCCGCACATGACTTCTGACCTGGCCCATCCCAGGAGGTGGGGATGCAGCCATTCCCCATACTCTCTGTGAACACTGGAGTCTTTGGGACCCAGGAAAAGCCCACAGCTTTTCCCAGGAGACTCCAGGATTAGGAAACGTGTGTATTTAGTGAAAAATAGGTTTGTAGTGAAATAGTTACTATTTCATGAAAGTAGATATTTTTAGAACTTTTGAAATAACAGTTGTTTTCCTGGACTATGAGGAAAGGCAAGTTGCTCTAGTCTTCCTTCCAATGAAACTCTGAAAAGATATGATTTTTAGAAATCAGCTGTCCCTTATAGCACAAAATCAGCCAAAGCGTAATTTAAAAGAATTGGCATTTTATTAGAATTCTTTTAGTCTCTCCCACTCCCTCTCAGTTTTATCTTGAGGGAGCAGTTGTCCAAGAAAGCACCGTGTCATGTCTGAGCTGTGGAGCTACCCCTTCGTGCACACTGCTGACTCCAGGAGCCGTTTGCAAACCACCAGCGTTCCCTTGGGACTCCGCCTGCCTCTCCAAATGGGGTGGGAAGTTTGGTTTCCAATATAAGAGGTTTTGTTTTTTGGAGTTTTGTCTGAAAATATTTTCAGCAAAACTTTCCTACTCAGTGGCGTTTTTATTAAGAATTTACTTGGAAATGATGGAATTCACTGGCCCATAGGTACATTGGGAAATGTATCTCTTTCCAGGTGTACTGCCCTGCAGCCTTGTTTATATGTTCACAGTTACCTTTTTTTTTTTTTTTAATAAAAGTCATTTACTGTAGAATACTTTTAATTTCACTTTCTGTACTTTAATTTTATTGAAGGGCTGATTGGGATTTCCATGTTCTTATTAAAAATCTAACAAATCAAAAAAAAAAAATATAAAAAAAAAAAAAGAACTGTGGCTTGTGCCTGGCCTATCATGTAAAGATGGTGTCTTTCCTGCAGTTCCTGTTCATGGCTGTAGATGTAAATAGGGATGGTAGTGTGGATGGGAGTGAAAATTCCCAGACTGGGGCTGGGAAGATGGCTCCATGGGAAAGAGTGCTTGCTGCACAAACATGAGGACCTGAGTTTGCATGTCAGCACTCACATGAAAACCCGGGTATGACTCCACCAGCACTGTGGAGGTTGGAGACAGGAGGGTAGGGGCTTGCTGACTAGCCCCTTAGTTCCAGGTTCAGTGAGAGACCCTGGCCTCATGGGAATAAGGTGGAGAGTGACAGTGCAACACATGACATCCTTCTCTGGCCTCTGAGTGTTCACAAGGCATACTACATACCACACACACACACACACACACACACACACACACACACACACACACACACACACACACACACACGCTGACACACATGCACACACTTGCTCCCCACCCTGTAGCTTCTGCCTGAATTAGCCAGATTGGATGGAATATTGTGGTGCGTATGAAGCTCCCCAGGCAACTTCCCTGTGCAGCCAAGGTGGGGACCTCTACAATGATGTGCTTGGAAAGAGCCAGCAGAGGTACTGTCAAATGCTGCTTCCAACTAGTCAGTTGTTGAGGATCATGTTAAAAATTCCTCTCATGTTGACTCTGCGGACAACTCTAACTTAATCAGTGTGGTTGCTCCTGGAATACACATTCAGCAAGCTTTTGGGGTGATGCTTCTGCTAGGCAGGCTTGTGAAGTGACCGTTCCTCTGCCCTGTTCAGTATTGGCACCATAAAGACAAAGGGATCGAGGCTGGAGAGCGACTGGCCAATACTGGAACATCTCTCATGGAGAGTGCACTGTCCAACACCAGAGCATCTCTCATGGAGAGCAACTGGTCAACACTGGAGCATCTCTTAATTTGTGCCTTTAAAGTCTGTGTTCTGAGTGGGGGCAATAAGCTTAGTCAGTGAACTTCCTCCTAAGCCCGAGAACCTAAGTTTGACCCTTAGAATCCATGTTAAAAAGCTGGATGCTTGTGTCCAGAGCTAGGTAGTGGAGAGAGGAGGATGCTAAATCTTATTGGTCAGCTGTCCTAGATTACTTTGTGAGCTCCTGGCTGATGTGAGACCCTGTCTCAAAACAAAATGAAACAAAACCAAAAATCAAACAAACCCACCACTAACAATAAAACAAGGTGGAAGGAAGCTGAGGAACAACAACCAATTTTAGCCTCTGGCCTTCACAGGCCTGTGGACACACACCACCACCACCACCACCACCACCACCACCACTATCACCACACCTGAGTTCCTTGCATGCTCACAGACTTCTAAACACGCTTTTTAAAAAGAATGAATGGATACATCCTTAGAGGCTTTCTCAGCATTCAGCTTCTTGTCCTCCCTTCCCCTCTGCATCCCCAGGATGTTGCAAAAACGGTTTTATAAATAAAATCCATAATTAGTATTGAGCATTGAAAAGCAAGTAATGGAAGGTAGGAGAGAAAGAAGAGAAACATCTCAGGGTGTAATAGGAAGTGAAAACCTGGGTTGCTCAAGCTGACTGTAGACAGAGCTTTGGTTGTCTGCCTTACGTTAGAAGCCATGTATAGGATGCTGTGACCTCTGCACCCTGGCGTCTTTGGAGTCTAGAGGTGAACTTTCAAGATAGGGAGGTGGTTACTGTTATAGTGATGTTGAGATATTGCATTAGCCCTGTTGATGCTTTTTATCTGATTTTCTTCTAGACCTTTAAAATCCAACTCAGCAATTATTTTAAGGTGAGGTCAAACAAGCAAACTGGAACCAGAAAGATTATTGCTATTTTGGCTAAAGCTATAAGGAGCTGTTATCATCAGCTAAGTGGTAGGTTTGACTCTAAGTGAACTACAGAGAAAGAAAACGGGTTACGGGTAGATTCTCCTCAGGGAGCAACAGGGCTTTATTTCTCTGTTGCTTCCCAGCCTGGTCTAACTGAAAGTAAATTTCCAAACAGGCTTCTACCTGGAGAAGTCTCATCTATGTTCAGCCTTTGTTTACTATGTACCCTGACGTGACAGGTAAAGAGATTGTCACACTGAAAATCTTAGCTACCCACGATGACACAGTACAACAGGTGTATATTCATAGCATATAGAAGGACATCCCCCATCAGTGTGTGACTCTGAGATACATTTTAGGTCCATACTGTACCAAGTAAAGAATTGGACAGTGTGATAGATAGTTTTGATTATAGATAGGATTGGAGTGATAGGTGTCCAGCATTAATAATTTTTGGCTCCCACTGTGTTTGTGAGAGTCTTTCTAGAGGGAATTGATAGGTGACATAGTGACTGAAGCAGACATACTCACCTGAATGTGGACAGTATCATCCAAAAGGTTGGGGTCTGTGATGGAATTATGTGAAAGCAGAGAAATCCATCCAATGTATGCAAACTCCACTCTTCCTACGAATCTACTGCTACAGCCATTGACCATGGGTATCAGACTCCAGAATACTCAGGCTTTCCATGCTTTTGCTGCTAGTCTTCTGGAAGAATTTAAGCTTTTAGCATCAAATGGGGGCTGCATGGTTGGTACCCCATGTTCTAGTTTCTTGGACGGAGTAGAAGCTGAGTTCTCAGTTTCTGTAGTATGTTCATGGCCATTCTACTTAGCCTCCTATCACAAATGATAATCCATGGTATATTATCCATGCTACCTATAACATGGTCTTCTGGTTCTGGTCTTTTGAAAATACCTAACCATCATAGGCAGATGTGATATAAATGGCCTGTGGCAAGATTTTGAGACAGGATGTGTGTGAGCTAAGGGATGGAATGTGTCATCTCCAGAGTACAGGAGGCAAGGGAACCTGGTAGGACAAGTCGTGCTAACTCTGAGAGTTTACTGTGTCCTATCTGCAAAGGGTAAAGCAGACGTTAGAACAGCCAGCACACTGAGAAATGACCTTAAAGGGCTTGCTGTGGTGCAAACTCTGATCAATGAGGGGGGAATTTCCTTAATATTTGATTCACTGTGGGCCTTGAGAGAAGTTGTATGTACATATGATGTATGTCCACCCTTATCACCTATCTCCTCTGGCCTCCATGGTTGAAACCCCAGGGCTCAGGCTGTGTAGATCTTGTACTCTATGAGACACTGATTTATTACTTAGGCTGTGTACCTGATGCTCTGCATAGAACCTGGATTCTCACTGTTGTTGATGAGTGGATATTTTTTGAGGCTGTAACCAATTTACAGTAATTGCTAAGGACAGCAGCTGTAGCAGCCATTAATTCCTTAATCTAGGAGTAGAGGGAGAAATGGATTAGTTGGAGATAAATATAGCATCTAACATTTTCTCCTGAGAGAGAACCTTTTAAAAAGTACTTCCTGAGGCATTGTGGGGGTGGGAGAAAGCCCGGAGCCCCCTCACTTCCTTGAGGAATTATCCCTGCAAGAAGGAACAAGTGGACAAAGTGAAGTGGAGGTTCTTTTAAAATGAGAGAAGAAGGCTGACCTATGACACCATGAGCCTCTGACCTGGAGCTCTTTGGGCAAAGAGTTACCATTTGAACTTCTGCTGCTGCTTCATGCATGCATCAAATCACTGGCAAGCTGAAGGAGGAGAGAGAGAGAGAGAAAGCCTGAAACAAACAAACCAAATTTCTCTTCTGCTAGCTAGCCATTTGTTTTAAAATGAGATGAGAGGCTGCTCAAAAAACGTTAATGGAAATCTTTGCAAACGCAGGCTGAAAGTTTCTTCAATCCGAAGAGTCACTCAGCCATAAATATGTGTGGGTTATTTAGATGCTTCCAAAGGTTACTCGAAAATTGCCTATTTTTCCACAAAGAAGTAAGCTGTTTATTGCTTCAAAGAGTGCCTCAGAGTGAATGCTTTTCTTCATCCGAGAAGGGAAAATGACTGGAATAGACCCTGGGAAAGGGGCTCTTGACTGGTGGGTAGGGAGGTGAGCAAAGCAAAGAAGAGAAGCTACTCCAAGCCTTGGAATGGAGAGAAATATAGGGAATATTGTCCTTGTGTGGCATAGTGAATGTTGGTCTCTTAGATAAAAGACCACCAGGGGTCAGGCTGTGGGTTAGGGAAGGGGCCCATGTTGGGGACTTGAGTTCCTATATCTGGGACTGGTGGAGTTGTAGAAAACAATGTTGATTTGCATCTTCCAACTATTTCCTTCAAATTAAAGAAGGGCTGTGCAGAGCTCCGGCCAGAATCTCACTAATTGGCAATGGCTGGCCCTACTATTGTCACCAAGTAATAGGACCCAATT
This sequence comes from Cricetulus griseus, assembly GCF_003668045.3. Lineage (NCBI taxonomy): Eukaryota > Metazoa > Chordata > Mammalia > Rodentia > Cricetidae > Cricetulus > Cricetulus griseus. The sequence continues at coordinate 100,572,402 of NW_023276806.1, forward strand.
TCATTCTGGACACATGGAGAGATTTGCACTTGTTCTCCCAAATACCAGTTGTAGCTCAAACATGTCTTTTTGTGAACTGTTGGGATGGCCATAATTGGAATTAAGTTATGTTTAAGCAGATTTGGGCTGAGAGCTTATTACCTGTGATTGTCACTTGCATGACAGTCCTGCAGGATTGCTGTAGATAGTCAGTCTCATACCCAAGGACAGTCACTAGAATGTTGAGAGATAACACTTTGTGTACCTACCATGCCATATTAGGCAATTTTCTTGAAGTAGTAACCAAATCATACAGTAATCCTGAAAATTATTTTTTCCTCAGTTTTGGTGAAATAATTTGACAGAGGTTGGGGCAGAGAAAGAGTCAGGGATTCATGTTTCCAGGCATTGTCCATCAGAGCACTGTTAGTGATTGCAGGAGGCTGACCATCCTAGTCCCCTGCTCTGGCCTTGTCACTCTGGCCTTGTCACGGGGACAATCAGTGGAGTCCTCTGGCTACCTGAAGCCTGCTGCTTTGACAGTGCATCTAAGGATTTACAACTACACACATGTTCCTTCCCCCAACCTCTCCCTGCACTCCCCAGTAGGCTGCAGAAATCACAACCCCCCACTGCCAACGTCAACTAAAGCAACCCTGTTTTCCTTCTCCTCTCCCAAAACCCCAAGGACAGAGACCAAATGGAAATTACACAGTGTTATTATTTGTACACTAACTGAAAAATTTATGACTCTTTGTAAAAAATATAGACAAAATGTTGTCTGCTGAGAACTGAAGATAAGAAGGAAAGCATGTTATTGGCAGCATCTCCCATGGGTTACACTTGAACGAGGATGAATCATTGGATGTTCATGGGGACAACCGCCTCCCCTGCTTCTTTTAGAGACTGCAAAAGAAAATCAGCTGTTTGTGGCACTGCAGCAAGAGGAAATGATAAAACAAATCAATTTTGAATTTACACAGTGCCAAGTGCTCCTGTATGGCTTAGACACAAGAGGATGTTTGTGGAGAGACTTCCCTTGTCCACACTGAGATCCTGAACCTCTCAGCTGGCACTCCTGCTCAGGCAGGCTGGCTTCAGGGCTCGTGTTTTATCATCCATCCCCTTACTGCCTCCCCTCCCCAAAGCATGACTCAGTTTATAAGACTATATGTGTACTCACTTTGTACTCAGCCCTGTTTAATAAGGCTGTAAGTAATTGGCCTGTTTTTACCAGGTCAACCACTGTGTGGGAGCGCGATGTTGATGGTATACAGTTTTGGTGGGATTCCATCTTGATCAATAAAGTGCTTATCTATTCCTGACAACACAATGATCAGCTGTCCTACTGTGCAAAAATGCACCTTTTAAGCCCATGAAAATAAGCATTAAGGGCTGAACTTAGAATTTGTTTCAGTTGAGTTGACAGTAATTTTTCATGTAGGAAGGATCCTAATCTCAATTCATTTCTTTCAAAATTGTTAATGTTGTGGCTGAGACAGGAGGATTGCTACAAGTTCATAGCAGGTTCCAGGCCATCAAGGACTACATATTGAGACCCTGTCTCAACAGACACAGAAAGAAGGAAGAGAAAGTTATTAATGTCACGGCTTATAGCAGCCAACAGCTCCGCTAAGAAAAGCTAACATAAGGTGCTCATGAAAGTGTCCTGGAGTTAACACTTTAGTTTAAAATTATTGAGGTCACGATTAAGATCTTTAGCATGAAAGCTCTAAAGACAAACATTGGCTATGTGGTGAAAAGCCAATGAAGTTGTATGTAAATGTCATAAGTATTGTATACATCCATGCTAATTACCAATGTTCATATGTGTGTTTATGAACAACAAAAAGTTACAGCTGTGTGGTAGTAGAATGCTGATTCTACACTTGGGAGGCTGAGGCTGGAGGATCAAAACTCCTGGACTGTGTTGTGAGATCCTGTCTCAAGTCTAAAACAACTCCAGAAAATAAAACAAATGAAAATCTGAAGCAAACAAAAGATAATTGCTTTCTTTCTTGATATGTACATACATTTTATAAATTTGCTATTGCTGTCTTTGCTAGAAGTTTCCTCTGTGATAAGAGAAGCTCAAATGTTGAAAAAAGCTGGCACCATCTTAATTTAAACTCAAAGTATAAAGAAGTATCCAAATCCCAGGCTGACAATTGGGACCTATCTGGCCAGTTTCACCTGCAGGGTTCCCTGTGTGAAAGTAGCATTTCCGGTTTCTTGAATGACCCTAGTTCTCCCCATCAAAAAATGCAATTGCCTTCCATCTCCGATTTTATCCTCATCTGTCTGATTCTCTCTGACACCAAATATACAATGTCTTTTCTGACACTAAGCAATTCTCCAGATCTCTGACACCAATGGGCATCAAATAATTGAATTTGTTCTAACCCTGAAGTTAACTCCCACCCACAGGATTAGGGGTGAGTTGCACACATTTCCACCATTTCAGAGACAGGAGGAAAGCAAGGCCTGTGTTATTGAAGAGTTTTCATAATTAAATATCCAACTTCTTTCTCATCTCTGGAGGTATGTGGTGGGGCTAATGGTGAAAGGAATATTAGATACTTCTGGTCTTCAACCCCCACCCTGAATCCCTCTAGGCTCTCTACCTATCCTGTCTGTTCATTAGCATAAACAGGCTCACGATTCAAAGGCACTCCCAAAACTCAGTGTATTCAAAGGCTTAAAGAGGAAAGACCAAACACACATTATATACATCCTTCAAATTTCAATCTTTATTTGATCTCTTCCATGGTTGTTTCTCTAAAGTAGACAAATTCCTGGAGTAAATGTTTAGGCCCCTTTAAAAAAGTACCACACTTTTCTCTACAGAGATTTACCCTATTCAGAGATGAATCTGGGAATTCTCACATGCTAGACAAATTCTCTAGTGCTTGTGTAGGGCTTCCCTGTTTGTTAAGACGTGATTGGGTAGCTGGGTTGACCTGCATCGTGGTGATGTCTTGTATTAATGTGGGTGTTAGGAAACAACTGAGGGAAAACAATCACTTGGATTCTGTTGCTACACCACATCCTGGTCCAGTCATACAAGTGTCCACAGAGACACTAATGGCTTACAGCTGCATCCTGTTGGCATATGACCCTCACAGAATGGAAAGTCCCAGCAGTAGGATTACACCCATAGTGATGGTTAAACACCTTTGGGCTGATTAACAGGTGGTTAGCATCAAGACTGAGCAAAGTCTTCATTATCCACACACCAAGACAGGGCTGGTTTGACTATCCAGCATCAAAAAGACTCCCCTGCCTCCAGAATGGGAAAGACTTATGGTACACAGATCCAATCCTAATACACCTCACTCTGCCACAAAAGCAGGATTTTTTGTTTGTTTGTTTTTGTTTTTCCTCTAGTTCATGTTCTCTTTGTGCCTTCAGAGTATACTTTTAGAACTTTGGTCCAATAAGCTTGTTCTCACCAAAATTTCTCCCGTCTACCATTGAATTCTTTCTTGGATAGAACCCACAACCTCCAGGGATCCCAATATGGGTAACTGCAGGATGAGTGGAATTAATTTCCTTTTCTGGCTGGGGATTGGGTATGCACAGACATTCTCACCCTAAGTCCTCCTGAAACTGCAAGGACTTCTGGATTTGTCCTGTGTTTCTTCCACTGCAGTTTAACATACTTCTGGGGTTCTTCTATCCCTTCACTATTTGCTTTCTCAGAAGATTCTTCTAGATGAAGCTGGGTCATCTCTGTGGAGACTTGATCGTGTTCTCTTGGCCTCCGACTTCTATTGCTGCATATGCTGAACTCAGCCAAGTCTCTTGGCTTTTCTTGGGGGACTGGCAGCTCTCCAGCTGCTGCTGCTGCTGCTTTTTGGTTTTGTTCTGATTGTACCACAGCCTTGTAAGGAGAATTGACTTCCTCACTTCCAAGTGTTGGCATTAACCTGATTGGATGGTTAGCTTCACTTAACTTTGTTGAAGGGCTGGTGGGGGATGAATAAACCCAGGTGCTACATTTTTATTAAGTGGATGGAATCTGGCAATGTCTCCACTCTGCATTAAGTTTTTTTCTTCTGAGTTTTTCCTTTAGCCTTTCCTTGTCCATGTTCTGGTGCACCAAAGAAGGTCCTGACTAGCTTTGTGCTTTCTATTACTAGTTGGCCATTGAATTCCTACTCTATAGAATATGTGAATAGGATCAGATGAAGTAAGACAACTTATGGCTCATTGTAAATTCTAATAAATTGCGTGTGTGTGTGTGTGTGTGTGTGTGTGTGTGTGTGTGTGTGTGTGTGTTGTGTAGAGTAACTATACATGTTACCATGTTTACCCCCCATAGTTCAGGGTCAACAGGACTGATTTCATCACTGAGAAAATAATCATCAAATGTTAACTTTGTGCTTTATGGTCTAGAATGAAGTTGGGAAAAATCAGGAATGTTCTTTCTATGTTTTCTCAGTCTGGGTGAATAGGCAGACACTAACCAAATAATCATGCAAATATAATAGAAAACCATGACATGGGCTTACAGCAAATATATGATGCTATGAGTATTCATGTTTGACTGGAGCTCTTGGCCTGCCTTGATGATAGTTAGGAGTGCATGAACTGAAGAAGGACCAGGATAACAAAGGTTGTATGACAAAAATAACTGGTTTATTTGAGGATTTATGTAGGCATTAGTGGGGCTGGTATGCATAGAAAAATAAGGGGCAGTATTATAAAAAAAAGGTTGGCAAGGAAGATGTAGAAAGTAAAATAATGTTTTCATTCCTACTTCTCCCCAGATTTTAATATCCTATTCCATAGACTCCTTTGAGAACAGAGTGATTAAGGCTAAGAGTCTAGACAGAGAGATTTTCTGTAGCATCTGCTGGGTGCATATTATTACAGGAATGCTACTAAGTGGGAGAGAAGCTGGAGGTAGCTGGAGGGCTCTGCGGGCTCTGAGGATAGAGAAAGGAGGCCATAGGTGGAGAATGCAGTAGACCCCAGAGGCTGCGACTGAAAACCAAGGAAACAAAACTCCTCTAGAAGATATAACCTTGCCAACTCCTTCAAATGAGCTCTGTGAAACTCATTTCCAGCTTCTGACCTGCAACACAATAAGACAAGGCATTCGGGTTATATGAAGATACTAAATTTGTGGTGATTTGTCCTATAGGAACAAGACACAAGATCAACTTAAAGTGTCCTTGGGGATGATAAAGGAAAGTAGTGCAAGTATGTGGCTGTCCCACCTAACTGGCTGTAGTGATGGTGGTGACCCAGCTCAGTAGAAGAGAAAGATAGGAAGAGGCTGCCTGGCAGAGTGGACAGGCTGATACAGTGAAGTGTTATATTGGTACTGAATGTTGAGGTTTGAGTAAGAGATGTCCCATAGCCTTGAGCATTTGGATACTTGCTTGCCAGTTGGGGATGCTGTTTGTGGAGGGTGAGGTGGTGTAGCCTCGAAGGAGGAAGTACATCACAGCAGGGCTTTGATGATTAAAAGCCTTAGCTACTTTCAATTCTCTTTCCTTGTTTAGTGCTTGTGGTTGAGACATGAGGGCTCAATTTCCGCTCCTGCCATTGTCATGCTTGACGTTTGCTGCCCTGCCTGCTCACCATGATGGACTCTTATTTTCTGGAACTGTACCCTCAAATAAAATCTTCCTTTTGTAAGTAGCTTCTGGCTGTGGTGTTTTATTGCAGCAATAGAAAAGTAACCAATAAGCTGAACTTGGAGCATAACTAGCAAATCCAGGTCCTGGGACTTGGAAGAATATGGAACAATAATAGATTGGCAGGTGATAACTGGGTTAATAGAATGAACAGTAGAAAAGGAGTTGGCATCACAGATGTGACTCTGGGAGATGCCGTAACAATGAACAGGTAAGATTTGTTGACGTAGTCTAAAAAAGGCAGGTGACAGGCATCAGAGCACACTTTGTTTTTAATATTAATGATTTGAATTTTCTTAGCAAACCTCCATATTTTCTGTCTACTATGATAGTACCATTTTAAAAGATGACAAATATAGGATTAGAGAAGTTATCTAAGGTGTTCACACTCCTTTACATCACGTGCACACTTAGGGGGAAGAAGCCAGGAGAGGGGGTAGAGAGGAAGGAGGGCTTGTGGGGTGTTGTGGTGTCACTAAAGGGAAGGGAAAGAGTCTGAAATCATCTGGAAAAGACTGGTAAATCCACACTCAGTCTTGCCTGACCCTCTGGAGAACCCAGCTCATGTTGACATGAGATGACATTCTCCCAACATATGCATTAATGTCCACTGTCTATAGTCAGATAATGGCCTCTATAAAACAGTGTGTGTGTTGGTGAGTTTACTCATGTTATGTGCACACATGCGTTATGTGTGTGCATGAGGATGAGTGAGATGGAGACAGAGGGAGACATAGATACCCAGAGACAGAGAGAGATGGCTGCAGGGAGAAATTATAGCTCATATTCTCTTGGGCACTGTTAATCTTCAAAACTAGGTAGTAAGATTCTAGAAGATGCTCTTTGATTTTTTTTTTTATCATGCTAGCTTTCCCAGAAGTATTGGATATAATTTTAGTGACAGCCATTGTGGGAAGTACTTGACTTTTGGCTTGGATGTTTCACGGTGCAGATGAATCAGTAATATATGACACATCTTTTAAATTCCCCCAATCATGTCTATAAAAGACACTCTTTAAAATGGCCCACCCACATTCAGGCAGGATCAGATGGCCTATTAATTCACATTTGCATTAAAAACTCACCTCTCCTGCGTGCCCTGCTCAGGATTCAGTGTGTGTCTAGTTATTAAAACGAACACTTACAGTGACCACAGCCCTGTATCTAATACTCCATATGGCACCAGAGTGAAGACCTGAGACATGTGCACTTTTGTCTTTGGTCATTTCAGACTGAAAACACAATTAGACTTGGCTGTCAGACAGATGAAATCTGTCATACTTCCCCTATAGGACTTGCACTCGGTCCAGATCAATAAATCCAAAAACCACTTGCACATAAATTGCAAAGTAAGCTTGCAGCTTCAATACATGCGGGCTTAAATTCACTTGTATCTGGCACACACAGCTTCCTGGCCAAGCAGCCTGTCTCTGTGGTTAGTGCAATTTCATAGCTGGACCAGGAAAACAAGGCTGGAAACTATCAGTTTAAAGCAGCAGATGGCTTCGCCACACCTTCCCTGTACGGGCAGTTCCCCCACAAAATGGGGTTTTAGCTGCTTGTTGTATAGAGGGAACTTTAAAATTGGGATGAGTTCAAGTCATTTCCTGAGGATGGCTCCATAAAGCTGTTGTTATTTCTCTCCTATTCCTTCTTGAGATTTCAAACTGAATTTGTAATAAGCTTTGCCTGGACACGACTTGTCACTGCAAAGAGACGTGATTTATATACAGAGATACAAGCTTCTCTCACTTCGCCTTACAGAGCTGACTTCCTCCCGGTGACACACACATGTTGAGTTGGTTTCCTGAATGGGAGAGTGAGATGTGCCCTTCTTTCACTGTGGAGACCATTAGCCAAGACCACATCTATCTGGGGAATAGGCAAATGTTAACACGTATTGCCTTTCTCCTCTGGTCTAACCTGGAAGCCCAATTTTACAGAAAGGGATTCCTTTTTTCCTAGAGTGATATTAAATTAGGCTGTAGGATTCACTGCTGCGAGTTATTAAGTGAAGCAATTAACCTAGACTATTTAGAGGTAGAAACGAGACATTTGCTGTATGTGACTAAGAAGAATATCTCTATTTTCAGGAGCTTCCGTGGAATAGAAAGCCCAAGACTTCCAAATATGGTGCTTGCTAAGCAAAGTGATTACAAAATCAGGTCAAGAAAAAAATTTCCTGTAACAGACAATATAAAAAGACATGTCAAGTAGCTGGTGTGAACTTCCTCCAAAGTTACACCTCTAAGAGTTGGGGTGGGTTACGAGGATGGCTGAATCTGGCTGGCTGAATTCCTTTTATGATTGGGTCTGACCATTCTTTGTTTGGGAGTTCACAGAGGTCAGGTGACATGGTGTGGGAATGCCCACGCTGGGATACTTGCCTTATAAGAGAAGCTTCTTGTGAATAGAAAGTTGACATCTCTCCTCTGAGGTCTGAACAACATTGATCATTCGAAATGGGTGGAGCAAACAGTGTCTTATTTGTCTAGGGCAGTGGCTTTCAACCTGGATCATGACACCTTTGACAAACATCTGTCTCCAAAAATATTTACCTTATGATTCATAACAGTAGCAAAACTACAGTTAAGAAATACCATCAAAGTTAGTTTTATGGTTGGGGATCACCACAACTTGAGGAACTGTATTAAAGGAAGGTTGACAAGGGGGTCACGGCTTGAATCTGAAATGCACTTGAAGGCCCATGACTTGAATATCCATTCCCCAGCTTGTGATGCCAGTTTGGGGGTTGGAGCCTTAGGATGTGGGGGCCTGGCTGGTGAGGGCAGGTTACCAGGGACAGGCCTTTGACAGTTACGGTGCTCCTGGTGAGGCACATGAACAAATGCAGATCACACTCCCACCACCATGGGCAGAGTTGCTTCCACCACAAGCCTTCCCCACATAATGGACTGAAATCCCTGGAAACGGTGAATCCAAATAAACCGTTCATTCCCTACACTGGCCTCTCTTCCAGTCCCTGAAAGCAAAAGTAATTAATACACGTGGACTTTGGGGAGAAGCATTTTACTTGGATAATTTGTTCTGAATTCATGTTCGACTTTGGATGTGTTGTTAATCCAGAAATTGGACTCTGACCTACATTTGGACTAGCTGAAGATCACAGTTGTAGGAGGGCCAAGGACACTTGTGTTTGTACACAAACAGGTTATAGACCAAGATGGGTCTTCAGCCTTAAAATAGTGAAGCAAGCTGTGGATATAGTGCGATTGCTTGCTTAGCATGGATGAGGAGCTGTTAGATCTGCTAGCATAACTTTTTTTTGAACCCCTGCCTGTTTTATTGTTTTAAATGGAAGTTTCTAGAACATAATCTTTTTTTATTTTTTGTTTTTATTTATTTATTTATTTGTTTTTTTCAGATTTTTTTATTTGAATTAGAAACAAGATTGTTTTACATGACAATCCCAGTTCCCTTCTCCCCCCTGTCCTCCCCTACCACCCCCACCCCCAACAACTAAAACTCTACCTATCACATATCCTTTCTGCTCACTCTGGATGGTGAGGCCTTCCATAAGGTGTCATCAGAGTCTATCATATCCTTTGGGATAGGGCCTAGGCCTACCCCGTGTGTCTTGGCTCAGGGAGTATTCCTCTATATGGAATGAGCTCCCAAAGTCCACACCTATGCTAGGGATAAGTACTGAACTACTACAGGAGGTCCCGTAGATTTCCGAGGTTCCCTCACTGAAACCCATGTTCTTGGGGTCTGGATCAGTCCCATGCTATAGGTATACCAGCTATCAGTCTGGGGAGCAAGAGCTCAGGTCAGCTGTTTCTGTGGGTTTCACCAGCCTGGTCTGGACCCCTTTGCTCTTCACTCATCCTTCTCTGCAACTGGATTCCAGTTTAGTTCAGTGATTAGTTGTGGGTGTCTGCTTCTACTTCCACCAGCTGCTGGATGAGGGCTATCGGGTAGCATATAAGTCAGTCATCAATCTCATTATCAGGGGAGGGCATTTAAGGTAGCCTCTCCTCTGTTGCTTAGATTGTTAGCTGGTGTCATGTTTGTAGATCTCCAGACATTTCCCTAGTGCCTGATTTCTCTGTAAATCTAAAATGTATCCCTCTATTATGGTTTCTCCATTCTTGTTATCTTCCATTCTTCTCCTGACGCAATCTTTCTGCTCCCTCATGTCTTCTGCATCCCTCCTCTTCTCCCCTTCTCATTCTCCTAGCTCCCTCCCCCCTCTTCCTGAGCTCCCAATTTGCTCAGGGAATCTTGAACCTTTCCCCTTCTCCAGGGGACCATGTATGTCTCTCTTAGGGTCCTCCTTGTTTATTAGCTTCTCTGGTAGTGCGGATTGTAGGCTGGTAATCCTTTACTCTATGTCTAAAATCCACATATGAATGAGTACATACCATGTTTGTCTTTTTGTGATTGGGTTACCTCTAGTTCCATCCATTTTCCTGCAAATTTCAAGATTTCATTGTCCCCCCCCCCCCCCCCGCTGGGTAGTACTCCATTGTGTAAATGTACCACATTTTCTCTATCTATTTTTCAGTGGAGGGGCATCTAGGCTGCTTCTAGTTTCTGGCTATTACAAATAGTAGAACACAATCTTTATGGATCTATTTCTGCCCTAGATGTTGGGGAATGAATGCAATAGGCTGCTTCTGTTTTCTTCCTGTGCTAAAGGTTTGCAAACATGAATTGAAAATGGTAGAACAAACAATTTCATGAATCCAAATATTCGCTTCTCTTCACAAACCCCAAACGCTTGTCTGTGTAAGTCAGGATCCTCACGAGAAACTAATGGAACACTCAGTGGGGATGATGTAAGGGAAGTCTAGGAGGACTCAGTGTGAAGGTGTGGGACAGGACAGGCAGGAGTCATGACTCAGGAGCTTGCGGTTGCAATTTCCAGTCACCACCACCACAGGACTGGAAGAGCGTAGTGTACAAGCTGCATTTTGTTACCTAGATTGTAAGAAGGAATCATTCCACGGGGTTTGCCCCTGTGAGAGGAGCGGTGGCCTTCACTGAAGTCACAGGGGAGACCTCCCAGGATAGCATCCAGGAAGGTCCACGTCCTGCTCTCATTCTGTCTTTTGTCTTTACTGATTTCCTGGTAGAGCTTCCTTTCCCTTGATGCCATCCCTATGAGTATGAGGATGTCCTAGAGAGTGTACCCCAAAGGTCCTTAGTTATTTTACCTAGCCACCTAGCTAACTGTCCATCTATCCAGGTCTGTGTGAGATGTAGGGTAATTATAAGGGAACAGATGCCTACTGTGCCTACTCTAGAGTGGTTTTGTAAGTGGTAAACTGTCTAATACATGCTGTTAGTCACTAACTTACCTGGGTCCAGTGGGATCTCCCTTGCTTTTGGTCTTAGTCACTGTTTTATTGCTGTGAAGAGACACCATGACCACAGCAACTTTTACAAAGTAATGCATTTATTTAGGACTGGCTTAGTCCATTATGATTGTGGTGGGGAGCATGGTGGCATGCAGGCCGATGTGGTGCTGGAACAGTAGCTGAGAGGTCTACATCCAGATCTGCAGGCAGCAGGCAGAAAGAGGCTCTCAGCTTGGAATGGGCTTTTTAAAACTTCAAAGCCCAACCCCTCAGTGACACATTTTGTCCAAGAAGGCCACACCTCCTAATCAAATAGTCCCTCTCCCTCCAAGTATTCAAATCTTTGAGCCTATGAGGGCCATTCTCATTCAAACCACCACATTTAGTAAGAGTCTATTCCTTATTTTTTTTTTCCTCTCTTCTTTCCCATGGGAATGCTTCCTGACTCTTGCTTTTACTTCTCTGGTTTCTCCTCCCCCCACTTCTTCCCTTCTTCCATTTCTCTTCCTCTCAAATTTTCTCCCCCCTCCCCCGTGACAAAACCCAGGACCTCCCACATGCTAGGCAGCAGCTGATGTCATTTTCTTTATGCTATTGTTAAGAAGCAGCTTTGTTCTTTCTTGCTCACTGTTCCTCATTCCTTTTGTAATTTTCATCGCTGTTTCATGCGTTTTGTTAGGGCCTCTGTTCTATGGGCTTATTGAGATGTAATTTTCTTTAGAGCAGTGGTTCTCAACCTTTCTGATACTGCGACCCTTTAATACAATCCCTCATGTTGTGCTGACCCAACCGTAAAATTATTTAGTTGCTACCTCCTAACTGGTATTTTGCTACTGTTATGAATCATAATGTCAATATCTGATATACAGGATAGCTGCTATGTGACCCCACCAAAGGGGTCACAACCCATAGGTTAAGAACCACCGCCTTAGGAACATAGCATGTAATCTCCAGTGTGTTGAACATATGTGGACTGATCTGCAAGGACCTGGAATGTAGGAGAACAAGGCATTGCTCAGGGATTTCTACTCTTCGTTGATGGCAATGAAAACCACTGTAACACCTGAAAACAAAGATCATTCTGGAAGTTCTTCTAAGTGGATGATTACTCATTGCATATATGATAGCTGAAGTCTCTCTTTGGAGCTGAAATGCCCTTTTAAAACTTGGTGTGGTTTCCTAAGGGTCAGAAGTCATGAACATATATAAACAGAAACTAGAGGTAAGAATATCTGAGGAGAGAACAGACCTTGAGACAGAATCATAGGAGTTGCTCTGACTTGGTAATTGAGTACGAAAACGAAAGTTCTGTGGTATATTCCAAGCCTATCTGTGGCATGCCCTAGTAAGGTCAGCGAGAAATGAGGCAGTGTCTGGTATCCAGGATGGCCACTGTGTATAAAGAACTTACTGAATGAGTAATGAAGGCAGAGATTGGACCGTGGTGACTTTGTGACTTTATTTGAATATTTCATTGCTTCTTATTCCATTGAAACAGTTTGTGCCTGTGTCCTCCATTCCAGTGTTTCAGAACACACATGGCGATGATGTGGATTCATGAGATAGCTGACCGCAGACAGTTGTGGTGAGTTTAATAAGAGGAATCAAGCTTTGTGAAGCAGAAATCTTCCACTTCCCCCATCACCTTTTCAACACCAGCAGAGCTTCAGTATAGGATCTGAGTGAGGGCTGAAATGTACAGTGGGATTCAGGGGTTGGAAACAGCAGGGCAGACAGTACCCCTGAGGCCTCTGCCCTAACTCAGTCAACCTCATTCCCCCACCCTCTTCTCTGCTGCCAGTTTCCCCAGGGGGGTTTGCTTCAAGGAAGGAGGCTGTACTTGCCAAGCCGTGAGCTGGCAGAGAAGATTATGAAGCTTAGCTGGTGCTTTAAGATGCAAGACATTCACTCGGTGCCCTAGTACCTAGAGAAGGAGGCAGACTTTCCATGTCCATAAAGAACAAGTGGCATTAAAGCTAATGGGCAACGGAGGAGTTGGGGCTGTGTACTTAGATCATGCAGGTCAGCCACCACACCTTTAGGCTGTGCCTTTCTTGATGGAGAGGCAGTGACCAGCTAAATGATCCCTTGGGAAGGGGCCATGATTACTACCTACTGGCCTCATCTCGGAGTCAAGGTATAAAGTGGGTGCTTAGGAGTCAGCAGGTCTGATTAATACCCTCTAGGCAGTAGTTAGGAGGCATTTTTTGGCCCATCAAATGGCTAATAATAAAAGTACAGTGGTGCAATTTGTATTTTTACTGCAGGCCAATTAAGAAGGGGGGAGCAAGTGGGTACTTAAAGTGACATGTCCTTGCAAAGCAGAGACAACAGTCACAACAGTGGGAGGGGCAAGAAGATGCAGAAAGGAAACAGGCAAGCCACTTAAAGCAGCTAAAAGGGTCAGGCATCTGGGGTCTTACAGCCCACCCCCTGCCAGCAATTTCCCTTCTGCTGTTTTGTAGGGCAGTGGAGATTTTTGAAAATGGAATAATCTGTGTGGCAATACACACTCTTCCAAACAGGAATTGGTGAGCTGAAAATCAAGTCTTTTTGTATGAGCTGTGTGAGGAAGTGGCATTTGGTTACATTCTCATCTTGGGGTCTGGTGCATCCCTGCATTTGGGTTTTAGTCTTCCTGCCTTATTTAGCCCATTTAAAGCCAGGGGGATGGTGCTTCTGGAAAGCCTTGTTTTAATTATTATTTTCTTTCAGTCCTCATTGAGGGTGAATGTGGGCTTATAAAAACTTGCTGTGTTTTTAATTTCGGGGTGTACTAATTAGGCCATGAAATTTTCTTGGGACATTTATCTTCTCTTTAGGCTGTTCCTTAACATTCTATGATTCTCTCAGAGCCTAGATTGCCAGAGAAAAGGGATAAGAAGAGAGAGGGAGAGCTGGAAAAGGCAGGCAAGAACATCAGATAGGAACCGAAGGAGGTGTCTAGGGAAATCAGTCAGAGCCTGCTTTATTCATGCAGGGAAGGGACAAAAAGCGAAGGGAAAGGCAGATTCCGGGATCATAAAACACTTGAACAATCCAAAATAACATCTAAGCACTCAAAACAAAGATGGGAAATAAATTTGATAGTGCTGTCTGCCTCGGGGGGAAAGAAGAGAACAACATAATGTAGATATTTCCAAGTTTGTGTGTGTGCACATGTTCAGTTTCAGGGATACGATGCCTGATCCTCAGAGGGTGGAAAGAAAGTAATGTTCTAGGTATTTAAGTCTCAAATCTGATTAGAAAATAAAACGTCAAAATAAAAGAGTAGAAACAGGAATGGAGATGGAATATCAGATTTTGATTGTCTGGGTAGTAGAACTCTGTAGGTATTTCCTTCCTCAACACACCGTCTCTCCACATTTTTGTTCCCTCTACTTCCTATTTGCACTTTTATTTATTTATTTATTTGTTTTTTTTTTTTTTTGAGACAAGCTTTCTTTGTGTAACAGCTCTGGCTGTCCTAGAACTTGTTGGCCTTGAACTCATGGAGATCTGCCTGCCTCAACCTCTCAAGTGCTGGGATTAAAGGCATGCACTACCACTGCCTAGATTTACTTTTAATTTTTAAAGGACAGTTTTTTTTTTAAGCTTTATGTTTTCTTTTTCTCATTATAAGAACACACCCAATTATCAGCTATTTCTTCCCCCATTGTGGTGCCCTCATCCCCAGCATACTTGGGGAAGATGGCCTTGTCTCACTTCTACTTCTGATATGTCCCTGTGCAGTATTTGCCTGAATCCTACAATACTTGGGGTTTTTCTGGAGTTAAAAGTATAGCCATGTGTTTTAGTCACTTTTCCTGAAGTTTCCATAAAACACCCTGACACAAACCACCTAAGGGAGAAGGGGCTCACTTGGCTCACAGTTCAGTCCATTACAGTGGAGAGACTGTAGCAGATGGTTCACATTGCATGCCTAGTCAGGAGGAAGAGAGCGATGAATGCTGGTGCTCAGCTCACTTTCCCCTTTCCCTACAGTCTAGGGTCATGGTGCCACCTATGGTGCATAGGTCTTTCCACTCCAGTGAATCTTAGCAAGTTAATCCCCACCAGCATGCACAGAGGGTCACCTTACCAGTTGACAATTGAGATTTAACATTGTGGCAGCAGAGAGAGATTTGAATGTTAGCCAAAGTGTGGAATTATCTTGATCTCAGGTACAATGAGAATGGATCCCCGAGCTGTTCTCCCACCTGTGCACACCCTCAGTAGATGACCACTCACTAGTGAAACACTCTGTTTTACCCGTTTATATGTTGAGCAAAGTCATGTTATGTTTTCTCCTAGATGAGTTTCAGTCCTTGCTCTGTAGGCAAATCCTATAGGTCAAAAAGTATTCCCTTACTTTTACAACAAGAAACAGATAACTGGATTCAGTCTGTGTTGGTAGGGATGGAGGTTCTTGGAATAAACCTCACATCACAGGCCTTGGCTCTCTCTAAATGCTTTCTGCTGGGATCATTCGGGAGGAGCAAGTGTCCCTAAAACATTTTAGTGGATTCTCTGTTCTCAAAATCCATAAACTTCACTAACAATTGCCCATTTTGAATATCCATTATGCTCATTAGCACCCCATTAGTTTCCCCTATGAAAACCCATTTCTGAAATTCAGTATGCTAATTAGGAGAACCTTTCTTGTTGATTAGAGATGTGAATTACAGAACGGCTTTTAGTAATCGCCTCTGGAGTACAGCCTTTGTAATAAAGTGCTAGCTGACCACCCCAGGGAGTGGGCTCATCATTAGTACAATTGTCCCCTCCTAGGGCACAGCCTAAACTTAAGGACAGCAACAAAATATTATGCTGTATTTACTGAACTGTTGGGTAGATTATAGATTCCACAGTTCATGTGAATAAAAATCTTTATACTGCAAATTTAATGGCCATGTAAAAAATAACTCTATACCTGTCATTGTATATTCTGGTCTATATTCAGTTCACATGTAGCTTTTCACTACAATGATCAGCTATTCTTACTGAACTATTGAGTACCTTTATTAAAACAAATTCCTAGAAATGGAATCATTGGCTCAGAGGCTTATATCTTTATACTTGATACCATAAGGTTTATTATCCTGATTTAGATAGAAGCATGTGAACACATGGATTTCCATGTACTCCTGCTAATATTTGGTATTGCCAGTGTTCTTAATCCTTGTCTCTAAGCAACCCCACCCAGTTTCATGACCTCCATAAACCCTTGTGCTCTCTCCCAGAAGTATGCCTCCAGCTCATAGATGAAAGACAGCTGGGGGACTTGGCTCTGCAGGTCTACCTGTCTACCTGACACCTTGGCTTGGATCTTTAGGGAACATTCTAAAGCTAACATGCCTTACACTAAAGTCCTCAGTCTTCCTCTCTCTCACCCCCCTGATCCACTTGTAGGTTGCTCTTCACAGTTAATGGCTGCTTCATCCTTCTGTGTGCCTATGGTGAAGGCCTCAACACTGACTTCAAGCTTAACTCCCTCGGCTTAACTCCCTCGGCTGTCACACCCAACGCTTAGCCACTTCATGGCTCAAGCCACCATCTCTCACACAACAGGCTGTCTGTCCTATGTTTTGATGCCCATTTCAACAGGGAAAACAGAAAATAGTAGTTTGTAAAATAACATCATTCTATGCCAAAATACCCTCCCAAACTATCTGTGCCAGTCAGCTTCCTGTTACATAACAAGATCTACCCAAGACAATCAACCTTAAAAATAAAAGGTCACACTAGTGTTGGAGGTTCCAGTGCATGGTCAGTTGGCTCTGTTGCCATGGAGCTTGTAGTGAGGCAGCAGGGCACAGACTATGTGGGAAGAACAAAACTCTTGTCCTCATTTCCAGGAAGAGAGAAAGGGGCAGAGAAAGACTGGTGAAGAAGGAAGGACAGAGAACAAGGGAGATGGAAGGAAGGACCGATAGAGGGTTGGAGGAGGGGAGAAAGAGGTCAGGGGAAGAGGAGAGAGACAGAGACAAAGAGACAGAGACAGAGACAGAGAGACAGAGAGAATGACAGAGAGATTACCTAAACACCTCCTGCTAGGCCCCAGCTCTTAAAGGTTCCACTACCTTGGGACCTAAGCCTTTAACATGTAGGTGTTATTTTACTTAGAGAAAAAGCCTGTATTCTTACAGCAGACCACAAGGCCCCTGGTGACAGGCCCCAAGCTTCCCTGCCTGCTGCTCTCCCCTATTTGTGCTCTTCCCTTTGTAACTAGCCACATGGGACATGCTAAGTGCTCTCTTTTTTACCCAGGTGCCAACATAGTTCCCTGCAGTACTGTTCCCCTGTCATGCAGTTTAAGTGGCCAGCTGTCCCCTACCACACTTGCTGTCCCCCTTCCCAGCTTTCTTTTATTCCGTAGTGCTTATTATTTAATATATTATTCACTTTACTTATTCATCGTGTTTGTGCTTCTCTTGACCCGATAAGCAGAAATGTACCCCCTTGCCCCCCAGCAGAGCTTTTGTTGTATTTTTCTGCCTTTTCTTCCCATGCTTGCCATATAAAGGGCATTTGATGAATGTTTGTTGAAGAAATGACTGAGTGGATCTGATAGGTGCAAAATTAAATCTCCCTTTTATTTGCATTTTTAATTACTAGTGGGTGGAATTTTAATTATCCTGGCAGGATCTTAAGAATAAATTCACAAAACATAAAGAAAAAGTTGATAGGGATGATTAAACTCAAATTTAAATCTTCTACTCGGAAAAAAAAAAGTTTATCTGCAGTAAGGTTAAGAAATGAGAAATCTCCTTGTAACATGTATTTTATTTTTTATTTTTTTTGGAGGGGGCAAATTAACAGCCCTAATACACAAAGATGTTTACAAACCAATAGAAAAGATCAATGCTGCATTAGAAAAACAAAGACGACCTGGCCAACACTGAACAGGAACGACGAAGAGGCATCAGAAGAAGAATGTGCCACACATTTTACCTTTTCTTAAGCATGCTTTTTCAAAATCGGTGAGCATTTTTATCTCTTCATGCTTTCAATTTCATCTTCCTTGAATTTAATTTCCAAGAAACTTTCTTATTTTCTGCAACATCCACAGTGTATTTCCAGCTGTTTTTCCTTCATCCTATCCCCTCAGTTGCACAATTGTTCCTCCCACCTACCCTCTAGAGCTCTCTATTATCATGAGCAAAACTCCCTAGAGAGATATGGCTGGGTTTGATTCCCCCTGTCACTATTAGAGAGGATTGCAATCTGAGGCCGACGCCACACTTATATATTTAGTAGCAGCACTATTACAAATATTTGGAACCACACAGAACGTGCAGATTTGCTGTTTCAACAACGATAAAGACCGGCTTGACTTGCATAGCATCTAATGAGCAGACGTGCCAGGAATGCTGATTGACAATATTTGGTGGCAGAGTTTCCCAAGCTTGTTTCACAAAAAGTTTGTAAACTCATGCTCTGGAATTATTTTTCTTTTGTGCTTGCCAAGCACAGAGAGACTCATCTCCTTCAGAAGTGAACACTGAGTCTCATCCAGAACTGTGTTTCTGTGAAGACAAGGAGAGATGAAATGGGAGCAGACCATTAGCCAGGAAACACAGAGTGGAAATAAGAAGCAAGCAGAAAGAGCAAGGCAACTGAAGCCAAAGATGTGTTTGAGGCCCCAGTAATGAGAAAGTCCTTTGGCAGACAAGTATTCTCTGACTGGATCCTCCAACATTCCTAGAAGATGAGTCAGATGAGCAAAATAATGTACCCCATTCCCCGATATATCCACATCTAATCTAGAGAGCTGGTGAATATATAATCCTGTGTGGCAAAAGGGGCTTTGCAGATGCGATTACATTCAAGATCTTCAGATGGGAGAGATTATCTCCGATTATCCTGGTGAGCCCAACACAGTGTAATTACAATGAATCTAATAAATGGAAGAGGGAGGCAGGAGAGCCAGGATCTGGAGAACTGAGGATCAATGATGATGTCATTGCTGGCTGGTACTTCAGACCATGTTGGCTTCTAGAAACCGAAGCTAGAAAGACAAGGGCATGGATTATGGTGATCCTTTTCAGGTGATCCCTGAAAAGGGACACAGCCCTGCCACCATCTTGGTTTTAGCTCTCAAAAAGGATTTCAGGCTTCTGACCCCCATAAACACAAGGTCATGAACTGGAGCTGTCTTTTAGCTGTTCAGTTCATGGCAGTTTGTACAGCAGGAAGAGAAAAATGGTACAAGAATGAGTTAGCTCACTGCTGTTGCTCGTGCCACTCATGGGCTTGGACTAGCTGAAGTACAGGATGAATGGGGACTGGCACCTCCCATGTGCTCTTGGAATTACTAGACTGCCAGAGGTTGGGAGTCTCAGATCTGCTTGCCCAGCAGAAATACTGGTGGAACTCTCAAAAAAGTCACAGGCACAGCCACACAGTCCACCCCACACTTACTATATCCTGTGGCCCACTGAGGGCCATGCTTTGGATATTTTTTTCCTTAGGTCCCAGAGGTGACAATGACATTAGGAAACAAGGTTCCTGGAAGGTGGTTGTAATTACTGGTACCCAAACTGTCTTATGCACAGATGGGCCTTGCAGTTATGGTGGGAATCTGTCCTATTGTCCCATCTCCTTCAGAAACCCATTTTTGTTACAAGGCAGCTTGGATGAACTAGTGAGGGGACTTCAAATGGAAGCAACTCCAGAACATACCCCAAGAGGAGTTGCATTCAAGAGGCCTGGTCTCTGTTGCCACTGGCAGCTTCAAGGCTGAGTTTATTTTTTACCATGGCTGTGTCTGCTGTGCGTGGTTCCTTCCTTCTGTCTACCTGTTCACCTTTTCCCTTTTAAATGGGAAGTAACAAACTAAAAGACAGAGTGTATGTAGAATATTATTTTGAAGGAGAATCCCAATTACTGTTATTCTGAAGGTGTTGTAACTTTCCTTAGGACTGTCACCAGTTAGGCACAGTCCAGGATAGCCATGACATGTGATCAAGCAAGCTGGCTGCACACAGTTTTGTGGAATTCAGGGCTAAGAAATGAGTTGCAAGGAGAAAGCAGGACAGGGAACCAGTGACTAAATATAATGCTACATAAACTGTTAGGATGCTGAGCTCAGATGAGCAAGAGGGTACTCCAGAAGCCCCCCACTCCCTAGAAGCTCCATTTCCTCAGGGAAACACAAACACGTGATGGATAGGGCTGTAGCAGGGAGAATGGGGTGAGGTTTGGGTCATGGCTATTTACAGTATTTGGTAGAGGCCAAACAGGAGTAATAGGATTATAAAATTGACCCAGTAGATATAATTAAGAAAATTTGGAAGCCATGTACTGGGAAGTTCAGAGAGAAAAAAACAAATCCCAACTTTAGAATTTCTTTGGGTTCAGTAAAAGGGCTGCCCCAAAGCCATCTCCTAGGTATACTGTAGCTTTTCTGTCCTTATGTAGTACTTAATTCCTGTATGTGTCGTTGAAGAATGAGGAAGATGGGAGGATTGAAAAGGTATGGCTTCTTGTTTTTGGAAGCTCCCCAGACATATTACTCATCAAGGTAGATAAATGTGTCCCTAACATTTTCTCCTTTGAAGAAAACATTTTTTTTTTTTTAATTTGCTGGAGAGACGGGCACATTTGTTGGTTGATGGCTCAGTTACCATGGAAACACAGGAATTAAATAAGAAAAAATGTTTTAATACATTAATTCTTTAGATCTCCTCACCCTACCTGCCTTTTCCTTTCAGGTGTGACAAACCAGAATGAGAAGTAGCCTTGACCCTGGTGGTCGTTTGAACCAGCACCATCACCAGAGGCATTGCCGAACATTCTTTTTTCTCTTTCTGTTTTGTAGATTGAGTGGATATGCATTTTATGTTTAATTTCTCTTCAGGGTCTGGAGACAGAACCCAGGGTCTTCTGCATGCTAGGCAAATGCTCTGTCTAGCTCAGTTCTAGCTGTACACTTTAAATTTGTGCTTTCCATGTGAATAGATTGCCCCGGGTGCGTATGGGAAACCTGCAGGCCCTCTGTAGGCTTTGCAAAGCACAGCATATGGCTGATGGGTCTTGACTAGACAGATGTGAAAGGAGGGTCCATTTCCTGTGGCTTTAGTGACCAGACTATAGTCAGTGTGTTAGCTTATTTTGGTAACTATCACTGAGTGCCTTAGACCATGTAATTTATAATCAAGAGGAATTTGCCTTTTATGGCTCTGGAGCTCTGAGACCCAAGGTCGAGGAGTTGGCATATTTGGTGTCTGCAAAGGGACTTTCCTTATGGTTGATCCTTCTTTGTATTCTCATGTGGCAAAAGGGACAAGGAAGTTCTTTTGGGATGTTTTCACAAGGGGTCTATTCTCATTCACGAACTAGTCACCTCCCAAAGGCCCACCTTGTACTACTATTGCCCCAAATGGCAAATTCCAATATCCGAATCTTGTAGGGTGTGAGGGTTAGTTTTTATTAACTTGACACAAACTAGAGTCATTTGGGAAGAGAAAGCTGTGACTGAGGACTTGTCTTTGTCAGATTTGCCTGTGGGTAAGTCTGTGGGGCATTTTCTTGATTGATGATTGCTATGGGAAGGCACAGCCCACCATGAGTCTCACTACCCTTGGGCAGGTAGTTCTGGGTTGAATAAGAAAGCAGGCTGAGCAAGTCATGAACAAGCCAGTAAGCAACATTCCTTCATGGTCTCTGTTTCAGATCCTGCCAACAGGTTCCTGCTTTGAGTTCCTGCCCTGACTTCCCTGTTTGTGGGCTGTGATGTGGAAGTGTAAGCCAGATAAGTCCCTTCCTCCTCAGGTTGGCTTTAGTCAATGTTTTTCACAACAACAGAGACATAGGGGTGCCAATTCTAAAAACATGGCAGTTGAGATTTGCAAATGAATGCTTCCTTCAACCAGTGAGATCTTATAATTAACTCCACTCTCTTTTTCTGTGGGTGTGATGTGTGCAAGCTGGGTAAGTGGTAAGCTATTTAAAAGCCTGGCTATCATAATATCAACTTCACAATTTGTGCCCACATATTGCACTGAATACTCTGTGACTAGGATCCCGATTGTTTGGTGAGAGGATGTTCACCACGGAGTTTAGTTTGAGCACAGGTGTTGTAGTCAGACAAAGTTGGGTTTAGACTTTTGTTCTGTGTCTAACTAGTAAGTTTTAAGCTGGAATAGGTATCTGAATTTCGTTGAGCTTTGATGTCATTATCTGAAAAGTGGGCATAAGAATTCCTACATTCCAGTCATCTATGAAGGTTTAATGATATTGTATATTTAACATGCTTAGCCCCTGTTGGACTTGGTATGTCCTTGGTTTAGTGTAGTAGCTATGACTATAATCAATGATGGCTATCCTGCAATGTGTCAATCACCTCCTAACTCTTTTAATGGAAGAGATGACTCTTCTGTCACTAAAGCATTATCTCTAGGGCTCCTATACTCCTCTCAGATATTCCGATTCCCGCCCTTTTGTTTGCAGCTCTGTTGGAGGCTATTAAACCTCTCATATGTTTCATTTTATGCCAGTGTAAATTTGAAAGCAGTTCACAGAACTTTCTAACTAAATGCTGTACTTTCTGTTTTATTTATTGAGCACATATTTTCTTGAATACTATGTGCCAGCCCTGGGCCAGGTGCTGGGAGATAAAACAATGAATCAGACAGAAATGGCTTCTGATGTCACATGTAATTAAGTATAATTTGAAAATACAAACAAAAAAACAAAAGCAAACCAATAGGTATATATAAGGCTATTAACTTAGTGCTGTGCTAGGGGCACATGTTGGAGGGACATCTTGCTGGGGTACCTAAACCAGCTGGACATAGTTTATCTGTAGTGGATGGATCATTCTTGGAGCCATCTCAGAACTGGAGGTCTGCCTGAGCCTCTTCTCATTGTTTTGGTGTTGCCCTGAGGTACAAGAATTCATCTGTTACTTATTTATCTGTTTGTTTACCAAATACCAGCCATTCCTCAGTCTCAGTGCTGATCTCTGGGAGAACCATGGAGAAGGGCAGAGAGCAGTGAGATCCCTTGGCAGATCCATCTGAGCTTAGGTCTGGAGGAGAGGATGGTGGATTGTTTATGGCAGAGGAAGGAACATCAGGGTTGGAAAGGTTTTTCAGTGATGGGGGAAGGTCAGCAAAGTTTTGGGTGTATTAGGAGCCTAGCTTTGGAAATGGCTTGTAGTCCTGGTGTATCCTTGGCTGTAGAAGAGCAGATTTAGCCTGCCTCACTCTCCCCATGCTCAGTCTTTCTCTGGTTTGCAATGTGGATGGGATTAGGTAAAGTTTGCTTCAAGAGGACAGGGCTATTCTTTGTTGTAGAGGCTTTGGAAGATTGTCCACTTACCCTTCGGGAGGGAAGGACTTCTCTGGCTACCCAGAGAACTTCTGAATTGCGTCACCTGAAGAGCAAGCAGCCTTGCCCACTTTTCAGGGAGACCATCCAATGACTCCTCATTGGATATGCACAAAGACCCAATACTTCACACCATCTCGGGACAACACTGGACAGCATAACATCCAGTTCCTGAATCCTTGGTGGGCTGGCTTGGGCTTGGTTGGTACTGCCTTGCTTCCCCTATTCCTTTCCCCCTGTCTTTGTTGGCAGTCATAAACTCATTCCTTAATAGATATCCATCTCAAAGTTTGCTTCCATTGGAACCCCACTGGGGGTGTCTTAAAGTTTAGCCCCCCTTTCACCAAAGCCCAGAGAGCTATCAATCAATAACAACACGGTGATATCCAAGAAAGCAAGACAAGGATTTTTCAATGAGAAGAAGTGAGGCTCACCATCTCTGCCTTCCCAGAACTGGGATTAAAAGCATTCACCATCCTATCCAGCTTTTGTCACAAGTTCTGGAGATTGAACTCAGGCCTTATTGCTTGTACTGTGTTATCTAAACTATCTTTCCACCACTCTACCATTAACTATTCTTATTCTAATAATGTAGAGTCTTGAAGCCTCTGTGTGTAAATTGGGAGTGAGGAGTGTTCAGCTAGGTGACTGAAGTCCTTTACAACTGTGAAAAGTTATTGCAGTCAGTTCTAGAACACTCTTTGTATATCACCCCCCCCAAAAAAAAATCAAAGGACACAATAAAGTCTTACGAGACTTCTCCACTGTGCTAACAGCCTGTAATTCTCATTGATTCTAAAAGGATCTCTGCAGATGTGGGAGAAAAAAAATAATGTGTGCCTCTATGTACTAGAACTGAATGGCTGGGAACCAGCCAAATGCACCAAGAATGACTGTACTTAAGTTTCATGTTGATACCTGGTACTCAAACTAGCTGTGCCACAACAATTCCTGATCCAAATTTGTTGGTGAAAATAATGCGTTTGGAAACTAGAGGGGGAATAGTTATTTGCCTACAAAAGGTATTTAAAGACAGAGATGCTACAATTAACTTGCAAGCCTTTTGTTTTTTTTTTGTTTTTTGTTTTTTGTTTTTTGTTTTTTGTTTTTTGTTTTTCGAGACAGGGTTTCTCTGTGGTTTTGGAGGCTGTCCTGGAACTAGCTCTTGTAGACCAGGCTGGTCTCGAACTCACAGAGATCTGCCTGCGTCTGCCTCCCGAGTGCTGGGATTAAAGGCGTGCGCAGACACCTATAGGAAATTACCTGCAGCAGAAATATTTACTAGGTGTCAACTTGGTCAACTTGCCATTTTTTGTTGGAAAATTCCTAATAAAATAAAGGATAAAAGAAAAAAAAAAACAAGTGTGGCTCAGACAAAGGCATAGACAATGAGGGGTCTCAGAAACCTGCCCTTTCAGAACATAGTTTAAAGGAGAGGAAGCCCCAGACAATTGGATTCAGTCAGGTCTGAGTCACAAGACATTCTTGTGGAAGTAGATTTGTGGATGAGCTGCCCCCAGGAGCATTAACCCACATCTCACATTCTGATTTCACGTTCAACATTGCCCTTCAGGTACCATGCTGACCTCAGAGAAAATCAGCCTTGGGAGATACTGAGGCGGACAGTGTTCTGCTATGGACCATTTGGCAGACCTAATTTTCATGGGAGAGGAATGCCATGGGATTGTGGGTTTGTCCACTGCTGTTTGTTTCTCTCCTGTCTCTGAGATGGAGTTGGGTTCACTCTGAAACTGTGAAGAAATTAGATCTTTGGCCCAAAGGACTGGTGTTCTTTGAAGACAGGATGCTGACCTGTCTTGGTGGAGGAACACACTTACATCCTTGTGCTCTGAACAGGCAATTCTTTCATTTTAGAACTCTGCAGCCATATTTCTCGAATGTTTGGACAGATCCATCTTTTACATCATAGTCCCGGAATGCACCTAGCTGGCTTTTTTATTAAACTCATAAATTAAGATATTTAAAGCATAGTTAATGTTTAGGGGACATGGTTGTCATGATCTAATGGGTCTCTGTCTCTCTTAGAAGTATCAGTGTGAAGCAAGTAGCATATCAGATGGATAATGGGTGAGGGGTTCAAAATCTGTGAGTTAACCAGTGTTAGCTGTATAGCTTGGGTCCCTTTCTTCTCCTACCAGCTCATCAGTTAGTTGTGAATTACTATGTAAAGTGCTCACAACCATGCTAGGTACATAGGACACACCTAATAAGGGAATGGTTATAATTGAAGACAAAAGGGTGTGGCAATCACTAACTTGGTAGCCATTTCTACCATGCCCTAAGATCTTTACAACAGGTGTCTTACATGCTTTTTAAGTGTTAAAATAAATGAAATCTATATGCTCCCATGTGGCTAGATTTTCAATTTCTCCTGTTACAATAGTCGGTAGCCCCCATGTCAGAAAGGCAGGTCTGACTTAAGGAATGGCACATTAGCTTCTGTGAGATTTGTCAGCCACAGCAGCTGGGAGAACTCTCTGGTGAATGTGGGAGAGTGATAAGATTTTAGCACATCATGCTGCTTTCCCTTGCCATCTCTCTCCCTGGTTGTGTTTTTAAAAAGCAATGCAGTTAATTTTCATGAGTGTTTTAAGCCTGAATTAGATATCATATTATAAATATCTCAGAAGTTGAGGAGGACCTCGTTAACAAAAGCAGATTACTAACCTCCTACGAATCAGGATCAGACCCACAGAATCCAAACTTAGGTACCCATAAAATCCACCCGGGTCTGTTTCTGTAGGATTAAAGCACGTGACTGGCGTTTTAAGCCGCCTGCAGATCTGCGACCATGGCATCCAATTGCAGCTGGCTTTAAACCTTGAGCAGGTCAATGGAAGCATGATGATCTCAGGATAATTTGTCTTTTATGTATTTCTATGGCATGATATATAATCCCTCACTGGAAAGGGTCCTTGTGGGTGTCAGCCTCTGCTCCTGCCTGTAATAGAATAAAGAAGTGGCAAATAGGTGATCCTTTATATAAACCTCTTTTTTCCCCCCTGCATAATGTGGGCCAAAGGAGGGGCCTACTTTTGTTAAAGCAGGGACAAGGACGTGCAGCACAGAAGCCATTCTTGATTTGCTTCAGTGGTGTATATACATACTTTCAAATTCTTCCCTTGCTGTAGTGACAGTCTGGATAGACAGAGAGCTCTTTGCCTCTAAAAGGTCCTATTTTCTCTTGAGCTAGCTGGGGCACCCCAGGCTGGGTGTAGTAAAGATCTTCGAGGAGGTAATTGTGTTCTGTGGAGACACAGGAGCCCGAGAGGATGGAGAACTGATTTTCTCTGTGTCTGACCCTGTGAGATGCTCCCTGCTTAAGTGCTGATGATCAGGCATTCACCAGGGCCTTACGGGAAAACATATAGCAGACTATAGAGTAAAACTTTTCACTTAACATTTCAGGCATGCTATGGGATGGATGGTAAGATGGCTCAGTTGGTAAAGTCTATCCACAAGTAGTATAGTATATGTAACATTGGACCCAAGTACAATCCCCAGAACCTGTGTAAAAAATAAAAATTAATTAAAAATAAAAGCTGGGTGTGGTGTAATCTCAACTTCAGTGCCAGGAAGACAGAGACAGATTCATCCTTGGGACTCCTGGGTCAGCCAGCCTAGCTTAATCAGTGTGCTCCAGGCCAGCGAGACCAACCTAAGATTGGTGGAAGGCTCTTGAAACCCAAGGCTGTTCTCTGTTCTCCATGTGCACAAGCACATGTGTGGGTATGCACACACACACACACACACACACACACACACACACACACACACACACAGATTCACACACACATACAGAGTCAAACATACTCAGAGTCAGAAGCACAGTCAGACGTACAGTCACACACACAGTCACACATATAGTCAGATACACAGTATCACACAGACAGAGCCACGCACACAGAGTTACACACAGAGTCACACACAGAGAGTCACACACAGTCTCTCTCTCTCCCTCTCCCTCTCCCTCTCTCTCTCTCTCTCTCTCTCTCTCTCTCTCTCTCTCTCTCTCTCTCACACACACACACACACACACACACACACACACAACACACACACATGCGCTCGCTCACACTGCTTACCTCTGAACTGGAAAGTTTTTATCTTTGCAGCACTGCCTTTCTCTAGCTCCTTGTAGGTGGGAAATACTGAAGGTTTGGGATGCTGCAAATAGAACAGGTGGGAATGTACTGGTCTGCTTCCCCCAGGCTTGGTGCAGCACAGGGAAGCAGCTCTCCTGGAGTCAGGCATTTCTTCCAGCTTCTGCTCAGCATCCACAGCAGAATCCCTATAGGGTGGTCTGCAGCAACATTGGCAAGTGGCAGGACCAAGCAGGCTGAGTCTGGGCTCTGCAGCTCATCCAGCTCCCTCTTCTGCAGAGGCTAAATGCATGCTCTCTCTGGACCTTGCTGGTTTGATTCCGTTAGTTTGCTTTTTCTCTCTTGAGGATGTGCTGTTCACAAATTCCTCCCCATGTTCCCTTCTCTCCCTATCTCCTTTCTTCTTTTCAGCTTCATTTTCTTTCTGTATAAGGAAACAAATGGCTTCTATGAATATGAGCTATTGTATAAGTCAACCCGAGGGCCCACAGAAAAGGGCAGTGGTGGCAAAGGAAATGACAGGCAACCTCAAGGAGAGGGTAGACAACTTCATCGGATGAAGTGGAAGCGGGGGTACTTCAGGGTATTAGAGTCCAAGAGGTTTGAACTCCTAGCTACATAGCTGTGTCACCTGGGAAAACCATTACCCCTCTCAGGGAGGCCTAGGTTTCTCATCTGTAAAATGGAATCACTGCACTGACTACCATTGTCATCATGGCAATTGCAGTTAATTAATTAGGCAATTAGTTGGATGGAATGTAGGGTTGAGCTCTGTGGTTGATGCTGGGATGAAATAGACTTGTTCCCTTGCAATGACAATGGAGTTTATGTGTCACAAGGCATGAAGGCTGCAATCTGAATAAGGAGGGTCTATGGTTTTCACTGAATTGCCAGAGAAGGGACCCGGAGAATTGCGTACCTATGGTATTGTGATAGCTCTGGTCCCAGAGTGAAGCAAGCTCTTCTGGTTTTTCTCATTCCAGGGGCACTTTGCCTAAGGACCACTGAGTAGGCTGTGAGTAGAAAGCCATAGGCCTCCAATCTTTTTAATGCAGGGAGTTCACATTCAAGAATCAGGAGGAGGAATTTGCTTTGAAGTTTGCTGGTTCACCATGTGTCCTTGGCAGGGACACCCTGTCTATCCTCCTTGCTTCTGTCCATCATTGTGAGCAGGTGGCTAGGGGCTGGCAGAATACCTCAAACCTTAGAAAGAAAGAATGCAGCCATTGAGTGAAAATCTTAATAACATGGTGCCTGGGTTTGAATTCACAGAGTATTTTCTCTGAAGTGCTCTGAGGCACAGCAGTAATAGGGTTTGGCATGATTTTCTCTCAAGAATGGAAGAAGAACACAAAGCATTGATGGCATTTGCTGGAAGTATCTGGGCCAGGGCCAGCCAGGAAAACTCATCTCCTGCTCAGGTCTGAGGCACCAGGCCTTGTACTTCAGGGGATGTTTGGATCCTCTCCTTGTCATTTTTCTCTCCATAACTTCCCCTCATGGGGGCTTGTGTAACCTCCTCAGAGCAGGCTGTGGGCTGTGCCTGTTAGAAGACTGGGAAGGGAAATGCAAACGTGTTTTTGGCAGACACAGCATCTACTTCTAGAAATTAATTCCCTATCAGCAGGCCAGAAGTCAAGTGTTTTAAAAGACTCATCTTGGACTTAGGGCATATGTAAGGGGTGGAGTGAAAGGTCTCTTTTGGTTTCGATTAGGGGGTCCAGGAAAGGAAGGAGGGGATAGCCAAGCTGTCCTGTGGAATCTTCCTCAGAGCCTGAGTGCAGTGGATTAATTTTAGGCCTAATAGCGGGCATGAGAAATATGCACAAGCCAGTGGAGTTCACTTCCTGGCCTCAGGTGAAAGGCTGCCAGGCCAAGCAAAGGCTCCTGAGGAGATTATCATTATTTTTACATTTAGTTAGAAATTGACAAACTAATTGTCAAGCCCACTGTCAGGAAACTGACAACCCATTAGAGATGATTGCGAGCAATTTTTCCCTATTATTTGTAGGAGAGGCACACAGCCTCATCTTTGGTACTTACTGCTATGGAGAAGTTAGAGGTCCATCAGTTTCTGCAGCTTAGAGCCATGGTTCCTGCTGCACCAGCCTGCCCTGTGTTGTGTGGGCTCCTTGTTTATCCTCAACCTTAGCTAGAGAGATGGATGATTTGTTTTTCTGATTGCCTGGGTGATTCTTTCCCTGTCTCTTCATTTTCTACCTTTTCTCCCTTCCACACACTCTTATTATCCCTGGCCAGCTCCCAAGACACAGTTAATCTAAAACACAAGAAAACAAAATGGAAGGGAAAGGCAAGACTTCAACTCTTCTGGGAAGGACACCTTAAACACTGAAAGAAAAGCCTCTGGGACTTTGGTTGTTTCCATGGGGTTTGAACAAAATCAGATTATTTTTTAAGAAACACTTACTGGAGTGAGATACCTCATGAGTAAGAAAGCTTACTGAGCAAGCATGAGGAACTGAGTTCAAATCCCCTGCACCATATAAAAGATGAAGTATTCTTGGAAGCTAATGCTGGGGGCTGGCAGAGACAAGAGGATTCCCCAGGAGCTTGCTGGCTGCCACCCTATCCCAGACTCATCGAGAAACTGTGTTGCAAGTGACTAATGCTAGAAAGTGGCTGTGCTGGAACTCATTCTGCAGACCAGGCTGGCCTTGAACTCAGAGATCCACCTGCCTCTGTCTCTCAAATGCTGGGACCAACTGCCGGAGCTACCACACCCAGCTTACTTTCCACTTATAAATATCTGAATAAGGACTGAAACATGAGCGGAGTATCCAGTTGTCTTGGTTATAAAAGAGAAAGGTCTTCCATGTCCCTTCTGTTGAGGGCTATTCCACTCCAGCCTCTTTGCTGAGGTAGGCAGGAAGAGACAGCCCTCAGAGGTTAGTTCAAGGGTACGATTTCCTGTTCAAGTCACAGTCTGCTTGGCTTACTCTCTTGGGGGAGGGAAGTCATGCTCTCTGAAGGCTTTTCTATACCCTCATATTTTCCATGGACTTCTGTGATTGGGATGTGACATGTTCCCATATGTATATGTACATATGTACACACACACACACACACACACACACACACACACACACCATACAAAATATCTTGGTCCATCTGGTAGATATGAAGGTCACAAAGTCCATTTTAATGGAATGATCTCTCATATTCATTGTTTCTATGTCAGTTGTCCATGATTTGTTAAATCATGAGATGCAAAGACATTAGAAACAATTAAAATCACTGCCAGTCTTCTTCCACAAGTATAGTTCATTCATTCTGGAACACTTTGTGATGAATTCTTAATAATACTTCCTCTAGGAGGATATATTCAAAGTCATTTGTTCTAGTGCTCAATGCTCAGTGCTATAAACTGTGTCTGATTTTAGTCATACCCCAGAATTTCACTGACTTTGAGTGTCTTGTAGATTGTCAGTTCTTGAAAAATACCAAATAACAACTCTCTCTTCAGAACTCAACTCAACAGTTCTCTTCAGAAAGGGCATGGAGACTGTTACTTTCCTATTGACTGTTAGAGTCTACCCCTACACCCAATTTAGTGGTTTAGAAGAACACAGATTTAGTATTTTGTGTTTCTGGGAGTCTGAGGTCCAAAATGGGTCCCAGAGGGCTAGAGAAATGGTTCAGCAGTAAAGAGCATGTACTGCTTTTGCAGAAGACCCAAGTTCAGTTCCTAGCACCCACATGTCAGTTCACAACAGTCTGTGATTCCAGCTCCAGGAAATCAAGACTCTTCTGGCCTCTGAAGACACTGTACTCACGAGCACCCCAGCTCTGCATTCACATATATATATATATATATATATATATATATATATATATATATATATATATGAGGATAAAATAAAACCTTAAAGAAACCTAAAGTGGGTTTTATCCTGTCATAGGTCCACCTTACAGATAGACACTCTAGAGGACTATGAGCACTCTAGGGGTTGGTCAACTCTGTTGTCTTCCCAGTCTTTAGAAGAGGCCCACATCCCTTGGATGGGCATTCTCCTCCCGTCAGGAAATCTGGCGATTGCCTCACCCCAGCCCATGTCTTCCTGAAACATCTCCTGTTCAGACTCTCCTGCTGTTGCTTTAGAAGGACCCTGGGATTAACGGACCTCTTTGTTCCTCCAGGATACCCTCCCCACACCAGTCTTTTAACTAACCACATCTGCAAACATCTCCTCTGCTGTGTGGGGAACTTAGTCATAGGTTCTTAGGATTAGGGTAATATTCCATTTCTCTTCCAGAACAAATGCACTTGACATGGCTCCTGTACCTGTCCCCAAACTAAAACAAAAAGCCCTTCTGCTAGTGTCATCATGCTTCCAGACCTCCCCCCCCCCCACACGCAGTCACTGTTCTTTGTGTTTCTTGATAGTTGGGCAGGTTTTGATTTCCACTGTAGCATTTTCTCCGGTGGGAGACTCAGAGGGAGGCTTCTTCTGAATGTTAGTTTCTCCGGGAATCCCAGCCCCGAGAAGCCGGGGTGCCACCTCTCTGCACAGTGTGAAAGGTTTTCAATCTGCCCCTTCCTTTTTCCTTTTGCACATCCCCCTAGTGACTGTTGGCAGGTCAGACAGGTAGAAGAGTAACAGACCCTCTGTTAACATCATGCAATGTCCTTCAGGCAAAACACAACCTTTTCCATTCCGTGTTCCCACCTCCTGTGGCTCAGTCAGGACTTAAAGGGGGAAAGTGAAATACAACCTGTTGGGCCTGGCACCGCTTAACCATGCTAGCCTGTGTACCGGGCAGCCGGCTGTGCTGGCATTGCAGCTGGGCTTGGCAAGATACTCTGTTTTCACCATGGCCTGGAGCAGGACCGGGTGACAAGTGGTTATAGAAGAATGATAGAGGCAAACAATGGCCGCCTGAGAGGGAGGTGAGCAAGAGGCAGACAATGGCTGCCTGAGAGGGAGGTGAGCAAGAGGCAGTACTAAGACTGGCAGGTTGTTCAGAGAGCTACAAAAGGTGACTATCAGTCAGTTCGAAATTTCCCCTCCCTCCTTTCACTCCTTCTCTCTCCCCTTTCCCCATTTACCACCTTCCCTCCTCCTCATTCCTCTTTCTCTTCCCTTGCTGATTTTTGGTTAGGTCCCTTTCTTTCAAGGCAAAAATGCTCTGCAAATATCTCCAGGCTTCCTGATCCTCAGATCCGGTGACTGTTTCCCCAGAACGAATTAGTTTGTTTTTCACTGATGGACTTTTAAAAGGATTATCATTGGTTTTGCAAATTCCATTAGAAATTATCATCAGCAATTACCAAATGTCGATCATGACTTTGGTTGGTGATTATCAGTGTTTGTGTCCTCGGGTTGCCAGGTAATATCTTTTTAATTTGATAGAAAAATCAAAGGAAGGCAGTGGCAGGCGTGTGTGTGTGTGTGTGTGTGTGTGTGTGTGTGTGTGTGTGTGTGTGTGTGTGTTGTTTGTATCTTTGCAGTATTCGACAATCCCTAACAACAATAACTTCTTAATGGAGATTTAAAATCTTATTAAATATTGCTCAGTGGCTTACAAAGTTTTGTATGCAGTAAGTCATGGAGAACCTTGGTAAGGGCAGGCTTCTTAGTCCTATGCCCAGAGTTCAGTATTCAGTAGCTCTGTATGGCCCTCTTCAACATGCATTTCCACAGATTCTCAGGTTATTAACACAGGGGCATGTTGTTGGCTGGAGGGGCACGTTGGTGGCTGGATCCAGAGGGATGGTGAAGCCAGCTGCCCCTGAACCTTCCACTAGTCCTTCTTGGTATTTTCATGCAGCGTGCTTTTCTCTAAGTGGGGAGTTTTGCTTTTTTGCAACCCAGGAAGGAGTCTTTCCCCAGCTCTGTGTTTCACCTGCATTGCTATTTTCAGAGCTTTTGGTTTCAGTTTATTCCCCGGTACAAGAACTGAAGGATGAACTGAAATCAAATACATTTGGCTAGGAGTGGGATGTCTGTCAGACCCAGGCATTGATCTCCTGGAGCTTGAGCTCTCGGAGAACGTCTCCCCAGCGAGAATCGCAGTGAAGATTCTAAAGGTTACATGGAATAGGCCTGATTTCTGAGCTTCTCTGGGGAGATCACTTAATTTATAAAGCAAAAAGGGGAGAAAGCTGCCACATACCCACAACTCCCCCTCGTTAAGTAACCAGAGCACGGTTCCTGTTATAGGAGAAAATAGCGTGTTGATTAGCGTGTAAGCCAGAAAATACCCCCGAGCAGTGAATCTTTAAAGATGAAATAGTTGCACTTTGGAAGATGGAAAAATGGCAAAATGAAATCTGGGTAGAACCGGAGTCGGCTTTGGGGAAGCTAGGTTTCTGCGTGCGCGCTCATGGCATTCAGACACCAGGGGGCAGCATTGCACTTTGGTTGGAAAACAGTCTCCCAGGAAGGCAGCCCTTTAAAGGAACATAACATCTATGTGAGCAAAGCTAAAAACCAGAACATTAGCAAGCACCAGAAAACCAACAACACAGAACCCAAGCTCTCTTTGTTATAATGTGCCGCCTTTGTGTCTTCTGTGTTTGGAATTTAATATTGTAGTATTAAGACTCTCTGGGCCATATCACGTCAGTTCATAAATACATGCTTAGGGGTGGTGGTGGATACGTAGTGAGATTACATTTTATACTTTCTGTTTTTTCTTCGATTTGCCTTTCTCAGCTCATTGTTCTTGCATTACTGCCAAGGACCTGCTCTCCTTCAAGGTAAAGCCAGACCTTCTGTGGGTTGCCCCTTGGTGTGCCTGGTCAGTTTGTGAAGTTCAGTGGAAGTGAGGTGAGCTTGGCTGGAAAGTTACCCTTGGTGCCAAACTGGGTTCCTGATTTTCATGGTTGTCGGGGCCCACAAAAATGGCTTCGCTTCATCTTGGCTTAAGGTCAGAGAGTTCAAAACTATCTTTAATCTTCCAAGGTTAAAGTTATAAGACCTAAAGGTCTAAGATATGGCTACTGTAGAATGTTTGATCTTGGTGGTGGATGTCTTATCTAAATAATAAGAGACTTGCTTGAGGTGTGGTTACTCTTAAACTTCAAGGACAGACAACGAGAAATTTAGTCTTAAGATGGGTTACCAAATGTTTGGAGAATTAAGGAAGAAAGTCTGTTTCTTCCTTGTATCTTGAAAAAGAAGTTTTTGCCTTTTTGGTTGGGGTATTTAAGGATGTTGAAGAATAAACTTGGGGTGTCCAGTATTCACTGGATTGCCTTCCTGACTCTTCTGTGTCTCTGTCTTTTCCTTAGCATCTTTACCTGCTGTTTCTCAATCCATATTCCCCCTCTCAGGCACGAACCTGGCAAGTCAGCTGGATCTGACTGAAGCCCCACAAAGACTTACAACACAGGGTCCTGGCCCTTCCCTAGGATTATAGTTCTGATGAGGCATCCTCGTGGATATACTTTCTGAGGAGTAAAACTGTGGCTCTGCAGGAGGTGATACAGAATGAAAATATGTGAATGTTTTGCATCTTTGAAATGGACCCCTATGTCACACTAAGAACAAATCCATCCTTTGACACTAGAAACTGAAACTCCACCACTTTCCTTGCTCAGGGGTAGATCCCAGGCTCAGCACAGTGAGTACCTGCTGCCAACTGCTTGATGAATATTTGTAGAGTGAATGAGCTTATTTCAACACTGCAGCCATAAGCATGCCTGTCTCCTTTCTCGGCTTTGCTCTTGACTAGTGACTAATGTGGGCCACACAAGGATGGCCCGTCCACTTGGCTGTGCCTCAAGTGTTGTTTGTTTTCTCTCTGGGCTTGCAGAGTCACAATGACTGAGAGTTTTTTTGAAAGATAAGATACTTTTGCTTCTCTGATATTTGCATACACATTTACATTCAATTACAGCCTTAATCCTAGTTTTGTGCATGGATTTCACAAAACCAGATTAAAGTTCCCCCTCTGCATGGAGGTTGTCCTCCCCCACCCCCATTTCTTCCCTTCCAGGTTGGGAAACTTGACTTTGAGCAGGGGCAGAAACATGAACAGGGCAGGGACTAACAGGCATCAGGAAGATTAATTACCCTCCTTGGAATCTAGCTTGACTGGGCGAGGTGAGACAGTTCAATTATGTAATCATGTTGGCACTCTTGACTTCCCAGGCCCCGAGTGCTAGGACTGACCTCTACTGAATTTTAATTTATAGGAGGAACTCACTCTCCTCCTTGTAACTCCCTGGTGAGCCCTCAGGCTGGGGGAGGGGGGAAGCCGACAATTTTGGAAGAAGATGCTCCAATCTCTGGCATCTCTCCAGTTCCTGCAAGAGTGTTCTCAATGTTCCTGTTAGAAAGCTGTGGTTGGGCCTCCTGGCTGCTTCTCTAGGGCCATGTGGATTCTCTTTCTCTAATAGCCTTGTAAGGCTTTCCCCTTTGCCTTGAGAATGGCTCCCCATTGAAGCTACAGGTCAGGAAGCTTCATTAGTCTGGAATTTATTAGAGGTTGGAAGTCTGGAGATCCTCATGTGATGACTTTAGATGTTATTGTCTGTTGTGTCCAACACGGTAGGCAGTGACCAAATGTGGCCATTAGCACCTGAACCGTGGCCAGTGCAATTAAGGGACTGAATTTTTAATTTGAATTAATGTAAAGTTCAACAGTTATCTATGGCCAGTGGATACTCTATTGGGCAGTGAAAGATTGGGCCTTACCCATAATGTCCAGCGGAGATGCTGGTCTCTGTGTGTGGCTTGATTGTTGTGCTAGCACACAAAGGACTCCCCCACCCTCACTACTGTTAGAGCTCCATTTTTTTTTCTACCATGTCCTCTAGTTTTTCACTATCACCCCCTACACATCGAAGATACAGCTCAGTTATGAGAAAGGACCAGAGAATGGAATTTTCCTTTTACTGTTAGGAGTCCTTATATCCTTGGCAAATGACTTTAATCACAGTGAAAAGCATACTCTCCCCAAATGAATGTCAGGCCAATCGGCTGTGATGGTGCCACTGAGTGCTACCCTGCCTGTTACTGAATCATATACTGTGATGTTGTCCCCATGTGCTGCACTTCCTGGTACTGGGCCATCTTCTGTGATGTTGCCACTGAGTCCTGCATTTTCTGGCCCTCTTTGGCATAATGTTCCCAAGTTGATTGGAGACTTGGTACACAGACAGAACCAGGTGACAGTTTGTCTTTGATAACAAGCTTGTGAAAAACTAGCCTTGTAAAGCAAATTATGCTCTAAACTATACACGAGGAAAAAGATATTGATCCCCAGAACTCAAGTAAAAAACAAACTGGCAGATTACACACTTGCACGCACACACACACACACACACACACACACACACACACACACTCTCTCTCTCTCTCTCTCTCTCTCTCTCTCTCACACATACACGAACATGCATTCCAGCATGCACAGCTGCACATGTGTATACACACACTGAAGGCATAGGAGATGAAGTACCACAGGAATAAAAATGAAAGACTGAGTTACCACAATTCTCCCAATTTAAGCAGAGTGATAGAATCACAACTAAGGAGCCTTCATCTTCCAACATTCAACTCTCCCTCAACTCAACAAACTCACTATTCTGCTACCACCATCCCACACCACTTCAGCATATCCTAGGTGCTAAAGTTTCACAAACAAGAGGAGAAAAACAACAATAACAACAATAAAAGCCCCAAGTCTCTACAATCTCTCTCTGGCTCCTGTGGTTTACCTTGCTAGTTAATTTGAGGCAGACCATTGAGTGCTCAGAGTGACAGGAACAGCAGCCAATCTGCTGTTGTACAAGCAAGTGCATATAGCCTGGTTGCTAATGCCTTGAGAAATGTCTGCAGAAATGCAGCTCACAGGGATGGTTCTTTAAATTAAGCGAGGTTTGTAAAGAGCTCATTTACTGCCTGACTTAGAGCTAACTCCTGTGGCAGAATGGAATTCAAGGCTAGATGCCAATGAACAGAAAGCAGCTTGGGTACCAAACTGTGAGCCTGTGAGTGGTGGGGAAAGGAATGATATTAGAATAGAAGGCATCCTGAGATGCAAGGCAAGGAAAAAAAACAGAAGGATGCATCCTAGACACAATGTATGGATGGGTTTCTCAGGAAGGCTGGGATGCTCAGAGTGAAGAGAGAGACTGGGAACAAGAAAGAAAAGAGCAAGAGAAAATACCCTGTTTGGCTTCCTGAAAGGGGCATGGTTGAAAACAGTCATTGAAGCAGAAGACTAGACAATAGCAGGTTTTTTTTTTTTTTTTTTTTTTTTTTTTTTTTTTTTTGGGATTAAAGGCATGTGCTGCCAATGCCCAGTTTCAATAGCAGGTCTTAAGCCAAGCTACTTGAGCTTCAATTATATGAATAAAATACATTAACAAACAAATGCTGAACTTACACGCTACTCTCCCTAGACTAACTGTTTGCCTATAACAGGAGGAAATTTTCAGATTCACCAGTACAACTGACTACAGGTTTCTTGGAGAAAAATTAAATAGCACTGAGAAGGTGGTTCTCTCTTTGTATCCTGGCCTCTCTCCTGGCCTTCCATCCCAAGGCCATCTCTTTGGATTTTCTCTTCAGACAGACAGATCATGACTGATTGATATCTAATTGCAAAGCTTGTTATTCATGTCAGGGACTGTAGAAGAACAGAACTAAAAGAATGTAGGTATGTTATTAAAGTAGATTTATTAGATTGGCTTATGCTGTAAGATTTGGGTAGTTCAACAAGGGCTGTTGGCATCCTTGGCTGCCTGCTGGGAGGTGCCCATACTGAGAGCAGGTTTGCCTCCTTCAGTTAATCTTCTCAGGAAACATTCTCACAGGCAAGCTCTAGGTGACAACCAGGGTTAACCATCACAGAGATTCTCATTTTGATGGCCTGTAGAACTTATGTCAGAACACAGTCCCAGGGTCCAGAATACTGATTTGGATTCTTAAGGGAGGGCAGTAAGAAACCCAGGCCATGAAACTGTGAGAAATCAGGAGAGTTATAAAAATGTTAAAATGTTGAGGTATAGAGATGCAGAGATCTGGTAGTTAAATATATCCTCCAATCATAGTTTTATGGACTACCTTTTGCTTTCTTGGCTGGAAACTAGAGGTAAATGAGTGAGAGAGTGTTTGTGTCTTGCCATAAATTATTAGGTAGCAAACTCTAATAGCTCTTCACATAATTACTGAAGAAACAGCAAATTCTAAAATATGAATATGCCTGATTGGGAAGTGCATTTGAACTCTGAGGTCTCTGTGTTGGAATCTACTTGTGAGTTCTACTCTTTCTCCGGAGCTGGACCATTTCTGTGTCTCCAATGCTCCTGGCCTGTCATTTCAGTGAGTATAGGATCTCCTGCCCAGGGCCAGGGTAGGAATTAGAGGGAGGAACTAAAAGCCTAAACCACCAGACCAAGGTCTGGGTCATGCCTTGAATGTGAACATGGAAGAATTACTTTCCAAACCCCAGTTTCTTCCACAGGGGCACATGGGAAGTGGGTGCAGGCATTACTCCTCTTTGAGTTGTAATCATTAAATGAACAAGGTGTAAGTTGTGCTTAGTAGACGAGTGCTCGGGGCATGTGACCATCAATCTGAAAGATCTCTTTTCGCATGGAGCAGAGAACTATCTGCCCTCCTCGGTGTCCACGTGTTTTCTCTGCCTTCCACTATGTTTGTAGGAGTAATTCTTACCTCAAAAACCATGACTCAGGTGATATTGTTCTCGAGGGTTTTGGGCTCTGGCCATTTTGCTTGTGCATGTTGTTGTGGGTGCAGTTTGTAGGAGGGCCAGCTGTGCCATATTTCCATGCTGATGCTGGATGGCTGTGGGTCATCACAGTTGTGCCAGTGGCACAGAATGAGCCAATGGCAGAAGAATGGTAAGTTATTTTATTTTTTGAAAGGTATTTGGTCTACTTTTCTTTCTATTGCAGGGATAGAATACCCCAAGGAAAGCAACCCAGGGGAGAAAGCATTTCTTTTGATTTAGAGTTTCAGAGTGATAGACTCTGTCATGGTCAGGAAGGTGTGAAGGTGGACACATGAGGCCAGCTTGTCACGTGTCAGTAGTTACAAAGTGGAGGGTGCACAGCAAGGAGGTGCAGGCTATAAAACCTCAAGGTTCACCCCCAGCAAGACTCTACTTTGTAAAGGTTCGATGACCTTTTCAAATAGTGTAGCTTGCTAGGGACCGGGTGTTTAGACACATGGGCCTAAGGGGGGCATCTCATATTTAAGCCATTGTTGTGGAATATTCAACTATGTAAAGATGTGTCACATTTGCTTATGCTGTGGAATATTACATTAACTGTGTGAAAGTGTGTTACATTTGTTTATGCTGCCTTTGCTAATAATGAAAAGATGAGTTACATTTGTTTCACCTTGCCTGCCCAAGGCACCTGATTGGTCTAATAAAGAGATGAATGGTCAGTAGCTAGGTAGAGAGAGGGATAGGTGGGACTGGCAGGTAGAGATAATAAATAGGGGAAATCTAGGCTTGCGTAGAACAAGAGAAGAGAGAAGAGAACAATGGAGAAAGAGAGGCACAGGCTTGGGGTCAGAAGCCAGGCAGCCACCAGCCAGCCAGACACGAGAAGCAGGAAAGTAGGACATACAGAAAGAAAGGGAAAAAAGCCCTGAGGTAAATGTAGATGAAGACAAACAGAATAAGTTATAAGAGCTAGCTAGAAATGAGAGCTAAGCTGGGCCAAGCTAATGTTAAGTCTCCATGTCATGATTTTGGAGCTGGTTGGTGGCCAAAAAGGAAAAGTTTGGTACAAGCCATGTAGCATCAGTCCAGGATTATGCCCAAATTCTAACTGAGCCTTGTTCTTGATCCCTGCTGGGCAGTATATAAGATGGAGAAGGGTCTAACACCCTGTGGGAATTCAAACACATCACACTCAAGGACAAGCAATCAGGACTCTAATGAGGGAAGAAGAATTTAATTCAATAAAAACCTATTAGAACTGACAGTACAAATGTAAACAAGTCCCTGGTGAGAAATCTTACTGTCTTCCTCATGGCTGCATCCCTTGGCACACATAACCAATCATGGAAAGCAGATGCTCACAGGGTCTCCACAGAACAGGGTGGCACTTGCACTGTCTTTAGCCTGTGGCATCACCCCGAATTTGTATCAGAACCATGGACCTGGTAGTTTGGGGGTAATCTCATAAAGATAACATTTACTTTGTCTCAGATTTAGAGTAAGGTCTTGTGGTTAGAGAAAGCTATTGCTGGGGATTGAATTTCTATTTCTATTTTCAGGAGATTTAGGCATGGGAAATGGATCTGTACTCAGAATTGGTTTCCTGTGAGATTTTTAGTACATCATGCTGAAACTAACATTCTGCCTTCATATTTCATATCTGCCTATGAACAAGTGACTTACATTAAGTAGTATATCTAGCTGTAACTCTCTCTCTCTCTCTCTCTCTCTCTCTCTCTCTCTGTGTGTGTGTGTGTGTGTGTGTGTGTGTGTGTGTGTGTGTGTGTGTGTGTGTGTGTATGTGAGCACTCATTCATGCCATGGTATGTGTGCATGCATGTATGTAAACATTCGCTCAATCCATGCCATGGTGTGTGTATGTGGCCACTCACTTATGCAGTGCTGTGTGTGTACTTACTTATGCAATGGTGTATATGTGGAGGTCTGAGAACTTGAAGGACTTGGTTCTCTCTTTCCACATGTGGGTCCAAGGTATTGAACCCAAGTCATTGGTTTTGGAATCAAGTGCCTTGACCTGCTGAGCATCTCACTGGCCTGCATCCAGCTATGTACATGGCTCCTGGGGAGTCACACTCACATCTTCAAGCATTTGTGAAAAGTGCCTTACTGGCTGACCCGTCTCTCCACACTGAACATACTTCTGAAGGCATGGAAATTTCCCTTCAGTCAGAGCATGATTTTCAAGACTTTTCCTCAGGCTGGTTGTGAGTTGCTGCTTGTCTTGGCACACTTACACTTTAGCCAACAGTACTGAGTCTCTGTTTGGCAGGTATTATTAGCAAGAGAAATTAGGCAGTGTTGCTTTTTAAGGTTATGCAACAGTAGCAACAATTCCTTGGAAAAAACCCCACTTTGTTTTTTCCTGTGCTTTAGAGCACTGTCTTATTTGTTCTTTCCTTAAAAAGAGAATAAATCTAAATATTGGCTTTATAAGTAAATAGTATTTAGTTGATTAGTAACACTGCAGGTAAATTTACTAATAGCATTTAGATGTTCTGTTTTCCTATTTTATAGTATTTCTTCTAAATGCATCACATTCTTATTCATTTTCATCTTTAACAACCCCACATCCACACATCCACATATGTGTGACATGTAGTGTATGCATTTTGTGTATGTGGTATATGCTCATGTGTGTGTGTGTGCCCACCAAGGCATGTGCCAAGCTGGAGGCAGACATTAGATGGCCCTGTCCATCACTTTCTTTAGTCCTTTGGAATAGGGTCTCACACTGAAACTGGAGCTAGGTTGATTGGCCAGCAAGTCCCAAGTGCTCCCTTTGTGTCTATCTTACCACAGTGCTGGGGTTGCAGATGCATGTGGCCACTCCTGGCTTTTAAATGGGGGTGTGTATGTTGATTTGAACTAAGGTTGCTCTTGACCACTGTGCCATCTCTCTAGTTCCTGTATTCGAAACAGTTCCATGTATCCCAGGATTGCCTTGAACAAGCTGCATAGCTGACCATGAGCTTGAACTTCTGATCCTTTACTCTGGAATAACTCCCGCATTCTGGAATAACAGGTGTGGCTGCCACCACACCTGGTGTATTTAGTTTTGGAGATGGAACCCAAGGGCTTTGCACGTGCTAGGCAAGCTCTCTACCAACTCAGCTACATTCACAGCCCACCTTTAGCTTTTCTTAATAGTAATTCATATACAAAAGCAAGAGGCTCATTGCTTCAGCATAGCACAGTAGTTCTTTAACTGTGGCTTTTGTGCTCTAGGCATCTGCAAGAGTATTGTAATAGGCCCAGAATACTGCATTTGAACTGTGTTCTGGTTGTGACGATAAATAATATCTTAAACACAAGCATCATGCTCACTCCCCAACATGTTTAAATAGAAGGTTAAGAAAAATGTGAATTCAAAGTTACTTAAGAAATACTAGGTACTAGGTATTATTATTATTATTATTATTATTATTATTATTATTATTATTTTGGTTTTTTGAGACAGGGTTTCTCTGTGTAGCTTTGGAGCCTATCCTGGCACTCACTCTGGAGACCAGGCTGACCTTGAACTCAGAGAGATCCACCTGCCTCTGCCTCCTGAGTGCTTGGATTGAAGGCGTGTGCCAGGAACACCCAGAAATATTAGGTATTATTGCTGTGTACATATGATGGTGGTGGTGGTGGTGGTGGTGGTGTGTGAGTGCATGCTCGCCATGAGTGCTTGTGAAGGTCCAAGGGCAACGTTGCAGAATCTGCTATTTCTTTCCACCTTTATGTGGGTTCCAGTGATCTGGATCATCAAGCTTGCATGGTTATTGTTCTTGTTTGTCTGATGTGGGATTTACTATACAGCTCAGGATGGCCTTGAACCTCTGGTTCTCCTGTCTCTATCCCCCAAGTGCTAGGACTATAGATGTGTGCTATCACACCTGGTCTATGCAGTATTAGGATTTGATCCCATAGATTCACACATTTCAGACTCTGAACTACATCCCCAATCCAGGACTTGATACTTTCATGTTTCTATCTTGGAAACCAGACTAGTAGTTTCAAATATATTAGAAAGTCAAATTTTTTTCTTTTGTGTACCTAGAGACAGGAGTGCTCATTTGAATAACACAAAGTCTGAATATAATTTCTTAACCAACAGCGAATCTCTTCCTGACAATGCTCACCTGTGCTTTGTTGGTTTTGTCCCCCATGATTAAAACACTCTGATGTGTGCACCTTGGTGTCTCTCCTGTGTCCTGTGCCCCCTGTCTTCTTCACCCCTTAGGATGGAGAGTATGAACACATTCATTCCCAGTCTCAGCTTGTTCCATCCCTCTTTTGATCTCCCTCCTGTTTCATCATTAATTCTGTAATTTCCCTACCTCTTGTCAAGTCTTTGTGCTAGGAGCAGTTGTGGGCAGCTCACAGCCAGGACCTTTCTGCCTCTCATATTCTTTGCAGAGGCACTTAAAATAGTAAACAGGAGAGCCGAGAATTCCCAGTGGTGCCCTGTTGCCCGCCTCCTTCCACATGCCTGCAGGCCTACTCACTGGCAACTCAGGCACGCGTCAGCATGCAGGCCCCTGGCACACTGCAGTGAAGTCTGTACTCTCTGTTTTTAGTGTGGGTCACACCTGGGCTTCTCTGTGCATGTTGGGATTTCCTGTGACCTTAACTTTTCAGCCACCGCAGAGAAGGGCGACACTTTTGTGCTTCATAGGACAAAATCCAATGACTTCTGAAGAATAGAAGTAAGCCAAAGAAGGAGGAAGCGTGCAGGGGTCACAGCAGGCAATGCAAAAGTTTTCAAATTTCTTTGTGAGAGAGTAGTGTCTGAGGGACAGTGGCTTCATGCTGAATGAGCATTCTGAAATGGAAGGTTGCTGACCTTGGGCTCCTGAAGGCCTCTGGCCCGGAAGCTTGTACAGGCCTATTGCTTTCTTCCTGACTTCCAAGGACTCCCAGAGGCTCCCTGTGGTAGGAGAAGTCCCCTGACCACTCCCTGCTGAGTTGCTTGTCACCTTAAGACTCTCTGGAGTGAAAACCAGGAGCTCTTGGACCAAGCCTTCCCAGCATAATGTCCTTTTAGGCCATCGGTGTGATGGGAGGCTGCCCTGAGGAGCATGCATAGGACCCAATATGAGGTCTATGACATCTTAGGCTGATTAGCCAATATTCCTCCCTGTTTTACCAAGATCAGCACTTTGCATTTGGGACTAAGGGTTGGGGAGGTGTGTTTTCTTTGTATTTAGAGTCTTCTCT
Source organism: Cricetulus griseus (assembly GCF_003668045.3). Taxonomy (NCBI): domain Eukaryota; kingdom Metazoa; phylum Chordata; class Mammalia; order Rodentia; family Cricetidae; genus Cricetulus; species Cricetulus griseus. The sequence continues at coordinate 100,616,685 of NW_023276806.1, forward strand.
ATCTCCTGAAGACATTGTAAAAGCAAAGTAAGTATAAGAAAGAAATACAATGTGACATGATGCAACTTGCCAGGAAGAGTATAGACTTGAGACCACATTGAAACAAAACCCATTTCTTTATTCCATCCATTCCATTCCATTCAATCAACCACTTACCCAATATTTTCAGTGCATCTTCAATGTGCCTAGAAGGCTACTGATTGCTAAACTAATAAATATAACCCAAAGAGAACAAAAAGTCTTTCAGGACTGTAGTGTAGCTTTAGGGATAGAGCACTTGCCTATCGAGTTCAAGGTTTGAGTTTGATTCCCCAGAGCCACTGAAATAGACACAGTGCCCAGTCTTCCGGGGTAAGTATTTTCTTGATCAAATATAGTGGTGCATGCCTCTATGCTCCAGTGCTGTCACTTTTCCTGGCCACTGCTCTGGCATGCACTCCCTCTTCACCTTTTCTCTGTATTTGCACAGTTGCTCTGCCTCCTTGTGCAGTTTTCCCCAAATACACCTTCTTCCTTCAGTGGCTGTGCTGTTGTGAGGCGGTGGTGAACAGACAGTCCACAGTAGCAGTTTAGAGGCTACTGTGTGAGAACGATGGGCCTAAATGAACACCGGCTATTGATATTTCACAAGTACATGTCCCGGTCCTGGCTGGTGACCATCTTATGTTGGGGTCCACTTTCTTTCATTCTTACCTTTCACCTGTGGTTTCTTCCAGAGCCTCAGGCACCTTCCTCCCCGGGGATGAACAAAGAGGACTTTTTAAGTAAGATGGCAAGGCTGTCTTCCTAGGGGTGCTTAAGGCCACCCAAGGGCTTGGTGTTAACACTGGTTTACATTGTTCCATCCTTCTTTTCATATTAGGCTTTGGGCATTTTCTCTGCAGATTAAAAAGTATACTTCAGTGTTTTCCCAAATTAAAAAAAAAAAGACAGAGAAACAATTCTCCCCTGAAGATAAATTCTGTTGCACAACCTAGAAAGCAGAAATAGCCACAGGCAGCTTTTAAAGGCGCAGTCTGCTTCATAATTAAGATGACAGGGCCCTGTGCACTCTCTGCACATCCTACAAGATAGCGGAGTGTCACAAATGACAAGATGGAGGCATGTATGTGCTGTGGTGGAACCGCCTGGAAAAGAGCATTTGATTCTACCTCCTGATCTGTACAGCAGCCTCTGCAGAATTTCTTTCGTCTTAAAATTATTATTATCATCCAGGCAATGGTGGTGCACACCTTTAATCCCAGCACTCAGGAGGCAGAGGCAGGCAGATCTCTGAGTTGGAGGCCAGCCTGGTCTCCAGAGTGAGTTTCAGGGCAGCCAGGTCTGTTACATAGAGAAACCCTGTCTCAAAGCAAAACAAAACAAAACAAAAAAACAAAACAGTTCATTCAGGGCTACAAAGTGAGATCCTGTCTCAAGACCAAACACAAAACAAAACAACACAGTCAAGCAAATAAAACACACTGCAACCGTTCTTTAGACATTAAAAAATTACATTTATTAATGGATGTGGGCATGTATATACACATTGTAGAGAGGACAACTTGTGAGAGTTGGTTCTCTCCTTCCACCATGTGGGTCCTGGGGATTGAACTCAAGTCATCAGGCTTGACAGCAGGGACCTTTGCCTTCTGGCTCATCTCACCAGTCCAGGTGCTGATTTTCTGAGTCCCATGTAACTCCTGGGCAACCACCAGAATGACCACTGAGCTCAGCGTGAGGATTCAGCTGTGTGTTTATTCACGAAGTAGCATGGCAGAAGGGTTGGTCTCCTTACAGACTTGAACTTGGTTCTGAAGATGCATATTCTCAGATATAGTTAGGGATATATTTGAAAATATGTGCCATGACTGAGTATAAGGCAACACTTGTGGGCACTGTGGATGTGAAAGGCGGTACTTCCTGCTGAGTATCTATCCTGTCGAGGTGCCAGGTCAGGATGTCCACACTGGGCATCACTTGTGAGTCATATCTCTGTTAAGAACAACCTTGATTAAACTCCCTACCTCTGTGTATCACTTCTGTTAAACTAGAGAATTTTTTGCAAAGCTTTGAAAATTAAGCTAATGTGAAACCTCTGTGGGGAATGGCTGCCACAGCTGGCGGAATATGTCAACTATTAAATAACAACACTCTAGAAGGCAGTCGAGCATAGAGCATGGCGCCCGGCCTATCTAAGCTGGAGAGAAATCCAATAGAATGTAGACACTCGGTTGGAATGTGAGTAGGCTAATACTGTTTCCAGGGTTCATAAACTTGTAATTTAGCCTCTGGATTTCTGCCCTTTGTTTCCCTTCTCTCCTTGGTTTTTCTCATATTCTTCCCAAAAAGAAAAATAAGATTATCAAAAACCTTCCACTTTGGTTGATGGATTCATTGCAGGCAGCCCAGCCTTTTACTATGGAGCACAATTAGGAGTCAGTGGGACTCAATGGAACGCTAGGATTTGATGCAGTTAGCCTGGCAGCTGCTTGGTTCTCTGGCTGTCTCTTGATGCTCATGTACCTCCTCTTCTGGGAATTTCGTTTGCCCAGACAAAGCTAACCAAAGAGGCTCTGGCTTTGATCATGCTTCCTCGATGAAGTCATAATAGCTCAGGTGAGTGAAATAGTGTTCTTCTTTGTGGCTCTGCAAACACTCAATTCCTTTGCCTAAATGAAAATGACAACCTACAATTGTTCAAAGAGGCTGAAGCCTGCCTCCCCTTACATGGTGTTAGTGGAGAAAATGTACCGACAGGAGCTAATTAAATTATGACCTCTCTGGGCTGGGAAGTTGGCTCTGTCAGTAGAACTCTTGCCATACAAGCATGAAGAATAAGTTTGATCTCCAGAACCCAGGTGAAAAAGCCAAGCATGGTGGTGTGTGCTTGTAATCTCAGTGCTGGGGAGGTAGAGACAGCAGGAACCCTGTGGCTCCATGAATAGCTAGCCTAGTCAAGTCAGTAATCTCCAGGCCAATGAGAGATTCTGTCTCAAAATATAAGATGGACAGCGCCTAAGGAATGACATTGGAGACTGGCCTCTGGCTTATCACTTATATGATAGGCACATATTTTAGTGCAACCCTTTCCCACAAAGTATACCTTTATGACTTGGCAAAGCCAAATCGAAGGCATTGTTGATATTGATTAGAAACATTCCTTTTTAAAATGTTAGAATTGTGGAAATCCTCTTTTTAATTTTGACACTCATAGCCCTAACTACTTATCCAGTTAGGCACAAATCTGTACGTATTTAAAGGCAGCACACATTTGCTAGCTATTGTGTTTAGCAGATATAAATATGCTGTACCTTACACCTTCACCATTAATTTTGAGCATCTCAATGACCTTCTCATGAATGCTTATGAACTAGAGGAGTCATCTGCTATGTGATGACTTATGTCACAGGTAGCTGATTACCAGACCCCTGGATTGTCCAAGTGCCCCCTGCCACCCCTGTGCTTCCTGAATTGTCATTGTACCTAGCTAACTACTTTAGGTAAGGGATAAGGATAAATTTTTTTCTTTATGAGCCTGAGGCAGCACTGATTCGTGTGTCTAAACTGCAAATTAAACAAACAAGAAAGAGGGGCTGGAGAGATGTCTCAGCCAGTTAAGGGTACTGGTTGCTCTTGCAGAGCACCTAGGCTTGATTCCCAGCACCCACATGGTGGCTCACAACCATCTGTAATTCCAGCCCCAGGGGATCTGGCTCCCTCTTCTGGTCACCACACGCACCAGGCATACACATGATGGACAGACGTACAAACATGCAGACAAAACACCCATCTTCATAAAATGTAAGGAAAAAGAATTCTTTTAGTTTCAGCTGAGGCTCCATTTTCCTCCCTCTAAGAAATGAGAATGTGCAGACATGCAAGTGATGTCCAGACTGCTTCGTCAGGTTTCTTTTTAAATTGGTTTTCTCCCAGAGTTCCCCCAGTTTCTCAGGTAGAAGGGGACTCTTGTGCCAGGAGCTTGGGCAACACACTTATGCCTGAGGCCCGACGATGGACCGGAGGGATACACAACATCTGTGAAGAGGTGAATGTGTTCTTTCTAGTTCATATGCTCAAGTCCTGACCTGTACACCTCATAATATAACTGCATTTAGAGACACGATCTTCTCAGAGGTAGTTAAAACAAAGTCATTAGGGTGGGCACTAATTCAATGAGGCCTTAGAATAAGAGTAACAGAGACATGCACATAGAGGGTCGACAGCATGCCTACCCAAGGAGATGACGGAGTGAATCCTGAGAGTCAAGGAGAGCATATTGGAACTTAAGGCTCTCGGAAGGAATGGACACTGTTGACATCTTGATTTTAGGCTTCAAGTTCCTAGCCTGAGAACCATGAGACAATAGCTTCTGTTGTTGCAGGCATTCAGCCTGTGGTATTTTGTTCAAGGAACTCTAAAACAGAAATGAAACAGTATCCTAGAATAACACTTGCTGTCCTGGGGCAGGCCCAGAGAGAGCCTGACCCTGCTGGAATGGATAGGGATTGTCCACTCTGGATTGTGTGACATCTGGAAAGTGAAGACAGGTTGGAGAATTCCTAGCATCAAGATGGGCCATCAAGAGTTGACAGGTGGTGCTTTACAGGGAGGTGCAGACAGACAGGTGTGGTGGGGAGAGATCTGGAACACAACAAGATGCTCTGACTCAGGAAGGCAGGGGCCTACAGGGCTGCATAATGAGAAAGATTCCATGGTGATGGGCTTGAAGAAACCAAGGATAAGGCTGTTTGTGGAGGTAGGGAGCAAGGCTGCAGTCACGTGCTCACAACTTGAGAGGCATACAGGCACCTGTCACTGGAGGAGAGTCTTGTCTAGTCATAAGGAAGACCAGACTAACCAAGGTCATTGGCAAGCCCAAACGCTTGCATTTCTGACCTATATATCTGTAAATCACCCCTGACTGAGGATATATGGGATGCTAGTGTCTAAAGCAAGCGTCGACCTATAAGAAATAATGTTAAATGGCTCCAGAAGTCAGTGGTAGTGGCCCAGGGAGACAGGTAGGTCATTACACTGACAATACAATTTTGCTGAATGAACAAGAGGGTACAGCTTCCACAGGAGCCATTTGCTTGGTACGCTTATTAATTTCCAATGTGCCATTCTGGGATCCTTCCCAGAAATGTCATCCATGACTCCTGGGAGGAATTTTTCCAAGCAGGTGTCACTGCTTTGTCGCTTAGAGAGGGAGCTTCCGAAAGCTTCAGGAGTTAAATTTGCTGTACCAGGCATCCCAGGCAGAAGCAAAAATGCCCAGCATATGAGAGATGGTAGAAAACGTTATGCCTGAAATCCGAAAACAATTGAAGTAGTTGTTCCACTGGTTCATGAATGTAATCAGACTTCCTCTCAGAAAACACAGCCTTTGGTTTTCTGGGTTTAATAGTGCAGGGAAACATCTTTCAAGCATTTTGCAGCTCCAAAATCCTTTTCAAATGGATTCCTAGGGACAACTCAGAATGTCAAAACAGATGGCAGAGGAGCACCTTTGATTGAAACACACAAGGCCAAGGCTCAATTCCTGCTTAGCCCTATCCCCACTCAGATTTCGGTAGGATCTAATTTGAACATGATACCACAGTTTAAAGTTCACTTGGGATGAAGGGTGTGTTAGTCAGTGTTCTGCTCCTATAACAAATACTGCAAGTCAATTATCTTAAAAAGGTAAAGATTTATTTTGGCTCACAGTTTGGGGGGCTTCATCCTATTGTCTTTGTGCTGCAGTTAAGATAGCATACTATCTCAGTAGGAACAAGTGGTATAGGAATCTGCTGAACTCATGGGAGCTTCGAAGCAAAGCAAAAGGAAGACAGAGGGACAGCGGTCCTACAATCCTTTTCAAGGTCATATCTTCCATGACCTGACTTCTTCCTAATTAAGCCCTGTGCCCTCAAGTTTATACTCTGAGATAAGCAAAGACTAAGCTTGAGCAAATGGGCTTTGAGGAATATTTTAAGGTTCAAACTGTGGCAAGTAGACTGTTCATTAATTGGCCACACTGAAAAGTTACAAATATAGAGAAGTTAAGGAAAACTTTAGATTTTTGAAATTGGACTTAGGTGGCCCATTATTTAGTACCCTTTCTTTTGGTACTGAGGATTGAACCTAGAACTTGGACTTGCAAGGTAGGAGCTCTACTACTGAGTAACTGATTTCTCTAGACCCATTTAAGCTATCCCAGCAAACATCTTTATAATTAAGAGCCTGCAATGACATCACTAATTTCATTACTCATGACTTTCCATTTGGTTGGAGTGTTGTTTGTCTCTCTTCCAGTCCTCTGAAGCTGAGGTGGTGCCCTCAGCCTGGAGGATTCACTTCCTAAGATGACTTACTCCCGATGAACAGGTTTGTGCTGGCTGTCGACTGGGGATATAGTGCTGGATTTGAGCCTTGGTTTGTTTTCAAGTAGTCTCTCCTTGGGTGGCTGGAGCTACTACTGTCTGGCAAATAGGTTTTGGGAATGAGTGTTCTAAATTACAGATAGTGGAAGCTGCCAGTTTGTCAAGATCCTGGCTTGTAAACTGGCACAGTGTCTGTCACATACAGCTTATTTCACTGACCAAAGCAGTTACAGAGCTGCTGTAAGGGGAAGTGTAAGGGGAAGATATAGACACCACCTCTTTCTAGGAGAGCTCTTAAGTAAGTTGTAAACACCACCCCCTTGTAATTCAATGAGTTCAATTAGTGTGGCATGCTGCAATATTGACTGATGTTGTTGGCTTGGTCTTGTGCAGGTCTTGTATATACCACAGCCCCAGAGAGGTCATGAGTGCCACAGTGTGGTCATCTGAAAGCACATCAATGATATGCTCTCATTTAGTTTTTCTGCTTTTCCACACCATCATCATCTTTATCTTCTTCAAGAATGCCAAGTATGTATAGAATCATTATTGTGTGCCAAGTGTGCCATCATCACTTCCTAACACATATACTTCATTTCCCTCACAGTCTGTCACTTAAGAGACATTTAAATGTTGCCTACTTCGTGTGTGAGACTACCAGGATCACAAATACTGGGACCTCCCCATTACTGAATTCACAGTCAACCATATTTCACTAGACAGAACATGAACAGGTGCCCAGAGGTTGGACAGTACAGGTTGGTCTGGGGGATGCTGCTTTTGAGGTTTGGTGGGGATTTGATGCAGACAAAAGGGAGCTGTAGAAGATTGCTGAGAAGATGACAAAGTCTACCTTGGCTCCTCTGCTTTAGAATGCTCTCCATCCTCATCATCCCTCACCCAAGGTGACTTCAACTGCTGCTTTCCCCATGGATCATTCCCACTTCTGTCTAAGGATCTGGCTCTCTTCTCTTTGCTGATCCAACACTCTACTTATAGTTCTGACATTCTGTCTTACACATAGTTGTTGATTATAAACTCATTGAAAGTGAGTTCCAAGCCTTCATTACCCCATTTTTATCTAGGGTCTGGAGCAGTAGCAGGCAAGAGATAATTATTGGCTGATAAGTATAAATGATAATATGTGGTGACTCAGGTCATTGGTGGAGGAGGAAATGAAGTTTCTCTTGTGAATTGGTAACTAGATCTCTCTGTGTTGATGCTTTGTTGACCAGTGGGCCTGATATATAATGGTAATTCCCATCTTCTTTTGGTTATCTCTGGGTGTATGTGTAGTTATTAGAGGCAGCATCTCTCACTGTTGTGGAGCTCACCAAGTAGGCTAGTGTGATTGGACAACAAGCCCCAGAAATCCTCCTATCTCTAGGACTGTGAACGAGTACCATTACACTTGGCATTTTTACATGAATTCTGGGGATCGAACTCAGGTTCTCATGCTTGGTAACAAACACTTTATTGACTGAGACATCTTCCCAGCCTGATTCCATATGTTTTAAAAAACTCTGGTGTGAGTTATTAAAAACTCATGCTTCATCTGAAAATCAAGATGTAGTCTGTGTTCACAGCTAAAATGCCTTTCACCTGGCACTGGGGAATGGCACTGAAACAATTCTCCTTGCTACCTTTGTCTAGTGACAGCTCTGCTGGAGTTTGGAGAGCTGCCATTTCCTGCTGCAAACTTTGGGTGAATACTTCACCTCCTTCCACAATTTCCCATTAGAGTCTCAAGGCTTGCCTGCTGGTGTGGAAATGGCTTCCAAAGAAGCTATTGCTCACTTTGGGTTGGAAAACCTATAGACATCTGGAGAAAAACAAAACAGGATGTGGAATGGAGAGTCTGTAGAAACAGCCACTTTCTGGGTTGGCTGCCAATGACAGCAGGGTCGTGGAGAAGAACAAAGAAGCAAACATAACTTGTGACCAGGTCTAAGGACACCTGGGCATTCTTTGTGGGTTAGGAGCTCAGGGAAAAGGAAGTGTTGGCAGCTAAACCAAGTTGGAAGGTAATGTCATAACCTGAGGAGTCTCTGTGAGACTACAGGAAATGGCTTTCAAGGTAAACAAAGGTTTAGGTTGTTAGAGGCTGATAGCAAAGCCTTCAAACATTTTGAAGGAAAAGATAAAAAGCCTTGAAAGCTATAAAGTCATAGAAAATAAAGGAACAAAGAAAACCCCCCTTCAAAAACTCCATATTCTCAAAGTCTGCTAGAAAAATTGCAAAAGGAATCATGGCAGTGGGAGAAGTCATGCATTTTTAATCTGCCTGCTCTCTTGGCATCTCTCCTTACACTGGGTGAACAAAAATAGGATAGGAATTAAGATAGGACATTAACCCCACATTTTGGAATTTCAGATAGAGAAGTCACTTCAATTGCAGTGATGACACTTGACTGGACTGTGTGATTATAGGATGGACATTCTTTTACCTATTAAGTAGGAACCTACAGAAAGTCACTGTTTGAACAGTGGAGTAGCCATTGTGGGATCTGTAACCAGGAGCTTTGCTATGTGTGTGTGTTGCTGTGTGGAGCAACCATTGTGGGAACCAGGAACTTGGCTCTGTGTGTGTGTGTGTGTGTGTGTGTGTGTGTGTGTGTGTGTGTGTGTGTGTGTGTGTTGCTGCTGCAACCTCTCTAAAGTCCTGGACTCAGTGGGCTGTGGCAGAATAGCACTTAATGTACTTGTCACAAGTGTGAGTATTTTACTTATTTTGGCTTCTTTTTCTGTTCTCAATTTCTTTCTTGTCCTCCTTCAAACAAGCATGTGAGATGCATGACAGCAGAGACCCCAACAATGTTCACTGCTGAATTTAAAGGGTATAATAAAGGTGCTATGGCTGGTTCAGGGAAGCTACCCCATAAAGAGTGGTTTAGTGTATGAAAAATAATGTCTTCACTATCAATTCTCAATGCAAAGAATATCCTTTTACTTGGCACCCAATGCAATGTTCCAGAAACTGCATATTTACAGGGAGGCCAGAGGATGAAGAACAATGAACATGTAATTTTGGACCGAGGAGCACTTCAGGTATCCAGGAGGAAATGGTCTCTGGCACCAGGATGAGGCATTCTATCTTTGGTTCCATCTTTGGGGCACATTTGAGAGAACATGGCACATTGCCCAATGCCTCACAGCTTCCAAGTGAAAATTTCTTATGTTTGCTTATCTAACACCATCAAGAGAGAGAACAGTGTGGGCTTTGGGCCCATTATACACTGCAGACATGGTCACTGTGTGTGTGTGTGTGTGTGTGTGTGTGTGTGTGTGTGTGTTGTTTGATTGGGGGAGGAGTCAGGAATGGCTACTGATGGACTCATAGAAGAACCAGGTCCCTTATGCTCTTTAGTTCAAGCTCTCCCCCTAATTGTAGGAGGTTGTAGGAAGCTGACATTTCCCTCTAGCATATGACGGTCTCATGTCAGTAAGATGAAGAGTGAGAATTTGAAAGAATAGCTTCATGGAAGATGGGGGGACATTTTGGCTGCCTGCATGATCAGTCACCATGGTGAAAGACTGAAAGCTGAAAGGCAATCCAACTTGAGCTCAAACCAGACAAGTGATCAGAGACTCTGAAAATAGGAATCTGGTTTTGTGACTTTTTCATCTTTCTCTTTTTCTTGAACAAGTATGTCCAAGGAGCTGAGCAACTGAGAAGCATGGAGCATTTGGTCTGTTGTCATGTAAGGCCATTTCCTTTACAAATATGAGAGACCCAGGCAGGTTACGCATCAATCACGTTTTTCTTCCGAAGCTGTCATTGTTTCCATGTGATGGAGAGCCAAGGTTTATCTTGTATCACTTGTATGTGATGGGAGAGTCATCTCTTTAGGTCCCCAGTGTGACTATACTTGGTACAAGATATGGTGTGGCTTTCTGTGTCTGTGGAGGGCTTGCAAAAGCCTTGATTCTTAAGAGAACCGACTTATAGATGGTGATGTAAATATAAACATAGTAGAACTCCGTAATGATGTCTGGTCAATGACAGACTGGTATATCCCATATAGCTCAGTGTGTTGCAGGTTCTACCATCTGGGTGCATGTAGTTTGTGTAAATACCCTTTGTGATGCTTGCCTCACAACAACATCACTGGATGATGATGCATTGTTCCTCAGAACATGCCTTATCATTAATCAATGTCTGCTTATAGTTATATGACAAAGCCTAATTTACTCTGTAAAAGAAGTGGCCATGAAATTTGTGGAGGTGGGAAAATTATATCTCCATTCTCATTCAAACAAACCACTAGGCACAATGGGGATGAAGTGTGATTTCTCTTCTTTACAATTTTAACCTAGATGGATTTCTAGGAGGAACATGTATGTGCCTCATGTGTCCGAGGGTAGTTAGTATAGTGGTTATGCAAGTTTATATTTGTTTTTGTATTGTTGGGCATAGAACCCAGTTCTCTATGTATCTGACAGTGGCTACGTGGGTGAACTACGTGGGTGAACCTGGACTTATATTTTTGAGAGTTATATTCTATCAAAAGTTATTAACAAATTGATTTCAGCTAAGATGAGGTCTTTTGAATTACTGATGATTTACCTAGTTTGTTTTCCCCCTTACCTCATCCTCTTATGACTTATGGCAGCATATTTTCTGCTCTATGTTTGAATTAATTTTCAACTTTGTTTATTTGCTAGAGAACAGATAGTCTTGACTGCTTTAAGAGAAGGCAGTGTTAAACACAGAGTAGGTTGGAAGAGTCCAAGTTAACTGACTGTCTCCTTTTCAATTGGGTTGTTTGTAATTCTGATGCTCTGCAACTTCTCAGCCTCAAATGGATTTTGAAGACAAACTGTGGCCATGCCAGTGTTCCTCTGACAGAGCAGCTGTGTGTGGATATGGGGAATCCACAGTATCCACTCAGCAATTCTAACCCCTCTCTCATCCTTCCCTTCACTTAATGTTGGTTGTTCTTCGTAGGAAGCAAGATGAAGAGTATTCACTTTTCTTAATCAGGTTTCTGTTTTCATGTGACGTGAATGAGCCAAGGGGTTAGGGGAAGGAGGGAGGGAAGTGATGGGATATGAGGTGGATGATTGCATGTCTGCATTGCTGGGACAGCAGTTGATCCTGATTGGCACTTTGTGGACTTGGTTTTCTCCCTTGATCCTGAGATTCTGAGCCAAGAGGAGCTGTTCCCTGGCAGCACAGCCAGCCTGGGCTGCCTCAACTTGGCCAGCCTGCTGGATAGAGATTCAAATGCAAATGGTGCTTGCTGTTTGGTATTCTGGAGGCTCTCAGTAGTAGCCTCAGAAGGCTGGACCCTTTGCAGAATCTGAAGACTCAATCTCCGCTCTCCTTGGTGCCCGCTGAGCAAACCTCTCTAGCTTCTTTCTCTGGTACAGAAGATAAACGAAAACTCCCATTATTCAGCCTGTGCTATTGTGATGGCATTTCCTTTGAGCCTCCTGGCAAAACCCTGCTTGCTTTAGAACTGTACATCATACTGGATCCATTGAGAGCCATTATTTATCTGACAGGATATTTATAAAAGCCGGCATTGGCTGTGGCTCCCAGTCAATATGTTTCTCACATGCTGACACACATCACACCAACGGGCTTGAAATATTTAAATACAATAGTCCCTTCAAGAAATCATTAATTTTTCTATCACTGCCACTAGTGATAATTTGATGGAAATGGATTTTGTTGAAATAGCTGAGCTGTCTAGAGTGGATGCTTTCAAGTTCCCACACTTCAGAGGAGTTAGTGCAGGGCACGGTGAGGGTCCATGGAGACCAGAACCCACAGCCCCGGAGGCACTGGCACAGCAGCAGCCAGCTCAACCTCAGCACCATCCCACCCACTCCAGTAAGGGAGGCGTTTAAATAACAAGGAGAGAAAATGAAACAGAAGCCCAGCCACCTCATTAAGGTCCCTATCTCTGTCTCTGTCCTCTCCTGCCTACCCCCTGCTTCTCAGTTTCCTTACTCTCCCTTGCCCTCCTCTCTCTTTTATCCCTTTCTCCACCTTTCTCTGCCTCCTCCTTTGGCTTTACTTTTTGCTCTTTGATCTTTCTCTTCCCTTAGTCACATCCCCTGTGGGGTGTGTGACTGTGTAGAAATTGAGGACAGTCTTAAGTGTCTCCCTCAGGGTCTCTGCTCCCTGGAGGGACAGGGTCTGGGACAGTGTCTCTGTGTCTGGCTATTGGCTCACTCCTTGCTGAGAGTCCTCATCCATAATTAATTCAGAACATTTCTATGACCTCTCACAACACAGGACAGGACTCCCACTGTGAGGCTTTCTGGAGGCAGGAAAGACTTGCAACTTGTCCAGAATACTGTACCTGGTGTTCCAGGAATGTTTCTTCACCAGAGGAAAGACAGCCTGCAAAAGTGCCATCATCAGCTAGCATGAAAAGCTCCACAAAAGCAGCAGTAGCCTCTCTATACCAGAAATGGGACGCTGGCTCTGATAATGAGCAGAAAAGAGATACATTTCCTTGCATATTATGAATGACAGAGCTTGGTTGTGCCACAACAAAAACAGAACAAAAAAACATAACAACAACCAACCAACCAACCAACCAACCAACCAACCAACCAACCAACCTACCAATAAAACAACAACAACAACAAAAAAACAAAGTCATTTTGGGCTGCATTTTAGAATCTTGGCTATTTCCTCTTATGAAATTTGTGGTTGATGTGGAGATGATAATGCAGGATAATGTGGAAGGTTCCACATTGCCCCCAGAAGTACTGTGCATCTGTCTGTCCCGACATAAGTGCTAGGACCCAGGCCCTGTTTTCTCCTTTTTGTTCCATCACTCTGAACAGCCACCCCTTGTCCCATTCCTTTGTTCTGTCTTCTGACATAGTGTCAAACAATTCTAAACAGCTCTCAGTCATTATGAGAGGGAGGGAGGAAGGGAGGGAGAGAGAGAATAATGTCTCTGACTTCAAGGATATTACATGAGGTTTAGAATTTAGCTGTGGAGAAGGCCCAGTGTTAACCACAAACATGTCATGGGAAGCAGAAAGACATGCTTCAGCTGGAATAGGTTTCTGTGGGGTGTGTGTGTGAGGGCCTTCTAGACCACAAGTGGAAAGGCTCAGGTAGGATACTGGTAGATATGTGAAGAGACAGTGAGCATGAGCAAGGCATTCGTAACTAGGCAAGCCCAGAACTACCCCCTCTTCAGATCATAAAAGAGTAGCTGAACAACCACATCTTCAGTCTGTGAACCCCTGCTCTAGGACAGGTGGGGAGAGCAGTTACAGAATGGCAGGCTGCCCCCATGGCCCTGGGTGGGTCTCTACCAGTGGCCATAGTGAGTTCTGCAGAGATGCCAACTGGTCAACCATTTATGGTAGCAGCTTAGAGTGAAGTCAGCTTCTCCTTGCTCGTTGCCTTGGAGAAATCCACCATCAAACTCCTCTGGCTCAGGGAGGGCTTATTTTTCAAATCTCACTCTAGCTGTTCCAGCTAAGAAGGTCATTCATTCTCAAGATTTGTCCCCAGAGTCAATGAAGAAAGAAGTGACTTCAGATTTGAGTGTGTTAGAGGTGGCATGTCAGCAGTGATGAATCACCCTTCTAGGTTGACTCACTCCAGTTCACCCAGACACTTACATGTTTGGGCTAAAGCAGGGTTTGTCACTTGTTCTTGGAGCTTTGTGAGTTACCTGAAAGAATTTCCAAGCTTGATATCTACACAACCTAACAATACCTGAGTTGTCTTCTCAATGGCTAACTCACTGTTCAATTGGTGCTTTTGGTGTCTGAAGACACCAAGCACTAAATTAGAAGCAAGCATTATGCTCCTTTCCCCCCCCCCCACTCTGGCTGGGGAGGAAAGGGAAGCAGTCTCCATATGTAAAAGATGTATTTGGATCACTTGAATGCCAGATGGTCCTATCAAGCCTTATGTGAACAAAGACTTAAAGAAGTTTGAATATAAATGTATACAAATGTTTTGCTCCCCAATATCATGAGGTAAAGCTTGGAGATAGCTGTCTTGTATTATACCTTGCCTCTTGTTACAAGTATATGTATATAAATAGCTATACACACACATACACACCCGCACAGAGAGAGAGAGAGAGAGAGAGAGAGAGAGAGAGAGAGAGAGGGAGATAGTGTTCTAGTGTCATTTCTGTTGCTGTGATAAAATAACCCAACAATAAACAACTTGGGAAGAGAGAGTTTATTTGGCTTACAATTTCAGATTACAGTCTCTTCTTGTGGTGAAGTTAATGCAGGAACTTAATAAACAGAGGGATCTTTGCTTACTTGTTTCACTCTTAAACAGTTCAGGGTGTAGCCTAGGGAATTGTGCTGCACACAGTGAGCTGGATCTTCCTACACCAGCATTCAAGACAATCCCTCATAGACAGGTCCATAGGCAAACCCCATCTGGACATTTCCTCATCCAGACTCTTCCCAGGTGATTCCAGGCTCTGTTGACAGTTAAAACTAACATCACAGATAGATGATAGGCAGGTAGATAGGTAGATGTTAGGTATAGAGATAGATATAGACATAAAGATAGACAGAGGTCAATAAATGATAGCTAGATAGACAGATGATAGAGATAAATGACACATGGATAGATGATTGATAGATGATAGATTAATAGATGATAGATAGGTAGGTGATAGTGTTTGCATTTTCCAAGATTGGTCAATCAGAAAAGAGAGAGTGCAGAAGGAACATGTGAGAAAGAGGGGGCCTCTGGGAGAATTGGGGTAAGAAATTGATGGTGGGGAAGATTAAGAAGAAGAATTTGGCAACTTTTCGTATGGAAAACCTGGGGAATGAGAGGATAAAGAAAATGAGATTAAAGAGAGCACTTGCTCCCAGTTCTAAGCTGCATCCCTGTGTTTTCTGAGCTGTTAGAAAGCAGACTCTCTGGCTGGGGAGATGGCACCGTGGTTGCACCCTTAGTGCTGCTTGCTCTTGTGGAACATTGGAGTTCTGAGCCAGCTGCTCTCATCTCTCTCTCTCTCTATCTCTCACTCTCTCTCTCTCTCTCTGACACACACACACACACACACACACACACACACACACACACACACACAATCTTAAGAAAATGAAATCAAACTCTCATTTGAATACTAGAGGCCCAGAATTCAGGAATGATAGAAGAAGCTGTGTGATGGCTGAAATCTTTCATCCACACTGTTAGTGGAAGCCTTTGTTGAAAGAGGAGAGCTTAAGGGGCATTGCTTATCTTACCCGGCAGAAGACTGGGAAGTGGGTAAGGAAGGGTGAGATAGCACTGTACAGCGTGAAGGACTTGTGAGCCACAACTCCAGAATATTTGTCCAAGGAAAGAATAAGAAATGATTCGAATAGAAAGAAGAGTCTTGCTGGCTTGGGGAGATTTTGAACACGGGTTGAGGATCATTAAGTAGATGGTCCTTGGTTGGAAAACTCTGCCATTACAAGTTCATTTTGAAGCCCAGGACTCGTCATGCTCCCACTGCTGGTGGCTAGTTCTCTCTATAATGGCATCTTTCATTCTTAGGAGCTTTAAATAGAAAAGCAGAGTGCTCAAATCCACTGAGGCTGCTCCAGGAAGCTACAGAGCATTCAAAGGATTGCTTTCTTCAGAGTAAGAGAATAAAGGAAGCTGTTCTGGAGGTTTTAAGTTAGACACATTATTCTTTTGGAGACCCTATAACCATCCATTGTTACATGATTGTTTAGTAGTCCAGGCAGGATAATAGGGTGAGCTCGATTCCATGGGTATCTTGGTCACAACGATGAACACTTGGCACAGCCCCTTGTGCCAGTCTGTTTATCATCGAGTGGAAAGATGCTTTGAAACTGGGCAAGAGCTCAGCAGGCTACACAATGCCACTCTTCTTGGACTGGGAGATGGAAGCTCATCAAATTTCTCAGCTGGTTCCACAGTGACTTTAACATTGGTGATTTTGTTTTTTAATTACTCTGGTTGATAGTTTCAGGGAGGGTTGTTTTTCAACAACCACTAGACTATAGCAGGAATCTGCAGAAGCTACCTAGTCATAATAATGCACATTCTTCAGGTTTTCTTCTTATTTTACAGCTGCTGTGGTTTTTCATTGTGTCGCAAGTAGCTACATGCAATTTGGTTAACAAAATACCTAAATTATCTGCCTTAAGGGCTTGGACTGTAGCTAAGTTGATAAGTCGGTAGAATGATTGCCTTACATGCGTGGAGCCCTTGGCTCCATCCCCGGCACCACATAAACTGGGCATGGCGGTGCAGGGGAAGTGGAGGCAGGAGAATCAGAAATTGAAGTCAAATCCAAGACTTGGATCTTGTTGTCAACAAAGAAAAACAATTGAATTTAAATCAGAGGGCTAACACTTCTCTGAACACAGGGCTCTATGAACTACTTTGACCCTGTACACTAGGAAAAGAAGAAAACTATCAGAAGGGCTTCTCGCTCCCTGTCTGGAAGCAAGTGCTCCGGGAGACAGCCAGAGGCATAGCCTTGTCTGATGAATTCACAGATTAGTAAGTATATCTGCTTTTCCCAATAGTGTGCAGTGTAGTTTGGTTTTCACTTTGTCCCAGCCCATCCTTTATGCACTGTCACCCCTTTCTAGCTTTTATCTCCTTTTCTCATTAGTCTGTGACAATTAAAATAATGGTCTTTGGCATCAGTTTGTCACAAATAGAGATTTAGTTAGCGGCAATGAAAATGGCAAATTGATTCTGACTCACCTGATGAGGAGATGGGCATCTAGCTCTATATTTGAATTTTATCTGTAAGCTATACTCTGTGTGAAAATTAAAAATTAAAGGTTTTTTTTTAAAAGGCTTAGGAAATAGTTGAGTCAGTAAAGGGCTTCAGTTTAATGCTGAGAACTCATGGAAAAGGCCAGGTAAGATGGTTCACATTTGTAATCCCAGTCTTGAGGAGGCAGACAGAGGAGGAACACTGGGGGTTCAAGGCTAGCCTGTCTGCCCTTCTTGGACTCCTCCAAGTTAGTGACAGATCTTGTCAAAAAAAGAAAAGAAAACAAAAACAACAGGTGTGCAGTGCCTGAGGAATGACACTAGACATTTTCCTTTGGCTTCCATATCATGTGCATACATGTATCTGTTTCCCACCTACGTGTGCACATACAGACTGTAGAGAAAATCTGTAAGCCATTGAGGAAGTATTCATGAACCCTAACTCTAATTGCCTACCCCTATGCATTCTAATCTTATTACCTTGAAGACCTTATTATTATTATTATCTTGTTGTTGTTTTCAAATTTTACATTCTATATTAGTTTACATCAAGGGGTAGACATTTGATGGTTTTGATCAAGGAGACTTTAAGGAAATGTTCATAATTTTTCTTCATCCAATCCTTTATATTTTCTGGTCTGGTCCTTAGGGAACTTAGATGTATGTGGGGGGGGGGTGGTGGCAAGGGTTTGTAGTTATCTTGCAGACATGAGGCAACGAACAGGAGAACAAAAATCTACATTCTAGGACAGTGGAGTGGGAACACAGGAGAGCTTCTCCCCCAGTGAAGTCATTGAGGTTTCATATTTGCCTTTGGTCTGGGCACTCCTGGACTCTAGTCTAAGTCATCATGATATGGTTTTGTGTTAAACTGTGGAAGACTGTAATCCTGAGCCTTGAATTAGCTATGTTCCCAGGTCGTTTGACTTATTGTGTCGTTGTTCTTTGTTCAGTAAAGCCAGGAAAGGATTGACTGGCAGCTTCTCCATGTGACTTTTCCCTACTGTTATATCTGCAGCATCCTCAGTGCCATGTCTTTTCATGCTAGTGTCTTTGTGACTTTTGCTGTATAGTCCTGCCCTATCTGAAATCTTCATGATACCAGAGAGAGTTTGAGGGCTCCAGGGGTGGGCTGTGAGTAGATGAGCACAATGGATGGCATGAGGATCATTCAATGCGATTCATGGAATCATTGTGACTTCATGGAAATCACATTGTGACTACATACAGCTAGCTAAGATTATTTTGTTTTAAACAGAGTCTCATGTAACATACACAGGTTGGAATTAAACTCACTAAGTAGCAGAGGATGGGCTTGAACTTCTGATTCTCCTGCCTCCATCTTCTCAGGGCTGGGATAATGGTGGGCATGACCACTACGTTCAGTTTGTGTGGCAAACCCAGAGGTTTAAACCCAGAGGGTTGTGCAAGCTAGGCAAACACCCTAAATTCTGAGCTACATCCCAATCCCAGCTATTTTTTAATATAAAATTTAATTAATTTATTTATTTATGTGTGTGTGTGTGTGTGTGTGTGTGTGTGTGTGTGTGTGTGTGTGTTGGTGTATAAGGGAGGGAGAGGCCTGCCTGGGAGTGAGCTTGAGCAGGAAGCAGGTAAAGTGCATTTTCTCTGCATAACTAGATGAGAGCAATCACCCTCCCCCACACACCCCACCACTAAGGAAGAATTTAAAAAGGATTGAGAAAAGTAGTGTGTGCCTAGAACCTCACCTGTAAAAATATCTGGGGATTTTGAAAACTGTGAAAACTGGCCCTTTAAAACACTCTATCCAGTGTTTGTAGTATTTATATTGTTGGGCAATCATTATCACTATCCAATTCTACTGCATTTTCACTAGTCTCAAAAGAAACTGTATACCATAACCGCCCAGTCCCTACTTTCTTCCCTGTCCTCTGGCAACCACCAATTTAGTTTCTGTCTCCAAGGACTTGCCTCATCTTCACATCTCAAAGAAGCCGAGCATACACATCCTGTGATCATTCATGACAGGCTTCTTTCACTTAGCATCATGTTTTAAAGGTTTGCCTTCTCAGCATGCATCAGTTCTTCATCCTTTGTAGGGTTGAAGAATATTCCTATATATATATATATATATATATATATATATATATATATATATATATATTCTGCTTATTCTCCCGTGGATATGCATTTACTTACTTCTTCTCTCTTTTGGTGGTTATGGGGAATTTTGCTAGACACCTACATGTACAGGATTTTGTGAGGACTGACTAATTCTTTCATTGACCAAATTTAGTAAAATTCTTCCAAGTCCTCTCAGTGAAGCCTTTACCATAGCAGCATTCTCACCAGGACTGGAGACGTGAGTGTGAGAAAAATCCCTGTCAAATTGGCTTAGAAAGCATGTTTCTACTCTGAATGCTCATTGTGTCCCTCATTATTGAATTTTGATATGTGAGACCTCGAATGTACCTCTAATAAGGACCCTGTTAAGTTTTGTAGGGAGAATCCTCTTTTGATGTGTTTGAGTCCTTGTCTGCTCCCCACTTTGCTTGTTGTCCATACTCCAGCATCCTTGCTTTGAGCTGAGACACTCCTCTCTTGCCTATTGCAATCTTGACACCTTTCACAATGGTCCTGAATAAAGTCTGCCTTGCTATTTTAACAACTGTCAAAATATTTTTTTTCCATAGCAGGACATATGCTTTTATTTCCCTTGGGTATTTTCCTAGGAATGGAATTGCCAGGTTATATGTAACTCTGTATTTCACATCTTGAGCTACAAAGCTGTTTTTCATACTGGTTTTACTGTGAATTTTATAATCTAACCTTGACTGATAAATGTCCTAACTTCTCCACAATCTAGGCAACATTTCTATTTTTGGGTAAGAAGTGTGTTAACAATCAAAAGGCAAAATAATAATTTTTGAATTTTTTTCCTGCTTGTGACATTATTTCTTTTGACTGCTCTAATTTTCAGTAGAGTCTTCTATCTGATAAATGGAATCCGTTTGTTACTTTTCTTATATCTATGATGAAAATACCTGAAAGGATAAGTTAGAGGGAGGAGAAAACACTATTTGGCTTGCACAGGTTCAGAGGACCATCCCACAGTTGCTCTGTCTCACATACTTGAGTCATGGAGATATGGGAGTGGTAGAGAGGCTGAGAGGCTGTTTTTCACTTTTTTGGTAAACAAGGAGAGAGAGAGAGAGAGAGAGAGAGAGAGAGAGAGAGAGAGAGAGAGAGAGAGAGAGAGAGATGAGATGATGGAAGCAGGGACAAGATGTCCCCAATCAATGATCCACCACCAGCAACCCACTTACTCCAACTGGTAGCATCTCCCAAGCTTCCCAGATAGCCCTGTCTGGGCACCAGGCACTGGAAACAAGAGCCTTTGGGAAGCATTCATCCTCAAGCCCCAAGATGGGATGCAATCAGCTCAGGAAAAGGCAGATCTCATCTCTATAGTGGCCTGATCCTGTGCTGAAGAGAGCAGGGTTTACAAATGAGACTTGGACAATGCTCAAATTAGCATCAGTCACTTTGAGATTAGAATTGCAGGTGAATGATGGCACTAGGGAAGATACTGGCATGGGCTCTGTGATAGTCAATGAGTGTGCAATTTATGCAGAAGAAACATTGCTGTGCACCAGTCATTGTCGACTTATTCCTCTTGACTTTTTGAAACTCAAGACCTCCATTATCTATTTGTAAAATTTTTTCCAACTTTTTTTATTTGAATTAGAAACAGGATTGTTTTACTTGACAATCCCAGTCCCCTCTCCCTCCCATCCTCTCCTACCCTCCCAACTAAAACCCTATCTATCACATATCTTTTCTGCTTCCCCTGGATGGTGAGGCCATGCATTGGGTGTCATCAGAGTCTATTGTATCCTTTGGGATAGGGCCTAGGCCCAGAACACATTTGTTTGTAAAAATTAACCGCACTGTTAATTGTGTTTGAAGCAAGGACCTTCTTTCAGGTAAAGATAAATGGTATCACGCTTATAAAATAAGATTCTTTGTGGCTAGAGAGATGGTTCAGTGGCTAGGAGTACCTGCAGCTCTTGCAGAGGATGGGAGTTTAGTTCCTAGCATCGGTGTAGAGTGGGTAGCTCACAACCTCCTGTAACTCCAGCTCCTGGGGAACTGATGCTTTTTCTTTTTTCTTTTTGCCTCGGTAGGCACCTATACTCATGAATACAAAATCTAACTCTACATACATAGGATCAAAAAGAAAACAAATCTTAAAAAGCAACATAAAATGACTTAATTTTTGCTCTAGTAAATCTTGGCCACATTTTGATGTTTTAGATATAATATTTTAGAGAACTGCATTGATCCTTGGAGGTAGCATAACCAAGATTAATTAAGACAGAGTGTTCTACACAATATCTTGGTACAAGTTGCCTTCGGTACAGCTCACTTCGTATTCTTGAAGTGCTCTCTCAAAAAACAAGGAAATGAGAGAGAACAATATCAGTACAGGCAGGAGTTTATCTCATCACATATCTTAGTGCTTTCCTGAACATAGTCGTACCTAAGTGTACACGTGACATGCCTGAACACATGTGAAGACACCAGTCTCTCTACCTTGAGAACCCAGTCCCATTACTCTTCCCTCTGTGTTCCACTTCTGTGAGGCTTGGCACACAGCAAACATGGCTGATTGATTCTCTCAACTGCACTCTCGTTAAGAAGCCTCAACAACTAACTGGCTTTCTTTCTCTGATATTGTTTTCCCTCAGTCAGATATGACACATTTATTTTCTTTTGAAATAGGTTCTTTTACAGGCAAAGTGTGGTAGATCAATGACTTCATTTAAAAATGTTTGTCTTTTCAGAAATTGAAGAACAACAAAGGAACCTATAATCTTATTGATCGGAATGTACTGAAAATTTTAACTGATGTAATATTTTTTATAGTGCTGCAATGAAATGTCTTTGAAGTAGGATGTAGATGGTTTTCCATGAAGACACAAAGCTTTTAATTAATATTCACAACAATTGATATGGATAATTTTTGTCACTAGAGGACTGCTATAGTTTCCCATTGATGCAATAGAAATATATTGAAGACAACGAAAAAGTAATTAGCAACTGAATATGAGGGTCATAAAGTGGAATTATTCCCAAGTCCATAGTAAGTTCTACATGCATACAAAATTATCTTCTGAAAGTAAGGCAATACTCAATGCTATGTTTTTCTCTTTTTAAAAACTGTGCATTTAATGTTTTTGTTGAACATGGGCTACGTGGGCTTCAATAAGCATCATTAAATGCTGCCCGAACAAGCTGGAGCAGAGAGGAATTTAGGCGTAATAGTAGAGATGTAATAATGGGTAGAGAAAAAAGTACTCAATTTAAATTTTCTTTTTCTGAAATGGATAGGGGTTAGTACAGTATAGTGGTAGAAATATTCACCTGGAAGTCTGTGTTCTGATCCACTCTCTACCACAGACTTCACTGATGAAAATGAGTTATTTAACATTTTGAAACATGTTTAACATATTAAATATGTTAAGTATAAAATATTTCATGTATTTAAACAGGCTGTTTATGTTTGTAAAGCAGCAAAGTTGTGTAGCTTGGTCTTTTTGTGGGATTCCTAACCGAGGAAGCAGTGCTGTGTCTGACTATTTATTACCTTATCTTGGTACCCTTCCCTCCTATTGGGTTGCCTTGTCCAGCCTTAATAGGAGAGGAGGTATCTAGTCTTACTGCAACTTTATATGCCAGGCTGACTGATATACGTGAGAGGCCTGCCCTTTTCTGAAGAGAATGGAGGAGAAGTGGATGGGGTTAGGAGAGAGGGGAGGTTGTGGGGAGGAACTAGGAGGAGAGGAGGGAGAGAGAGAAAACTGTGATTGGGCTGGAAAATTAATTAATTAATTAATTAATTAATAAAAGAGTTCGTATCCAGTGTCAAAAGTAACTGCACTGCCACCTGTCTGTCTCACTGTGAAGCCAATGGAATGGTAACCAGCAGGGTGGGGATAGCATTGCTAGATATGATTGCTCATATTACCATCTTGGCAGGATCTAGTGACTCCCAGGTACAAGCTTCTGGTGTGTCTTTAATGGATTTTCTAGGTAAGTTTAATTGAGATGCTGTGTAAATGGATGTGGCGGCATCCCTTGAACTGGGGTCCCAGACTCCATAAAAAGTAGAAAGGAAGCAGACTGTTCATTGCTCTCTGCTTCCTGACTGATGCTATAATATGTGATCAGCCAATTGAAGCTCACTATGACTTCCCTGCCTTGATGGGCTGTGTCCTTGAACTGTGAGCCAAAATAGATTCTTACTTTTCAGAAACAAACAAAAATAAGTAACAAACAAATAAACAAACAAAAACCTCACAAAGCAACAGCAACAACAAAACAAAACAAAGCAAAAAACCCCAAATCTGTTCAATTGAGTTTAGTTCAACGCGGGTATGGAATATTTCAGGTTAGTGATGACACAGATATCTGAGTTCCTGTCCTCAGGAAGCTTGAAAAGCCAGGAGTGGTGTTGTACTTGTCATGCCAGCCCTTGGAAGCTGCACAGAAAGGTCGCAGATCTGGGTGTACACTGAGAGTCTATCTCAAAAGACAAAACCAAAGAATTAGAAGAAACAGTGGTAGCTTACCCCAGAAAGTTGCAGTAGCAGGACCAACAGCATTTGACATGGTCTCTCCCTCTGTTTTTCATTCTGTCACAGTGTTTTTCAGTTCTCTAGATAGCAATAAAACTGATAGGCAAATTGTAGCTCATGGCATATGACAATGCCCATTTGGGAGTATGGTCTGCTTTGAGATGCAGTCTGAATGGTCCGCACCCTGTGATCAGCTAATTTCATAAGGTGTGGATTCTCCAGGCATCCACTGCTGTCTCCAGGTCAGGCTGTGCAAGGATGTTACCACACAGTTGCTCGTGTGTATAGGCTCACACTCTAGCTACTAAAGCTTGCTGTCTGAGAGGACTTGTAAGCATGGAGGCCTGTGTTTGGTTGTGTGACTTTTATAGTCCTATTGTGTGAATTGTTTCTAGGAAGATGAACAAACGTTCATCCAGACAGGGCACCAAAAGACAGGACAAAGAAATGACTCCACTGGTCTCCAGCTTTGTGAACCAATGGCTTAATTAAGGTTACTTAGGGTAAGATGGGTGAGGATCTATTTGAGGATGCCAGACTGAACCATTGAAAAAAAATGTCTTTCACTGTCTTGTCAACAATGAACTGTCCATAAGCCCTTGGAGAAGGATGGGGCCAGGGAAAGTTGGACAGCATTCCAGAGATGAAAGTATCTGAGTATTGGGGGAAAGGTGAAGAGTTCTCTGTTGGGTGGGCACAGGGACATGGACATTCAGGAACCATGCTGGGTGGATGGCAGTGACCAAGCCTCATTCTGATTTGTGAGTGTGAGACAATGAGAGGTTTATGGAAGATAGATGACCATCAGACTGACATTTGGAAACAGAATTGGGGTATAATAAGGGAGAAATGCCAGTAGGTGATTTTATTGTCGATCCTGTTCACAAAAGGCAGTTCAGGTGGCTGATCCCAACCCCACCT
Organism: Cricetulus griseus; assembly: GCF_003668045.3. NCBI lineage: Eukaryota > Metazoa > Chordata > Mammalia > Rodentia > Cricetidae > Cricetulus > Cricetulus griseus. The sequence continues at coordinate 100,641,281 of NW_023276806.1, forward strand.
GAGGTAGCTTTGTGCCCTCAGATATATCAAGGACCCCCATGGCCCATCCTTTCCACTTCTCATGAGTAATGACCCATCAGGCAAACACTGTTGTGGACATGTGTTTCTGCCCTGACTGGGCTGACTTTGCCTGAGACAATTCTAAGTTGCACGGGCCATTTTAGGATGATTTTTCACTGTATTTTTCACCCTTTATTGAATTTACTATGATCTAGTAGAGAAAAATCAAAAGTGGAGACCAGATCAACTTCCATTAGTTTATAATGATTTCTTTGAAAAGTAAATTTAAAACATTCAAAATAATATACTTTAGTACTTTGTTAGTATTCTATGATTTTCTTTGCCTGCTGAGTTTTTACTTACACAGTTCTTAGCTGTTCCTCTGCCATTCCCTGAATATTTCTACAGCCTTGAGTTCACGGGTGGGTCTTGTCTCTTAGGTGTCTTCTTGGGAGTTGCCTAACCTGGGTGCTGGGAACCTAATTGCAAGAGTAGAAGATGATTTTAATGAAGGAGTCATCTCTCCAGCCCCAGAGATTCTTATGAGGGAGACTGAACGGGGCTAGAATATGTGTTTCATGAACAAGAAAACAGATACAAAGAGGTGAAGAAGCTGGATCAGTTGCATAGACTCTGTGAGGGAAAAGAATTAGGTCGAATTCCATTTCCAATTCTCAGCCAAGGCTCATTCCTAGGAGATTTTCTAGAGGTTAATATTTTGAATAAAACACTTTTATCTCTGACATGAAAACTGCAGATAATTTAACAAAGAAATAGGTCAGTTCTCCTCAGTGATGACTATAGCTTTACGTCATTGCATTTTTCTAAAGATAAGCATCTTTTCGGTCGTTGCAATATGCTGCTTGCTGAATAGATACTAAAAGCATGAATTCTCCCTGAGGACTTACGATCTAACGAGACACATAAGACCATAAAGGAGAAAATGAAGATGGAGAAACTTGGTTGTTCCCTTGGGGTAGACATATTTGACATCTAGCTAAATGTTCAGAGATCTATTTTTTTCTTGACCACCCCTCCCCACACACTCACACTGAGTTATGGTGAAGACATTTTAGAGGAAGGAGGTAAAGGTTTGAAGAGAAAACTTAAAGGAAAGGGAGAAATTAATTGCCATCAGCTTGGAGAAAGGGCTCCTAGGCTACGAGAAACAAAATGAACTCTTTTCAGTTTTCACACCATGAACCGGTCCAGCTAGAAGTGGGAATTCATGCTTGGTTAACGTAAGGCCACTGTGTCTGTGTATAAACACTCGTCCCTAGACATTTTTTCTTTCTCTGTTTGTGATCTCAAGAGTTATTCTGGGGAAATATCTTCTGTGGAGAACAGAAACACTTTCAAACAAAGGTGAAAACAAAATTAGAAATGTGGTCATTACTTCAAGAGATTCATCTGTCCCTAACTTAAAGAATTATTTTTATATGAAGATGAAACTAAAATGAACATAAGTTCTAGTGTCATTTTAAGGGCAACCTTTTAGATATATCTTAATAAGGGATGGGGGGGGGTTGGGCACAGGCGAATGATACCTCATAAGTTGGACTAGGTTTTGGCATGCTGAGTATTTCAAACCATGACTTGTCATTTACAAAGACTCTTCTGTACTGCTGCACTCCTGGCTCTATAACCCCAGTTCTGTAATTCCTTCTGTGCTTTTCTCGCAATTTCCAGTTAACATGCGGCATTCTCTCGGTGCATTCTGACACAGCCTGTAGTCTCTTCCTGATTCGGTCTTGTGAGGCAGTTGCTTGGTTTTTGTAGTTCTCCACAGCAGGCAGCAAGGAAAGCCGGTGAAACAGACTTGGCAGAATACAGTGTCTCCAACACCACACAAATTTCCTTTTGATGACTGGCAGTTCTACTTTTCTGTGTGGCTCAGGACTGACCATTTCTCTGAGACTCAGTTTCACTTAATGTGAAATAGGCTTAAGCTGGTATTTGCTGCACAGATTTTCTTAGAAGAGTAAGTGATACAATGAATACAAAACTGTAATTAAGTGTCTGAATATAGAAGACATCCAATCAATGGCTGTTGCTATGATTAGTATTAAACAGGTGGTTCCAAAGAGGTGTTTATGAATAAAATCCATCTTCATTCCATTTGTTCTTACATTTAAAACAAAACTCAAAAATATACTTAAGCATTGTAATTGTAATTCTCCCATATGCAGTGAAAGCAATCAACAGAGTGTGATACTGGTAACTGCTATGTGGATACAAATACTATTACTTTTTCATTGCTGTGTCAAACTTGACATTTCATTGCTTGACACAAGCAACTTAGGGCAGGAAGGATTTAGTTTTGGCTCATAGTTCAAAGGTACTGTCCAGCATGGTGGGACAGCCATAGTGGTAGGAGCTTGAGGGAGCTGGTCGCATTATCTTCCACAGTCAGGATGCAGAGAGAGAAATGAATGCTGCTTCTCAGCCCACTTTCTCCTTTTAATTCAGTCCAGTATCATTGCCTGTGGAATGCATCTCCTACTTAGAATGCGTCTCCTCACCTCAATCGATCTAATCTAGAAACCCCTTAGCAGACATGCCCAGAGATTTGACTGCCAGACTGCATCTCAAAGAAGACTGCAATCCCAAATGGGCATTGCAATACACTATGAGTTATACTTAGTCTATCAGTTTTACTGCTATGCATAGAACTGAAAAACACTGTGACATATGAAAATCAGAGTTGGAGCCCATGACGAATGCTAGGTCTTGTCAAGTTGGCAATATTAACCATCTCATGGACAAATCTATTATATTTACTCCAGAGAACAAATACTTATTCAATAAAAGGTATGTACTACATATTATACATTTAGAAAGAAATCAATTGTGAGTAGAAAAAGTCCCTATTTTCCAAATATTCACAATCTGGAGGAAGGTAGAACTATAAGAGTACCTGTGTCACACAGGATGGTCTTCAGTGCTGGGGACAGATGGCAGTACTGGAGTGAAAAGCAATACCCAATTCCATGAGTGTCCTGAGTCAAGCTTCACAAGGCAGTTGGTGTGGTTCATGTGAGTAGGATCTGGTTGAGTCATAGATGAGAGGTAATTCCATTTCTTTGTCTATGAAGAACAAACAAAGGCTGGAGGGACTAAACTCCTGCTCAAAGGAAGGTCAGGTGCAAGTGGTCAGTAAAAACGTGAAAGTGTTCACAGCCTTAGCCATCCAGAAAATGCAAATAAAAATTATAACAAGAGTCCATCCCACAGTAGTCACAATGGCTATCACTAGGAAAACAAGTGAAAACTGTCAAGTGTGTAGGAACAGAGACCCTTGTTAGTGGCAATGCAAATTAGCCTTGTTACTCTAACAATTGATGTTGAGTTTTCAAAAGAAAACGAATAGAATTTACAAATAGAATTACTATATAATCCAATTAAGCCACTCTTCCATATATACCCATGAGATCTAAGTTAGCACAACACACAGATACTTTCATATCTATGTTTATCGTTATCTTATTCACAATGACAAAGGTATGGAAAACAACTTAGGAGCCCATCAATTATCAATGGGCAAAGAAACTGTGGTGCAGAAACACAATGGGTATCATTCAGTCATAAAGAAAATGCAATTATGTAATTTGCATGAACATGCATGTAGACAGAAGTCATTATGTTAAACAAATAGTCCAGACTTAAAAAAAACCAATGGCACCCCTTTCCTTGAACTTAAAGACTCTAGACTGGAAAAAAGACATTAAAGTAGAAGCAGGAGCATTTCAGAAGAGAAAGGAGACCAATAGAAGGAGAAAAAAGGTGTTAAGGAAAAATGCATGTGTAGGGGAATATGATTATTTATATGTTCATTTTATACATGTATGAACACATAACAATTGAAAACCATATATTATGTTGTATAATTAATATATGCTGATGTGTAGCATTTCTTGTTTGGGTATAGAGGTGTGTGTGTGTGTGTGTGTGTGTGTGTGTGTGTGTGTGTGTGTGTGTGTGTGTGTGATGGGTGGAGATGAAAATATGGGAAAAGGACATTGGTGTCACATCCTTGAGGTTTTTACATGCTGGGTAGGAGATTTGTACTTTAGTTTTTAGGTGCTAAAAAGTCACTGGAGGTGTTTGAGCTTGACAATGACATGATCCAATTAGAGTTTTAGAAGCAATAGCTCTGAGAAAATAGAATGGTAAAAGTGCTGAAATAGAGTCAAGAAGTTCAATAAGGATCCTGCTATGAATCTGTTACTATCCAGAGATGCACTGAAGATGGATTGGAGTGTGGATCACCTTAGGGAAAGGTAAGGTTTGAAGATCATTTCAGAAGTAGGATCCAAAGCACTTGGTGAGTAATTGGAAAAGGGTGAAAAATTGTTAGCATTCAAAAAAACCTTACATAAGAAAGAGACACTATAAAATATAATGTATCATAGTACTTTTGGGGACATCTCCTATGTCTTTGAGACTAGAAACTGAGGAAACAGTGTTTGGATTGTGAACTTATATATTGTTGGAGGTCTGCTATGAGATACTCTAATAGGAATGTGAATCTTTGTTTATGGTGTTTCCAAGAGTAGAACTGAGAGGTTGAGACATGAGAGCAAGAGAAGGAAGAGGCTATAGCAGAAGTAGAAGGGTGTGTGGTTAATTTTCCACCACTGTGAGGAAACACCTGAGGTAACTTACAAGGAGGAGACTGCTTTTTTGGCTCATTGTGTTAATGCATGGCTAGTTCATCCTGCTACTTGGACCTGTGATGAGGTAGTACAGGACCAATAGGTTAAGAGAAGCTGCTTGTCGCATGGACTCCAAAGGCAAAGAGGTAGAAGAAAGGCTGAATTCTAGAACGCTCTCTGAGGTCATGCTTCAATAGCCCAACTTCCTCCCGTGAGACTCTACCCTTTAAAGTTTCATTATCATCACATAGGATCACACTGGGTCCAAGACTTGAACACATGAGTCTTTAGGGGACCTTTACAACACAAACTATTGAGAATACAGAAACTAATATTAAGGGTATTTGTAGCTGGAGACTTTTATGCCTCCCACCAGGTACCACAGCTGCTTATAAAATAACTACTCAGAGGCTTAATATTAATTACAAACTGTTTGGTCTATTAGCTCAGGCTTATTATTAACTAGCTCCTACAACTTAAATTAACCTATTTTTATTTTGTTTCATATTTTTGTTTTTTTTTTAGTTTTGTATTTTTTCCATTCATTTATTTAGCTCATAAATAAAGTCATGCACAATTATGGTACATAATACAGTATATTCACAATGGCATGGCTAAATTAAACCAATTAACATGTTATATCACACACATTCATCATTTTTGTTTTGAGAACACTTAAAGTATACGATCTCACAACTTTTAAAATATAGCATATTGTTATCAACCATATTTATCATGCTCTCAGTAGACCTCAAGACATCACAGAGTCCATACCTCTTGTCCAACTGCAGTTTTATATCCTTAAACCAATCATTTCCCCATTGTTAAAAGGCCCACATTGAAGCCTAATAGCCACAATTCTGCTCTCTGTTCCCATAAGTTCATCATTTCTAGGTTACACATAAAATTGAAATTGTGTGACATTTGTCTTCCAGTGTGTCACTTTTTTTTTTGGCAAGCATATAACTTTACTACTTACTAAAGATGAAATCAAATTTGCATGCACAGGTGAGCACTAACTGAAACACCTTGGATTCATCACATATTTGAGTTTCAATTAGCATATATATATATTTATATTTATATGTAAAGACCAATAATGGCAATATGTTATGCATCAATAGCAGCAACAGCTTTTCCAGGTTCTGCAGTCATTTGAACAAAATTGTAGAGACATCCATCACACTCCATTTAAAAGAAACAAAAACCAAGAAAAACAAAAACAAACAAACAAACAAACAAACAACAAAGTAAAAAACAAAATCCCAGAAAACAGCACAGTTCTGTTACTCTTGTGGTACTTGGCACCATTTTTTTTTTAAATTAGCTTCTCAATCATCATCTGGGAGGAAACCATTCTGAGCAACATCATTAAAAACAGCTCTGATAAAACATGGTCACTACTATGTATCATAAAGCAGGTCCACATATGAGTGAGTACATATCATGTTTGTCTTTTTGTGATTGGGTTACCTTGCTCAGAATGGTTTCTTCAAGTTCCATCCATTTTCCTGCAAATTTCAAGATTCCATTGTTTTTTTTCTGCTGAGTAGTACTCCATTGTGTAAATGTACCACAATTTCTCTATCCATTCTTTGGTTGAGGGGCATCTAGGCTGCTTCCAGTTTCTGGCTATTACAAATAATGCTGCTATGAACATGGTTGAACATATGTCCTTGTTATATGAATGTGCTTCTTTTGGGTATATGCCTAGGAGTGGAATTGCTGGATCTTGTGGTAGACTCATTCCCATTTTCTTGAGGAGTCAACACACTGATTTTCACAGTGGCTGTACAAGTTGGCACTCCCACGAGCAGTGGAGGAGTGTTATTCTATATTTTACCATGTGGCTTGTGGTTGTTACCTCACATCTTGCTTCTCCAGTGGCTGCTGGCATTTCCCAGATTCTGCCTTCTTTTCCCCTGAAACTGTGCTTGGATTTCCTGCCTGACTCTATTCTGCCTGGCTATTGGCCAAATTAGCTTCTTTATTAACCAATGGTAATAAAACATATTCACAGCATACAGAAAGACATTCCACCTGAGGTATTAATGATGACTGATGATACATTCACCTTAGTAAGCCAGGGAGGGCAATAGGCTTAGCTGGCAAAGGAACAGGAGCATGTTTTCCCCCAGTCTAACAGAAGGAAGCAAGCAGATGATGAAATGGGAGCAAGTGGAAGAGAAGAGGTAGGAATACGAGTGACTTGGGTTATTATTTTAGTGAGTTAGTGAGCAAGGACCTGGCTAGGAACCAGGAGGGCAAGGGATGTGATAAGGAAAATCTGGAATAATCCATTCTTTTGGATAGAAAGGAGAATCAGTGATGTGTTTTCAAGCAACAGATGGTAAGGGTTCAACTGAGCCTATAAAGTAAGGATTTACAGACTGTCCATTCGCCTATAAAATCCTAACAAAAGCAAGCCATTATTCTCAACTCCATCCCACGAGACCTTGGAAAGTAATTCAGGTTTATGTTGAAGAGGCCTTAAGGAAGTGAGAGGAAGGAATTATAGCATATGGCACAGAACAAAAAATTACCTTTCCTATAATTTACAAATTTCCTTAAAATGAATTCTGCTCTTCCCCTTTGATGACAGTACTGTGGTAGCCGCTGCCTGCATCACCACTTCCTGTTCAATAGAACTCTGCCTCACCTTGCTCTGCCCTCGTTCTGTCATCTTTCCCTCTGCCTCCTTGAACCACTAAGAGGAGGACTTACTTTTATCATTGTTTCTTTTTTTCTTATGCAGGGTTTCACTATGTAGCCCAAGATGGCCTCAAACTTGTATCAATCTTCCTACCTCATTTTCTCAATTGCTAGAATTACAGTTGAGAGCCTCCATGCCCACCTTGAGTTCTTTTTAAAAAGGCTTTATTTTTATATATGTGTATATCTGTGTTTCTGTGGGTATATACATTCATGCAGGTACCCACAGAGAACAGAAGAGGGAGAGGGTGTTGGATCACCTGGACCTGAAGTTACAGGCACTTGTGAGCCACCTGGGTGCTGGAACCCAAGTTCTGGTCCTGTGCAAGAACAGCAAGCATTCCTAACTGTACAGTCATCTCTCCAGTGATGTGACCTGAGTTTTTACCTTAAAATGATAATTCTGTGGCCTATTTTATGTCATTTTGTCTTTGTGCATGTTTTCCAGTTCACTTCTCTGAGCATTGCCTCGAGAACCCCAAGAAACACTGAGGTTCTGAGCACCAGACTGGACAAGGGAAAGGTTATTTCCATGGAGAAGGGAGGGTTCTGAGAAGGGAAGGCCCCAAAAGAGGCTGCTGTCACTTGGGGTTTAACATTTTTGAACTATGGCAATTCTCAGTAGCTGTGAAAAGTGAAAAGTGAAAAGTGAAAAGTGGCATCTTAAAACTAAACATACAGTTGTTAGAGACATGTTAGAGTATACGGAATCATGCATGAGCTTATTTGTAGATGGAATATTTAAGTAGGTCAGGGATGGTCACTTTTATTGTTATGTGTATTTTGCCTATCTGTTTGCCTGTGCACCATGTGCATGTAGTGCCCTTGGAGGCCAGAAGAGGGGTTCATATCACCCAGGACTGGAGTTACAGATGACTGCAAGCTGTCATGTGTATGGTGGGAATTGAACCCTGGTCCTTTGGAAGAGCAGTTGGTGTTCTTAACTGCTGTGGCATCTCTCCAGCCACTTTGAGATGAATTTAAAGTAGAAAAATTGTCTGTGTACTTCTTTGATATGGCATTATTCTCTGACCTTTGTAAAATTATGTTTTTGTCTTCTAGAAAGTTCTTTGGTGCTTCCTTAGGCTTAGTATAGATATTCATGATACTTAGGATCCCTGTGCTGTTACTTTTTTCTCTATGCAGGTTTCCTGTGATTGATAGGTTTCTCTCATTTTGATCTTTGGGATATTGCCCTCTTCCTGGATTTCTCTTTTCAATGTTTGCATAGCTGGGTACTTGTTATCCATCAGTTTTGAACTCATTCCACTTTCTCAGAGAGTTTTCTCTGACCAACTTACCTAAAAGAACACTCTTCCCCACATCTTCCCATCTAGCATTTTAATTCTTTTATTAATTTCCTTATTATTATACAGTCTTTCCTGCCATAATGGAAGCTCCTAGAGGCAAGAGGCATTTCTTGTCTCATTTGCCATTGCCTACCAAGGTACACTATACTAAAAGACATATAGTTACATTTCATCTTGAATGTGATTTATTTTTATGGCTTCTCCATGAATTCTGGACTGTTTATTTGGATACCACAATTTTCTTGCGTGAGTTCTGATTTGTACATTACTGTGTTCAGATACATGCTTCTTTTACTTTGCTTCTTAATTGACATGACTGTGTCGATTTACATGCATGTAGATTGTAGTAAATAATAACTTAAAATAATATTAGAGATTACTTTTATGCCGTTCCTATTTAAAAAACGTCTGAACCTTCCAGTGATATCACTTACTAAGGCAAATAACTCAAGTATGTTACCAACCAGGCAATTCTGTGACAAAAGAAAGGTGAATTTCAACAATAAAGAACTCAAGAGGGATTGGGGAATGGAATTGGTATGCTTAGTGATAGAAATGATGATGGTATAATGGCAGTTCTGTGAGCATAGATGTTAAAGAACAATTACAAATAGGTGTTGGGCGACACTATTCCTGGGGAGATGTGAACAAACGTCTACTCACTGCAGATAGGAAGCTTATAATAGATGGACAGTACCACTGAAGTCCAGTATGGTCAATCAGTGAGTTTAGGGAGAATACTTAAAGGAGTATGGTTACTTTTAGGAGCATGGATGACTCAAACGCTGCTCCATCACTGAAAGCCCATTCCAGCATGGGTCAGGAGTCATGAAACCTGGAACTCTACATGACTTGTAAGCAGTTGGATGGGTCAGAGACTCTCCTGTCCATAGCAGCTATTACTGAGGAGGGAGCTTTGTGAATGCTATCTTCCTAAGTTTCAGGGACTTACTGAGACTTCTGAGTTGTGTACTTTCTGTGTCTTAAGGGGTCTCCTAACAGGCCTCCCAGGATGGAGGGAAGAGAAAAGAAAGGGTGAACACAAATCACAGAACCCCTGACGGCTGTGAGAAACATGAAGCTCAGATATTCATTCAGTCAGTGTTACCATAATCAAATGAGTAAGTGAAAAATCTCCTGCTTTAAAGAATTTACCTTAATTGTTCTAATGTTAATAAAAACTCAGGAGTCAGAAATTGAGATAAAAACCTGATAAATCCAAAAAACAACAGAGGAACAATCACCTGACCCTACTCTCCACAGTTCTTAGATCAAACAAACAAACAAAAACCCCACGAAATCTCTCCAAGCCCTTCTTATCTCTTCCTGTCCTTCTCTATCTGATTTCCTCAGTCCTCCAACAAATCTATGGCTAATTCCAGTCAGCCAGTCACTGACTCTGCTCTTTGATCCAAGGTTTAACTTGATTGGTACAGCAGATAGTAGTGAGAACAATTTTCCTGCAGCACTGCTTGCTTCAGATGGTGTACTACAAACACAGAGAGGGAGTAACTGAGGCTGCTCACACTGTTTTGATTCGACTTTCTCTTGCAAGGAGAGCAGTTATTAATCTGGAAAAATTTAGCAGGCTGTTGAGAACTGAGGAACACATAAGACCATTCTGTGTTTTTTACTGTGTTGTCTTAGGCTGAGTTGCGTGCTAGTGAATGTTTTGGACAATTATTTTAAAATCATGGAGAAATGAAAACATCCCAAGAGACCAGATAGATGAAAACGATGTCTTGATTAACTATACAGGATTGTGTGTCAAGTATGTGGATGGTTATGGATACAGCAGGGAAATAGATAGCTAGCTCATATTCATTCTCAAAGAATTTTGTCTGAGTGACTCATTCATTCACTTAGAAATCATTATTTAGAAATTTTCTAACAAGACTCTGTTTAAAATTTGTCTCATACATGTTCTTAAAATTTTGAGTTACATAAAGACACATAGGTTTGCTTATCTAATTTGTGGATGACAGAACCTAGAAACAAGTATAATATGATGGATGTGAATCATCATCCAAACTGATTTCATCAGATTGAAAATTCAGGTGGAGCTCAACAGCTTAATATTTCAGGAGGACAAAAATAACAATTTGGATTAGCAAAGCAAACCTTTGAGAGTCTTTTTAGGATGTAAACACCTGGGACACTGGCATCACCCTAAGAAAGTTTCTTTGCTCAGAAGTGAGCCATCTAGATTAAAGTTGACAGTGATATTTTTGCTAGTCTGACCATATCTGCAACACAGTGTTTCTTTAGGAGGGGTACTGAGAGACAAGAATTATAAACGCCTTGTATCCTATAAGGAATAATGGGGTCTACCTGGAACTTAGAGAGTGAGACAAGACTAAGGAGACCATGAAGATCCTTTCTAAATTAGTGAAAGGCTTCCACATCAAAAGTGGAGAAATATATATAACTCCAGAATAGTAGCTTACGGTTATTTTTGTATTATAAGCTATAATAAATTGTTAATGTATTATTTTACCAAGTAGCTGGGTTTTGACAAGTGGTAGGTTATACAATAATATAGATGTTATACAATGTATATCTTCCAGACAAGTCCCATTATAACTATTTATGACTCTCTTTGCTATATGTTGATACCATCTTTGCTTTATACATATTTTTAGAGGGAGATGTTGGGTACAATATAGACATGAGTGTTGGAGCTGAGGCAGACTGAGGTCTCTGTCTGCATAGCCTGGCAAGCTACTGTAAAACCTTAGCCCCAGATTTCATGACTAAAAAACCTCAAATTAAAAAAAAAAAGAAGAATGTCTTACCGACAGATAACCATAAAAATCAATCAAGGGATCCTGAACCATTTTGTAAAGGAGTTAACTATGAGGCAACCCCCAAACAATTCAATGAACCACAGAGGGTTGGATTTCCTACCATAGGTTTCCTTGGCAACCTACCTTTCCAGAATTTGTTGATGTTGTTGATGACGTCATTTATTTCTCATAAAAGGTATCTTGGAATTATGACATACGTTTATATAAAGGAAAAAAAGCTGAAGACAGACTGAAGCTACTTGAGTTGGTAAAGATCAGCTGGAAAATCAAATTCTGGAGCTTCACCCAGCAACTCTTTCTGTAAAGTTCAGCAGTCTAATCATAAATGGAGCTGTGAAAGACAGAGCTACCCTGAGTGTGATTAGTAAAAACGGGGCAAAAACCATCCTGAAATGTCAGGCATTAGTGATGAACTTAAATTGCTTTCCCATAATAAAGTTATACTTCCGATGTGACATTTGCAAATGTGTGTCCCGCCTGGAATGATTGCTTCAATCTCTCCCTCTGAACTGTGATTTTACTAATAGCAGGGACTGATATTTGGGATAGCCATGTCACTGTGCCTCTGTGGCGCTCTACATATTTAGTAGGTTTGAGCAGAAGCACGAGTCTTCTTTTCCCATTTGCTGGGACCCACTGCGCATGCTCTTCAGCTGTCTTGCGGTACACAGCACTCAGCAAACTGAAGAGTGAATATGGTCCTCCGGGGAACATCAACATTTAAATTATGTCAACAGTTTCTAATGAAATCTCTGCCAAAGTAGTATATACTTCCTTGCTGACACAATAGAGTATGCAGGACATAATTTGAACAGGTTTTAGAAGGAGACTCAGGATCATTGTGAGTACAGGCGAATGTAACAGTCTCTGGCTACTTGCCTGTAGAACAATTGGTTCCACCTTGTCTTTGATTTTTTTTTTTTTTTTTGCTGCCACAATCACACCATATACTTTTGCTAACAGGCTGTGTATCCTTAGCAGTCTTTCTGTCTTATAATGTGCTATTTTCTAATTATCTGTCATTCAGTTTGAAAGCTAAATGAACCATTTAGAATGTTATGTTAAAAAATGGGAAAATAAGCCTTGAATGAAAGCACATGAAACTGTGCTGCAGGCAAGACACACAGTCTTAATGCTCAGAATTAAAAAAATTATTTATTTGTTTATTGTTATTATTAGTGTGTGTGACTGAGTGTATATATGCGCACCACATTGTTCAGGAGGTCAGAGAGGGCATTGGATCCCCTGGAGTTACAGAAAGTTGTGAGCTGCTCTGTGAGAATTGGAAATCAAACCTTGGAGAAATGTAAACACCAACCCAGCCACAAACCCTTTCATCTACAATGGTGTCCTGCCTGCAACATATGCTAGTGCAATGGTGGGACAAGCTTGTAGAAGAAACCATGCTAGATCTGATTTGACTTAAGGCCCACTCTGTGAGATGGAAACTATACCTGGCACTATTTGGGTGATCAAGAACTTGAGACTAGATAGGCCAAGGACTTAGGGTAAAAACAAGTAATATTGGTCTAAAAACAAGCAAACAACAAACAAACAAACAAAATACTAACTTAGCAATAAAATGACTCCTAATAATATTCTTCTATACTCAGCATCACCAAGAAGCTTCCTCCTGCAGCAGTAGATGGGAATAAATACAGAGACCCACAGCTAGACCTTGGAATACTCAGCCCTAAATGGGAAGTCTCCAGCAAATTCTTCCCCTTGGGGCTCAGGGAACCCCAAGGAAGAGGAGACAGAAAGAGTGTAAGAACCAAAGGAGATGGAGAACACCAAACAAGGTCCTCCAAATCAAGGCGATCAAAGCTCATATGAACTCACAGAGACCGAGGCAGCCATGCACAGGGCTTGTATGGGTCTGCACCAGGTCCTCTGCGTATTTATCATGACTTCCAGGTTAGTGCTTTCATGGGATTCTTCAGTGTTTCTTGTGCCTTATCTTGGGGCTTGTTTTTTCTGTTTCTTGGTTTTTTTCTAATCCTGATATTTGGTTTTAGTTTCATCTTATTATATTTTATTAAGAGCGAAGGGGTCTGTACCAAGTTGGAGAAACCCACAGGAACAATTGGCCTGAACAAGGGAGAGTACATCGACCCCAGATGCTGTCAGGGAGGCCAGTACAAGACTGATCCAGACCCCTGAACATGGATGTCAATAAGGAGGCCTCTGCATTCCAGGGAGCCTCTGGTGGTGGATTAGTATTTTTCCCTGGTGCAAGAAGGGACTTTGAGAGCCCATCCCATGTGAAGGGTTACACTCTGGCCCTGGACACATGGTGAAGGGCCCAGGACCAGCACAGGAAGATTTGGTGGACTTTGCAGAGCCCCTGTTGAGGGCCCTACCCTGCCTGGGGAGTGGTGGGTGAATGGGGTGGGGGGTAGGCTGGGGGGGGGAGGAGGGATGGGGGTGAGGGGATGGAGAGGAAGAAGGGACTTACATGTGAAACAAGCTTGTTCCCTAACTAGAACTAATAAATAAATTAAAAAAAATCCCTTAGAAGCTTGTTTGTTTCCTAATGAGAGATAGAAAGGGAATAGCTGTGGATGGGAAGGGAGGTGTATGGAGGGGACTGGGAAGAGTAGATAGAGGGGAAAACCACATCAGGATATGTTATGTGAGGGAAAAAATCTGTTTTCAGTAAAAGGAAACACCACCTAGTATAGTACCAGTGTGGTGACTCACAACCCTCTGTAACGCCAGTTCCAGGGGATCTGATGGTCTGTTCTGTCCTCTGTGTGCACTGTCTACATTTGGTGCCTAAACATGTATGTATGCAAAACACTCATCCACATGAAATAAAAATAAAATATCTTAAAGAAGAAACTGAGCAAGAATTGAAATTAATTTACTGGGTGGAACCATTCTAGGGCATAGGAGACTTCGTGTCCTGGAGAACCAGTTGTGGCTGACTTTATTACCCATCCTTTCTGAACCTGTAGATACCCAGAAACAGAGAGTTAGCCCAAATCATTCCTCGCATACCTGTGATTAATTAGCTCTTTTTCTTTGTAGTGCTGAGAATTGAGTGTTAGTCCTTAGGCATCTAGTTAAGTTACCACATAGCTCTCTCCCCAGCTCCAATTCTCCCCCTGCCCTGCCCCCGTGGCTTGTTACTGTATTACTTTCCTGTAGTTGCATCCGTCAATTACCAATGGCAAATTATCACAAACTTTGTGGGTTGAAACAACATAAATTGATTGTTATAATGTTCTGTCCATTGAAGATAAGCCCACGGTGTCTCTGAGTTCAGTGGGTATTGTCAGGACTGCATTTATTTCTGCACATTGACAGTGTGCAGAATTTGTCTGCTCCTTTGGCCACTGGCCACCTTCCATGTACATAGCTGGCGATAACCATTTGGGTCTTTCTCACATTGCACCATTGTGTTAGGAATACTTCTGCTTTCATCCCTTTTTAAGTGATTTGTGTTTACATTGGTTTCACCTAGTCAGTCAGGATAAGCTTTGGTTTTAGGGTCAGCTGACAATGACTTCATTTGAATGTTATCCTATAATATGACAGCTAGGTTCTGAGAAACTGTGTGGACATGTTCTGGAAGCAATGGCTCTATCACCATAATTGCTATGCTAAATATCAAGAGCTGTGGTCTGTGGAGGATTGGTTATAGTCATCTTTAATGGCAGAGAAGATTAGAAAGCAGTGGCATGTGAGTGTGTGCAGTTTGAACAGGGTTCCAGGTAATACAGCTCAGTCCATCCAATGCAACAAGCAGGCAAGCATCCTTAGTGGAGACGTTGTTAACTAACTCAAATCCTGTAGGAATGCGTGCTGGGAAGCCAGCATTTTTCTGGGGATTGGAGTGGTCCCTCATGAAGTTCTTAGGCATTTGGGAGGAAGCTGGCCTGGACACCATATTTACCTACTCAAGATAAGACCTTTCCTATGTATCTTATTTTTGTCAATTCTGTTCTTTCAGATCAGAGCTCTCTCTCTCTCTCTCTCTCTCTCTCTCTCTCTCTCGTTGATCATAGTAAGGAAGAACAAAGGGTTACAGCTACCACTCACCAGGTCAGAAACCCCCTTTGTGTATTGTCAAAACTGCAATTCTGCCTTCTTTTGAAATTGTCAGTAGAATTTGCACAGACTGATCAGTGGTACTCTAGAAACTTTGAATTTTATAGATTTAATTAATTTTAGGTGTGTGTGTGTGTGTGTGTGTGTGTGTGTGTGTGTGTGTGTGTGTGTGTGTAAGTATGTCTGGTTGCCTGTAGAGGCCAGAAGAGAGTGTTGGTCTCCTTCCTGGATGTGGAATTCCAGTCAGTACCCAGCCAACATGGGTGCTGAGGGCAGAATTCAGGGTGTCTGGAGGAGCAACAAGTGCTCATAAGTCTGTGCATCTTTCCAGCCCTCAGCACACTTGAGAGTTGACAGTGGGTATTGCAAACAAGCAGAATGGAAGGTATTGGTGCAAGGAGCTTCCCAGGGCATTTTCTATTCACTGCCCTCCTGTATTCCAACACATATCTGTCAATAGATATCATTAGATTCATTCCTGAGAGTGACAGAGGGTACTGTCTCCAACTTGCCTCCTTAGTGTAGCAAAGAAGCCTGTCATTAATTCAATATGTAGCCATTGAACACTCTCCATGTGTTAGGCACTATTTCACACTGGTGGCTTCACCTAGGAGCCCACTGACACACTAATCCAGAGAGAATGTGATCATCTGTAGAGTAGGGAGGGTTTGTAATTTTGTAATGAAAGCACAAGTTTATTTCAGAGTGTTGCTAAAAGCCTAGAATATACTCCACAGGTTGGAGGAGAGCACAAGCAGATCTGTGGCCTAAGAACCCAAGTTCTTCATTTTTAATTTACTTATAAATTCATGTTTATTTCTCTAAACAAGACCTTGCCCCTTTAAAAATGTTTATTAGTATAAATTAACTGTACACAATAATATGCCTCATTTTGATAGTTTCATAGGTGTACATATTGCGTTTTATTGATTGTGTTCATTTCCCCACATTAACTTCTTTTGTTTCTACTTTCCATAAAGTTGTTTATGGGAGTTCAGGTGGGAGTTTCTTTGCAAAAGCATGAGAACATTTCCATTGGCATATCTCTGAGGAAGACTCCCATTCCTAACCATTAGTTGCATAGAAATTGTAAGTCCTTGTGAGTCCATACCCACTCCATCAGGATATCATCCACAGGATATGATTCAGGTTATCACAGCTGTAATGAGGGGATGAATGCAGGCGCCATGCCAAATCCAGAAGACAGTGATTGACAGCACACCTCCTCATAGTCCAGATTGCAGCCTTCTTTGCAAAGGTTTATTTATTTTATTTTATGTGTATACATGTGTGCCTGAGTGTATGTATGTGTGTGGAGGTGTCTTTGGATGCCACAGGGCATTGGGTTCTTTGAAATTCAAGTTTTGGGTAGTTGTGAGCCATCATGTGGGTGCTGGGAACGGAACCCAGGTCCTTTGCAAGAGCAGCACCTGATAGCCATCCCTGATGCATCTTTGCAGTCCTCTTTTGCTCCCTGCCCCCTTTTCCATGATTTTCCTTCAGGGGTGATGTACACAATTCCTTTTATGGCTGGGCATTCAGCATCATTTATTGTCTGTCCCTTAACAGTTACAAGTCTCAAACAGGGAAGTTTTAAAAAGGGGGTGGGGGAGGTTCTGGTGACAATGCATGTTGGGGGTCTCTGGATCACGTAAGAATATGAACCCTGAAGACACAAAGCCAAAGCACTTGTTCTCATAGGTTATTTTTATCTGACTAGCCAGGTGTGGGGTACTGTTTCTTGGTTGCAGGGTAGAAGCACCTGGTGAGGCTCTGTGACCATATTCCTTTACCAAATTGTGACAACAAACTGCCGTGGTGACTCCTGTTCCTTGCAGGGAAGACAAAGGGAAGACATAATATCATGTAAGCATAATGCTATAGTGGTTTGTACTCAGTTGCAGCTCATCAGAAGGCAGCTGTGGGAGTGGTCTCTCCCAAATTGTGTAATATGATAATCATTTGTCACATGTGTCTAGTGGAGAATCTTCATACTTGAGGTATTGGGGAGTAGAGGCATTTCATTATCTATGGTTGATCTCAGTACAAGATCCAACAGAAAGCACATACCCGAGAATTTTCTGAGGAACTAACGTCCAGATGCCTCTCTTTTAGCCAGACTTGTACTCATGAAAGCTCTCTGGTGGCCCAGCTCGCCTATGACTCAGGTCAGCTGTGTAGAAACACAGGCCATCATTTACAAAGGAAATTGAGCAAGATTGTCTTGTGACACCCACTAGCCACCTAGTGAATGTGGGCGACCTGTCTGCAACAGAGCATTTTCAGAACAACCATTTGAAGGGAGAGAAAAGATGCTAGAATTGCTTACCTACTGATAACGCTGTTTACTTTTTGTAATACAAGGGAGGAATTGAGAGTTTGAGAAATAAAATAACCAATGAAAATTAGTGACAGATTGAGACACTCGGGACCCAAGACTCTCATTTTCTTACAGCTTGCCAGGTCTCTTTCCATAGTAAGTGGAGCAGAATAGCTCACTTATCCGCAAGCTTGATTCAGATAGAAGGATAAATTGTGGTGCAGATAATAGCTAATGTAATGCCAGACTTCTCTCAGGAACTGTGGAGATTTCAGATCAATATGTAGTGAAAGAGTACATGGTGATGACTTTCTGAAAACTTGATCAATAAGTATACATCACCAAGATCAGAATTTATTTAAAATTATGAGCAGCCTGGAAGGCTGCCAAGGCCTGAGTAATAACTCCAGGCAGTCCAAGCCCATGCCAGCTTCCTCCGTTTATATAAATTGCTGGAATCTCTCATGCCTGACCCGTCTGATGTATCAGCTTGGTTATGTCAGTTTAGATACAGGTAAATTTCCTAGGGGCATTTATTAGCTTTATTAAAAAAGAGGCAAGTGTCCAAAGGCCTCTGGGCATATGCATCCTCAACCATAAGATAAAAGAACAAAATTAAATATTCAGGCTGCCAAGCACCTCATCAAAAAGCCGAGCCAGTTTAGCCCACTGAGGCATACCAGATCGGCAGGTTTGATCATGTGTTTTTCTTTATGAAAATTCATGAGACCATTCTACAGTCTGGTTGGACAGACAGACAAACTGCAAAGGCAAAGACCCTCAGCACCTTGCCTTGAGGGTTCACAGCTGGAATCTGTAATTAGAAGATGGCTGATCTTAATGTATTTGAATGAACTAGTGCACAGGGAAAACCCTCAAAGGAAATTTATTGAAATTTATCCAAATAGCATTCCTTGACTCCATTTGTCATCTTCCTTTGGTTGATGGCTATAATCCCTGAAATTCTTCATATTGGCATATCTGTGAAGTCCAACACTGTTCTCTACAATCTTTGCCCATAAACAAGTGTGCAGACATCACTTTGCCCTAAGTTAGCTTTAACTCAGAGTGGCTCCTTCCTTACACAGGGGACACTGGGAAATGTCTGAAGACACCTTTTGGTGTCACAGTCTTGGGGAAAGGTAACTTTCTGCATCCAGTGGGCAGGTCCCAAGGATACTGTGACTGTTAACAGAGTACAGGACAGCTTCACCCCAGAAAAACACCTGTTCCCTCCAGGTCAGAGGTGCTGACATAGCACAACCCAGTCTAAATTTCTAGACCAACATTCCTCTACCACCATCATTCTTTTTATTATAGCTACATCTCCTCTGCTGCCTTTCACAAAATTTTTTAGATTGAGAAATACCAACTGAGACAGTTGTTCAGTTATAGTTTGATAGATTGAAAGAGCATGCAGTGAGTCCTTGTACTTAAGTTCCTATCTCATATTCTCTTCAAACTCAATACCATTTCTTGCCCCAGGGAAGGCAGTCTGGCTAGTTTTATATTAGCTTAACACAAGCTAGGGCCATTGGTGAGGGAACCTCAATTGAGAAAATGCTCTTAAAGGATCCAGCTGTAGGCAAACTTATAGGGCATTTTCTTAATTAGTGATTGATGTGGGAGGCCCCAACCCATTGTGGGCTGATGGCCTTGGGTTCTACAAGAAAGCAAGCTGAGAAAGCTATGAGGAGCAAGCCAGGAAGCAACCAACACTCCTCCATGACCTCTGCATCAGTTCTTGCTTCCAGGTTGCTGCCCTGTTTGTGTTCCCATCCTGACTTCCTTTGATGAGGAAATGTATGGAAGGAAGCTTAAGCAAATAAACCCTTTCTGTTCCAAGATGTTTTTGTCATGATGTTTCATCACAGCAATAGAATCCCTGACTAAGACAGGTTACCACGAATTTGTGTCCCATAATGTGGAGAACACTGGATTGCGTTGGTTGTTGTAGAAGGAACAGATGTTTCCGAACTTTATCAGAAGGCACATTTCACCAGAGCACCAAGAAGATATTAGAGAAATCTTAGCTAGCAGTATAAAAAACTGAGAGTCCATCATTGTCAAGTGACAGTAGATGCCTTCTCAGAGATTTTATTGCCCACTTCTACTCCATTAGGAAGCCCATCTAAGATGCTTGCAATCCTTAGCCTGGAATTAAAGTGACTCTCCTTCAGTCTGTGTATTAGGATCATTATCCTGGCCCATAATATTTTAAAGAGAAAGGCTAATATTTTGGATATTAACAGAAGGCACAACTGAAGATGAGTTATTATCATTATTTCAAATACAGACTTTTGATGCTGTGCCATATAGTGGACCCATTTACATCTTTGCATAATCTGTGCTGAAGGCTATCTGTACATCTGTATGTATATAATTTTTTTCAGTTTATTGTTCTTGCTGGAGTACCTGTGGAAAAATAAGCTATGCAGCCTCCTGACTGCTTCAGTGAGAGGCTGGGAAATGGCAATATTCACTTGAAGCTCCTAGGTTCCTGCTGACTGCTTGCCCTAAGCCAGAGACTTTCTGTCCAGGAGACTGACATGGCAAGAATTATCCTCCCTCAGGGAAAATCAGTTAATGTATCACATTAAAAGGGAGCTATGCTGCATTATGAAAACAGTCTGGGCTTGGTTGGCTTTTTTTTTCTCACTCTGAAATTGGTTTCCATACCTATAATTATCTTTGAGCACCACCATAAAAGCCCTCCAATCTTTACCTCATGTTGTTCTTCCTTGGGGGCACTGATTCAGGACCCATCCAACTTTTGCACCAAGCCATAATTAACAGAATTATATTTAATAATCCCCCCTCATTCTGAAGGGAGCAGAGGCGGCATCCAGAGAGCACAGCAGCAGATAATGAGAGTGGCAGAGGTTCTCTCTCTCTCTTGGAATTGTATCATCATATCTTGAGAGCAGTGTGCTGCCCCTGTCATGCTGCATCAGTCTCACTGGTCCAGCAGCCTCTGCCTCTGTGACAGTTAGAAACAAGAGAGAGACACATATGATCCGTGGGGTTTCTTCTTCTTTAACTAAAAAAATAGTCATATACTTAAAAGAACACACAGCTTACTGCTGTCTTCGGCAGCTGCAAGATATTTCAGAATGTAGAACAAGGAACATTTCCAACTCCCTTTCAGGGCCAGGTCTTGTATTATTGATGCATTTTACCCATGGGATTTGGCCCAATGAGAGATTCGAGGTTTCGGAATGAGATGAGTTTAGCAAGGTCTCACCCACTCAAGATTTCCCTATTTCACTGTCTTTTGGAAACCCGTTTTCTAATTGTGTGTGTGTGTGTGCATGCATGCCTGTGTTTGTGTGTGTGTGTGTGTGTGTGGTGTGTGTGTGTGTGTGTGTGAGAGAGAGAGAGAGAGAGAGAGAGAGAGAGAGAGAGAGAGAGAGAGAGAGAGAGAGCCTTTACATATGTGTGTATATGTGCATCCACATTTGTGTAGGACACCAGTGGCACTTGGAGAGCATTGGGTATCCTCCTCTATTACTCTTTGATTTACTCTTTTAAGGTAGGGTCCCTCCTGGAGCTGGAGGATGTGTTTTTGTCTAGGCTGGCAGCCCACAAGCCTGGTGATCATCCTGTCTCTACCCACCACAGTGCTGGGATTACAGATGAACGTGAGTCTATGCCCAGCTTGTCATATAGGCATTCATATCTGAACTCAGGACCTCATGCTTATACAGCAAGTGCTTTTAACCCCTAACCCATCTCTCCAAGCCCTTATTTCACTTATGTCAATCATCTTTTGTGTAACTCTGAATCATTATGAGGTCCTATTTTTTTCATGGAAGAATTATCATCTAATATTTTTTCCAACAGTATAAACTATATATTCAAGAAAATGTATGTGTTCTTTTAGCAAAAGACAACTTACATGCAGGCTCCTTGTTTTGTTCTATTCTGTTTGTTCTAAAAGGATCCTAAGTAAAATGGCTTTGCTTTTAGATTTAGTGGATGTCCCACCTGACATAAATTCAGATAAAAGAAAAGCATTTATGTGTAATCTCAGGCAGATAGTGAAACTGCTTCTTATATGGGATCATAAATTTTACTGCTAGAAAAGACCGTAAGGAACACTTAGTTCAGCCCCTTGTGGGTGGTAAATGGAGGTAACTCTGTGGTGTCTTCGAGACTACTGAAGTTAAAAATTAGTCTTTGAGAAGTAAGCTATAGTTTGTATCTAGAAAGCGCCCCAAAGGTTTATATAGCAAGGGGTTGGTCCCCAACTAGTGGTCCTACTGGGAGATGATGGAATGTTTAAGATGCAGCTTAGTAGTAGAAAGTTAGGGTATTGTCCTTGGAGGGGAGGCAAGATTTCATCCCTTCCTCCTTCTCTTATTTCCGTCTTGCTCTGCCGTGCACTCCTGCTGTAATATACACCTATGAATGCCATATCCATGATTAGAAAGAAAACCTGGTCTGCCCTTCCCTTACTGCCTCACAACAACTCCACGGTAATGAGGCCAACCAGTCATGGATGGAAACCTTTACACTGCTAGCCAAAAGAAACCTATATATTTATAAGTTGATTTATCTTAGGTATTTGTTACACTGAGAGAGAACGAATTGGTGGTGGTGGTAATGGTGGTGGGGGACAACCCTTTAACAACAATAACAACCAATTAAATAGATAAAGAATATGACTAGTCACATATGGGAGCAGTTGAACATAGAGTTCCTAAATGGGCATCTGGTGATTGGCCTCATGTTCCAATTCTGTTCATTCTAGGAGATATGTGTTGTTTGGCAGGTTAAGCCTAGCAGCAAACTGAGCTCATCTTTACACAGCCTGGGATAACACATAGGGAGGGGCTCATAGCAGGGTCTGAAAGGAGCTGGAGAGCATCCATTATAGTCATTGCAGAAAGAAGCTGGATGAGCAGACACAATCTGTCACTTTGTAGTGTCCAGAGGCAGGGCAGGTTCCAGGGACAGTGCTTCAGGCTCCAGATCATTTTTTTCTGTTGTCTCAGGTGACTTCATCATAGGTCTGGAGTCAAGAAAGTTGCAGATTCCTCACATGAATACCTTTGGGGAGTATTTTTGTTTGTTTGTTTTCAGTGAACATTAAGAAAAGTTATGTGTGCTGCAGATTGGGAAGTCAATTTATAGGTACCAGAGCTGCTGTGAAATGCATACCTCCCTGAAAATGCACAGCTGTCCCTCAGAGCTCAACGGCATTTTTTTTTTTTTCTGGTGAAGCAGTGAAGGCTTGAATTTAGTTTCTCCAATTTTATCCTTGGCTGTGGGTCTGGGTGGCCATGAGTGACATCTAGGACACAGGTGGAGCCTTAGCTTCCTTTGGGGAGTTAAGAAAACTTTTGCAATACTGTGGATATCAGTTGTACTTTGAAGCCTGAAGGTCAGATGCACATAATACTTTGAAGCAGATACGATTCAGGAAGCTCAGGGGATATAGTGTGGATGTGAGGTCAAGGAGGGGAGTGACCGGGAATTATGTTTAGAACACGGTTTTCTCCAGAGTCTCAGGTCAAGGACCTGTCCGACAGCGTGAGAAATCCAGTATAGCTTGTGAGAGACAGCTTACCCTCAGAGCTGCAGGAAGTGGCATTTGTGACAGTTGGAAAGATAGGTAGATGAAGGTGTTCAATACATGCTTGATAAGTAAGCATTTTAGGGTTAGCAAAAAAAAAAATGAGCAAATATTCTAGAAACCAGGCATCAGAATTTCAACAGAAGAGGGGCTCTTTCTGATGGATGAGGCTAAGAGTGTTAATAAACTGCCAATGTAGTATTTGAAAAGCATAAGTTCAGAAAGGTATAGAGCATTTTAAACCAAGTCTATAGAATAGGCCCAAATTAGAGAGCTGTAGTAGCATGACTCAAAATATTCAGTTTAGCCAGACTCATACACTAACAGTCAGCTGGTTCTGTTTGCCTGGAGCAAGGACAACAAGGTTGGGTTAGTTGAAATGCCTGGAGCAAGAGGTGTCACGAAGACCTGATGACCCAAAAGAATGCGCTCCTGCAAAGTTCCACTTCCTCTCCTCTCCTTTCCATCAAGGGAGTTTGTTCTGAACACAGAAGTCAGCAATGCCATGGTAGTGAGCACTGAAGAGAGAGTAAACCTCTGCCTGTGTTAAATGCCATCCAGGGCTCTTGGCTTTGAGGAACCATAGCCCCTGATAACTAAGATATTTCTTAAAGTGATTATAAAATACATCTTGAAATCTAGAAAGGGAGGTGCTTGAAATATACCATTTTTTAGGAAATGGGAAGCCAAGGCTTAATCAAGATGCTTGTTCAGTAGTTTTGGAGATGGACTGGGGTGATGGAGATGTGGAAGGGTGTTGCATTCATCAAGCACAAGCCAGCTTAACTAACCTTGAGTAGCACTTATTAATATTTGTAGATTACGTGAGTTAAATAACACTTGCAAATCAGGTTGTAGATTTTTTTCCCTCCAGATCTTCATGAAGAATGCTAGAATGGCTGGTAAGTCTAAGTTGAAGAATTTCAATGGAGGGATAAGGTACAGTGCAGTAATTGAGCTAGAGGAAGTTAGGGAGTGGTGTACTTCATGTTTCTGTGGCAAATGTCCTTTGTCTACCAATGACTATGAGATATATAATGTGTTTTTATATGTATATATTTGTAAAGCTAAAATGTATGCTTGCCTAATATGCAAATATGTCTCAATAACCTTCTGAATGATAGCTTTAGAATGCAGAATGTTGTTATTGACAGAATTATGGATCTAAATCAATAAGGTTTACTAATGAGATAAAAATATCATATTGAGCCTTAACTGAAAAAAAAAAGCCAAATGAAGAGCAGAGTGAAAAACTGGCTATAAATAATTTCATTTTCCCCCTTCCCCAAACTCCCAAAACAAATAAACTGAAACACCTCCCAAAACTAAGCAAAGAAAATATGACATTTTGTTTGACATTAAGTCAAGTGAAAGTCAGCTTTGTGCTGCAGCTTCTAAATATTGACCCACACAGGGTCAGCAAATATCACTATCTTCATAATGTTGTGTTTAGTTCTTAACACCACCATGTCACATGGGAACTACACAAACAGCCATGGGCTACAAGCAAGGGAGAGCAAGAGTCTGCTCACTATCTCTGAAATGGTGTGCTTGCTAGTGCCTTATCTCAGGAATCACACAGCACCTGCTTAGATGTGTCAATTACTATCCTAGATATAAATTAATAATGCCTTGTGTCTCTTGTGTGTGCTAGACTCCAGCAAGAGGCCAGTAAGGGAGACAGGGGTAGGCTGACAATGATGTGCATAGGTGCAGCAGGAGGGGACAATGGGATGGGAAAGAGTTAACTTTGGGTACATCCTCCATGGATAGTAGTAATGAACCAGATAGAGACGGGGGGGGGGTTGATTTTCATGCTTGTGGGAAAACACAGTGGTATAAAAGATCCTGGATCACCTCGAACAGAAAATATTTTAGCTATTAATGGAACGTAGGTTATACAAGGGCACAGCACAAGCTGAAGCTGTAAGTGGACTGGGGACAGTATCAGAAAAACCAGGGACTTGACTTCATCATGAGGATACAGAGAGCCGAGGAAGGAATTTTAACACAGGAGCAGGTTGATCCCTCATTTGACATGGGTTTGAATGACTGATTGGGTTTGGTGAGTCAAGGAATGGAGGAATGGGTGGGATAGACCATTGTTCTGATAAAATGCTGTGAGGGCCTGATCTCAGATGATGTCGGTGAGCTAGGAAGATGGAGGCAGATTTTAGAGGGATTAATAATTCGATATCAACATTCTGGAAAGGTCACAGTCACAGTCGTCCTGAGGTCTCTGTAAGTCAGCTCCTTTTGCTTTCTTCCCCACGTCCATGTGCTACATCTGTGCCAGCCCAGCTTTTTGGCAGTGTCACTATTTCTTTTCCTATCTTTCTTCCTTAGGCTACTGTGATGTTTCCCCCTTTTCTCCCCTCTTCCTTATTTTCTTCTCTTCCTTTACTTGTTTCTCCATCTTAAGCATGCATGGCTCAGCCAAGCATTTGCCAAATGTAATGATGTATCTTTATGCTATGTTTTAGTCTTCATTATCAGCTTGACTGGTTTTAAAATCACCCAGGAGACTGCGGTGCACTCCAGGGTGTTCCTATGAGTGCATTTCCAGAGGTTGAACTGCAAGGAGGGCCCATCTTGTCCTCCCATGGTCTGGCAGAGGTATATCTGGAATAAAGGGGAAATAAAGGGGAATGCGTGAAAACTGTAGCGGGACCCTTTGCTTTCTGATCTCTGCTGACTCTCTGGTCTGACAACCTCACTGTCATTATGGTCCAAACCTTATGAAACCATGCACCTAAATAAATGCCACCTCCTTCAAGTTATCTTTGTCATCTAAAGGGTGGGGATTCTACCACTCACAATGGGGCGAGTCTCCTACATCAACTGATAATCAAGAATATCACTTACAGACATGACTATAGACCAAGTTGACAGACAATTGATTGTGATTCTCGTCAAAGATGATGCTCAAGTTGTGGCAGGTTGACATTTAAAATTAACCCCCACTGTTCCCTTTTCCTCCCTTTTATTTGTGTTTCTCCTCTCCTCCCTTTTGCTGGTTCATAGGGAAAATATTTCTTCTAGCAGTTTCCTGAAATTGAATGATGTAGTTCTTTAATTTGGTCTTCTTGAATTGACTATGCCCCCAAAATTATTTTAGGGCTAGTTTCAAGAGAAGTAGCACAGGTCTGTAGTTAGCATCTGGAATTAGACAGAAGGCAGAGCTAGAGTTGGTTGCAAAGGGTTTAACTTGGGCCCTCGGTTAAAGACCCTTATCTTTAAATAGGTTGAGACTGGATCTACTTGTGGCTGTGAAGACCATAATGATACATTTACTGTGCTTATTAGAGATATAAAGCATAGTAAACACTTAACAGCTGTTGTTATCATAAGGGATTATTTAGGCAGGAGCTTTTTTTTTGTTCACATTAGGCTGACAATAAGATTTTATGTACCCAAGACTCAGGTGTGGCCATGTACCAGTAAACTATATTCTCTGTGCTTTTGTCTTTCTTGTAGCCTGCCTGTGATTCTACTTATGCCTTCATGCCCTTTGCACCTGTGGAGGGGTTCTAACTTCATTTCTTTTATCACAGAAGACGAATCATCTCCAAATACAGCGGGCAACTGCCCATTGTCCATCTAATTTCCATAAATACTCTATGGGAGCCTTCAAGGATCCGTACTCTGTGGTTTAATGAAGCCAGCTTGGGCTTTGGTGTTAGACCATCTCTTGTTTATACATCACTGGTCCCAAGGATTTGACTTTGGTCTATATTTAAATGACCAGCACCTTGTTTCTTAGGTATAGAATGCATATTAGTATATTAACTTGTAGGTTGATGCAGGCTGAGAATCAGATTTTTAAAAGTTCCCCTTGACCACTGTTCCTCTCACAGTCTTTGCTGTTGGTATTCTTTCTCTTTGCTCATCTGGATACTCACTAGACATGCAGTATTCTTAGTCTAGGGCTGAAGATGGGTAACAGCTTACCTCCAAACTGATCAGTTCTTAAAGGAATGGAAGCCTTTCATTCTCCATTGGATGCTGAAGGGGTTGTGCTTGGGGTGTGCTTGAGGGCCATTTAGAAGCTGTACCTCACTGTACTTTTCTTCAGCTTCCCTACTTACTGGTGAACTGTCCCCTGAAAGCAAATGTCTTCTTTTGTCTTTTTGTCTAGTCAATGCCAGTGGCAACATGGATTCACCCCATGGACACATCATGTTCTCTTCACCATTTCTTCTTTCTTGTATCTGAGGTCCAGCTGCTGGGATCCCTTCCCTTGTTCAGTTTCAGTATCTCTTCAGACATATTCAGACATGTGGGGACGCTGTATTTTTATTTCAGTTCTGCTTCCAGCTGAACTACATCTGGTTCCTAGCACTACTTCACATCCTGCAACCCTGGCCTCACTGCATGCTTACCAATTTTAGAAGGACTGATGAGCCTCTTAGGTCACAAGAAAATAGACCATAGTTAAATGAAGCACAGGCCATGTTGTTGGGTATTTATGCTTTTAGCTATTTTTAAACGTCACCCTATCTTTGCACAGGGACCAAATGTCCTTAAACAATAACTCTACAGAAAACTTTGAATTCACCAACAATATTCAGCATTCTTGCATAAGAAAACATTTCAATCCAGCTGCATGTTATTTGTAAGAGATACAGAGTGGGGAAATAGAACCAACTTAAAGTGCATTTTCCCTTAAATTTACCATTGTAGGCGTCTGTTTTCAATCCTATTTCTGTTTATTTGGAGGGAAGCTTAAAGCCACCGAAGCAAACATTGCTTTATATACTCGGTGATAGTGGATCGATGATGTGGTTGGTGTACTGAGCAAAAAGACCTCAAGATTATGTTGCTGCTTTCTTTTGCTGTTCAGTCAACAGAAAATAAAAAGCCCAAAGAAAAGAAATAAATACAAAGAGACATTTTCATCTCCTAATTTCAGCTTTCATTCCCCTATCACCACAAAGGTGTGACTGTGCAATCATCAACTTTACAGGTAGTTCTAAAATTAAAGAGAAAAGGCATCTAAGATATTAATTTTAAACATGAAAGTAGCAAGTACTTCTACTTTTAAGAATTAAATTAATTTATTTGTCATGTGTATATGTAGGGAAGTGTTTGGGTATGTGAATGCATGTACACCATTCCACGTGTGTGGAGGCCAGAGGACAACTTGTGGGAGCTGGTTCTTTTTCTACCATGTGGGTCTCAGGGATTGAACTCAGGCTGTCAAGCTTGGTGGCAGGTAATTTTACCCCCAGTTCCTATTGACAGCCTGCAAGATCTTCTTAGATAAAACCTTGTCAGGTTGTTCATATGATTTAACTGCTATTATTATTGGTTATCCTCCATTCTTTTTAACCTATTTCTATTCTGATTCTTAAATTGGGCTTCTTATGGAAATAATAATTATATTATGGAAATATGATTGAGTATGAATAACAATGGCTTTTTTATAATAATGGCTTTTACATTTTTTAATATTGAGTTGAACCACTTTCATCTTTTGTTGGGACATTTGAGCCATTTCCAGCTGATATGATCATTGATATAGTTGTCTTAAGATCTACCACCTCACTGCATCTGTTTTCTCTTAGTGCCATGAGATCTTTGTTCTGTCTCTCACTTTCTTTCACATTGTTTTTAGTGACATAATTTCACTTTGTCTCCTTGGTTGGATTGCCAGATCTCATTGTTTGTCTGAATTTTCAGTGTTTGATGCATGGTTCATAATATACACCAACCTTGTTTCTCACCAACTGATAACCACGTTACTTTATGTATGTAAAAGAGACTTCCAGCAATATGCTTCCATTTCTAACCTGTGTAGGTAAGGTTCTGCAGTGTCACAAACTGCAAAGCATTGTTACCATTTTCACTTTAGTCAGATTTGAAGACCACTTCAGAACTAAGATGAGAATCTTCATCCTTCTGTATATACATCTGATTTCTGGAACTCATCCTTCCTTTGTGTAGATCTGGGTTTCCATTGGCTGTTCTTTTCCCTCAGCCTAAACATCATTCTTTAATATTTCTTGTAGAGAAGGTCTTCCAATGATGAGTTCATTCCAGTCTCAATATTATTTCTTTCAAAATTTTCAATAAGTTAATTAATTAACTACTTAACTAATTTGTGTGTGGGCACACATGTATGCATACACATGTACACTTGTGTTTATGTGCATGTACTTGTGGGTGCCCACAGAGGCCAAAAGAGAACCTTGGATTCCCCTGGAGCTGTAGTTACAGGAGGTTGTGAGCTGCACAAGGCAGATTTTGGGAATCAGACTGTTAGTGCTGTGAAGGAACAGCACACATTTTAACAGCTAAGCTATCTCTGTAGCCTCCAAGCCATCCTCCCAACTCTAGAACCATTTCTGTAGCTACCCAGCCATCTCCTCAGGCCCTGAGCCATCTCTCCAGCTCCCTGAAAATTCTTTATTTTACCTTCATATTTTGAGCATGGAATTGTAGATTGACTTCTATTTATCTTTTCATGTTTCATTATAGTACTCTGTTATTTTCTGACTGCATGTTTTCAAGGGCAAGTCCCTTAACAAGGGGAAGACCCTTACATTCTTATTTTTCCTCACTCTATAAAATTCTTTATATGCTGGGTAATTTTAACTATTTTCTTCATAGCTGGCTTTAAGCAATTTAACATGCTGCACCTTTGTGTATCTATGTTTTAAGGCTCAGGGCTCAGATCCATATATTTATGTTTTTAGCAAGTGTAGAAAATTCAACAATTATCTAAATTTTTTCTATTTCTTTTCTCCTCTCATTTGATGTATTCTTTATCTTAGTCATTTTATTTTTTATCTCTGGTGGTTTTATTTTGTTTTTAATATGTAGATGTTTCTCTAGCTCTCTGAAGTATGGGATAGACTTACAGTAATAATTTTAATATACCTGTCAGCTAACCTAAAAACTATTATTTCTAGGTCAGTATTTTTTTCTAATTTTTCTCTTCTTCTTCGTAAATCATTTTCTTAGTTACTGTTATATTGCTGTGAAGAGACACCATGACCAAGGCAACTTATAAAAGAAAGCATTTAATTGGGATCTTGCTTACAGTTTCAGCAGCTGAGTCCATGATCATCATAGAGGTGAGCAGGCAGACACGGTGGTAGAGCAGTAGTTGAAAGCTTTCATCCTGGTCCAAAGGCAGGAGAAATAATGAGAGTGAGACACAGCCTGGCATGGGCTTTTGAAACCTCAAAGCCCATCCCCAGGTCACAGCTCCTCCAACAAGGCCACACCTCCTCCAATAAGACAACACCTCCTCCGATAAGGCCACACCTCCTAATCTTTCCAAAATAGTCCAACAAACTGGGCCCCCAACATTCAATATGCGAACCTGTGGGGGCCATCTCATTCAAAGTATCTCAACCATGACTTTGTCTTTCAATACCTTGTACATTTTCTCATTTTGTACAAATGGGGATGACTAAGGGGCAGGCTGAGCACTGGGAGTCACTCATCAACAAAGGTCCTGCTTGTGTCCAAGGAAATATATGTGTAAAAAGCCACAGTCAGCTGATTTGGGCCACTTTTCAGCACCATGCTTTCAAATTTATTTGTATTAATCTAAGTAAACCCCATGACTTTAAGAGGTATTATTCTAGATCTTGGGCTTGGCCTTCTGTCGATGCCTAATCATATTCTCCTTGTCCTATAGCTAGGTACAGATGAACATGATGACTTGGATAGTGTGAACTCTGGACACTGGTGCCCTGGGGCTTTCCAAAGGCAACCTGCATGACTGTGAGGAGCGTAGGCTGGGAGTAACAGAAGGCCTGAGACACTTTGGAAAAAGCTATCCTCAAGGCCTCTGAGGGCAACAAATACCAGCAAGAGACTGTGTACAATACTGAGCATCATGCTTGGCCATTTTTGAAAATGGGAGGCATTTTTCTTGTTGTTTCTGGATAAATTTGAAAATGCCATACGTACTCTGTATCTGTTTTAGAATGCAGTTAAATCACTTGGACAAAGTTTTGTCTTTTCAGATTGTGTCCAAGCCTTGTTAGACAGCCCAAAAGCTGTGTTTAAACTTTCTTCAATACCTAGGCAGTGGTTCTAGATCCTCCATGGTACAGTTCATGTTTTTAGTGACATTCTGCTGGCTGTTGGGAAGACATTAGTGTTTATCTGGTGTGAATTCCAAAGGACATTTTCTTGGGTACCTTAAGGATTTTCTGTTTTTCCTTAGCCTCAGATAGTTTTCTGTCACATGGGTGGCCAGTTCTATTTGGGAAATTCAAGCGATGAACTCTGCTGGTATCTGTTGTTGGTTTATACAGCTAGTGGTCTGTTCTCTGGTGTACTGGTCCATGAACTCTACCACTTCATCTTTACTTGGATTTTGAGATATATTCCACAATGCAGGCTTCTTCCTGGGGTGTTCTCTATGCCCAGCCTGGATTCTCTCTTTAGTTTGTTAGGTAGAGTATCAAGGGCTTTCTTCCTTTATTTTCCTTATCCCCAAATTCATGCATTGCCTCATGTTGTTTTATTTTTTCATGCATTTTCCTGTTTTCTATTTCACCCCATTGTTTCAAATGAGAGAGTAAATTAGTTCTCTAACACCTTATCATAACTGTGAGAAGATATATCTGTTATCTGGGTTTGATTTAAAGCATTCCAGCCTCCACAGTGTATTTCTTTAAGTGGAGAAGTTTTTCTTGCTTTTGGAAGAAGCATTTTGATCAAGTTTCCCCATTATCTGAGCTCCCATCTGTTAATCTATCATCTATCAATAAGAACATAGCAGTGAGTCTACCATCAATTTATGACTCAGCTTTGGAAAGCAAAAATTCCGTGATAAGTTTAGCTTTCAGTTTTCATAAGTAGATACTAAATACAAATAAACATCACCAGGCAATGACTTAACAATCTTTGAAAACAGATTTTCATAAACACAAGACACAATAGTACATATAAAAACCCAACTAGACTTAGCTCCTTGCATTTTGAGAATTCTATAATTTTGTTTTTATGGCCTACTCATGGTGGGACAATCAAATTTGGAATTACTGCTTTTAAGTGTTCTTGTAGAGAAACTCTTTGGAAGGGTGCCTTTTGTGATCACCATAAGTGGGCTATTAAAGGGTTCCACAATAATGAAAGAAAAGATTTAGTGTTAGAAGTATTTACTTGAATAATTAGTTTTGGAAATAAAAACCATAGAATACAGCTACTAGTAAATTCTTTAATGAGTTACAGTTTTCCCAACAGTTATATAGGTTTCTGAGTATTTTTTCCCTCCTCCTGAATGTACATTTACATATGTGTGTATGTTTATCTGTGCTCTTGTGTGCATGGTGTGCCTGCGGTGTTAAGCCCAGAAAAGATGCACAGGTCAACTTGCACACTGTCCTTTACCCTCTGTTATAATGGGCTGTATCATTCAGAGCATCATGAAGCAAGCTCCTGGCATGGTAGAGTTCATACACATATCTCTGAGTCTGCTGGACTGCAAGCATTCTTGCTTCTGTCCTCTTCTTTCTCTTTCCAGTAGAGACAGAAGGAAAAGATTTCAAAAAGACATTTTATTATCTCACATCACAACCCACTTTATGCCATTGGAAAACATTTTTTTAAAAAATACTCTTCTTTTTTTTTTTTTTTTTGAGACAGGGTTTCTCTGTGTAGCTTTGGAGCCTATCCTGACACTCACTCTGGAGACCAGGTTGGCCTCAAACTCACAGAAATCTGCCTGCCTCTGCCTCCCAAGTGCTGGGATTAAAGGTGTGTGCCTGGCCTCTCCATTTTTAATAAATGCTGTGGGATCAATGTCTTACTTGACATGAATTTTTTTTTTTTTTTTTTTTTTTTTGCATTCAGGCCGATAGTCGTAATGAAACAGTCTTTCCTAATTTAAAAGAAGCTAGCGTTGCATGGTGTACAGGTTCATGGATAGTATTTTTTGGTTGATTAAAGCGACCACAAATAATTTGCAATCCCTCTTGTGACAAGTGTGTATTTGCTGGTGTCTGCCTCTAGGCTGGCCTGTGGCTTCTTTTGATTGACACAATGAAGTGTCAATGAAGACCATGAGGTCTCAACCAAGGCTATACGAAGCTTTGAGGCTTTTGCTTTGATCCTTCAGAGCCCTGCCTGTTGAAGGATGAGAGACAAGTGGAGAGAGACCCTAAAACTTGAGTTGTCCCAGATATTCAACGTACTCCATTTTCAGTCCCAGACATAGGAGTGAAGCCAGGTAAAGCCACACAAAATGACCCTTATTACTAACCCACAAACAAATCACCACCTTATGTACATAAACTTTGTGTTTCATTTTTTTCCTTAGCAGGAGGCAACTGAATAAAGTACAGGTTAATTGTCCTTCCTCTACCCTGCCTTCCTTTAACTTTTTAAATAATTGTTTATAAGATTTGCTTTGTTTGTAATTCTCTCTCTCTCTCTCTCTCTCTCTCTCTCTCTCTCTCTCTCTGTGTGTGTGTGTGTGTGTGTGTGCGTGTGTGTCTGTCTGTATCTGTGTGACAGGGGTGTGAGCATCTGCTGAAGCCAGAGGTATCAGATGTCCTGGAAGTGGAGTTACAGGTGGTTGCAAGCTGGCTGAAGTAGGTGCTGGGAACTGAACTCATGTCCTCTGCAAGAGCACTGCATGTTCTTAACCACTCAGCCATTTTTCCAGCCCCTCTTTTTATGTTTTTGATACCAGGTCTCATGAAGCGCAGGCTGGCCTTGAACCCCTTACATAGCCAAGTGTAACCATGAACTTCTGACCTTTGTGTCTCCACCTCCGAAGTGCTGGTATTATAGTCATGCCCCCCTCAATAGAACTGACTAAAGTGTTCTATTGCTGCAAGGAGAAACAATGACCATGGCAACTCTTATAGGAGAAAGCATTTCATTGGAGCTGGCTTACAGTTTCAGGGGTGTAGTACATTATTAACATTGGTAGGAAGCATGGCAGCACACAGGTGCTGGAACAGTAGCTGAGAATAGTTCTACATCTGGATCTTCAGGCTGTAGGAAGAGACTCAAGGCTTAGAATGGGCTTTTTGAGATCTCAAAGCCCACCCCCAGTGATATACTTCCTACAAGAAGGCTGCACCTCTTCATCCTTTCAAACAGCACCACTCCCTGGTGACCAAGTATTCAGTCTATAAGCCCATGGGAGCCATGCTCTTTCAAACCAGCACAACCAGCAAATATAGTTTATATGGCTATGGGGATCGAATCCAGGGCCTATGTGTACTTGTATAGATAAAACATTCTGTAGACTGAGGTACATTCCTAGCCCCTGTCTTTCCATCTAATTGGCATTTCTGGCTTCTTTAGTTTTCTTTTTCTGGGCCCTTCAAAAGTCCTTGAGTTTTGTATTTGGTGTATATTGACTTCATTTGTTATTAGTTATTTCTATATGTTACATAGCTTGGGCATTCCTAATCTGCAAACTTAGAGCCAGAAATGCTGCAAAGTCCAATTCTCTTGAGTGCTGCCTGGTTGCTGCAATTGTAACATTCCATACCTGACCTCACATGCTAAGCTGGTGTTAAAATACAAGTAAGTTCAAAATGTTGGATGAAATCATCTTCAGGCTATGCATAAAAGTTGTATGTGAACCATAAGTGAATGTTTAGACTTGGGGTCTACCTCTAATACATCTCATTGTGTATATATAAGCATTCCAAATTATGAAAAATCCCCCAAGCACTTCTGGTCCCATGCATTCTGGGTAAGGGACACTCAATCTATGTGTGCATTATATAGACAATGTCTTTTTGAAGAAGGCATTTATTGGTTTCTCCTAGCACTCTTAAATAAACAGATAGCAGTGATAGGCCATCTGAAGCTGATGAAGCAATGCTACACATTATTATAATACCTTTCTTTGCAGGCTCAGGTTGCCTTGTAGACATGATCTCACCATTCCTCTAATTGTGCAATCAGATAGATAAAATAGGATGAGCAACCTTAATATCTGCATAGAAATTCTGGCTCTGCCCTGACCTTGTTCTACTTTGTGGAGAATTGCTTTGTGTGATGCCAGTGACTCACCTGGGGAATTGTCACAAAGACATAACAGAATGCAGAATTAAGGAATGGGCAATCCAAGGGCTTGAGCTTTATTTTGGGAAGATTCTTTTGAAACTCAAATTACAAATCTTCATCCCTTCCCTATGCTAGTCCTACTATGTTCCTTCTTTGTTTGTACTATTTTTAATAATGTGGTGTGTGTGTGTGTGTGTGTGTGTGTGTGTGTGTGTGTGTGTGTAGGTTCTGCCTGTGAGTGTGGTGCCCCTGGAGGCCAGAAGAAGGAATCAGATCCCTTGGACTTGGAGCTATGGGTGATTGTGAAGTGCACAGTATGGTTGATGGGAACCACACTTTGGTCCTTTACAAAGGGCAGCATGCACTCTTAACTTCTGAGCCATCTCTCTAGCCCCAAATGCTTACACTTTAGAATTTAAAAGTATCTGTTGCCATGGCTTATGTGAAATGATTAGCTGTTAGGCTTGATTTTGCACTAGACATCTTGGCCCTTACATGCTTGCTAACAAGTTTTGTTTCTTGTGTTTGGAATATCTAATTCCCGATTTGTGAATCATTTAGTTGTATTCCCCATAGTGTCACAGAGCATACTTCTTTCTCATTGCTGAGCACTAATACAAAGCTCTCCTTGACTCTGTGACCTAGGAACACAGAAGACTATGATGGCACTGGCTTCTGCTCTGAGCTCAGTGACCCTCAGAATTGTATAAAATTTGTGTTGAAGTGCTTCCTTCCCTTGTTGCCTTTCCTCTCCTCTACCCCCCTTCTTTTGGCTGGAAAAGAGTACAGAGCTTCCACCAGCTTTTGATGAACCTGTTGCTTGCCCTTCCTTCTCAAAGTTTTGAATCAATATCTCAGGAGCTTAGATTTTATGATATTTCTATACTTCTGCTTCAGTTTGATCAGCAATTATAAGCCAACAGCACCATTCCCCAGGCCCAAATATACAATTGCCTTCAAAAGAACAATCCATTGAAGGGCACAGAGGGACAAAAAGTCAATTTTCAGGAATGACCAATGTTATTGTATCAGGGAGGAAATTGTTATATGTATTTATCGTCAAGCCATATTTCATCAACATTATATGAGTGCCTCCCAAACAGTTTAAGTAGACCAGCATTACCTGGACCTATACCAGACAAAGCCAATAAGAATTTGGGAAAGTAATGGTCAGAAATTTGTATTAGTTAATTTTTTTTTGTTATTTGCAGATGGACTGTTGTTTGAGAAATATCAGGGGATGGTATATTAGAAACTCATGTTCTTTTAATGACAAATGAATCAAAACACATAAAAAACCTGAAACTGTAAACACAGAACTACTGGTCATGTGGTCAGCACAGTGTAATTAATTGTGTGCAGGATTTGGGTATGGCGTTGTTTTTCTTTTCTCTTCTCTTTTCTTTTGAAAAGGGTTGTGTGTGCACATAAAGGGAAAAC
Source organism: Cricetulus griseus (assembly GCF_003668045.3). Taxonomy (NCBI): domain Eukaryota; kingdom Metazoa; phylum Chordata; class Mammalia; order Rodentia; family Cricetidae; genus Cricetulus; species Cricetulus griseus. The sequence continues at coordinate 100,678,156 of NW_023276806.1, forward strand.
TGACATGCCTCTGTGCGCCCGTCTGTGCAGCGCTGTCTTTGGAGAGAACATTTAGATGGCGCTGTCTGTCTGGTGGGAAAAGGTTTTCAGCTCTTGTCTGTTGATCTTGAGGCTTTGTTGCACCAGGGAATGAAACACTCTGCATGTTTCTATCCACAGAAGCAGAAAGTGCTGTCTCCCCCTCAGCCCCTTCTTCCTAAGATGTCATATCTTGAAGAAAAACAAAACAGAAAAGGAACAAATTTATTCTCTGGGAGCTTGGAGGAGCATGAATTATTTATTTTTAGAAATCCTCTACTTTTCTTGCATGAAAGAGAGCCCTATTATTAAAAGTGAATGTTTCTTTTTCTGCATGTCAGTAACTGGGGGATGAGACTGGACTGACGGTTAGAAACCTTCCTCCTTGGAGACCAGGCTCCCCATGGCAGCCGCTATAGCAGCTAAGTTATTTTTAAGACAATAAAATCATTGGGATTGATGTATTAACGTCCACAATTGATGTGACAGGGGTCTTCCACTGAGGCAGGCTAACAGGAAGAAAAGGCCATTAAGATGATCCCAATTACTTTTAAATTATGAATTAACACGTTTGCATAAATCACAGCACAGAGAATTTCTGGGTTCATGGGCACATGAGCATGCCAGTTGCCCGGCTTTATTAGGCTCCAGCTAGGTGGAGAAGTAATTCCCCCCTACCTTCATCTTGGAACAGAGGACGTCAATTCTTCTTGCCTGGGGAAAATTTTTAAATTTCCCCTTGATGCTGGTAATCTCATTTTCTCTCGAAGCAGTTGTGCAAATGAGAACAATCATTTGGTCTCTGCAGCTCAGACCTGCTTTCTCTAGAGCTGAGCGAATATGGTGCTTCCTTGATAAAAATAAATTTTTGTTAGAAAGAGGCAGCTGGGCATTTTAGCCCTGGAGGGATGGGAACGAAGGGAGGATTACAAATCAGGCTTGGCATTTTCTGGGCTGTGGCCCTGGGAGTCAGCCCCTTGTGGCCCTCACAGCTGCAACTGCCCAACTACAGCCCATGGCTTTAGAGGGAGTGTTGAATTTGGAGAAGGTTAGTATTTTATTTCTGGAAATAAAGCACTGGCTGATTGGAATGAATTTTTGTTTTTAGAAGAAGTGACGGAGACCCCAGTATTTTAATCATGTTTATAGAAACCCCTCTAATGGCTAATTCATGCTGATGATCCAACTTTTCAGAGAAAACACAATGTTTACCAGTCTACTCTTATTGCAACATGAACCCTTCAAAGGAAAACGTTAGGGTTGGTGGAGAGGACAGCTGATCTTTGTTGTCACTATCCTTCACTTCATCCAGCCTTTCCTACCCCACATGAGCTCGCTGGCCTTTGTGCCACTGACAGCACTTTCTCATTTCTGATTCCATCTCTTTCTCCTGTCTCTTCCTTTCCTTTTTCTTGTTATTATCTAAGAGCTCAATATAGTGCTATGAAGCCAAAGATTAGAAACAACCCAAGTGCCCGTCAATGGAGCAGGTCGGTTAAATAAAGTGTGGCTCATCCATTTAACGAAATACAATGGCTCTGTAATAAAGAATGGAGGAGCCTCGTGCGCTGATAAGAAGAGAGCTTGGAGATTTATTGTGAGGTGAAAAATAAAAGGCAGACCACAGTGTGTGCGTCATGTCTCTCTGTGAGCTCTTTTGTGTAAAAACATGGTGAGTGAGAATCTATATTCTTGTTTCCTTGTATACACTTTAAAAATGTAGAATAGTACATTAAAAATCTTGATAACAATGGCTAACGCTACCGCTATCCAGTTGAAAATGATTATCCAGGAAGATACTTTGTTACATACCTTTTGGTGATTTTCTAAAAGATTTATAAAACAAGGTATTTGTGGATTAGGGCATATGGCTTAGCTGGGTATCAAGCATAGTGACAAAATATCTGGGCCAATCAACTTAGAAGAGGAAGCATTTATTTGAGCTCACAGGTTCAGAGGTTTCTGTTGATGGTTGCTTGACCTTGGTGCTACGACAGGGCAGTCTATCATGATGAGAGAGTGTGTGGTAGAGAAAGTGTTTATGGCATCCAGGAAGGAGAGGGAGGGTATGGTCTGTGGTCTTGGGGTCCTAATAGACCCTTCAAGGACATGCTTTCAATGGCTTCACTTCCTTCCACTAGGTCTCACTTCTGGAAGGCTGCATCATTTACAATGGTATTACGGGTTAGTGTCCAAGCCTTTCTCATACAAACTTCAGAGGACATTTGGAACCCAAACTGTAAAGGGTCCAAATTAGTGGTGGAGTGCTTGCATAGCATACACAGAGCCTGAGTTCTGTCTCCAGAGGCACCTTATAAACAATAGCAAGCCCAAAACAGCCACAGGAAGAACTTTACACTGGAATATACGATCTATTTAAGAAACTGCAAAAACTGGCCTGGAGTCAGGATGTTCCCGGGTGATTAGTGTCCATATCTGAAATATAACTTTCCCCCTGCACAGCCACTTGGGCACACACTGACCTTACCTTCTCCCTTGTACAAGCCACTGTAATGAATTCTCATCCTGTTACATGTTAGTCGTTAAGAGGCAGAATCATACTTCTCATACAACATAAAATCATTACGTGCTACAGATTTTATTGACTTCATGAACGAAGGAGAAAAGTGGTGAGTGGCCCAGATTAAGCACTGTTATTGAATGTGTCTGAAGGTGTTTTTGCATGAATAAACATTTGACTAGGAAATCGGCCTCTCCAGCAGATGTAGGTCATCATCTACTCTGGAGATGGATAGAATAGGACAAAAACCAGAAGATGATGCCTTCTAGGGTTGACGTATGGGTAGAGATGTCCCATGTTCATGGCTTGTTATCTTTGAGAAGAACCCAGGAACTAGCTTAGCTTTAGTATCAGAGTATTAATGTGATATAAGAAGATATAGACTCCAAGCCTGGTGCCTGGGCATATGCGTGTAATCCTATCAGTCCAAAAGCTGAGGCAGAAGGATCATGAGGCAGAAGGATCAAGGTCAGCTTGAACTATGTAACTAGCTCTTCTTTTGTTCCCTTTTCCAGACTCATATGAATCCCACTGGATCATGCCATGTACTCCACAAACAGTATGCATCCCTCAAGGACTCTCAAGGATGCAGGATCTAAAGGGCTGTGTGTAATGGTCTATGTACCAGTAGACAATGTCTTGAAGCCCATGTTACACTGTGAGTGTACAACTGCTGTGTGGAAGCCTTTTATGGGCCAGAGCCAGAGCATGCCTTGTCCCAACCTATTAAAAGACCCAATGTACTTCTCTGTAACTTTCTGTGTAGTTCTAGGACCCCCCCATCTCAATTTCCCTTTTCTGTTTCCCTTACTTTTTTTCTCTCTTAGTAGAAAATTACTCTTTAAATCTTCTTGTTGAATAGAATTCCATGTTTCAAATCTTTACCAGTTCAATTCCTGTCTGACTTACAACCTCCACTCTAAGCAAGTGAACCCCTGGGTTTGAAGCTCCATGGTCACTTGTCATCATAGTGCTGCTTTTCTTAGGGTAACAGTGTGAACTGTTTTACTCTATTGGGGCTGATTCAGTCAGAGTCCCCATAGGAAGCAGATGGTATACTTGAAATAGGTTAAGTCGGCAAGGAATTCTTTATTAATTTAAAGGATCTATTTTAAAAGGTATGCTATGAAACAACCATAGGGAATGCTGTTAGGATTTGGGTCTGTCAGAAGCAAAGCCATAAGCACCCTTAGGCTGCAGAACATAGGGACAGCACTGAGCTCTGAAGCTTTAGTCTCTTTGGGAACTGTGATCAGTTTTGGATGGGGAGAGGCAATGAACTTGAGATGACCTTGCAGCAAAGGAACCCTTTCCTTTATTCACAGCAGCACCCAGCTCCCTTGTGATTGAACCTGGCTGGAAGGTAGGACTCAGGTAGCTACTGCTGTTATCTACTAGTCAACAAGGGTCAGAATAAAGGACGGAGGAGTGTGGCTCTGTCGGGACAAATTTCAGATGTCTGGTACAAACTCTTTTTACTCAGAGGCATGATCAAATATCACTCATTATGAATGAAATTGCAATATTAGTGAATTTTGGGGGTTCATTCTTTTACATAATAGAAAACAACTTCCACAATCTTGACAAGACACCATTTGACCTTCACTCCTAGCTCCATGCGACACCTTGTAGAAGGCCAGTCTTCCATTGCTTCTCCAGAACTACTGTTCAGGGAATGTTCCAGCAACATCGACTGCTAATACTCTTTCCAGTGTTCTCTTTGAAAACCATTGACCTCATCTGCCCCTTCCTCAGGATGGTCTCTTTAACCTACATGGGAGACACAATCCTTCCCCGCCTTTAGACAGCCTGTGTACATATTGATTGGACTTAGGTCATCATCATAATATGCACGACTACAATGACCAGATGGGTATTACATTTACAGGTAGGAGAATACTAAGTACAGGGTCAGCTACAAGTCTAGGAAATAGTTCACATCTCTTTACCCCATAGTCAGGTAAATCACAGGGTAAGCATGACGCTAAGTGGCAGGTAAAGCTTGGATCAAGCCAGCTCCTCACTTGGGCTATTTACTTCTATTTTGGTATATAAGCTATTTTAAGGCACACTGGTCGTCTCAATTTTAATGTAAAACCTCTTTACTTTTAAGTGCTGGTAAGTAATGAAGATAAAAGTTCCACTGTTATGGAAGTGACTAAGACATAAGGCTGCTTTTGGAGGTTGTGGCGTGAGTCTTTGCAAAGTTGAGGGTAGAGAAAAATAAGCATGAAGTTTCCCGTCTTCCCATCATCCTGTGGGGACAGGCTGAAGCTGGGGAAAGACAGGTGGATATGGAACTTGCTGAGCATATCTGTTTAATTCACTTTCTCATCGTGGACAGAGAACTCAGGCACCAAGAAGTTTGGAATAGGCATCAGGGATGTGTGGAGTTGTGTGGTAGTAAGCTGATACCTGGAGAGATCAGCAGAAGCAGTGTCTGTCTTCCTCACAAGAGGAGCCTGTTGTTGTCATTGACAAGAGTTTCAGTTCTTGTTACCTAAATGGCCAATAAAAAGAGCCTTTGATATTTAGGGTCATTTCCCTGAATTATAGAGTATTAAATCTGTTGGGTGGAGCAAAATTTTAAGTTATCTAAAGGTTATTCCTTTTCCACTTGACCAATATTAAGCATGCATTTTGTGTCTGAGACAGTGCTAGGTATTAAGGATGTAGAAGATGGCCCAGACACTCACTTCCAAAAACTAAATTCTGATCAAATTTATTGTTTAATCTTTTAAGTGATAATGAATTATAATTATTTGATAACCATGTCAGCCAAATCCACTTGGAAAAGAGCAACGTATATAAAGTAAGAAAATAAAAGGTGTTGGGATTGAAACTCAGTGGTAGAGTACCATCTAGTATGTATATGGTCCAGGGCTTGATTGATGGCAGCAATTTAAAAAGAATACAGAAAATAGGAGTTGGTCCTTACCAACTATGAAAGAATCTGGAGAAATGAAGGTTGGGAAATGAAAGTCCAGCATCAGGGAAGACTCCCAAGTCACCATGAAGCCCTGGGGGTTGTTCAACCAGGGCTTCCATGCCCAGTCCTTACAGTAGTGGTCAGAGCTGAAGGACAAGCCTGGAGCAGTTATTGCCTCTGGTTCATTTTCTATGGTTGTGAGGCTGGGGCACTGTAAGGTCAAATACAGTATCAGCAGCCAGGAAGGAGACATAGAAGTCCAACAGAGGAAACAGAAGGCATGTTGAGCACCTGTGCCTCTCCATGACCAAATCTGACCATATTCTATTTTTACTTCTGCAATCCAAACGTGCCCACAAATGCCTTCATTTCAGCTGGCTGTGATCTGGAAGCACAGAGAAAATACTTTGAGAAGCAGTTTCCATGATTAGTCATTGGCATTTACTCTCTCGCAGAATAACAATGTATGGAAACGCAATCACCCCCCCCCCCCACTTACACTTGTGTGAGCACACACCCCTCACACTATTGGCTTGGTGTGCCCTATCACACAACATCTGAAGCAGTTCCATAAGTTTGTTTACACATACTATAATTTCTGACTTTGTTACTCTTTCAGTAGTAACAATAAACATTATACCAAATATAATTGTTGAAAGCATTCCCAAAAGATCTTTCTTGTGTGCATTCCATTTTGTGAAAATCTTTCTTGGAACAAATGTGTAAAGCACCATGCTTAAACTTGTGACAGAGACTGTATAATTTCATCTACCCGAGGGCCTGGGTAGAGGTCAATAGACTCCCTAACAGCTAGAAGCTCTCTTAAGTCACAAGTCTTTGTTGTCTTGTTAGGTGTTCTATTAATGCTGAGGGAAATTCATTCAGAGAGCATGTACATCCCTGCTTAACTCTAACGCCCTCAGGGGAACTTCCAGCAAATATTAGTCTCCTCATAAGACAAACAAAAGGTTTGATATGGCAAGGGTCACAGAATGGGAGGTGGAAGGAGCCATCTGGGACTTTCCTTACTGATGGCTGGAAATTCATGACCACAGAATTCTTGAAACCCACAGGTAAATAATTCTGAAACTAACTTGTAATCACAACTACAAGAATTTCACATTTCTTCATGCACATATTTTGTCCCAGTGAAGAGAGAAGGTGGCTGTTCATATTCTGAAAGCTTGTTTCATCACCCCGTTTGCATTATTTGATGAGAAAAATCTCTAGGTGGTGATATGGGGACACAAACATGGTGGAAGAGAAACCTGGGCTTTTATTATTTATGGTGTGGACTATTGTAAAGTCCCCCCTCCCGCCGCCACCCCCAAGTGGGCACACAGAGGTATTTTAGTGAGGATTAAATGAGTATGTCAAGTATCAGCTAATTATAAGAACTCGATAAATGTTAATTTCTTTACTGTTCTCTTCAACCCAAAGTTATTTTATCACAGTAATAATGTATCTTTCTCTCCTAAGGCTTTTGCTAAGAGGCTTTTGTGGACATTGATTTTCTTCATAAATAAAGACTGATGCTTCCTGGGGAGGTAATAATAGATTTTCTGCAAGGCTGATGCCTGGCTGTCCCTTCTACTTTTTGCATTGGAGTGAAGAGAGACCATAGCTAAATAAAGGTTATTGAGCAAGAGGCTGCTGGAGTGATGGAAAAATATAATCTTTCTAGTTATGTTTGTAAGATGTTTGATATGATTTATGGAATGTTTGGCATATTGTTTTGTTTAGTAGGGAGAAGAGAGACTGAACTTCCTTTACAAAGATACTTGCTTATTTTATTTATTTATTAATATGTGTGTGTGTCAGAGAGAGAGAGAGAGAGAGAGAGAGAGAGAGAGAGAGAGAGAGAGAGAGAGAGAGAGAGCGAGCAGGCAGCAAACAACAACTTTTGGGAGTTTCTTCTGTCACCTTGTGGAACTCAGGAATCAAACTCAAGTCATCAGGCCTCTATAAACACCTCTATCTGTTGAGCCATCCCATTATCTCTATTAGCTTATTTTATATGGCATACACAATTATGTGCATTTATTGTATACAACATGATATTCTGAAGTATGAAATACATTGTGAAATGGCTATGTCCAACTAAGTATAGTATTGCTACCTCACAGAATCAGTGTACTTGTGAGAACTCTGTATTCCTTCTCTTGGTTTTCTAAGGAGGCCATACATTGTGACTCTTTAAAACCATGTGGTCTTCAGAATAGTTCAATGATGTTTATGGAGGAGAGATGCCTGTTGTCTTCCATGGTCACTGAGTGTTGGAGTCTGGTGTACTCGATGCTTTATTTCCACTCTGGACATAAGTAAAGCAGCAACTGAGTGGATGCTTATTCTTCAAATTGATGAAGATATTTCTTCACTGAAAATTCTCATGTTCCTTCTAAAAGCAACAGTGCCTAGGACCCCATCCCCCAAAACTACTTAATCCTTTTATACCTCAAATAAGACATTTTCCTTATGATTATGCAGATGGATGAAATTTCTAGCTGGGACATTTCTTTGCCAGATGATTCCTTGAATCCCAAGGGAAATTCAAATATGGGCCAAGCTCCAGATTTAATGTACGTTTCCTTGGAAATTATTTAAGTAAGATGTAATATAATATACCATGGAGACTATAATTTACTTCAGTATTGTATTCTTGTTGTAAAAGAGTTAACTAGCTCCTGGGTCTATCTAATGAGTTAGGAGAACTTGTCTCAATAGATAATCATTAATTTTTATGTGAATTTATATAAAAATTCCACCATGATCACAAATCATATGCATTTAGTACATCACATGCATCTATTTTAACATTTTACTGGGTCTAGAATTTTCTATGAGTTGTTTAGTGGAAACTAAAATCTGTATTAAAATGATTTGAATACTTTTTTTTTTATAAGTGGCCATTGGACGAACAGGAAACATCACATTCCATATTGCCTCTTTAGGACACAGTTTCTTTTTCTATAAAACAAGGGGGTTATTCTCATGTCTCCGGGTCCTTTGTGGTTTTTTTGGTTGTAGAAATCACCTTCAGTACAACTCACTGAAGACGTTCTTGGATAATTAGGAGTTCTCAAATCAGGAATGCAATTACTTCCTCCTTTAAAGATACATTTGTACCTTCTTATCATGCAATTGATGTTATGACAAGAAATCTTTTGTCCTGTTTTCTTATTCTTAATAACAGTCCACTTGTTAGTCCTTGTGATATACACTGGGACAAAAATTAAAAATAAAAATAAAAAATCACAAAATAAATGGAGTTGGAAGGGACCATGAAAGATCATCTGGCCCAGCCATCTGCAGTTGCAGCTTATTTTAGAGCTTACTTGCTCTATAAATAACCATGAGTATCCAGCCAAGTCCACGTAGCTTAACATGGCCAACAGTGCTGGTCACACTCAGGAACGCCCCTCTGTTTTATCCTTGGGACTCTTCTGCTTTCCTTGGTTAGAGTTTTGGGAGAACATCTGACTGCACACTGAAGTCTGAAACGAATAGCTGTAGAGAACAGACTTCTATGGGGAATGGACATCCAGGAACGTTTCAGATGGATCAACTACATTTCTGCTTCTGCCTTGTTCATGAGGGCATACAATCCATATTTCCTGGCCCCTTCTGTGAGGCCTAAAGAGAATAAAAGTAAGAGCCTAGCATGGAGCAGAGCCTATATTACGACACAAAAATGTCAACGCCAAGCTTCAAGAACATAAGTTTCTCATATCTTGCTCTTTGCTGTTTTGTGCACAATGTGGATGGTTCCTGGCACATGTGTGGTAGGTGCTTGGCAAGTACTCACTGAGTGGATGAACTTACTCCCATAACTCTCTCTCTGCATCTCTCATGCCTCTCATTCTCCTCTGCCCACTTTTGAGCCTATTATCCTCTTACTTTCTTACCCAAAGAAATCCAAGACATTAAGGGAAAAACAATGTTGATACTTAGACCCTTCAGCTGCTGCTCTTTATGTGTGCGTGTGCATGCGTGTGCACGTGCGTGTGCGTAGGTGCGTGCGTGCGTGTGTGTGTGTGTGTGTGTGTGTGTGTGTATTGTGTGTGTGTGTGTGTGTGTGTGTGTGTGTGTGTGTGTGTGTGTGATTGCTGTGGATGAGTGGGACCGGTGCTTCTCTGCAATCTGCTCATTTGTGAGTACAGAGCTCCACAGGATGCCTATGTGTCCCAGTTCATTCGAAGCACAAAAGTCACCTTTAGATATTTTCGAGGGGAATGTCTTAAGTGGCCCAGCCAAGAAGCTGCAGCTGAGCAGATACCTCTTATCTCCATGTTCTCCTAAAGGGACCAACCACCAGGGCGCATGTTCCCCAAATGGGAAAACGGGAGATCTGCAAGCTTTTTAGTGCCTGCCAACTCTGGTACCTGAAGGATTCTCTTTCTTCAGCTCAGTCCCTACACCTAGAGAAGTTCCAGTGCTCAAGGACATGGGGCTACCTGGGTCATATTACTGCTTTGTGCTGTTCTCTTCTGCATTGTAGAATATATATATATATATATATATATATATATATATATATATATATCTTGAAACATGGTCTCTTGTAAGCTAGGCTTGGTTAGAGTTATGGGCACACTTAGCCATGCCTGTGTTATATGGTGCTGGGGATTGAACCCAGGACTCAGTGCACAGGAGGAAGCACCATGCCAAATCTCTTTTATATAGAAGGAGCATCCTTCCCTTCTGACCTTTTCTTTTCCAAGTCCCATCTTGTAGACAGCAGCCCAGCCACATTGAACTCTGCTGTCTCCAAAGTCCTCTCATGCTTCTGAATGTTTGCCCATCCCTCATAGTCTGCCTCCACTGCAGTCTTCTGTCTGTTCTACTAAAAAGTGGTCTCCCTCTAATATCCTGCCTCAAGCCCCAAGCCTTTCAATGTTCCTTTATATGGAAAACAGAGGAAAAAGGATCTCCATACTGGGATTAATTAAAGTGTCTTGGAGTGGGGAGATTGTCCTGGCTCATCTGGGTAGATCTTAATGTAATCACATGCATACTTTATGGGAAAAGCATAGGTAGACTTCACATAAAATCCTGTTTAAAAGAAAGAAGGCATTGAAGGGATGAGGGAACAAGCCAAGGAGTTCTGGCAGCCACCAGGATCTGGAAGAGGCAGGGCACAGAATCCCTGTCAGTGTCTGGAGGGAACACAGCCCAGCCAACTTCAACTCTATGACAGTGAAACTACATTTCTGGGATCTCAGCCCATGCCACCCCCTATACACATCGAGTATGATACAGTTATAAAGAAAAAATGAAATCATTGTACTTGTAGGAAAATGAATGAAAGTAGAGACCATTATATTAAGACAAAGAAAGCATATGTAAATAAATACCACGACTTTTGTATGCAAAATGAATTGTGTGTGTGTATGTGTGTGTGTCTGTGTCTGTGTGCATCTACATGTGATGGAAGTAGAAAGAAGCTCATGAGAGGGGAGGAGGAAACCTTCAGGGGGTCAGGGAAAGAGAGGGCCATGGAATATACAGAATGTTGAGGGAGGAAGGGATCAGCAAGAACGTGGAGGGGCAGTAGGGAAGGGTGACAGTGAACAAAGTATACTGACATGTGTATACAAGTGCCATAATATGAAACAAAGCAAAGTACTGGAAGATGACTCCATGGGTAATGACTGGTGTGTAAGTGTGAGGACTTATCTGCCCACAAGTACAAAGGCATTCACACACGTGTCCCCACCACACACAGCTTGAACATACATACACACATGCACACACACACTATGCCATAATGAAATCCATTACTTAGTATGCCAACTGAAAAAAATTAATTGAAAGCAAAGCAAAAGACCCAGTTCCAAGGCACTGTCACTGACCATGAGTTTGTAGATGTTTGGTTCCTGAGATACTTTAGGATACTGGGCCCTTATATAGTCCTCTCTTTAGCCATTTCCTTGTGGGGAGGCTTGTATACTGACTGGTGCTTCTACATCAAGGTCCCATCATCCTTAGAAGACTTCTGTCTTCTAGGACCTGATGTTCTAGTCCAAATGGGGGCTGCCTTGCCTTTTATGTCCTTGTTCTTAATTTAGGTCAGAGCTTTCACACAGAGTTGAGATCAAGCATAGGTTTTATTAGGGCTATACCATAAGTTCACAGAGATGAAGGGAAACACCGTGGGAATTAATTAACAATGAACTATGAGACTTGACTGCTCTACATTTCACAGTTCTGATTTGGCCTCTGGCCTGGACCCGCTCCAGCCTGACACCCCCATTAGGTCTGTGGGCAAGTTGCTGTGGGACCTGAGCTCAGTTACCACATCACTCAGAGAGAGCAGGGAGTCCTGGGCCTGTTTTATGAAAGGCCCAAGATGTCAACATTGCACTGCTTCTTTCTTGAGGGAACCACACAAGGTTTTGTGGGATACAACCTTGCAGGCCCACATCTGTGTACTCTGGCTTAATCACCTTTGGAAACCAGACTATAGGAACAATTAGAAATCTAGTCCAGGTTCTTTTCCAAAACGAACTGAAGATTTTTTTTTAAGTCAAACTTTCAATGACCAGAAATATCATCAAAAAGATAAAAAAATAAAACGAAAGCAAATTAGCCAACAAACCTGAAATTTCCCCCAAAGAAAGAGTGGACAGCATCCACCCTGCAGAACCTGAACAGATACCTCTCTCTCTCTGCACACCCCTTCTTCTTTCCTTTCCTCTCTACTCAGGGATGGCTTGTATTTCTGCACCACAATACATGTGTCTGAATTACATTTTTGGAAACACACATGGCCGTATGGTGACTTTGAAGTTTCCCTCAAGATCAATGAATCTTTTCTGTTTGTGCAATTAAGAGACCTATTTTGTTTATTTCATCTTAAAAATAATTTGTTTCATAGTGTGTTTCTGTAGTTACCTCTCATAAAGCTTTTTAAAAAGATCTGGAAGAGCCAGAAAATAAATTAATGAGGGTATACTGGGACCTTTAAAATGATATATGTTTTCTCCTTGGATCCTGCTAATTAAAACACCAACTCTTGTTTACCCAGCTTTAGTGATAAAATGAACCCTTCTATGTAATCCTGGCAGAACATGGGTTAATTGATATGACCACTGAAACTCGTGTCTTTGAAATATGGGTAAATGATTGGATAGTATGTTATTGATAGGTATGGAGTTCTAAGAATTCTGAAGGATGGTTTTGGATGGCATTCTAAAAACTTGATTGATTGACAGCTTCGTGTTGCTTTTAATTTCAACTCCTTGTGTAGACATGGGTGGATGTCCAGTTTGTTTCTAAATGGAGCAGTAAGCATGAGGTACTTGGTATTCAGAAAATTTGGAAAATAATAGAATAGCTTTTGGTTTTAGGCTATGGAGACCAGGCATCCCTTCACTTTTGTAAATTAGGTTTACTTTGATACAAGAGGCATCTTTTTTTGTAAGACTCGGAGAGATTCTTGTTGAGACAGGGATGAAGGCAGAGTGGGGTACTTACCTAGCAAGCAGGCTATTCTGTGGTCCATTCCCAGCAGGGGAAAAGCACATTAACATTTGAATAGTATTTTTAAGAAATACATAGTTCTCAAGAAATGTAGAGAAGTTAACATGTGACCTCAGAACAATTTTAAAATGATCTTAACTTTCTCATTAATGCAAGGTGAGAACATCTGTTATAGTCATTATCTTTATTAGTAGTGTTTGTCTAGAGTTTGATAATATGAAATGAGGTCTCACCAATAACACTCTATTCCATTTTCATCATTATGCTTCATTATATTCTTGCTTTATCTGCATATATACACAATCTGATCCATTAAATATAATTTTGTTTTAATTACTAAAGTATTTTATTCTTGAAACCACTCTAGAGGGTTATTTTGTTTTTTTTTCAGGTAATAAGCAAATATCCATTTACCACTCTTGTAAAGTAATTTGCTTTTTCTTATCAGTTTTTAATTTAGTAACAGTGATAATAGTTCTTGATATTTAGTTAGTAGATTATACAAGGTCTGGTTGTCTGTTTGCTGATAAAATGCTTTTCTTTCACTAGTTTTTGTTGCATTAGACCTTTCTGTCATTGAAAGTAAACACTTAGCACATTATAGCACATTAACATTACCCTTTAGTCTTTGAGAAATGCATCCCTTGATGCCGTTCTTAATCTTTAAATAAGCTTCAATGCACAGGAAATAAGACTCTTTAGCTTATTAATGACTTATTTATTGACACCTATTTTCTTGTTGGATTAAAAAATTATTATATTGGCACATGCTTGATGAACTTCTAAGTAAATCACTTCAATGTGTTTTCCCCTGTCTTCAATTTAGGATGTTGAAAGTTAATCAATCAGTTGCAGGTACACTGACTGAAATGTAACACTTTCCCACTGGGTCTCAATAACCTTCATGCATCTCCTACCTAAAATGCAATGATAATTTCTCATTGTTTCAGAAATGGCTGTTATATATAGTCCCTTATTATATTCTAATTTTCAGCGTCTTCATCCAAATTCATTTGAATTTGTGAGAAATCTTAGATTTAAATCACATTTTAGGAATTAACAATAAGAGTAGTGGGTAAAATGTTTGTTAAGCATATGAAACAAACAGCATGTATCAAGAAAATGTAATGAACCTTAACAAGAATAAAGAAACAATCTAATCAGAAAATGGGTAACAATCATGACGGTGCATTTCCTTAAAGAGAATATAAGAAAAGAAAATGGGCACATGCACGAAAAGCTGTTCATTAGTCATGAATGTGCACATGAGACCACAAAGAGACTTGCCATATACCTACTCGATGGCAAAATTAAAAGTAGGTCAAGACCAGATGGTATAGATGACCAGGAGGACATAGTTCCATTGTCATTGCAGGTGGCATGTGGTATTAACATTGAGAAATGTCACCTGGCAATTCATTTGAAAATAAAATATGCATTAGTCTTATTCTCTAGTAATTGTATCTTGGCTTTTTTCTCAGAGAAATAAAATCCCATGCTTATGTAAATCCCAAACATTAATGTTCTCAACAGTGTTATTCATAGTTAGCTACAACTTTTCCATGGACAGAATCCAAATGTCCTTCAATAGGTGAAGTCAGACAAACTTCTGGTACATCAAGATAATGGAATTCTATTGATCAATAAAAAGAAAAAGAAGATAAAACAAAAACCCAAACAATTAAGACAAGCAATAACGTGGAGAGGGGTGAATAGCATTATGGTTAGTGAGGAAGGAAAATATAAAAAAGGTTACACACTTTATGATTGTGTCTATATGACATTACAGAAATGCTAAATCTATAGAGATAGAGAATAGTCATTGCTAGGAGATGGGGAGGGGTTTGGGTAAAAATTAAAAAGAGTCTAAGTATGTTTTATGGTAGTTACATGAAATCTACAAAGGAACAGAGTACATAAAACTTTGTAACCCTACACAAACACACACAGATACACAGGCACACAGACACACACAGACACACAGACACACAGACACACAGACACACACACACACACACACACACACACACACACACACACACACACAGAGAGAGAGAGAGAGAGAGAGAGAGAGAGAGAGAGAGAGAGAGAGAGAAGTGTTTTCCCAGTAAAGTCTATGTCAGCATTGTTCTGATATAAATTTCCTGGTTTTGTTCATGTACTAGGTTACATGAAATTGTCATCCTTGGTTAAAGGTTTCAAGAAACTCTCAGTACTATATCTGTTTACTATCTCTTTTTATATGACTTTCCATTAATCTAGACTTATTCTGAACAAAAAGTTAAAAAATAAGTAACCAGTAATGAATAACCTGAAGTATCATTCTCTAGCCCTTTGTAGAATATACTAAATACACAATTCTTCATACTATTAATTGTCAAAAATTCATAAACATTATTTTTCACTTTACATCTCTTAAGTTATGATGTGAGATTTCTTATGGTTTAATTTGATCAAACAGAATTGACCATAGCGATGCATTCTATTCTCATGGTACATGCATTGTCACATGAAGTAATACTTCATTTTCAGTGTTTGTCCTTTGGAAGGAAGGGGAAAGCAGTGGCAGCTGAGTTCATTGTGCGTATTAGCCATTCCTTGATATTGCTTGACAAATTCAAGAGTTAGTAGGTATTGTATTTAATGTGGAAAATAAAGAGTTTGTAGTAGGCACATTTATTATCTCTCATGAACTTACCACTGTAGAGGTAGCTCCTGTGGGGCTCCCAAGGGGACAGATTTAGAATTAGCTTTCCTAATCTCTACTAGCATGTTATCAGTACTAAACCTGTCACATGGCAATACAATTTCAAGAGCATCTGGGAAATGAAAAAGGGCAAGTGATTTTTTTTTTTTTTGTGAGCCATAATTGTCTTTGTCACAAAAAAAATCTTGATACATCTCAGTAGGGACAGTGAGGTGATGATGAAATTGCCTTGTCTTGAGTACTCTTGAACTAATGCATGTTACACTAGGAAACTTAAATGCTCTGCTGTCTGTTTCATTTGTTGTCAAACATTTCCTTTGAACCACTAGTGGATATTTTCCTTATAAATTGAGCCTGATTGAGGTAGTAGACTGTATTCTTGGGTTTTAGAGACAAAATTCAGCCTTAGAACATTGTTCATAGCTCTTGGTAGTGAATAGTTACTTGCTGTTTCATGATGCTCCTTGCTCACCATGAGTAAATTTGGGAAGAAATTTAGACTTATAAAGGACTTAAAGTTCATTTGATCCAAATTCCTTAATGCTTTATATTCCTTAATATCTATGGGGGCACCAGAATAGAAGTCTGTGACTTTTAAGTCTAACAATACTTTCACTGCTCACATAGTCTTATAAATGAGTACTACGAGTGGATGAGTCCAAAAGCTCAATAAATCTACCCTCCTTACAGAAAGTCCAACAATACTGAAAGCTAACTCTGTGAACAGACTTAGAGATGGCCATCAAGTTTTCCTACAAACCATCTTTGCTTTGGTGTATATTTCCACAACTTTATGAAGCTGTGCCGCCATATAGGGACCAAAAGCCCAAGTGCATATGCCAATAGTAGATATTTCATATTTGAGCCATAACAGTCTGCATCTGATCTCAACATGCTCATGTCTTTCTCATAATATCAAATCCATTTAGTGTTCCAGACTCCCACCAGAACTACCTATTAAGTTTTGCTTATGGCATTCTAAATCACCTCTGGCTTGCAGCTCTGAGCTCTTCCACATTCCTCCCACAAAACAGTTCAAAAAACCTATGGAATACCTGGTCAGATTTATTTCAATGACTCCACTCCTAATACCAATTTTCTGTATTGAATTCTAATTTTTGTGAAAAAGTACTCAAGAGAAGCAACTTAAGGGAAGAAGGATTGATTTGGCTCATGATTTAGAGGAATGGTGGTCCATCAGGGAATGGTGCACTCACTTCAGGGCATCATGTTGAATCTTCTTACATTGTGGACAGACTGTAAGCATTTTGGGACAGATCGGATGGGATGGATGGGGATGAATTATGGCACTTGGGAGCCAAAGAATACTGAATGTTAAAGCTCAGATGGAAAGGTATTCTGGCACCCAGGAATCACAGAATACTTGGTCTTACAGCTTGGATGGAAAGGTATTCTGGCACTTGGGAGCCAACGAATACCATAAGTCACAGGAAGCACAGCAGCTTACAGCCCTGCTTCAGAGAAAGGCTTCTCCAGTGTATCAACTCTGTTCCAGTAAGGGAGAGTTTCCCCTGAAAAGTTGTTACTGTTCAGCTCTGCTCCCCAGGACAGTGGAGAGCGGAGTGTAACAGCCACAAGCTGAACAGACACAGGGTTTATATAGGGATTCTTAGGAGGTAGAGTTTTTTCAGGGTGGGGATTGGTCAGATTTCAATCCCTTGAGCTTAGGATGGCTAGATCTCCTGCTCAAGGATTGGTTAGTTTTCTGCAAAGGTTTAGGGTTAGATTTGGCCCTGGTTTCAGGAGTGTTTCTTTCACTGATCCCTTCTAGCCTTTTGGCTCTAGTTTTAGGGCCTGGGTGTATTTCTTTCACCGGCTCTGATTCCAGGGACAAAGTCTGTTTCTTTGGCTCTGCACAGGGTGTGTTTCTTTGGCTGGTCCTTTTTCCCTACACAGACCAGGAAGTATCCATGCACATGAGCCTGGGGGGGCATTTCACATTCCAACTCTAATACTTGGAGTCTTTTCTGGGGAGTTTTTCTTCACTTTGGGTATTCAGTGAGCCTCTGGGGGATTGAAATTGTACAATATTGTATTGTCACAAAGGGAATTAAGAAGGGACTGACTGATGTCCTTTTGTCTTTTCTGTTGCCACTCTTTTGAATATTGCTATTTTCAAAGGGAATGGTGAGTAGACAAATGACAGTGATAATATATTTAGGAATTCTGAAACTATAGACAAAGAGAAAAAGCATGTATTACAGGTGAAAGTCTCCTGTTGACTGACTCTCCTGCCCATGTTTCCTATTTTTGTAAAGAAGATGATAAGCTGCTGAGTTCTTAACTGCTGGCTTCCCGAAAAACAATGCAAAGCAAAACAACAAAACATACACTTACATTACTATACTTTGCACTGAGAGATAGTAGCTTTAGTCATTCTTGACAAAGTTCTCATGTGTCATCTACCTGTGGTTGAGCTAATGAACTGATATTGTTCCAGCATCAATGTCAGTTGCTACTTTTATGTACCTTAACAATTAAGGTCAAAGTAAAACAATGGAGATTTACATAGGAACTTTAGCCAGATGTCAGTGTCACAGAAGTGTCTTTGCTGAACCCAAGGATGGTTTTGAATATGGGGCAAATAGTTGCTTAACTTTGTGTTTGTGCAATGTAACAACCACTGCCACACACATTTACATTTTCCCCACACTCCTAACATTTTCTCTATTGCTTCAGTCTAAGCAAGCAAGCAAACAAGAGATGAAGCATTGATTTTTGTACTTTCCAATTTCTGTGGTGTGAACACCCTTATCATGATTAATTTCAAACTCATTGTATCATTTCACTGAATGTACAATTGAGAAGAGAGTCATAGTGGGGCACCATTCTAGATATGCAGATGCAGATGCAGCTTGTGTGAAGAATTCCAAGAACAACACTGCAAAATGTAATTAACTAATCAGTAGTGAACATTTATTACTTTTGTTTTGAAAATGCATTATTTGTTTGGATTTCATATGACTTAACAGTTATGTTTAACAACGGTGTCTGAGTATCTTTTGGCATTTAAAAATTGGCTCATATGAGTGAGTCAGGATACCTGTTGTTGATAGTAGCACAATGTGTTATATTATTCTTGCCAGTAAACTTACCTCTCTTTTCCTGTGGGTCCCACACCCAGACTCTCAGCAAACCTGCTGATTTATTGCTTTGCCTCTAACTTTATAGAGGAACTCTAAGAGTTTAGAAGAACCCACTCATGGATTCCTTAGTAGCAATGTCTCTCATTTCTGTGATGGAATATCTGACAAAACTCACAAGAAGGTGGGGGGAGCTTTAGTGACTCCATCTTGGTCTGATGGGTCAAAGGTGCCTCCTTGTTTTGCTCTAGTTTTACCTAACAGGACAAACGAGATATTTTGACAAGTAAAACAGCATGCATGTTACCTCCTTGAAAACAGGATGTTTTGAAGTGGCTTAACTGTTCCTTGAACCTGAGTCTATAACAATGTTGCCTATTTCTGAACTGTATATAAGCACAGAGGAGAATGAACTCCAGATGGAAGTATTCACTGACAGTCCTCCTGAGTGTAACTCTTTGTCTTGTCTCTTTAATCCTCATACCCTCATTTCAAGTGCTGTTCGACAGGTCAGCAGGTTCTGACGACAAGGTGAAGTTATAGTGGCTTACAGTTTGAGAAAATATAGTCCATGTTGATGGGGAAGGCATGGTGGAGATGCACAATCCCAAGAGCATGTGGCTAACACATTTTGTACTTGGGCAATCAGGAAACAGATAAGTGGGAAGCATGGCTGCCCTGCAAACCTCCAGCAATCTGCTTCCAATGGGCAGGTCCTCCAGCTTAAAGTCCCCACAACCTCCTAAAAGAATGCCACTGGGAAGGGACCAAGTATTTAAAAACAACAGTCTCTGGGGATTTGTGGGGGACCAAATAATTCTGTTATGGAATATTTTGGGGCCCAGCCTCCAGCTCCTGTATACATGGGACACCAGAAAGCTCCAGCTCACTATTGTATTGTTAATTGCCAGTAGGGCTACTATTGTTTACCATGGCCTCAGGGTAAAATGCCTCCTATTTGCTTCTCTGAGGGCCTAAGCATCTGAATAGGCCCTCACCTGGGCAAAGGTGAGAGGTGTGTGAGTAACTTGTGAGGACAGATGGTTTGGAAGGTTAGGGGTGAGCTACCAGAGGAGAGAGGAGAACAAAGAGAGAAATGGTTCCCTTGTGGTATTGGCAGGATGATTAAGAAGTACCAGAAAAGATGGCTAATAAAGAAATGACTCTAGTTCTACAACATGGAACTGAGAGCTCTCTGAAGATGACAAGATGCCTGTGTTTGGTCTTTATCACCACTGGGTTGCTAAGAGCTTCCAGGTCCACACACCCCAACACAGGCAGAACCTCATGGATTAAGGCTGAGACAGGGATTATTGTATTTTTAATACAAATACTGCAAAACTGTATTAATTTAGTTTCAGTGACTGGGCCCATACTCTCCCCTGTCTACACAATACCAACTGAATCATTATATTCCTCTCTAATTTCATTTGTGGAATAGATTATATACTTTTTCAGCCATCCTAAAGTCTGGTTCCCAAAATGTTTCCTACTTCTTACATCATCAATTTCTCATCTTCTACTGATTATTTTAATCAATCTTCACATGTTATTTCTAATGTCTTTTCCCTTCACATTCCTGCTCTTGTTTCCTTGTTAGTTTCTGCCTCCCTTTTTTCCCCCAAGACAGTGTTTCTCTGCGGCTTTGGAGGCTATCCTGGAACCAGCTTTTGTAGACCCAGGCTGGTCTCGAACTCATAGAGATCCACCTGCCTCTGCCTCCCTTCTGTCCCCTTTCTTTCTTCCATTTTTGGGGGGATACTTCTTGAATGGGTTTCGATGTATCCAATTCTTTTCCTTCAAAGATATGAATCCACTCCTTGCTGTATTTTCATCTCTCGGGTGGATGATCTTCTTCACAATCCTTTAATGTTGGATCCCTATTACTTGGTATTTTGATGTGTTTCCCCCTATCAACTCTAGCTCCTTGATCATTCTATACTGTTTCAGAACACTCGATGCCATCTATAATCTAGTAACAGATTCTCCCAAACAGACTTCTACTCTAATGTCCAGATGAAGCTCTATGCCACACTAGCTTGGATGTTTGATGCCTCAAACTCATGTAAAAATCAGGATCTGACCTTCTTTTCCAGACTTACCCTTTGTCTACCCATTGGCTTCTCATCAGACAAACACAGCAAACATTGTATTAATTTAGTATCCATGACTAGACTCAGACCTTCCTCTGTCCACATAATCCTAGCCGAATAGTTATGCTCTTCTTTAATTTAATTATTTCTCATTTTGTGGAATTGATTATATCCTTTCTCAACTATTCCAAGGATTAGTTGCATCAATTCTTCCTTCTTTGAGCCTCTTATCAGCTTCATTCTTTGGCATCTGCATCGTTCTTCTGTTTCACCCTTAATCATCTCTTCTACTTGGGGCATATGTTTAAGATCTGACCACTCTCTGTACCTTCTCTGGTGTCAGCTGATCTATTATGTCTTCTCTCCTGAGGATTGAAGTCAATTCCTTGTGCTTGCTAAGCATGAACCCTGCGATAGAACTCTACCCAGTTCTCATTTCTCATCTGGATTATTCTGTAAAGTTTGAATAGTCTAATCCTTCCACTCTTCCATTGATTTTCGACATAGTAGTGATTATTTTATACTTAATAGGATGTGACTCATCACTCAGATCTCTGCAGCAGCTCTGCATTTCACTTAGGCAATGTCAAAGACTTCATTAGTAGAAGGCTCTGTTCCCCATGGTTATCCATCTCACACTTTCCCACTTTGCTGCTCTTGGAACAGGGTGGGAATTCACCAGTCATAGTGTCTTTTGCTAGCTCTACCCAAGAAGCTTCACTTCCAGCTATTGTCTTCATTAATTTCGGCCTTCTTTAAGTATGATTAGACTGTGTAGCTTCTCACTGAGTCCTTTTAAACCATTAATAACAATTATGTGCTGTATATTTTATAAAGCTAAGAGAATAATTTTTGAATGCTTTCCTTATAAAGAAATGAAAATGTTTGGAGAGTTGGATGCATTTAACTTGATTTAAACATTAAACAATGTCTTAATTTTTATTATTTTTAATTATGTGTACATTGTATTTCTGTATGTGTGGGAATGTCCATGTGAGTATGGTGCCTGTGTAGGTCAGAAGTGTTCAGTCCTCTGGATCTGGAATTATGGGCAGTAGTGAGCTATTTGATGTGGGTGCTGGGAACCAGGTTTTGGTTCTCTGCAGAGGCAGCACATGCTCTTACTGCTGAGCCATTCCTCTAGCCCTGATGAATTTAACTTAACAATAAAAATTGATCTAATGAAAACACACATTTTCTCCAAGGAAAGAAAAGAAGTCATTGTTTCCCAGCCTCAGATGTGGGAAATACTTTGAAAGGAAAATTGGCAAATCTGAGACCAGAAGGCTAAGGTAGATGAAAAAATCTTAATAGCAAAACAAAGCCACAAAGAACAGGAACCACCACCAGAAATACAACAGATTTGCTTCATACATTTCTGTTTTATAACAAGCAAATTATAGAGCAGCAGTGGGAAAATAAAAAATACACGAGAGACAAACAAAAGATTAAAATTTCCCTGATCTGACAAAAGATTGACTACAGATTCTGCAAGAAGCTCAAAAAAGTAAATATGAGACTGTTACTCCAAGCCCTGAGAATATTCCTGAACTCAGCAGGTATCATATTATTGTTTAATAGGAATAATGTGTTCTGGTATTATATGCTACAGTGGGGTGAATACAATCGACAGTAATGTATTGCATATCTAGAAATAGAAGAGAGGAATTTAATGCATTCATCTTAAGGAAATAAAATTTTCAGGTGATAGATATGATAATTATCCCGATTTGATCATTACCAAGGAATATGTGAATTCACTTATTATATTGTACCTCATAAATATCAACAGGTGGTATGTGTCAATCAGAATTCTTTTTAAAGGAAAAAGTATTTTCCAATCATTCAGGAAGAAAGAACAAGCTAGTTATAGAATAAGAAAGAATGAGGAAGACTACCATTTTGCCTACATACACCACTATCCACCCTGCTATTATAGTACAGAGTCCTAGGTTAACAGCTGGCTCTTTGTAGAAAACTTTGCATTAGTACAGTGGATGCTAAAACCAGGAGACTGATGAGGGAGGCGGGCTGATACTCAAGGACTGGCATTCACTAAAAACATGAAAGAAATCTATCTTTACATGTTGGGGTAGGGGTAAGAAGTGTGGTCTCTACTTTTCCTATTAGAAAAGGACTACGGCAGTGGTCTATAACTTGTGTGTCATGACTCCTTTGGGTGTCACATACCAGATATCCTGCATATCAGATGTTTACATTATGATTCGTAACAGTAGCAAAATTACAGTTAGGAAGTAGCAACAAACTAATCTTCTGGTTGTGGTTACCACACATGAGGACAGTAGTAAAAGGTCACAGCATTAAGAATGTTGAGAAGCACTGGATTAGAGGAAGAAGAAAACTACCAGATGACAAATCATGAGAAAAAGCAATTTTAATTGCAGAGAATTAAGAGACAAGTTGTAGCCAATGAGACCAACAATATCTGTAGCTTAATTAATATGGTAGGATACCAAAAAAAGGGACCACAGCAGTATAAAACAAAACTTAAATGAGGAATTATGTTTCAGTGGGACCCGTAGCTGTCTGGAATTCTAACACTAACTTATCAAACCAAAGCTTCAAGATTTTTTTCGTAGAGTCTATTGATAGATGAAGTAGTTGGTGTTGACTGTTAATGTGACTGCATTTGGAATCATTTGGAGATGCAGCTCTGGGCATGTCATCAAGGGCATTTATGGAGATATATAATTGAGGTAGAAAGACCCACCCTGAATGTGGATGGTGTGATCCCATGGGTTGAGGTCCCAGACTGAAGAAAGAAGAAGCCATTTGAGAACCAGATGCACTCATCTTTGTACTGCCTGACTGGATACAGTGTGGTCAGCTGCCAACATGCTACCCTACCACAATAGACAATATGACCAGGAGCTAAAACAAATCCCTTTTCAATAAGTTGCCCTTTCAGGCATCTTGTCACTGAAAAAGAAAAAAAAACACTAATGCAATAAGAATTAACTAAAATAAATCTAAATACTTCATCTAGTTGGAAAAGACAGAAGCCAAAAGAAGTATCTAATCTAATTGTCTTAGGATGGGAAGAAACTGGAATAAATAGCATTCCATTGGAGATGATGAATGGCATATTTCAGGAAGGAAAGTTGTCATGGTCTAAATAAAGAGTAGGGTCAGAAAAAAAAATGTCCAAATAAAAAGAAAAAGACTAGGATTAGAGAGATGGCTTAGTGGTTATGAGCATTGACTGTTTTTCCAGAGATCTAGGTTCGGTTCCCAGCACCCACCTGGCAGCTCAGAATTCTCTTTAAATCCGGTTCCAGGGGATCTGACACCCTTACATTAATGCACATTAAAAATGATTTAAAAAATAGAGAATGTATAAACACAAATCTCATTAAATGTACCCCAAAGCAGAACATGGGATATAGGTGATAATAAAACTATAACACAAATGTGTAATGTTATGGAAAAAAGAAAACTTATTAAACAATGTATAAAAAGGCTGAATTCTTTATTTAAATGCTGAAAATATTTGTATGAGGTAAAAAGCCAGTCTAAATATGCTTTAATGTGCATAAATATTCAAGAACCACTTAAAAATAAGGTTAAAAAAGTCAACATATACAAGTTGGCTAAAGAGAAACACATGCGAAAAGCAGTAGTTACAGTATTAATATTATACCATAATTAATGGGACTGAAAGCAAAAACACTAAATGAAATAAACACATTAACAGAATAAATAGGAATATTATGCAATTATGGGAGGCAAGATTTATGAGTGAATTATAAACCTGTGTGCACTGAACGTCAGAGTATTTAAATAAATTCAACGAAACTGTTAGAAATACTAGCAAACCCTGACAAACACATAATCATAATGGTGAATTTCTGTATGCATCACCCAAATGAGGTAAATTTAGAAGCCTCAGAGTAAGCAAGAATAAATAAAATTGGTAGAATGCAGCTTGTAAGTCTGATTTTATTTTCCTCCCATTTCTTTCTTTTTTTTTTTGGCTCAGTACAGCATAACAAAATATTGGAGACTGAGAGGCATATACATCAGAAACAGATTATTTTTTCTTCATTCTGGAGACAGGCGGTCCAAAGTCAATGCTTCAGAAGGTTTGGTTTTTCAGGGTGCTGTTCCCTCTGCCTTGCCTTCATTGCCTCCTTAAAGATGTTATTTTTAAATGCAGACACATGGGGGAGCAGGATTTTAAATTATGAATTTTAGGGGAACAACATTACTCTTATGATCACATACTGTTTACTGCTCTAATTGG
Source organism: Cricetulus griseus (assembly GCF_003668045.3). Classification (NCBI taxonomy): domain Eukaryota; kingdom Metazoa; phylum Chordata; class Mammalia; order Rodentia; family Cricetidae; genus Cricetulus; species Cricetulus griseus. The sequence goes on from NW_023276806.1 coordinate 100,703,274, forward strand.
TGGTGTCAACCTGAGGGAGTAGGGCCTACAAATGTATGAACTTAAGTCTCATGCAATAGTCAACTTTATTCAGAGCATCAGACAATTTATACTCCGAGGATTGAGAAGAATGCCATGAGTAAGGCATTCAACCACAAAGACAAACCACATGTGACAAAAATGTTTTTCCGTAGAGGCATACAAATAAGAACAGCTGAAGTAACTCCCTGCTATCTGCTACACCTTCCAAGAACAATTTTGTGCTTTTGAAGAAACTGTGGTCACAAGACTTTGTCTTGTTTGCTTGGAGTTTTCTCACAAGCACTCAGAATTCCCCTCACAAGAATGACTCCATTCTTGGGACTGCGTTCCAAGAATGTACCAACAACATGCCATGCTGAAAATCCTAGTATCTCTAAGAATTATCCTAAATTTATTCTATGGCTTATACATGTCACAATAGATGGCTGACAACAGTACATCTGTTTATGACATGGATTACTGAGTATTCCATACTTGTCTCTTTTTAGAAGAAAGACAAAGGACTCGTTTCAAAATGTTATTTTTTATTGATGATGTACCTAGTCACCCAAGAGCACTGATAGATGTATAAGAGAACTCATGCTGTTTTTATGTCTGCCACCATAGCACCCATTTTACATTCAATGGAACAAGGAATCATTTTAAATTCCACCTCTTGTTAATTAATAAATATATTTTATAAGGTAAGGGCTGTCATTCTTCTGATGGATCTGAGTAATACCCATTGAAAATCTGGAAAGTGCTCACATTCTAGGTGCCACCAAAAACACTTGTGAGTCATGGGAGAAGATCAGAATGCCAATAAGGAACAGGAATTTGGAAGAAGTTGACCTCAACCCTTTTGGAGATCTTTGAGGCATCTAGGACTCAGGTAGATCTAATAACTGTATATGTGGAAATAGACTTAGAAATGGAGCCTGAACATGTGAATGATGTGTTGTAATTTCTTGATAAAGCTGGATTAGATAAATAACTGATTCTTTCAGATAAGCAAATAAAATTGTTTTCCGAGATGATCACACATTATTGAAATGACAACAAAGGATACAGAATATTAAATAAACTCGGTTGCTAAATCAAAAACAGGATTGGAGAGGATGACCACATATTATGAAAGAAGTTCTACTGTGGGTACATGGTAGCAAGCACCATCACACACTATCCGCAAATCTTTCATGAAAGGAAAGAAGAGTCAACTGATGTGGCAAACTACACTGATGTCTTATTTTAAGAAGTTGCCTTAGCCACTCTAGCCTTCAGCAACCACCACCCTGGTCTGTTGGTGCTCACCAACATCAAGGCAACATCCTCCACTAGCATAAAAGGTAACATTTGCTGAAGGTCAGCATGACCTTTAACACCTAGGAACACAGTTTTAAAAGAAGTATGTGTATTTGCGACATGATAGCATTTCTCAGTTAATAGAATACAATATAATATAAATATAACTTTCATATATATATTTAGAGACCAAAAAATCCATGTTTCTTGTTTTATTCTGATATACACTTTATTGAAGCATTTGTTTTATTATTATCTTTGAGGTATATTTGTATGTAAAAATGTCATCAAGTATTGTTTCTTAGTAATCATCAATAATACGGTTCAATTTTATGCAACAAACAATGAGAACAGTCTTTATTGAGGAATCCATAAAAGTAGGTTGGAGGTGGAACGGGTGGGGCAGTATTCTGACTGCATTTTTTTCTATACTCGCCTATGCTTTTCAATCCAATGGTTAAAGTTAAAAATGAATAAATAAAATGAATAAAGCTAAAATTAAATAAATAACAATAGTTGTCACAGATAGCATTTTTCCATACTTTTAGGATGGGCCAATGAAGAGATGATTTTGCAGTTTGTAGGTATAAGTTATGGATTCTAGACCAATAATCATCATAACCTCCAAATGTATATATTGTCAATTATGTTTTAGTTAAGAAAAGATTTGGGGCAAGTTTATATCTAAGAATCTACCAATTCAATCTTGACTGTGCAAAGAAATGAATACATGGTTTGCAGAATGCCTTTAGCATCTGGCTATATCTGAGAGCTTCTTCATTTCTCAATGTGTTTAATGATGCTTATATAATTCAGCCAATTTTCTTTGATATATATTTAAGAGAAATTTTTATAAATAAGAAAAGAAAGAGTTAAGCTGTCTGCAGCTAAACATTACAATGAAAATGATTGGGAGTGGAGGCTGTAGACTGATGGGCATGTTGGCTAATCCTGGTTTCTGGTGGGCAACTAGATAAGAAAGACATGATTTGTTGTGGAGAATCCCAAAGGTCCTTCATCAGGTAACTGTGTGACCTATACAATAGTGCCACCATCTTCTTGTAGAAGCATCTTGGACTGGACCATATATACCTTGTGCATCAGTTACTTTTTTCAATGGGTGACAAATTAACTGACAGTAGCAACTTAAAGAAGGAAGTGTTTATTTTGAGTCATGGTTTGAGGGGACACTTTATTGTGATTGGAAGGCATAGTGATGGGAGCATGATGTGGCTGGTCACATCGCATCTACAATCAGAAAGCAGGAGAGCAACCAGTGCTGCATTCCTCATGTGCTCTCTTGTTTTTAATCCAATCTTCAGCCCATGTGATGGTGCTGTGATACTCAGTGGGTCTTCCATCCTCAGCCAAACTTCTCTGGAAATGTCCTTGCAGATGTGCCTGAAGGAATATCTTCCAAGTGACTCCCATGACAGGTTGGCGTTCAGTTAAATATTAACAATCACACCACGCGGAGGCATTCCTCTGCAGAGAAGTGAGAGCATATACAGTGAGCATACACTCGGAGTTAGTTCTTGCTGCATCCCAGATCAAAGAATTAGGTGTTCTTAAAGAAGGTTAACCTTAAAAACACAATGATAAAAACAAAAATAACCAAAAAGGAATATTTACTGTTTCACAAAAAAATGCATGCTAAGAAGGAGAAACACATTCATATTGTGAGTGCTCATGGGAACAGAAAGGTAGACATAAAATATGTTATAATACTTGGCCAAGGCATGAGAAAGGAATGTGAGTGGGTTAGAGAATTAGAAGAGTGGAGTAAAGAAAGGGGCGGTGCACAGACCAGAGCTAATAATGTGCTCTCAACCTAATGGTGTGATTAAGAGAATCTTCTGTACCTGATGTCCAAACATAAATCTGTGGACTGTAATTATAGATGATCCAAGCATGAAGAATGCATCTTTAAAAACACTTATTTTTACAAGCCAGAATTAAAACACTCTGTATGGCTACCTCAGGTATGAGAAGCTGGACCTAAATCGGATATTAATGAATCTGCCAAAATAAGATGCTTCTGTTTTCAGACTATAATTGAGAACTTATAAAACTATGAGAGCCAAAGGAACCAAAATGGCCCCTAGATAGAACACCTTCCACCCCACCTTTTTTATCCACATTCCTACCAGGCACTGAGGGGCAGGAATTTCCCACCCTGGATATAATTATCAGCATAGATTCTCAGTGCTAGTACTCTGGCATTTCACACAATGTCTTGGAAAAGAATAGATCTTTTCAGTTTGAATTTCTCATCTGGAGTTTTAAGGGACTTGGAGGATTTTACAGTGAGAAGCTGTGTAGATGTTCCCCATGGCCTTTGGAATCTCCTGCCAGTAGGCCTTGATTGACAATTCCCTAGAGGTCTTGGGACAACATGGGTTGATAATTACTACTCATGAAGGTTGAGGGAAGCTTGATGTGTGTCAGATCCTACCCTTTTAGCTTGTGTTTTTTTTTTTTTTTCCTGGTTCTGAGTGTAGATTTCTTGGACATGAACTTGCCCTCACTACAGAGAGCATATGCTATGGTATTTAGGCTGCAAATAAATGTTTGAGATGTCACTGAAGGCTTTAGGGGACTTTCAAGAGGTCAGGTCTCCTACAACTGCTTTCACCTAATTATTGAGGATTCCTTTAGAATATTATAGTTCCATTATCCTACAGTTAGTAACAATGCTAATCATACCCAACATCAGGCTGTGTTTAAACACTGGCAGCCTTGTATCCCTTTCAACTTCTTGACAGCTCTCTCAGATAAATGCTCTGAAGTCTAAGGCAAAGTGACATCACTCATGTCTCTTGACACTCAGCTAGAGCCTGGTAAGTGGGGACTTGGGTAAGTTTGTTAACAGACGCTAAACTCTGGGCTATTGAATGCCATCATATTTCTGAGGTCATCTCCCATGATAGGGTGCTGCTAATCTGATGTGTGGAAGGTTCAAGACAAGAGGGAAACCGCATGCATTTTGGAATCACACTTATGAAGTATTTTACTAAGAGTCTATGTGTGACATTCTGGGGAAAGTGATCCATCTCCTGAGTGGTTTAAGGGGAGGTGCTTGAAATAACTGACAGATCTGCCTCTTACACTTATATTAAACTTCAGTAATAATTTTTAGACAACAAAATGATCATTGATATACTTAATTAAATGACTTAAGCTTTTTACAAATTAAAAAACAGAATGTAGTTTAATCACTTCATGCACTATCTGATTAACGGGGCTCAGGAAAAATAAGAGCAACAGTGACAGCATTAACACTTGGTCAACTACTGCACCTTAGGTTAAAATGTTACACAGAATTATTTTATAATTATACTTAAAAGCAGCAACTACTAGCCCTTACTCAGTACTTTCATAGAATGCGATATTGTATTTAAAAAACTTTAAGCAGAAGTTTGACATGACAAAATTTTGTTACGCTAATAGTAATATTAACCAAATATTCTTATTTTTAAGAAAAAATGAGGATACATTTTATATACACAGAAGGAACATGTAATCATATTGCTGACTTCTTCATTTGAGGAAAACAATCTTTTGTGGTCACACACGTGTATTCATAAATTCATTCATCCCTATGTGTGGGTGTGGGTACATGTGACAGTATGAGTGGATTCATAGGGCAATCATATTGTTTCAGAAAGTGTCTCCTTTTTTGCTGCTTATACCAGGCTAACCTTCTTGACAGCTCCTGGGGATGTTTTTGTCAATGCCTACCATTTCACTATAGGTGCACTGAGATTCCAGATGTGTGCTATTGTTTATAAGGAATTAGCAATGGAACCAAAGTTAGGGTTTAGTAGCAGAGTACCTTGGCGGGTCTGGGCCAAGGTAGGCTGCATAGAAAATCACACCACACAACAGATCTTACAGAAGAGGTTTATTGGGATAGGGGAGAGCAAAAGTCATCTTAGAGTGGGGACATGTGAGAGGCAGGCAGAGACAGGTAGAGACTGGGAGATAGAGATAAGTAGACACACACACACACACACACACACACACACAGAGAGAGAGAGAGAGAGAGAGAGAGAGAGAGAGAGAGAGAGAGAGAGACACATAAGAGAATAGTCTGTGACAGAGACCTTTTAAAGGGTTGGCGACTTGTGATGATGTAGATAGCTGCTGGCCCACTGAGCTGTTGAGAGAAGGCTGCAGGAGCACCTAATTTCCAACACCATGCCCATTGTTATGCGAGTTTGGGGCACTTGAACTTGGGTCCTCATGCTTCCTTAGTATTTGATGGACTGAACCATCTCTGCAGCCTCTTAGGAAAGAAATCTTGTTCTATATCAGTGACTCTCAACCTTCCTAATGATGTGATCATTTAATACAGTTTCTCATGTTGTGTGACCCCAACCATAAAATTATTCCATGACTACTTTATAACTGTAATTTTGCTATTGTTACGAATCACAATGTAAATATCTGATATGCAGGATATCTAATTTGTGATCCCTGTGAAAGGGTAGTTAGACCGCCCCCCAAAGGGGTCACAATCGACAAGTTGAAAACCTGTCCTAGAGGTTTTCCTAGATAATTAAACAGATACTAGTATAGTACACTGGGAGTTTATCTAAATGTGAACATTTTTATGAAAAAATAATATTTACTGAGCACTATGTGGCAGGCAGTGTCTGAGGTTATTTATATTATGTTATATCATTTAATTATTATAAGACTCTTAGGCCGTGTGATTAAGTATCATGGCACTTATTTTATGAAGGAGTAGATGGAGGTGTAGACAATAGACTGGCAGGCAGGTTCGAGTCACAAGGTTGGTGAGCTGCTGAGCCAGGGTTTGATCTAACCTATTCAGCTCCTACCTGGCTTCTCTCAGGTCTTTTGTGGATTCATCTTAATGGAATCTAATTATAGGAAACCATTCTTACGGGTGAGCATGGGCCAGCTACAGCCCGCCCCCACACTGATTCTAATCCCCTAAATTAAGTAGGGAAGTGTTTTAATGAGAGAAATAAGGATTCGATTGGGTGTATTTCACATGACATCTGCTTGTTATTGTCTGAATGCTGAGTGCTGAGTGATATACTGGCATATGTACAGATTAAAAAAATAAGTGTAGGGTGAAAAACATATTGGGAATTCATACTAGAGATGAATTGAATTGTGAGCATAGCTGAATATAGTTTCCTAGGACATGGATAATTTTGAGATAGTGGAATACATATTTTATTGTTAATTTACACTTTTCTGGTGTTTAAATACAAGATTCTAAAGTAAAGTTTACATCTCAATGAATATTATCTTATTTCTCTTTTCTCTATTTCTAACTTTTGTTTGCTTACTTTTATTGGGACTACATTGAGATCAATTGCATTTCCAGTATTTTAATATCTATTGGAAATGGTTTTTAATTAGAACTGAAATATTTTATTTAAAAAATCTTTTACTTTGGAAGTAGATGAAGTCATATTTTGTCTTTCCCTATGAATTTATATAATTTGAATTTTAATATTTTTAGTGTGTATGTGCAAGTGAATGTGTGTGTGTATGTTTGTGTGAGTGAGTGTTTGTGTGTATGTGTATGTGTAGGCATGGATGCTTGTGTGCCATAGCAAGCATGTGGAGGACAGAGGACAAATTGCAGGGTCTATTCTCTCCTTCCACCATATAGGTTATGGCCTTAGGACTTGGATTCCTGGACTTTCCCTGCAAGCACTTTTTCTACCAAGCGAACTCATCAGCCTAATGGAGAACAAATGAGTAGAGTTATAAATAGTCACAAATACTCCTTAAAGAATGCTGTTTATGTGTTCAGGGCTAAGCAAATCTTAGTCATTAGGGTTCTAAAAACAAACATACAAACAGAAACAGAAAGGAAAAACCCAGTGTTTATCTAGTGTGTGTCTCCTTGTGTGAGTCCTTGGGGGAGGTTATATGAGAGATTTTAAATGTATGTTTCACTTGGATTATACCCTATGCAATGCAACGAACACTGAATGAACTGCATTTCACTTTGATGTTTAGTTTTTTCACACATTGTGTATGTATATGACGCATTGTATATACATAGTGAGTTTTCTGCAGTCATTCAAACACTGAGGAGTGGCAGACAAGTGTTTGTAATGTAGAACATTTCAGTGTGGGTCTTCAACCCTTGAACGATTCTATCCCATAGAAATTAATTAGTTGGTTACATATAACTCATAAATATATTATGAGTTGGTCTGAATATAGTGTGTAGATCTCACCCTTGTTCCCACTGCTGTTCATTAGAAATTTGGTTTTGCTGTAAAACCCAAACACACCCATGAATTTTCTTTTCCTGAGCAACTGGGCCTAATATGCATCATTGTTGTTAAACCTAACAGTGCAGCTCAGTTGCTACATGACATTATTAGTCATTTGAAATGCATGTGTTTTCGTATTATGTATGGACAGAAGGCTCATAATCACCCCCCCATTTTATTTACATTTAATTTTCGAATGTACACAATAAATTGGAATAAATTTAAGGCCATGTTATGAGTCTGTCAGAGTTCTCTTCAAAACACATAGGATTTATTCAAACCTTCATTAACCAAAGGGTATGTCCAATAAAATACTTCATAATTCAGAGGAGCAATGCACATTTGTATTAGAAATACTTGGTTGTTTATTTGTACAGGCCCTGAAACTCAAGTCTAAATGTTCCCTAGGGATACTTTTTTCCATATACCTATATTTAATATTTCTAGAAAACATCTGCATCTTGGATTCATACTTCATGGATGCTTGCATGCAAGTGGAGTGTTAAGAAATCGACTCATAAAAACTCAAAAACAATCACAGTATAAAATTAATGTGAATGCATTTCAGCCTCCATAGCTATTTTCACCCCCATCTTATTTTATCCAATGAGAGCTATTTCATCTGCTATTTCCTAAGAAAATGGGGGCAGGAAGGAGGATACATTGACTCTAAGACTCTCTCTTCAGTCACAGGGTAATTTTTCTTTTCATTTTAAATCCAGGCTACCTTTGAGTCTCCTGCACAAAGACATGAGATGAACGATGGACATGGGGACTCAGTGGTGATTATAGATAATTCTTTGCTTAATCTGCTTGGTGACATCAAACCACTCTGCAGTTTCCAGCATTGTCTCCCTTCCTATAGGTATATATCTAATCTGGAGATAAAAATTGAGAAATAAATGAAGCAAAAATAAAGCATTGTTCAAAGTTGCCTTTTTTACTGCCTTGGAGTTTGGGAAGGACTGCTCTCTACATTGGCATTTGAGAGAAGAAATTTGGCTATTATAGTTTTTCATGTTATTTTTTATTAAGCGAATGAAAAAGGATGGTGGCCATTCAGCCACTAGGGTGTTAGAACAGCAAATTGAGGGGCCCCCAAAGACCTTGATACCCATTTTTGAAGTTCAATTCCAATCCCTGAGATTAGAGAAGCCCTTCCAAAATGAGGGTCACAAATGCATTTGTGACTTAGACGATTTGTCTGGACGCTGTCAGGGAAACAATTGGCGATTATTGAACAGAACTGCTGATTTTCTCTCTGTACCACTTTTTCCTTTTGTTTTGGCCATTACTAAATGTTAAAGTCTTTCAGCAAGTAAAAAAAAAATATTCTAGTTATGTGGAAGACAGGGGAATATGGAGATAAAATGGGAACAAAGAGTCAGATTTTCAGTTTAAGATGACATTGGTTTTATCTTAAATAATTTAATTGATTTGAAAATATATTTGTCAGTTACATATAATGCAGTAGTACATAATAGACATTATTAATTAATATTGGGGCAATATTAATTAATATTAGGTAAGATAAATCTCCGTACTATGAAGGAACTCTGTCATTGTGGGGAGGCAGCTGACAGTTTCTGTGGGGCCTTTTCATCCTTACTGGCTCCAGCATTATCCCTTGTTTTTCTCCTCCTCTTATCTCTGCTAATGGATCATTGGTTAGGAGTAAACACAGAACCCAGAAACAGCCAATCCATTGGTGGAGCAGTATTAAATATAGAGTGAGTGATTTTGAATGAGCGAGCCATTTCTATCAGAATCTCTGTAACCCTCAGCAACTCTGTAACTCATCATTTTCTCTCAATGGTTTGTTTTCAGCTCCTCTCATCTCCCTCTATTGCCTTCCTATCCTTACCAACACATTGCCATGATTTTCTGCTTGGTTTCTTCATAGGTTGCATGCTGGCTGTGAAGTCCCTTCTGTTAGACTTGGAAAGTAAAGCCTCAAAACATCATCAGATCACACCCTTAATAGGTTTCTGTGGCTTCCCAGACACTTGATGTGGTCTGAACTCCACCTAATGACCATTAATTAACACCACTGGTTCTTGCTTTCTGCTGTTCACTTCCCTCATCTGCTTTTCCTTCCCCAACCACTCTGGTGCAGCTTCATCCTTCCAATATCCAGGTAATTCCAGTAGACAGCATCTTCATAAGGTATTCTATGTGCGCCTCATAAGACTTTAAGTCTCAGCTTAAATGCACTTTCCTAGCTTATGTGTTCTTGTAGTAACCTTGGTGGGTAAGATCTGTCTGTCACTTCACCACAGAGCATGTGAAAGTCTTCCCTGTGCTTCTTGTAATTTCAGACATCTATTTGAAGTGCAATAAACCTAAATATGAAAGGAATTTTCATTGTTGCCCATCATTGGTGAGTTAGTAGATAATGTATAATTTTGAAGGGGGGTGGCTTCTGTGTGACCCTGAGTGTTGTGGAGAGGTTGACCTAGTAGGTTTCAGAGTTTATGCTGTAGCTCTCCCTCTTGGTAGAAGGGTTTCCTTTGGCAAATTACTTAATAACCTCTTCGAACTGTTGGCCATTATGTAACACAGAGGTAATAGTGTTATTTTACAAGGTTGTTGTAAGGATTATGAGCATGTGTTCCAGGTAATTAGCATGAATAATAATGAATAACATTTACCAATACTTTTCTGAGCCAGGCCCTAGGTCGAGAGTTTATGGTACCATCTCATAGATCTTTTTATAAGTCATGTTATTATTCTCATTTTGCATTGAAAAAGAGTTTAAGGTTCAAATTTAAGGTCAAAGTTATTTAATTACTAAGTGGCAGAATCAGGATAAACTCATGAATTAAATTACAGAACCAAATTTTGTAGACATTAACCTACTGTAGCTTCTATGTGATACATGGAAAAATGGATCCATAAGGAAACAAGGAGTTATCTTTTCTGAGTAAATAGACAAAGGTAATCACAGAGCAGAGAATTAAAAATATATATGTAGGAAGCCACATTAGGACTCAAATGAACACTGGAAAGGGAAATTTGTTGGGGGGGAGGAGGAAATTGCCTTTGTAGTTTTGGTAATCTATTAGTTACTTTTCTTAGTGTGATAAACTAAATACCCAATAATAAGCGATGTAAAAGAAGGACTTATTTTGAATCATGGTTTGAGGGGATGCAGTCCATCATTGTGGGCATCAGTCCATCATGGTGGGATATAGTAATCATGGTGGGGATACAGTCCATCATGATGGGGACACAGTATATCATGGTGGGGATCAGTCCATCATGGTAGCCATCATGGTGGGAATACAGCCCATCATTGCTGGGAAGACATGAAGATAGAAGTGCCCATAGTCAGGAAGCAGAGAGAGATGAGTGCTGATGTTCTGTTGGATCTCTTTTCCACTTTAATCACTTCAGCACCCTGCTCATGGGATGGTGCTGCCCTTCTTCTTCTTCTTCTTCTTCTTCTTCTTCTTCTTCTTCTTCTTCTTCTTCTTCTTCTTCTTTCTCTTCCCCATCCTTCTTCTTCATTTTTCCAGACAGGGTTTTTCTGTATTGCTTTGGAGCCTGTCCTGGAAATGGTTCTGTAGACTAGGCTGGTCTTGAACCCATAGAGATCTGCCTGTCTCTGCCTCCTGTGTACTGGGACTAAAGGTGTATGCCACCAACACCTGGCCAGGCAGTTCTTCTTATCTCAGTTAACCTCTCTGAACATGTCCCCATAGACAAGCACAGGGGCACATCTCCTAGGTAATTCTAGACCCAGTCAAGCTGACAAGGAAGATGAACTATTGCTAGCTCACCCTTTGTCCCCTTGTTGACCTGATAGGCAAACACATAAGTTAAAGCCATAACAAGTAGCATTTTGTTTTCAAGGATAGTTCTGGGGTCCTGTTGAGGTTAACATACTTTCTGACTCTACTGAAGTTAGCATACTTTCTGACTCTACTCAGCTGACTCTACTGATCCTTGTTTTGGTTACCTAAACCATCTCCTGTCATAATTTCTCTGACTTATGGTTAATTGCTTTTCCTTGTTGCACATAATAATTTACTATAAGGCCACCATGTGTGTTGTATTTTCTGGGAATGTCCATAAGCATTGAACTACTGCTGGTCCTTAACTAATAGATCCTTACTTGTTATTGTTCAAGTTTTGTGGCTGTAATAGCTTAGGCCAATTTTATTTGGATGTTGTTAAATTTGTACAAACAATGAAAAGTCAGGTCTGCCATTCTGGAATGGATCTGAGGTTTAGAATTCTGTAATCTTCCAACCCCCAACAGAGTCAGTTCAATGACAGCTTCCTAACAGTATTAGCTTTCCCTGTGGTTATGGTCAATATTTTTGTAGTCTCATTTTCACAGATGGGCCAGATTGTAGTCACTGTTAGACTTATTCCGTGTTTTAGATGCAGTTTCCTTTATCTTAGGCCAATTACTACATATTTTCCTCATGACTTGATGTTAGAAGCTCAGTCCTAACCTTCTATATCCCTTACCTGATGCTAAATCCTATGGAACTAGACTTCATTTTCTGCTAAGATTCTTGTTTTACCATTGAATCTTATTTCCATAATCTGGATTTTACTCTTCTTTCCTTGAGGTATGTGTCTGAATTTTTGCACTGGTTTTGTCTCAATGAGAATTTTAATGTATACATTGTGGGAGGAGAGTTTACTTGTATCATATATATTAAAATTGTAATATATGTGAGCATGGAAATGAATTGATATCCAGACATGCTGAAACTGTTGCCCATGAGTCCTGCAGTGAGTGGAAAACATAATCTAGATAGAGTCCACTGTTGGACCATAATAAGGTTTAACTACATCATGGAGAGGTTAACCTTGCAGGTGTTGGAGTCCAAATGATCTGAGTTCAAGTCTTGAAACATAATTAAATTAATAGATCCCAGAGTGCTGATGGAGCATGCTAACAAATGGGTATAGAGGAGGACTATGCATCCAGAAAAGTAGAACAGAGCTAGAAAAGACACAAAAAGAGATGGTGTCATTATTCTGTAAGTCACAGGGAGCCACAGAGGACTTTGGAGAGGCATATCACATAACCAATTTTGTTTTTTAAGGAAACTTACTCAGTAGCAACATAAGGAACGAAAAGAAAACAGAAAAACCCATGACATGAATAAATTAGAATGGATTGAAAATGTTCAAAGGAAATACAGTTGCAGGGCTGATCAAATTGGAGGAAACAGAAGGGGAAAGAGAGATTGAAAAGAAGAAAAAGAGCTGGGTGGTGGTGACGCATGCCTTTAATCCCAGCACTAGGAGGCAGAGGCAGGCAGAGCTCTGGTCTACAAAGCTACACAAGAAACCCTGCCTCAGCAAACAAACCAACAAACAAACCCACAAAACAAAGGAAAGGAAAAAAAGAAAAAGGAGCACAGAGATTGATTACTGAAGAGACAGGGAGAAGGGAGATGGGACCCCAGGCTTCTGCCCTGGGTGAATAGGGGGACATTTGGTTGCATTTATTGCTCCATTCTCTTCTCTGAAATATTAAAACTTATGGTGGTGCCTGGAAAAACTCAGACCTGTGGCGTGGCCTCGTGGTCCACTTCTGGGTCATAGGTAATGCTTAGTCATCTTCTTCAGTGGCTCTGTTACTTTTCTTGTTACTGTGTCAAATAACTGAAAAAAGGTAACTAATGAAAGGTTAGCTTGGCTCACAGTTCAGAGGCACAAGTCTATCATGGCAGGGAATGCATGTAGCAAAAGCATAGGTCATATATGCCTACAGCCAGGAAGTCATTGCTCCACTTGTTTTCTCTTTTTAATTTAGTCCAAGATGCTACATACAGAGTATTCCATCCTCAATTAATATAGAAACTTTCTCACAGACATGTGAGATTTTATTGTCAACTCACACAACCTAGAGTCACCTGGAAAGAGAATCTCACTCAGTCAAAGAATTATCTCAATCAGATTGATCAGTGGTCATCACCAAACTCCTTGGGAAGTGCTGGAGACCCACATAACATCATTCTAAAAGGAGAAAGCTTTGTGAGTATGTGGGAATAAAATAAATAAATAAACAAACCACAGTCTCATTGCAAGGCAACCACTTATGAACTGTGGCCAAGTCTAATCAATCTTCATGAAAGATTGTCTTGATTTATGATTGATGTGGGAGGGCCCAGATCATGGTTGATGGTACTATGCTTAGAAAGTGGCATGGGATGTATAAGAGGGTTAAGCAAGAGCCAGAGGGTAGGCTAGTAAGCAACATTCTTCAGGGTTTATGCTTCTGTTTCTCCTTGAGTTCTTGCCCTGACTTCTCTCAGAGATGGATTGTGACCTAGAAGCAGAAGCCAAATAGTTTCCTCCCCAAGATGATTTTGTCAGAGTTTTATCACAGTAACTGAAAGATAACTAGAGCATATGCCCAGAGGTTTGTCTCCTAGGTGACTGTAGAGCGTTTGAACTTGACCATCTATATTAACCATCACAGTGGTTTATCTTGAACACATCCAGGCTGGCCTGGAAGACACGGATGTCAATTCCATATTTATGCATAGAGTTCCAGGAATTGGCTTCAGTTATTTTACCCTTATATCACCGCATTTTTGTAATCTTCCAGGTTTTGTGAGGGGAAAAGATGAGTACCAAGGTGAGTACATTTTTCTTTTCTCTGGGAATGAAAATATTTGATCTATAGTTGGAGAAAAGCAAAATTAAATGAAACCATAGAAATTTACTGGGAAAAAAAAAGCACTGTATGTTAGCACTTTTTTTTTCTTGCTGACAAAGCTCAGCAAGCCTGGACAGAAATCCTTGCACAAATCTGATTATCAGACTTTCCCTCATTGCAGCAGGAGCCAGCTCAGCAAGGGGAATCAACAGAATACACTGATAACCCCACCTTCCCTTTTTCCTTTAAGGGGAGATGCACCTCAGAAAATGTGCAGCACATTCACTGTTCAGCATAAACTCTCATGGCTCCCTTCTTTCCACAAATTCCTTTCTGAATTCTAGATGAGGGCAGGACAATCTACAGTCAAGCAAGATGGGTCTCCACCTGAAATTACCTCCATCCACAATGGCTCTTTACCTGCTGGCTTCAATACTTCCCTCCAACTGCTTTATTTTCTTCAGAGATGAAACTAGACTGGAGCAAACATAAGAGACTTTTCGACTTGAAAGGGATGATTATAAGTAGATGCCTGTGTTTGCTATGTCCGGATCTCCAAATTCACTCTGATAGATGGTCACTGCCAAGCTCCTCAGAAGTGCTGGGGTCCAGCATAGCAGCATGTTAAACTGAGAAGGCTTTGAAGACAAAGATTAAATAAAACAAAACAAACAGAAGTCCCACTGAGAGGCAACATTTAGGACTTGGGTCAAAGCAGCCTGAATTGGAAGTGAGGAGGTGGAATCTGCTTTTCTTTTCCTCTGTCACTACTTACACACATGGCCTCCTGTTCCCTGACCTCTTGGGGACCTTGGTTTCTATATTTGTGGCATGAGGGAGAGGGACAGGCCAATGGCTTGCCGATGTTAGTCAGTGGTCAGGATGCATCCAAATCCCTGAGAAAATGAAAACTTTTCAGGTGGCACTCTCACGTTTGGTTTGTAAATTTGCAGTGTGTATCAGGAGCCTTGAGTTTGTAAATTCCACTTAGAACCTTATTTTGATTTCTTTGAGTTTTTACTTTTAAAGTTTTTGTTTCAAAGAAAACTCTGCAGTCTAAGAATGTTCCAAAAAGGAAAAATGAATTCTTATATATTCTTCATTTAGACTTGTTTTTCTTTTCGTGTATCTCTGTGTGCATGTATTGTTATGATATGTTTTGAAGTGGAGATGTGGATTGTTAAAGATATGTAAGCTCGGGAGTGAAGAGAAAGAGAGGATCCAAGAAGACAAGGCCCTCCTAAGATGGCCATGTGCTTCTCAATGAAGAGTTTCCTATTATATTTCTGGAGCAATTTGATGGGAGATCACAACCATCATCGTTCCACGCCTCAAAACACTCCAGTGTCTACCTCTTTATATATATCCACTTTTATAATCATAATCTGGTGACCCAACTCAGGGAATTCTGCATCAATATGACATCATCTAGGGTACAGAAGGGTTTTTTAATTTCACAGTTTTCTAAACATCATTCTTTAAATCTAGCTGAATTTTTAAATGCTTTAAAAAATTAGAAATAAAGTCAGGAGAGTTGAGTCTTGCCACCAAGCCTAATGACTTGAATTTCACTCCCACGACCCAGAGGGTGGAAGGAGAGATTCAACTCACACATGCTGTCCTGTGACTTCCTTTCATCATGTGGTACATGAGTGGGAGTGTGCCTCTGTGTGTGAGAGCGTGTGTGTGTGTGTGTGTGTGTGTGTGTGTGTGTGTGTGTGTGTGTGTGAGAGAGAGAGAGAGAGAGAGAGAGAGAGAGAGAGAGAGAGAGAGAGAGAGAGAGAGAGCGTGTGTGTGTGTAGGCACAGGAAACGCACACTGAGACACATAAATAAATAAAAATAAATTTTTATTTTAAAATTAGAAATAATCATATAGCAACTCAAAAAAAGGGAAAGTCCAGTACAGAGAGCCTTTCATTCCCAAAGTATTTAAGGGAAGTGGACAGTCTGATGGTTGGTTGCTGCATCCACTCCAGGATTATTCTAGGCTGTCTTCCTTCCTTCCTTCCTTCCTTCCTTCCTTCCTTCCTTCCTTCCTTCCTCTCTCTCTTCCTTCCTCCTCCCTTCCCTCTCTACCCTCCCTCCTTCCCTCCCTCCCTCTCTACCCTCCCTCCTTCCCTCCTCCTCCCTCCCCCCTCCCTCCCTCCCTCCCTCCCTCCTCCCTTCCTCCCTCCTCCTTCCCTCCCTCTCTCCTTCCTTCCCTTCTTTCCTTTCTCTATTTGTTTCTTTTTTGGATGGGGGTTTGTTTCTCTGTGTAGCTTTGGAGCCTGTCCTGGAACTCACACTGTAGAACATGCTGGCCTGGAACTCACAGAGATCCTCCTGTCTCTGCTTCCTGAATGCTGGAATTAAAGGCTGTGCCACCATTGGCCAGCCTAGTGTGCATTTCTTTATTTTAATTTATTTCTTTTTTTCTTTTTTATTTAAATTAGAAACATGTTCATTTACAATCAGTTCCAGTTCCCTCTCCCTCCCTTCCTCCTCTGCCCTCCAACAACCCCCTATTCCATTCCCTTTCTGCTCCCCAGGGGGATGATGCCTTCGATGGGGGATCTTCAAAGCCTGTCATAATCATTTGGAGCAGGGTCTAGACCCTCCCCCTTGTGTCTAGGCTGAGAGAGTATCCCTCCATGTGGAGAGGGCTCCAAAAGTCCATTCATGTACTAGGGATAAATACTGATCCACTACCAGAGGCCCCGTAGATTAACCAGATCTCCAAACTGGCATCCTTGTTCAGGGGGTCTGGGTTGGTACTATGTTGGTTTCCCAGCTATCAGTCTGGGGTCCATGAGCTCCCCCTTGCTCAGGTCAGCTGTTTCTGTGGGTTTCTCCAGACTGGTCTTGATTCCTTTGCTCATCACTCCTCCCTTTCTGCAACTGGATTCCAGAGTTCGGTTCAGTGTTTAGCTGTGGGTGTCTTCTTCTGGTACCATTGGCTACTGGATGAAGGATCTAGGATGGCATATAAGGTAGTCATAAATCTCATTATCGGAGAAGGACTTTTAAGGTAGCCTCTCTACTATTGCTTAGATTGTTTGTTGGGGTCAACCTTGTAGATCTCTGGACATTTCCTTAGTGCCAGATTTCTCTTTAAACCTATAATGGCTCCCTCTATTATGGTATCTCTTTTCTTGCTCTCATCCATTCTTCCCCTACTCAATCTTCCTGCTCTCTCTTGTCCTCCTTTCATCTCCTCTTCTCCCCTTTTCTTTATTCTAACCCCTCTCCCCTCCACCATGCTCTTAATTAGCTTAGGAGATCTTGTCCCTTTGCCCTTCTCTGGATCATGTATGTCTCTCTTAGGGTCCTCCTCATTTCCTAGCTTTTCTGGCAGTGTGGATTGTAGGCTATTTCTTTGCTCTACATCTAAAATCCATATGTGAGTGAGTACACACCATGATTATCTTTTTTTGGGTGGATTACCTCACTCAGGATGGTTTTTTTCTTGTTCCATCCATTTGACTGCGAATTTCAAGATTCCATTGTTATTTTTCTCTGCTGAGTAGTACTCCATTGTGTAAATATACCACATTTTCTCCATCCATTCTTCAGTTGAGGGACATCCAGGTTGCTTCCAGGTTCTGGATATTACAAATAATGCTGCTATGAACATGGTTGAACAGATGTCCTTGTTGTATGATTGTGCTTCTTTTGGGTATATGCCTAAGAGTGGAATTGCTGGATATTTCGTTAGACTGATTCCCATTTTCCCGAGGAACCTCCATACTGATTTCCAAAGTGGCTGTACAAGTTGGCACTCCCACCAGCACTGGAGGAGTGTTCCCCTTTCTCTACATCCTCTCCAGCATAAACTGTCATTGGTGTTCGATTTTAGCCATTCTGACAGGAGCAAGATGGTATCTCAGAGTTGTCCTGATTTGTATTTCCCTGATGGCTAAGGATGTTGAGCACTTTCTAATAAGTGTCTGGGAGCCATTTTAGACTTCTCTATTGAGAATTCTCTGTGCATTTCTGTACACCACTTTTGCATTGTATTATTTGGTGTTTTGGTGACTAGCTTCTTGAGTTCTTTGTATGTTTTGGAAATCAGCCCTCTGTTAGATGTGGGATTGATGGATATCTTTTCCCATTCTGTGGGCTGCCATTTTGTCTTGTTGACTGTGTCCTTTGCCTTTACAGAAGCTTCTCAGTTTCAGGAGGTCCCATTTATTAATTGTCAATCTCACTGTCTGAGCTACTGGTGTTATGTTCAGGAAGCAGTACCCTGCACCAATTCCTTCAAGAGTGCCTCCTGCTTTCTCTTCTAAGAGGTTCAATGTGGCTGGATTTATGTTGAGGTCTTTAATTCATTTGGATGTAAATTTTCTGCATGACAATAGATTTGGATCTGTGTGCAGTCTTCCACATGCTAGCATCTAGTTATGCCAGCACCATTTGTTGGAGATGCTTTCTTTTTTACAATGTATAATTTCAGCTTCTTTGTCAAAAATCATGTGTTCGTAGGTGTGTGGGTTAATATCTGGATCTTCAATTTGATTCCATTGGTCTATCTGTCTATTTTTGTGCCAATACCCAGCTGTTTTCAGGACTATAGCTCTATAATAGAGCTTGAATTCAGGGATGTGATGCCTCCGGAAGTTCCTTTGTTGTACAGGGTTGTTTTGGCTATCCTTTTGTTTTTCTGTATAAAGTTAAGTATTGTTCTTTCAAAGTCTGTGAAGAATTGTGCTGGGATTTTGATGGGCATTGCATTGAATCTGGAGATTGCTTTTGGCAGGATTGCCATTTTTACTATGTTGATCCTACCTATCCAAGATCATGGGCGATATATCCATTTTCTTGTATCTTCTTTAATTTCTTTCTTTAAAGACTCAGACTCATAGTTCTTGCTGTACAGGTCTTTCACTTATTTGGTTAGTGTTACCCCAAGATATTTTTATGTTGTTTGTGTCTATTGTAAAGGGTGATGTTTCTCTAATTTCTTTCTCAGCCCATTTATCATCTGTATATAATAGGGCTACTGATTTTTTTGAGTTAATCTTGTATCCTGCTACTTTCCTGAAGGTGTTTATCAGCTGGAGGAGTTCACTAGTAGAGTTTTTCGGGTCACTCATGGAAACTATCATGTCATCTGCAAGTAGTGAAAGTTTGACTTTTTCCTTTCTAATTTGTATCCACTTGATCTCCTTTTGTAGTCTTATTGCTCTAGCTAGAACTTCAAATACAATATTGAAGAGGTATGAGTGGACAGCCTTGTCTTGTTCCTGATTTTAGAAGAATCCTGTTGAGTTTCTCTCCATTTAGTTTGATGTTGACTGTTGATTTAGTGTTTATTGCTTTCATTATGGTTAGGTATGTCCTTTTATCCCTGATCTCTCCAAGACCCTTATCATGAAAGGGTGCTGGATTTTGTCAAAGCCTTTTCAGCATCAAGTGAGATGATCATGTGGTTTTTCTTTTGCATTTTGTTTATATGGTGGATTACATTGATAGATTTTCATATGTTGAACCATCCTTGTATCCCTTTGATGATGCCTACTTGATCATGGTGGATGATTTCTCTGATGTATTCTTGGAATCAATTTGCCAGATTTTATTGAATATTTTTGCATCAATGTTCATGAGGATTACTGATCTGTAGTTCTCTTTCTTAGTTGTGTCTTTGTGTGACTTGGGTACCAGGGTAATTCTAGCCTCATAAAGAGTTTGGCATTGAACTTTCTGCTTCTATTGTGTGGAACAATTTGAGAAGTATTGGTATTTGCTCTTCTTTGGATTTCTGGTAGAATTCTGCACTGAAACCATCTGGCCCTGGGCTTTTTTTGGTTGGGAAAATTTTGATGACTGCTTCTATTTCTTTAGGGGTTATAGGGCTGTTTAAATTGCTTATCTCTTCTTGAATTAATTTTGGTAAGTGATATATATCCAGAAAACTGTCCATTTCCTTTAAATTTTCGAATTTTGTGGAGTACAGTTTTTCAAAATATGACCTGAAGATTTTCTGGATTTCCTCAGTGTCTGTTGTTATGTTCCCCTTTTCATTTCTGATTTTGTTAATTTCATGTTCTCTTTCCACCTTTTGGTTAGTTTGGATAAAGGTTTGTGTATCTTGTTGATTTTCTGAAAGAACCAACTCTTTGCTACATTGATTCTTTGCATTGTTTTCTTTGTTTCTACTTTATTGATTTCAGCCCTCAATTTGGTTATTTCCTGGCATCTACTCCTCTGGGGTAAGTTTGCTTCTTTTTGTCTAGAGCTTTCAGTTGTGCTGTTAATTCTCTTGTGTGACTATTCTTTTTCTTCTTTTTTTATGTGGACACTTAGTGCTATGAACTTTCCTCTTAATACTGCTTTCAAAGTGTCCCTTAAGTTTGGATATATTGTGTCTTCATTTTCTTTGAATTCTAGGAAGTCTTTAATTTCTTCCTTGACCCAGAAATGGTGCAATTGCACATTGTTCAATTTTCATGAGTTTGGAGGTTTTCTGCAATTTATGTTGTTGTTGACTTCTAACATTAAAGCATGATGGTCTGATAAGATACAGGGGGTTATTCCATTTTTTTTCTATCTGTTGAGGTTTGCTATGTTGCCAAGTATGTGGTCAGTTTTAGAGAAGGTTCTTTGTGGTACTGAAAAGAAGGTATATTCTTTTCTATTTGGATGAAATGTTCTATAGATGTCTGTTAAAACCTATTGTGTCATAACTTCTATTATTTCCTTTGTTTCTTTGTTAAATTTCTGTCTGGTGGTCCTGCCTAGTGGTGAGAGTGGGGTGTTGAAGTCTCCCACTCTAAGTGTGTGTGGTTTTATGTGTGATTTGAGTTTTAGTAATGTTTCTTTTATGAACGTGGCTGCTTTTGTATTTCGGGCATAGATGTTCAGAATTGACACTTCATCTCAATGGATTTTTCCTGTGATGAATATGCAATGCCCTTCTTCATCTCTTTTGATTGATTTTAGTTTGAAGTCTAATTTGTTAGATATTAGGATAGCTATACCAGCTGTTTCTTGGGTCCTTTTGATTGGAAATTTTTATCCCAAGCCTTTGCTCTGAGGTAATGTTTTTTTGTGAACTTGAGGTGTGTTTCTTGTATGCAGCAGAAGAATGGGTTCTGTCCTTCTATCCATTCTGTTAGCCTGTGTCTTTTTATAGGTGAATTAAGACTGTTAATGTTGAGGGAAATTAAGACCATTTAATGTGAATTCTTATTTGTTTTGGATTTGTTGTTGTTGTTGGTTTTGTGTGTGTTTTTATGCCCCCTTTTCTTTTGTCTGTTGGTAAAGTTGGATTATCTATTGCCTATGTTTTTTTTGAGTGTAGTTAATTTCCTTAGGTTTTAGTTTTCCTTCCAGTACTCTCTGTAGGGCTGGATTGGTGGATATGTTTTGGTTAAATCTGGTTTTGACATGGAATATCTTGTTTTCTCCATATATAGTGTTTGAAAGCTTTTCTGGGTGTAGTAGTCTTGGCTGGCATCTGTGGTCTCTTAGTGTTTGTAGCTGGCTTTCAGAGTTTCCATGGAGAATTCACGTGTATTTCTGATAGGTTTGCCTTTATATTGTACCTGGCCTTTTCCTTTGCTGCTCTTAATGTTCTTTCTTTATTCTGTATGTTTGGTGTTTTGATTATTATGTGGGGGAGGACTTTTTTGTGGTCCACTCTATTTGGTATTTTATAAGCTTCTTGTACTTTCATTGGGATTTCTTTCTTTAGGCTGGAAAAGTTCTCTTCTATGATTTTGTTAAATATGTTTCTGTACCTTTGAGTTGGGTTTCTTCACCTTCTTCTGTACCTATTATTCTTAGGTTTGGTCTTTTCATGGTGTCTCATATTTCCTGGATATTTTGTGTTTAGAGATTTGTTGGACTTATGATGTTCTTTGGTCGATGAATCTGTTTCTCCTAGTGTATCTTCAATGCCTGAGATTCTGTCTTCCATCTCTTGTATTCGGGGTGGTTATGTTTACATCTGTAGTTTCTGACCATTTACCCATATTTTCTAATTCCAGCATTCCCTCAGATTGTTTTTTTAAATTGTTTCTATTTCAGTTTTCGAACTTTGCATGTCTGAATTGTTTCTTGCAATTTTCGGTTTGTCTTTTCCTCCATTTCTTTAATTTTTTGTTTTTTTTCTTCCATTTTTAAAGGATTTTCTTATTTCTTCTTTTAGGGTCTCTATCATCTTCATGTAGCTGTTTTTATGGTCATTCTCTTCTGCTTCATCTGTGTTGGGATATTCAGGCCTTGCTGTGCTCATTTGTTCTTAAGGCGTGTTTTTTCTAAGTCCTAATATTATCAAATAATCAAAGTGTGTAACAACTGCTTTGGGCGGTAGGTTTCCTGCATTGACAGGCTTGTTCTTCAGTCTGAAGTCTCAGTTCAGAGCCCATTCAGAAGATAGACACTCAGCTCCTGAACACATGTATGAGTTCCCTGACATTGGAGTAATTTAAATTGCAAGAGCTTTTTGTAAAGGGAACAAAAAGGAACTGGCTTTTGCTATGTGGTTATGTTTTACTGAACTATCAATGTAGCATGACCTTCCAATGAGTTTCTGGGATGCAAGAGGATGTGTCTTTGCCTGCCAGCCACCCACCCTGCTGATGCAGCATCTGCAGAGCCCCAGGGAGCCAACTTTGAGTGCATGGAGAAAGAACTCCTTGGAATTATCCACTTTCTATTCACAGAAAGGGAAACACTTTCTCTTAAGACATTCTCAGCCATTAGAGGGGATCTGAAACATTTGGCAGGGCCATTTCTGGAAATCAGCCTCAGAAACCAGGCCTGCTTCACCCAGGCCATCACTAGCTAAGGGCCAGGAGTCCCCTCACATTTCATGGGGCAAAGCTTTCTTTAGACTCTTCCAAATGGCTTTCAAACTTCACTTCTAGGCTTGCATTTTTTTTCATAGATGAAGAGAAGTAAGTAATTATCACATTTCTCTGTTTAGTGACAATTGGATATTGATGGCAAGGCAGAAGTAATAACAGCTGTCATTATGTGTTCATTAAGTGGCATGCACTGCTAGGGGCTCTTTACACAAATTATCTTATGCACCCCTCGTGTCTCCCCTCTGAGGTAGTTCCTCACATCTGCAGTGACTTTCCACTCTATGCAAGGCCAAGAGAAAAAGCCACTGAATGCAAAACCCTTTATCCAGGTGAGACAAAAACAGTTATCCACAGCCTTAAGATGCAGGTAAGTGAAAAGAACTCTGTCATCCAAGAGGGCGAAGAAAGAAACTCACATGGCTTCTTCACGGCACTGGGCTCAGGAGGAGTGGGACATTCTCTAGACATGAGGACCAGAACCCCCTCTCTGGCAGAATCTAACTTCA
This sequence comes from Cricetulus griseus, assembly GCF_003668045.3. Lineage (NCBI taxonomy): Eukaryota > Metazoa > Chordata > Mammalia > Rodentia > Cricetidae > Cricetulus > Cricetulus griseus. The sequence continues at coordinate 100,726,779 of NW_023276806.1, forward strand.
GTTTACTCTGATGGCCATTGTCAGACATGCTGGGATTTTGGAAGTGTTAAATTGAAAGCTATTGTCTTCAAATGAATGAAATAGCTGTTTTTGTCTGCTACTTGTTTTAGGCAAAGTAACTAATCTGAATGTGTCACATGGGGAGTCTGTGTGCTTGATTCCACTCCTTTCTGAGATTCCTGACAGCCTGGTGTTTGAAGGACGTGTGTGTGTGTGTGTGTGTGTGTGTGTGTGTGTGTGTGTGTGTGTGTGTGTGTGTGTGAACATCAGGAGGCAAAGTCCACTGTCAAGAAGGTTCACACATAAGATCCCTGGATCAGAACAAATTTCTTAGGCATAATAAATGGACAGGAGGGTCCCACAGATTCAGCATCCTGTGTTTGGCTTGTCTCTTCACACTGAGTAGAGGGTGCTGGAAACAGATTTTTTTCTCTGAAAAGAAAGGGCCTTTTATTTGACAATATTGTGTCTGTTTAATTTTAAAAAACAAACAAACAGATAAATAGGGGTGAAATTTCCCTGTTTTTTTTTTTAATGCCTACTTTGCAGAGTATATTCTTTGAGTGTTTTAAGACTAAAAATATTCCTGACACACACTGTGACTATAGGAAGAAGCTCATGGATAAAATTGTACATGGTTTTCTTACAGAAGATACTGGAAATGGAAACTGCTAAGAAAATGGCTTGGCTGGGTGTTGGTGGTGCACACCTTTAATCCCAGCACTCGGGAGGCAGAGGCAGTCAGATCTCTGTGAGTTCGAGGCCAGCCTGGTCTCCAGAGGGAGTGCCAGGATAGGCTCCAAAGCTATACAGAGAAACCGTGTCTCGAAAAACAAAAACAACAACAAAAAAAGAAATAAAATGGCTTGAATGTTTTATTTATTTTTGGACAGAGTCCATCTTTGCTCAGGCCAACCTTGAACTCATGCAGCTGAGGATAACCTTGAATTTTCTGATCCTCCTGCTTCTACCTTTCAATGCTGAGATTTCAGGTGTATGTCTCTGTGCCAGGTTTAGAGGGCACTGAGGATGGAGTCCTGGGCTTCCAATATGTGAGGTAAGCAACTGAGTCACTCCCCTAGTCCCAAGAATTGTTCTTGCTAAGGATAAACTTCTCATCTTTGAGGTGTTTCTCTAGACCCTAATTTTATTTCTTTTTGTCCTTGAGTTTTACTACATTTTTATATTGAATAGAAACTAAGAGTGTCACACTTGAGTTTGTCTGCACATGTTCTCATATAACTATCAAAGTAGCATTTGTTTGCACACATTCTCATACACTATCAATGTAGCAGTTTTAGAAAAACAGTAGGGTTATAGTGCATGTGATGAGCTTTGCCCATTTATAGATAGATGAATGGGCTGGAGTGGAAGAACGGTAAATGGAAAAAAAGGGATGAGTGAATTTGCAAGCTGACTCAGATAAGATTAACAGGGGTTCCATGGCTGCTATCAAATATGGTAGAGTGCTAGTGTTCTCTGGAGGAACAGAGCTGATAGAATGGTTGTTACAAAGGGCATTTATTAGATTGGCTTACACAGTATGCCTGGATAACAACAGCTGACTTCACACTGCAGAAAAACGAGAACTTGGTAGCTGCTCACTCCATACAGCTGGGTGCCTCAGTGGTCCTAACCAGGCATGGAACGACTGGAAGATCCCCCAAAGAGTAGCTTTTCTTCAAGGCTAAGGAGTCTGGGTTCTTCAGTCAGCACAAAGGATGGGCATCAGCATCAGTCGGGAAGAGGGCAGAAATGCTCTGTATTGGTGATGGTGGGACAAAGCATGAGTACTTTCCTTCAGAGCTCTGTATCTAAGCTGCTGTGAGAGTCTGTGAACGGTGGGAGCAAGGGTCTTCTTTCCCCAGTGAATCTTTTCTGGACATACTCTCGTAGATTCCCTCAGAGGCATGTCTCGTCATTGACTCCAGATCCAATTAAGTTGAGTACCAAGATGAACTGTGACACAATATAACTATAATTTTATAGGGCACCTTCCCAGGCTTTGCCCAGTTATTTTCCTTTTTTTGCACACCTTAATTTTATTTTGTGAGTACCCAAGTTTCCCACTAGTGTTCTTCTCCTGTGGTGGGAAATCCACCCAGGGAGAAATTATCTGATGAGGTGCTTGTCCTGCATCAAGCTGGGGTGGGAAAGCCTCTTGCCATCAGTCCATGGCTTTGAACACATACATTAGACTTATTAGTTGGAAAAGCTGCTGGGGACATGAAGGACTAAAATCCTGAAGGAAGGCTGTTTAAGTTTTTCTTCTGAATTCTCAGGACACTTGCTATGTGGGCCAACAGAGAAGAAAGTGCTAATAAAGGACACTGGCTGAGTCCTCTACATCAGACTGTCATCCAGAGAAAGTCTGGGGAGTATAATGAGGTAGACAATAAAGTTGTTAGAGTTTGAAAAGGTTAAAGCAGCTTTGGGGGATCACTACTTGTGCTTCTTGGGTTTTGGAACATCATGCCAGCACTAAGCAATATGCAATCTCAAGACAAGGAAGCAATTAGCTCTCTGTGTTGGTGAAAGTCTGTCCAGACTCAACATGGATGGAGAAGCCTGTGAATGCTTTCCCTCTGAGGCTGGACCAAGTCACAGAAACTCAGGCCAGCGATGATGGATCTTTGCAGTCTGTCAGCAGTGTTTGTTGAGTGCCCACCAGTTGTGTGCCATGTAGTTAGGTTTGAACAAGCCCTCGGAAGTTTGGGATGCATGGATTATGAAGTCAATGAATATCCTGAAGTCTGCAGCCTCATCTGCAGTGTTGTTGTTGGGATTTGAGATTGACAACTGACTCTGAGTCTCACAAGACAATCGTTTTGACAGAATAAGTGGCAATGAAACCGTGAGAAAGGCAATCTCATGCTCATCACACTGCTAAGTTTTTGAGATCCTTACATAAGTCAGCAATGAAATAAAGGATTCCACTGGCAGCTTATTAGTGAACACCCATTGCAAGCTCCACACTGCTCTTTTTCACTGGTGGTATAATGAGAAGAACTGATACTCTTTGGAATATTCTTGTCTATAGCACTTCCCTTGGACAAAGTGACATTGATAAATGATTCCCTACTATTCTTGTTGTTTATTGTTGTTGTTTTGAAGCAAGATCTCAGAATGAAGCCCAGACTTGGCTTGGATTCTAGATCTCCTGACTAAGCCTCCCATGTGCTGAGATCATAGGAGGGCACCATGATGCCTGGCTATCATCCTTTTGACTAAAGAAAACACAGGAGAAATATCTCAAGCATTACTTTCTGCCCAATCTGCACAGTATAGATTTTCTGTCATGGCAAAAATCAGGATCCCAGGAGTAGGTGAGGGCTCTTTATGGTCCTTGCCCAGTAAGAACTTTGGTTCCTCAGGTTTATGGTGTGTGCTAGCCATTTAGGGATCTTTAAGGATGAAGACTCCAGCTCTATCTGTTTGGAATTCATTCTGAGATTATATATTGCTTCTAGATGATCCTGATAGATAGTTAAACACTAGAGAGTCCAATCTCAGAATTCCTGGTGCATCATGTAGTATTTTAAATCAATTCCTTTTATTATAAGACATAACATAGTATTGTGGTTTGAATGAGAATTGCCCCATATAGACTCATCTGTTTGAACACTGAGTCCTCAGTAGGTAGGGAGGTTATGAACCTTTAGAAGGTAGATCCTTGATAGAGGAAGTACTTTAATGGGTAGAGCAGGCTTTGGAGGTATATGGTCTTAACCCACTTCCTGTTGTTTTTCACTGTTTACTGTTGTGGATGAAGATGCTAGCAGCTAGCATCCTGTTCCAGTATTCTGCTGTCTTGCCTCCCGCCCTCCCCTCCCCATGATGGACTCACACTCTGGAACCATAAGCCAAAATAAACTCTTTCTCCTAAAGGTTGACTGAGATCATGGTATTTTATCATAGCAATAGAAAAGTAACTAGTACATATAGTAAAATGCAAGGAAAAATAATATCATGACAGGGTAGAAAGATGAAACTTTAAAAAAGAAGAAGAGGCATGATCTAGGGCTGATCTTTCTGAGTTGGTCTTTCTTGGTAAGGAAAGTGCAATGACAAAGGCAAGCAACATTTCCCTGGCACTGAAACATTACTGTAGATATGGTGTGTAGCCTGGCACTGCGAGTGGAGAAATAGCATTTTTGCTCTGGATTTGTGAGTTATTTTCCAAGTCAGCAACCTTTTGTGCTTCCCTGGGCATTTTGATTCATAGGGATTCTTGATAGGAAAGTGTAGGACCTGTCACTGTTGGAACGTAGAAGGTAGCAGAGAAAGGTATGAATTTATGATTGAATTAATATTTCCCAAGTTGACACCCTTGGGGGAGTGGAGATAGAGTTTTCCCAGAGCTAAGTTTCCACAAGATTTTTTAAAAGTGAGTCTAACCTCTGGGAATAGTTGGCTTAGTTGTAAATAAACTCTCTCTGTATCCACATCCACAGTTCTTGGTTAGTAAAGGGCTTCACCTGTGTGCCAAAACACATTTTTTTTTCAAAACTGGCTGAAACTAGGTAGTCAAGGTAGTCAGAAACTTTGGGTTTGACAAAAAGCTACAGAGAGATCAGGACCCATCTCTTCTTGTACCCTGATCTCAGTAATGGGGTGGCTCTTCCTCCCAAGGAAGGGTTTCTGATAGCTTCTATATGTTTGCAGATTGTCATCATGCTCACATTTGGCATACAGAACACATTTTGCACTTCCTCGTGTGTTCCTTTTTTGTGTACATTGTTAGTCAGAGATCAATATTTCTTGTTACTATGGTTCTATTTTATTTTTGTCTTAGAAGTTACAGCAGCTATTGTTTATGAAGGCAGAGTGAAGGTTTTTTTTTTTTTTTTTTTCAGATTCTGAATGAAGTCTGGACTTGCAAAGAAAAAAAAATACATCTTTGACCAGTGATTTCAACTCCACTCAACACTCTTGTCTATTGAGCACTGATACTCTTGGAACAGAATATGAACTCAATCCCCCAAAGACACCTGAGAAAGGTCTGAAACCAAGCCAGAGTTAAAATATAGATCTTACACTGTGCAGGTTGTGTTTCTGTGCTGTTTAAACACATTTCCTTTAAGAGCAGACACAAGGGAGCATGAGTGAAGAGAACAGCAGAGAGTAAACTATTCTTCAGACAACCAGGGCAAACAGATGTCCCTGAAAACACCACAATAGAAAGAACACTTGTCTAAAACAAATGCCGTTGTCCTATCCTCTGCTTCTATAACAGAGCTTGACTTTGTAAATAATTGGTTTGGGTCCTAAGTTTGCTTCACAGTAGCATTCTCATAGTGTGATTCGCCACTCATTCCTGAAAGACACTGGCTGGGGTCTAGCCTCAGACATTCTGAAAGTTTATCAGTGGATCCTGTTTTTCATAAACATCCCTGATTAAAACTATTTAACTAAATTTTGCATAGTATTAATAAATAATGTTGGAGACAAGGTCTTATTGAAACTTTCCCTAGAAATAGAGAGGAAGCTCTTTCAAGGATGGTAAATATTATTTATCTCTCTATCTATCCATCTATCCCTGTTATCAGGTATCCCAGAAAGGTTTGCTTTCAAACCCATAAATTGTGTAATCAAATAAATATTAGCTCTGGGACTTCTTTTCAAGCACAAATCTTCTGGATAAAATTTTCATTAAATAATAGATTTTTTTATAGGAAGTATAGTTTTATAAGTAAAGAACTAGTTTTTAAAGTTTGAGTTTTCAAATAAAATAAAAATAGAGTTGTCTTGTTGAAGAGCAGACACATGTGTGTGTTGCAGTTTGAAGCTGAGACTACTTGCTCAGCTCCCATTATATTCTTCTGAGTAAGTGTTGGTAAGTTACAGCCAGTGAAACATATCTTACTAATTGACTGTGTTTTTTTATAAGTCCAGTTTTACTGAACACACTGATGCCCTTTTGTTTGTATATTGTGCATGGTTACTTTGGGGCTAGTGTACCAAAGAGCTGTTTATGTAAACCCCAAGTGGAACATTTGCTAGCTGGTCCTTTATGGAGATATTTTGCCTTACTCTGCTAGAGTTGATCATGCTTGAGATGTACATCTTGTTGGCCTTGAGGCAACTTGCATCCCTCTAGGTCATTCCTGTCTATGGTAAGTGCTTACTATTGTGTACTGTCTAGATTTATTATTATTTTGATATCTTCCATGTCACAAAAGCAAACAAAGCTCTTCCTGAGGACAATGTTTCAGCTACTGTTTGGCTAACTTTGCATTTCTTAACTTATAAAATGACAGCGAATGACAAATGCCTTATGGGATATTTGGGAGGTATTTTTTTGGGATTCCTTAGTTTTCTTAGTTTTATCTTGTCTCTTGTAAGCATTTTTCTGCATCTTAATTTACATTTGAACACCTGCTTTGTCTTTTCCTTGCTCATTTGCCAGTTGGAAATACACTTCTCTAATCAATGGCCAGGGCAATGGGAGACTGAGAGGGATCTCCAATTTTGTGTCAAAAATTGGCAGGCAAACCATGTACACTGTCTTATCAGTAATGAGTCCTAGTGACAACAATCTAAACCATAGCCACCTATTGCTTTAAATAAAATCCCCGTCTTCTAAGTTTATTTTCTATTACTTCAATGGATGCTACAGGATTAATTTATATAAAAAATAGATGTCAAACCATCACACTTGCACACACCTGTAATCACCAGCACTTGAGGGTATGAAGCAAGAAGTTCATGATGAGTTAAAGTTTCAAGGCCAGCCTGAAATTGAGGCTCTGGCTGTTACAAACAAATTAGAACAAAAGCAAAAAGAAAAAATGAAAAGGAATAGAAATGAATAGAGGGTTCATTGGTTCATGGTTTTGGAGGATGGAAAGGTCTAGAGTGCAGTGTCACAGTCCCCGTAGCATATTATTGTAGGTCCTTTTGCCACAATAGCATGGCAAAAAGTATCCCATGGTGAGACAGAAGAAACATTACAGCTAAGTCTTTCTTCCTATTGTAAATTCATTAACACTATCGTGGTGCCTTCTCCCTCGTGGCATCATCTGATCCTAGCTTCTTTCCAAAGGTCCCGTCTCTATTACATATGAATTTCAGAGATACATTTCCAACAAGTAACCTTTTCAGGGATACATTCAAACTGTCCAGTGCATTTCTTTTTGTGCCCGTGAGTTACATTTGCTTCATCAGTGGTGTTTTATGGTTTAGCTGTGGTTTCCACTTGGTCTTATATAAGAAGATGAACCTGTCTTTGGAAAGTTACATCTTAAAGGGAAGGTCATTTGATCATTCCTTCATCATGTAGGGAGTGCAGCATATTTTAAAAGTGTGTCATTCATCCATGACAGGGTCACATAGGGGACATTATATTGCATTGACAACTTTCCACTCTCTTCAAAGAATTCCACCCCATTCTACTTATTTTACATAATTTGAGTTGTCAGTGAAAAGACACTGTGTTTGGTGAGCAGAGATAATGAAGTCATCAGTTCTGTTAGAGATTGATAGTGTTTATATTATGAAGTATGCTAAGTGATTTTTATCTGGTAACAGAGCAGGCTTCATCAAAGTCATTGCAGAATGGGCTAAAAGAGACATTCTGGAAATCTTCATGTATGATCCTTTTAATAAGATCCAGTCCTAGCCTGAATCTGAGTCTCATGCCCTTGTACTGAAATATTGAATATTGTCTGTTGCTGTTTCTAAGTTGATGTTGACAGAGCCTTAAATGGCATAACCATTTCTTCCTAGAACTTAACACCATAATTGAGTTTCTACCCCTAGAGTCAGAAGACTCTAGGCCAGTGGTTCAACCTTCCTGATGCTGTGACAAGAGTCTGTCTTTGCCACAGTGATATCCAGTTTCTCTGTCACTGGTGGAGAAGCCTGATCCTCAATAACGCTACACCTCTCAAGGTGGCCACAGCAGAAAGGGACCAGGCCCTAAGCTGCTTATTTCTGTCACCTGAGACTGTTCTCCAAGCAGGGACAGTTCTAACATGATGCTTTCTTTCTTAGCAAAGGACAATCCAACAATTCTCAAACAAAAAAGGAGGGATCAGTTGAAATTGATTTCCTTCTTTCAAATAAACACAAACTTAAATGTTTTCATAAGTTTCCAGATGTCCATCTTCTCTTTCTCAAGATGAGATGCTCTGAACAGCTACTGGCTCTTTGTAGACTCGGGAGACAGTACTCCTAGCAAAGAATGCTGGGATATGGTGAAGGAGTCCGACTCTCACCTGGGCGGCTTCTCTCCCCAGGGAACAAGGTGCTTCTCTTCCTCAGCAATGCACAATCCCAGCCAACAGGAGAGGTGTGGGTTCTGCCAGGGTGCACACGATACCAGGTAAGCTTGAAAACACAAGACGTCCTTCATTCCCACATTTCACGGAAATGGAATTTATAGAGAATAAACAGGAGAATGTGAGATGCAATAAGAGAGTGCGTTTTTGTTTTTGTTTTATTGAGACCAGGTTTCATATATTCCAGGTTAGCCTAGAACTCTCTGTGTAGCTCACTGGAGCATCTGGCTATAGAGTATTGGGATTACAGGTGTGTGCCATTCCATTCAGTGCTGCTGTGTTGCTAACATCCAAAATAAGCAAGCACTCTGTCCAATAGGTTTGTTTACTAAAATATAAAATTATTAAGAAGTTTCTTTTCATTTAGTGAGAAAAACTCCCAGCCTTCCTTCTACTTTTATAAACATCCGATCCCTTCCCTGAGGAACTCACCTCCCTCAGCCATGATGTTACTTGTACAGTAATTTACAATGCAAAACCTCCCATAATTAAGCAGATTGCCTTTCTATTAAAAATCCCATAACTGATGCAAGAGCATATTTCTTCTCTCCCTTCAAACCTTTCTCCAGCCTTTATGGTAATGATACCCATTCTTTATATATCTCCCTCTGCTTTTTCACAATTCTCCAGGTGGTTAGAAATGTTATTTAAAAGACACAGACACAGGCACATGTTATGTAATTAACAGGACTCCACCAAATAGAACCAACAAACCGTTAGAATACACTCATCTGTCCAAGCTAGCTCTTTTATCTCTCTCTCCATAACAATGACCCAACCCATTGGCTACCTAGATGGGAGAATTCACCTCTTCAGCCCCACTCTCTGTTTAGTGCCAAATAAGAGAAAGGGATAGATAATGAATTTCTACTCTCAACAACAAATGTTCCAACACTTTCATCCCAAGTATGCCTCCTGTTGGGGCTGCTGAATCAGGAGTTGCACATTTATGATAGGAAATGGAATAATTCGCCTACTCCAACCCAGGGAGAGGCGATATCCTGCAATAAATGGCCTGGCTGTATGAATAATAAAGTAAAAATGGGCCTGAAGCTGCCTGGGTTTTTGTTTGCAGGAAATAGGATAACTCTAAGCAATTTATGATACTGTTTCCCAGCTAGAGTCCAAGGGCTATTTAGCTAGTAATGGCAATAACAGGAACAGCTTCATGTCAAGATGGAGCCACAAGTGCTAGGCAGAAAGAGAGCAACAAATATTAAAAGATGTCAACTGCCAGCATGTGTTGATTGCAACTTGTGGTGCTGGGAAAATGGAGCATGCCAGAGGCATTATGAGTAAGAGAACCAACCATTGGAAAACCTCTGAGGCCAATAACAGCTCAAATCCCCTGGACCCTGAAATCTTCACCGAGGAAAGAGGGAAGGAATTACTGATGAGCCCTGGAGGCTTGATCTGTTAACACACTATTATTTCAGTCAGAGTAATTACTGGCCTGACAATGTTATGGATATGCATTGAGAGAAGCATTCTTGGGGTGAATGCATGAAGTAAAGTTTTCAGGTTGCCAAGGTGATCAGTCCACGTTGCATATGTCCTGGGGCAGAGAGAGGCAGACATGATCAATTTCCTTTCTGAGTTGTTAAATACAAGGGAGGTGATGCTTATTGCTGTGGAGTTCCCCCCCAAAAAAATCATATAACAACAAATTCTCAATCAGATTCCAAGCCAAAGATCATGGTGTTAGTCACTTCCATTTATTAAGCACTTACTGTATGCATCTGCAACAAAACATATACACAAGTAATGTTCCCAGTGACCCGAGACAGGTAAATTTTTATCTACATCTTACCAGTGGGTGAAGTAAGGCACAGGGGATTGAGTCATTTGGCAGGGAAAACAAGGTTGGTAAGTGTAGAGGTGGGAGTGAGACTCAAGTTTTGTTTAATTTCAGTGTCTGAGGCTGAACTAGTGCTCATGCTGTCTCATGTAATGAAGACCAATAAAAATTACAATCTTTTTAGCTTATATCGACTGAGTAATGATTGTGTTACCAGTGGGTTAAATATTTTAATAGAACAGAATAGCATCACCACTGTAAAAATGGCTTCTAATCTTCAGTGTCTTACTACACTGCAATGCACAACTCATGACAATGAGGTAAATGAAGCATGTGGAAGTTACCACGGGATTCTGCTACATGAAGTCATCGAGGGACCCAGGTTTTCCTCCAGTGAAGTCATTGCATGGGCTTGTGACTTGCTCCAGGGAGATGTGCACAGACTGCACACAGGGCACCATTGACAAACTTAAGGATTTCCTCTAACTCTATCTTGGTGAACCAATGAGTTCATTAAAGTTACTTCAAGAAGGAACATGGGTGAAGGGTTTCTTATGAGAGCCTGGATGACATAAATACTGATCCTTCACCAAAAGTCCACCCAAGTACTGAAGAGACTCCTTCACCTTTAGTAATTGTTGCTTTATATCTCAGGGAGGGGCTCAGTGAATTTCAAAATGTTTTGAGCATCCTGAGTCCTGTAAATTGTGTGATCTTCCTGTATCTTACAACTTTGTCTCTTCCTTCTGGGAAGTATTGTTCCTGCTCAGAGGGAATGGCTCACCCACCAGGACTTCAAAGACTTCAAAGCACTAAAGCAGAAAAAAGAGGGGGCTCATGGGAAAGTAGCACCTTACTGCCACAGTGCAGAAGTGACACACACCTAGTGGGCTCACAGTCGGTTGCTGCTGCTGAGTAATGTGTTCTGTCTGTCTGGGAGGTTGTTGCAGAGCACAGGTTAACTGGTGCTGTCAAGAGTAACACGTTCAGTGAGTACAAAATCTGACTTGCATTAGCTTATTACTCACACCTATGTTTTGACATTCTTCTCATGATAGAAATAAGGGATCAAGTGTAGGTCATTCCTCCTTGCTAAGACTACTCAAAGCAGGGGCTAGAGGTGGCTTTATGATGGAGGTGACCAAAATCTCTTCTACAGGGAAATTTAAAGTTCATAAAAACTCTTCCCTTTGGATCCATTGGCCATTTTATTTTAATGGAGCTGTCAGCAGCATTTGCCTTTGCAATCCTCTCTCTAGCTCTGTCCACTCCTGTGGTTCCCTGGATAACCCTGATTCTTTCCTACCTCTGCCCTTTGCCTGAACTTGTTTCTTTACTTTCCTAGGGAGACACTTATCTTACACCATAAATGTGTGTATCTTCCTGTATTGGCATCGGCAGCTCCTGACTTGGCCACCCTGCAATGCCTGCTTCAGTGTGATTTCAGACCCCTGTTCTTCAGAAAGACTGATTTCTAAGCTTGAGTTAGAGAACTTTCTCCAGTCTTCCCCAGTCTCCTGGGATGCTGGACTCACTATAGTGTATTTCAACTTTTAGCTGGTATATATGTCTCCATTACCATAGTCTGGATTCTACAGGGACAGAGATTCAGCTTAGCTTTTTTTTTTTTCATTTTAATAATATTTTAATGGTGAACTATAAGATTATTTTTCTCTGCATTTTTATTTGAATTAGAAACAAGATTGTTTTACATGTCAATCCCAGTTCTATCTCCCTCCCCTCCTCCTCCCACCCCCCAACTAAAACCCTACCTATCACATATCCTTTCTGCTCCCCAGGGAGGTGAGGCCTTCCATAGGGGACCATCAGAGTCTATCATATACTTTGGGATAGGGCCTATGGCCACCCCCATGTGTCTTGGCTCAGGTAGTACTCCTCTATGTGGAATGGGCGCCCAAAGTCCACACCTATGCTAGGGATAAGTACTGAACTACTATAGGAGGTTCCATAGATTTCTGAGGTCTCCTCGTTGAAACCCACGTTCATAGTGTCTGGATCAGTCCCATGCTGGTATCCCAGCTATCAATCTGGGGACCAAGAGCTCCCCGATGTTCAGGTCAGCTGTTTCTGTGGGTTTCACCGTTGACTTAGCTTTTTTATGTGTCTGTATGATGGTATCTGAGGTGCCTCGTCACAAAAGGAGATCAGCGAACATCTGTGAAAAGAGTGGATAAAGACAGGGATATTCATCTCAGTATCCTGATCCTACACTCTCTCTCCAATAGCTTCAGTCTTTATATGCCACTTTATATGTCTCTTCTCTTACATGTGTTGAGTACTATGTTAATCCATGGGCAAATTTAAAGAAAAAGAAAACTTCCTATGTTCTCAAGGAGATCATATACTAGGAGATATAGAGATGTATACAATACTGACATAGAGACATATAAGTTATGACACCCTTGAATAATTGCCACTATTGAAGGAAAGGGGGAGCAGTAGTGTGATCATAGAGAAAGGAGTGATTGGGGAGGTATGGCAAGGTTTCATAGAAAAGAGGTCCCCATGAGCTATGCTTTTAGTGAATGTATCAGGCGGATGGAGAGAAGGGTCAACAGTTAAGTGTCCTTATGTATCTCACACAGGCCCCAGGCTCAGTTCCCAGCACCTATGTGACTTACAGCTGTCTGTCACTCTTGTTCCAGGGAATTTGATGCCTTCTTCTGGCCTCTGTGGGCTCCTGTATGCATGTGGTATACATAAACTTATGCAGGCATACACACATATACATAAATGAAAAGTAAATTTGAAAAATATGCATCAGACAGAGACAGAGAGATTGGCCAGTGCATAGGGATTCATGTAAAAATGACCAGGAAGAGTCAAACTGTTATTTATTTAAAGGTAAGTGATCTACTAAACATGCTAATGATTTGAACAGATATTCTGTAAAAGAAAGAAAGAATGTCTAAGGATACCGAAGACATGACAAACATGATGAAAACACAGATTAAGACGTGAGTTATTCCTCTGAACATCCAACTGAATGACTGATATTAAAGAGCCTTAAATATTGAGTACCTGATGCCCATGAACTAAAGTTTCTGATGCCCTTGTACATTGCTTCTCCAAATGCAGACTAGCACAGCCATTTTGGAAAATGGTTTGGTCTAGTGTATTATGGGATTAAACATGCCCTTTCCTGAATGCTCAGTATCTATCTTTAGACATGTACCCAACAGAAATGAAAACATGCACCCACATAAAGATGTGTGTGGACATTCTCCTAGCAACTTTATTCATAAAAGTCCAAAGTAGAAAATCAATCAAATGTCCCTCAATATGGAAGTGGAAAAACACGTTCTTGTATAGCTATGTGTGAGAAGTGCTATTTTATCCTATCTAGTGTAGTTAGACTGATAGGGGTCCCACCCCTTCCTCTTGGTCCTGATTAGCCAGTAGTGTCAGATTGTGAGGCTGTGGTTCCATCAATAGGATGAGACACAGTCACCACCTATGTTAGGGATAAAAGATACAGACCATTTTGGGCATGCCTGTTTGCTAGCTTGGTTGGGGTTCTGGACACTGGATCCTTTTTGTGGATAACTTTATTCTGGTTGTGTGTTTCTTTGTGTGACATAAGAATATTCATTCCCTACACTGTATAATCTAATTCTCCTCAGGAATAAAAAAGAAACAAGTTAGTGATACACCCAACAGTGTGGATGAATCATGTAATGTGGGAATGGAGCCAGACACAGGAGTGCACACTAGGTGAGTTCATTTACATGAGATCTCAGAATGGACAAAGCAATAGAAAGTGGATTTATGGGCAGGGACTGCCTAGAAGTGAGTGCAAGTAGGCATTTGGGGATGATGGGAATAGTGCATAGTTCAGTTGTGGAAATAGTTGTGTGAGTGCACACATTTACCAGAATTATCAAACTGTATGTTTAAAACGAGACTATTTTATTATAAATATTACTTACCTCAGGAAAAGTTTGTTTTACTTTAAAAGTAAAACAAAAATAAAACAAGGAGATGTGGAACGCCAATTTTTAGAAGATATAAGTAGGCCACAGATTTCGTGTGGAATGACTGACTTGGAAAAAGGCTCAAGAGGTCAGCTGGCTGCAAATGTGTGAGAGGGTGGGCTTTTCCCAGAGGCTGATGGCTCTCAACTTGTTTACAAAGATACAATAAGACATACTGTCTGTATTAATGCATCAGGAGACACTCTCTACCCACGTTCACTCATCCATCATACTGCCCGACTCAATTACAGTTGCTCTACTTTGAAACCAACTCTTCTCTTTAAATAAAAGATACCTGGAAAGACCAATTCATTCCATAGTTCATCTTGAAGAAATAAACCAGGAACAAATAGCCATGCAAATTACACAGCTAACTGACATGGTTTAGAAATCTCTGAGAAATGAAAAAAGGTGGGGCAGTTGAGAGTGAAGGAGATGGGTAAGCAGATGTTTGCTTTAGGAGTCATAGGATTTCTTTGTTGCTTAGCATGTGGCCTGCACTTTGCTAAACTCTCTACTCATGAGATCCCAACATTGATGAAGTATAAACAACCACCCTCATTTTGCAGATGGAAAAATGGTTAGGTATATTACATAATTTGTTGAAGTTCCTGGGATTAATAAATGTTTAAGTAGGGAATGGGAATCCTGGCTAGTCAGCCTACAGAACTTCAATTCTTGATCTTCAGACTCCAAAACCCACAGGTGAAACCAGAGTCAGTGGTGTAGAGATAGTGGGAAGAAGATAGTCATTGCTGGGATGATCTAGACTAACTGAATTTACAAAGCATGGGGAAATATGGCTGACACTATACTTTCTAATCTGAAGAACTAGGTAGATAGTAGCACCATGTAGAATTCCAAGGACATGAAAGAAAAGATTTATTTTGGGGGGAAATGAGGGAATAAGAAGATGAGTTTGTCTTCTGACAGATCTAAAATTGAAGAATTTGCTTTATCTTAGTCCCTTTGCCCTCATAAACTGCTTATTAGTAGACCCAAGAGTCCCAAACTTCCTGGTTCATTAACAGGAGAAAGTAACAGTTGCCTTCTTGAGCTGCCCTGAAGATCCTGGTGGGTTAGAGTGGGCTGTCTATCCACTCCCAACAGTCACTGCAGTTAAGTATACACTTTGAGGTCTCTTGAGACAAGAACAGGTATACTTAGACCCTATGGGCCACAGGAATATGTCTCTGAAGAAAACGAGGCTGGTTTTAGCAGTGGGGTAAGTGGATTCTGGGTAGCAGAAACAACAGTCCGTATATGACTCAAGCAAGCTGGATGCCTTGTTTATTCTCAGATATCACATACTGTTTCCAAGGCACACAGCCCTGTGTCTGTTAAATGAAATTCTCCCAGTATATATAGCATCCTTGCAATGATGCCAATATATCCATTTCGCTATTCTTGAGCTGTTTTGTCCCTAAGCTTCATTGAGATACTTATCTTTCTTTCATTCCCTTTTCACTCTACCATTGTGTTGTATTCATTTTGTGCCCTTTCCTCATAGTGTTGTCCAGCCATCTATATGCAGCTTGAGGGTAAGGCCTTGAGGACACATTGCCCAACGAAGCCAGCTACAGTGTGTGTTTATTATAGGTTTATTGATATAAAGTAATTGCAAGCAGTAGTGTTTTAGCTCTGGTCTGGGAGATGTGTGAAATCACTTGTTTTCACATGGAGATACATTTGAAAGAAGCCCAGTGTTTTTCCATACCAGGTGTTCACAATAGAATCAGAAGGATTTGCCCTGGGATTAGATTTTAAAATTAAATCATCTCAATGTAAGTTGGGCCCAGAAGGACAGAGGACAGTTTACAGATACACGTGACAGTGGGTAATATTAAGTAAGAGGGTTGCCACTATAAAACTAGTATTTGTCTTGTGAAACTTCTAAAACAAAGGAAAAATAATTTTGCTTTTGTAAACCATGAAGGCTGATAGATGGTAATTATTTTCTGCTTGGCTGCAATTATGATTTCATAACATAATACAGTATATTAATGACTGTGTTGTTTTAATTGGAGAAGCAAGTATATTAAGCATATCTATGAGAGTTTAACACCAGTAATGTATTTGAATTCTTAATTTTATGGAAAAAGTAAACCGTTATTTTTCAATGTCGGAGCACTTAACTCTAAAGCCAAAGAATTTGAGGAATGAGCTCAGCAACTCTAAGAATGGCAAATTTTTTTTCACTATTTTTTTTTCTAAAAAAACCTTACACTTGAGTTTGGAAAGATTTGAATTCTGAAATTTCTGGTTACAAAGGAGAGAGAGAGAGAGAGAGAGAGAGAGAGAGAGAGAGAGAGAGAGAGAGAACTAACCATGATGTTTCTTGACTCTGGCCATTATTTCCTTTGTTGTGACATTGTGCATAGCTGTTTTCTATGTACACAATAGGCACAGACACAGATGTGAATTTGGGCATTTATAATTCTGGCTATAGGAAAGACTTCTGTTAGGCTTTTCAGGTCTTTGTTTGCTTCTCTGTGTCATGTGAATCCTTTCTCATTGTATATAGGGACAACACCAGATTTCACCTTGAGAACTGACCTAAGTGGCTGGAGTATATGGTTAATGAAATCCTATGTATTATATATACTCCCTCTGTCCCATTGGCATGGTGGGCAGGGTTTTCATGAAGGTTGGTGAAAACTGCCAATATTTGTTGAGTGCCAATGATATCCTGAGTGCTACATATTATATGCTCCTCCCACCCCAGGATCTAGAGTATTCTGTAGAAAATCCTACAAGACAAGTATTATTACTTTCATTTTACAGAAAACTGAAGCTTTGGATAAATAATTTTGCTAAAGAATATACAACCAGTAAATGTTGGGGTTTGAAGAATATGCATTTGCTTATTTGGGAATTACTTTTATAAATGTGCTATTCAATTGTGATATGTCTCTGAAGTAAAGGTAGAAGGAACAGGGGCTGGAGAGGTGGCTCAGTGGTTAAGCACCCACATCAGATGACAGCTCACAGCTACCTGTAACTCCAGGTCCAGCATTCTCTTCTGGTGTCTCTTTAAACACCTGTGCATACATGCACACACACACACACACACACACACACACACACACACACACACACACACACACTAAAATAAAAAGAAGGAGCTATATATATTCATAAATTATTCAAGATGTACTTATAGATGCATACCCTCGAGTAAGTAGCATTTTATTTAAGGTGAGCAACATTAAGTCACATGGCCAATGTGGCAAGCCCTCTTCTTTTCTTTCTTGGAATTAATATTGCTACCTTTGAAGCTGAATAAATGTGCAAAAGTAATCAATACATTTGTCCTTTTAGTCTTTGGAGTTGAAAACCTGTTTTTTACAAAATCCTGTTGATGCATAGTTAATAGCTTCAGTGTATATACACGGATCCCTGGATGCATAAGGTATGGTTTTACGTATTTGTCATGAATGGCTGCAGCATCCATATATTATCCAACCATGCTTTTCTAATGGGGATAAATGTGCCGCACAGTGGACTCTCAAGATGGCAAGATACACAACTCATGCTCAGTGAAGCAGGGGAAAATGTATTATCCCTCTGCCATGCTGTGACATGCATATATTCCATTCAGGGTTCATGAGGGTATTAAATCCAGAGAGAGATCAAATGAAAATGCAGAGACATTACTGGCTTCTCCAAAAGTTTCTCTTGGCTTAATGCTATTGGTATAGACTCTAGAAAACACAACTGTTTTTGGTTTTGTTTTAAAGAGAAATCTGCTAAAATATTATGTAAGTTTTTTGAGCTCCCTACGAAGTACATTTTGTTAAACTGCCTGGAAATCCAGAGAGATTTTTAATAAATGATAACATAAGGGAGAACATTCTATTTTGGTTTAATAGTAATAAAATGTGTAAAAGTATAAAAGTTACTTATAAATTATCAAACAATATAAGTTCAATATTTTATTTCCTAAAAGTCATAGATTACATAACTTGTTGCATATAATTGTTTTTGTCTGGCATGTTGCCTGTGTCCTGTATTGTGGTGGCATTTTAGAATCTAAAATGGATGGACTTCTAGTTAATGAATGAATCTGTGTGTAGACACAATTTCATTATTGAAAAATGCCTCCCCCCAAAGCACACCCTTTGGTAAGTATATTTCCAGAGAAACCTCCATCTTCAAATCTGGTTTTTTTCCCCTTGGAGAGGAGTGTTGTTGGTTGTTTCTTTTTCTTTTCTTTTTTTAACTCTTTTGGAGGCCCACCATGCAGCTCCCAAATAAATACACAGAGACTTATTTTTACTTATGGATGCTTGGTTTTAGGTTGGCTTGTTTCTAGCCAGCTTTTCTAACTTAGCTTTATTATCCTGTTTCTCTCTAACTATGTTTTGCCTCTGGGCTTTTTACCTCTCCGTATTCTGTATATCTTTCTTTCCTTCTTACTTAGTGGCTGGCTGACTGTGTGGCTGACCGCTGGTGTCTTCTTCTCCTCATTTTCTTGCTCTTTCCTCTTCCATTCTTCTATTTATTCTCTCTGCCTGGCAACTCCACCTATCCCTGTCTCCTGCCTAGCTATTATTGGCCATTCAGTTCTTTATTAGACCAGTCAGGTGTTTTAGACAGGCAAAGTATCATAGAAAGCTTCACAGAGTTAAACAAATGCAACATAAAAGAATGCAACACATCTATGCATTGTTAAATAAATATTCCACAGCATAAACAAATATAACACATCTTAAACTAACATTCCACAGCAAAGCAGACTATGAACATTGGTGGTATTTGGGAAGTCAATGTCCAGTGGTTCAGAGAAAGTGCTCTGTGATAATCCTTGTCTTGACAGGCCAGGCCTATACCTTGACTTGTGTTGCTAGCCCTGCAGATCAGATATCATGTTGGAAATGTAAGTGATGAGTAGACTCAGAATCCTGGTTATTGGTCTTGTGGGAACACTAGACAGTACTCGATCACAATTAGAGTAAGAAGTTGTGGACTTAGTTCCCGTAACTACTACAATGAACTGAGAATTAGAGACAATGTAAATAAGGATTGTGTACTTGAACTGAAAATTTGCCAATAGCTTTAGTATAAAAAACAAAGTTAAGACTGTTAAAGGACATCAGTCTCCAGGTGGTTTGATGGGCACCATTGTGGTTCACTCTCGTGAGCCCAGATTTTTGCTTTTTAGATTGTGGAGGTTCTATAACCTTTCTAGGAATTCAAACTGCCTTTCTTAGGATGGTTCATGATGGTGGCTAGAATTCAACCCATCTTCTGGTAAGGGGTTTACCTCCTAGGGAAGGTAAGGAGTCGACATCCTTAAGAGAAATTTCCAGAAATTGTGTTAATTTACTTTTCCTTCCAACTCATTTGACATGTGATTTGTTCTGTGGCCACAGCTAGCTGGAAAAGAATTTGGGGAATGGAGTCTTAATTCTACAAGGTAAGAGTCAATGGTGCTTGTTAATAATAGTGGGGTGATAGCCTGCATCTCTGTTACAGCACTTCTAAATAACTGGTTAAGAATGTACAATTTTCTAATGGCAGAGAATGACCCCCTTATACTGAAGGAATCCTCCATCATCCTCTAAATTTAATAGGGCTAATTTTTAAGGATAGGAAATAAGAATAAGGACAATTATGTTTTTTATTATCCTTCTATTCACATATATTTGTCTTTTACAATATCACTTCCACTCTATTTAGTTTCATTCTCTGAAGATTCCGTATAGGCAAAAATCTGCTTCCTGTAAATATTAGATCCTTTTCAACACTGGTGAAGCAATTGGAGAATGAGAGTCATCCGACTTTGTTCACAGATCTCCAAGCAAGCTGTCTGCACTGCCAGACAGCACTCAGAGTTCCCTGGACAGCTCGCAGCTCTGCTCTTAGAGACCTAACCTTGTCCTGTTCCTCCAGCATCTAATACCCTTTCTGTCCATGCAGATGGTCTTGTCTCAAATGTCACTAAAATTACAGATAAACCGAAAAGAACAGTTCATGGCAAATCCATCCACAGTAATCCAGACCCTTGGTCTTGTCTTTGTTTCAGTGGATGGGGAGTCCTGTTTCTTTAGTCACCCAGCTCTGCTCACCTGTGATAGATGCCACCACTTCTCTACTCCTCAAAGACTTCACCCCTGCAGTTAGGCATCCTTTCTCAAGCATCGTTATTTCCTCCATGGAATTACTACTGCTGGGAGAATTTGAAAGTATGTTAAAAGCTCCCCTGGAACAGAATTTACTTGCTATTTTTGGTTACCTTCTGTCCCTCTTGGGAGAGGGGTGTCTCATCTGCATTCCTGGCCCCACTGTACTTAAGTCTCTCTGCTACAGAAATCTTTGTCAAGCTTTCTAATGGCTAACATCTTGCCACATCTAGAGAACATTAGTATTGATCTTGCAGGGTATGTTAGGAACAAATAGCTGGCCACTCCTTCCACCTCCCGGAAGCTCATTTTTCACTTGGCATATGTAACTCTGTCGTGCTTCTTTTTCTTCCCAAGCACTGGTTGGCCTTCCCCTTCTTCTCTGATGGGCACTCTTAATTCTGACTTAGAGAGTTGGGGTTACTGTAAGGTAAAGTTTCATGGTTTTCTTTCTTTTTTTTCACTCTTTCTACAGGTGATTTTGTTAGGCACTCTGGGTTTTTACCTCTTGTGTGTTTCTGGATAATTCTAGACAATTCTATCTCTTCTCTTTCATCGGCTCCAGGCATATACATTGAACACCCCCCCCCCCCAACATCTCTATGAGAAACGTAAAGAACACTTCTGAATTTGGCAGGGTGAACACAAAGTTCTTGGTTCCTCTTCCCTAGATTTTTCTTCCTACCATTTCTGCAAACAGTACTATTGATCACAGGATTCCCACTGAAAGCTAGGTGTGACCCCTTGGGGCCCTCCAATTCACAAACCTCTTGACATTATATCAGAACCTCATCATTTCCAGTTCATAAACATGGACAGAACTGATCAACTTCACCTTAATTATTGTTACTCGACTGGTTCAAGACCTCCCTCAGACTTCTAGCCCGTCACTCTGCTTTTGATCTTGCCTCTTCCCATGTCAAGAGCTCTGCAGTTTAAGATGTGAATGAAATGACTTGTTACTCTTGTTTATCCTCCAATGGCTGAACTAGAATGACAACATAGCGTCTTACTATGCCCTCCCACCCCGCCCACCGGCCTCACATGCTCTTACCTCTTCCTGTCTATAGAGTCTCAGTGTCTATTTCTCTTGTCATTGGTTCTGTCACATAGATTATTCATGTTCTTCATAAACATCAAGCTTGAGCTCCCTGTATGCATTTTGTTCTCACTGCTTGGGGAGCTCGGCCTCTTCATATCTGTGAGGTTTGTTGTCCTCCTTCATGTGAGTATGCGTTCTGTGAACCTTCTCTCAGATAGACCTACTATGGCTGTGCTCTTGACTTTTCCCTCCATCCCCTGTACAGGCTTATTCTTCCTTATAACATTTATTAGCATATAAGACTGTATTATAGTCTCATGCTTGTTTTGTTTCATTACTGTCTTCCTTACAGAGTAAGTTCCATGGAGCTGGAGACTTTATCTTGCTTGCCTTTTGTCCTCTGCACCTAGAAATGGCCTAGCTCATGGGATACTAATATGTAAAGTTATGATTCTGAAATCTTAAGGCGGTTGCAATTAGTTACTTAAAGGACAAATTAATTTTATTTCTCTTTTTACTTTATCTGGGCTGAGTGATTTCAGTCTTTAACCTTTCTTTTCTTTTGGAAGAACACATAAGTATGCAACAGGATCAAGAACAGAAGGCAGGAAAAGGTCGGTCTGACACACGCTCTGTAAGGTTTGCATTCCAAAATGGCAAGAAACAGCTCCTTTAGTTGCTGGAGCACAGGGCACACTTCAGAAGCTGAAAAACAGGGGATCACCATCTCAATCCAGTACACCACTGGAAAATCATGGTTGCAAAGCAATATTTATTTCAGTTTGCCTCTGCTTTACACAGGTACTCTTTCCACATGTGTTGACACAGACTTGGTTTGAACAAGCATTCTGAGGATCATTGGAGTCACATCAAAAATATCTGGATGTCACCATGTGGTGGCACATGCCTCTAATCCAATGCTAGTGAGGCAGAGGCAGGAAGATCTCCCCTCCAGCTCTCTCCGTGTTCCTGTTATCCCCTCCAATTTATAACCTCTTCTTTTTCATTCTTTTTACTCAGGCACATAGACACACAGACATACACAAAGACACACACACACACAGACATACACAGACACACACAGACACAGACACACACACACACACACACACACACACACACACACACCCTACTGAGTCTATTTTGTGTCCTTCTAATGTTCTTCTAATGTACATGTTTAGGACTGAACACTTGAGAATGGATTAAACATCAGAGAGCTCCCTCCCTCCCTCCCTCCTTCCCTCACTCTCTTCTTTCTTTAACCTTTTCTGATGACACCTACTCATGGGCAGAGCAGAGAGCTCACTTGGATGAATTTCTATAAGGTTATTGAAACATTCTCCAAAGGAACAAAACATCTGAGCATAAATCTATTGTTTTATGCCCCAGATTAGAATTCCCCCTTTTCCTAAGTCTTTGGTCACGATCACCATTAAAATAAGCATCTCTTTGAATCATGAACCAACACCCACTTTCATATTGGACTTTTATGTCAGTGCTAAAGACTGCAAGGGGCTGGAGGCTAGAGATTGGTGTGTTTTATTTTAACTTGCTGTATATGGCCAATAGCTGGGTGATTTCTCACTGGACTAAATCCCCCTGTCATTTATCTTTATGATAATAGTAAGATCTGTGAGCATTCTGGAGTCTTGGGGATAAAAGAAAATGTTATTCTTAACTTGTACTACACTTGCCCCTTAGGTATTATCCATTTTTTTTCTCTTAAGAAAGCACATAAATAGATTAGTTGCTCCATATAGCTTTGAAGAAATGAAAAATACTGTTGGAAAAGGTGCTGGTGACCACAACAATGCACTAGCAATTGCCATTTAGCTTATCCTTTTGTAATCCTCTGTTCCACCTCACTGAGGCTGGTAATGTAAAAACCAAACCCAGAACCCACGCACAGAGCCACTGAGACAGCTGAGCCTGTGGAATACTGGTTTCCAGTGCCGGCTTCCATCCCTGTCTCGAGGGGGTGGAATTTCCTCTTGATCGAATGAAGTCACTGGGCATGGGATGGGCTTCTTAACCCTTCCTTATTTTTCGAGGCAGGCAATGCAGATGAGAGGTTTTGGAAATGCTGTTTGAAGATGCCACCATTTGTCACAAGTAATAAGTGTCCTGCGTGTTTGTCCCTTGAGCAGTGGTCTCTAAGGTGCAGAATTAACACCATTAGACTAGAAGCTCTTTAGCTATACATTATTAAGCTAAATCATCCACAAGCTGTCCTGGTGGATGAATACCTCTTCATTTCCTCAGATGGGCGTCACAGGAAGAAACGGGAATTCTAGCCAGTTTGGACTATACAATGAGGCCCTATCTCAAGAAAAATGAAGAAACAAACAGCAGGCCCCCACCATCCCGCAAAGCAAAAGTATGCCTTCCTGGACCAAGGAGTCAGCCTCATTGTAACAAGGACCCCAGGCATGAATCTGGAATCCACAATACATTATATACTTCAAATAGTCTAAGAATAGTATTTAAAATGATCTTATCACAAAGACGAGAAACATTTGAAGTGACAGATATGTTTATTATCCCGATTTGATCATTTCATAATGTGCATTTTTTCTATGAAAGTGTTACATTCATTCTATACCTCAAACACATAATTATTATACAGTTAAAAATGAAGGAAAACCCTCTGATAGCTCCTGCCAATAGCAGACATCTTACAATAGTAAATGCTGCACTCTCTGCAGCCAGAAAGACTATTCCCAAATCACCCGGTTTATATTAGCATTAGTTGCTTAGGGAAGACTGACTGGAAGGGTCTGAGGTGTTGCATTCCTGATTTGTTCCCTCACCCTTGTGTCCTGAGGTAGAGAAGTGTGGTCTTCCTTCTCTACCGCCTGTCCTTATTTGACAGTGGAAACCTTGCAATTTCATGTTTAGCTGTCCTTTCATACATAATAGTTTATCTTTGGGGAAGAAAAAGGAATCAATATTTGTCCACAAGTCATTTCTTTTGAGGGCTTGGTTCAGAAGAATGAAAAGGATTGTGGAATATTCTTAGTGTCTACCACAGCTCTCACAGAGCTGCAAGCCTCATAGGTCCACTGAGTGGCTAGGATGACTAACGTGCACAAACATGGCTAGGAAGGACACTGAAGAATCTTCCCTAAGGCATGCTGCTTTATTTCTTCAGTGAGACAGCCAGCACAGAGACCATTGGGGCAGGCCTTCAAAGAGAGCAGTTATCTGCCCAAGTGGCTCAGCGGGATTCACAGCAAGGACTTGTGAAGATCAACAGTCTTTGCTGACATTGGAATGGGTTGGGGGACTGAAAATATGATTAAAATAAAACCAAGAGACAATGGCACTAGTGGAGAGGGGTCCCCTAGGGCCCTGTGGGAGGGGAGGAAAGACTCAGCAGTTTACTGGAGATGCGGGGAGGAAGCTGTTGCAGCTGCTGATTGAAGTGGTGTTTCTTTGTTTCATTCTTGAAATATCAGTAAACACGTGAATCCTATGCTCCAAGATGCAGAATGTATTGCTAAGAAAATTTTAAGTAGTTATATCAATTAGTCATTGTTTTACACTCCAATAAACTCAGCTATTTTTTAGGCCCTCTGATCAGTTATTATTATTTGCATATGTAGATGCAGGCCATGAGACTCTTTGCAAACAGAGACATGGATGGAGCATCCTCCTTTAAGGTTGGTTTCACAATACTAAGCATGTCCAGTATGGCAATATCCTCTACTAACTGCCAAGGAAGAATTTAAGATATTAATTATTTGAAGGGTATTTGAAGAATGAAGACCAAAACAGAAACCTGTCAAGATGAAGCATCTCAAGATAGGAGTGCAGGTGAAGGCAGACTGCCCATAAGAAATTCAGGGCCCCAGCATATGGTCACACATATTGTGTAGTGCACAACTCCAGGTGGTGGCATTTCCTTGACCTCCAAGAATGTCACTCCAAAGTTATGAAGTAGCAGCTCTGAGTACTATTAATATTCCCTGTGTAAGACTCAAAATCTTCCAGTCTTATTCATTTGTGCTAATATTTTAAATCTGTAATTAGTCTAAAGCCATGCAAAGTTTGTAAAGCGGCCCCGGAAATGGTCCTTATAAATCCTATTTGTTGTGTGGCAGGAATGTGGCACAACTAAAAGCCACCTTTTTTGGGGGGGGAGATGGGGAGAAGGCTGTGCCAGAACACTGTTTAGAACTCTTTTGTTGGGATCACAGCTATGAACTGGTACTCAGAGGCACAATAAATGACATCGCTTGGTAAGATATTTCATCAGTGTTGTTCATTGTGGTATGCTCCTCAGGAGGAATGCTTTGCAGGTCGGAGTTGGATTCCTCCTCCTCCTCCCCCTTCTTTTGAGGTTTCAATATTTTATTGCAAGTTTTATTTTAAGTGATATTAATTACAGCATTTGAAGAGGAGTAGCTAATTCTACACGAAATGAAAGACTCTATAATGTACCCATTAAACTGCTAAAAAAATAGAGTGGTGAGGCCTATAACACACCTGCCCAGCTTAAAGCTGGAGATCCTGGAAGCTGTTTCATACTCTGGTGTAATGGCAAAGAAAAAATAGGAAGGGAGAGAGAAAGAGAGTGAGAGAGAGAGAAAGAGAGAGAGAGAATTGAAAGAAGAAAGAGAGAAAGGAAGGAAGGCAAGAAGTATAGAAGGAAAAGAAAACCATACCACAAGGAAAAATTAAGTCCTGAATGACTGGCTCCATCATGCCCAACCTCTCCACCCTAAAATGGCACAAAAGAGATAGCTAATAGTACTTTTGGTGTAAAACAGGAAACTGATGGGCTAGGATGGGAACAGGACATGGTGGTCTGTCTTAAAAAGTCCCTTTCACACAGGTGTGTACATGCTTCTCAGCAGTTATTATTGGGACACCAAGATTTAATGCTCAGGAAGTCACAATTTCATCTGTGGACTTGACACAGATTTACAAAGGGCCCACACATTCCCAGCTTCTGCTTGCAGCCTGACGTCTCTGGAGTGGCACTTCCCCAACCCACATCTACAGCTAAAAGGACCCTTTTAGGAATGGGATTTCTGCTGCACCTCTAAAATGGTAAACACCTTAAAGCCGAGTCATCCTTAGCCTGGACATCTAATGTGGTATTTATCAATTTTTGCATCTCCAACATGTAACATTAAAAGGTACACTAAATTCTGAAGGTAGTTATACTGTGAAATAGTTTAAAATTAACGTTGGTACAATATTCATTTATGGTTGAAATTCCAGTCCTAGACCAAGCTTGTGGCCACCCGCATTGCCATTCTTGCCATCCAGCAGAGCTGACAGCGTCAGTTTGATACCTGGCTTTAGGGTCTGAGTGGACCCTAAACCGATCAGGCTAGAGTTGTTGACTTTGGCCGAAAAGCAGGCAACAGGGTCGACCTGGTACTTGGCTGCTATTCCAAAGCGAATGTCACTGTTTCCTGCTGTCCAGGCAAGATTGACAGCAGTCTCCAACTTGTTGTTCAGCTCCTGGTAAATGGAGGCACCAAACTCTGTCCCATCGTTCACATTAGTATGAAGCTGGAACTCACCCATCTTGTACCCAACTGCAAAGTTGCTCTGGGTCACTTGAGACTTCGAGGTCTCAAAATTCATCTGGTAGCTAGCCAGCAGCCTTCATGGCTAAGCATCAGAGCACCCCGGATTGAGGGCCCAGCAATGTCAAAGTCCACATCACAGCCCAGGTTGATATGCTCCCTCTTGTACCCTGTCTTGATTGTAGCATTTTCCCCCAATGTTAGACGAGAAGGATGAGTCAAAGGTCAGCTTCAGTACACAGGGGAGCTGGTCTTCCACGGTAATCTCGGTATCTAGGGGTGTTGTCTGTGTTTCACTTCACTGTAAATGTCAGCCCATATTTGGTCCATCTGAACTTGGTTTCCAGGCTGCCGTTCACTTTGGTGGTCTCTGGATTGGTGGAGCCTGAGCTGGTAAATTCCTATCCATTCTCAGACTTTGTTTTCAAATCAAGTTTTATTATGCCAAAGCTGTAGCCCCTGGTGAAAACATCCTTGGCTGACTTGCCAAGATCAGCGTATGTGGGAGACACAGTCATCTCTGAGGGGCTGCAGCTCAGGGAGCAGGCCTAGGGAGTAGCCGGAATCCATCTTCTTTCACTAATCAATTCTTTACTCTTCTTCCCTTTCCTCATTCAGTCCTTGGGTCTCAGTATCCATGCTTCACATAGTTACTATGAAGATTGTGTGATGATTTCTATAGGCCATGAAGAATCAGAATCTACCCAGAACCCAAGTAAATGAGAGCCACCATGTATTTCAGTCTAACGATCTTAAATCTAAGCTAACATCTCCTTAATTTTACTGGTAGATGCTGCAATTCATAATGTGAAAATGCTAGAGGAAGGAAGGGTGTTCTCCATTGGATACTTGCATTTACACGTGAAACGTGAGTGATGCGAAGAAGAGAGGTAGACCTCTGTTGATGCATACCTCTTTCTTTTGGTCCTGAGGCAGAATAGAAAGACAGGAAAATTTATGGCAATGTGGGAAGACAAAGGAACACTTACCTAGAAGTCTAGCTAAGCCTTCCAGCAGCTGAGAAGCAAGCATTTAGGCACAATTACCAACTACTTAAGGCCTTTCTCCCTTCCCAGCTAAAGACCCCCAACAAGGAACCTCACCAGAATCCTCAACCACAGCAGAAGGCATGCACTAAATCCCTTGTGCAACACCAGTGGTTCCTGGGTTTTACCTTACCAGATTATAATCCTTCCAAGGTATCTCTGGGGCACTTTATAATCTCACATATCCAAAAGAGGGAAACAATGAAATTTGTAACCCTAGACACCCAAATGATGGATGCTAAGATACTTAATTGCTGTTATCCCCTGAGAAGTCCAGATTTTGGGTATGCTTTGATCTTTTCTTTTCTGTGAGCCCTCTGCTCTTAAAAGTCTGCCTTAGCAATTGTGCTGGCTCAGTCTTATGTCAACCTGACACAAGCTAATGTTATATGAAAGGATGGATGCACAGGGGATGTCTGCATAAGATCTGGCTCTAAGGCATTTTCTTAATTGGTGATTGATGGGGGAGGGCTCAGCCCATTGTGGGTGATGCTATCCCTGGGCTGGGGGTCCTGAGCAAGCTTGTATTGAGCAAGCCAGAGGAAGAAGCACCCCTCTGCATCAGCTCTTGCCTCCAGGTTTTTGCTGTTTGAGTTCCTGCCCCTGACTTCCTTTGATGAGAACGGCAATATGGAAGTATAAGCCAAATAAGCCCTTTCCTCCCCAGCTTGCTTTCTGGTCATGGTGTTGATTACTACACTGGGCTCTCTCTTAAGAAGCCCATGCTTATGCTGTCATGTTTCTTTACTCTTTTTGCAAGCAGTTTCCTTTTTATTTTTAATAAAACCCCAACTCAGCTGATTAGTCTTGAAATTCTTTTCTGCACCAGAGCAATGAATCTCAGTTTGTTTAGATCAAGATCCCTAAATGATTAAAGGAACCCCTCAAGATGCTGAGGGTGGCAGTGGAGAGCTGTGACTTTGTCCCCTCACTGATGATAGCCTGAGATACAAAAGAATAGAATTAATTTCTTTGAAAAGTATTTGGGTATTTTTTGAGTGAGCTTTTCAAACCTCTGCCTTCTTACTTCATTCCTCAAGGGCTATGTGAGTGGGAGCCATGGTACCACCAGTGCCTTCTAGCATTCAACACATGGAATAATGGTACTCTTCTTTGCATACAAACCTCATCAATGCCATGCATCTTGCCTTGGCTAATGAAGCATGTGGGGCTAGGCAGGGACAATCAAGGGTCTGACTTCTTCAAGGGCCTTCAATACTTGGTTTATCAGCTCTTCTTTCCATGCTTCAGTGATGATTCTGAGCATGAATGCATATGGAAATTCTGGCAGGTTTGTGATGGTCACATGCTCTGAAGCTGATGCAAATCTTATGTTTACAACCCACAGGGGAAACGGTTTGGTTTTGCAGTGTAACTTGCCCCCACCACACACAAACTCTAATGGCTTTACATAGTGCTGAGTCAGAAACTCTGAGAGCCACAGCTCATGTTCTGGAGATGGCTATTGTATAGTACAACAGGTAGATTTGAACCTTCTGGCTATTTCCTTTGTGTGTGTGTGTGTGTGTGTGTGTGTGTGTGTGTGTGTGTGTGTGTATGTGTGTGTGTAGGTGTACTTGTATATATGGGTGTGAGTGCACATTTGTGTGCATGCATGTATATGATAGAAGACAACCTCAGTTATTCTTTTGATGCTGTGTACCTTGTTTTGTTTTTTAAAACTTGGTTTTCCACTAATCTAGAACTCAACAAATGGGTTAGAATGGCTGGTCCATCTCTTCTTCCCCAGCAGTGCCATTATAAGCATTCACAGCCCCACCTGGCTTTCCTCTGACTATGTTTACATTAGTCAATAACTAACTGTTAGTAGTTAATAACAAATGCTACTTATTAAAGTATCAGTTATATTTTTGAAAGTTAAATATGATCCTTAACAAATTAACTGTCCCTGGTCAAGTATGACATTATTGAAATGGACTGGAGTAAAATGTGTTTTGATATCCTCAATCCTATCTATTCATCAAGAACTCTGAGTGAAATTTCATCTAAGGACAAAAGACTGTAAAAATTACTGGCCAATTTTCTGAAGAAACAGAAGAAAATTAGGATCCATACAAATCAACTCTTTGCTATAACATGGCACCAAGCTAGTAGCAGATATGAAATTATTATTGATCTTTGCATATTGTTTATGGTGTTGAGAGAAGGTGACGTACATGAAATGCAAGGATGGCTGCATTTTGAACTCCCCAGCCCACTAAGACAGAAAATGCCTCATATAAGCCTGTGAAAGTCAGGAAGGTGACACCATAGCTATGGGAGATCACACTGTGAAAATATTAAGGATTTAGGAAAACAAGGTATTACTTCTTGGGTAGTAAATTTATCTTTCAAATACTTTAAGTTAACTCATAGCTGATCAAATGATATGAATAGACAAAATCATAGATTCATAACTAGTATTTCTACTAAAATAAATTTGATTAAGAAAATATACAAGATAATGAGAAATTAATATGCTTTCAAAACCAAACCAAAGATATAAAAAATGAAACCAGAGTTTATCAAAAATTAAATTCTGTGTCTCAAAGGATATCTTAAATTTCTATATTCACAGATAACGCCTACTTTGCTGTGTTTTAGAGTAATTTGCTCATAAATTTTAATGTTAACTTAATATTATTCTTGCTTGTGCTCCCGGGTGGTAAGCAAACGATACACTGATGGTTGGATTAATTTTACTCTCACCAGGATACGGCGTTTTGTCACTTGCTAGGAATGACACAAGCTTGTTTATTCAGTAGCTTCAGGAGCCCACATGGGGTGCTTTCGGTGTCTCTCCTCAAGAGTATTTTCTTTGCATAAGATCACTTTCATGCATCCATCCTGTCATGCTTGAGAGGTAAGGAAAGCGAACTTCACAGGCATGAAGAGAGGTTGGAAGGGTACCATGATCTACGGTGGCAGGGTGGCTTCTGTGAGCCACCTCTAAAGTGTACCACCTACTTCACTTTACTAGTCTCCATCCATGTAATTTCCTTGGATCAATCATGGGCATGAGAGAGAAAAGACCAATCTTCTGGTCTTCAAGTTCCCTGCCACTTGGCTCTGACAGATGAGTACATCTTATCATTCTTACCCTTTGAGTGAAACTATCTAAGGTAGATGTTGTCAGTGTCCCCTGTGGGCCTCTCTCAGAAGCTCAGACCCCTGTCTTTCGGAGAGAGCAATAATAGGTCCCAACAGAAGGCTATAGCATCCAGTATGGCAGCAGCCCAGCATGCACACTGTATGAAGATTTCTTTAAACTCAACCTCATCCCCACCCACTTTTATTTCTTTACATTTCACCTTTCTTAATTGGTTTTCCATTATTAAATTCGGACTTCTGTTTTATTATCTGAAAAGAGAGCCATCTGTTGCCCCATGGAGCTGTGTGGAAGGTGACAATTTATTTTAAGCTGTATTGTCTTTTTGAAAAGTTGTTCTTCAATGAGTTGATTATTAGATTGCAGTTTATTTCATTATTTACAAAAATCATCTGAAGACTGAAACCTGACAGTACTTAACAAGAACAAGAAAATGAAGATTAAGAAAAAAATCTCTTAATCTACCAAAAATAGAAAACCTCTATTAATGGTTCAAGTAAATTCTTAGTTTGAAAATGGCACGAAGATAGAAATGCGAAATGTTCCTTCCCACAGGCTCATGTTGGGGAGGCTGTTCCTTCACTATTGTACTGTCTCTATTTTGGAAAGCCGTGGATCATCTGGAGGTGGGGACTAGCTGGCAGAAATACATCATTCTGAGCTGGTCTTTGAAAGGTTCTTGAAAGCCCTTGGTTCCTGCTACCTGATGTTCTGTGATATGAAGGCCCTCCACCACATACTCCCACCACACACTTTCCACCTTCCTTGCCTCAATGCAGGGAAATCCCCTGATGCTATGAGCCAAAGTAGATCTCTCCTCCCTTAAGTTGTCCCTGCCAGGTATTTTCTGCAGTGATTCTAAAGTAACTAATGCAGATGGATTTTGTAAACGGACTTACAAAAGTAACAAAGCCCATTTCATGAATAGAGCCCCACTGCTCTGAAAGCAGTCATGTGAAAATGTCATGACTCACTCACACCTGTCTTCATACCCCTCCCTTACTGCAGCTGGTATGAAACATGTCTAATCTTGGTCATTTGTAGATACAGGATATAGTTTCATAAATAAGTTTACTTTTAAGAATTTCTTTTAAAAATTATTACGTTTATTTATTGTGTGGGCACATATGGGCCATAGTGTATGTATGGAAGTCAGAGGACAGCTTGCAGGAGGACTCAGTTCTTGTTCTACTTCCAACACCTGGGCTCTGGGAACCAAATGTTTGTCATCAGAATTACCCACTGAGCCACCTTGCCCGATCTACTTAAGTAATTCTACCTCACAAGAGAGCAAGTCCTGAGGGAATGAAAAGATTCATAAGCCACATAGAGCAGCCACTGGTTCTGAAGAGGTGCTTGGTGATAGCATGAAACTCATGAAGAATTGATGCTGTCCACCGCCTCTTGGTTATTTGAGCCTCTGTATGAACTCTTCCCTCGCCTTCCCTTCTGGTGGCATTGAGAATATACTGAGCTATATACCCAGGCCAGCTTATTTTTTAAAATTCATTGTCCTTCAATTTAATAATAATTTTGCTTAATTTCTCCTTTGTGTTTAGAGCTCAGTTAGGGAGACTGAAAACCCACAGGTTTTAAAAATGCACGAGTTGTTTGTTGGCTATGATATAATCAATAATGTTGCAGACACCTTAAACAGACGATGCAATTTACCTTCCTGTGTTAGCGTGCATGAAAGAGGCAAAAGAAATTTTAAGAAATACAATTTTGCCCTGATTTTGCTTCTGAATCTTCCTCAGAGAATTGTTAAATCTGATGACTCCAACTAGGGGTTTTCTCCGTGGGTTCAGAGAACATCAGTTGGCTTTTGAGGTTCCCCTAAAATCCCATATGTCTCACAATCAGTTTTCTTCCTGTCCAAGGGCTTGTGGTCACAGTGTAAAGTCTGTGACCTGCACTAGTGTGGGGCTTTGGTAGCACAAAGTGACAGAACAGCACAGAGGAAGCCAGACTCAGTCACCTGCTCTCAAGTCTCTACAGCCCTGGTTTCTCTGCAGCAATTCATTTTGCCAACAAGCAGAAAAATAACAAAAAGCATATGGAACAGACCTCTGCGTCTCCATGCAGGTGGGGAAAGGTTACTCGTACCACAGGAGAAAAGAACAATGCAGCCCACACAATAAAATCTCATTCTGTTAATTTGTCTTGGAACTGTGGAGCAGGTAAAGGAAAAATAAAAATGGCAACAATGTTCCCAGCTTTGGACCTGGGAGTTTGGATGCTCCTGAGATTAGATTTCCGCCTAATGGGTGATTTTCAGAATTGCACAGCACTGAATTGGCTACCTGGAACTGTTGGAATCAGATGAGGAAATATTATGTCAGGGAATCACAGCTTGTGAAGTTGAGCCCGACTCTTTCCTCTCTCCCTCATTTTAAATCCCTTTATGGAACAAAATTACATTTCATGCAAAACTCTAGGAGTCTTAACTATACCCTCCCTAGACAATCTGTCTCCTTCTTCCCCCATGTTGCCTTTTATCTCTGTTTCTCCTTTTTTTTCTTTCCCTTTCCATTCAGGAGAACACATATCTGACAGCTATTTTGCTGGGCGAGCATTGCTTTGTCTATTTTGTTTTAACATTCAAATGCTCAACTTGAGTTCCTGTCTCTTTAGACATCATGTAAGAATAGTATGCGTTGGAGTTTAGGATGTAATTTCCTTTCTCCCCACTCTGCTCCTTGTCACCAGCAGCCTGGCTCATGGCTCTGCATTTCCCAGGCATTCAAGTGTTTATAGAATCTAACAATCCTGATCTCTCACTTCTTCTTCTTTTTATATAAAGCAGAAAATGATAGTGGAACATGGCACAGTTCCCAGTGAGGCTGCATGACAAGTGGCAGACAAACTGAAGCAGGGCTGTGGAAAAGAGCCATAGGTATGTGATCTTAAAAGAGTTGTTCCATGCACCCAACTGCCACATTAAATGGCACAAGGACTCTGCAACTTCATTTGCTAGGAGAAAGGAAAAGTGAAAGAAGATATTTGAAATCGTCCCTCATCAGGTTCCTTTTGAAATTCTGTCTACCAGCTCATAGTAAAGACAAAAAAAATGTTATGCCAAATGAATTAAACAGCTGGGGCAAGATACGAAGGGATGATTCCTACAGCAAGGTGATTTCCTATGAAGAAACAAAACCAAAAGGAGTAGAAATTACTTTTCATTTTCTTTATTCATTAAGCCAGCAAGGAGAGACATTTAAGTAGTTTCGTACCAAGGTAACCAGATTAAAATCATAAGAACTCTTCAAGCAATGGGCTTGGATTTCTTTAGGCTACACATGTGTGTTGGCTGTATTATCTCTAAGATTGTTACACAGGAAAATCTGATAACAATAGCCAGATGTGAAAAAGGTCAGCTGGGTTTGGAATGATTTGAAGATTAGATTCAGAGTTGGAATTATAGGTGATGGTCCAAATAGATGCAAGAACCGTGCTACTGGAACACTGTTGAAAGAGGGACAGTTGGGAGCTAGGTGCTGAGACAATTTAAAGCAATAACAGTAGGAATTCTATACCAGCTTCAGTTCTAGGCATTCTGAACAGCTGGCATGTGACAATTTCTTCCAGTTCACACATGAAACATCTAAGGCATGGAGAAGTCACACAGGAACTGAGTGTCTGGGCCAGGATTAGAACTATGTTCTTAATTCCTACAATGCCCTTTTAGTAGTCAAATGGCTTCTAGGAGACATAGCAAAATGTCCAAAGACTGATCTTCTCAGAGACTCTGGTAAAGTGTATGAGTGAACACATCATTTGTTGACTTGACAGCTCTAGTTTAGAACCATGTGGTCATCATAGCTGTGTCCTGGGTCACTTCCCCAGAGTGGGATTTCTTTTGGCTCCTCCTCTAGTGCAGTGGTTCTCAACCTTCTTAATGCTGAGAACCTTTAATACAGTTTCTCATGTTGGGGTGACTGTCAACCACAAAATTATTTTCATTGCTACTTCATAACCATGATTTTTATAGTATTATGAAACTTAATGTAAATATATGTGTTTTCTTATGGTCTTAGAAAGCCCCTGTGAAAGGGTCATTCGTCCCCAAAGGGGTCACAACCCAGAGGTTGAGAACCACTGCTCTAAAGGCTGGAAGGGGTTATGGCTGTGGTTCTTGGTCTCGTGGCAAGCTAGACATAAAAATAAAAGATTTTTGTGCTGTTCCAGAGGGACAAGGAAGAACTTGATCTATGCCTGGACAAACCTCTGCCTACTGTCCCACTGGTGACATTTTTTTTTTTTCTGACAGAGAGCATGGCTTTTTGTCTGGGCTGTCAGAAGCAGGAGTGAGGCTGATGGTTCCCGAGTGACATGACACTGGGGAGTAGCTCCGAATACTTAATTAGATCTGTAGATTTCTGAGGGAGAGGAAGAGAACGAGAAGCTGAATGCCTACCTTTACTTGCTCCTTTAGAAAAGCCAGAGGCTGCTCCTGGAGTTACTGATCATCCTATACACTGGGGGTTGGATTCTTGGAATTGACAGATGTGTGCAGAATTTGACTCAAGTCTTTGTTACATAATTTGACCTCTAGTTCTAATTTAGGGATGTAAGCAAGAAGGGTTTAATACATACCACAAGTGGTCCAGCCTAGTATTCCTTTTCTTTCTTCTGTGTACAAGAAAACTAGTTTGAGACAGCCTTCTTCAAACTAGCAGAGCCAGGACACAGTTGTGCGAAGTAGTGTTGAACATGCGACATGCCAAGCCAGCAGTTGTAGTGAACTTTGGGAATAATACATACTACCCTCTTTTACTTACTATATTTTTCAAAATTTATTTTTAAATTCTGGCTTTTTAGGGCTTGAGAGATGAATTTTACTTATTGATATTTTGGACAACTACTGAACACAGCTGTGAAGCTGGTAAGATCTTTTTGGATCTGCTTCACTATTAAGAAGACAACAGCTACTGTTGCCCTGACTTCTGTGGCAGAAATGGAACATTTATCATGGCCCTTCTTCCCACTGAGCAACTGGTGTGGGGAGAAATTATTCTTCATCTAGCTGTCGGGGCAGTCACTGCAGGGCTGGCACCGGAAGGGGAAATGATTTCCTGTTCTGGCTTGAGGATCTTTGTCTCTACCCCCAGCATAGGAGAGCAAGAGGAGGAGGGTATTTGAGACCAGGTAAACTTCTATTTGAATACAGGCTCTGCCTCTTTCCAACCTGCCATCCTAACTTACTTGCCTGAGCCTTTTCTCCTCTGAAAAGTGAGACTAATAGGCACGATTTTGGAGGCTGTGTTGTGATACTAAAAGAGATGGAATGTGTCTTGGTGCCAGATTGCCCAGCTCTCTAAAAGCCAGCTCACATTTCCACCAAAACTTATGCCAAGCAGAAATAATAATGAATGCATTTTTAGAAGAATGCATCATATTCATATCTTATTAGGAGAGTATCTTTGATGAAAAGAGTTAATTGTGGTAGTATTGTATCTGGGGGCTGAATACCTTGAGAGAGGTCCAATCTGCTGAAACCACTCAGACTATCCCTGGCTTTGTAGAAAGACATGGCTCAATTTCAGTTTCCAAAATATCAAACTTGGCAGAGACTAGTATTTCAGGGAGTTACAGAAGGCATAGGATCCATAATCCTTGCCCTTGAAGAAGTCAAGCCCAAGGTACACAATGACAAACAAACATTCTGTAGAATACAAATAACTGAAGCCTGGAAATAAACCCACATATGCTAAATTACAGCTCCATAAATGTATTTGCTTCTAAAATATCTGCATAGGCAGACAGATCAATGGAACAGAACAGAATCTTAAGTAGGTCCAAATACTTCAGGGAATCTAGTATATGATAAAAGTGGTATTTTAAATCAGTAAAGAAAGATGGATTGTTTAGAAGATGGCACTGAGTCAACGTTTTCAGCCATTTAGGAAAAAAATTGGATCTCTATCTCTCTCCTCACACTAAAATGCATTTTGGATATACTAAAGCTTTAAAAATAAAATGAAAAACTGTAAAATTTTCATAAGATATCATGGGAAGTTTTTTTTTTTTTGGAGGGGGATCAAGAAAAAAGATCTTGATCTTTTTTCAAGCAAGAAACCACCTGAATAGGTATTAACAACAAAAGAGCCATGTAAATCTGCTTTAAACCTTAAACCTCCTCCAGGAAAAAAATACAGCAATTAAAGGCAAAGACAAAAAGATGATCCATGAATGCAAATGTCTGTCTCCAAGTATATTTAAAAGAGATTGAACCAAGTTTTACACATGTATACTATGTGTGCATTGTATGGTCAGGTATATATTAAAGATTGTTCTAGACTGACAAAAATATACAAGTGGCCTAGCAAAATGAGCAAAGGCTTTGAAAAATCAGTTCAGAGGGGAAAATCTCTATTTTATGCATACAAGAATACTTGATCTCATTCATAATTCAAGAAATGCAAATCCCAATTGCAGACCGGTTTCTCACTGACCAGACTGATGATAGAAAATGTACAAATTGACAGAATGGATAAGGGTGTGAAGACACAGGCATTCACACATGCTGATATGCAGGAAGTTGGTATCATTGGCTAATACTATGCAAATTGAAATATGCATATCTTGCAAGTCCTAATTTTGGTGATTTGTCCTCGGTTTTATTTGCACATCTACACATAGTGGTATGAATAAAATAGTTCACTGTTACATTATTTCAGATAGTAGAAGAAAAATAATCCATGTG
Organism: Cricetulus griseus; assembly: GCF_003668045.3. Classification (NCBI taxonomy): domain Eukaryota; kingdom Metazoa; phylum Chordata; class Mammalia; order Rodentia; family Cricetidae; genus Cricetulus; species Cricetulus griseus. Next base: position 100,764,425 of record NW_023276806.1, read on the forward strand.
ATGAATAATCTGTGTGTCAATCAACAGGAGACCAATTATATGGGTTACGATGTAATCATGTAAGTTATTATATAGCTATAGAAAATAATTTAGCATACCTACATGTGTTGTTAAGGATTTTCAAGTCATATTGCTAAGTTGAAATAAGAATGTCCATGGGCATACTGGTGCATGGTCAACTTCTGGGCACAAGGAAAACTGTTGACTGTGTAATCTTCAAGGAGTAGGGCTGGAAGGGGTAGGGAGGATTCTCTACTTATCTTTGGATACATTTTGCTGTATTTGAATTTCTGATCAAAATCATTTGCTCTCATGGCTGAAGATTTAGCTCAGTGGTAGAGTGCTTACCTAGCATGCAGAAGGCCCAAGTTCCATTCCTAATACCATGCCAAAAGCACAATAAAAACCATGTGTTTATAACCAGCAAGTGAATTATGACTGACTAAACTGATTGCATAGTAATAACTCTTAGATTGTTGTTTTTGGTTGTTCGTTTTCTGGCTGGACTGAACTTACCATCTCCCTTACCAAATCAAAGCCAGGAGTAAATTTTTCTTAGAGAAATGAAGTCTTTTTGAAAAAAAGGAAGCAGATTGAATCACCTGGATACTCCCTAAGGGAAAGGCTTTGGGTAAGTAGAGCTCTTCAATAGTTCCCCCACATGGAGAAAGGAGAGATCAGCTGGCAGGGGCATGGTAGGACCAGCATGCACTCCGCATCACAGCCTCTGAACCAGTTGCTTGTGAGAATAAGTTCATCTGAATGGTGTGCCACTGGACATCATTGTGTGTGATGAGTCTGCAGAGCAGTGTTTCCTGTAGCTACAAAGACCAGGTGGCTCTACTGAAGAGAATGTGCCACCATGTCCCTCAGGCACCAAGCCTCGCCATGTCTGTCCGCCCCCATGATGTTGGGCAGGCTGCAGCAGATAGAGGTAGGTGCTCAGGCAGCAGAGACCCACCAGACAGCTGAGACAAATACCTCTGTAAGAATGAGACTCCAAACACAATGGAAGGCCAGAAGTCCAGGAACAAGAGCACAGTGAGCAACAGAAGTTGTCACAGGGAACCACTGATAATGTGAAGCACAGGTCATGCAATTTTAAGGACACTGTGATACAGTGATACAAATCATAGAATATATTAGTTGAAATAAAATCATATCACAAAGTTTCGTCACTTTGCATTATAAATAAATTTTTCATGGAATCAGCCAGTATACTGAACGGCTTCATTGTTGGATATAGGTAGGCATTGCCGTGTCTAATAATATCTTCCTGTAAAATGTGCAAAGTTTTCCTCATCTGCTTGTGATCCTCTGTAAGGTAAGTCGGACAGGGCAAGGCAGCTTTCACTGTAGCCAGCAGGAGATAATGGCCTGTAAGTGTCTTGCTTACAATGAATTCATTTGTGGCAAAGCTGAGGGTCATAGCTAGGTTTTACTAGATCCTCCAAATCCCATGGTCTTTGTGGCCCTATTACATTGTGGCTGAAATGGCCCCTATGGCTTTTAATGAGGCCAGGGTACAAGAGGGCCAATAATAGACACTTGTGGAAAATGATTGGATTTTTGTTTTCAGCTTGTATTTCTTAAAACCCACTGTACAAGATTCCTCCAGGCACCTTCTATGTACACAGCAGTTTGGATTTATGGTTTTAGGAAATAACAGTTGAAAACTAAGTGTCATGACTTTATTCTCTCTCTCTTTCTGTGTGTGTGAATGAATGTGGTGTGTGTGTGTGTTTTGTGTATGTGCACATGAGCACATGTGTGTGGATGCATGTGTGTGAAGTTATATATGGATGATATGCATGGATGTGTGTATATGTATGTGTATGTGTGTGCATATGTTTCTGTGAATGTGGTGCACACATGGTGCATAAATGTGGAGTACTTCTGGTATGTTATGTGTATGTGAATATGTGTGTATGTATATGGTGTATGTGCACATGAGCACATGTATGTCCATGTATGTGTATGTGAAGTTATACATGGATGATATGTGTATATTGTATATATGCCTGTACACATGTATGTATATGTTTATGTGAATGTGGTGTGCACATGGTGTGTGAATGTGGACTACGCATGATATGTGTGCGTGTGAATATGTGTGTATGTATATGGCGTATGTGCACATGAGCACGTGTGTGTCCATGAATGTGAGTGTGAAGTTGTATAAGGATGATATGCGTACATGTGTATGTATGTATGTACACGTGTGCATGTTTGTGTGAATGTGATGTACACATGCTTGTGAATGTGGAATATACATGGTGTGTGTATGTATGTGTGTGAATGTGTGTGTGTGAGCCCGAGGAGGATATTGGGTGTCCTGCTCTATAACTCTGTCTCATTCCTTTCATTCAGTGTCTTTCACTGAACCTGGAGCTTGACAGGCAGCCTCCCTGTCCCAGAGTGCTTCCTGTCTCCACCCACCTCCTGTCTCCAGCCCCTTCTATCTCCACCACTCTTGTCTCCACCCCCTCCTGTCTCCACCCACCTCCTGTCTCCACTCACCTCCTGTCTCTAGTCACTTCCTGTCTCCAGCCCCCTCCTGTCTCCACTCCCCTCCTGTCTCCACCCCACTTTTCTCCGCCCCTTCCTATCTCCACCTCCCTCCTGTCTCCACCCCCCTCCTGTCTCTACCCACCTCCTGTCTCTACCAGCCCCCTGTCTCCACCCCCTCTTGTCTCCACCCCTTTCTGTCTCCAACCCTCCTGTCTCCAGCCCCCTCCTGTTTCCACCCCTCCTGTCTCCACCCCCTTCCTGTCTATAGCCCCTCCTGTCTCCAGCCCCCTCCTGTCTTCACCCCCTCCTGTCTCTACTCACCTGTCTCCAGTTACTTCCTGTCTCTACTGGCCTCCAGTCTCCCCTTGTCCTCCTGTCTCCACCCACTTCCTGTCTCCACCCTCCTCACAGCACTTACACAGAACTAGAGTTACAGGTGTAGATGGCCATGTGCAGCTTTTGAAATGAGTGTTAAGATATGAACTCAGGTCTTCATGACTGCCCAGCAGATACTCTTACCTGCTGAGCTACCTTTCCAGCTCTGACTCAATTAAAAAAAAAAAAAGTTTTACAGGAGCTGAATAGATAGATGGCTCAGTAGTTGAAGGAGTGTGCTGCCTTTGTAGAGGACCTGAGGGAAGATCTGAATAGTTTTAGGGTTTACTCGAAGTCCAAAGCTGGAGTTTGCAAGGATTCTGCAGTCACTGTCCAACAGGACCACACATATTCTTAACCTGTGAGCATCTTCCAGGCATAGCGTCTTTCCCTGCGCTTCTCTCTGGATTCTGGGAGCTTGTAAATAGATCCAGCCTTGGCAGGTGATGCTGCACAGTGAGTGAGCTCTGGGCCGTTCAACTGTGAGGAACCATGACCAGTGTCTGAGAGCTGAAATTAACTTTTGATTAGCATGACACAGCTGTGGGCGGTTTCATCTCATCAGCACGCATTTCTGGTTTTCTCTTGCCTTTTCATGGACCACCCGTTGGTTCACCTCCAGCTACTGCTACATTCTCACCCACACTATGCCGCTCCTCGTCAGGTTTTCTAGTCCGATTGCTTCTTTGTGTGGCTTTTTGATGTTTCAAAAGAAGTGTGGAATGTGATAGACCTTTCATTTTCAGATGTGCTTTTCTGGCTTTGATGCCGCATCAGAGCAATATGTTGGAGAGACCAGGTGAAAGCAAAATGGGGGACCTGCTCTCCCCAGGGCTGACGGATAACCTCAGCTCTGCCAGATTTTCCCATCTGTGTCAAGAATGTGGGTTAAACAGTATGTCGTCATTTCCCTTGACTTTTCAAGACACCAGCCAGGTTTGTTGCCTGGACACCTGACACAATACAGGCCTCTGGCGATTCAGACTGGCCCTGGATATGAAACGGTACCAATCCTTGATTAAACAGTATAGTGGTGTGAACTTACCATTTTTAAATTTCTCTTTGGAATAATTAGGTAGGCAGTACATGGGTTGCTTTCTGTACACCCATCTTTCCCTGTTTGGCCACCCAGATAGCCATCTCATTTTTGCCTGGGAGTATTTAAAGTCTTGACCTTTTGGAGGAAATAGCCTGAAACAACTGAGAATGTGTGAATATTCACTTTGCTCTGCAGTCTTGATCTCTGGAACGTGGTGTTTCAGATTGCAGGGGAAACAAAGGGCCTCTTTGTAACATTCAGTAACAGTACATTTTGTTCTGAAGAGTTTGGATGTGGTTAAGCTATACCAGACAAGGTCAGCCAAAGATTAAGATAGAACAGAAAATGAATTAAAAATTTATGCTGTGCTGTCAATAGTATTTATGTAGAAATACCCAGTAAATATTTAAAAAATTTAAAATGTCAGCCTGCTATGGTGGCTCACACCTGTAATCTTAGTTTTGGGAGGCTGAGGCAGGAGGATGGCTACAAGTTTGAGGCCAGCTTAGGCTACAGAATTAGAATAGATCTTAAAAAAATGAAAGGTCATGAGGCCTGGAGAGATAGCTCAGAGGTAAAGAGCAATGACTGCTCTTTCAGAAGTTCTGAGTTCAATTCCCAGCAACCACATGGTGGCTCACAATCATCTGTAATGAGATCTGCTTCCCTCTTCTGTCATGCAGGTAGAACACTGTGTTCATAATAAATACATAAATCCTAAAAATATGTCCAGTTATTTGCATTTTCTGGGATCTTTGTCAACATGGGAAAGGGAAGTACAGGACTCTGCCTACAGCTAATGGTGGTGGGAAAGTCTCCTCTAAAGGATATGAAGGACTCTAATTAACCTATGAAACTCTTTGTCTGAACTGTAATCTCACACTGAATGTCCACCCAAAAGTCAAATTAATAATTGGAACTAGAGGTAAAATACCAATTGACTCCAACTCCCACCAGAGTGACAGAGTTTTGACTGCCATCAAGTGAGACTTTTATTGCTTTATTAGGTTCCCCCAAATTCAGTGAGTATATTCTTGTCACCTGAAAAACAATGGTTCATTGTCTTCTAGGAGGCCAGGAAGAGCATATGTCAGGCAGGTAAACGAAAGCATGCCCAGTTATCTCAGAAAAATACACACCACTTTTGCAAAGCACCATTCCGTTCTCCAGACACCCTATGTAAGAATAGGAATGAATGGAGATGGAGCTTCCATTTGCTTTTACTCCTGGGTGAAAATATTCTAAAGGTGTTAATTTGGTGAGTGCATAATGTTGAAAATTATATCTATTTAAGCTGGGTGCTGGGGCCAAACACCTTTAATCTCAGCACTCGGGAGGCAGAGGCAGGCAGATCTATGTGAGTTTGAGGTAAGCCTGGTTTACAAAGTTATACAAAGAAACCATGTCTCAATATATATATTGAGACTACTGGGAAATGTGATCAGAAACTTAGTGGGAATTAGATCAGATAGATTTGTGCTGGAGAGTTGGTGTTCTTTCTGTGGTAACACCTCCCAAGGCAGAGAGTGTACCTATTTGCAGATGCAGCCTTCTCAAGGCATGCACCCATCTAGATGGAATTCTCTTAATTAAGCTACCAAAAGTTTTCCTCTGAGCTGTTGTTCTGTTAACTATGGGGAAATATTTGGCAGTACAAAGGTTTTTGTTACATTTCTAAGTTATCTTTAAATTCTTTATCATATGCTAAGTACCACAGTTCATGTTTATGGCAGCTTTTTATGGCAAATAAAATACCCTTTATAGAGATAGGCTCAGTCATCTTGCACCTTAATGCCTCGCCTCACCCTTCACCTTTCAGAATCAGTGTTGCAGGATGTGAAAGAAAACACCGTAACTATGTAAGGGAATGTGGATTGCAAATGATGAGCTGGCTTGAAAAATATAGAGAGGATTATGCTCATGGCTTTTGGCTCAGGCCATTCTATGTTTAACAAGTGAGCTAACCTGCATTCCCCATGTGCTTCTAAGAGTCCTACTTAAAGCAAAGCACAAATTTCGACTAAAGAGAGTGCAAGGACGCTGGCTGAAACCCAGAGGTCAAATGTTTCAAACTGAAAAATTAGGTAATTTTAAAAGTCAATTCAAATTCCACATAAAATGCTGTTCCTGAGATAAGGCTGATTCCTCACACTTGGGTCTTTCAGATGATATGCTCAGAGGTGACACTGACTTGAGTTCTAAAGGTGAATGTGTGTAGTATTTTGATGGTCTTACATATATGAGTATAATACTTACAGTTGTAAGATGCATTCTCATTGTAGCTGAGTCAAACTGTTCAGAGAACAGAAAAAGCAAGCCACTAAGCCACTCTCCCTCCTTCTGCCTTTGCCTCTGACAGCTTTCCCTAGAGGAAGCAACTGCCCCTTGGCCATACATCTAGGTACCCGCTTTTGTATGAATCAGAATATTCTCATACACTGAATTGTATGCTTGCTTACACATCCAAGTACACATGTGTAGGTTCTCTGCAGAGATAGAGCTGTGGAAATGAAGACATCTACAAAATGGTTTTATGGGGTTGTCTTGTGTGATTTTGGAGGCAGAGAAGTCTGCAATCTGAGGACTTGAGAAGGCCAGTGCTGTCGTGCATCGGCGTAGGAGCTAGAGAGCCAATGAGCAGATGCCTGCCTGAGAACCATGAGCACTTAGGGTGGGAGGAGGACAGGGATGGCTCAGTTTAAGCAGTTGGGCAGAGAGAGGGTGGATCTTTTACAGTTTTTTCCTATTCAATCTATAGCAATCTTGTTAGCCTCATCCATACTGAACAAAGAGACCTGCTGTCTCTGTCTATTTCTGTCTCTGTCTCTCTGTGTGCGGGTGTGCGGGCATGTGCATGTGTATGTGTGTTGGGGATATATGCAGATGCCATGTAGTGCACCCGTGTGTACATGCATACATGTGGGGTGGCGTAGAGGACAGAGGGTAGCTTCAGAATATCCTGAGCACTTTGTCATCTGTCTGTGACCCTTGGTTTTTAAGCCAGGGTCTCTCACTGGCCTTGAACTCATCACGCAGATTAAGCTGGATAGCCAGTGAGCCCCAAGAACTCACATTTGCAGCATGCTATCTTGCTGGGTTCTCAGGGTTGATCTCAGGTATACATGCCTGAGCTATCATGAGAGAAGGGACAATCCTCTTCTCTCCATCTGTAATCTCAAAGTTCATCTCTTCAGAAACTCCCTCAGCATAACACCCAGAAACCATCTTTATCTTTGTCTGCACATTCCATGATACAGTCAGGTTAACATATGGAATAAGATACCACAATATGCATACTATATTAAATACTAAATTAAATACACAAGTGGTTCTGTGATTTGCAACTTGCAAAAAGAAAAAAAAAAACCACCAAAAAAACCAAACTTTATAGTCTACAATTTTCTATATTTTTCTCTTTAGGTTCACTCTGTTCATTTTTTAAACACTGACTAATAATCCATGGCATGAATATGCCATCATTTACTTAACCTTCCTTTATGGTGATAAGTGAGATTGACTTCAGTTTTTTTCTTTCTTTAGATTTCCAAAACAATTATAAATGAACACCAATGTATGCACACATTTCTGCACTTTGACAAGCATCAATTTGCCATAGATTCTTAAAACTGAGGTTGACATTCAGCTGGTGTGTACTGGAGAATTTCTACTGACAGACCTCACAAGCTAGTTATGGTGGACATCTGCTCAAAAGAACCCATGCTCCCTAAGGACACTATGATTTCCACCTCAGATGGCCTTCTTTGGTAGTTAATGTTAACTGTTACCTTGACAGCATCTAGGATCTCGTGAGAGAAGTGTCTGGGGGTATGCCTATGGAGGATTATCTTGAACGAGTGGAGGTAGTCCCAAGTGAGTGGGGCTATTCCCAAGGCAAGTGATCCTTTGATGGTACAAAGTGGAGAGTGTAAGCTGAGCTCCAGCATGTATGCGGTCCTTGCTGTCTTCTGATGCCATGTGACCAGGTGTCTGATGATCCTGTTACTGTGACTTCTCATGGTGACAGATTGTGACCTGGAACTGGGAGTCAGAAGAAGCCCTTTCTCCCCTAAATCGCTTTTGTCAGGGTGTTTTATTACAACAGAAGAAAAAAGGACAAGACCTGAGGCTCCTTTGTGCTCATTTGGAATGTGTACAAGAAGTCTGTATCTTGCTTCCCTGCTTGTAGTTTATATGTGTCTTTGTGAACTGTAGGCCATCTGAGTAATAAAAACAATAAATAACTAGTTGCTGCTCTATGGTCATGAAGTTTCAGGTATGTGTGATGAGCAATCACAGAGATCTACAAAACAGCATCAAGCCTGTGATTCACAATGCCTCACTGCATCCATTCAAAGTCTGTGGGTCTTGAGTGAGGTATTCGTACTACAATTAGAAATGCCTAATACTCTACTGAAAAGCTTTGTAGTCCTCTGACAACCAGGAAGATGGCTTAGTTTCATAAGTTTACAATCGTTTTAACTTTGGGACTCTCTTGATCATATGCCTTTTCCCCTCTCCTATCTGGTTGTTTGAGTTTCCTTAATCAATGGGTGTGCCAAAATAGATTTTTATCTAGTACAAATATTATGCCTTCATTGAAAGTACTGTGGATGGCTTTGTCCTTCTTTTATTTTTTTTGGAGATTTTTAAAATTTGAATTAGAAACAAGATTGTTTTACATGACAATCCCAGTTCCCTCTCCCTACCCTCCCCCCCTACCACCCCCCTCAACTAAAACCCTACATATCACATATCCTTTCTGCTCCCCCTGGACGGTGAGGCCTTCCATAGGGTGTCAGGAGAGTCTATTGTATCCTTTGGGATAGGGCCTAGGCCCATCCCCATGTGTCTTGGCTCAGGGAGTATTCCTCTATGTGGAATGGTCTCCCAGAGCCCACACCTATGAATGGTCTCCCAGAGCCCACACCTATGCTAGGGATAAGTACTGAACTACTACAGGAGGTCCCATAGATTTCCGAGGTTTCCTCACTGAAACCCATGTTCTTGGGGTCTGAATCAGTCCCATGCTGGTTTCCCAGCTATCAGTCTGGGGACCAAGAGCTCCACGATGTTCAGGTCAGCTGTTTCGGTGGGTTTCACCAGCCTGGTCTGAACCCCTTTGCTCTTCACTCGTCCTTCTCTGCAACTGGATTCCAGTTCAGTTCAGTGATTAGTTATGGGTGTCTGCTTCTACTTCCACCAGCTGCTGGATGAGGGCTATACATATAAGTCAGTCATCAATCTCATTATCAGGGGAGGGCATTTAAGGTAGCCTCTCCTCTGTTGCTTAGATTGTTAGTTGGTGTCATGTTTATAGATCTCTAGATATTTCCCTAGTGCCTGATTTCTCTGTAAACATTTTAGTCTCCCTCTATTATGGTATCTCCATTCTTGTTATCTTCTATTCTTCCCCTAACTCAACTTTTCTGCTCCCTCATGTCCTCTGCATCCCTCCTCCTCTTTCCTTCTCATTCTCCTATCTCCCTCCCCCATCTTCCCATGCTCCCAATTTGCTAAGGAAATCTTGACCCTTTCCATTTCTCCAGGGGACCACATATGTTTCTCGAAGGGTACTCCTTGTTTATTAGCTTCTCTGGCAGTGTGGATTGTAGGCTGGTAATTCTTTACTCTAAGTCTAAAATCCACATATGAGTGAGTACATATCATGTTTCTCTTTTTGTGATTGGGTTACCTCGCTCAGAATAGTTTCTTCTAGTTCCACCCATTTTCCTGCAAATTTTAAGATTCCATTTTTTTTTCTGCTGAGTACTCCATTTTGTAAATGTACCACATTTTCTCTATCCATTCTTCGGTTGAGGGGCATCTAGGCTGCTTCCAGTTTCTGGCTGTTACAAATAGTGCTGCTATGAACATCATTGAACAGATGTCCTTGTTGTATGATTGTGCTTCTTTTGGGTATATGTCTAAGAGTGGAATTGCTGGATCTTGTGGTAGACTGATTCCCATTTTCCTGAGGAGTCACCATACTAATTTCCAAAGTGGCTGTACAAGTTGGCACTCCCACCAGCAGTGGAGAAGTGTTCTCCTTTCTCTACATCCTCTCCAGCATACACTGTCATTGGTGTTTTTGATGTGGGCCATTTTGACAGGAGTAAGATGGTATCTCAGAGTTGTTTTGATTTGCATTTCCCTGATGGCTAAGGATGTTGAACACTTTCTTATGTGTTTTTCAGCCATTTTAGTTTCCTCTATTGAGAATTGTCTATTTAGTTCTTCTTTAGCTTTTGTATATTTTAGAGATTAGCCCTCTGTCAGATGTGGGGTTGGTGAATATCTTTTCCCAGTCTGTGGGCTGCCATTTTGTATTGCTGACTGTGTCCTTTGCCTTATAGAGGCTTCTCAGTTTCAGGAGGTCTGACTTATCAATTGTTGATCTCAGTGTCTGTGCTAGTGTTGTAATGTTCAGGAATTGGTCTCCTGTACCAATTAATTGGAGGGTATTTCCCACTTTGTCTTCTAATAGGGGAAGAATGTCTGGATTTATGTTGAGGTCTTTGATCCATTTTGTCTTAAATTTTGTGCATAGTGATAGACTTGGATCTATCTGCAGTCTTCTGCATGCCAGCATCTAGTTATGCCAGCACCATTTGTTGAAGGTGTTTTCTTTATTCCATTGTATAAATTTAGATTGTTTGTCAAAAATCAGGTGTTTGTAGGTGTGTGGATTATTATCAGGGTTTTCAACTCTATTCCATTGGTCTACCAGTCTATTTTTGTGCCAATACCAAGCTGTTTTCAGGACTATAGCTCTGTAATAGAGCTTGATGTCAGGGATGGTGTTGCCTCCAGAAGTTCCTTTATTGTACAGGGTTGTTTTGGCTATCCTGGGTCCTTTGTTTCTCCGTATAAAGTTGAGAATTGTCCTTTCAAGGTCTGTGAAGAATTGTGTTGGTATTTTGATGGGGATTGCATTGAATCTGTAGATTGCTTTTGGCAAGATTGCCATTTTTGCTATGTGGATCCTACCTATCCAAGAGCATGGGAGATCTTTCCATTTTCAGGTATCTTCTTTCTTTAGAGACTCAAAATTCTTACAGTACAGGTCTTTCACTTTTTTGGTTAGTCTTGCCCCAAGGTATTTTATGTTGTTTATGGCAATTATAAATAGTGATGTTTCTCTGATTTTATTCTCCACCAATGTGTCATCGGTACATAGTAGGACTACAGATTTCTTTGAGTTAATTTTGTATCCTGCCACTTTGCTGAAGGTGTTTATCAGTTGTAGGTGTTCCTTGGTAGGGCTTTTCAGGTCACTTATGTAGACTATCACATCATCTGCAAATAGTGAAAGTCTGACTTCTTCCTTTCTGATTTGTATTCCCTTGATCTCCTTTTGTTCTCTTATTGCTCTAGCTAGACCTTCAACGACAATATTAAAGAGGTATGTGGAGAGTGGACAGCCTTGTCTTCTCCCCAATTTTAGAGGAATTGCATTGAGTTTCTCTCCATTTCATTTGATGTTGGCTGTTGGCTTGCTGTATATTGCTTTTATTATGTTGAGGTATGTTCTTGTTATCCTTGATTTCTCAAAGACCTTTATCATGAAGGGCTGTTGGATTTTGTCAAAGGCTTTTTCAGCATCTAGTGAGATGACATGTGTTTTTTTCCTCAGTCTGTTTATATGGATTACACTGATGGATTTTTATATGTTGAACCATCTTTGCATCCCTGGGATGAAGTCTACTTCATCATGGTGGATGATTTCTCTGATGTGTTCTTGGATTCAATTTGGCAGTATTTTATTGAGAATTTTTGCATCAATGTTCATGAGGGTTATTGGTCTGTAGTTCTCTTTCTCACTTGTGTCTTCATATGGCTTGGGTATCAAGGTTATTGAAGCCTTGTAAAAAGAGTTTGACAATAACCCTTCTGCTTCTATTGTGTGGAATATTTTGAGGAGAATTGGTATTAGCTGTTCCTTGAATGTCTGGTAGAATTCTGCACTGAAGCCATCTGGCCCTGGGCTTTTTTTGGATGGGAGACTTCTGATGACTGCTCTATTTCATTAGGAGTGATAGGTCTATTTAAGTTGCTTATCTGTTCTTGATTTAATTTTGATAAGTGAATTCTGTCTAGAAAATTGTCCATTTCCTTTATATTTTCGAATTTTTTTATTTTTTTATTTTAGTTTTATTTTTAGATTTTCGAATTTTGAGGAATATAGGTTTTCAAAGTATGACCTGATGATTCTCTGGATTTCCTCTGTGTCTGTTGTTATGTCTCCCTTTTCATTCCTGATTTTATTGATTTTTGTGTTCACTCTTTGTTGTTTGGTAAGTTTGGATAAGGGTTTGTCTATCTTGTTGATTTTCTTGAAAAACCAACTCTTCATTATATTGATTCTTTGTATTGTTCTCCTAGGTTCCATTTTATTGATTTCAGCCCTCAATTTGATTATTTACTGGTGTCTGCTCCTCTGGGGTGTACTGGCTTCTGTGTGTTCTATAGCTTTCAGTAATGCTGTTAATTCTATAGTGTGATTATTCTCCTGTTGCCAAGTATGTGGTCTATTTTAGAGAAGGTTCAGTGTGGCACTGAGAAGAAGGTATATTGTTTTGTATTTGGATGAAATGTTCTATAGATACCTATTAATCCCAGTTGCTCCATAACTTCTATTAGTTCCTTTGTTTCTTTGTGAATTTTCTGTCTGTTGTTCCTGTCTAGAGGTGAGAGTGGGGTTATGAAGTCTCCCACTACAAGTGTGTGCACTTTTGTGTGTGATTTGAGTTTTAGCAATGTTTCTTTTACAAACATGGTTGCCTTTGTATTTGGGGCATAAATGTTCAGAATTGAGACTTCATCCTGATGGATTTCTCCTGTGATGAGTAGAAAGTGACCTCCTTCATCTCTTTTGATTTACTTTAGTTTAAAGTACAATTTGTTGGATATTAGGATTGCTAACCCTGCTTGTTTCTTGGGTCCATTTGATTGGTAAATCTTTTCCCAACCTTTAATTCTTAGGTACCATCTGTCTTTGAAGTTGAGGTGCGTTTTTGTATTCATCAGAAAGATGGATTCTGTCTTCTTATCCATTTTGCTAATCTGTGTCTTTTAATAGGCAAGTTAAGACTATCAATGTTGAGGAATATTAATGACCATTGATTGTTCATTCTTGTTTTGGATTTGGTGGTGCTGGTGAAATTATGTGTGGGATTCTATCCCTTTTTCCTTTTGGCTGTTGGTAAAATGGGATTATCTATTGCCTATATTTTTCTGGTTGTAGTTAACTTCCTTCGGTTGCAGTTTTCCTTCTAGAACTTTCTGTAGGGCTGGATTAGTGGATATGTATTGTTTGAATCTGGTTTTGTCATGGAATATCTTCTTTTCTCCATCTATATTGATTGAAAGTTTTGCTGGGTATAGTAGTCTGGGCTGGCATCCATGGTCTCTTAGTGTAGGTAGAATATCTATTCAGTACCTTCTGGCTTTCAGAGTTTCCATGGAAAAGTCAGGTGTAATTCTGATAGATTTGCCTTTATAAGTCACTTGACTTTTTCCTTTGCTGCTCTTAATATTTTCTCTTTATTCTGTGTGTTTCATGTTTTGATTATTATGTGGCAAGGAGATCTTTTTTTGGTTCAGTCTATTTGGTGTTCTGTAGGCTTCTTGTATTTTCATTGGCATGTTTTTCTTTAGGTTGGGAAGGTTTTCTTCTATGATTTTGTTGAATATGTTTTCTGTGCCTTTGAGTTGGATTTCTTCACCTTCTTCTATATCTATTATTCTTAGGTTTGGGCATTTCTTGGTATCCCATATTTCCTGGATATTTTGTGTTAGGGATTTGTTGGACTTAAGATTTTCTTTTGTTGATGATTCTATTTCTTCTAGTGTGTCTTCATCTCCTGAGATTCTCTCTTCCATCTCTTTTATTCTGTTGGTTATGCTTACCTCTGTAGTTCCTGATCATTTACCCAGCTTTACCTGATCATTCCCTCAGATTGTGCTTTCTTTATTGTCTATATTTCAGTTTTTAGGTCTTGAACTGTTTCCTTCAGAGATTTGTTGATATCTTGTACTTTTTGGTTTGATTTTTCTTCCATTTCTTTAAGGGATTTTCTCATGTCCTCTTTGAGGTCCTCTATCATTTTCATGAAGATGTTTTTACGGTCATTCTTTCTGCTTTTCTACCATAAAATTATAAAAACATCTGCATTGTGATGTTCAGGTCTTGCTGGTGTATGGTTCCTAGTCTCCTTTGTTGTCATATTGGGTTTTCTGTTGTTGAATGTGCTTTTACATTGTCCTCTTCTCATCCTTTCTTCTGGTGCGTGTAGCAGGAGTCTCTTTCTCTCCTGGTGGGTCTGGGACCAAGCTTCCCTTCTGGTAGATGCAAACAGTTCCAATATTCTGATGTCTGTCCTCTTCTTGTGGATGGAGCTGGGACTGTTACAGGGGCCTTAGCAGTGTCTGGGTGTGTTGCATCTTGCCGCCGAGTTCGGATCTAGTGAGCAGATCCCTGGCGTCAGATGTCCCTGAGCAGGACTGAAGAATTGGAACTAGAAACAGCCCTTGGCCTACCTGGGCCAGTGGATGGAGGCAGGAATGTTACCAGGGCCTTGGCAGTGTCTGGATGTGTTGGATCCTGCTGCCAATTTCAGATCCGGTCAGCAGATACCCTGGCATTAGATATCCCTGAGCAGGGCCACAGAACCGGAACTGCAAACAGCCCCTGGCTTGCCTGGGGGCTTTGTCCTTTCAAAGCCTTGTTGTATACTTTGTTTGTATGGTCTTTCCATTGTAACAACATGCTCAAATTTTATGACCTCAAAGGTAACTGTTATCTTGTAGACATTTCCATTTTCTGTCTTTCTCAGGGAGGTCTTTTACACTATAAAGTTATAAAAACATCTCACTTTTCTTCTTCTCACATATGTACACCAAAACTATCTGTAGTTTATAAATATAGTATGAAATTTTCTAGCTCCAGTTGTGGGGCTGCAATCTAAATTAATATTTTCTTCATACTAATTGATTTTGTTGCATTATTATTGAATGGCCTCATTTATACTATTACTTAATAGTATAAGTTATTATATATAATATAGAATATATCTATATATCACATGGAAATTATTTAATAGTACAAATTAAACTATTTAATAATAATTCTTATTGAATAGTTGATTTCCCTCTCTTATGTGAAATATCAACTCTCTCTCTCTCTCTGTATATATATATAGGTATGTGTGTGTAGACTCATGTGTATGAGTGTAGTATGGAGTGTAGAGCGTAACATCTTCAATTGCTCTCTACCTTATTTTGGGGGACAGGTCTTTCACCAACTGCCTGCAGTGTCTAAACAGCAACCCTCAGGAATCCTTTTGTCTCTGGCTCCCAGCCCTGGGGTTCCATGTACAATCTGTTAAACCTAGCTTTTTGTTTGTTTTCTTAAGACAGAGTTTCTGTGTAGCCCTGGCTGTTCTGGAACCTGCTCTGTAGATCAGGGTGGCCTTGAACTCAGAGCTGCACTTGCCTCTGCCTCCTGAGTGCAGGCACCACCACACAACTCATACCTAGCTTTTATCTGAATGATGGGGATCATTCAGCACAACAAGTGCTTTACCCTGTGAGCCATTTCCCCAGCCCAAATGTTGACTTTTATTATAAACTTTATAATCACCATCCCCAGGTGTGTTTGAGTTTGCGTCTGCACTGCAGTCTACAGGCTTGGTTTTTAATTTCTCATGTACGTTGTTTCTCAGCATAGGACTTTGGTCTGTTTTATGTCAGATAAGGCAATAACTCTAAGTGCTTGGTACTAAGTTGACCTTCATATGATTTAATTCTGACTTCATTCTAAATGCTTAATATCATTCAGAGATTTGTCAACATGCACAGATTTTCTCGATATCAGCACATAGACTCATGATAAGTAATGCTGGCCCAGCTGCATCTTGCATAACTTTGCAGTGTGATCTGTGTGGTCTTCCACTCCATGGCTCCTGCTTAGTGTCCTCTTACTTCCCATCCCAGTGTATGTTTCAGGATGATCCAACACTCACCTCTACCAAACTGTACCATTTTGTTTTATGCCCTTGCCTGTGTGGTCCTATCTTGATTGCTTCAGGACCTTTATAACTAACTCCACCATAAGTATACAAAGCAGAGGCTCTCAGCTCTACTTTAATGGCTCAGAGAATCTACAAAGCATGTGTAACTGTTATAGCAACATTTTTTCCCCATTTGAGAATGTTAAATATATACATGCTAGTGTGTGTATCTGTCAGTTTTACCAAGTTCTGAAACTAGACCATAACTTCCCCAAGGAGAATGAAGGTCCCTGATGGAAGATATAAATAAAAACATGTCAAGCTGAATTTTCCATTCTAATGATGAATTTTTCCTCAAGCTGACACAGATGATTAATGTGTGGACATGTCTGTATGTGAGCTTGCATATATGTCATAGAGACGGAAGACCAAACCAGTGAGTTCCCTCAGAAGTAAGTGGCTTTAATTTTACCTTCTCTTCCTAGTTTAAGTGGTGAATTAATGCATGTTGTAGGGTAGATCAGGCCAGAGACACTTGCATGCCAAATATCCATTACAGACAAAAGCCTTTTTTTCCCCAATGTGATTCCCTGAGTGATTGACTCTGCCCCGTTCTCACTTAGCATGTGGACTAACAGGATTGATTGCTTTGACTGACTTAACTTAGCTTCAGATCAATAGACTGAGACGATTGGCTTTCTCCACCGTGGCATTGACTGAACCCACCAGTTCTTTTGGTGCCTGGGAGAAAGACTCAGTGTCTTTAATCCAAGTCTTCCCTGTTGGAGACTAGTCTGTGTTTCAGTCTTAGTTCTGGAACATTGAGTTTCATGTCAATGAAGTTTCTATTTCTAGTCTAGTTACTTAGGAACAATCTCCCTGTCTCAGCTCCAGTGACTCACAATGATCTGGTCAGTATTTGTTTTTCCATTCAAAACACTGGCTATAGGGATTCCTCAGACCTATGTATATGCTACACAGTAAAATGTGTGAGATATTTTGACACATGCATAAAAATAGTTTAGAAATGAATTTTTTCTTCATTAACCTTCCATATTAAACACAGTACAGACATTTCACTTAAAACTGGAAATTTGTTTTATTTGACAATAAGTACTAGCATAGTATCTAAAAGAGATGGTTCAGAATGCATAGTGAACTAGTTAACTATATGTCAAACAGGGTAGAACTATCATAAATCTGAAGATTCCTTGTTTCTCACTGTGGTTAGTATACACCCAGATATGAGGTTGTCTTAGCACCCAAATTGGTTTATTTTGTAAGAAAAATCAAAGGGAGCATGTTCCCTACCCAAGGGATGTTAGTGAATATGCTAATAAAAAGTGTGATTTGAACATGAAATTCCTTTGTTCTGTACTTAGTGTTTCCTTATAATGGTTATTTCATAGTAACACACACACACACACACACACACACACACACACACACACACACACAGGAACACACACACACACACACACACACACACACACACACGTTATTTATGTATTACAGGGGTATAAATATGTACATGTGTCTTTAAAAAGTTTTTTATGTTTAATTAGTTTGTGTATATGTGAGTGTCTAATGGCTTTGTGTATGTGAGTGTATTGCCCAAAAATGGCAGTACATCATCCCCCTGGAGATGGCATCATACAAAGTTGTGTGATGCCTGCCATGGACTCTGGGAACCAAATTCAGGTCTTCTTGAACATCCTGATGTGCTCTTAAACACTGAGCCATCTTCCTAGACCCAAGCCTGAGTAATTCTGAGAAAGTATCCTTTGCCTTGAAGTTGGTTTTGTGATTTTACAAGTCTTAGTTATTATATAAAGACACTGATGGGAGAATGTTAATAAATTGTGAAGATTCCTTACGAGCTTCTCTTGGTCAAATTCCTAGTTCGTTGTGAACTCCTTACAGATAAGGGCATGCAGCAAGTCTGTGGATTGCTATTGTTTGGCTCAAAATTGGGCAGACATTTACCGCTCAGATGAGGCACAGCCCCTGGAAAGTTCTGTGCAGTTTCGAAGGGCCAAGGCTCCTGCCTTCCAACTATGGGTATGCCACAGTTTCATGTTACACGTGAAGAACCTGAAACAATGGGTTCACATGATTTGCTACTACACGGCAGAGCCATGTTTTAAACCCAAGACCTTTCCCAAGTTATTCTAAGGCTCCTAGTAGAAATCCAAATTTGTAAGTGCAGATGGAAGATAAATTACCACCAACTCATCTCTAAAATGGGATAATGCTGACTGCTTTGAATAAAGGGTGATTCTGACAGACATGTTTCCCTCTAATCCAGTCACCCAAGGGCCAGAGATGCTTCTGTCTTGTTCTTCCTTCTTCCTGGATCTTTTCTCCTCACACCACTGAGACCATTTTTCTATTAATATATTCAGTGCTTCCACTAACTCTCTATCCATGCCTTGGGTAATTTTACTACTCAACAGAAGGAGTGAGCATCATTTCTAGTAAACTAATATGCTTCCAAACAGACCCAAGGGGCAATAGAATGGAAAGATAATAGGTAAGAAGTGGGAGGAAGATATAAATGATCTTTGAAAACCAAAGTGAATTGTAGTACTCATTATCTCTTGATGAGAAAGAAATTAGAAACCGGATATTCCATTTCTAATTCAGAATGTCCCACACAGAAGGAATTTGAAGTCCAAGCTTGTTCTTTAACTTCTCACAGCCACTCTTCTCCAGTCATCTATCTTCTCAGAACTGATTTACTTTGTTATTTTTTCCTCATAGTTAGAGGATTTTACACAGAGCCCCAGAAGCTTTCAATTTTGGATTTGTCTCATTAAGAGACTGGAGCAAAAGGGCTACCTGGATTAGTCTCTCAAGGCAAGAATTTGTTTTGGGGGAAGGAAAAAAAGTTATGTAAATTATGTTGATACAAACTTCTATTCTTTTTTCATCTGAGTAACCTTTCCTGTGGCTAGTGTTTCATGTTTCAGCATTTTTAGATGTAAATATTTCCCTCTGACCCTGGCATAAATATATTTGGCTTTAAAATCAGTGACTTCTCATTAAAGGGCTCCCTGAAAGACACAGAAAAAAAGAGAACATGGGAGGAGATGGTGGTCTGTTTAGTATTTTATCAGGCTTCTTCTTTGTCCCCACTGGGGTCCCCAATGTGGCTGTCTCTGCTCTCCCCACATTAATCACTTTCTCCTTTAAATTCAGGAGCATCATGCTTGGGCGTCCAGGGTCAAAGACAAGATAAAACAGTGAGAAAGTCAATTATGGTAAATAAGCCTCTGATAGTAAGTTAAAGGTAGCTTCATGATGATTTTGGCAGCAGCCAGTAAAAACAGCCTGCTTTCAATTTACATCATTAGGAGTAACTGTATTTATAACCTCGATTAGGAAAAAAAATCTATGCTTGGGAAGGTGATAAGGTACAAATCTTGTTCCACTTAGAGTGATTTGAAATGTAAATATGCAGCATCTCAGGAGAGATCAGACCCCGTGCTTCTGAGCCTTCCACACTGCAAGAGCCACTTGCCTGGGGCTGGAATCTGGTTTCTCTGCTTGCACCATCAAGTACACTCAACTCTGCCCACTATAAACAGAATTCATTCCTTTCAGAAAGGACATGTAAGGAATCCCTACATAAATTTTTCCTTTGCAAATTTTTATGTCTCCTTATAACAAGATAGAATAGCAACACAACCAAAGGGAGTCAAGCAGGCTCTGGTGTCTGATATTTTCAGACATAAGGGCTTTTGTTATCAACAGATGTCACCATCCTCATAATGGAGAGTGGCTAGATAGCTAGTAATTTGTTCAATGAATGTCTACGTCATTTTCGAAATTTTCATGCATTTGAACAATGGCAGTGAGCACATGGGAGCAGTGGAGCCCTCTATGACTGGAGTGACTATCACACTGGAAACAGAACTTTATGCTATTCCCAAGAACTACTGGGGAACATCTTCTCCTTTGCTTTTCTGTCTCTCCAGACTCACAGCATTCTCCACATTCCAAGAACAAGCACAAAGACTTCATTCTCTCCAGAACCCAGCCAGCCCATCTCTATACCTTGGTTGTCAGATTTGTTCAACCTTTCATTGCACTCTTTCCTCCCGAGGTCTTCTCAAGTCTGCCTGAGATGATTCCTCCATGAAGATCCCCTCTATGACCACTCAATACAAACCCACACTTACTCACCCCAGCCACTCTTAATTGAGTGTTTCAGTAACACTTTTTACAATGTGAAATTAATTATTTGTTGGTGATGCTTCTTGTTAGACTATTCTCCATGGTTTCAGGCTTTGCCTTTCTTGTTGTCTAGAGCTGTGAGCACCTGTGCTCGCAGGTGCTTATTAAATGTTCACGAATGAATGAAAGTGTATTAGTGAGGTAGCAGACTCATAATAACTCCCAGTTTTCTTCCCAACTGGAAAACATTGGCTAAAATTCTCTTCTTTCCATATGGACCCAAGACTGACAAATTGGCTATAAAAATAGGCATTTGATGACTATTGTCCTTTTTTTTTTGCTTTTCAGAAAATTTTAATTTTGTTCTCAAATTAAGTCAAAGGGTTGTTCAGAGAGGTTGTAGATAGATTCTAACAATGCTTAATAAAATATGGCTTAACTGTCAACTTTGTTTTCCTATTCCATGTAATTATTCATTGTTGCAACCAAAATACTCACAAAACAAACTAAATAAGAGGACACTGTTTTAGTTCACAGTTTCTGAAGTTTTGGTGATGGCCACATGTCTCTGTGTTTCTGGGGTTATGTGAGGCAGGACACCGTGGTGGCAGGAACACATGGTAAGATCCGTTCTCCTCATGGCAGCTAAGAATCAGAGGGATAAGAAGGGATTAGGAACAAGATGCCCACAAGAAGCCACCCAGTGTTCTGCATCCTCCATCAAGATTTTATCTTCTAGAGACTTCTCTAATGTCCAAATATAGCACCACTAGGTAGGGACCAGAGCTTTTAATTCAAGTTCTTTAGTGAGACACTTCATCCTTTAACCATAATAGACCACCTCTGGCCACCAAAAGACTCATATCCATCTCAAGATAGAAATACATTTAATCATCTCCAAGAGTGCTTAATAGTTACACCAGCTCTAGTATTATTAAAGTCAAGGTTCAGTTTTAACTGTGATCATCTGTAAAACTGAGAAAACAAGTTACATAACCCCAGAAGTAAGATACTTCAGATTAGGCATTCCTATTCCAAAAGGGAAGAATATGAGATTAAAAGGAAGGATTGAGTCAACAGAAGACTGGAAACAGCAAAGGGCACATAAATCCTGTAGCTCCATGTTTTGTGTTCATGCATTTGTTGTCATGATGTGAGCTTTAGTGTGCCTGGGCAGCCTTGCTCCTGCATTGTTGCCATTTGCAGTCCATATGGCCTCTCTCTTGGGCCATTTCTGTTGACTGCCCAAAGAGCTTCTTGGTAGACAGCCTAGGTTTCCAAAAATCTTCAATACAATGGAGTCTCCCCTGTGACTTTGTCTTTATTCTCACAGCTTTGTACATCACAGTGTTAGAGAGTAGCCATTATAATTCTAACCCTGCCACATACTGCCTGGCCTCTCTTGCTTGGGTTTCAAATCCTGGTAGAAGCTTCTGTTACATTCCATATACATCCATAAAACTGGCTTTATACTTTCAATGCTGAAGTCTATGACAGGCTTGAGTAGTAGCTGAGCCTCCATAAACCACAGCTGTGGCAGCTTCTGAGAGCCCAAGCAGCTGAACCTTGTAAAGTGAGTCCTAGGGAAGTTCCTAGGAAGCTGTGTTTATGCAGAATACCCAACAGGTTCTCTCTTCTCAGGGAAAAGCCTTTCTAATGAGTTTACTCTTCCATGTACTTGATATGGCAAAATTTGGACTCCAAATAATTCCTCAGGTTTACTCAAGGTATCTTTCCTGTGGTATACATAGCTCCTTTTTTTCTTTCAGTTATTATTATCATCATTTGAGACAGGGTCTTACAACATAGTCCTGATAGGTATGAAACTCTCTATATCAGTGGTTTTCAACTTATGGGCCATGAGCCCTTTGGCAAGCTGGCCAAAGGACTCTTTCACAAAAGTTGCCTATGACTATTTGGAAAATTCATAACAGTAGCAACTAACACTTTAATGGTTGGGGGTCACCACAAAAGGAGGATCTGTATTAAAGAATTCAGCATTAGGAAGGTTAAGAAACACTGTGCTATGTAAATAAGGCCAGTTTCAAACTCACAGAGATCTACCTGCCTGTGAATCCTGAGAAAATTCTGGGATTAAATGCATGCACTACTGTGCCTGGCTTTCTTTTTTTTTTGTAAATTTTCATTTCTTTATTTTTCATTACGTGTATGTGTGTATGCATGGGTGTGGTGGGTATGTGCACATGTCTACTGGTGCTTGCAGAGGTCCTGGAGCTGGAGTTAGAGGCAGTTGTGAGTCACCTACTGTGGGTGCTAGGAACTGAACTTTAGTCTTCTGCAAGAATACTACACACTCTTGGCTGCTGAGCTGTCTCTCCAGCCCCAGGTTAAAAAATGTCTCTTCAAATTCTTTTCCTTCTCTACCGGCAACTTTGCACTGGCTTCTATGACCAAACTGCAAGACTGTCAAGTCTTTCTGGTCTCATATAAACCTGGCTAACAGGAGATCTTAGTAACCACACTGTAGTTTGACTCTGGTTCTTTTTAAAATTTTTCTACCAGACTGATTGATCAATCACCTTTAAACTCAGGCTCCCTTGTGAAGTTTCAGGGCACAGATATTGTGTAGACAGCTGGGTAGAGTGAAATCATTTCTTGGACTACTTCTTAGTTCCTGGATTGGAAATGAGTAGTCACATCAAAGCCATCTTTAAATAACCACATTTAAGAAAAATCTTTAGAGACCATGGGCTTGTAGAAGAGAGTTGTGGTTTGGTTAACCTATGAAGAGTACTTAGAGGTTATATTATCAGCTTCAGAGTAGTATAGAGTGAGGACCTGTGAAGTGCCACCCAGGTTACCATTTCAGTGAGACATGCCTTCAGACAGTAGTCATAGCAGGAGGACTTTAACCAGTAAACGGGACTATATAACAAGAGTGGAAAACAGACTTTGCCTTCCATTTCTTGCCTTACTGCTGAGTAAAGAAGGGAGACAGAAGAAGAAGCAAGCCTTGCATCCCACCGTTGCCCTAAAAGCAACGTTTGTCCTGCATTTATCATTTCTGTTCTCCACAAGACCTGTCTGACCTTTGCCCCTAACTGCTTTCTCCTCTTTGCTCTTCATTATGTGCTATGGATTCATTGTATGCTATATGCTTTGGCCTTTTGAGGGGCCACACATCACTGGGACAGCTGAGAAATGTTTGCATTCCTACCAGCCCTTTGTCCTTTCGAGGGCAATATCACCCCTATTAAGAATGCTGTTTCTAGAGCAATAAATCTTAAGTGGGGAGCATTTTGTATCCCAAGAGAAATTTTGATAACATATGTATATTTGGTTGCTCAAACTGGGGAAAGTCATACTGGGATCAACTCAATAAAACAGGACACGCTGCTAAGCTGCCTTTGATGCACAGGGCAGTTGTCCACAACAACGGCTGGGGTGAAATTTTAGCATGGATTCTAGAACACATAGACCGAGGACTTAAAATAGGAGTGAAGTCATGAATGAACTCAGAGCATGGAATTAAAAATTAAAATGTCTGAGTATGATCTAGAATCCACAGAATTTGAACCCAGTGCTCTACAGAGCCGTAGAGAAAGGTTGGGTGAATGAACCATGTGGGAAAAGAAAGCTGTTTGCTCACTGCTTGTTCCTGAGTTCAGTTTGTTAATGATTTGTTTTTGTAAAGTGTGTACGTGTGTGTGTGTGTGTGTGTGTGAATTCCACATGTGTGGAGGTGTTCACAAAGGCCAGAAGAGGGGGTGGATTTCTTGGACCTGGAGTTACAGGAAGTTGTGGGTCACTCAATATAGGTGCAGGGAACTCAAGGCAGGACCTCTCTAAGAGCTGCCGACCCCACCTCTCTAGCCCTCAAACGTTCCCTTTTATATAACTGGCTTAGGCTTTGCAAACTGGATTTGTATGTGCATTAGTGACTTTCTTTATCACTGTGGGCAAACACTGACAGAAACAACTCAGGGGAGAAAGGATTTATTTTGAGTGACAGTTTCGAGGACACAGTCCATCATGGTGGGGAAGGCATGCAAGCTGCAGCGGCTTCACCCATGCTGGGGGAGATTATTTTATGGTTTGTTCCAATCTTGGTGGACCTAGAAGCAGAAAATTAATTAGAGGCAAGGCCTGGCCCCAAAGCACCTGCTTCCAAGCAACCCAGCTCTTTGCCAGATGCTCTCTTCAGATGAGGGGGAACAGGTATGGGATACAACCAACTGTCCTCTACTAAGGAGAAGCTATGGTCCTTCTAGGGTGGCTCCTTCCTTCAGAGTACATGGAGTCTTTTCTGAATCATGTATTTATATGTTGAACATACTACAAGTAAGAAAGGGGTATGTGGATCAAGGCTGCTTTAAGGTAGGTTTCTTGCATAGGCTGTATTTCTATACGACTGCATAGTGTCTGTGATAGGGCTCCTGTAAGTTGGTGAGTTGGCTGAAAATGCACTGTTTGAATGTAGTCTCTGCAACACATCTGAGGCCTCAATAGAGATCATTGGGCCTATCCCATAAAGTCTCTTTCCTCGTGGTGCAACCCCAGGGAGGCCAGACTTCCTTACTTGTCAGGGCAGCAACAGGATAAGAGAAGAAGATCCAGGCATTCTAGAAGGAAATTTCTCAAGTCACACTTCTTCATGCCATTGGCTTGATAAGCCATGCAACAAGGACAGCCCATATCAAGGGGAATGTCTTAGTTTGGGTTTCTATTGCCGTGAAGAGACCCTATGACCATGGCAACTATTTTAAAGGAAAACATTTCATGGTGGTAGCTTATAGTTCAGAGGTTCAGTACATTATCATCATGGTGGGAACCATAGCTGCATGCAGGCAGATATGGTACTGGAGAAGGATCTGAGAGTTCTGTATCATGCAGACAACAGAAAGTGAACTTTCACTGGGTGAGGCTTGAGCATATATGAGACCTCAAATCCCACCTCCACAGTGACTCAAGTCCTCCAACAAGAGCACACCTACTCCAACAAGGCTACAACTCCTAATAGTGCCACTCCCTTTGGGTGCCACCTTCTTTCAAACAACCACAGGGAGAAAAAAATAATTGAATTCATAGCAGCATGTCAAAGGCCTTTCTAGAGGTGTACACTTCCAAGAATAGGAACCACTAAGGCAGCCATCTTTCTAAAGATGGCTTTTTGTATACTGTGGAGGGAATCTTAATTTATCAGTAGAGATACAGATAACCACATTTAGAATTCATTTGTGGCTTAATTTCCTGCTGAATATGATGGGAAAATCTTTAAGAAAGTATACATATGCAGCATACATCTTATGGTAGAAAAGAACATACAATATACAAGGCAGTTTCTGTTACCAGTCTCTTCTGTTTCTAGGGGATAGGTTGAGAAGTGTTAGGGAACATGTCTAATCAATCTGGATTATTGCTTTATGTCCTTCATTGTTTTGTCCTAGAGATAAGCGGTCTTCTGACATTATGTTTTAAACTTTTGTTCTAAAATACAATATTTATTTTCATACTCATTTAAATTCTGCCTAGTACACAAGGTCATCCCATAATATAGGGGTATGGAGCATGAGCCTCTAAGCTGAGTTGTGTGTTTATGTTTTCTGCCTTGGTGAGAATTCTGGGCTGATGCAACTTAACTCTTCTCATGGCTTTTAACAGATGGAATAGATTCAAAAGATCTTGTGACTGGAAGAATTTCTTTCTGTTTAGAATCTGGACTGCAAGTAAACTTTGCATTTGCCCAGAATCATGACAGCTCCATGCTGTCATGGACTGTACTACTACTTTGGCCTGTAAGTAACAGAGTAGTTTGAGGCAATGAAGACACAGAGCCTCTCCTATGACAGAGGCTCATTCATTTAAGAACTCTATAGAGGGTAGTGCTGTTTCTGACTCTAGTATTAACTCTGACCTCTATTCCTTGTCTAGAAGAAGAGAGGGTAACAAAACAGAACCAGCAAAACCTTCTCCCCCAACCAGGAATAGCTCTCATTTGTTCCAGCGAGCCAACTGTCATGAGCATTGTCTCAAAAGTAGTTGCCCCAAACAATGGAGCAACTGGAAAAACTGAAGTCACTGTGGGGACAAAAATAATAACAAAACTTAAAAGGTGTTAGAAGATACTTTAAAAATGAGAAAACCTTGATAGTCTTGGCTTCTATTTTATTTACAATGTACAAATTTCCAGTATAAGCCCACAAAAACTCCAGAACAAGCCGTTGGTCTCCCATCTTCCCTTTGCTTAGTACTACATAAGAGACAACAATTCACATACTGTAGTGGGGGAATAGATTCCAGTTTGTTGTCCATTTTCCCTCACTGGAGATCACTGATAGAGGCAGTTTAGGAAGATGGGCAACTCTTCTTTGGCTTCTCGTCTTCCTCTCTTAAACTCCACAAGTACTCGAAAGTAAGCGCCGAAGAAATCAATGTGTATTTGACTTCTCCCTGGTAATTACCACTGACAATAGGACAAAACAGATGCTCAGGTAACTGCTGGGGATGAATCCTGCAACGCTTCTCAGAGCAGCAACAAGGCAAGGGCAGTCCCAGGAATGGAATACTTCCAACATGTGAGTGGGAGGAAAGGAAGGGTAGGTTACTGACTGCTCAGCTGCTTGTTTGCCAAGTGGAGGCCACTGGAAACACATTCTATCCCACTGTCAGGGTTTTGTGTTTGTTTATTTGTTTTATCCCAGAAGTAAAAGTGGAATCAGTTACTTCTCTGGGACAGAGTCTCAGTTGATGTCTAATTATTGTGTTTTGAGGAGAAATTTAATCAAAGTCATGAGTTTTGTCACATTTTATGAAGCTTTTAGCTTTTCCTCAAGAAAACAGATCCAGGGTTTGTATAAAGAGCACTGTGTATTTTGTTGGAAGATGTTGGTGTAAATAGCTGCTCTTTGATGACCGTGCTGTGAAATTTCAATACAGCCATCTCGGTAAAATCTGAATTCCCAGCTTCCTTACAACCATTTAATGCCTTGCCATTAAGTGTGTGACAGCTGGTGGCACAGGGCAGGAATGTTAAATAGGGTAGCTTCTGGAGTTAGCTTGAGTAAGTCCTCAGAGGAAGGGATTTCTCTTCTTTTCATTAACTGTTGCTCACTTCATTCTGCTGCCTGACTCTGGGCTCCATGAAGGAGGTGTCAACCCAGGTCCTCCATTTATGTCTGTTGGCAGGGTACAACCATTTCCTCTGAGACTCTTAATAGCTCCCCTTTAGTCACTAAGGTGATTCAGTACCAGGTCTGTGCTTGTCACATATGAGCCATCTATATTTTGATTCTGCCCTTGCTCACCTAGTGTATTAACAGCACAGAGTGACCCTGTTCAGAAATAAGTCACGTGATGTCATGTTTCTCTCAGAACCTTTCTGCATCTCAGAATGAAAGTAAGAGTCTCTGTTTTAAGTAACAGGTCTTGGATGACCCCTCCCTCCTATCTCCCTCTCTGATGTCATCTTCCCTTCCTTCCTTCCTTCTTTCCTTCCTTCCTTCCTTCCTTCCTCCCTCCCTCCCTCCCTCCCTCCCTCCCTCCCTCCCTCCCTTCCTTCCTTCCTTCCTTCCTTCCTTCTGATTGTTTGCAGTTTGTCACATTGGCCACTATACTATGTTCTTGGGGTTCCCTCCTCTTCAGAGTCTTGGCATTTTCTGCACTTGCTGTGTAGAGGATTTCTTCTATGACTGTACTTTGGGGAGCAGGCCCCTTTCTCCAGATCTCCCCTTGAAAGTTATCTTCTTACCAAAGTCACCTTTTCTGAAAATTCCAACAAAAATACTTCTTTTCATCCCAACAACTAATACTCCATCCTCAATGTCACTCCATCAACTAATATTTCATCCTCCCTGTCACCCCAACAATTAATAATCTATCCTCCCTTTCACCCCAGCAAGTAACACTCCATCCTCCCTGTCACCCCAACAACTAATACTCCACCCTTTCTGTCACCCCAACAACTAATACTCCATCCTCCTCTCCAACTAAGATTTTGTTTTTGTATCATTTTATTATTTGTTTTGAAATTTTTTCCTCATCAGAAAGAATATAAACTCCACAAAGGAAGGGTATTTTTCCTGTCTTCCCACCATTGCCCCTGTACAACAAGAACAACACCTGCACCACTGGAGATTTTCACATCAATCCACTGAATGCTAAATGGCTTCATTCTTTCAGTCATAGCCAGTCTTCATTTAGCGAGAGCCAAGCATTATGCTGAACACGTTTACAACAAAAAGGAACCAGAGACGAGGTCTCTAACCTCATAGAATTTAAAATCAAGAGTGAAAAGAAGGAATTAAGCAAGTACCCATTTTATGCAGTGAGATTTGAATTTCTTATAAACTAACTAAATTTTAGAGTATCCACGATTTCTAATTGATACAGCTGAGATGAACACGCAGAAGTTGAAAATTAAAACATTAACCCCCTTCCTTTATACAATGCTAGAGTTAAGATCCCTGCTCTGAAATGCTGCTAATTGACACTATTTGTGCCTCTTCCAAATGCCCTTCCCCGAACTGGAGCTTCACTGCTGTTTGCATCTATTTAAAAATTATTAGATGAAACTCATCAATCATTATTACCATGGATAAGCTTCATTTGATCTGCCCTTCAAGGACTTCAAAAATAAGAATAACAACTATTTTATCTTACTTGTTCCAAATTTAAAAGAAGCCCTTTAGCTCCCAATAGCATAGACCAATGTAAAAATGGAATCTCTTGATAAGTGTATATCTTATCTCCCACCTCACACCAGAAGTTGTTTTTGAAAGTATAGGGTAATTTAAATTTCAGCCCTCAGTCATAATTCTTTTTTCAGTTTGATGTTTTTGAATAGAATGAAATCTTAAAATAGGGATCTACTCCAAAGTCAACTGTTTTTTGTGAACTCTGCTTTTGTTATATGGGAAATTTTCAGAGAATTTCAAACTTTTCAAAAATTTAATTTTAGGTGTGTTTTAAGACTAGAAATCTAAACGTCAAAAAAACAGCTTTAGACAGACACTGGATGGTGTCATAGAAGATCATGATGTATGTTGTTCTGCAAATATGGAGAACTCTGCACCTGGAAACATAGCAATCCCAAGAGCAAAGTGTCTGATTTTGGCTACTGTTAGATAGTGTAGTCATGAGGTCATGGCTTGCTCTCCCAAAAGAAAGCAGCAGTAGAATGGGAAGAGTCCTGCCTTTGTGTACAAAGCTTGATGTAACAAATGAAATTAATGAGCAACCTACAAAGAGAAGAGGCTTCAGGTATTTGCTAATACTTAGGGCCTGTGGCAACACATGGCAGAGAGTATGAAAGAATGAGAGAACTGCCACTTTGGTGCTCAGGGAGTCAAAGGTAGGAAGGGATGGAGGTGGAAGTCTCATTATCTCTTTAGAGAGCCAGTTCTTCAACAACTCACCATGTCCCAATAGGCTGAATATCTTAGAGGTTCACCCATTCCCATATCACTGGACTGGAGATAAAGCCTTTCCACAGGGACTTTTCAGGAGTCATTTCAAGTCCAAATTATAGTACAGCTTTACATCACTGTGTAGGCAAAAGAAGGTTCTAGAAGGATCAACATGCTTCTCAGACATCCTAATTTGAGGTGAAAAATTAGCATGTGGTTATCTCTCCCTTTGATTATTTAATTCTTCCTGTCTGAGTTTTGGATCAGAGGAGTCTTTTAGTGCATTCTGAAGAGGGACTCCTATATCAATTGGGGTGGAAATGTATCAGCAAGCTGCAGAGTAAATCCAGGACCTCGGGGGAGGGACAAGCTAGTGAGAAAGCGAGAAGCAGGGAAGAAAGACTTTTCACAGACTGCTTAGTTTTCTGCACAGGAGCAGATTCCAGTGTCAAGCAGAAGCCATCCTGGACTGGCTTTTATTTCAGATGCCTTATAAAGTCACATTGATCACGTGACCTGAAAAGCCTGTATATTTTCCAATAACTTGAAGGGCAAAGCACTGGCTTTCAAGGTTGACTTTACATATACTGTGAAGGCTTAAAGTGATGGGTGTAAATATATGTTTCTCTTACTGGTTGATGAATAAAACTGTTTCAGCCAGTGGACAGGCAGGATTTACCCATGTGGGAAATCCAAACAAGGATAAAGAAAGGTAGTAGGCAGAGTCAAGGAGACACCATGTAGCTACTGAGGAAGCAAGAGACAACACCAGCAAGTCAAGACTACGTGGAGATACATATATTAATAGAAATGGGTTAATAATTAAGAGAGAGAGCTAGCCAATAAGAAGTCTGAGCCATTGACCAAACAGTTTATTATTAAGATAAGCCTCTGTGTGTTTATTTGGGACTAAACAACTGCAGGACCTGAGCAGGACAGAAACTTCTGTCTACAATAAAGAAATGATTATTACATATAATTTCCCCCAATGATGTCATTCCCATGGAAAGTGGTAGGAAGATGGTAAAGGTTTGTAGTAAAAGTAAAATGTTCTTTCCAGATTGATTCCTTGTCATTAGCACTAATATTCAAACAAGGGGAATATGGGCTGAAGCATGTTGTCACGGCCTTCATCATGCTAGACTGGCCAAAACCATTCCTTTGCTCCATGTGATCAAACAGAGCAACTGTATTTTGTTCTTTAGTTGTTTTGTGCATCTGCTATTCTTGAAATAGAAATGTCCAGTCTTTTGAAGAAGAGAACATACTTCTTGCATTAATTCCTCCAGCATTACAAACCCAAGGAGAATACACCACCAACTTTTAAAATTTATATTTGTAAAAACATAAGACATCTCAAATTGGAGTCTAAAAATTGTAAGTATCAATACTCATTACAAAGACTATAAAACTCAGAATTATTTACATATATTTAAACACAAGAATAAATGGGATCTGAGAGGAGGGTAGAGAGTAATTTTTGAGGGGTAGAGTTGTATGTATGGTGTTTGTGCTTGTTTGTATGTGTGTCCTGCTGGGTGTGGGTACATGTCAAGCATGAAAGTATGCATGTAGAGGTCACATATCAGTTGTCTTCCTTCTTGTTGAACCCAGAGTTTGCTGTTTCTGCTACTCTGGCTAACCATCTTGGTTCAGAAATCCCCTGTTTCTGTTTTAGGAGTGCTGGGATTACAAGCAGATCTTGATATCTATCTGCCATTTGAATGGGTGCTGGTGATTTGAACTTGAACCAATGAACTCTAGAACTCTGGTGGTAGAGTTCTTCTCATGTATATTTTAATTTCTCTGAAACTCTTTCCTGAATTCCAGTTTTGTTAGATATTCAGGCGGGGTGAGATGATGGCATGTTTGAGTTGTTTCTATACTACATCATGTTAATTGCATCTACTGATACAGTTATATAATAATTTGTTGAAAATTAGCATAATTCAATAAGAAGCTGTAGGATCTATAAATGGTTTGTACATAATTTGTAACAGATGAAACTTCTGATTTGAGAATTTCAAATCATTCAGCTGAAAGTTATCCCACACATATGTCTTGTGGAATGGCTCAACCCTAACCAACACCTCCACCACTATGTTCTTGCCTAAGTACTTCTCAATGATTTATTTCCCAACCTGAAATCTTCAGTCACCCTGCTTTTAAAACACAACTTTGAACTGCTATCTTGAGAGCAGCTTAAAATTGGTGTCACTTAGATTAAGCTTTATCTTTTTGGCCTCAAGGATGGATACTAAGTTTATTTCTCTGTGCATGGATTGTCCCATAATGGAACAGGAAGGGAAAAGGGTATCATTTTGCATACTGAAAGCTTCATTTGGCAGTCAAAACTGCGATACTCTTGCCCAGAATGCTTTCAATATTCTTCCTTTCAATACCCAGATGGGGCCAAACTTAGAAACCCTCCAACTCTCTGATGAGTAAGGATGTTACATGGATGGAAAACAGGAGAATCTCTACAAGGGATGTTATCACTTCCAAATGTTTGAACTAGAGAATAGGTAACCCATGCAATTTGTATTCTCTGTAAAATACCTAAGTGAAACAACTCTACAATGCTCTATTGACTTGGGGACAATAAGTTTTACATAAGGCCAAGCATCCAATGATCAGGTTATCACCCATGCCTGAATCAGCTGCAGATCATGTGTTTTAAATATAGACAATTTTCACAAGGCAATGTCCATGGAAAAACTCTAGTTGCCATTTGGCAAAGACTGTTATTAGTTCATGTCTTGAGGGTGAGTGTTTTGAGCTCTTCTTAGTGAAGATCTTCCACTGTATCCAGGCTCTAGAACTTTCATCAGAAAATATTATTAGGATTCTTTCAACCTACTTTTAGATGTTTCCAAAGGGGAAGTAGGGCTACCTAAGTGAGTGGCATAGTATCTTGAAGTGACCCACAGGCTCTTGCTAAAGCCCTCTAATTTCTGAATGATATATGACATCCCATAAACTGTAGAGACAACTTTGTGCATCTGCTCATTAGAATATTTGAGACCACCCTTACTTACTGGTGGCACACGGTATTTAGAACCAAATCTCAGCAGAAATCCCATTTTTGCCACTTCCTGGTTAATTGCTGTGCCTGATTTATGATCTCCAAAGCAGATATAACAATACTATATACTGAAAAGGACTTCATTTATTTGTAACAAAATCAGTGTTGTTAAGCCCTATGTTTTTCCTCTAATATCTACATTATGTATGTTCAGCTCCATTCTTGTTAGTATTCTCTGATTATGAAACATGACTTCTTCCCTCCTTTCTTTCTTCTCTTCCTTTGTCCCTCACTCCTTCCATTCTCTCTCTTCTCTTCCTTTTTTCTTTTCCCTCCCTCCCCTCTCCCTCTCTCCCTCCCTCCCTCACCCCCTCTCCCTTCTACTGGAAATGAACCCAGGAACTTTGAGTGTGCTAGGCAAGTGTTCTATCACTTAGTGATGACTTCTTTAATGTGAAGTTTATTGTGGCTGTCATAATAATGGCATGGTTATGGATGTCATAGGACGCACACCTGATAGGTAATATGGTCATAAAATGCTGCTAGAGTAATTCTATGAAATTAACAGTCATGGGAATGTCTCAGTAAGGAGATCCTGTTTCCAAAACCAACCAAACAAATGAACATACAAACAAAAAACAAACAAACAAAACCAAGGAAGTTGACAGTGACTCCCGAGGAACAATGCCCAACAACCAAGTTTGTCCTTTGGCTTACATATTCACATGTACAAACATGTGCATGTATCTGTGGCCACCTACACATGACACTCACCCTCCCAATCTCCAACACATGAACATATACATACCCTTCAGTGAGCTAAACATAGTATGTAGTCTTTGCTTATGAGGTCAGCTGACAAGCAACTGATCTTTGGCTAGGCTCAGTTGAACTTGGAGTCAGGCTGAGTGTGAGTTATAGTTTGTTTTTATAGCCTCTTCCCTTTGAGAACTAACATCTTCATGTATTTTCTATCCAGGACTACAGGGATGCAAACAAGAACCCCAGGGATTAGCAGCATGCACATTTGTGAGCATTCCACTTAGTGTTAGTCACATGACCAAATCCAAGTCAAGGGCTAGTGCAGCAGAGTGTGATGTGCCCTAGTCAATATTTATCAGTGTTTCATGGAACTCCAGATCCTCCTGTCTCTATCTCCAAAGTGCTCATATAACAGGTGTGTGCTGCCATATGTGACTTAATCTCATTAGATGCTTGAGAGTCTCAGTTCTTGCTCCTGGCAAAATGAATCAGCGGCAGAGTTGACTGCAGTGTGGTAGTTTGCATACCTCAATGAGCTCAAGAGTGTCTAGCAACATCACTATCAGTGTAGAAGGGCATCTCCTGATGTGTAAACGTCTACCACTGATTATGGGAAGATATAACAGATTCAAGGACTTGAAGGATCTGTGCTAGGGGACACAGGTGGATTCCTGAGTGACTGTCTGCAGCATACTTGCTGCTGTCACAGTGATGTGGCACAGATGATGGTCAAGGGATATAGGATGATGTTGATATTCAGGATTCTCTTTTCTTTCAGTTTCCAAGTCTAACCCTGAAAGCATTGATTTCCAAAAGCAAAGTATCTTTGTGTTGTGTGATTTCATCATTATCTAGAGATGGGTAAAACACACATGGAGAATGAGAAACACTGAGTGCTCACTGGTTTTCTCTCTCCTCCATCCAGCACAGTGATGGAGGTGATTTTCTGAAGATGTGTTACAGGGGAGCTTAGAAAAATAAATAAAACCCTGATTTCAACTTTAAGCTTTATTGCATACATAGCCTTGGGTTGGCCCTTGACTACCTTGGGACTTGGACCTGCCATTTCTTCAGATTCATTTTATTTTTCCAATTCTTTCTGACACCTGTATCCTTGGTTACTCTAGTCAGGAGGCTGTAGATTTTGCCCCCTTTGGGATCCTTCTCTACTTTACTTTCAGAATCAAAAATTATCAATCAATTATACCCTTATTTTAAATATCCTTCCTTTTAATTTCATGGTCTTCTTTTTCCTAATATTTTTTATGGTACTAGGTATCGGACTAAAGGCTTTATGCATGATAGAAAACTGCTCTACTCTTGAACTACATGCCAAGCCCTATTTTTCTAATTGTTTTAGATTATCTACACAGATTAATAGTTTTTCAATGCTCATCTCTTTTTTTAAATTTAGATATTTAAGTTATTAAGTTTTCACTTGTCTATGCTTTATAAATGTCTTAATTAGGCTTCAGATATCCTTCTAGGTACTAATTTTGTTGACCCCATACATTTTGTATAGTTTATTTTCATGGAATTGCAAATTAAGGCCTATGTTTGAGATTTATTGCCTCTGAAGCTACTCTGGGATACCCTAGATTGTTAACTTTTTACTATCAACATGACACAGCTCAAAATCTCCTGAGAAGAGTCTCAGTCAGGAGTGTTTACTGTGGGTTGGCCTGTGGGCAGTCTGTGGATGTGGGAAGAAGAGCCAGCCCACTGTGGGCAGCACTGTTTCCTAGACAGGAGGCCTTGAACTGTAGAAGAGTAGAGATATTGAGCTGAACACATTCAAACAAGTGAACATGTGTGTTCTCATTCCCTCTGCTGCTGACTGTGCATCTGAAGTTTCTGCCTTGAATTTCCCACAGTGATGGATTGTAACCTAAGCTGAAGTAAACCACTTTTCCTATAAATTGATTTTTGTCAGATTTTTTTAACCATAGTAACAGAAATGAAATAGGACAACATCTAAGTAAAAATATAAATTAAGAAGTTATATGTAAGCACGTTGATTTAAGGGAAAGAGTTTCAAGTGAAGACAAGTTTTCAGAGTAGTCAGTTAGCACAAAAAAGTATAAAATGCACGGAGTAGTTGAAGCTATCTAGGAAGAGTAAATACCTGGGGATGTGGTAAATTAGAGGCTGAGTGTAATTTTAAAAAAAAAACAGCAAATGATGTAGAAAGGGAGACATCAATTAATTAGGATATAAATCAGAAAGTATAGATTTAAGTAGAATTTCACATGGGAGAAAGTAGGAAAGGGAGGCAAATTTCCCATGTTTACATGGGAAGGGGGAATTAGCAAATTCAGGGGCAGCATCCACTCTAGTTGGGAGAAGAGGTGCCATTCTGCACTCTTGTGATGGTAGTTTTGTCAGCTTAACAAGATCTACACTCACCTGGGAAGGGAGTCTCCGTGAAGGACTGTCTAGATCAGTTTGTCGAGTGGGTATGTCTGTGTCTGTGGGGAGGGAGTTGTCTTTGTTGTCCTAATTGATGTGGGAAGACTCAGACTGAAAATGGGAAGTACCATTTCCAGGATTTGGGCCCTGGTTTGCATAGGAGATGAGAAAGCAGAGTATTAAGCATGTATGGATCCATTCATCTCCGCTCTTGACTGTGGATACAATGGGACCAGAGTCTGGCTTCTACTGTGACTCTCTCCATAGTGATGAGCTATAACTTGAAACTGTGAACCAAATTAAATCCTTTCTTGCTTGAGTTCCTTGCCATCAGGGTATTTTTTTTTTTATCACAACAGAAATAAAACTAGAAAAACTGTAGGGGGCATCTTCTCATCCTCAAAAGATTTCTTGAGTTTTACCTATGGTCATCCTCTTCCTGAGCAGAGATATTTTTCAGCTTTTTTTTTTTTAACTATTCACTGTGGAGATATATATTGTAACCAATGACTTGAAATGTCATAGCCCTTCTGCACAGGTATTCATAAGATTGCTAGGTGCAGAAGCCCCACTGGGCCATGAAGATATTCTCTACACATGGCAAGATAGATGGCCAGGAGAGGGCTCTTCCTGATGATTTTTGGAGAATTGCCATGTGCCTTTGTCACTTCACTTTACACAGAAGTGGCTGTTTGCTAAGATGGCTTAATTTTTGGAAGCCTGACTCAAATCTAACAGCCACACTGCCTGGTTTTTTTTTTTCCTCATTTGGTTTTAAAGATAATTTTATTGAATTTTCTATATTGAACAATAAACACTCTATGCAAATACAATAATTTTTGCCTTCCCCTTTGTAGCATGTATCCTTCATTAGCTGGAGATTTCAGAAGATTGCTACACAAGAATGAACAAAGGAGACATTCTTCTCTCATTCTTGACTTTAATGAGAAGGCTGTTTCAGATTGAGTACTAAGAGCAGCATTGTCTGTGGAGATTCTTCAAGTTTAGAATGGAAATAATGACATTCATTTTACTTTACGGACTTGTTTCAAAGGTTAAATACACGAGTTAATATAAAAATGTCATGTAACTGTGAGAAGTGTACCATGTTTGTCTGACACATTGCTTGCACTCAACCAATGCTTTCAATGCTGTTTTTGCTATTGGTAATTAATGACCTCCTATGCTTAATACCATAGGAAAAAAACTGGGTCCATTGGAGAATGAGGTGAATTTGCATTTGGGTGGAATCTATTGGTCCCACTTTTTAAATAACTGAAACTTGATGGCTGATAGCATGATATATAATGCACTGGGTATAATTTACATTTAATAACTTTACATAATGTGTTTCTTTTCTTAATGAGACAAATCCCTTTGCTTTGATCTATATACAAGTACTTAATTACATCTGTGCAAAAGTGAAAATTGGAGGCTATTATCTGGAAAATCAAAACAAAACCAGCCAATAAATCAGAACCACAGAACTGCTTTGTGTTAGATGTGTGGATTGTCCTTTCCTCTATGTTACTACTAATTACCTTGAATGATTACTTGAAAATGTCTTTTTAAATTAAATTAATATAATATTAACATTAACTGAATATATGTGAAGCACTGGGGGTTCTGGTGTGTGTCTGTGACAACAACAGTAAAATAAACATATTTTCTTGCCTATTAACTTGATTATCAAAAATTGTCTGACAGAAGAAGAGAAATATTGTCACATAAGGTATAGAAAGCAAAAGCATATTAGTCAGACTTCCCATACATGTGAAAAACACTAGATGGAAATAGTCTTAGTTGAGGATAGAGAATTTTTGGCTCACAAACTCAGAGCTTTCAGTCTATGGATGCTTCTGTTGCTTCTGGGCCATGGTACTACAGAATAGCATGCCATGAAGGTATGACAGAGTGCAGTTTTCTAGGAAGCAGGATAGAAAAGGAGGGAGCTAGAACAAGGTACATCTTTTCAGGGTGGACCCCACCCACTTCCCTCCTCTGACTATATCTCACTTCCCATTTTTCACCATGGCAAGTCCATCAAAGGATTATTTCATTCATCAAGTCACAGTTCCCATGATCCAATGGTTGGGGACCACTTTGTGTATACTTGAGGCTCTGGAGGAACATTTCATAGTCAAACTGTGTCAGGGGTTATCTCATAGATCACATATCAAGTAACCGTGCAACTCCAAAGTGAACCCAGAATGAGTATACATTTTACATATAAAGTTTACATGTATTCCTCTAATAGTCAACATCTTTACCATTTGATTTTAAGCCTATTTTGAAAATACTATCTAGGATAAATACTAATTTTGTCCTCGATATCCTCAAGTTCATTCTATTAGTTTGTTCAGTGATTATTGCCATCCCTGGGTGATAAGTGTGTTTATTAATCCTGTTTGCCTATGCTGGAATCTAGTGAATAATTTGTCCAAGGGCCACAAAGCTATATGCATATCAGAGGTAGACAAATGCAGGCAAATGGCCAGAGAATTCTGTCTCTGAAAATACTACATTACCACACTACTTCTTTAGGAACATACCTCCATCTTCTTGTATCAATTTTTGATACACCTCAGAGCAGGTAAATTTTTCATTAGAACTAAAACTTATACTGGTCTTCTTGTCTCATATCTAGACAAAACTGGAAAATGGCTCATATCTTTAGCTTTTAAACTCTGAAAAGAAACGATACACTGATTTTTTCAGAACTGTAGTAAGTCTGTGTGCACAAATGTGGACGTTTGCAAAATGGTTTGATTCTTCAAGCCGATCTGTTCTCTGCTGCTGTGTTAATGGAAATAAATGGTTGAGACTGAATTTTACAGTCCATTTGCACACAGAGGCAATGTACAGATTCAGCCCACATCCAACTATTCTTGGACTCACTTTTATTGCATTCCTTGGAACTGCCTCCAGTGTTTTATATCTATTACACACGATGATATCCAGAACTGACCAGTGCTTTGGAGGTAAAATTTGGCCCAGGATCATGATCCCTTTGAGCTTACAGCAAAATTACATTAGTTTTTGCTTTCATCCTCCTATTTCTGTATCATAGTGCAAGCCCATAGATCATCTGTCATCTGCTCTTTTCTCCAGGTCTTTTGTGTCATTACTGCCTTCTGGTAGTTTGGGATTATTTTACCTAAGATATATTGATTTTTCTTTGTCCAAGAAGGATACCATTTTTTCATTTCCTTTCTCACTTATTCAAGACCATGTCCATATTTGCAATCACTTTTAGTATGCATCTGTGGCTTTTATTCCCATCACAAAATATAACATAAAACATTAATTAAGATTGACTTGCTCATGTAGATACTTTCTTAATCTAGATTTGCTTCAAATTCAGTAATTTGGAGTGCTTTAGTTCATTAGGCAACTCTATGTACATGTCATGGAGCAACTAGGAATGTAAACATGAGTGACAGGTCTGTGGTCGCTCAAAAACTGCAGATTGACTTGAGCCTCTGCTTCTTCAGATGCTAAATGGCATTAAATCTATTTTGAAAAATTCTGATGAGCGCTAAATGAGATTAGCATGCAAAATTTGCAGGCACATATAAAGGCTGAAAAATACCTGTCAGCTGTGTAGTAGAGAACTTTTATGCATAATTAATCTTTAAAATAATAAATGTGATTAGTTTTATCCCAGCTTTTGCAGATAATTTGCCTGGGGTTAACGCCTTTCCTTAAGATTAATTATTTGTAAATAGTTGAGCTAAACCAGAACTTCTGTCTAATTCTGAAACATACAGGTTCACTGCACTGGCTAAACTCACCACTTAATAAATTGCATAAAATCTAGTATACAATGTATGAACTGAGAAGTGTGATGATTTGCATATAAACACAGCAATGCTCAGGTAAGTGAAAAATGACGTTGGTCAGTTAATGGATGATTTGTGGCTTTTATCTTGAACTTAGATGAGACAGAATTTGGACTTCAAATGAAAAATGATGCACTCCTACCTAAGGGCTGGTGTAAGCAGTTCCAAAGTCATAGGTCATCTGTTGGCAATAGCTGCTGAAGCTTTCCACAAGTGAGTAAATATAAAAAGGTCACAGAAATGAGATTGCACGCCTTGAGCAGGACTCTTGGTAGGGTATTTTCAATATTAGATTAGCTGTTCTGAATTTACAACAAGCAATGAAAAGTCATGGGAAGATTCTGAAGGTCTGGGAAAATGCTTTAGTGAGATTAGGACAAATGTATGAAATAAACATAGGGAGAGAGTAAGAGCCAAAGCATCTCATTGGAATGCTATCCCGAGGACACTTCCTTTAGGTAAGTAGTGATCAGAATGAGAAGACTGGATTTGGAACAGAAGAGTGAAGGAAAGTAAAACAGAAATATGTTACACAAACTGCTTGGGTATGTGGAAGTTCCAGTAGGAATGAAATAGGAGCATTTGATTTCAGACATACCAAATTTGAAGACATGGTGAGTTTTATGATTAAATGTGAATGTGTAGTAATCCTTGGGGAATATAGAACTCATAGGATATTCCAGACCGGGGCAAGAACTGAAGCCACAAGATTGCATCAGATTCTGTAAGTAAAAAAAGGGAGAGAAGACACAGAAGTTAAAACAAGTCTTACAATGATGCTTGTATGTAGGAAAAGTCATTAAGTATTCTTGGTGACATGTGCTATTTATTTAAAATCCTGTAAAATACTTGACATGTATTTATTATGCTTCAAAGCAACCCGATGAACATTCACCATTTTTCCCCCAAAAGAAAGGTCTAGGGAAGAAATGGTGGACATGACCTGACAGATAATCATATGTAAAGATAATGCGCTTATCCATTGCTTCCTGGCCCCCAGGCACCATGCCAGGCACTGGAGATAAGATTACACAGACTGCTTCCAGTCATGAAACTTAGTGTCTGCAACATGGAATAGTTTCTGAAATCAATTCAACAACATGGTAGATATAGAGAATCAGGAGAAATCAATCTTTAAGAAACTGCATGTAGGAGAGAACCTATAATGTGGCTTTTCATTATTTCAGTAGTTCATGTCTAGGTGACCCAGGAGCAGCCATTTTACTGCTTACCAAACCATGGCGTGTGCTTACATCACTATCTTAATTTACCTACTTTACCTAAAATTTACTTCAGCTTAGCTGCCTCTTGATGCTTTCTAGGAAATGTGATACAGTGTTTTTAAAAGAAGC
Organism: Cricetulus griseus; assembly: GCF_003668045.3. NCBI lineage: Eukaryota > Metazoa > Chordata > Mammalia > Rodentia > Cricetidae > Cricetulus > Cricetulus griseus. Next base: position 100,805,295 of record NW_023276806.1, read on the forward strand.
TATTATCTAGTTTAAATTAAAAAAAAAAAGAACATGTTAACACCGAAGTGGTAAAGACATGGGCCATCTAGACAAACCACATTTGTAGGTAACAGTACAAAATGGTCTCAGCCCTTGGAAAGTTTTCTGGGACTGTCTAGATTTCTTTTTCATAAAGGAAAGTTAACAAACATATATTCATAAGAAATTAAATCTTTGCCGTCCTCAAAAGACTAACATGAGAATGTGAAAGGGCTAGCTTAGTGCTGTTTTCACTCACTCATTGCTTCTCTATTCATAGTAGCTAGAACCTGGAAACAACCTAGATGTCAACCAACTGAAGAATGGATAAAGAGAATTAGTACATTTACACAACAGAGTATTACTCGGCTGCTAAAAATGACATCATGAGATTTGCAGGCAAATGGATAGAAGTATAAAACAAATCTTCCTGAGTGAGGTTACCCAAACCTAGAAACATAAATATGGCATGTATTTGCTCATATCTGGATATTAGCTGTTAAATAAATGATAACCATCTACAGTCCACAGACCCAAAGAGGCAGGAAATGACTAGGTAGGACACATGGATCTCCCTGGGAATGGAAAATAGAAAAGATTTTATGGGTGGGCTGGGGCCAGGTGGAGATAGGAACAGGAGGATCAGGTGGGAAGGGGTAGAGGAAATAGAATTGAGGGAGGGAATGAGGGAAAGGCAGTTAGAACTGAAGGGTATTTGAGGGGTGGTATGGAAACCTAGTGCAATGGAAACTTCCTATAATATATGAAGGTGATCCTAATGAAGTCTACAAATAAGGGAGATTAGGCCCTACTGGCTGTCTCTCTTCATCAAATGAAACTTCCAGTACAGGGACTGAATTTCATCCAATTGAGTTATTGGCCAAAAGGGTCCCATGGAAATCCTCAAGCAACCCAGGTTGTCATCAAAATGATCAAACTGACAGTAAGGTCGGTCCCATTGCTAAAAACAGCATACACACAACTCATTAACCACAGAAAGGTCAAGCTGGTACCTACATAGAACCTTCCCCATGTTCTACATCTATGGCAAAGGTACTCTTGAAGGATACCAAAAGAGAAATGTAAATACCAATAAGCTAGGACAAACCTTGTGGGACACCAACTGGTGTCTGATTTGACTTAAGGCCCACTCCATGTGATGGAACCCATACCTGACAATGCTTTGTCAATGAAGACCCAGAACCTAGATAGACCAGAGACCTAGTATAAAACCAAGTGCTATTGTTCTTTAAAAGAGTAACAATAAAATGACTCCTAATGATAATCTGTTGTACTCACAGGTCAGTGCCTTACTCAGACACTACACACAGAGAGACACCTTGGAACACACAGTTCTAAACAATATGTCTCCATCAAATCCTTCCCCTCAGAGCTCAGGGAAGTCCATGGAAGAGGAGGCAGACAGGAATGGAGGACACCAGAAGAACAAGGCCTTTTAAAACAACTTAGCAAGACCATATGAACTCAGAGACTGAAGCAGCAGGGCCTACATGGGTCTATACTAGGCCCCCTGTGTATATACTATAGCCTGCAGTATAGTACTTTTATGGGACTCCTAAAAGTGAATGATTTTTGTGCCTTCCCTTGGGGCTCTTTCTGCTGACTTGTCTTGTCCAACTTGGATATGATGGTTTTTTGTTTTATGTTACTATCTCTTTGAAACCTGTTCTTTTCTAATGAGAAACAGAAAGGGAGTGAATCGAGATGAGAGAGGAGGTGGGGATGAACTGGGAGGAGTAGAGGGAGCGGGGGGGGGGGGAGAAACCGTAATCAGTATATATTGTATGACAAAAGAATGCATGTTTAATAAAATGGAAAAGAACTTCTATGCTAAAAGGACTTGAAATTATAAAAATTAAATATAATAAAAAATAAATGATCAGCAAACAGAATTACAAAACTCCAGTGGAATACTTTTCAGCGATGCACAGGAATGCGCCTCATATATAAGGCAGCATGCTGAGTAACAGGATCCACTCATGAAATTCTGTGCTTGGCTAATTAATTTGTGATGAAAATGTTGGAATGGTGGCTGCCTTTGTGGATAATGGTTAGACACTGAGAAGCAGCAGGAGTAGGCATGCTGGGATGATAGATTGTGGTTTGGGCTGTACAGTTATGTGCATTTCCAAAGATTTCTCACGAGGTACAGACCATGCATTTGTAACTGGAGAACCAGGGGCTTGGGAGATGACTCATTTGGTAAAGTGCTTGCTGTGCCACCCTCAAGATCTGAGTTTGAATGCCCAGAACCCACATAAAAGGCTAGATGAGAGGAGGATGTGCCTATAATCCCAGCACTGGGTAAGCAGAGGCCAGAGAATTGCTGGGGCTCACTAGACAGTTGCCTTGCTAAGTCAGTGGGCTCTAGGTTCAACAAGAAAGTCTCTTGTCTCAAAAAAATAATGTGGAGAGCAATTGAGGAAGATGCCCAGTGTCAACTTCTGGCCTTCACACAGGTACACACATATGTATAGGTACTTGATGACCAGCCAGCCTAGCCTGGGGGCAATTTCCAGACCAGTGGGAGACCCTGTCTCAGAAAATAAGGTGAACAGTTCTCAAAGAACAACACAGGATACTGTCCTCTGACATCTGAACATACACACCCCCATGTCCATGTGTTCACCCCCACACAAAATAAAATCAATTAATGGGTGCATAAGTGGATAGTTATATGATACAGCAATTCTCAGAATATGTAAAAGCAACTCAGAATTTAGTTAGTAAGAGCTCAGGTATATATAATTCCATTAGCTTTTAAAGAGGTGTGAAAAGTGGTGTAATAAAAATGTTAAAGGAACTGTCATTGGTGTTTTTGATTTTGGCAATTCTGACAGGAGTAAGATGGTATCTCAGAGTTGTTTTGATTTGCATTTCCCTGATGGCTAAGGATGTTGAACACTTTCTTATGTGTCTTTCAGCCATTTTAGATTCCTCTATTGAGAATTGTCTATTTAGTTCTGTACATTTTTCATTGGATTGTTTGGTGTTTTGGAGACTAGCTTCTTGAGTTCTTTGTATATTTTGGAGATCATCCTTCTATCAGATGTGGGGTTGGTGAATATCATTTCCCAGTCTGTGGGCTGCTGTTTTGTCTTGCTGACTGTGTCCTTTGCCTTACAGAAGCTTCTCAGTTTCAGGAGGTCCCATTTATCAATTGTTGACCTCAGTGTCTGTGCTACTGGTGTAATGTTCAGGAAGTGGTCTCCTGTACTAATTAATTCAAGGGTATTTCCCACTTTGTCTTCTAATAGGTTCAGTGTAGCTGGATTTATGTTGAGGTCTTTGATCCATTTTGACTTAAGTTTTGTGCAAGGCGATAGGCTTGGGTCTAACTTCAGTCTTCTACAGTCTGCAACCAGTTATGCCAGCATGTGGGAAAGGGGAACACTTCTCCACTGCTGGTGGGAGTGCCAACTAGTACAGACACTTTGGAAATTAGTATGGCGACTCCTCAAGAAAATGGGAATCAGTCTACCACAAGATCCAGCAATTCCACTCTTAGGCATATACCCAAAAGAAGCACAATCATACAACAAGGACATCTGTTCAACGATGTTCATAACAGCACTATTTGTAATAGCCAGAAACTGGAAGCAGCCTAGATGCCCCTCAACTGAAGAATGGATAGAGAAAATGTGGTAAATTTACACAATGGAGTACTACTCATCGGAAAAAAACAATGGAATCTTGAAATTTGCAGGAAAATGGATCGAACTAGAAGGAACCATTCTGAGCAAAGTAACTCAATCACAAAAAGACAAACATGATATATACTCACTCATATGCAGATTTTAGACATAGAGTAAAGGATTATCAGCCTACAATCCACACTGCCAAAGAAGCTAATAAACAAGGAGTACCCTAAGGGAGACATACATGGTCCCCTAAAGAAGGGGAAAGGGTCAAGATCTGCTGAGCAAATTGGGAGCAAATTTGCTCAGGAAGAGGGGGGGAGGGATCTAGGAGAATGAGAAGTGGAGATGAGGAGGGATGCAGAGGACATGAGGGAGCAGAAAGGTTGAGTCAGGGGAAGAATAGATGATAACAAGAATGGAAATATCATAATAGAGGGAGGCATTTTTGGTATACAGAGAAATCAGGCACTAGGGAAATGTCTGGAGCTCTACAAAGATGACACCAGCTAACAATCGAAGCAACAGAGGAGAGGCTACCTTAAATGCCCTCCCCTGATAATGAGATTGATGACTAACTTATATGCCATCCTATAGCCTTCATCCAGCAACTGGTGGAAGTAAAAGCAGACACTCACAAATAATCACTGAACTTAACTGGAACCCAGATTCAGAGAAGGGTGAGTGAAGAGCTCAGGGGTCCAGACCAGGCTGGTGAAACCCACAGAAACAGCTGACCAGAACATCGGGGAACTCTTGCTCCCCAGACTGATAGCTGGGATACCAGAATGGGACTGATCCAGACCCCAGGAACATGGGTTTCAGTGAGGAAACCTCAGAAATCTACAGGACCTCCTGTTGGAAGTTCAGTACTTACCCCTAGCACAGTTGTGGATTTTGGGAGCCCATTCCACATAGAGAAATACTCCCTGAGCCAAGACACACAGGGGTGGGCCTAGGCCCTATCCCAAAGGATAAAATAGACTCTGATGACACCCTATGGAAGGCATCACCATCCAGGGGAGCAGAAAGGATATGTGATAGATAGGATTTTAGTTGGGGGGTTGGTGGTAGGGCAGGTGGGAGAAGGGAACTGGGATTGTCATGTAAACCAATCCTGTCTCTAATTCAAATTAAAAAAAGTTGAAAACATGCTAAAGGAAAATAAGACTAGATAAGTGGTGTGGCAACTTTATTGTTCAGCTAGTCAAATGCTTCTCCTGTACTGCACCCTGTCTCTTGTCTCATGCGTGTTTCTGAGAAACCACAATCCTTACTTCTGGCTGGGATGGGAAGAGGCTGCTCGCTTGCAATAAGTTTCATGGTTGGGTGGATTGAACAAGAGAGTGAGAGCTCAGGAGAAAAAAATGGAGAGTATCTTACTTGTATATACATACTGGGAACAAACCCTGAAATTTCTACATCTCAATACAAAGATCTGTGTTGCTAAGGGTGGTGCTGCTGTACTTAATTATGGCTCATACTTCAATATAGACAAAGTTGTCCAACAAAACCTGTTCTTATTAATTGGTTCACAGTCTAGCTGATACCAAAAGAATTCTAACTATGCAGATTCCTTTGCTGTATTTAACTTTCATATTTGTCAATTTATTTTCATTCTATAAAACAGATGCATTCTAGAAAGGCAATTCAAAATACAAGAATCTTCTATCATCATTGAAGGAATAAAAATCAATGATCTTTACTTTTAGTCTGTTACACTTGAAGTCCTACTAAGAGGTTTCACTGGAGGTCCCACTAAGAGTAAATATAAAGTATAGTAAAAAAAGTATAGAAGATTGTAGTAGTATTTTACAGAATTGTGTTTATTCTTTAGAAAATATGGAGCTTGCATTTCTGAAAGTGTTTTTGTAGTAAGCTATGTGATCAAAACAACATCTTACTAATTGGATAAGATGTTATAAACTTACTTTTGTGACTTTAAGTTTTCAATTTATGTCTATGTATGTGTGTGCCTGTTCCTCTGCATGTGTACCGTGTGAATTAAGGAACCCTCAGAGGCCAGAAGAGGACACTGGGTCCCCTAGCACTAGAGTATAGGTAGTTGTGAGTCACTTGATAGATGTGGGTTTTGGGAGCCAAACCTGGGTCCTCTGTAAGAGCAGCAAGTTTTCTTAACCATTAAGTCATCTCTTCAGCCCCATAACTCACTTTAATGTACACAAAAATAATAAATAATTTATCTGACATCTTGAGATATGTAAGATTGCAGTTTGGTAATTAAATTTATTTACATTTTAATGAATATTATCTCTTCCCTTTCTAAAAAGTTTTGAGACTCATTCTTCTGACTCTGACCTAGGGACCTTGACTTTTGGGGCCCTCTAATTCATGCTATGGACGAAGAAGATTATTGCACATATAACTGAACTCCTTGCTGGGGGGTCCCTGGACTTTATATGCATTGCTAATTATCTACATAATCTCACACCAGGCATTTTAATGTATCCAAATCTCATTTTCTTTATTTGAAGTTCAGGAGTTTGGGAAAATTGACTCTAATGTGTTTATGTTTTTTATAACATTGTTACGAACCTAACAAATCTAATGGAATATTGGAACAATTGTGCTTACCTATAAGCACAATTTTGTTAGTGTTAGTAAACGCTGGAGTATACTCACTGCATACGATGGTGGATTTTATAATGTACTTGGACTATATTCTCTTCCTTGCCTTTCTATGCACTTTCTCTCACCTTTCCTTTCCTATGGACATCTTCAGCTCTACTTCCATGTCATGTAGTTATAAGAAATCTAGGAACTACAAATGAGATAAAATGTGTGATATTTGCTCTTCTAAATATGATTGAATGCACTGAATATGATAATCTTATTACATCCACCTTCCCACAAACAGGTTGATTTTTCATCATGACTGAAAAATTTCATTGTGCATACATAGCACATTTTCTTTATCCATTCCTCTGTTTGGGGATCTAGACTGTTTCCTTAACTTAGTTACTATGCAGTAAACATAGATGTCTTTCTGGTAGGTTGATTTGGAATCTTTAAGGTAAATACTTGGGAGAGGTACAACTGTGTTGTAAATAGATCTGCTTTCAGTTTTTCTAAGAACCCTCGTGACTGGGCTGATTTATGTTGCCAGCTGCAGTGTGTAACCATTCCCTTCTCTTCACATAGTCACTAACATGCTTTTCTTTGTTTTCCGAATGATTGCCATTCTGATTAAAGTAAGATGAAATTGCAATGTCATTTTAATTTCTTGGATGGCTGGAGGTGCTGAAGATGCTTTTCATGAGTTACCTGGACAAGAACTGTCCATTTATCTAATTGCTCATTTATTGATTGGGTTGACTTCTTACTACATAGTTTTAGAGTTCTTTGCATATTTTAGATGTTACTATCATTTTTTTTGGGTTTTTTTCAATACAGAGTTTCTCTGTAATGCTTTGGAGCCTGTCCTGGAACTTGCTCTGTAGACCATGCTGGCATTGAACTCACAGAGATCCAACTGCCTCTGCCTCCCGAGTGCTGGGATTAAAGTTGTGTACCACCAACACCCAGCTTTAGATGTTACTATCTTGTCCTCATTTTTTTTTAACATAGGATGTTTTTCTTAGACAAGTAATGGGACAAGGAAGAAGAAAGAGGGTAACGACACCTGATTCTTACAAGTTTAGGTAATAGCTTGGTAACCTGTGGATATATGTAAATGATCTCACACAGGCTTAGGTATAATAGCAAGAACATCTGATATTTGTCTACTGTTTATTGCATTGTTTACTGAATTACTGTTTTATGTATATTAGGTTATTTTTTCACCAAGAAACTATGGGGTACAATAATGTTGTTATTACAATTTTACACATGGGGAAACAAAGGCAAACTTATATACCAAGATCACTCAATTTGTCAGTGGGAGTTCTAAGAGTTAAATCAGATTATTTGTATTGCAAGCCACATTTTTGACTGTTAAAATTATCTGTTCTTTTAATGACTATAATGACTGTGTTTCCACCAGTATCTATCTATCGGTCTGTCTGTCTGTCTGTCTGTCTGTCTGTCTGTCTATCTACAGTCTATGTATTTGTCAATCATCTATCTATCTATCATCTATCTATATATCTATTATATATATATATATATATATTCCATCTCTTTATATCTATAACTACCTCTATGTATCATCCATTTATTTATCATCTATTTATATCTATCTTCTATATATGTATATATGTGTCTATCTACTTATCTTTCTATCATGTATAATCTATCATTCATGTATTCATTTATCTTCTATAGAACATGATATTATATAGTAAAATCTTTAGTTTTCCTCATAGAATACATTCATCTTAAAGCAAAGTCTTAACTGTTGGTAACCTTCAATTTTAATTATTTTTAATTTTTTATATAATATAATTGCATCATTTCTCCTTTCTTTTTTTCTCCCTCAATACTCTCCCATGTACCATCTCCCCCTGATCTCTTTCAATTCTTGACTTCTTTTTATTAAATTGTTGTTATGTATGTATGTATGTATGTATGTATGTATGTATGTATGTTACATGTATATGTATAATAAAACTACAATCTATTCAGTTTGAATATGTGTAACCATTACCTTTAAAGTATCCTGTGTATTTTAAAAAATGCTTTGCTAAATATTCACAAAATCAGGTTATGACTCTTACCTGGATGGGTAAGATGAAAAGACTGGTATTACTGAGTATTAGAGAGATGTGCATGTTTAGGCCTCTAATTTAAAACTGTAAGAGCTGCATCAGTAGAATTACTTCAGAAAAGCATTCTCAAACTCTACAAAATCTGAACATGTGTTTCTTCTCTGGATCAACAATTCCACCATCGTACTCCTTTGAAATTATACACTTAGGCATGGACAGGAATATTCATTGCAGCCCTATTTACAGATGCCAAACTCAGGGAGGAACTCCTGTGCTCCTCAACAGTACAGAGGACATGCATTTGCAATCTCTTTATCACTGATGGTTCAGGAGTGAGCATAAGCAAACCCTACAAGTAAAAAAAAAAAAATGGACTCTCACAAACAATGCTGTGCAAAAGACAGCAGAGGTACCTGCTGACAGATTCTGTCTGCAGGAAGTACACAGAGCATGAACCTCATTGTACCTACAAGGGCATATGGAAGCTTTGAATTAATTGTACACTTACGAGTTGTCTATCTGGACCAAACTGCTGCATTCAAGGACTTATTTGCTTTGTGATAATTCCTCTAGCTGTGAGACTACTTTGCACCTTTTATAAGAATACTATAGTTTATCCGAACACTTTCATTAGTAAAGCCAGTGCGAGGCTTAGGGAATTGTGCTTGCTTCTTTCAGGACAGAGTTTCACTATGTAGTTCTGGTTGTCCTGGAACTCATTGTGTAGACCAGGCTGGCCTCAAACTCACAGAGATCCTCCTGCCTCTTCCTCTAATTAAAGAATTAAATGAATGCACCACTATGCCTGGATTATCAGAGAAATTCTTACAGAGAAGACAGTTCTCAAAATTCCTTTGTAGATGGCACATACCTTTAATCCCAGCACTCAGGAGACAAAGACAGGCATGTCTCTGAGTTTGAGGCCAGCCTGGTCCACAGAATGAGTTCCAAGATAGCTAGGGCTACACAGAGAAACCCTGTCTTGAAAAAACAAAACAAACAAACAAAATTCCTCTATGGATGTAGAGCATCTTTTAGATTTATTTTTTATTTATGTGTATGTGTGTATGCCTGTGTGAGTTTATATAGACCATTTGTGCACAGGTACTAGAAGAGGCCAGAAGAGGGGATAAGACCCCCCTGGAATTGGAGTTACAGGCAGTTATGAGCCACTTGAACCTTGTATAAGTGCTTGGAACCAAAGTCATCTTCTTCAGGATCAGCACAAAGCAGTCTTGAAGCCTGAGCAATCTCCCAGCCTTGATGCAGAACATTTAAAGGTGAAGAAAAAAATGATTCATGCAGTGATGAGTATTCATGGCCTCACTTTTCATTCTCACAGCAAATTATGGTGACTCGGGGTAGCAGAAGAGTCAAAGAGGTCTATGATAAAAGAATGTTCTAGTAGGAATTTCAGGGAAAGACAGAAAAATTTTAGGTTAAGAGTTATAGGGCAGATTTGAAAAGTAGGTTAAAAATTAGTAAGGATGCTCCAATTTGCAGAGGAAACTTAGAAAAAATAGAAATAAAATAAATAAAATAGAAATAAATAAAAATAGAAAAAAATAGAACGAACCGGGGAGATTATTAGGAGTGCCAGTAGATGCAGGGATGGTGTCCCAGTGCCTTGCAAAGCAACAAATATCACCTGGTCCTATCTATATCATCTTGATGTGGGACATTAAAATCAGCATAATTTTCCTTTACAATTTTTCTGTCATTTGAAAGTTACAAATGGCTTGGGCCAAGTGAGGCTTCACTTGCAGATGAGCTGCAGCTTTTACTGTCAGAACAGCATGAGGACATTCTAGGAAGCAAGAGAGTCAATTGAGAAAGAGGAGCTGGGAGTCGTTAAGTTATGCTAATTAGGCAGTGATTAGACTCCTCCAGCAAATGCTGGTGTTTTATATTGAAGCATTTGAGAAATGAAACGGGCACACTGATTGCAGATTTTAATGAACTGAGATGATTAGGTTAAGGAGCTGGTTTGTAATGCACTCAGGAACTTCAAGTTCCTTCTTCTTCTCATTGTTTAATCCTATGTGGCATGAACTGTGAAAGGAAGAGCGTCAAGCCCAAGGAACAGCAATTATGGAAATTCATCATTGAAAGCCAGTGCTTGCTTCGGCATTATGACAGGGTAAATATATAGTGAACATGGGAGAAAAACTATGAGGAAGAAGGGTCAGACTGAATGTTTAAACAGAAAGTAAGGAAAACATCAATGACTAACCCAAGATTTGAATACAAGGAGTAGAAAAATTACATATTGTTACAGGTTATCATGAAATTCTTTAAACACTGAAATATTTTACTACTTGAAAAGTATTTTCATGTATGTGGTGTGTGTGTGTGTGTGTGTGTGTGTGTGTGTGTGTGTGTGTGTGTGTAGATCAGAGGAGGGTATTGGGTCATCTGGAGCTGGATTTATAGGTGGCTGTGAGCTTCCCAAATTTGGGTGATGGAAACTGGACCACTATTCTCAGCAAGAGATGTATGTTCTCTTAACCTTTGAACTATCTCTCCAGCCCCATTGCTTTCCATTTAACTTGAGATTTGTACATTGTCTCAGTTCATAGTGGCAGTTATAAGAAAATATCGTAGATGGAATGACAGATAGCAGAAATTATTTTATTGCCATTTTGGATATTGGTAATTTCAAGATCAAGATGGTGGAAGATTAGGTGTTTGGTGAGGGCTAGCTTCTTCATGGTCATTTTCTTCCTATAATCTCACATCGCAAAAGGAGCCAGAAATGTGCCTGGTGACTCTTTTATAATGTTTCTGCCCTATGACTTACTCACATCACAAAGGCTTTACTTCATCATGCCTTTGTCTGGTGGTGGATTAGCTGTCAAAGTGAATTTTGAGGTATATAAACACTAAGTACATCTCAGACACATAATATCTTAATTACACATAAATGTGTAATTAATAATGAAAAACCTTATTAAGAATGATTCTTGGTTCTCTAAAAATGTTTAACATAAACTTGTGGTGGTGGCGGCACACACCTTTAATCCCAGCACTCTGGAGGCAGAGGCAGATGGATCTCGGTGAGTTCAAAGTCCACCTGGTCTACAGAGTGAGTTCCAGGACAGCCAGGGCTACACATAGAAATATGTCTTGAAAAACAAACAAACACAAAGAATAATTAACATAGGGATCATATTTGGTTTTGGTGTGTAGGACTACTACCCATGGTTGTGGAAATGGCTCCATGTGTAAAAGTGCTTGCCATGCAAGCATGAGGACCTGAGTTGAAACAGAATTCACCCAAAAGCTAGAAGCACTACACAGGCATCTGTAGTCACATCACTCTCTGGAGAAGATTAGAGACAGAAGCAGGAGGCTGAAGGCTAGTTAGCCTTTATACTTCTGTAATAAGAGTTAGGTGTGGCCACTCTCAACACTCATCTGATGGCTAATTCCTCTAGTTTAGGATAATGAAATCAGAAGGAGAGAGGACTCAATTGGAAATGTCCATCACTGAGTTGGATGTTATATTGTGCATCAGGAGAGGAGTCAGGCACACAAAGATCTCAGAAGCACAGTGGCAGCTCTCTGAAGTCTGGGGGTCTTTAGCAGGAGGCTGTATTGCAGAGCTGAGGACCTTCGGACTCCAGTGCTTTGCACTTACATCAGCTGCATAGAGGAACCCACAGCAGGCATGGGGGATGGCCTGTATGATGATTTATTTGGAAACATTTTGGAACAGTAAGTCTGCTTGCCAGCAGTTGGTTAAGAACCCATTGACTTTTCATTCTACCTCCATCATGAAACTTTTCTTCCTTTTGCAAGGCATTTGAGAGGCACGAGAGGTGGGAGGGTAGTTTTGAATTTAGCTCAGGAGAAGCTGAGTCAGGGTTATGATTGGTTTAGAATGAGTAGGGTGTAGTTATTTGGTTCGCAGGCATGTACAGGAATGCATAGCTAGCATGATGATCTGTGTAGAAGGTTCCCTGAGGCCTTGGAGGCTGCTCAGATCCCTGTGACTCTTGTCCTCAGAAGGCAGGAGTCCAGAATGTTCTTCCAAATGATTCTGGTACAAGCTGGAGCTTGTTTCTTTTCTCTACGTACAGTACTGCTTTGAAAGACTCCATCTACTTTGAAGTCACTTTCCTTGAATTCCCTTGACTTTTAGCAAACTTCACCCACATCCAGGTCCCAGAAACCCAGGGTCAAAATCCCCTCTGAGCCAGTCCCTGATGGTTCTGGTGCCTGTCTCTTCCTCCCACTGACCAGCCACTCCTCAGACCTTGAAGTAATTTTGCCCCTTTCCTTCTTTTTACAGTCCATCCTGTGGATAGGAGTTTTTTTATCATGTGTGCAAATTTCAGGATTCTTTGAAGGTGATGAATCAAGGACACTTTGAGTGGTAAGGTGGTGCAGATCTGCCAATGGGCATCAAATAATATTCAAGATACACATGTGAGAACTTAAAATTCATAGGAAACTAAGGAGGGCAGGCTTTACCAGCCATGTGGAAGAGAAAAAGGAAAAGAAAGCAGAAAAGGCAGGGAAGAGATGAAAGAGTAATGGAGGGGGGTGGATGCAAGCCAACTGCATCTTATACTTGAATGGACATGCTGTAATTTAACTCCATGATTTGCATGATTATTATATACCATTACTTATAAAATGCTATTGAAAAATAATTGATAGGGAGCAAACATTCCATTTGAGCTGAACTTTGGATTTTTTCTGTTGATTTAATGACTCTTGTTATCTTTAAATTCACCTTTTGGGGAGATAAGAAGATATGCAGATAGAAATAGAGCATTCAAAGAAATGATAGTGTTATATTAAAAATAATCATGCCCACAGCAGTAACAGGTTTAGGGGAAGAGCTATGTTTTAAGTAGAGTGGTGTGTGTGTGTGTGTGTGTGTGTGTGTGTGTGTGTGTGTGTATGTTTGTGTGCAGAGTCTGGACAAGGGCATCAGTAAGTCCCCTTTACTCTGTATTATTCTTTTGAGGTAGGGTATCTTCCTGAACCTGGAGTTGTCTTTTGTAAACATGTTGGCTTTAATTTGATCTCCACAACTCACATCAAAATACTGGGAAAGGAAGAACATGTCCATTTCAGTATTGGGGAAGTAAAGAATGATGGGCCTATGAGGTTTATTGGCTAGCCATCTTAGCCTGATCTATGAGATCAAGGTTTAGTAAGTGACTGTTCTAAAAATAAAATAAGGTCTTTAGCAAAAGAGGAAGACACTGTGATGACCACTGACCTCCAAACCCAAGAGCACCACTGATAATCGCAATCTTCACTTCCCTTACACATTAGCATATGCACATACAACACAAGCACATACAATGTTTTGAAAAAGAAATTATCCTGTAGAACCTTTCAAATAGTCTGGAAGGCACGAAATGCTCACATGGTGCAAGGCACAGAAGAACTGAACCTAGGACACGAGGATAGCGGGTTCATGCTTCTCATATCATGTTCCCCCTGGGGCACATCTGCCTTAGAAGAGTTGGGAAGATGCTCATGGGATTACCAAAGTTTTATATTTAAATGATAAATAACCTCTTAGCACTAAGTCTCTTGGCATCAGAGCACATAAAGGATAAACTTGACGTTTGGGTCCCACTGAATCCTCAGGATTTTCCACAGCATCTGATTTAACTGGAAGTCTGCAAGAAAATCTTGGCCAAGTTAACAGAGTTAATTCACAGTTACTTCCACCAAATCCAAACAAGTCCTGGTCCCAAGTATTTGGAGAATTCTGGTCTTATACATTAGAATCTGATGACTTGAATGTGGACGCTGACTGAATGCCATCTGAACCTAGGCAAATCTCCACCAATATTAAGCTCACAATCATCAGTATGTATGAAAGATGCATTTGGGGATTTGGGGGGGATTTGTCAGCCTTGAGAACTGCCTTTGTGTCGAGCTGGAAGCAATCATTGTACAGTAATTAAAGCATTTAAAATATCCATGGTGTAATAAGGAAAGATTTTAGCATTTGCCATTTTCTTCACAATGGCTGATATACTGCATTTTTTCTTCTCCTTTTTTCTTTTTTTGTCTTCCCTGTGAATTCATTTATTGCCAATGTTTTTAGTATGACTGTGAGCTTCATTGCATAATTAGTGGTATTCAGTGGCTGCTGTTTAGCCTGAAAGAGCTGTAATTAGTTTTCATTCACGATTGGCGTTTATGAACCATCAGGGTCATTGTCAAAAGGTATAAAGACTATAATTCTATCACCAGGCTTTAAATCCCTAAAAAATAAAAATCTATTTTGCTCATCTTCAGTACTAAAAGAGGACATCATCTACAAATGATAGAATTTTATTCTGCATGGAAAGGCAGGAATATAGGATTGGAGGGAGGGAGAGTACATGTGCCTTCTAGGTGAGGGGTCCCTCTTTGCCCAAGTGGGGAATTGTACTCCCTGGTAACTCGGAGGTGAATTCTAAGTAACCTCGATCATAACTGAACAAATCTCTTGTCTCATGCCTTCTTTTCTAGTTGTACCACCGAAAAGAGACGATCTTAATTGGCTGAAAAAACTGTGGTGAGTTCTATAGTCAAGTCACTCTGAGTTCAAAACCACTTCATATACTTAGTAATCCCTGAGAGTTACTTCCAGATAGAGAAGTAAGCAGTGCTTTTAAATGTTATTTGCAATCTCTACCTCTTTCTGATAGCACCATCAGCTCTTGGGGTTATTAATCTGGGTTGAAAAATTTTAGTTCCAAGCCTTGAAGTCAAATAACCTAGTAGGGCCTGGGTGTTTTGGAAGGCTAAAAAAGGGCAGGTAGGGTTGGTAGTAAATGAGAGAACATATCATGATGCATTTTTGATTAAGACTTGTGAATCCAAAGCGATGGAGATGTTATGTTTCTACCACACACAGGTACTTGTATTCGAGTCTCAGTCCATTCCTTTGTTACAGTCCAGAGAGTTTTTGACTATGTTAATATGTGGACCTGCTAGTGGTGGGTATGTTTATTATCTGATATGTGTGATGTGGAGATGTCATGTGTGCCTGCCCATGTGAATGTGCATGTGTGTGTATACACATTTGCCCTTAGTGGGGGAGAAGAGGAAAAGAACCACCATGCCCACTCCAGAAACCTCCCTGTCTTCAGTGCTCTCTCTGGCTTGCATGTACAAGTAAATAGCTTGAGTAAACAATAAGCATTTTTAAAATTTTTTCCCTCCTGCCCTTCCACTTCCCCACCGTCTCCCCATCCCACCCCCATGCACTCCTCAGGGACTGTGAGGCCTCCCATGGAGGATCATCAAAGTCTATCATTTCACTTGGGGCAGGGCCAAGGACTCCCGCCCCCCATCTAGGCTGAGCAAGGTATCTCTCCATAGGAATGGGCTCCAAAAAGCCAATTCATGCACTAGGGATAAATACTTATTCTACTGCCAGTGGCCCCATAGATGGCCCAAGCTCCCCAACTGTCACCCACATTCAGGGGACCTAGTTCGGTCTTATTCAGGTTCCCTGACTGTCAGCCTGGATTCAGTGAGCTCCCACTTGCTCAGGTCAGCTGTTTCTGTGGGTTTCCCCAATATGGTCTCTCACCGTTGCTCTAGGAGTTTGGCCCAGTACTTAGCTGTGTATCTCTGCTTCTGCTTCTGCTTCCATCAGTTACTGGATGAAGGTTCCAGGAGATCTTATCTGTTTCCTCTTCTGTTGGGGGGGATGTATATCTCTCTTAGGGGCCTCATTGTTTCCTAGTTTCTCTGGGGTTGTAGACTGCAGGCTAGTGATCTTTGCTTTATGTCTAATATCCACTTATGAGTGAGTACATACCATGCTTGTCTTTCTGTGTCTGGGTTACCTCACTCAGGGCTGTTTCTCAGAAAATTGGGAATCGATCTACCTCAAGACCCAGCAATGCCACTCTTAGGCATATATCCAAAGGATATACACTCATACCACAAGGACATTTGTTCAACTATGTTTGTAGCAGCATTACTTGTAATAGCCAGAACCTAGAAGTAACCAAATGTCTCTAAAACTGAAGAATGGATAATGAAAATGTGGTACATATACACAATGGAATACTACTCAGTGATTAAAAAATAAAAATAAAAAATAGTGACATCTTGAAATTTGCAGGCAAATGGATGAAACTACAACAATAAGCATTTTGCCTTCTTTCCAATTTGGAACTTTGTACCATAGCCTTGGTGTCACAGCTGCAGAGAAATTCTTACCTCTTTCTGCTGTAGTTGTGCTGACATATTTATTTTTGTAACTGTTTTAGCCACTAAGTTTGAGTCAATCTGCAAGAACCCCTTTCCATACACATTTTTCCCCATATTAAGTAAAAGACACACTTGGTGTTTCAAACACAGTTGGCTTTACACTTGTTGTAGACTGCTCTTATACATAAGGAAATAGAAATTGGCTGTTGGAGCACATATTTGATTTATTCATGCAAGTGAATGAACTCTTGCAGAGGAACTTTGGACTGAGTTAAAGGCACAGATTGATCATGTGCACATGACTGTGTTGATGAATTTCGAAGTCATGATACTCTGTAAGTCTTTGTTATATGAACTTTTTCTTTTCACTTTTAGTTTTAATTATGTACATTAAAATATGCTCCCAGGCATGGAAGGGTTTTTATTTTCTTTCCTGGATGTGGAGCCCAGAGAGAAGAGAATGTGGGAGTGTTGGGAAATTTTAATTAGGGAAGAGGAGCCAGGAAATCAGAGAAAAGTAACAGAGGAAAAAAAAAAAACAGTCTAGAACACCTTTCTGGCTGGGACTTTTAAAATTGATGTGGCTGAAAACTAAAGAATTTTAATTGTTTATTCAAATGATCTGTCTTTAGGGAAATAGAATTTCTGAAGACCACTGGAGGTTTTGCCAAATGCCCTGATAGAATTCTCATGGGCTGAATGCAGGTAGGTAGTGGGTCTCAACTGTATGCAGTATAAGCTCCCTCTCTTCTCTCCTCATTGCTATCTGTCTCCTTGGACAGTATAACATTACAGTTTTGTGTGAAAGTCAAGAATAATTGAAATGGACATTGTACAAGACCTGGCACATGAATATCTGTGTCCTTTTAATGCTCAAGAATTTGGTTAGTGTATAAATTTGCATAAAGAAAGAGTTTAATCATGGCCTCTTCATAGACGTGTGTAAACTATTTTGATCATGGTCAAACCTCAATTACCCACACTTAAAACCCTCTCTTAGGAGTTCCCTTTCTCTTTCTAATAGTATCACTTCTTACTTTCACATCTTTATTTGCTTTTTAAAATACTGCCTATGTGAGTGAAACCTTGTTGACCAACTTATTATTTTACAACATTCATCTCCATGTGTAAGCATAGTTTATGCAATTTATCTTGTAAGGAACATCTAATTTTGTTTGTTATAATCTGAAAATATAAGAAGCCATTTCAATTCTCTTGCATTAAGATATGACTTAAGCTGGGTAGTGGTGGCACATGACTTTAATCGAAGCACTTGGGAGGCAGAGGCAGGCAAATCTCTTTGAATTTGAAACCAGTCTACAGAGTGAGATCCAGGATGGCCAGGGCTACACAGATAAACCCTGTCTCAAAGAGAGAGGGGGAGTGGTTAATACTATAAAATGTAATATATTTTGGATAAAGTCACCTGAGCTGCTGTACTAGGAAACTTTCTGTTATTGTGATAACATACCACTACAGAAAACAAGCGGGAGAGGAAAGTCCATCATTAGGGCAAACCAGAATAGGAGCTCAAGCAGGGACCTGGAGGCAGGAACGAAAGTAGAGACAGTGAAGGGATGCTGCTCATTGCTTACTTCCTCTGACTTGCTCATCTGCCTTTCTTATACAGCCCAGGCCCAACTGCCTAGGAATTGTACCACCCACAGGGGACTGGGCCTTCTATATAAGCAGAAATCAAGAATATGCCCTACATATGTGCCTATAGGCCAACCCAATGGCGGCAGTTCCTCAACTGAGGTTTCTTTTTTCTACTGTTTCAAGTTGACAACCAAGAACATAAATCCCCTGGATAAGGGGAAAGGGATGAGATCTCCTGAGCAAATTGGGAGCATGGGAGAGGGGAGAGGGATTGGGAGAAAGAGAAGGGGAGAAGAAGAGGGGAAAGGGGGACATGAGGGAGCTGGAAGATCGAGTAGGAGGAAGAATAGAGGAGAGCAAGAAAAGAGATACCATAATAGAGGGAGCCATTATAGGTTTAAAGAGAAATATGGCATTAGGGAAATGTCCAGTGATGTACAAGGATGACCCCAACTGATGATGGGTTTCAATTAGGAGGCTTAGGCAATCTATGGGGCTTCTGGTAGTGGATCAGTATTCGTCCCTAATATAAAATATGAATGTACTTTGGGAGCCCATTCCACAAAGAGGGATACTCTCACAGCCTAGACATACTGGGGAAAGTCTCCAAATGATATGACAGACTTTGAAGTTTCCCCCATGGAAGGCCTCACCCTCCCTGGGGAACAGAAAGTGGATGAGATCAGGGTTGTGGGGGCAGGGGAGGAGGGGATGGAGAGGGAATTGGGATTGACATGTAAAGCAAGATGTTTCTAATTTAAATTAAAAATTGTATTAAAAAAGTTACTTCTACTCCTGACTATGGTTCTACATGGAATTTCAGTGTTTCTCAAAGTTTGACCAGGTTTTGGGACTGTACTCACTGGTCTAGCACCTGACTACAGTGGTAATTTCTGGATAAGTCCCTTTTGATCCCTAACAGAATGGTTTTCTAGAACTTTTTCAGTGATAACATGAAGTGAAAACCCAAGGACCACTTTCTCTATACCACTGTTCTGAGTCTCACTGGGATAAATATTAATTTCTGGGGTTTTTATTTTGGTCTCTCCTTCCTTCCTTGCTTCTTTCATTTGTTTTGTTCTTTCAGTAATTAAAATCAAGGCACATGGATTCTTGAACACTTACACTTTCTTTAACCTCAGCTCACTCCCTCTGCAGCTGCCTTTGGCATTTTTCCCACCTAGGCAGTCTCCCTGGAGGTAATAGCTATTGGTGGGTGACAGTGGTCTGCTATCTTCCAATAACCTGACTCCTTCGTCTCACTTCATTATTTACTATATATGGTCCTTTGGTAAAATTAAAGGCTTTCTCTTCTGTAAAATGGATAATACGTGTACCACCGTTATACAGTACTTAAAGAGAGATCATACAGCAACTTCTGTTTCAGGAGCATTTTCAAAACTGTTGGGAGACAGAAGAAAGAGGAAGCTTAGATGAGCAGAGTGGAGGCTTCTTCAGGGGAATAATTAAGAATTTTAAGGCTATCATGCGCTGTGTGGGGAGGCCTGATCTTAAGGAAAAAGAAAGGAAAAGAAAAAATGGTCAGCAAAAATAAGTCATGGAGTTTGGAATTCCAGTAGCAAACTGAGAAGAGACTAAAATAAGAAACACAGTTCCTCTAGGCTGGGTAGTTCAGTCTTGAATACATGTCCTTTGTGAATCTCTCTATCTTTTTTGACTAGTTAATGTCTAGTCAAGAATACCATCAGAGAAGCAGAACATACCTTCCATAGTTGGGAGTTCTAATCCAAGAATAAAATGACTACACTTACCTAACTTTTATGATCGTTTTTCACATTAATGAGCCTTAGAAGCCAGTTTTGTGGGGCTCTGATTACTGAAAGGGTTTTGTAAGTGTGATGCCATACATCACAGGGAAATATAATAACTCTGCTACAAAGAGGGCTGAAGTAATAAAATTATCATAAACATCGTGATTTAGTTATGGTACAAAACATCCAGTGATTAAAAACTTCATCCCTGCAGCTTCACGATTTAGATTCAATCCACTTACATTTTGCACTATTGCTAATTGTATTGTTTGAGAATTCAATGATATGTAAAATATAAAGGTACCAACCTAAAACTTAACGTATATCTGCTCTAGGATGTCTCCATTTGCTACTTAATTTGAATAAATTTGATGACTGTGGCAAAGTTGCTAAGAAGAATTAGTCTGAAAACATTTGGGACTATTTTCTTTCAAAAACTATGCTTATAATAGAAAAATGCTTAAAGTTACAAAGTTTTATATTCTGGCTTCCCATGGAGTCTAGAATAAAACTTTGCTGTAAATGGCCATGACCCTGAGTAGAGAAATCCTCTGAGTGGGATATTGAAGCTTGGAGACATTAAGTGACTTTCCCAAAGTCATGCACTTTATTAATGGCAGAACCTCTTAGTTCTTAATGTTTTCTGACTCTTTGGGGGAAAGCATGATAAATATTATTTAGGTTTCACATAGGATGGACCTTGGACTTTACTTGTAATGTATGGTTGGTTTCATGTCATAACTATACTAGAAGTCCTTGGAAAATCTGTCTTGGAGATGTCCAAACTTGCCACAGCTTATTAGTGAGAACTCTCCTCATTATTACTAGAGGTATATTGTAAGTTTCAAAATATCCCTAGATTTTAGAGTTTAAATAATGAGGTGTGTTTCAGACTTCCGTAGTATTCTCTGCAGAAATGGTAAATGGTATTAGTGACATTAACCTGTAGGGACTTGAGGTCATGGTGAATGGCTTGCAAATGAAAATTGCAAGTACTGTTATGAAGCTGAGACGTCATTTTTTTTTTACTCCTTGTACAATTGTTATCACCAGTGTTCCAGAAAATTTAATCTCCTGGTTAGCAAGGATGAATGTTTTTATGTCAATATCCACATGCTTTCAGATAGATTGTCCCTACAGCTTGTACTCTGCACCTGTTAAATTCCAATGTTCCTACTAGTCCTGCCTTCTGTTACCATACCCAAATGAAATGAATGGGTTGACAGAAAGGATTACACTAGTGGACTATGACACAACAACAGTCAGCTCTGATGAGCATGTTCTTTAATTTCGTGTCTCTGTTAAAATGTAGTATGTGGTGTCTGAGAAGAGTAAGAAAAACATGGTGCGGGAGGAGTGGTTTTAAAAATCCAAGTTTGTGAAGACGCAATGTTATCATTGAAGAAATTGAACACATTTGATCATCATAAAATATATCAATTCATTTTCTCATTTCTATGACTAAAATACCTGACAAAAGCAACTGAAGGATAGAAAGCTTTTGTTTGGCTTATAGTCTGAGGGGAGACAATCCACCTGGAAGGGCAGGCACCTGGCAGCAGTATGAGGCAACTGCTTATGCTGCCTTTGCAGTCAGGAAGAACAGATCAACATATCCTGGTCCCCCCTCCTCTTTCTCCTTTTTACTCAGCCTGGGGCTCACAATTGGGGTGGCTCATCTCTCTTCAGTTACACTTTTCTGGAAGTACTCTCAGAGAGACAAGTAAGGAAGTGTTTCCATGGTGATTGTAAATCCCCTTAAGTTGAGCGTGAAGATTAACTATCATAGAAAGTTTGAGATTTTTTTTTAAATATAAGTTTGTAAGGGAAATTAATGCAAAGTTCAAAGTGAGCTATGTGAAATCCAAGGCCTACTCCAAATGCTTCTAGCATTTTAAGTGTCAAAGATAAGATATTCTTCTGCCCTTTAGTGTGCCTTAGACATTTTTGTTTTCAAAGTCTGGCCTCTTAACCACCACAAGCATTAGGGGAATGTGTGCCAGCCTCCTCTTAAGAGTTTAAGGTGGATGATGGCTGACAATGGGCTCTGCCTGGGGCTACTGTCTTCTCAAAGGAGCCAACTAGTCTAGGTTTTAACATTGCCATCTTCTGTCTCATTTGCCATGACAGAACTGTGCCAGTTTTCAATGAATTCTTTTGATTTAGGGCTTCCCTCTCACAGAGATGGCAATGCGGAATGTCACCATGATCATGAAGGATTATTAGTAGTTTTATGTAAGCTTTATTAATCATCCACCTTCTGGCCCAGTCTCCTAAGGCTTGTCTCAGAATCCCAGCGAGAGGATGCTGTTTAGGAAGTGTGATACAAAGAAGGCACATCCACAAGAAACTAGCCCCATGGCCACATGGTGCTGTTGCCCAATAATAGAGTTCAACTTTAAGAACTCAGGGCTAAAGAGAGAACAGCTACAACTATGCCCTCAGAATAGTTTGGGCTCAGCCAAGGGAACTGCTTATGAAGGGAAGTGATAGCTGATACCAGTCTGTGATTTTACACGTAAGAGGTCAGAATAAGTAGTGGAACACACAAGAAATCAGGAAAAAAGTGGTAGTTAGGATGTAGTCAAAATCAATAGAAAACTCTGATGTCCTCCTTGAATAGTTGAAGAAAGTTTCCCAATGGCCTCTCTCTGTAAGGCCAGGCAGGAGCTGTTGCTCTTTGCTCAGTTAGGTATGCCACTCCTGTTAAACTGATTGGTAACAGGGGCTACTTGGTCATGCACAGTTGGTTGTAGAGACTTAATGGCTCTACGATTTTGGATTCTATTTATTATTGTTATTACTATTATAACATTTCTGACCCAATAATAATATTTTCTTATGGTAAGGGTACACTATCATTATAAAACAAGTCTAATTGATAGACATCAATGAAATAAAGCTGGACAATAGAAACTTACAAAAGTCCTTAAAAATAATCTGTATAAATATTTGCCTGTAGAGTCCACCTTGAAGTTGGAACAGAATGTTCTTAAATAAACAAATTCTGGGACATTTTGCAGAGTTTGCTTTTAGATATTATTTGATGCCAAAGGATATTCTTATCATTTGCATATCAGAGTGTTTTATTTTATTTTTGGATGGGAAGCAGCTTCTGTGATCAGAAGATCTTCACAGCACACATTCAGTTCAGAACTCTACCAACAAAACTTTTCTTAATATTTTACTTCCTTGAACAAAGATCATGACTCCTTTACTAATCTTCAAACAGTACAGTGGCCTCTCTTCAATAGATGTTATTAGTCTTTTTTTCATAAAACAGTTTGAAGTTTGTTAACTTAGTAAGTTCCCGGACCATTCGGATGTCACAAGGCCCTTTCCCCCCTGTGGACCACAAAGCAGTTTTTAGACGGGGTGGGGTTAGCCTTGCCCTCATATCAAAGAGAGCCATGCAATTGATGTAGGAAGACTCAGTTGTGGGAGATGCCTGACTTCTGGCTGGTAGTTTCATTTTATATTGCAACCTCTAGTAAATTATAGAATTCATCATTTCAGTTTTGGATCTTCAAGCTTCTTCCTTCTCACCCCCAAATCTTGAGGCCAATAGATCATAAGCTTTTGAATAAGTATCTGTATGTAACTGCATGTGGGCATGTAGGATGATCTGAATAACTCTTAGAAGCAACATTCAGTGTGTGTCCTCCCTACCTCTATGATTCATTGTTTAAAGATTAAAAATTCACAAATGATATAAAAAGCTTTGTGAGGCCATTATGGCCAGTCTCAGAGCGCTAAACCATCTGTTCCACTCTCTAAAATTTCAGAAAAATTTAGATGGCATGTTTGTAGGAAAGCCCTGTTACTGAAACCCATGACAAAGGTTTACACTGATGCCTCCTAGTAAACCAAATTTAGTGTGTTTTATGGCCCAGAAAATGATCGTAGTCAGGGAAACCAGTTTTGTAAATGCCTTAGAAATTAAAGGAACAATTCCCAATTCAAATGTTGTTCACAGTTCCAATGTTCTCAGTAAAACCCAGCACCACCCATTCCCAGGAAACTTGAAAGACCTTATAAAACACTCAGTTACCACTCCTCTCAGATGCATTCGGTAACATTCTGCTTAAAACCAGAATCAAGATTATGGGATGGAAATTCTACCCTTTGAGAGAGTATGCCCTCTCAAACATAATACAACATTTGAACAGTTAAACAGCAGCAGATAGCACCTGTCATTTTGAGATCTCAATTATTCTCATATTCATATGACTCCAGGTTTGCAACCTCTTTGGGATGCAATGGTTGAATTATTTCATTAATGAGTAAAACAGTAGCATCACAGGCAAACTCATTGAGTACTTGCAACTCAGTGAACACTTCACCTGGCTAAAGTGTCTTTCTTTGTTCCCAGAGCAACCTTCAATAATAATTGCTACCATCCATATTACCTAGAAACTTATGCCCACAGAAGCCCACCTAGGTAGCCTGCTCAAGACCACAGAATTCTGTCATGCAGAATTAAGTAGAAGCATTTTGCTCTACAGTCTCAAGTGTTCACTGCTATCCCATTTGGGTCATATATTCTCTTAATAAACAGTGATTAAACAACTTTTCCTTGCTTCTGAGCCTTGTAGTTTATTGGGGTAAAAGCAGATGTGGTGGTAAACAAATACATAAGCATATGCTAAGATTGGAACTGTGACAAAGAGAATCACAGTCTTCCTTATTTGCAGAGGATATATGCGAAGACCTCCGGGTGGTGATGAAATAGTAGGTAATATGTACATGGTGTGTGTGTGTGTGTGTGTGTGTGTGTGTGTGTGTGTGTGTGTGTGTGTGTGTGTGTGTATAAGTTCCTTATGTATGGTATGATACTAACAACAACATGTAATAAAATATAATTACTAACAAAGTATCAGGATAGGTCCTTATTAAGTAAAATAAGGGTCCATGGAGCAGAAGCATGACTGCATAACAGTTGAACTGGCAACCTTCTAAGAGATCCATCATTAAGGTTGTGTACTCAGCTTGGATACCCTGGACAGATTAATGATTCACACTCTGAAAAAGACACAGCATCTACAGCATGGGACTTTTTATCACAGCATACAATGCCACAAAATTCAAGTCTTATGAATGGCTTTATTATAGAACTTCTTACCTAATATTTAGAATTTTTGACCTCTGAACCTTGATACCACAAAAAGCAAAACTGTAGATATGGACACTTCTGTGAAATGGTAGGATCAGATGTTATTCTGAAAATGGTTGTCCAGGGAGGCATTTCTGATGGGTAAGATCTGTGCCATGAATGGAATGAAGAAGGATGTATGAGCATTTGACAGAACAGCTAGTACAGAGGTAGAAGGAATGGTAAATAGACATGTTTGAAGATCAGAAAGAAGCCAGAGCAACTGGAGAATAGTGACCAAGAAGTAAGGGGTGAAGAGAAGCAGAGAAGAGAGACATGGGAAGCAGCTCATCTGCCATGGTGTGCTGTAGTTCATAAATAGATCCTTGGAAAAAGGGTTCATGAAGCATCATAGATAAGATGAAGAAGCCCAATGTACATTATTCAAGATTACCAGGATCATTCAGTGGATTCTGTTGAGGGTTACAGATATGACCCTCTTCCACAGGAGATTATTTACTTAGTTGGCTTTTTTAAATATTTATTTTTGTTTTTAAAACAATCTTATTTACATACCGATCCCTGCTCCTTCTCCCTCCCTTCTTCCCCCCACTTCCCCTATGCTCTTCCCACCCCACCCCATATCTACTCCTCAGAGAAGGTGAGGCCTAACCCTAACCCTAATTCTAACTCTAACTCTAACCCTAACCCTAAGACTAACCCTAATTCTAACTCTAACTCTAACCCTAACCCTAAGACTAACCCTAAGACTAACCCTAACCCTAACCCTAACCCTAACCCTAACCCTAACCCTAACCCTAACCCTAACCCATAGGGAATCATCAAAGTCTATCACATCATTTGGGGCATGACTAAGGCTCTCCCCACTGTATATAGGCTGAGCAAGGTATCCCTCCTAAGGTAATGAACTCCAAAAGGCCAGTTCATGCACTAGGGATAAATACTGGTTCCACCACCAGTGGCCCCATAAACTGTCCAAACCCCTCTCCACCAACTATCACCGGTATTCAGGGGGCCTAGTTCGGTCTTATGCAGGTTCCCCAGCTGTCAGTCTGGAGTCAGTGAGCTCCCACTTGCTCAGTTCAGCTGTTCCTGTGGGTTTCTGTACATGGTCTTGATTCCTTTGCTCATATTATCACTCCAGCCTCTCTACTACTAGACTCCAGGTATTCCGCCTAGTGCTTAGCTATGGATCTCTGCATCTGCTTCCATCAACTACTGGATGAAGGTTCTATTATGACAATTAAGGTAGTCATCAAACTGGTTATAGGGGAAGGTTGATTCAGGTTCCATCTCCACTAATGCTTAGATTCTTAATTGGGGTCATCCTGTGTGTTCCTAGGAATTTCCCTAGTGCCAGGTTTCTTGGTAACCCTACAATGGCTCCCTCTATCAAGGTATCTCTTGTTCTCCTTCTCTGTTTTTTTCCCAATTCAACCTTCCAGATCCCTCATTTTCTCCTATTCCTTCCCTTTCTTCCTCCCCAATCTCCTACCACTCTCCCTCCTTCTCCCCATGCCCCCAAATTACTCAGGAAATCTTGTCTATTTCCCCTTCTGGGGGATCCATGTATGTCTCTCTTAGGGTCCTCTTTGTTTCCTGGCTTCTCTGGGTTTGTGGACTGTAAGCTGGTTATCCTTTGCTTTATGTCTAATATCCACTTATGAGTGAGTCTTTCTGTGTCTGGGTTACTTCACTCAGGATGGTTTCTTCTAGGTCCATCCATTTACCTGCAAATCTCAAGATTTAAATTTTTTTTAACTGCTGAGTAGTACTCCATTGTGTAAATGTATCAAATTTTCTTTATCTAGTCTTTGGTTGAGGGGCATCTAGGTTGCTTCCAGGTTCTGGCTATTACAGATAATGCTGCTATGAACATAGTTGAACAGATGTCCTTATATATCCTTTGGGTATATGACAAAGAGTGGCATTGCTGGGTCTTGAGGTAGATTGATTCCCAACTTTCTGAGAACCACCATACTGATTTCCAAAGAGGTTGTACAAATTTGCACTCCCACCAGCAATGGAGGAGTGTCCCCCTTTCTCCACATCCTTTCCAGAATAAGCTGTCATCAGTGGTTTTGATTTTAGCCAATCTGATAGATGTAAGATGGTTTATCAGAATTGCTTTGACTTTCATTTCCCCGATGACTAAGGATGTTGACCAATTCCTTAAGTGCCTTTTGGCCATTTGAGATTCCTTTGTAGAGAATTCTCTATTTAGATCTGTACCCCATTTTTTCTTTTTTTTTGTATAACTTTTTAATTTTTATAATTGTAATTAGACCAGTTTTAAATTAGAAGCAAGCTTCTTTTACATGTCAATCCCAGTTCCTTCTCCCTCCTCTCCTCCCCTGCCCCCCACCGAACCCTATCCCAAACCCTTTCTGCTCCCCAGGGAAGGTGAGGCCTTCCATGGGGGATCTACAACATTAGTCATATCATTTGGAGCAGGGCCTAGCCCCTCCCCCATGTGTCTAGGCTCAGAGAGTATCCCTCTATGTGGAGTGGGCTCCCAAAGTCCATTCGTGTACTAGGGATAAATACTGATCCACTACCAGAGGTCCCATAGATTGTCCAGAACTCCAAACTGACATCCTCATTCAGGGGTTCTGGAACAGTCCTATGCTGGTTTCCTAGCTATCATTCTGGGGTCCATGAGCAACCCCTTGTTCAGGACAGCTATTTCTGTGGGTTTCTACCCCATTTTTAATTGAATTATTTGTTGTTTTGGTGGCTAGCTTCTTGAGTTCTTTATATATCTTGGGGATCAGCCCTCTGTCAAATGTGTGGTTGGTGAATATCTTTTCCCATTCTGTAGGCTGCTGTTTTATCTTGTTGACTGCATTCTTTGCTTTACAGAAGCTTCTCAGTTTCAGGTGACTCCATTTATTAATTGTTGATTTCATTGTTTGTCCCACAAAGTGGTTTCCTGTGCCATTGTGTAAAGCATACTCTCTACTTTTTCTTCTAAGAGGTTCAGTGTGGCTGGATTTATATTGAGCTCTTTGATCCATTTGGACCTAATTGGGATAGATATGGATCTATTTTCATCCTTTCATATGCCAGTATCCAGTTACACCAGCACAAATTGTTGAAAATGCTTTCTTTTTTCCATTGTAAAATTTTAGCTTCTTTGTTAAAAATCAGGTGTTTATATGTATGAGGATTAACATCCGGGTCTTTGATTTGATTCCATTGGTTCACCTGTCTGTTTTTATAACAATACCAAGCTGTTTTCATTACTATAGCTCTATAATAGAACTTGAAGTCAGGGATGGTGACGCCTCTGGAAGTTCCTTTGTTATACAGGATTGTTTTGGCTATCAGGGCTTTTGTTTTTCCATATAAAGTTGAGTATTTTTCTTTTGAGGTCTGTGAAATTGTGCTGAGATTTTGATTGTGATTGCATTGAATCTGTAGATTGCTTTTGGTAAGATTGCCATTTTTACTATGTTGATCCTACCTATCCAAGAACATTGGAGATTTTCCCATTTTCTGATGTCTTCTTTAATTTCTTTCTTTGAAGACTTAAAGTTCTTGTCATACAGGTTTTACTTGTTTGGTTAGAGTTATCCCAAGATATTTTATGTTGTTTGTGGCTATTGTGAAGGGTGGTGTTTCTCTGATTTCTTTCTCAACCTCTTTATCATCTATATACAGGAGGATCACTGTTTTTTGTTGTTGTTGTTGTTGTTGTTGTTAATCTTGTATCCTGCCACATTAATGAAGGTGTTTATCAGCTGTAGTTCTCTGGTAGAATTTTTTGGGCCACTTATGGAAACTATCATATCATCTGCAAATACTGAAAGTTTGACTTCTTCCTTTCCAATTTGTATCCCTTTGATCTCC
This sequence comes from Cricetulus griseus, assembly GCF_003668045.3. NCBI lineage: Eukaryota > Metazoa > Chordata > Mammalia > Rodentia > Cricetidae > Cricetulus > Cricetulus griseus. The sequence goes on from NW_023276806.1 coordinate 100,834,144, forward strand.
TTTTGTTGTCTTATTGCTGTAGCTAGAACTTCAAGTACAATATTGAATAGATATGGAGATATGGGACAGCCTTGTCTTGTTCCTGAATTTATTGGAATCACTTTGAGTTTCTCTCCATTTATTTTGATGTTGGCTGTTGGCTTGCTGTAACGTTTAAGTATTTTGGTTGAGTAAACTGCACAAAGGGAATTTCCTGGGGAAAATTGTTTGAGACTGTCTTGGTTTTGGTGACAAATGTCCCACATTTTCTACCTATAGCAAGTAGTATAGTTGGTCACCTTTTAACAGTTACCAAATTATTTCCTAGACAATGATTGGTAATGAAGGAAACACAGTGTTGTACTGTCTTGACACTACTAATTCCCCTGTTGGGGCATCACTATATACATTATTAGGTAGAGAAATGATAGAGTGAAAACAGATTTGCAAGTATTGAAATTGGGTTTTTTTTGTTACTGACAAAATGCCTAACAGAAGCAAAATAAGAAGGAAGACAATTTTGTCTCACAGTTTCCGAATTTTCAGGTTTCTGGCTTTGTTAATTATGGGTCCATGGTAAGATAGAGTGTGATTATGGAAGGAGACTGTTTCAGAGCCTACCCTCCTCCTGTGGATGGGAAACTGATGGAGAAGAAGGAACCAGGGCACATGTACTGCCCTCAAAAGCACCCCCAGCCTCTCATTGTTTACTTTCTGAACTAGACACTATCTTTTAATATTTCTGACATCTCAAAAAATGACAGCACTGGTTGTGGACCAAGCATTCACTAGGACAGTCCATGGGGAAATTTCATATTTATACTCAACAGCCAGTTTCCTTTATGCTTATAAAAATAATCTTTAGGACCTTTTCTGTTGTGAAAGCTCTAAATAACAAAGAGCATGTGTGCTATCAGCAATGTATCTCTAAACACAGTTTTTCATTCTGAAAAACAACACATTTTTCCTCAATTTGCAATGAAACAAAAAGCAAAAAAATGAAGGTAACAAATAATTAACAGGTAAATGAGAAAAACTGGATTGGGTCTATGAAAACATTTGCTTCAATTTAAAAACGTTCCTGCTGTTTAAGAAGCAAACAGACTATAAGTAGATTCAAACACATAGCAATAAACCAATGTTCTCTAGGAACTAACAAAAAGCATTCTGAATTTGAACATTACATCAAAATGACAAATTAAATATACTATCAAACAAATACTATTGAACAAATAACTATGGATGAAGAAAAATGCCCATGATGTGATATTAACTGAAAAGGTAAGCTAGCTTTTGCTAAACAGCAAGAAGAACTGTGTGTGCTAGTACACCTGCATTCCCACCTCTCGTGATAGAGAAGCAGGAGGACCATGAGTTCAAGAACAACCTGGGCTACATAGCAAGACTTCCGTTCCAAAGTAAAAAATGGAAAAATGAAAAAGTAACATAATGTTTTAGCTATTGTTGATTTTGTGCAGTTGGGGGATTTTTCCCCCTGCCTTTTAAAACTTTATACTTTCTAATATACTCTACAATATGTCCCTATTGTTTTCAAAATCTGGAAGATAAAATTAAGAAAACAGTTGTAGAAACAATTTTGTTTCCCTGTTGGGACTTCCAAAATGCAAATTACTGTTTCAGAAGTTAGGAATTATCAAGTTGTAGATGAAAAAATCACTCCCACCCCAAATGCTCAAGACAGAACTCCTAACACAGATGGGGAGGATGGGAATATTCTGGCTTCATATTGATGTGGGATTAAAATGGAGGAAATAAAAGTCACCATTTTAGTAGAGAAAAACATAAAGGAGCTGGAAGATAAATTTTGATAATAAAAGTTATTTCACAGTAAACTTTCAACCACTCCTTTGGCAGATCAAAGGAAGAGAAATTTAGAAGTTACTTGCTCCAAGTGGAGACTCAGTGAGTGACCCCGTGGCATGTGAAATTAGTGATTCCTTTGCCTGAAGGCTTTGGGATTTAAACTTACATTGTCGCTTTCTTCTTTAACTTGCTATTTGTTGTTATGTTTAAATATCAGACCCCATCTATACTGACCCCTCTTTCCCTCCTCCCCTCCCTCTATTCCTCCTTCCTTCTCTCCCTCCTTCCCTCTGTCTCTGAACTTTCCATTCCCTTCTCCTTTTAATTCTCCCTCCCTCTTGTTCTCCCCTCCCTTTTACCCTTCAATTTATTCCCACTTTCACTTACTGGGTGGAATTTCCTCATTAAAATCTTGAAGAAGCCATAAAACACACTGTTATTTTAAATTACTTCATCTTCATACATTTCATGTTCGCTGCCTTGCTGAGTCCCATAAGTAACTTGTGAATTACACTAGATTAGTATCATTTCATGTTTTTAAAGACAGAAAGCTGTGGCAAAGCCCATCTGCAATATCATAGTGCTATTTATCATAGTCAGGACCATTGCCCCTGGAACAGTTCTCCTTTTTATATCACACTGTGTTTGGGGTGTGATTCCCAAAGGCACAGAAGCAAAATGCAACAAGGTGATGGTTCATTTAAAATAAAGCAGGACAGATACTCATAAAGCTTGTGTATAAATATGATAATAAATGAGGATATTTAATTTTGTTAAAAGTTGTGGTTGTATCTACTTAGTCTATTTTGTAGAGATTTACATACAGTTATGAAGTTTTGATATTAGTTCAAAACTTTCCAGGGCATAAATTTTTACATCTTTTCCTGGAATGACATTACCTCCTTCTTTTGATTTTCATTCATTAATACATGAACCACTATTTAAAAAGAATAATCATAACAAATATACATGCTTTCTTTCCATTTCCTCCCCCTCCCATCTTCCCTCCCTTCCTTTCTTTCTTTGTCAAGGTTCTGGTACATAGTCAAAGCTGGCCTCAAACTCATGTTCCCTCTGCCTCTGCCTCCCTAGTGCTGGGATTAAAAATCTGCGTCATCACTTTTGACTATAACAATGCTTCATAAGAGTCACCACGACAGTCCCTGGGAGGAGGCATTTTAAGGTGATCTCTTCAAAGCATCTTGGGCAAAGATGGAGAAGGGTGCAATTGATGCCTTTCTATGTGTCTCTATACGGAAGGAAAAGGAAGCAGTGATCAGTAATAATCCAGAGGTGACAAGTCACCTTCCAACTCAGGGTAATTTCCTTAGTTTTGGGGACTGTCACTGATTTTGTCTGGCAATAGCATCTTTACTCCTGGGAAAACTACCTTTTCCCCCTGACATGGCCATTTCTCCTCAATGAAGTAGCTGATTTCATTTGATTGGGAAGATCTGCAAAACAAAGTCACAAAATAGTTTCACTCTTGTCTCCTTCTGTCTTTTTAAATACAGACTAAGATTGGTCTTTCTCATGTCTAGGTGCAAAGACAGGGAAGCTTAGTGGCTTCTGTGATCACTTCTAGGTAGTTAAGTTCAAGTCAATGAAAACGACCTCCATTTAGAAATTTAACTATCAGTAGCTCATGTTGCCAACTTGTGTTTAAAGTTGAGGTTTCCTTCTATCTGACACTGTGGGTCCCTGAGTGAGCATGAACTTGTCATCAAACCTTCCATTCCTCTGGCCAACTGAATGTTCTGGATCATCTATAGTTGGGGCAACAGGGAAAAGGGATGAGAGAGGCTTCATAAGACAGTGCATTGCTGCTCTGGGAGTGGCTGTCTAGCATGATGCTAGTTGTTCACAGCTGACAAGATGACAAATGTTGATGGCTGACTTTTCTAGGGGCTTCTGTGACTTTTTCACCCTTCCCTGTAAGCACATGAGCAGAGGTCAGTGACTCTTTGCTGTGTGGTTGGTAAATGTATCTTGCATTAGCAGGATACTCTCTTACTTCTCTGTGGCATGCAATAAATTTCACCAATAGGAGACAAAGAAACAGACCTTCATGTCATGTTGGTCAAACATTCTGAGGAACCAGTTTCACCATTAACAAACATTGGGTGGAATAAAGAACATGAAAATAACAACAAAATAATATTGAGATTGCAAGTAGACAGAATCAGAAACAATGAGATTAAAGTTATTTACGGTAGGAAAAGGCAAAACAGGAGTGAAAAATAATATAAAGGAAGAAGCTATGTGTCTAAAAGCAAAGGGAGTATGTGTTGGCCATTAGGAGGCCATCTGTCAGACTGCCACAATATAAAAGAGGAGGTGGTCCCAGTTTGCTTCATTAGTGGTTAGGTGAAAAAAATGACATAGCATCTCATGAACCAGAAGGATTAAAAGGATCCAGTGTCTTTGCCCAGTTTCGAAGATTAAACAAGGAAGAAGTAGAAACAACAGACGCTGGTACTTGCTTTAAGAGAAGCTTTATGTGCTTATTTTAAAAGGATGGAAGTGTAAGTTATAAGTATATATTAAAAGGTTGAAATGAAGATTTAAGTTAAAGACAATAAGACCATTAATATGCCTCTTAAATACTAGTTGGCTATTAGGAACTTGTTTAATTAGATTCAATAGCCACTAAAGCCACCATGTCTATCTGTTAAGTTAAACATTAGTAATTTTGCTTGTTATAGAAAATATAGTTACACTATTTTAACACAGTGGGAAAGCTACAAATACGTAACAGTGATTTATGTTTGCTGAGTGTTTGGAACAAAATCAGCCTCTGTTCTGTAGACTCTGATCTTAGTGTCCCTCATTCTCAGAGGCTGCTGCATTAGTGTTCCTGAGTCCTCAGTCACAGTTTGGGTAACTGAGTCCTGGAGAGTCTTATTAACCTGTTTGGGATCACACAGCTGGTCAGTGGTGTGACTCCTTGGTACTGACCAAGGAGTCACTTGGTGATACCAGTCATTAAAACAATATCCAGCTGTCTTGGGCAAACCTGGTGTTGGCAGTCATATCAGCTGGAGGCTGATGAGCTAATTTTCAGCTCAGACCTCTGTGTGGTCTTTGTCATGCTGGTAGAAGGAGGCTTATAGAAAATACCACAAGAGAGAGGTCTGTCACAAGCCCTGTGTCACGCACGCATTGATTTCACTTCTGCAGCCAGATCAAGGAAAGGAAACATGCCAGTAGGGCTTCTGAAGTCTTGACCTTCTTTGCTCTTTCTAGATCTCCTATATTTAATTCTTTGTCACCTGCCATCTCTCAGATCTGCATGACCTTTGTACACTACCTGAAGTGCTCTCTCCCCTGCCCCCTCTCTCTCCCTCTCTGTTTGTTTTGTATGTGTGTGTGCATATGGAGGCAAAAGTCAACTTTCTCTAAAAGTATCATGCTTCAGGAGCTAGTCACCTTGTTTTGTTGAGACAGAGTGTATCATGATTAGACTAAACAGGCTTGCTAGTGAACTCCAGCGATCTACCTGACTCCATATCTCAGGGGCAGGGATTATAAGCGTTTGCCACCATGCCAGGTCTTTTCATGTGCATGGTAGGGATTGAACTCTGCCCTAATTGACTGCTTTACTGACTGAGCTATCTTGGAAGCCCCAGAATGATCTTTCTGAGCTTCTTACATCATCACATCTCTTACCTTCTCTTTTGCTTGTGGACTAGAGTAGAGGTGGACAAGACTCTCTGGTTCTTCAGAACATAGGCGAGTGCTTACAGATGACAGGAAATGTACATCAAGACCACCTGGAAACTTGTGCCTGTAATGTTGTATTATAGTAATAATTTTGGGGAATGGTGAATGGCAAAAGCTTCAAAATAATAACCCAGGGCCTTGAGAGATGGCTCAGTGGTAAAGTGTTTGCTGTGTAAACATGAGGACTTGAGTTTGGATCCCCTACATGCATGTAAAAAGTTAGGCACAGTGGTGGGTACCTGTAACAATACTGCTTGAGAAGGTGCCATAGACAGACAGCTTCTAAGGGTTTACTAGCTAGCCAGTTCAGCAGATATAATGAGTCCCAGCTTCAGTGAGAGATCATGTCTAAAACACACACACACACAAGCAACTCTCTAACAAACCTACACACAACCAAAACTTAGAAAATAACAACCAGCTCTGAAAGGACCACTCTGCTAAAAAAAATTACTGCTTGTCAAAACTGCACTTAGCAAATATAGCCCATTGCAGCAATTTATTTTCTACAACAGTTAATAAACTCATTGTCTCTTACTAATGAATATATAACAAACTTATTACTATAAATTCTTGCCCATATGCCAAATTGCTTTTTCTTCATGCCTTTGTCATTTTCTCTAAGTTTTAAAGGTTGAATTTAATATTCCATATGGTTCAATAATGCTTCTAAGACCAGCCCACCCCCAGAAATTGTCTACCAATCAAATTCTAAATAATCAAAGCATCACCATTTCTTTATCCTTCATGGACTGAATTTTGGATAAGATGCTTAGGTTAAAAACTGCATCTTTTGTACCTTGGTGTGGTGCCCACCACATTGGCACAGTTTTCTGATTATACATCACTAAACTCTTATGAGCCTTTATCCTGAACATATACTTTTAAGGGAATCCTTATGCATGTGGGAGTTGAAAGTCTGGAGGAGCTACAACAAGACCTTTATGTAGGCTACTCAGTCAAACAAATGCAACTGAAATGAAGCCCACAATTCTAGAAATAACACAGTGGATGACACCAGTAAGTTAAACCAGATGGCATGTTTGATAGTGCCCTATGTTGTGTCAGGGACTCTGTAGTCACCCTTTGAAAAGCCATCCCATCCTTAATATTGAAGTGGGAAGGAGGCTCTTTGATTCTGATCCATATGTTTTTAGTGTGTCATTAGCCTATTTCTTTTGAGATACTCTGCCTTACAATGAAAAATAGATGATTCTTAAATTACCCTTCCATTGACCTAAGGGTTCTTAGGTTTTAGACTTTCATTAACTTAAATAACTGATTGTATTTGCTGGTAGACTAGTTTGCCTTAGAAATGATGAAGGTTGCATAGTATATTGTGTGATGTACTTTTTACACCATGGTGTATGGATAGTCAGGTAGTCCATTTATTACCAGGTATGTTAAAGACAATCTCATGTAAGGGGTGAGATTTTCTTTTTTTTCCTTTTAATTAGAAAGAAAATTATTTTACATGTCAATCTCAGTTCCCTTTCCCGCTCATCCTCCCCTGACCCCACAACTAACACCCTACCTATCCCATACCCATGCTCTCAAGGGAGGGTGAGGCCTTCCATAGGGGGTCTTCAGTGTCTGTCTTATTCTTTGGGATAGGGGCCAACCCCTTTGTGTCTAGACTCAGGGAGTATCCCTCCATGTGGGATGGGCTCCTAAAGTCCATTCCTATGCTAGGGATAAGTACTGATCCACTACAAGAGGTCCCATAGATTATCAATGTCTCCTCACTGACACCCACATTCAGGGGGTCTGGATCAGTCCCATTCTGTTTTCCCACATATCAGTCTGGGGACCAACAGCTCTCCTTTGTTCAGGTCAGCAGTTTCTGTGGGTTTCACCAGCCTGGTGTGGACCCCTTTGAAGGGGTGAGATTTTCTAGTCTGGTTTTTAATTTCTTCAGCAGATGAAGTTAAAGGACTCAAACAAAGTTGCCAATAGAAGAAAAATGGCTACATGCTCGTAGCCTATTTGACTGAGCCTCAGCCCACGAGCTTTGTATGTGCATCAATGTAGTTGTCTGTAGAATCCCTATGTGTTAGACGCCCTCGGAACTGGCGGTAAAGGCAGTTGTGAGCCAGCAGAGGTGGGTACCGGGTACAGAATTCAGATTCACTGCAAACTCAGGAGGTACTCTTAAATGCTGAGTCATTTCTCCAGCTCTGCTCTGTGCACTTTAACAACCATCTTATTAGCTTCATGGGGAAATTTAAACTTAAATTAGTTCAAATTCTTCAGTCAGAGTATCCATGCCTCCCATACTTGGTGCTGATGTGAAGCTAATGGCCATTGCCCTGGCTGTGTAGTTATCGAGTGTTTTCAACATTGCAGGGAGTTAAGAGGACTTGTCCTGGAGTACTGAAGAACCTGTTATCCTATTTATGCTCTCACTATTACCCAGGAAAGTAGCTTTCAAACTTGTGATCCTTTTCTTAGGGGCTTGAGTGTCTGGTAAACATTGATTAGTGGCTGAATTTCAAAGCAAAAGCTGATTCACAGGTGGAGAGGAACACAGAGTTCTAGTGTGTGCTTGCACACACAATAGATAATGGTGCTGTAGATAACGGTAATGTACTGTGCATTTCACCAGGTTAGAAGGAGCCAGAATGTTATCACAGTAAATAGTTAAGCAATGAGCAGATGGTTGTGTTTACCCTGTGTAATGTAGATATTTATTGTAGCATCACCTTCATCTCTTTGCTAAGAATTTCTACAGATGTTTTATCTCCCTTCCTTCCTCAGGCTGGTAAACCCACACATACTAGGGGTTCACTTACATTTTTTAAACAATCTTTCCTTTGCAAAAAGTCTTTTTCAGCTCCCTAGATAAAGAGGAAGCTGCTTACATCTGGCTAGGGCCTATGCCATAGCCTCTGGGAATCTGCTGGGGTTCAAAGATGAAGTGACCAAGGGCAAAAGCTTTCTGCATTACATTATCACCTGTCACTACCTCTTACATTCTTGGTAAGAACAAGGTGGCCCTATCCACTCAGGGCAGGACCTTGAGCACCAGCCAGATGCCCAGAAGCTTGCTTGACCTCATTAAAATTGAGCGATCATGTTAATGTTTGGGTTTGAGGCCAAATCTCTTAAAGCTGTTTAAAGTTTCTGAGAATGTTATCACACAGGAGATTTGCCTTGTGATCTTTTCTTTGTATTTTCCAGAATATCAACTTGAATGGAAATAGACCAAGTGGGAGTTAGATCTATACTGGGATTAAATGCAAAATTTATTTGCTACAGAAAACTACGTTCAGTACTTGGCTAGTTACCTTCTTTTTATTTTTAGCTCTTTAACTCTCTCTAGAAAATAGAATACTTATTCATTATAGTTAGGTGAAACTTATAAGCTACAAAACTGAAGTACTAACTGGCAAGGATGACAAATCATGATGCCTGGTGTTTGTTTTCAAGCAGTAGAGTTGGGGTCCTGGCAACTTCTATCTACTCCGTGCTCTGCTGACTCACAGCCTGACCTGTGTTTTCATGTCCACCCCGCTGAAGGTCAAAAACTGAGTTTAGATGACAAAGGAAGTATAGTACCAGGCAACAGTGCAGTTCCTAACAGCTTTGTCAAGATCATGTGGGTCTGGTAACTGATCAGATTTCTGAAGGCTTCAAATTTTCCTGAACATAAATCAAATCTCCGTCTATAAAGCATAACACTTTTTCCTTTCAGTTTAATTATTTACTGCCGAAGGACATGCTTTCACTCTTGTATAGGCTTCAGTGAACTTCCCCGCACAGTGGTCTTGTCAGGTTGGTGCAAATGCCTCCACTAATTGGTGTCCTGCCCTGTTGTCTTCATGCTGAGTTCAGCATGAAGCCCGTTGCTCTCGAAGAACAGGCTTAGTGTGATGAAAGCGACTCTGCAGAGCACAGATGTGTGGTGCCCGAGAGTGTTTGTTCAGTCAACATGGACACTTTTCAAACACAAATAATACAGGTGGCCAGATCTGATCATTATTGTTAACTCTCATAGCTAGGGTCCTCCCTGAACTTGTGGGCATTCAGATACCCATTTCATGATTCCTGTGCTAATCACCCTACAAGGCATTATTGGCCAAAGCAAAAGACAGGAGACTAAGGACAGACACTCACTGTCTTTACCTACAATTTTCTTGGGCTTGCAATGGAGACTTTTGGGCAACAATGTTGGCCCTGTTATCATGTACCTGTATTTTAGTTTCTTTGTGTCCAAAAATTATCACTAGTGACTGTTAGTTGGTTAAGGAACATCCTTCATATATCTGAAAGGATAAAGCAATGTGACATAAGACGGATGCAGGAGAGAAGTGACAAATCTAGAGCAGATCATGACTTAAGTTTTGAAAAGCATTCTTTACAAAGATTGAAAGTAGGGGTAGATGAATGAGGCAAGCTGCGTTTGCATCATTCTGACAAAATCATCACACTTTACATTTGTACCTAACATCTAACCTTTCTGAACACACCTTTATGTTCACGGTGTGAGCTGAACTTTACAGCTGCTCCATGGAGTAGATGAATAAAGCAGATGTCGTAATCCAGAATCTCAGATGCTCAAGTTGGAGGTAGCCCACTTCTTTAGCTGTAAGCATAATGGTCTACATCAACAATTAAAGCCCCACTTCTGTGCTTTGGTGACTATAGTTGACCTTTCCAGAATTTTTCATTTATAGAAAAATAAAGAAACTTAGCTAGGCATAGTGGCAACTTCCTTTGATCCCAGATCTTGGGAAGCAGAACTGAAGGGTTGTCTTAAGTTTGAAGCTTGGTCTATATAGTAAGTACCAGTTGAGTCAGGGCTATATAATGAATACCCATCTCAAAAACCAAGGGAAACCAATTCAAAGCCTAGAACTTTGCAATATGTATTGTGTACACTAGCTTTAAGTTTTCTTGAATAAAGATCAGTTGATTTTCAATCTTCTGGCCATTTTTCTATGAAATGAGATTATAAACTTGATTTCTTCCTTATTATCAAAGATAATGCTCTTAATATTTATATATTTATATATAATCATAGATGCTCTTAATATTTATAGAGATAGAGGCAGAAGAATCTCATGTGTTCATAGTTGTGCTCGCAGGTGATGGTAGCAGGTGAGTAAAGGGGAAACATAACAAGTTGCCTGGCAGAACTCCTTAAAGATGAAAGAAACTGACTCAAACATAATTAGGAATAAATATTGAGATTAGCGTTGCAGTCTTGCATAAATCCTGTTGTGGCTGCCTCCTCCTCTTCTTCCTCCACCTCTTCTTTCCCTTTTCTTCTTCTTCCTCCTACTCAGAAAAAAATAAAAAGCACAGACATTGGGCAATTCTGGAAATTTTATCTGCATTGTGATTCCTCTCTCCAAGCAAGAAAGAGGAAGAGTCCAATGTGAATAAATTGTCATAGCTTCTTGAGCCATCTCAACCTTTCAGCAACAATCATGCAACTTCCCTCAATCTTTGTCATTAAAGCACAAGGAGAACCTCAAAAACACAATTCAAAGAACAACCATGGGCTCTCATGTTAAGAGATGTTTGGCTTTCTGGCAATGATTTTTCTGTGGAGCTAAAAATTCCTCTAAGCAAGAGGTAAACATTTATATGAGTTTTATTGGGTTTCAACACAATTATTCTATGTAGCATTTGGTGTACTGGGGTAGATGTTTTAAGATTTAAATTGCTTATAGTCATATGAGAACTGTTTCAGTGAATCAACACCTTGGTAAATAATATTTTGTTTGTAACTTCTCTCCTCACAAAAGACATCTTCTTCAGGGGACCCAGTCTGGCTGTTTTGAGTGGCATTAACCTCAAAAGGGCATTGTCCACATTCACTCATTTTCACGATAAGTCTCCCTTTAGTAGTTTGGCCAAGCCCTCTTTGTCTTGGGACACAGGGAAAAGACTTTTATTCTTGTTTGGAAATCTTGCTGATTTGCTGAATAAACCTCCAGCCTGATCTTTTTTCTTTTGTAAGTTACATAAGTCGTGCTGTGTGAACTAACATCTTGTCACTCATTGTCCTAAAGCTAGAGCCAAACTGGTGAGAAACCACCTACTGCTGAACTTCAAGCCCCTGCCAAAAAGGCAAGAGCTACATGCTGTTCTGTTGTGCCCTTGAGTGATCAAACAGTTCTGAGAGCAAACAGGAGCTTCAGCAGTGGGAATCAGAGGGCTTCAGGAGCCAAGCAGAGTGCAGAGAATCCAGGGAGGGGTTTTCTTAAGGTGAGGTGACACTTGCAAATATAGGCACATTTGTTTTGCTGTTTGGTTCAGGGCGCTTGAACACTCCCAGAGTAGGCAGACTGATGCAAATGCTGTTTAGTAGGTGGAAGAACAACAGAACACCACAGCAAGGGTGCTTTTATTTCTCACTTGCTGTTTCCTCTCCAATGTTTACACACATAGTTGCTCTTCTGGAACAATCCAAGGTATCTCAGTCTCTTTTGTGTCTTCACATACACATCACATTTGTGAATATATGTGCTCCACCACAATCACTTCCCCACTTCTAGTTAAGGTGTTCCAGTCTATCTTTTATGAAGGGGATGAAAGAATTTTCTAGAGAACTGATCTGAATAATGGAGTGAATTAGAAACAATTATTTTAAAGTCATGTTGTCATTTCAGGAATTGTTTATGTTGACTAAAACAAAATCTCAATATTGTAGGCCACGGAGAGATAATAGATTGGCAGAATTTTCTTTGCAAGATCAATAATTTAGTCAAAAGTAAATAACTTTAAATTCCTACAGTTCTTCTATTCAAAGACACAGAGCCAATATTTCCTTAATTGTCTTATACACAAAAACTTTTAGAGCAATGTTAGGTCTTGGAGATACTAAGAGGGCATAGTTGCTGATTCTAGGCACAGAATTTGTTGTTTTATATTCCTCAGAAATTGACATCATCAAAATGAGTCACAGACTTCAAAATATTGAAACAATTATTAGATTTAGTATAAGTGATGGGCTCATAGAATTGAAAATGGGGTGGGCATTAATGCATTCATAAAATAGAGTGTTTCTAATCCCCTGTCTTCAGTGTGTGAAACAGTCTGGATGGTTTATAAACAGAAGTTTATAAAAGCTGGAAGTCTGAGATTGAGGTATGATGTCATGAGTTTTAGGGAAGTATTCTCTTCTGGGATGAAGATGGCTGACGTTTTAGTCATCACACTACAACAAGAGACTATAGAGAAGTTTAAGGAACACTTTAATAAGAACATGCATTCATGCAGTGCCATACTTGGTACTGAACTACATTCCAAGGTCCTTCCTGATATCATCACTCCAGGCAGCAGGAGCTCAGCATGAATCTGAGGGATACAAATGTTGGGTGCACACTAGACCTCCTCTGCTCTTATCTTGGCTATTCCTCACTAGGTTCTTGTTTGTGGGAAGGGAATACTATTTCTTGAGCCTCTGTGGACTTATGACATGTGTTGGCCTCTTTTCCTGCCTTCTCTTTGCCCTTCATGATAATTATTAATTTATACAGTTATAAATATTAATAGATTCATGGTGACATTTCTATACATGCTTATTGTCACACTTAAGTTTGTCTGCCCCTCTTACTTTTCCATTTTCTTCCTTTCCTCTTGAATTTATTCTGTTCACTGTTTTCACTATAATGTTCTCAATTCTCTCTCTTATATATGAGGGAAAAATGCAATACTTAGTTCACTTAGTATCCAACTTAGTTCACCTAATGCGATGACCACTGGTTTCATTCATTCCACGTTTGTTCTTTATTGTGTGTTCTTGGCTCTCTTTCTTTCCTTGATCTGTGGTCTTGTATAATCAGTCACAGCTATACTTCCCCATAGTTTGTTTCCCTGTTTCTTCTTCATCAACATGTAGATTCCTTGGGTACAGACACCAATTTGTTTACGCCTGTAATACCCAGCATCCACCAGAGAACCCAGCAGAGAGCAGGTGCTTTGTAAAGGTGTACAGAATGGAAACAAGCGAATTATGAGAAGATCTATGGTTCATTTTAAATGCATTAATGTTGAATCATGAGGGTGAAGTCCTGTCATCACCAAGAAAATCCCAGAGAGTGTTTTCTTCTTTATGAGTTGCTCATCATTCACACTGCTTTACTAAATGACTTAAGTGCAGTCACTACACCTATGAGCCTAAGACCTCCAGGGGTTTTATTCTGTAGGTTATTCAGCCCCCACCTCCAAATGTGTTAACAGTGTTCGATCACTGGAAAATCCTTGTGAGTTTCTTTCCCTGTAACTGTCTTGGCTGATGTTAACAAAAGCATAATGAAGAGGGCGAGCCTGTGTGCACCTTGGCAATAATACTCATATTTGAGTCTCAGCATCTGAACAAGGGGATGGGGAGTGAAAATCTGATATACAGCCCTTAGTGTGGTGGGAAATGAATCTGGAAACCTAATAAAGTGGCTCATTTAGAGTCAATGATTTTTAAATGAGGGGCAGAGTAGCTCTTTGGAAGGCAGCAGATCAGAACTTCAAATCAAAGGGCATCCTTCATTCTTGTTTCCAAACCTGGAACCTATCAGTTTTTACCTGCCTTCTTTGCACCTGGCATATAACTGACATCTACTCATTGGGGAGTGTGGTATCTTCTCATGTGTAGCCATTCTATCCTTTGCAGTGGGTTGCAAGCTCCTCCAGAATAGTGTAATGTCAGAGAAATACTCTGTAATGTTGTAAGTCTGGTGTGAACCTCCTTGTACTTACTGGAAGCACACCAAAATTTGTTGTTTCATCCTTTGTAACATGGAAGGCAGAAGTAAATTTCAAGATGTGGAGAATGAAAATAGTTACAAATCCTTGCTTTTATGCTCTAAAAGTCAAAGGAATTCATCAATTATTTGATGTTTTCATTATCTCACTTTTAGATTTCCCAAAATGCCAACATAAGGTAGATATTTTTTCTTCTATCAAATGGTTACTCTGTCTAAAGATACAATAAATGAAATACTAAAATGTTTTTGTGACTCCTGGGTTTAATATTTGTAAATAATGTGTTGTGACTCATTTCTCAGGAAAAACAAATGCTTTAGCTTCAAAACCTGTCTGTTAAACTGAGAGACAGGTGTATTGTGTTTACAAGGGATATGACATTATAAACTCAGTCAGAACAACCCATCCAGATGTGCAGTGATCTGTATCCATGAACCCAGAGGATGCTGTCACAAGCTTTACGGGTAATTTTTGTTTTTGAGTGTTTAGACACCTTAGCAGCCAACTGGAATGGGGCCAATATCAATGACAACACACACATGAAAAAAAACATTATCTAATCAACTTCCATCAAACCAGTCAGTGGTAAATAACGCTTTCTCGAAACACTTATTACAGATAACATTTTGGTTGTTAAATTTATGATGTGTAAAGTTGCATAACTTCTTTCTTGAAAAAGTCAAGACTGCATTTTCATACCCACATCCACCCACAAACACAGTTCAAGCAGGAGAAACACTAATAAGGTCATTTAACAAAAATAAATCACACAAATTGTATTTATCAATTTTCAACATTTACTGAGAAAGACCATGCAGGGGGCATGGCCTTGCCAATTATGAAAAATGTTATCCTGAATAATTAGCAGAACGTGTTGACAAAAAAATGTCAGCATGAGAGGAGGCAGCAGGCTTTATCTACTGGTGTGTAAGAGAAATCATTTGAACCCAAAGTTTGCTAATTTAACATGTTTTCATATTGCTATAAATTGCTATTGCAAATTTGCTAAAGACAGCATGGTCTTAGAAGAAACTATTTCTGTTCTATATCATAATATGCAATATTAATTATTTGGGTGGTAGAAAACATGGCATACAGCTTCAATATATATGATTAAATATTGAGTTCATGCTTGTTGCTATAGATTCTAATTAATCCCAGAGCACATGTATAAGACATTCATTTGTCTTTAAGAAATTCATAAATAATAAATCAATAACCAAATTATTGGGTGAACTTTATTATAATAGAAACATTTTCATACATTTAATCTAGTTAGTCAGGATTCCCTATGCTAATTTCCTGTAATTTTCAAAACCCAGATTAAATAACATCTACCATATGGTGTTTTCCCTCATCTCATGTGATGATTTCTTTTCATTTGAAGACCTACATAACTTACTTTTCTGAATAACTTGTGTGGAAAGTAGTCACTTGCTATATTTTCAATTCTCTTCCTGCTCATTTCAACTGCAATTTAATCTTTAATATATCATTTCATATTCTTATATGGATATGCAGGCTCTGAGGTTAGTGATTAAATCTTTAACTTTCTTGAAGTCTACTCAGTGTTGTATATAGCTATTAGGCAAAACAAAAAGCATTAGTAATGATCAAAATTATTACATACGTATTATACAGAAAAAAGATGGTATTATTTTCTACTGCAAATTAAGCCCAACACTGATAGCAAATCATTTGAAATAAATACAATCAAGTTTTATATAAATTCACCATTATATGAACACTTTCCATCTTCATCACCCTCAAAGCTTATCCTTACACTTTATAAATATCCAACACCTTTACCACTTGCAAAGAGTTATTAAAAATGAAAGTCACCGTAGTCTCCTTAAGAGGTGAGACATGTTCTTCAAAATAATTTCACTACAATATATCCTCTGGCTTGAGGGATTTTGATTTTTGTCAGTTTGATCCCAAGGCAAAACTTGAATATTAATATAAAGAAATAAAATACAATGCCCATGATTCATGGATTGGAAGTCCTATTAGATAATGCACAGTTCCATTAAATAATGAAATAATTCAAAATTTAATATAATAAAAATATTAAAAACTAAGTCACCATGGGAGAACTGGTAGATTCCAAAGACACACATTTTATGGATTCTTAGTTTTGTGGGTCAGAAGTCCAGGATGAGTCTAGCGTTGAGCTAGCTAAACTCAAAGCACCTTGAAATCTGAGTTCTTTTCTGAAGCTCTAGGGGAGAATTCTTCTCTCTCCCAATTTCTAGAACACACTGACATTCCTTTGGCCCATTCATCCGTCTTCACAACTAGTGGCACAGAGGGTCAAATCCTCTTGCTGTCTTTATTACTCCCCTCCTTTAATAAAAGAGACACTTTGACCACAGCCAGAAATATTGTTAAATTTAGCTCTAGCATATTGGGCCAACCCAGAGAATCCAGAATTTTCTTTTTATTTCAATGTCTTATATTATTCATATCTACAAAGTCTCTTTTCCCTTATCAGGTAATGTAATCCTGGATTCCAAGGATCAGGAGATGGATGCCTTGAAGAGTCAATATCCTGTTTGTGAAGGCAATGTGTTTTACATATCTGTAAGATTAGGTACATTTTCAATGGGATGTATTTCAATGCTATTAGTAGTAATTGTAAATTTCCTACAATTATACAATATTAGAACAAGACGGGTCCATGGAGGCTGTGTGTAGTAGTCAACATTCACAATGGTTTCCAGAGGTCCTCACCTCTGGGTTCTGAGCCCTTGCACTGTCTCTTCCTAAACAGAACCATGGGGACAGTAGAATACAGTGGATCTGTGAGTAAATGACTTCTGAGAATTGGTCATTGAAACCATTGTGGCTGTCATCTTGATTTCTCAAGAAGCAGAAAACTAAGTGCTATATGAAAGGAGACTCTCAGGCATCCTTAGGAAGGTTCCTGTAAGGGGAACCTGCCAGTAGCTGGTCATGTGGTTGAACACATTGGCAGTTCCAGGCAAGGCTTTACATGGCTCCATCATGGCTGACATTGAAACTTGAACTGTACTAGAATTCCCAATCGTAACCCTTTTGGAATTCCTGACCTATAGTAATCACAATTAGGGTGAATTTTTTACACAGGAAGAGGAAGCCAATGATCTTAAGGCCCACATTTCTAACTTGTGGCCTGAGAATCACTAATTGGAAATTTTCTTTTAAAAATAACTTTAGAGAGCACTGTATGATCTATGCCTACTCAAATAAATGTCACCAAGCTTGACTCAATGTGAGTTTAACTTGTTTAACTATGGAGACTAATCAAATTACTTCCATTGCCTCCTTCATTGTCACCGGCTTTCAAGTAATGTCTATAGACAAAAGACCCTTTTCAAAATTCTGATTCAGTCTAATTTTGTTGGTTTGAAAATAAAAAATTGAGTGCTAGAGTTGTGATTTTACTCAAAGAGTCTTTATGTAAAACAGTAAAATTTAGTATATGAAACATGAAACTAGAATTTAAGCTTCCTGATTCCTATGTTCTTTAAATATGCTGAGTAAGGTTGCCTTAGGAATTTTAAATACACAGTGAGTAATGCCCATCTCTATTGACTCATTTGTACTCTTTCATTATGCCATCAGAGCAATTCTAATTGAAGTTTTTGTTTGTTTTGGTTGTTTTAGATAGGATTTTTTTTGTGTAACAGCTCTGGCTGTCCTGAAATTTGCTTTGTAGCTAGACTCAACTCAAAGAGATCTGACTGCCACATCCTCCCAAGTGCTAGGATTATAGGCATATGCCTCCACTGCCTGGTTCTAATTGAAGTTTTAATACAAGTAAAATTGTACTTTAGGAGGAAAGATAAAAGTATTCTCCTATCAGTTGTTTGCAATAAATCTTTATCTTTGTTTTTGTTTGTTTGTTTTTCGAGACAGAGTTTCTCTGTGTAACAGCCCTAGCTATCCTAGAACTATCTCTATAGACAAAGCTGGCTTCAAACTCACGGAGATCTGCCTGCCTCTGCCTCTGCCTCTGCCTCTGCCTCTGCCTCTGCCTCTGCCTCTGCCTCTGCCTCTGCCTCTGCCTCTGCCCTCCCAAGTGCTGGGATTAAAGGTGTGAGCCAGCACTGGCCAGCTGCTTGCAATAAATCTTAAATTATTTGAGATATCTATGGAAACCATGCAAGAAGAAAGAAGCAGGTTACTGTTGAGGAATATAGTATTTACTTATTTTGTTCATTACCTTTCCAGTGCTGCGACAAAATACTGAACAAAGGCAACATGAGGAGGAAAGAGCTTGTTTTGGCTTACAGTTTGAAGAGGGAGTGTATGGCAACAGGACCCGGAGATTGTTGGTCACATTGTATCGACAGTCAGGAAGCAGGGAGAGAGAATGCTATGTTCAGCTCCCTTTCCCTTTTTTTATTGAATAGTACCCACACCAAATGGTTCTTCCCACATCAATTAACCCACAGACCTTCCTTCACAGACATTCCCAGAAATTTGTCTCCTAGATGGCTCTAGATACTGTCAAGTTGACAAATAAGATTAATCATGACACTTCCTCAGTAGAAGTCTGTCATCCTCACAATTTTTAGTAGTCACATATTTACGCTCCCGTCGTTATCATCCCCCTATGAGATGGGAAGCCTGTAGTTGTTAAGGGTACTTTTCCTCTAATGTACACTTCCTCATCTAGATATCTAGTATAAGAGATCCCATAGTCTGTAGCCACTACTAGCCTGTTTTATGTATCATGAGCAAGCATCTCCTTGGGATCTCCCTTTTGTGCCAGATATGCCAGGATGCCAGGGCCCACACAGTAAGTCCCAAAGATCTCCAGATGACTTTTGTGTGTGTGTGTGTGTGTGTGTGTGTGTGTGTGTGTGTGTGTGTGTGTGTGTCATGCAGACAAATCCTCCAAACAGCTTGTAGTATAAGTTAAAGCTATGGTTGAAAGAAGGGGAATATCATTAGAGACAGGGCCTGACTTGTGGTACCTCAGATATTACACAGAAAACTTTGGATGAACATATTTCAAATTAGAACCAAGCCTGCCAACTTGTGATGAAAGTATTTTTCCCCATGTAAATGGATACAATACATTGTGTTAAATCGTTTTTGCTGGGGTTCTAACTTTTACTTATTTATACACATGGTGTATGAACCCCCACTTGTTGTCTTGTCCTTATCAGGCTGCATTCCTAATAGGTTGGCCCAGAATTCCTTGTATATAGATACATATACACACTCCATTAAAGATGCCCAGGGTGAGTGAAGGAGCAGTGTGTGGTGGGGCTATGGTGAAAACCATTTCCCAGGATTGCCCTTCCTCTTGTACCTTTCATTCTTTATGCTAATAACATTGGTTCTTTGGTACATGGAATTACTTTTAGACATTACATATGCCAAGAACTTATTAGATAATTTTAGAAGGATTTGAAAAGTATTACTACTTATAATTATCTAACAACAGTTACAGTCCTGGGATGGACTTCTTGTATAGCTAGATTCTAAGATAGTTAAATGTTAACATATTTCAGTTCTTTTCTTTAAAAAAAAATGGGAAGTGGTAGCTCACACACCTTTACACCTAGGAGGCAGAGACAGGTGGATCGCTGTGAGTCTGTGGCCAGTGTGGTCTACACAGTAAGTTCCGGGACAACTAAGGCTACATGGAGAAACCCTGTCTTTAAAAAAACAAAGCAAAAAAAATCATTTTAGTCCAACGACTGACCCAGGAATGAGGTGAGTGAGCCTCTGCCCTTACCCAACCCCTACCCAAACCATCACTCACCCTGACCACCCCGGGCCTGAGCCCACCTGCTTGGGGTAGACACGCACAGACAAGGAGGAGCTCCCTGAATCTGGAAACACCCCACTCTTCCATTTCTTTCCACCAACCGATCCACAACGAGTGAGGAGACTACCAGGAGAGGCAAGACCATCCACAGTTGTGGACATTGAATTCCTGGCTCCCACACACTACTGGGTCACAAGAGGAGATAGAGAGACCCCACCTGCACCCACTAAAAGAAGATATGGGAAGAAGACAGAATAAGAGTTCACTCAACAACAGAAAGACCAATATGACACCACCAGAATCTAGGGACTCCACTCCAGCAAGATCTGAAAAGCCCAACACAGAGCATGAAGATGAGATGGACCTCAAAAATTATCTCAGCAAGATGATAGAGACCTTTAAAGAGGAAACAAGAAAATCCCTTAAAGAAATAGAAGAAAAAGCAAACAAAAAATTAAACGAAATGGAGGAAAAGACAAACCAAAAAATTCAAGAAATAAACAAATCTCTTAAAGAATCTAAAGAAACCCAAGAAAAAACATCCAAACAAGTGAAGGAAGTTCTTGAAACAGTTCAAAGCATGAAAGCTGAAATAGACACAATAAAGAAAACACAGAATGAGGCGATGCTGGAAATGGAAAGGCTGAATAAATGATCAGGAACTAAAGATGTGAGTATAACCAACAGAATTCAAGAGATGGAAGAGAGAATGTCAGCTATTGAATGAAGACTCGCTAGAGGATATACATTCATCAACCAAAGAAAACCTCAAGTCCAACAAATCCCTAACACAAAATATCCAGGAAATATGGGACACTGTGAAAAGACTAAACCTAAGAATAATAGGTATAGAAGAAGGTGAAGAAACACTGCTCAAAGGTAAAGAAAACATATTCAACAAAATCATAGAAGAAAACTTCCCCAACCTACAGATGGATATGCCTAGGAAAGTACAAGAGGCTTATAGGACACCAAACAGACTGAACCACAAAAAGAAGTCCCCCCGACACATAATAATCAAAACACCATATCTACAGAATAAAGAGAAAATATTAAGAGCAGCAAAGGACAAAGGCCAAGTAACATATAAAGGCAAACCAATCAGAATCACACCCGACTTCTCAATGGAAACTCTGAAAGCCAGAAGGTCTTGGATAGATACCCTACAAGCACTAAGGGAGCATGGATGTCAACCCAGACTAGTGTACCCAGCAAAACTTTCAGTCACTATAGATGGAGAAAACAAGATATTCCATGACAAAAACAGATTTAAACAATACATATCCACAAATCCAGCAATACAGAAGGTTCTGGAAGGAAAACTCCAACCCAACAAACATAACTACACTCACAAAAACACAGGCAATAGATAATCTAATTTTACCAAACACAAAAACAAACAGGAGGGCAAAATCCACACACAATGACACCACCAACAATAAATCCAAAGCAAACAAGAACCAATGAACAATGGACATTAATATCCCTAAATGTCAAAGGTCTTAACTTACCCATAAAAAGACATAGGCTAACAGAATGGATACGAAGACAGAATCCATCCTTCTGCTGTGTACAAGAAACACACCTCAACTTCAAAGACAGGCGATACCTCAGAGTAAAAGGATGGGAAAAGATTTTCCAATCAAATGGGCTCAAGAAACAAGCTGGTATAGCAATCCTAATATATAACAAATTAGATGTTAAACTAAAATCAATCAGAAGAGATGAAGAAGGGCATTTCATACTCATCACAGGAAAAGTCTATCTTTATGAAGTCTCAATCCTGAACATCTTTGTCCCAAATATGAAGGCACCCCCATTTGTAAAAGAAACATAACTGAAGCTCAAACCACACATAAAACCACACACACTTAGAGTAGGAGACTTCAACACCCCGCTTACACCACTAGACAGGAAGAAACAAAGGATCTGACAGAAGTTATGACCCAACTGTATTTAACAGATATCTATAGAACATTCCATCCAAACACAAAAGAATATACCTTCTTCTCAGCGCCACATGGAACCTTCTCAAAAATTGACCACATAGTTGGCAGCAAAGCAAACCTCCACAGGTACAAAAGTATTGAAATAACCCCCTGTATCTTATCAGACCACCATGCATTAAAGCTAGAATTCAACAGCAATATGAATTGCAGAAAACCTACATTTGCGTGGAAAATGAATAACTCCCAATTGCACCATTCCTGGGTTGAGGAAGAAATAAAAAAAGAAATTAAAGACTTCCTAGAATTTAATGAGAATGTAGACACAACATACCCGAACTTATGGGACACCCTGAAAGCAGTGCTAAGAGGGAAGTTCATAGCACTAAGTGCTCACATGAAGAAACTGGAGGAAAGTCACATTAGAGAATTGACAGAACATCTGAAAGCTTTAGAGCAAAAAGAAGCAAACTCACCTAGGAGGAGTAGATGCCAGGAAATAATCAACCTGAGAGCCGAAATCAACAAAGTAGAAACTAGGAAAACAGTATAAAGAAGCAATGAAACAAAGAGTTGGTTCTTTGAGAAGATAAACAAGTTAGACAAACCTCTAGCAAAACTAACTAAAAGACAGAGAGAGCATGCTAATTAACAAAATCAGAAATGAAAAGGGGGATATAACAACGGACACTGAGGAAATCCAGAGAATCTTCAGGTCATACTTTGAAAACCTGTACTCCACAAAATTGGAAAATCTAAAGGACATGGACAGCTTTCTGGATAAATATCACTTTCCAAAATTAAACCAAGATCAGATAAACAGTTTAAATCCACCTATAACCCCTAATGAAATAGAAGCAGTCATCAAAAGCCTCCCAACCAAAAAAGCCCAGGGCCAAATGGCTTCATTGCAGAATTCTACCAGAAATTCAAACAACAGCTAATTCCAGCACTCCTCAAACTGTTCCTCACAATAGAAGCAGATGGGATATTGCCAAACTCTTTCTACGAGGCTACAATCACTTTGATACCCAAGCCACACAAAGATATGACTGAGAAAGAGAACTACAGACCTATATCCCTCATGATCATCGATGCTAAAATACTCAATAAAATATTGGCGAACCGAATCCAAGAACATATCAGAAAAATCATCCACCATGATCAAGTAGGCTTCATCCCAGGGCTGCAAGGATGGTTCAACATACGAATATCCATCAATGTAATCCACAATGTAAACAAACTGAAAACGGAAAAACCACATGATCATCTCATTAGACACTGAAAAAGCCTTTGACAAAATCCAACATCACTTCATGATAAAGATCTTGGAGAGAACAGGAATAACAGGAACATATCTAAACATGATAAATGCAATATAAACCAAAACATTAGCCAACATCAAACTAAATGGAGAGAAACTCAAAGCGTTTCCTTTAAAATCAGGAACAAGACAAGGCTGTCCACTCTCTCCATATCTCTTCAATATTGTATTTGAGTTCCAGCTAGAGCAATAAGACAAGAAAAGGAGATCAAAGGGATACAAATTGGAAAGGACGAAGTCAAACTTTCACTATTTGCAGATGACATGATAGTCTACATTAGTGACCCGAAAAACTCTACCAGGGAACTCCTACGGCTGATAAACACCTTCAGCAAGGTAGCAGGATACAAAATTAGCTAAAATTAACTAAAAATTAACTAAAAATCATATATATACATATACATATACAAATGATAAATCCAATGAGAAAGAAATCAGGGAAACATCACCTTTCACAATACCCACAAGCAACATAAAATATCTTGGGGTAATACTAACCAAAAAAGTGAAAGACCTGTACAATAAGAACTTTGAGACTTTAAGGAAAGAAATTAAAGAAGATACCCGAAAATGGAAAGATCTCCCATGCTCTTGGATAGGTAGAATTAACATAGTAAAAATGGCAATCCTGCCAAAAGCAATCTACAGATTCAATGCAATCCCCATCAAAATCCCAACACAGTTTTTCAAAGACATTGAAGGAACATTACTCAACTTTATATGGAAAAATAAAAAACCCAGGATAGCCAAAACAACTCTTTACACTAAAGGAACTTCTGGAGGCATCACCATCCCCTACTTCAAGCTCTACTACAGAGCCATAGTTCTGAAAACAGCTTGGTATTGGCACAAAAATAGACAGATAGACCAATGGAATCAAATTGAAAACCCTGATATTAACCCAAGCACCTTTGAACACCTTATTTTTGATAAAGGTGCTAAATCTATACAATGGAAAAAAGATAGCATCTTCAACAAATGGTGCTGGCACAATTGGATTCGGACATGCAGAAAATTGCAGATAGATCCATATCTGTCACCATGCACAAAACTTAAGTGCAAATGGATCAAAGATCTCAGCATAAATCCAACCACACTGAATCTTCTAGAAGAGAAAGTGGGAATTACCCTTGAACAAATTGGCACAGGAGACTACTTCCTGAACATTACGCCAGTAGCACAGACATTGAGATCTGCAATTAATAAATGGGACCTCCTGAAACTGAGAAGCTTGTGCAAGGCAAAGGAAACAGTCAGTAAGACAAAACAATCACCCACAGAATGGAAAAGATCTTCACCAATCCCACATCTGACAGAGGACTGATTTCCAAAATATATAAGGAGCTCAAGAAGCTAGCCACCAAAACACCAAACAATGAAAATAAAAAGTGGGGTACAGAACTAACTAGAGAATTCTCAACAGAGGAATCTGAAATGGCTGAAAGACTTAAGAAAGTGCTCAAAATCCTTGGCCATCAGGGAAATGCAACTCAAAACAACTCTGAGATACCACCTCACACCTGTCAGAATGGCTAAAATCAAAAATACCAATGACAATCTATGATGGAGAGGATGTGGAGAAAAAGGAACACTCCTCCATTGCGAACTTGTAAGACCACTCTGGAAATCAGTATGGCAGTTGCTCAGAAAAATGGGAATCAGTCTGCCTCAAGATCCAGCCATTCCTGTCTTGGGTATATACCCAAATAGTGCATGTTCATACAACAAGGACATTATGTTCAACCATGTTCATAGTAGCATTGTTTGTAATAGCCAGAAACTGGAAGCAACCTAGATGCCCCTCAACTGAAGAATGGATTGAGAAAATGTGATACATTTATACAATGGAGTACTACTCAGCAGAAAAAAAGCAATGGAATCTTGAAATTCACAGGCAAATGGATGGAACTAGAAGAAACCATCCTGAGTGAGGTAACCCAGTCACAAAAAGACAAACATGGTATGTACTCACTCATATATGAATTTTAGACATAGAGCAAAGGATTACCAGCCTATAATCCTCTTCACCAAAGAAACTAGGAAACATGAAGGACTCTAAGGGATAAATGGTCCCCAGGAATGGGAAGTGGCATGAACTCCTGAGCTAATCGGTAGCATGAGGGTAGGGGAGAGGGAGCTGCCACAAGAGCAAGAGAAGAGGAGTAGAGGAGAGGAAATGGAGGAGCAGAAATATTGAGTTGGGGGAAGAATAGAGGAGAGAGAGCAGGATGAGAGATACCATATCAGAGGGAGCCACTATAGGTCCGAGAAGAGATCTGGAACTAGGGAGATCTCCAGAGACCTACAAGGATGACGCGATCTGACAATCCAGGAAATGTCTTCACCTCCCTAGTTCTAGGATTAAGGGCATGTCATCCCAAGTGCTGGTATTAAAGGTATGAACTCTGTTACTCTTTTAGACTGATACACTCTCATGTAGCCCAGAGTGGCCTTGAACTCATAGAGTTCCATCTGCCTCTGTCTCCTGAGTGCTGGAATTAAAGGTGTGTGCCAACACTGCCTGGCCTCTATGACTGTGGCTAGCTTTGTACTGTGATCTCCAGGTAAGCTTTATTAGATCATAAACAAAATAGCACCTCAGAGATTCACCT
Source organism: Cricetulus griseus (assembly GCF_003668045.3). Lineage (NCBI taxonomy): Eukaryota > Metazoa > Chordata > Mammalia > Rodentia > Cricetidae > Cricetulus > Cricetulus griseus. The sequence continues at coordinate 100,860,031 of NW_023276806.1, forward strand.
GCCTCTGCTTCCCAAGGGCTTAAAGATACTGAAGGTATAGTTACATCTGACTTAAGATATTTAAGTCATTAACAATCTCCTTTGTCTACTTCCCTCAGCCCAGCATTTATTAAATTTATTAAGGATGAATAATAGATACCAACTTTGCATTATTTATAAACAAAAATCTCAGAGCTGGAGAGTTGACTCTGTGGTTGAGAGCCATTGGTACTCTGGTAGAGAACCCTGGTTTGGTTCTGAACACTTGCATGATGTCTTACAACCATCTGTAATCCAGTTCTATGGGCATCACAAGATCTCTTCTGGCCTCTAAAGGCACAAGGCACATAAGTGGTATGTGTACATACATGCAGGCAAACACTCATACACATAAAATAATATAAACAAATGTTGAAAAAGTACATAGGCAGCTTTCCCTAAGAGCTAAAACGTACCTGTGAGGTGGGCTCCTGCAAGAGTAGGCTTATCAAGTCTTTGAAGGACTCTAAAGCAAAACATAAGTAAAGTGTGGGGGATCCATGCCCTGAGCTTGCCTCCATTTATTACTGGAGTCAATTAGACAATAACACTTAAGGTCCTTTGACATATTGTTTCAGTAGTGTTGTGGTTTGAATGTGAGATGTCCCCCAGGAGCTCATGTTTTTGGACATTTGACTCCCAGATGCTGGTGGTTTGTGAAGGCTGTGGAAACAGCAGGAGGTGGAGCCTTGTTGGAGAAAGTGGGTCACTGGGTCTGGAGGGCCTTGAAGCTTTCCAGCCAACTTCACTTCTTCTCTCTTTTTGCCTCTCAGCTGTGGAAATGGTGTGGCTACCTATGTCATGATCTCGCTGCCATGCCTTTTCTGGCATGATGGGCTGTTTACTATCTGAGAGTCAAAATAAGCCTTTCCTCCATTAGAGGGCTTCTTGTCAGGTATGTTATCATGGCAATGAAATCTTAACTAATGAAAATAAACAGATATAGCACAAACACTATCAGAGAAATGGAATGATTTGATAATTGAAAAAAAAGAGTTTTCACTTTAAGTTCTTTCTAGAAGAAATTCTGTGTTTCAGATGGTTCTAATAATGGTTGGATCTTGTCTGCTTGGTACCCTTTTCTCACTTTTGACTTTCCTTGGTTTTTATATTTAGCACTGGTTTCAGTCTTTGATTTTGTTGTTGTTTTCCACTCTTGAAAGGTGCTTCATCCAGGACCAAGTTGTCGCAAAGTGAAGTCAATAAATTTATACTGAGCATCAGAATTGGAAGGCAGAGAGAAAAGCACAACCAATTCTTCCCAAGCAGTTGAACTTTCACAAAGACAACAAGTCTGTTGCCTGTTTTTTTTATTGTTTGTTTAAATTATCTGATCACAATAATAACTCAAGATCACTTTGGTATTTACTGTGAATAAAATGATAGGAAGATGTGTTTTTGTCTTGAGGCAGGAAGAGAGACTAGAAAATCAGTTGTCCTACCATTTGATCTTTCAAGTAAAGAGTTCTTATAGTTACTGATTTTCCTGTTGATATTTAATATGCTTTTATTACTCTGAGGTAAACTGAATAATGTTAAACAAAGGGGGGCACCATGGTTTGAATAAATGCACAACAAGCCAGTGTATTGTAGGTTTATTCTTCTAATGGTGCTACTGATAGGGACTGAGAACTTTAAGAGTCAGAGCCTAAAAGTCAGTAGAAGTTAGACTACTGGTGGAGTGTTCTGGAACTGAGTATTAAGACTTTGGGACCTTCGCCTCTATTGGGCTAACTATCTGCCCTGAGGGAACAAACCTCCTATATCACATGTTCCTACATACAGTGAGCCTCCTACAGGCCCAAAGCAACAGTGCTAAGTGAAACTGAACTGGAAACTCAGACAGTGAACCAAAATTATTCTTTTCTTCTTTGTTTATTTTGTCATCATGATATAAAGCTCCTCAATACAAGGGTTCAATATATGAGTTATCAGAGGATCAATGGTGATGTGACATGGGACAACTCTTACAACCTGATCTTTGGTCATCTTCTTGTCCTTACCCATCCACTATTTCAATGTAGATATTATGCCTAGATCATTGTCTTTACAGAGAACATGAAATGAAGCTGGTCTTAATCGACTGTGACCCACTAAGCCTATGTGTGGGCACTGATGACCATGAAACAGTCTCCAGCATTAGCTATTAGGGCTTTTGATCTGAAGGACTTGCACAATCCATGAATAGTCTGTGTTCTATAGTATGTATGTGTTGACTTGTTATTGTTAATAATTCTTAATCATGTCGTGAGTCTGAGTACAGTTTCTGTAAGTTTACTTTTAAGCTCTTCGAGTTCAACTTTTATATTTCATTTGCATTTCTACCACTGTCTCATATTTTTCCATTCTTAGCAGAAATGAAACATACCATTCTACTATTCTTAGTGGAAATTAAACTTGCATTGAAGCACACTTGAGTAATATCAAATTGGTCCTGCATCAACCTTATGAAAGAATATGGAATATATATGGTTAAGATGGAAATTCTTTCAGAATAAGTGAAGTTAATTTCATAGCCATGTCTTAATAAGTGAGCCTTGAATTTTCCTATTTTATCAAAAGGATTTCTGTGATGTATATTAAAATTCTTAAATTAAAACTTTCATATTAATAACACAGACTTGCTATGAGTTCTACTCACAGAAAGACTGGCAAGCAAATGGTTCTTGCATTTTTATATAGTAAAAAAAGAAGTAGATTATATGAAGTTTCAGGTTGAAAAAAATCACAAAAAGGGCATTACAAAGGTCAAGAATAGTTTTCTTAGCTTTATACTTACAAAATAAATTTCAACAATCAGTTTTAATTTAGTTAATTTTTTACATGTGAACATTGAAGTGTTTCTTATCATTATGCATATTTGAAATTCAAGAGTAAGAAAGGATGATTTCTATATTATCCTCAACCTTCTGTAATTAAGAAGGATTTCTACACCTCACCTCTATGCATTCTAATGAGATTGGATTTTTGATTGTACAACATCACATGCTTGAACACTATGGTATACTCCTTCAGAAGTGACTGTGAAGCTAAAAGGCAAGTAATAGTTTCATTGTACAGAACTTTAGGTCTTAGGCTTATAATTGGTTGAAATGCATATTATAAGAATATGACTGATGTCTGACAGCCTTTACTCACTAATACAACTGACTGGAAAATCTGCATCTTTCATTTCAACCTACTATTGTTCAAGTCAACAAATATTTTGTTTCCCATTTACAAAGGTTTTTCTTTGGAGCTATATTTAGAAACACATATATTACAAATAAGCCCTGAATTTTGCCTCCCTGAAGTAGCTTTTGTTCTAGTAAAGGAGATAAAAATGACAACACGCAGATAAATATCAAGTTATTTATAGTCCTTTTACATTGTATATCTGATGCCATAAACAACAAATAGTCACTGGTGTACTTGGCTAGGTCCTTTAGATTTTAAATTCATGCTTGAATACTAAATTTAATTAATACTCCAGGAACAATGACAATGGAACCTGTTAAGATGAAGCGTTAGCCACAGTTTCACTGAGATTCAAGTTTAATGAACTTGTTCTAGTTGGATACAAAATAATTAGCTAGCCTGTATTGGGAAGGTCAGGTGTTTTGTAATATCTCATAAATATAGGGACCACAGCTATAATTATAAAATAATACTGTAATTTTGCACCTACAAGGTTAATTTTGTATTACAAAAGTAAATTGAGACCTTGGATATCTCAACCTTGTGTGATTTAATGTGCAGTCACTAAACAGTAATTTTAGCTTGGTTTTCAGCTAATCCTCAGGAGATGCTGAAGAGGGGTGCTGAGTGTGTGTTGATGAACTGCCTGGGCAGTTAAGGTACCCTCCAGTGTGTTAGGCCCATGAATGTGTTATAAAAGCAAAATGAAGGTACCACAATTTGTATATCACCACAACATTTGTGAAACTCCAGACACTTCCAGGAGATTAATCCCCACCTATCCTTCTGGGACAGTATTGTAGTGTGCAGTTTTATTTCACTTTACAGGTGGGATAAATAACTAGCTTTGGGTTGGATTCAGAGTGGGGGATAAAACAGAACTCTCTTTATTTCTTCTACTATAATTTAGCAACTGCTTTTCCTAAACAAGCCATTATATTGTCTACTATAAGAGTTCAAAGTTGTTTCTTATTTTGAAATCTTATCTTTGGGGATAGACTCTTCCTTCCACATCAAGAAATCTTGGTCTTGCAGCAGGTACATACAGTACTTGGTAGTTTTAAAGTTTCTAATAGTTTTATTTTATAAGCACAGCTGACACTGGATGGCTTTTCATATTTCAGAGTGTTGATTCATGAGTGTCTCTACGCATGGACACACTGAACACTCACTTTTGCTTCCATGCATCTAACACTCGGAACAACAAAGGTACAGTTTTCTGACATTTACAAATGAGATGTGTTGTAGAATCAGCAAAAACTAGTTTCAACTCCTGTGAGAAACTTGTTATGCAGACATGGTTTATGATGAGCATAAATAATAATAATAATTTATTTTCTGAGGCATAACGCTAGAGCAAAAGCCATCTGGGCAGGCAAACATTTGTTAGTTGTATGGAGCGTTCATCAAACTCAGCCTCTACCCAGAGATAATGGATACGTAAATAGATTTTTTTCTTTTACCTGAATGCACCCTAAGGTTTAGAAGCAAATACATTTTTGGAAGTATTGGAAAAATAATAATAATTTTTCCAAATCTGTATAGCCTGCCAAATTTGTAGCACATACAAATAGAAAATCACAATCTTTGGGAAAATTGAATTTGATGCTTTTTAATTTATTCTTTCAAGTTAGGAGCCCGACCACAGGCCCTTAGACTTTCTGTTCCTGGTTTTCATTAAACTCAGGACATTTTGATTTAGAATAGAGTTTTCATATTCTTAGCTCTCAGGGAAAGAAAGTTGTCTGTATTTTTTTAAAACAAGAGGAAGCCATAAATCTAACTGTAAACTGAAATAGCATCAGTAAATCTGTTGGCAGATATTTGTGATGCCTTAGAAATTATCATTAATAACACAGGCATTTATTAATTATGTTAATGAGTTTTGTATGCTGTAAATAGTAGATTATTTAAAATCTACAATACAATGATGCAATGACTCTCAGAGTTTTTGAACAATCATCACATGAAAGGGTTCTGAACAGATTTTTGTCCAATGTGTTTTCAGAAAAGAAAACATGGACCTTTTAGATGTCAGCTACGTCTAAGCTACAGAAGGGTAAATATCAAGTCAACAGAGGAAGGGATTACTAGCATCATAGGAAGTGTTCTCACTTCTGGTAGAAATAAAATAGAAATGACTCCTGAACCTTACAGAGGATTTGGAGTGCATGGATTACTGGAGACATCTCACCTCAAACATTTTGGCAGTGGACAGGTTCCTTCAGTTTTTAGAAACATTTATTTATTTGTTTATTTATTCAATGTGTGTAGATGTGTGCCTAAGTGTATTTAGGCTCACCTCATTCATGCAGGGGCCTATGGAGGCCAGAAGAGCCTGTTGGAGCCCATGTGGCAGGAGTTACAGGAGTTGTGACCTCTCTGAGGGAAGCAAACCTGGGTTCTCTATAAGAGCAGTAAGCACTCTTAATCATTGAGCCTTCTACCTCCTCCACTTTTTGTGTAGTATTAAATTGCAATTATTTCCAATTTTAAATATGGTTATATTGAAGTAATTTTAATCTTTATGATCTATCTCCCCTAAGATCACAGTACATTTGTCATGGAAACTGATTCTTATTTTTTAGTATTCTTTTCTATCTATTTTTGTGATATTTATTCTCAGTGTATATAAGTCAATCAATGTTTTGATCATTTTAGACATCACAAATTTTTTCTTGCATTGGCAAGTCTATTCCTTAATCGACGAATCTTTGTGGTACCTTTTATGACACTGCTTAAAAGTATAGCATTCCCCACTATTTTTTTTTTTGAGACAGACTCTCATGTAACCCAGGCTGTCTTCAGACTCATTCTGTAGCTGAGGATATCCTTGAACTTCTGTTCTTCCTGCATCTACCTCCCTAGTGCTGGGATTGCAGATGTGTGCCACCATGCGCAGTTTATATCATGCTGGGATGAAACCCAAAGCCAAGGCCTTATGCATGCCAGGCAGTCACTCTACCAATTGAATCAACCATATGTCTAAATCTCTAGCCATGCTTCATCCCTGCTGATCTTGCTCACATGTTCTCATTTTGGTATGTGAAATATTTCTCTCTTGCCCTCTCTCGCTGTCTCTTTATCTCTCTCCCTCCCTCTCCTCTCTCTCTCATTCTCTCTCTCTCAATCTCTCTCTCTCTCTCTCTCTCTCTCTCTCTCTCTCTCTCTCTCTCTCTCTCTCTCTCTCTCTCTCTCTCTCTCTCAAATGTAAGTCAATTTAAGTCAGAAACAATCTTATTTTACATATCAATCCCAGTTCCCTCTCCCTTTCATCCCCCATCCACTCCCCAAGGAGGGTGAGGCTTTCCAGGAGGGATCACTAAAATCTGTCAAGTCATTTGGGGCAGAACCTAAGCCCTCCCCTGTGTATCTAGGCTAAGAGAGTATCCCTCCATGGGAAATGGGCTACGGAAGTCCTCTCGTGCACTGGGGACACATCCTGGTTCCACTGCCAGAGGCCCCGTAGACTGCACAGTGCTCCTGACTAACAACACCCACGATCAGGAGGCCTGGTTTGGTCCTATGTTTGGTTCCCCAGCTGTCAGTCAGGGGTCCATGAGTTCCCAGTTGCTCAGGTCAGGTGTTTCTGCGGGTTTTCCCAGCGTGGTCTTTGTTGGTCACTCCTCCCTCTCTGAAACTGGATTCCAGGAGTTTAGTTCAGTGCTTGGCTGTGGAGCTCTGCTTCTACTTCCATCAGCTATTGGTTGAAGGCTCTAGGATGGCATTTAAGATAGTCATCATTCTCATTATAGGGGATGGGCATTTAAGGTGAAATATTTCTTAACGTGTCCCTATTTTTCCAATATTTTCTCTTACTGCCCCCAAACACCAGCCATTTGTTACCTTTTACTCCCCTCCGCCCAACCTTTTAAGTTATCTATAGGTGTAAGTATAGGTAATTTGTCATCTTTAATGAAGTTTTGACTTTAATTTTGTTAGGAAATTCACTTAATATCCACCTGAAGATCTGTATCAGAAGCATGTATTTTTTTTCCCCAATGTTTTTGCTTTTGTTTATCCAGACAGTGTTTCTCTGTAGCTTTGGAGTATGTCCTGGAACTAGCTCTGTAGACCAGGCTGGCCTTGAACTCACAGTGATCAGCCTGCCTTTGCCTCCAGAGTGCTGGGCTTAAAGGCGTGTGCCACCACCACCCAGATCAGAAGCACATACTTTTAAAATTAGTTGTCTGCTAGTTTTGTGTATATGGGTGCATGGAAGTTATTCATACCAAACATGCTATATAGTTTTAAAGCTGTGACGATTCACCTTCTATTTCAGTTTTCAACAGTCTGAAGCAACATATGCCATAAACATTTATTGAACATACATTAAATTTGTATCAAAGAAAAGATTAGACAATGCCCATAATGTCTATCAAAGGAGGAAAGTAGTTTTCCAGTAAAAGACACAGGAGGTATCTGTGAGGATATCTGCAGGTCTGGATTCTCTTGGAGGAAAAGACAGAATGTACTGGTGATAATAGAGTCACGTTGACTTTAAAGATGTCTTTTTTCTTGGTCCATGTTGATGAGCAGTGTGCCATGGGTTATTAGCCCCCCAAATATTTTGTGTTAAAAAGATAGCTCACTGCACATACTTTCCATTTTGCAGTGAGAGATTTAAGCTTTATTACATCTGAAATACTGTGAAGTACATCATCACCTCAACTTTGATATTTTACAATATATTCTAGATGAAGAGAGATTTTAGGGAATTTTACTTATCAGCTCATTTATTAGCAAATATGATGATGGAACCAGAACCCTGCCATCCCACGTGGCACTAATGAACTCCATTTGTGAGCCTGCTCGGCAATGAGGATGATAGTCTGAATTGAAATGGATAGGGTATATTCCTCACTACAGGTGCAAGTGCCGAGCTTGGAGGTGTGAAATCTTGTCCTTGTAAGTGACTGACATGCTCTTTGAAGGAAAGTACTATTCCTTTGATGGCTCCAGAATTTTTATTTTAGTCTCATACACATCTTAATCTTAGTTTCTAGTTTCATTAGATGTCTTAGAGTCTTTCTCCTAGAGTAAGCAGAGAAATAGAAATAGTAAATATAAGTATGATACTTTTATTATTTATTTACTTATTTATTTTTTATTTAAATTAGAAACAAGCTTGTTTTACATGTCAATCTCAGTTCCCTCTCCCTCCCACCTTGTCCCCCAGCGACGCCCTATCCCAACCTCTTTCTGCTCCGCAGGGAGGGTGAGGCCTTTCATGGGGGATCTTCAAAGTGTGTCATATCATTTGGAGCAGGGCTTAGACCCTCCCCCTTGTGTCTAGGCTGAGAGAGTATCCCTCCATATGGAGAGGGCTCCAAAAGTCCATTTGTGTACTAGGAGTAAATACTGATCCACTACCGGTGGCCCCATAGATTGCCCAGATCTTCAAACTGACCTCCTCCTTCAGGGGGTCTGAAACAGTCCTATGCTGGTTTCCCAACTATCAGTCTGGAGTCCATGAGCAACCCCTTGTTCAGGTAAACTGTTCATAGAGAACTTTTAAGTTTTAATGTCTCAGCCTTAAAAGATTCTATGACAGAAATAGCCATCTCAGAAATGAGGGTCTATACAACACTAAATAATTAGCAATTCACCAGTATAATACTGGCATTAACATTATAAATCATATAACTGAGAGTCTGCCATGAAAGCAGACATTAAATAATTAGAGAAAAGGTTATCTAATTATAAATGCAATAAATTCTGTAGGAAAAAAATGTTGACTATACAAGCAGAGATGCTAATGAGGAGAAATAACAGCCTGGGAGGGGCGAGGGGTGGGACAGGAGTGTTAGGGATGTACACTTATCTGAAGAGAATGACTTACCAACTGAAAGTCTAGAACAGAAGAGTGGGTGGGAGAAACGATAGGTAAGATAAACTGGGGTTGAGTTGGGGCTGGGCTTTTACTTAGAACAGCATGTACAGGGGGATACTTAGCTCTTTGGAGGAATGAAACAGGGATCAATCATGAACAAACAAGAGAAGAAAGAAGAGAGGATAGTGAAAATGGGTGGAAAACAAGCCTAAATCCTTTGTCAGCCAAAACAAGAAATGGTAGGAGTTGCTCTAATGAGTCTGTCACATTTAAAGATTACTCTGATTGAAAGGGGGTAAAGTCTAGAAGATTTAGCAATAGTTCCTGGGGATTATGGTGCTTAAGGAAGAGAAAGTGGAGAAAAGAGATCCTGAGGGTAATAAAGAGCTAGAGCATGGTGACTGCCTGAGACACAATGAGAAATACAAGGGCTCTCCTTCAATATTCATGACATATACGAGTAGGTGGATGGTACTGTTATTTTTGAGAGGGAATTGGGAGACAAGATGAAAAATTTTGAGTTTAGGTGTAGGCAGGTTGAGTTTCAGATGCCTGAGGTTGGCATGGGAAGGAAGCATACTAGCAGAAAGCCGAGGACTTGGGTCTTACATGACACAGAAGTTGTGATACTGTGATAGTTTTATTCTTTTTTCTACAGAGGAAAGAGATCAAAATATCTTGTCTTTGAAAGTCATAGAGAGATGAACACAAACAAAAGCCACTCAAACTGCTCAGATACAAAACCAGCTTCAGAAACATTGGTGAATATGGAATTCAACAAGGTCTTGTAAACACAAGCCAGGTAAGACACAGCCCACAGCCAAACTTCTTAACTGCTTTTCAATATTTCAGTACTTTCCCCAAGATTCCTTCTCAACACAGCTACCTCTTCTCTTTCATTTCTTTCCATAACCTTTATCTTCACCCTTGCTGCTGTCCCCTACCTCATCTTCCACAAAGGATTCTTTATTTTTGTGAGTAAGTTCAGCCGTCCTTTATTTCCTGTCATTCACAGTGACACTGTGCAGCAAGATGAAGAAACTACCAGCCCCAGGATGAGGGGGGGGAGGGAAAGTAGAGGGAGACTATAAATAATAGACAAACATTTTCCTGTAGATAATCATGTTTGTGGCATATTCATGGTAACACAAGCTATAAGAATTGGGGTTCAGAAATTGAAAAACTCAAGGTAGGAGGGAAAGGCACTAGGGTGTGGTATAGTAATGAAAGAAAAATGTCAGAATACTTGAAAATCAATGAACCAAATATCAAGGGCTTAAGAAGAATCCAATGGCTAATCTGTCAAGTCCATTGAAGGCTCCTTTGCATATTTTAAGATGAGAACGCTTCAACTTTTCTTTACAGTATCCATTTCTAATGCTTACCAACGGTAAATTGGCAGGCCCCTGACCTTGCAGCAATCTTCCCAGTGAATATTTGCTTTGTCTAGACATGCCAACACAATTTTTTACAGCTTCCTTTTTTTTTCTTTTGCAGAGCAGGTGATGGCCATCTGAACAGATTAACTTCGCTCTGCTTACCTTGCTTCAAAGGTAAGGAGAGATAGTCAGATTTTAATGTTTGAAACTCAGAGGTTGTCTAGTAACACCACTAAATTGATCAACAGATGACTAGGAAATTAGCTAGGTCTTCAATAGATGGCAGAAGTGCCAAGTTGGTTGGGAAGTGCAAAGAGAATTAAGTGTTTTAAATGACAAGGCAAAGAAAATTTGGTATAGCTCTTTCAAACAGTTCAGGGAAATAGGCAATTAACTATCACTTGGATCCAAACGAGCATCTACCATTCTGATTTTCCATTTTCCTTTTAAGCGACAAGTTCAGAATTTTCCTGCGTGTCCATTCTGGTTCTGCAAACACTTTTCTATGTCCTGCCTTCATCTATCCAACAAAGAAACACCAGTGGGTAGCCACAACCTTTATCTGATATGTCTTGACTAACATAGTAGGTCATCATTTGCCGTCCTCATTTGTTTCCTGAAATTTCCACAGCGTAAAACTCAGATGAGATGAAATGTTGACTTGGGCATGCACAGCAGTGGGGAGGAGTGAAGAGGGGGTATACCTATTTTTTAAATTTATTTTTAAGGCATATATCATAACTTCTAGATTCAGCTGGAGATGAAACCCGAAAAAACACATGCTTTCCTCTAAACAGTAATTCCACCTCGACATCTTGTTCCACCTGTGAGCTTTGTAAAATGGTTGAATATTTCAATTCCTTTCTGCTGGACATTTACATACACAGCCTGTTCCGCTATGGCTTCCCCTCAGTTCACACTGTAGGTCTGCTTGAGATTCATGATCAGAATAGGAATTTGTGGGTTATTTGAATAAGGGCAGTCAGGGTTACTTTCCTTATGCTGTCTTGGGCTTCCTTAAATATCTGACCTAAACATTCCTCAGATGGTGCCTTGGAAGGGAGTGAGCTATTCTTCTGCTTGGAAAAGGCTAATCAGAAGAGCAAGAGGAAGGGAAGTGGAAGCTTGCTATAGACTGCCCCTTTCACGGATGCTTTTAGTTCTTGCACCGAGAAGCGAGGTGGTGTAAATCAGACTTCGTTCGCCAATAAAATTATGACAGTTTGCCTCTTGCTGCACATCCTGCTTTATCACGATAAAGAAACAGGTAGCTGAGAGTGAAAGTGTTCCGTGATTCGTCAGGCATTTGGCAGTTGATCAACCCCACAGTAAAGGGTAGTCGGCATCACCGAGCTGTGGCTGTTTAAAGAATGTGAAATGTGGCTGGTGGCATGGAGGCAGCTGATGGTAAATCAGATATGATTTCCCCTCTGAGAGCACAAAATCAACCTTGTCGTTATCAGGAAGAGAAATGAAATCTCTAAATATGTCTCAATGTTTTGTCATCTCTGCCTGTCCGGGTGATTTAACATAAAATTTCCCCAAAGTAGGAAGTGCAGGTATTATTTCATTTCATTTCAAAGATAAACTTCATAGTGTTTTCCTATAAATTACTCGAAAAGCCACCAATTTGCAATTGGGGAGGTAGCTTAAGATCAATGGTGTTTTAAAGTAAAATATTACGAGTGAAAAATACACTTTGTGTTTTGTCCCCTGCCAACAGCTTGGCAACCTCTGAAAACAATGATATCCTGCCATTTACAGAAAAATATCAGAAGGGCTAAGAGAAGTTGCTTATAAATGCTTTAAGTTAACTCTGCTGCCAAGGAGTTTGTTTACTGGACTCTTGACTATATATTTCTTGCATGACCCATGTTTACCTACTTTCATGTTTCAAACTCCTCTTTGCTTTTTACCACCCCCCCATTCTCTCTAGTTAATGAAATAAGACTCTGCAGGCAGTTGTAAAATTTCTATTACCTCTAAGAAACAAAATCCTTTTTATTCTTTTTATTATCAGAGCATGAATAATGCATGATCACTGCAGAAAACAAGGGGATGTCAACAACCATATCAGATAAACCTGTTACTCAGATACAGCTAGCGCTGAGATTCCTGTGGTTGACTCTGTGGACTTTATACACGATCACTTTTTATTTAACTTTGGATCATTCATTTCCATGGCAGAGTATTGAAAAATGTGGCCTGGCAAATTTTTGCTCCTTGATCTGAGGGGTCAAGGTGAATACTCAAATGAGTTTGTTGTGAAAGCTCCATTCAGTGTTTGATTACAGAAAATGTATCTATTTTCTCTTCAGTTCCACCCAACAAAGAAGAGGGCAGACTGCCAAATACAATGAAGAGTGCTCAGGCTACAAATCCAAAATACTTGTTGATATTAATTACTAGAAAATGTCATATCTATTTTTAATATTTCACCATCTCCAGCATCATGGAAGGCAACAATCATCCCATTTGTTGACCAGCTGTCTGATTTGACTAAATGATAACCAGCAAAAGGCTCTACATCAATTCTTATTTGATATGGGACTTGTTTGAAACAAACAGTCCTTCAATAGCTCACAACCCAAGACAAAAACCCTGATAATGAATTCAATAAATTGAAAACAGTATAGTAAAGTCTTCAGAAAACCAGAACTGATTGATATTTTATTTCTGTTCCATATTTCTCTATATCATATACAATCTGTAATGAAGCAAATATTGATGCCCACATGGAAAGCTAGAGTTCATGTTGACTAGGAATTTAAAGAATATCATACAAAATGTCTATTCCTAAAAAAAAAAAAAACTGTCTATTCCCTATAATTATAAGCTAGGAGGTTGGGCACTATCATTATGCCTGTATTATAGACACAGGAACAATGTATGTACTGTTCAACAGCATTTACTGTGTGCCAGACATTATACTAACTTCTGGAATACACTGAAGTTCATATAGAGTCTCTGGCCTACAACTTATATGCTAGTAACAAAGGTAGAAAATGAGGTTAACAAATGGTATTCAGTGAAAGAAAGTGAAAAAACAGAGGAGAGAGATAGGGGGCATTCTTGTTGCTTTCAGTTCCAGATATCCTACCTAAAACCCCGAGCTACTTTGATTTTGGTCCAAAAATTACTGCCTGAGATGGATCCACAGGAAACAATAACTTCTGAGGTTTATTATGTTCTCTTTCAAATGTGCAATAAAGAGTGAAGAAATGTCATAGAAAATGGCCTGGAATCTTGTCACTTCTAAGGCAGTTAAACTTTAGTTTTCAGACAAATACAAACACTATTATTTGACCCCTGTTGAAAGACAAGAGCTGAACTGAATCAGCCTTGGACTCTTGCTTACTTCTCCCACTGTGTCAACAACTTCATGTAGGACCCAAAACACCCAGGACCAGTGGATGTTTGAAATATATTTATTTTGTCAAAACGTCAACATGAATTATTTTTCATCTTGTGAATGCATAGCCTCACCTTCTAACTCTGTCCTAGTTTCTCCCTAACACAACCATTTCTCAATTCTCTACTGTATTAGCCAGACTTGTGAGAACTTTCCGTCTAGAGAATTTGTGTCCTGTGATTTGTGGATACTGGAGCACAGAACCATTTATTCTTTATTTATATTCTAAAGAATAATTTTAAGAGAAAACGAATTATAGACACATTAGTGTAAAGTCAGCAAGGTGGGTCAATAGATAATGGTGCTTGTTATCAATCCCGAGGACCCAAGGCTGATCCCAAAGCTCACACAGTGGAAGGAGAGACCTGATCCCTTCAAGTTGTCCTTCTGACCTGTACACACACACACACACACACACACACACACACACACACACACACACACCGTGATTGGGCACTTGGTACCCCCAACTTCAACACAAAATGAATGAAGAAAAGTAAGAAATAAAGAATTGAAAAGAAATATTAAGGTGAAGAAGGAATAATATTAAACAAGAAGATGGTCCTGTTTGAAGCAGTTTATCTTTAAGTACATAAATCAGCATTCAACCAGAGAAGTAAGATGAGTGAGATGCTACATGACTGATAGACAGATAGTATATAGGGAGATAATAGATATAGATAGATGGTAGATGCTAGGCAGATGGATAATAAGTATTAAGGTAGATAGGTAGTTAGGTGAGTGGATCAATGAAAGGTAGCTACAAGCTTGATGGGGGGATGAAAAGGGAAAGGTTGTATTAAAGAAGATGAGACTGAGGAAGAGATATCACAAAGACTTACCTTTCACACTGTGAGAGCTGGTTAAGAAAGTCCATGGATGGTGTTAGGAGAGGTAAACTCGAGTATATTCTTCTGAGTGGAAGCTACCCACAGGGAAAATTTCTATGATCTGCCTGAAACTCAGCCTTGCTCTTAATGTCTTCCTGCCTCTCAGATCAGGCCTACTGAGATGATGAGAGGCAATCTGCCTAATTGAAGCTCAACAGGTGAGGGGCTTCCATTAATCTACAGAATGCCTTCAAAGCAATGCCTGGAATGCTGTCTGGCTCAGTAACTATGGATTTTAGTCCAACTTAGCCTAATTCAACACACCAAAAACAAAGCAAAAATGAACATTTGGCCTGGTGAATTTCAGTTTGTGGAATCTTTATTAGAATGAGTATAGCAAACCCTTGAAACACATGGCTCTCCTCTTGAAGCTTTTAGCTTAAAGCATACCTTTAGAGTTTCGAGGTGTACAGTTTGCTTTTGTGTTTTCTGCCACTTACATGTCACAAACTAAGGAATTCACTCTCAAATGTCATGATAAATCAATTTATCCAAGGCCCTGTCAAACTGATTTTACATTAAAAAACCAAGAAAAAGGGAAAAGATTGCCCGCTAGTCATATGCAGCATTTGTGCCTGCAGAGAGAACTGTTTTCATTTCTCTTGTGTACAAATTCTATTAAGAACCTTACTATAGGCCAGAAAAAGAATGGCTCAGACAAATCAAAAATGCAAACTAAAACAAAATAAAAAATGAATTCCAGTTTGCCATGGCTGGCAGGCTGGGCCTAATCTGGACTGGGAATGATGGGAGATTAAGAGAGACAGACATAGGGAAGGTAAAGCTGGGATCTGGCAGGCCACAGGCTTGTATGGAGATGCACCAGCAGTCTAGACACTAAGCTCATTTATTATATACAGTGGAGGAGGCAGCAGCTTCACTGATCTTTTCAGGGGATCTCTGTAGTGTGGCAGTCTCTCGAAAATGTTCATCCAGGATGAGGAACTGTGGTTGGTACTTTTTGCATGTACTGTTTTTACATGGCAGTCAACTGTCCATCAACATCTGTGTTCCTAGGGGAGGCTCTTGCCATCCCCCTGAGTCACACCCAGGGAAGGCTTTGCCATTCCCATGAGTCTGATGCATTGGTATCCTTGACATGGTCATGCTAATGGAAACAGTACACATTCACTCGACTTCATCTGCTTTCATTTCCAGGTGTGTGTGTGTGTGTGTGTGTGTGTGTGTGTGTGTGTGTGTGTGTGTGTGTATGTGTGTGTGTAAGAGAGAGACAGAGACAGACAGACACACAGACACACATACAGACACACAGAGAAAGAGAGAGACAGAGACAGAGACAGAGACAGAGACAGAGACAGAGACAGAGAGAAGCACTGTATTCTGTCCTAGTCAAAATTAGTTCATGGAGATTTGGGGGTATAGGAGGGGGGCCTGGCTCATCATGTGACCCAATTTAGCAAGGCAATGTTAAACATCCCTATAAAACAGCAGCTTGGAAGAAGAAATCTCCTTTACTTCATCAGTCTTCCTGTTTGGGAAATCCAAGGTTATTCTGTGGTAGGAAGCTGTGCAGCCCACACGTGATAGGAGGGAGGCACTGTAAACATGGTGCAGTTGTGAAGAGTCCCAGTCATGCCATTGAGCTGCTAACACCCCATGATGTTCAAGAGTGTGAGCCATATTGTAGTGGTGGAAACTAAAGAAGTGCTCAGACAAAGCCAAACACAAACGGAAATAAAAACTCAAAAGGTCAAAAACGATAAGGAGGATATCAAGGGAACCAGGACCCCAATAAAAGATCTGTGAATGACCAATATTTGAACACCGGAGGAGAAAAATAAACTGTGCTTCCACCAAACCCAGCAGCTACTGCTCCACAGTTTTCTACAAAGTAAGAGAGAAAGTGCTGGGAAATAATCTGGGAAGAATGTAAATGCCCAATGAGGGAGTTTGGTCACTTACTGTTGCTCTTAAAGAGAAGACCTAATTTGAGCTATACTATAAAGATTGATTTGGTCAACTAAAAATAAAACCTCTGCTCTGATCCAGCAGCTGCTGTATCTCTGAGTCAAAGCCCACAGTTTCTTCCCAGGTCTCCTTCCTTATTTCTAAGTATCAAGCATAAATAGCTCATTCTTGAGTTTTAAATTTAGGTAGTATCTTTTGCCCCTAATCTGGAAAATGAGCATTTTATTGCCTCATATTAACGATCAGCCTCTCCATTCACCCCATACTTCTCTCTTGCTCTAGTGCAGTCGTGTTAGCCATTTTTGATTTGATATTCCTATGAGTGATGTGTAAGTATGATGCATGGCTGAGCCACCTGGGTGACTAGGACCACCACATTTCTTTCCTTCAGCTACTTTCTTTGTGCTGGCTGTGATAACTACCCCTTTTGTTTGCTTGTTCTTGTAGCCTTTTCAGTGTGGTTAGACACTCTGTTGTTCTCCATCTCAGAACAGGTGCTCGGTAAACCTGTGCTCAGAATAACACTGTTACATAGGAGTTGTATTTTCTTTGAAATGCCAACTTCTGTTTGCTTGAATCCAGTCTCCTGGTTTTTTTTTTTTTTCATTTCATGTTTTTTTTCTCCTTGTTATGTGGCTTTCTTTAAGTATGTACCATCTATTTATATATATTATTTAAGCAATAATATACATATATGTTATATTATTGCTTAAATTAATACATAATTACAAATGTAGTAGAGATTAATTTCTCATAGAATTTTGGAGACTGGTTAAATATCTCCTACTTCTCAATGATGCAACAGTTTGTATTATGATTATTATAATCACAAATTATGTATATGTTGTTGGCACATTTGTTTTATCTGGGAAACTTTAGGATTTTAAAAAAGTCCATTATAGTCTTAAGCTTTACTATTGTGTGCATTGATTTTTATCATTTTATCATGCATTTGGTTTTTTGCTTTATTTCTGGCCATTGTTTTGCCCAATTTTAGTTTCTAATGTTTGTGTTCAATATAAATATTTTATACCCATGATCAGATCATGTTGTTTATTTTCTGAAGATTTTTAAAGGTAAAACTATTCCTGGTCTCATCTCAAGGATATAATCTTTTATCTTTCTGTGATTATTAAATACAGTTTTGGGTATGCTCTTACCAAGAGTTCATTTTCCCAATGGTTTTACTTATTCTTTCATGTTCTCAGATGTCTAATGACTCTTGACTCTCATTCAATCCAATTTAAGAGTTCTGTACACTTGGGTGAGATACTGTGGAAGGTGAGCAGATGGAGTTTCCACAGTCTTTCTGGGAAGCCCTAAGTGTCAAATGTATAGATCTTTGATTTTTTATTAACTCAGGGGAAAATCTTCAAACCTGTGTCATTCTGCTAAGAATTCTGCTACACTTTTGAATCTTAAATGTCCTGAAAGTCCCTTCCTTGGTTCCCATCCTGTAGTATTATTGGAAGTGATAGAATTTTGAGAGGTCAGGCTGGTGGGGAAGTCAGGCTGTTGACTGGGGATTTTTGAAGGGGATATTGAGACTTGAGGACCCTGTTTTCTTTTCCTGTCACTCTGGCATGGTGTACTGTGACTATAGAGGCTCAGAGCAACAGTGACAAGAGGGCAAAGAATGAATCTTTACTCAGGAGTAGTGTTATATACCTCTAACCCTAGCACTCAGGAGGAGTATTATATATGAGGTGACACAAGGTCTCATCTCCAAACCACACCCCAACCCAAATCTGAAAACAAAGAACTAGGAGCTGGAGGGATGGCTTAGGAGGGGACAGGCAAGCTACACAAGAATGAGAACCCAAGTTTGGATCTCCAGTGCCCATGTAAAAAGCGAGGTATTGCAAGAGGTACATCTATAATCCCAACTGGCAGGGGTGAGGCATGAGATAGGCAAGGTCGGACAGGATTCCTGAAGTTAATTGGCCAACCAGCCTAGCTGAAACAATAAGCTCTGGACTTAGTGAGAGACTATCTCAACAATAGAAACAACAAACAAGCAAACAAACAGGTTGGGAGTGATAGAAGAGAACACTGAACACTGAACTCTAGTTTGTACACATGGACAAAGTTCACTAATTCAAATACATGCCTGTTGTTCCTATCTGTGAAGCCTAGTAAGGGAACTGGGCTCTCCTGTCTCGTTTTTCAAGATGGTGCCATGTGTGAGCCTGGGGTATAAGACCCCACAAAGATTAGAATTCCGTTTCCCAGAGAGCAGACCCCTTCTTGTTGAGATGGAGAATGGCAAGGGAAGGATTTGGGGCTAGAAAAGGCTCATTATATAGTCCCATGGTGTCTTGTAGAAACTCCTCAAGGCTAGACATATTTGAGAATTCAGATTAATTTTTAGATTTTAGAAAATAATAAGATATGTAATTGATACATCACCTAATGGGACCTGCAGTAGTTGCCGTAATTAAACACATTGATTTTTTTTTCCTTCCATGGAACATGAATATTCTTACTAAGCAAGGATTAATAAAGATTATAATTAGCCTTACATACTTTAGATTGTATTTTGATTTGTATTTGTATCCTAACAAATAAGTTAGGATAAACTAGTAAAATTTTCTGAAACAATTTTACTTGTCAGAAATTTTGCATTTGGAGGTGTTAGGAAAAGGATAGTTAATTTTCTATGTCTCACTTGGGCCTTTGAAAATAATAATACATCTATTTCTTAGCTTTTCTTGAATGTATTTGGTATGAATGAATTCACAGGTTTTAAATATTTACTTATTATTTATTTGTCCGTGTGCACAAACACACACACTTGCCCATGTGAGCAGAGGTATCTGATTCTCTGGAACCTGAGTCATGTTGGGAACTAAACACCTGTCCTCTAGAGAGCAGCACCAGTGAGCACTCTCATCTGCCCAGTCACTTTTCCAGCCCCATCTGTCTTCATTTCACTGACTTCTCCCTTTTTAAGCTCTGACTGGTGGTTTTTGCTGTGTTAAGTCAGTTGCCTCTTGTCCATCAGCTTCACATTTCTCAGAATTTGATTCATGTATTTCTTTCCTTTTGTACCTTCTTTCATAGTGCATGGATTTTTTGAACATGTTTTGTTCCTTAGCTGTCTTTTTAGAGGAGATTTAGGAATATGCAGACATAATTGGATGTGTCCCTTTTGCCTTCTTTAACTTGACGTCAAATGCCAAAATTGAGTAGGGCCCTGAGACCTAGGTAAAAATGGTGATCTGAGGTCTGTGGTCACTGTTTAATTTTTTTTTTAAGCAGTGCATGAGAGAAAGACACCATGAGACAAGAGTTCAAGTGGATGAGTTTTTTTATTAAGGGAAAAGGATCGTAGAAAAGGGAAAGGGGAGCAGGGAGAGCAGCCTCCTAGGATAGGTACAGTGGGAGAAAGGAGAGAGAAAGGGAGAGAGGGGGGGTAGGATGGGAGAGAGAGAGAACCGAACAGACAAACAGAGAGAGGGAAAAAAGAGAGAGAACAATGAGAGGAGGGCAGGGCCCTTTTTAAAGGGAACATAATAAATAGGCAGAGGTGGTGCTCTTAGTGGCAACAGCCTAGATTGTATTCTCTCAGAACTCCAAAGGCAGGCCAATACAAACACCTAAAGAATGAGTTATTGGGCAAGTGGAAAAAGGTAATCCTTCTCTAAGGTTTTACCCTAAAGCCATCTCTATTTCAGAAACACCCATAGGCTTGCTACTACTGAAAGCTATGATGGGCTCAGCGTTGTTCTTCCTACCTCTCTACCTTCTACTTTCAGATATTTCCACATCCTGACCTCCAGTTCTGTGACTATTGCTTTACAGAGTAAAGGGATGAGTAATGCCTTATGTGACAAATGTGATCAGTGAAGGATCTAGGAGGAAACCTATTCTGAGTTATTATTGTCCCATAGGTGTTTGAAGTGATGAAATTAGGAGTTATTGATGGATGGGAAAGTGTGGTTGAGAAATATGAGGTGAACATCAAGGAATACCAGCTGTTACCGGAAGCCAGAAGACACTGGAAGCATGGGAGACACATGCCCCTCTGGAGCTCACAGAGGGAAGACAGCAATGCCTATACCTTTATTAGGTATGAAGCCATCCAGTTTATGTTAATTTGTTATGGCAGCCTTAGGAAACGAATTCCATCATGCAACCTCATGTTGTTCTCGTCACAGGAGAAAAGCTATCTTTCTGTGAGACACACCAGGAAATCATTTTAATTATGATTTTGGAAAAGTTGTCTGTCTTCTGTAGGCCTCAATTTTAAAACTTGGAAGTTAGAGGTGATGATCAATTATTTAAAATGTCTCTAAAATTCAATCATTCTTTACATAATCTTAACACGGTGATGAGGAATTTGACCTCTTTATTTCATTCATGCCATCATTATATAAATACATTCCAATTGGGGCTAACAACATTATTAGTTGCTTGAGGTATGTTTGTTTCTTCCTTGTTTTCTTACTCTTTCTTTTGAAATATCTATACATGCTATTTTTTGAAATAGCTAAATATTTATATTCTCATATATGAAATCTAAAATATATTTTATAGGGGAAACTTGCTTGATTTACTTGGAATAACTAATATAAGCCCATTTTAATATGAAATTTTGGTTAAGTCATCTACTTTGCAGATATTTATATAAATCATAAAAGGGACTATGTGAAAATCAAATTAGCAGGGTTTCTAATCTCTATTTTTGTTGCTTAGATAGCTGCCTATCTTTTCTATAGGGCTTGGCTTAATTTAAAATTTAATGGTTGGCTGATTCAATCACAGGAGTTTATAAATGTTCATTCAAAACACATTTAACTTCATTGCCTAGTGCAGAGACCTTTCTTCTTGCAAATAATTGACACCAAACAGCCTTGGGTCTCTTTCCCATTTATGTGCCCAAGGATTTTTCTGTCCTTCAGTTTTGAAATCATTTCTAAATGAAAATGTTTCCTTTTTTCATAAGACCACAGATCCTACTCACTGTTTTTCCCCACCTTTACTTCTTACAGTCTACTCAGATGCCAAGGTTGACTCAGGCAACGCTTAGGGAGCATTTGCTTCTGTGGGTTCTCTCAAGCATGACACTTTTTCAAGATATATTTGTGAGGTAGATGCATTAGCATCGTCTCCCTTTATAGATAAAGCTGTGGAGGCACTGAGAAGTTAAGTAATTTTCACAGAAGCCACATGAACGTTGAATGCTGCACTCAGAGTCCAAGGCCAGCAGTTTCTCCAGAGCCCTGACCTACAGGGCCTAGCACTGTCATAAAAACTACAGAGACCTCAAGGACATTGGTTGCTGCACTCACAGGTTTCTCCAATAAGATATGAAAACCTTCATGGGGCTTTTCTTCGTAAGAGTTTGTTTGCTGATTGGCAGCTGTTTTGGTCATTTGGTAGGCTCTCACATGTAGGTAGATACATGTGAGAGCATGTAGAGGGTATGATGATCCCTTGAGCTCTACATCATAGTCTGACACGGGAATCTGCACAAGCCAAGCACCAACATTGATGAGAATAGCCACACATTACACATCAGTGGCATGCTTGATCTGGGCTCCACAATTCTCCCTTGCCTTTGGCTGTAACCACCTTGTCTGAACAAGACACAAGGAAAGAGACACATCAAGAAGCTTGTCATTTTGTTTTAGTCTTTCCAGGGTGTGTGTGTGTGTGTGTGTGTGTGTGTGTGTGTGTGTGTGTGTGTGTGTGTTCTATGTATTTGTGTGTTGTGTGTATGCCCCTGATTTTGTGCAGACATGTTGAGGCCAAATGGCAACGTCTGCTCTCTTCTTCTTCTATTGCTCTTCACATCATTTTCTCAAGCAAGGTCTCTCACTCAACTGGTGCACACTCATCTGTTAGACTGGCTGACCAGTGACTTCCAAAGTTCCTCCTGTCTCCCTCCACCGTGCATTAGTGTGACACTTGCATTTTGCCATGCCTAGCTTTGTAAATGTGGGTGCTAGGAATCCAAACTCAAGTCCCTGTGGTTAAATGTCAGCCATTTGCTAAATGAGCCATATTTGTAGTCCCTATCTTTCTGGTTCTGACTGAAAGCATGGGAAGTACCATTGTCATGATGGAGTATTGCCACCAGACCTCAAGGACAGAGACAGCAGCCCAGTGGCCAGGCAAGATGCTCAGAGAACACCTTATCTGCCCATGGTAGGAAGCCTGTGAGTGGGGATTTTCATGCTTCTGACCAAGCATGTTTCACTCTGAACCCCTGAGTCAGGGAAGAGTGTTGTCTGAGTGAGCCTGAAGATGCCAGGTCTGTCTTCTCATCAATATCGTCTCACAGATGTCCTAACCCTAGTACAGCTGGTCAGGGAGGAGAAGAGATCATAAGCTGCCTGTGTGTTCCAAGAGAAGAGAAACCATGCAGAGGTTGGGGAATTGATGGGTGCAAACCAAGCTCTTCCATCTTTCCGGTTCTTCTGTTTTATGAATCTGAAGAAAAATGCCAAGAATTCTGAGTCCCACATGGCACACTCTGCACTTCTGCCCTGCTTCTGGATCTGCCCACTGAAATAGAAGCAATCTGTGAAAGCAAAAACAAAACAAAACAAAACAAACAAAAAATAATTAACATCTGGGCACCTCTGTGTTTGCACAGAATTTAATAGCAGGGGTACATTCCCTGGGTTAGTCAGAATTTATTTTCATTGTTAATTCAGCCTTTATTTTCAGTGAGTTCCCCAATCTCCATTTACTAGTCAGTCACTTAACATTTATTGAATATCTGCAATGAACTCTTGAGTGAGATTGATAATGTTTTCCCTTATTTCACATTGCCCACAATCTGCAGTAAATTGTCTCAGGCTAGTGGGGACTTTCACGTTCTTAAATACCCCTAAGTCCAAACAGGTGTCTTTACGCTCACTCTCATCTATTTAATGAGTCATTGGTAAACAAAGAAGGATTAATTCATGCTTCAATCAGTCTTGTGACACTCTATCTGTGTATCATTATTACCTTAAGTATTTATTTCATGTTTCTTCATTCAATTTCATGAAATTTGGAAAATACTCCTTCTAGGGAAGGTATAGATGAAAGGGCTCTAACAGGCCTGAGCATGGCAAGCATTGCAGACAGGTTTTGCCCTTTTACCCCTTTTCCTCTCCCTTGCTAAAAAACATTACATTCCTAAAGCCAGCCCCCAAGGTCTATTCCCTTATCTGGCCAGTGACTCATTCCTCATACAAAACACCAAGGTCCTACAATCAAAATTCATTATTTGGCTAATATGTCCCATCAGGATTTACCAACTCCCTCTAGCAAGACTCCCCTAGCACAGACTCCCCTAGCACAAACTCCCCTTTTTTTATCCATAAAAGTCCACTCCTGCATCTCTTGCTGTTCTTGCTTCTTGTGCTTGCTGCTGCTGCAACCTTTGCAGCCTCTCCCCACCTCATTTGTCCCTCTGGGGTAATAAATCTCCTTGTGGTCAAGAATTTGGTATCTGAGTATGTCCTGTACCAATTCCAGGGGCCTGACCTCCCTTTTAGTAGACACTAGATATCTGTGGGACAGTTTTTGAAAAGACAAATTAATCAATTCTTCTTTGACATTCACTGTCTGTGAAGTACTATGTGTTGCATGCACATTTGTTTCTGAAAGCATGAACTAGCCATCTATTCACCCCAGATCAGAGCAGCAAGCACAGACCAAAGAAATGACTCCACTCACGTCTAACTTAGTGAACTGCTCAGTGAGCTCATTCATAGCCACAGGGATGAGGGGTTATTGACAGGAACATGGTCAATTTACCAGTGGCTGCATCACTGAGGACAAGTTGTTCTCTCTCTTAGCAACCTAGTAATTGTCTACATATCCTCAAAGAGGGGTGGGACAGTGTGAGATCCTGTTCCTTTCTGGGACAGACACATTGGTGGGCCAGGCCTCAGTCCTATACAGGTCTCCTGGGGGCTACTCACAGTTACTGAGAGTTCAAGAGGCAATTGTCATGTCATGCCCAGAGGTCAGTGTGCTGGACTACTAATTCAGTCAGGCAAAAATGATTATGGCCCTCCTTCAGAGTTCATCTCTGTCAGAAAAATGCACAAACTGGATCTGTAAGAGTTAATTCTAATATATTCATGACAGGGCTACTAATAATTATACCATATGCTGTGGAACAATAAGGGTAAATTTATTTAGTAGGAGACAAAGGAGAACTGGTAGCATGCTGCCCTCTGTGACACTCCTCCTTGCTGACTGATCCCAGCTGAGGTGAAGTCGGCTTGCCAGTTCTCTCCTTTTATGTCCTCTTGACTTGACTGTCCTCTGCAAACCATGTTCTGGGAAAAGCTGTCTTTCCAGGTAAGTCCTGAGTTTGAGTCAGTTTTTGAAATGAGCTTCACTCTCAGCTAGTGACTCCAAGAACAGCCCAAGGTACATTTGTGTGAATCGAGAGTCTTCCTTGTCCAACTTACACAGATGATGTGGGGCTTTGAAAGGGCCCATAGGGAGGCAGGAGCTCATTAGTAGTTACTGGAGACCCCGTGGCCCTTTTTTCAGCCAGGTTCTCACAGATGAAAGAAGGATTTGGGACATAACTATTGAATGATATTGTGATTAGGTTATGTCTATGTATGGCCTACAGCTTGCTCTTTGTAAATGTAACTCTAAGAGAGAAGGCAGAAATCAAACCATCTTGACAATGCATGGTAGAAATTCATGCAGAAAGGCTTAGAAACAGCACAGCTACTCTCGGATTAATGAAATAGAAAGTCCTTCATAGAACAAAGGCAGTGGAAGTTGCTGTGAATCTGCTGTTACAACTGAGCTTGGATGATAAGTGGAAACATCTATGTATATACAGGCATAAACTTCCCTTGAACATACCATGAGTTACTTGGTTTCAGTATTTAGTAGGAGGAAGTTAATAGGGACATGTATTTGAAGGATTTCAGGATATTTACTTACTCAAAACTCATTTACAGTCAACATTCCTGGGAAAGATACACCATGTACCTGGGCTCAGGTGGGATTTTTCTTATGGCATTTAAAAGTTGTTTTGAAATTACATAGTTGAGGTGAAATATACTTGCACTGCCTATTTTAGAACTGCTTCTGTCACCACAAGAAGCTTTTGTAAGCATTTGTGAGGGAGAAATACAACTATAACCCAGAACCCTACCCTTGCATTCTGAGAGAAAATACCCTGAGCCCTGCTAGTTGCAAATTACTTGTATGGCTCTGTGCATCAGAGCCTTCTCAATTACACAGCTGTGGCAGATTACACCTTCGCCCTCCAGAGAAGCTCAAATACAGGGTTACACTGCAAACAGACTTGCCACAGTGATGCAATTACCCTGCACTTTGAGATTTATGGTATATAGCCTAACTCACAGAAATCAGACAGTTTTTGAATATTTTGAATGGTTATTATTTTGTCTGTAATTTGAAACTATGGTACCTCAACATTAACCAAATGACAGCACTCAGTGTCATTTTTATATTGGCTTTTGTTTCTCTGTAGCTTAATCGCATAGACTAGACAGCCCTGGATTCTAAGGAAGGGTGTCTCCTGCTGATTTTGTGCCTGGAAATCAGCTTCAATTCCACACACAAGACTCATGCACCTGTTATTGATCCACTTGAAGGTCTTTTGTCCTTTGGATAGTAGCATAATACCTAGGACTAACCTAGAGATCGGATTCTTTGCTGACTCACCTGGTTGGCTGCCTGCCACTTTAGGTAAGAAAATAATATTCCCAGCACTTCTATGCCTGCAAAGGACGATAGGATCCTTATCTTTTGGCAGGCCACTGTCTTCTGTTGACCTTTAAAAACACCTGGTACTGAACATAAAACATTCTTCCAGTTGTTATCCATCATTCAAGGAAGAGCCCTTCTATGAACACTGCGTTAGACTCCTTGAGACCTTAAAGCAGAATTAAAATAGTCTCTTTTTAAAATCTATTTTCAAATGCAATTTGGGTCCTTAAGTAAACACATACAACTTTTAATTGCCCTCAGGGTACAATGAGAACAATGTCTTACCTTCTCATCTCTATCACTTCCCTCATTGGAAAGCTATATAGACACTGTAGAAAGCTCCATTCATTTTTAAGGCTCTGAGCCAAAATCCTTCACATCTATGTTTCATGACTGTTGGGCCAAGCTAGGTCTGAAGATATTATCTCCATCATTTCAAGTTCTGAATATTATATGTAGGTTACAGAGAAAGCCACGAGGGCAAGCAATATTTCTTCCATCATTAGAACTTTAGAACTTACACTTCACAGCATTTCTTAGTGTAGGGAATTAAATTGAAAGTTATTTACTTACTATAAATAAGGAAAGGATAAGAGCTAACATTTACATGGCATTTCCCAAACATTAATTAATTCAACAGCAAAATAAATATATCTTGTGACAGAAAGCTGCCTAAATTTTGTTACTAAATTATTTATTGCTTGCAAACTACGTTAGTTGACTGATGAGTAGATAAGCAAAGGAGAAGGAGACTGCATCACAAAATGCTCTTTGCCTTCTAGTTTCTATGGAAGTAATTTGATGGGCTACCCTGTTCACAGGAAATACACCTAATAGTTTAGAGTACTAGAGTAACACAGTAGTAGGTATGGTCTAGCCAGCTTGTGCTTACTATCTAAAATTTGGATTCTAAATAAACTATAAACACTGAGCTATAAAGCATGCAAAGAAGGATATAAAGCATATGAAAGATAAAAGTGATAACAATGTAAACTAATCTGAGAGACCATGGTTCTGTTACCAAAGCACAAATGGTAAATGTATTCCTTTTAAGCCATGAAATTCTGGATCAAAATTCCACAAAGTTCCTGGCTTCAGATAACATCCTACAATTGTGGACATGTGTCTTGTGGGGTAACACAAAGGTACGTGCAGAGCTACCTTTCTTCTCTTTTCATTTTTCTTCTTGAAATTTTTATTGATTCTTTGTGGATTTGACATCATCCGTTCTGATCCCACTCATTCCCTTATCCCCTCACATCCTCCCTCTTCCCTTGCAACCTCCCCACCCAAAACAAAACAAAATTTAAAAGAAAAACCAAAGACCAAACATAACAAACAAGCAAAACAAACTAATGAAAACATAAAAACAAAAACCAATAACGACACAACAAAAAGAAGAATCTCATCATGGAGGCTCCAGTGCGGTCTGTTGAGTCCATTCATCTTTATTTGCAAGTGTTCATTGCCATTGGGGTCATTGGTCTGGCTCAGGCATCTGGATTCTGCTACACGATGATCATGGGCTCTTACTGGGGCTCCTGTTGGGTATCCTGTCTTGTGGAGATCCTGCAGTTTTGGATCTATAGGTTCATCCACTTCGTGTGCTCTAACAGTTCATAGATGAGGTGATGTTGAGGTGGGACAACTCATAACCCTTGTTCTGGACCTGTATGGTAGCTGAGTTGCTCAGCCTGCCAGCTTTCCCTCATCGTCACTAAGAAAGTGAACTCTGCAACACTGCCTTGGCTAGCTCACCCAGTGCAGGCTGTAGCAAGGATCAGGGCCATTCCCCTGCTCTCAGGTCCTCATAGCCCATTTACCCACACTCACACCACTGTTTTACTCAGGTGAGATGCAGGGCCCTCTCTTCCTATTGCTGTAAGGGACATACAAGTGGGGCTAGGGTTAACTCTCCTGCTCTTATGCCCTCAGGGCTGGCTCATCTGTGCCCCTGACAACAGGGTCAACTCTAGTGTGCTGCCCAGGTGAAGTGAATTCCTGTAGTGAAGGGTGAGTGGAGCCATCCCTCTTGAGTGCAGGGGTGGGGAAAGGTGGACCTAAGGGGGAGGTCCAGTTCTCATGCTGCAGTATCCAGTGAGGGGCAGGGCCAGCTATTCCAGTGCCAGTGAAGGGTGGGGCTGGCTCAGCACAGCATGGTTCCAATGACACCCTGCTAACATGGACCACAGACATCATCACACACCCCATCTGCAGCAGGGCCACGGACCCAAACGTAACCCTCAGTAGCAGCTCAGGCATGGACATCACCATGGCCCCTGTGGGAGCACAGGCCACTCAGGTCAGTATGGTCCTAGGGGGAACATGGCCCTCAGATACCAGCAGGCTCTCAGGTGGCTGACTAGACCCTGGGCATCAGTAAAGCCCTCGGTGGTAACAGGAGTCATGGGTATCACCCCAGACCCCTGCCACTGCAAAGCCATGGACCCAGACAAAGCCCTAGGCTGTGTCCAAGGGTCCAGATGTCTCTCTAGCCTCAGGTGGCAGCACAGGCCACCCAGATCAACATGTTCCCAGCAGGGGCTGCCTTTCTTTCCAAAAAGAATTTTCATAGCCTCTCTGGCTTCCAGTGCTGCCCAACTCTCTCATGTTCCCAGCTCTCTTCACTTTCAAAGCAGCAGCGTCTATCAAGGCTCTCAAAACCCTGGCTCTTCTGAATCTACCTTTCACATCTGAAGAGCCCTTGTGATCCCATCAAACTCATCTGCATAAGCCAAGGTACTCTATTTCTCTATTACTTTATGGTACGCCATTTCTGGTGTACCTTTCCGTTTAGTTTCTAAGATTAGAATGCAGTCTTTGAGGGACTTTCAGTCTGCCTACTACAGGTTGCAGGATAAAGCTCTTACTCGACAGGTGTAAGCATCCAATTTGTCACCAAGCTCTGTTAATACATTACAAATCTCCTGAGCATCCTTTTCTGGCATCCTTTGCCATGTCTTAGCTCAGGTTCCTATCATCCTTCATTGTGACAACTGCATTACATCCCAGCAGTTGCTCATGTTGAAAGTCTTGGCAGTTAGTCCCTCTCTGTTGCCCACTGAAATACCAGGAGAGATTCCTGTTTTCATTCTCAGGGTCAATGGCTGCCTGGCCTTCATGACAGGAATTGTGATCTTAGTCAGAACAACCAGTATCAGTTTTTTTGTTGTTTGTTTTTATTTTGTTTTGTTTGCTGTTGAACCTTACAAATGTTCACTTACTTCCCCAAGTTGATGAGATTCTGCTGCTCAAGGGACCACATTCCTGCCTCTCATTCAGCATTTGAAAGTCATTGTGTTTGTTTCTAAGACACAAAGCTCTGGCATGTGGGGGAACTGTTTGTCCTCCCATAATGTTTTAACACTGTACTGTGGAACTAGGTGAAAAATAGAAGGAAATTCCAACAGTCCACTGATTTTTCCACTGTTTATTTATTTACTTGTGTGTGTGTGTGTGTGTGTGTGTGTGTTCTTTGTTCTTGTACATGAGGAGACCAGAGGTCAACCACAGGTACCATTCATTCTTCAGGAGCCATCCAGCTTGTTTTGTGAGACCAGGTCTCCCATGGGACCTTAATCTTGCCAAACCAGATGTTTAACTGGCCAGTGAGCCCCAGGAATCCTCCTTCCTGCACTCTCCAGTGCTGGATTTCCATATCCACATAACCATGCTCAGCTTTTATGATGGGTGCTGGAGATTGAACTCAAATCCTCAGTCTTGTATAGCAAACATTTTACTAACTGAGCTCTCAGCTCCCATTGACCTTTCTAACTAATTTTAAATAAATGTCACAGGATAATTAAATAAAGCCAGAGAGAATTACCCAAACCAGGAACTTGCGCACGTCAATCTGAACTATCTTCCCCTCATCCATATGTAGAACACGAGCATCAAAAGTTATCCACTGGGATCTTAGACTCTGGGTGGATTTATCTAGTTCTGTTGCAGGTAAAATTCTAAGTTCTTTCAAATTAAAGTTATCCCTTTTTCATAGCTAAGGTCCACTGGAGGGGTGATGCAAACAGCAACATGTAGATAACCAACATTTCAATGGTAAACCATCTCTTCATGCTTCAAATTGAGGTCTCTGGTTTCTAAATATTTTAAATGTAATGAGGAAGGGATATGTAGGCTATGTTCTTTGGCTAGTTTAACCAATGCTTGATTTCCTGTTTTTATTACTTGACTGAAATCAAATGTTCCCCTTTCTTGAATAATGAAACTATGGGTGTCTTTAGAACTCTCGGTCCTGGCTTGGGCTTCTCCCAGCATTTTCTTCAATACAGCTGCTATTCACTGACTCTAAGAATGCTGGAATAGTTTGAAGTGTT
Source organism: Cricetulus griseus (assembly GCF_003668045.3). Lineage (NCBI taxonomy): Eukaryota > Metazoa > Chordata > Mammalia > Rodentia > Cricetidae > Cricetulus > Cricetulus griseus. The sequence goes on from NW_023276806.1 coordinate 100,890,714, forward strand.
TCTGTGCTGTATATATGGGAAGATATCTCTACATGTGAGTATGCTTCTTAAAGAATATTTTTATTGAATCTTTGGGAATTTCATACCAGGTACTCACACTCATTTCCCAGTCCTTCCATGTATGTCCCCACCCTTGTGACTTCCTGCCCTCTCCAAATTAAAACCAAATAAATAAAGAAGAAAACAAAACAAAAAATAAGTCCAATTTGTGTTACCTATATACTCAATGGAGCATGGTCAAATTCAAAGCGGCCCTGCCCCTTAAATAGGACTGAGTCGCACCCTGGCCAGAAGCCATCAATTGTGGAGAGCCAAATTCAGCATCCTTAGCACATTTTTTAAGAGTTCTTTTTGATGGATTTCTTTAGGTTGTTTGTTTTTTAGAGTGGGGTGGGGTGAGGTGGGGTTAGAGGTTGTCATAGAAGCCTTCCATGTCCCTCTTTCTCAACTGTGCATCTTCAATCGTTGGTATCACTGCAAAAGTAGCCTCCTTGTTATTTTTGCAGCAAGTCAGTAGGAGTCAGCAGGAGCACAGACCATGGGCTTCCACAAGAATTGTGGTGATACCACAGACCATGAACAAAGCCCTCTGCTGCAGTAGGGCCACAGATGCAGGCAAGGCCCTGGGAGGCAGCCTGAATCATGGACATCAACTTGGCCTCAGATGGAAGGCAGCACAGGCCACTCACATCAACATGACTTTGGAGCCTAGACCATGGACATCCACATGGCCTTTGCTGGCAACACAGGCTACGGACACCAGCACAGATCCTGACTACAGCATGCCAACAGCCTCAGAAATTACCCTTGGGGGCATCATGGATCACCATGGGCTCAGATGGCAGCAGAGGCCACTTAACATCAGCCTGTTCCTTAGTTTGCATAGGAGCACAATCTTTGGAGCTAGAATAATTTCAAGAAACTAAAACTGAAATACGGAAAAAAAAAGAAAAAGAAGCAAGACTCTCTGTTTGGAATTCATTGTAAGGTGATGTTATGTTTGATATGATTATATGTTCAACACCGTCATTAGTATCTAAGCCACATGTGGACAGATAATGCAACAAGAAAAAATTGTGCCCCTATCTATCTATCTATCTATCTATCTATCTATCTATCTATCTATCTATAATTATCTATTTATAAAAAGTCTAGACAACAGTGAAAATGTGGTAACTAACCTTGTGATAAAGTCACTTAACTTGTTCAGGTGCCTGTATGTGTCCAGAGCTCAAGCTGCTCAAGAATGTCTCAACCTGAGCTAGGTTGTACATTTGTGACAAAAATGATTTGCCTACAGACTCTTTTAATGCTGAGCAATGGAGCAGAACACGCTTAAATGGTCTTAGCAGATAGAAAGTGGACCCCAGCTGTGCGCCACAGAACAGTCTGCCTGATAGCAACCAAGCATTGGGTGGTAAAGGACTCCGGGCAGCAGGCTGGAGTCTAGGAAGCTGGGTTGCATTCTCTGGACTTGGTTGGGAGGGGAAAGTGCAGTAAAAACAACTCTTTTGCTGGAATATTTTACCAAGAAGCAGATTCCAACCATGAACTAATCCATTTCATCGACTGAATAGACAAATACTAACATGTGATGGGGGAGGAGGTCTTGCCCCTGCAGGAGGCCAAGGGCAAATCCAGCTGAATGAAGGTGATCATACTTGGCAGAAATTGTCAGTCGGCTACACAGCTTCACACTTGAGCTTGGGAAATACCTGGTGCTACCCTCTTCTTTAGATCTTGCTGTTTCTTAATAGATGACAACTTTGGGATCTGTTAGGATAGTATCTTGCAATTATCATGAGAGCTCCAACTTTCTGTCTTCTCTCACAGAGAAAGGGCCTTAATCTGTGCAGTGGTCTGAGTGAGACTGGCCCCCAGGTTCATATACTTGAATGCTTAGTCTCCAGTTGAAGAGCTGTCAGGAAAGGATTGGGAGGTGTGTCCTTGTTGGAGGAGGTTAGGCTTTGCAGGAGGAGGTATGGCCCTGGGGGTGGGTTTTCAGGAAGATATTTGTATCTGAAAGGTAAACCAAACGTGGCATGTGAAATTTAAATGTTACCCAGACCTGGAATCCTGGATCAGCTCAGTGCTAGGCTAGACCTTGCCTCTGAATTCATAATCCTCTTTTGTATCAATCTTACTAGATATGTACCAGGTTGAACATTAATATGCCAGCCTTGGAATGCTATTCCTTTTGTTTGCTTGCTTCCTATCTCCTCTCCCTTTCTCTCTCCCTCCTTCTAATCTTCTTTGCCTCTCCTCTTCTTCATTCTCTCCTCCTCCCTTTCTCTCTGTCTTTTTTTGCTTTGTTGTTGTTGTTTGATTGGGTCTTGCTATGTATCCCAGGCTGGCCTTGACCCTGACATCCCACTCTCCTGAAACCTAGGATGACAAGGGCACACCACTATAACTGGTTCAATTCTCTTCTTTCTATAGGTATATAGCTGATTTCAACTATGTTTGTCATGTAGTATTTCATCTAACTTCTCATGCCAATCATTGTTGTGACCCTCACATCCTGGGATTTGATTCGAAACCCACCATTGTTGGGAGGATTTCTTTGGCTATCTAATTCAGTTGAGTATGGAGGGGCTTCTGGAAGATCAATAAATCAGTATAATAGCTTTCTATCTTGGGAAAATCTCATGCTTGCTTAATAATAATGTGCAGAGGCCATCATGTTGGGTGTCAAACTGGAATTCTATAGGTCTATGCTTTCAATATAAAAGGCTAAATTAAGCTAACTCTGTAGGCCTGTCAGCCCATGATTCTACATGACTGAATCTTCTGTTCTGTTCCCCCAAGGAGAAGAAACACCGCTAGGAATCTGCTGTGAACACCAAATGATTAACTCAAGTTTCGTGTCTCACAGCATTCTTTTTCTTGACTTTTATTTTGACAATTTTATTGTGCATTTTCATGCTACTTGATCCTGTGCTACATGAGGACACTTTCATGCAGGTATATACTACACACAAGCATATCTTTCTCATACCCCCACTTCTCTTCTTATTCCCATTAGACTTTTTTGGTCCTCTAGATAGGTTCTCTTCTATTTTCATATCACATATACAGATCTTACTTTATGTATTGATTAAACATCTAGGAACCACACATGCAATATTTGCTTTGAGAAAACACAAACGATATTTTCTTTTCTGAGACTGGCTTAATTCACTTAGTATGCTTGTTACTAGTTGCGTGCATTTCCTGCACGTGATGTAAGTTTACATTGGTAACAAGTGGAAAACACTCTGTTGTGCACTACATTTTCTTTATCCTTTCCTCTGTTGTTAGATACAATGGCTGGCTACATAATTTTATTGCACTAGTGTGATATATTGACTTGAAGTCTTTTGGGTAAATACCAAAGACTTTTGCAGCTTTGTCACCTCATAGATCTATTTTTAGTTTTATGAGAAAGCTGCGTGCTGATTTCCAAAGTGGTTTAACCTGTTTTCATTCTCATTAGCACTGTGTAAGGGCTCACCTTTATCCACTCCCTGTCATCCTTTTTGTTATTTATTTTCTCAATGACTACCATTAAGACTTGGGTGAGGTGGAATCTCAAGGGAGTTTTGATTTGTGTTTCTCTGATTGGACTTTTTCCATATACGGTACCTAGGAAGTAGTCATTATAAAATCCATACTCTATATATTCAGTAGGCTAATGTACGGACCCCAATAAGAGTGTGTTTACATGAGATATATGATAAATATATACATATGAGTGCATATGTAGTATAATAATGGATATATAACAACATAGGCATATTGTGAAACACTTGTTTGACTATCTTCTTGTGCTAACAGGTAAACAGAGTACTTCATAGGCTCCAGGTCAAATTCATGTAAAGAGGGTATTGAGTGTGTCCTTTGTTCATTATGTTATCCATCTTTACAGGAACTTTATAAATACTTAGTAAATCAAAAGTCATAAAATAAGGCTGACAGCCTTTGGAACAATTCTTTTTGGTTAACCCAGGTTCATTCTCATCCATCAGAAATTACAGAGTGTCATAGTCAAGAGGCTGTATTAGCTACTTTTGTCATCACTGTGACCAAATACTTTCCATACAAATGCAACTTCAGGGAGAGACAATTTATTTTGGCTGACAGTTCAAGCTATAGTCTTTCAGGACAGAGAACCTTGGCAGTGGGGAGTTGTATCAATGATGACAGAAGCGTGGAGCCACTGCTCTTTCCATCTGTCATCCACCAAAAGTCAGAGAAAACCCAGGTGATGAGGAGGGTGGAGTCTAAAGCTCATGACCCAGCCCACAGTGATCCACTTCCTCCAACTAGGCCCTCCTCACTAAATATCCAACAAGCTCCCCAGATGGCACCATTAGCTAGTGTATGTATCCTTTCACACAACAACCACAGCCTCCACTTGTGCTCTCAGCAGGCACTGATGGAGCAGAAGCTCTCCTATTGGTTGACTTTACTATTTCAGAGACTTGCACTTCCAGATGCACAGGCTGGGGAGTCTGGGCTTGGAAAATGACTAAGATAGGAGCTTGGCAAGAAAGAGGTTTATATCTGGTTATAGCAAAATGGTCTGATACTGTAGAGGACACTGGGAAATACAAGGGTACACATTGATATTTGGGATGTCCTCCAAGAGCCGGACCCCTCATATACCCAGTAAAGAAGTACCATAGGCTTTAAATTGTACAATAAAAAATATGTTTAATTAAGTTACTTGGAAAGGGCTTTTGGGGACAATATGAGAATGTTTTCAAAACTTTTTCACAGGATCTTTTGTCCACCTTTTAGTTTCATTTTTTTTAAATGAAATACCAGTGGTTATGTGACACAAAATATGTGGCAATGCTGCATGTTTATTCATATTTTATGCTCCACAGCCTCTTCTATCCTTATTAATGGAGATGCAAGCCTCCTCTTTTATACAATATATCTTTTGTCTGTGATTTATATTAAGATACCTTATGATTTTTCTAGGTCAATCACTATCAAAACCTAAAACCATGTGATCTTGGTTGACAATAACTTCAGGGATCTCTCTTTCTAAATTGGAAACAATTTTGACAAAAATGATAGCTAGGTATACTTTTTAATTAAACAGGAGCTCAATTACAAAGGAAAACGATCTAAGAATTTATTTATTCATATGAAAAGCAGTGTTCACATTTCTATAAAGTTTCTTGATTATAAGTTCAGGAAAGTTGCATGGTCAAACCTCTTATGTATTGTATAATATAGGCATGAATGAACATAGCACTTCCTCCAGTACACCAGGACGAGACTCCAAACACCTGATACTAGATTTCATTCTGTAAATGTGGTTATTTCCCTGGTGAATACTGTCAGCTTGGGGGTATTGCAATAGCTAGTGGTGATTCATTGACTCACCCTATTTCACATGACCTGCAAGTTACAACTGCTAAGATTTCTAGCCAGTAAAGCTTATCATAGCTGAGCCACTTGGTTATTAGAGCTTGTAGAAGGGATTGCGTATTAATCTTGTCCTTCTAGTTTTGCTGTGTTGACTTGGAAAAATAATTCCAGCATTGCACATTCCAATTTCTTGATTTCTAAAATTAGGACAAAATAGTCACCTTTTCTGGGCAGTTTTATATGAGTTTAAACATTTAAAGTACTTAGTAAAGAAATGGCAAATAGAATAGGAATAAAAAACCATGAGTATGAATGTATTTCATCATTTTCTTCGTATCTAATTCTAAAAGGTTATAATATCTTTACTCTAGTGACAATAAATGTGACACACACACACACACACACACACACACACACACACACACACACACACGACGGTGGGGGGGTTGATAAGCAACACCTACTACATTGAAATTATTTTTCTAGTTTCTTTCTAGCCAAAACAGAAAGTCATATCTTCCCCTTGTTTGGTTGAAAGAACAGTAGTATCCTTCCTTCCTTCCTTTCAGGTAAATCCTTTAAATGCCATAACAATACTACAGGTAGTATTTCATGCTAAAGAATATTTCTGTAACATTTCAGGATGGGAGATTCTTGATATTCTTTGGCCAGAAGTTTGTCCACAGTTGCTTTTAGATGTGGGCTGTTCATCTGCTCACTACAATTGGAAGCCACTGAGCTTGTGAGTATCATGAAATACCCACCTGCCAGTGCTATTTCTTAATGTGTTTACACGTGTATGTTCATCTGATGCCAAAGTTGTGTCTATGGTTCCAGAGACTTGCTTAGTGGTTCCTTTTGTCAAAGCCTGTTCATAGAACACATGATATCAATTATAGGCAGCACATATATAAAACCGGCTACAGTTTGCTGCTAATCTTGTATTTTCTAGATGTCTACATTCTGAGTTAGCACTCATGCCACAGTACCCTGTATGATGCTCATTTCCATGGCTCGGGGCTATAATCAAGGCATTCCAACAATTGGGTAACAGTTGGGAACCCAAGTTAACACGTGAGGTATCATCTAAAGCAGCCATGGTACACAGGCATTGCCCTCTCTTCTATCAACTCTTGAGTTTTCAAATAGAAGATACTGACTGACGGTTTGAAGATGGGAAAAAAGAAGAAAGAATGCCTAGGGGGAAATATATTCAGACCTCCTGAACCCAAATGTGGTGACTGCAATAGTAAGATGATTTTTCTGTTCTGAATTCACAATGTTTTCTTCTGAGCTGCTGGTATTGTGGCACTGGATTAAATTGAAATCCTCACTTGAAGTGAAGAAAGAGAGGTGGAAGACCAAATGCACTGAACTGCATAGAGTCTGCCCTTGAAAGCACTTCCTGCGGCCTTGACAATTTCTCAGTCTCTAGGACTATGGGAATAATGACTTCACCAGAGTTGCTATTCTTCCTGTTCTATGTTGTAGTCTTTCTCCCTGTCTGTGTTTTTTTTTTTTTCTTAATTAGGATGATCTGCCATTTCCCACTACTGCAAGTTATGTAAAAGCTATGATTCTCCAGGCTGCTAGGTGGCAAGCGAAATGATCAGTAAGACCTGCTTCTGGCAGGAAAATGAAATCATTTTTTATGTTAAATAAAATAACGGCAGGATTCTACCCATAGCCCAGGTCTGACTGGGGAATGATAAAAGATGAAGTCAGAGGGTAGAACTCTTTGATCAAATGGATTGCCTTTAAACAAAGCTTAAAGAAAGAATCTCAGTGCCAAAGCCACACAGCTGTAAGCCCAAATGCAGTCCAAAAAAAAAAAAAAAAAAGAAGCCACTTACAGGAGTTGGAGATTAGCAAAGCAAAGTCTCATTAGGGGCCTGGGCCAGAAAGCTACAAAAGGACAGCTTTGTTTTCCTGTACATGAGCCTGAGCCATGTTAAAAATGCACTTTAGGGAAATATAATGTTGTGTGTGCTATACTTGTCTAAAGAAGTATTCCAAGGGACTCCAAATGCCATTTCAAAATGTTCTTACATGCTAACCAAAACACACTGATGGCTTGGGCAAAAGGTCTGACCTCTTCATATATTTTCATATTTGCTTCAAGACTCAGTAGTAACTCCCAGTGGTCTCTGGAGGAGCAGAGTTTGGGCATAATGATCTGGAGGCTGGGCAAATACGGGAAGTCTAGAGAGTTCTGAATCATGATTCATTTCTCTCAAGCGAGGCTGATACTCGCTCTCCTTAAATTGCTTCAGAGCAGGAAACAGCGTGGTTGTGCCCTTGCAAAATGAATGAAGACCCACAGATGATGCATCAATCTTCAAAGGGCTTTCATTTTCTCTGCGTAAGAAGGAGCTTTGCTGGCCTAAAATGATGGTCTCTCAGGCACATGAAGACCAGCCCTTCCTGAATGAAGGCATTATTTAAGGAATGTCAATGAAGTCTGAAGTCTCTTGATGTGTATACTTTTCTGTGTGGTTATTTTGTAAAACATGCCTTGAAATCAGCCTACCAAAGATATGTGTGACCTACAGGATGCAAATAACCCCAGTGGGAGTCATTGTGACACCATCAAGGACATCCTTCCATTGTTTAGCAACAATTTGAAGAGATCATTTTGACTGGAATCATGTTTATACCACTTTTCCTTTTCTACATTGACTTAAAGGTGTTGCAAGATGTTAAGATGTTGATCCCTCTGTCTCTCTGTGTCTCTGTCTCTGTCTCTGTGTCTCTTTCTCTGTCTCTCTCTTTCTCTGTCTCTCTCTCTCTCTCTCTCTCTCTCTCTCTCTCTCTCTCTCTCTCACACACACACACACACACACACACACACACACACACACACACACACGAGCCATTGAGGAAGTCGATGGTGACCTTAATCTGCATTGACTTCTTTCTTTTCCTCTAAAATTTCCAGTCTACAATACAGAACATTTGATGTGTACATGGTAGAGAAGAGCCACAGTATAATTAGTAGCCTCAGGTGAGCCTAGGACCATCCTTTACATTCTTGCTCTACAGTGCCAACAAAACAGTGGTGGAAGGCGGTTTCAGCCCCTGTGGAGCACATCTGAGATGCCTGTGGTCTGTAATTATTTGGGGGCTGACAGTTGCTGAACACCATCTCTAACAATACCTGACGCATGTCTTAACACTTTACTCAGGCAGAGAGCAAACTACATTACAACCATCGCAGGAGCCAGAGCTCACTGCCAGCTTCTTATTCATCATTCCCAGAGTTACAGGGAGAGTGTTCCAAGAACTCCATCTAACAAAGCCCTCATAAACTCACAGAATGTCTTACTTATAGTTATAATCACTTCTGTTTAGAAGATGGGACTCAGGGAAGGGAGGTAGTGGGGAGTCTTAGAGCCATGGACAAATTCTGAGCTCCTCAGAAAAGTGTCCTATAAATTCAAGATATAATTATCTGGATCACTGTGATCACTTCTACCTCAACAAGTTTGTAGCCGTCTGATTAGAAATATAGAGTGTTGTGGAATGTGCTTCTCAGAGCTGGGAAACATGTGGGCCCTGGAAAGCAAAGCCTGTCTTCTGGCCAAGTCCTCAGGGCCTGTTGACTCACAAACTTCCACAGGCAAGTGATGACACCATCCATTCCATTCCCTACCAGTGCTGTGCCCTGTATTTGGGCCACCTGAATGAGTGCAACTGTTATGGCTAATAAGGAATATACATTCAATACTAATAAATAGGACAGAGAAATAATCAGAGAGAAAAGTTATTTCTGTTACTTCACAGGATTATATATTGAGGAAAGGAGAACATCTCATATAGAAGACTAAAGTGATAGAGCTTAAGATGAACAGGGCAGAGCCAGGCAGTGGTGGCACATGCCTTTAATCCCAGCACTCAGGAGGCAGAGGCAGGCAGATCTCTGTGAGTTTGAGACCAGTCTGATCTACAAAGAGTTAGTTCCAGCACAGCCTCAAAAAGCCACGGAGAAACCCTGTCTCAAAAAAAAACAACAAAAACAAACAAACAACAAAAAAAAAGATGAGCAATGCAAGCCTTAATAGGGATGGTCTAATACTCAGACATGTTTAAACCATATTCTCAATAATGTAGGAGCTGCTGTCAAAGGGAGCACACCAAGAGATCAGAGACACACCAAAAAGCCAGGAAAAGAAAACCCTCCAGTGCAGGGTTAGTTGAGAGGCCAGAATATCTGTTGATTTTGTTCAATGTGCCTTGTAAAATGTTAACTAGATCATCCATCTTCCTCATATGAGGATATCTAAATTGCTCACTTATGCTATGGGTGGCTGTATGTGTATATTCAGGCTCACTAAGAGAAGCAATGAGCTCTGAGCCCAATTTTACTCAGATCAGATTTAGGAAGGACTAATCTAGAATCCAGGATATATATATATATATATATATATATATATTATATATATATATATATATCTGAGAATAGAATGCCTATAATTCAGATCCAGAACCTGCAGAACCTGAGACAATTAAAAGCAAGAGTTCAGTCAATAAATGTAGAGTAACTGAGGAAACTTTCAAACTACAACAAATTTCCAGGAGAACACATGACCCTAATTATATTTTATAATATCTGGCCCAAGAAAGAAGACATACAAGTACAGTTGAATGAAAGAGTCTAAAGGAAAGGAAGAAGACTATGAAATTTTGTTAATAACATTTATTATCATCACTAGTAATTATCTTAAAGAAAGCAATGCTATTTCCATATTTCTTAACCTTTCCAGTGGTATTATTGTTATATTTTCTAAGCTTTGTGGTACCTGCATAGTTGGTTTATTTGAATTCAAAATATTTCTTTTATCCCAGTTGGGTTTTGTTATCTGTGAAATAGCAAGCTTTGTGTTGTCATGATGGACCAGTTCAAACAAAAGGGAAGCGATGAGATAAAGAATATCTAAGTAACGTGGAGATATTTACTGAATTGCATCATATTCTCCTTTTTTTGTTTGTGGTCATCAAATACATAGGGAACCTGTGAGCTATTAACTTTTAAAAACTAAAAGGTCTTTAGGTGGCATGGACCACATGGTGACTATTGCTGCTTGGCAAAGTTCCAGCAATTCAACATTATGTAGAGCACATTTCTCTAGGACCTTTTTACTTTCATTTTTAATGACTCCCAATATTAATGCCTTTCCATTTGGGAAATTTTGTGTGGGCTTTGTAAAGGATATAAATGTGTAAAATGGTAGCCTCTCTAAACAAAATACTTCTTTGGAACCGCCCCCCTTCACCCCCTCAGAGAACCAGGAATTCCATCGTGCCTTCCCAATTACACCAAGACCAGAAATGTTAGAGATTTACTGGACACACCTGACCTTGAGAATAAAATGCCTATAATCAGATCCAGAACCTCAGATCTAGAACCTGAGACAATTAAAGGCAAGAGTTCAGTCAATAAATGTAGAGAAACTAGAATAGTGTCGTATAATGGGAAAAGAGTAAGACATCAGGACTTTCCCTTTAGTGAGCATTATGAGGGTAACAGGACCGTATAATAAGACTAAGAAATTGTAGTATAGTGTCTGCTCCCAAGAAGAAATACTTTTCCAAGGTCAAATGTTTGGATAAGGGCCTCCATTTCCTGGGGGCTTGAGGAAAGTTCTTGCTTGCTAAAAAGGGAGATATTCTTATCTCTACCAAGAATCTGTGGCCCTTCTATTAACATATGGCTGATGCCTGTTGTCAAGGTCAGTGCTGGATCCCTCAATCCCTGATTTAGGCTCTACCCCAGCTCTCATGCTTCTTATCTTCCATTTAATCCTATTTCCAACCACAGAGTATAGTAGTATAGATGTAGTAGTATTTTTTCAATTAAAGGCTGCTAGTTGCCATCCCAATTCACTCTCAGGATCCTGTTTGCCGAAACAGGTTGCTGGCACTGAGGGATTATGCATCAAGTGGGATCTAGCCTGTCCTTAAACCTGAAGTTTAGAGGTTAACCATTGCATTTTCTAAGCTGATCCAAGTGTGAAGAACATTGAACCTATAATATGTTCAATGGAACTTCTGTTGATCTGTCTCCAGAGATCCACATTTGAATAATGAAACATTATAAATTAGGGTTTAGGCTTGCAAAGTTGGTGGTCTTAAATGGGGTTTGCTCATACCAGTTATTATATGCTCCATGGCTTCAGGGAGGCACGCCTATGGGTTGGGGAGGAGCCTGTAATTACCAGCCTTCTTTAAGTGAGAGGGATCAAGAAAGGATCAAGTGAACACTGTGATAGTCAGCATCCTATTGTTATAACACACACTGGGAAGAGGTAAGGCTTGTGTTGGCTCAGTTTTGGAGTTTTAGTTCATGATTGTTTCAATCCAGTTGCTTTGGGTCTGCACTAGTACATCACAGGGGTGCAGGATGGGGGGGGGACAAAACCCAGAAAGATAAAGACTCAACCTCAACTGTGCCCTGCAAGGGCTTGTCCCAGGTCACCTATATAACTCCCATTAGGCTCTACTTCCTAAAGATTTTACTGCTTCAATAGTACCACCCTGGTGAGAAAACCTTTATTATATGAATATTTGGGGACAATGGGCAGCATTCAAACTATGGCAAACATAATTCTGAAGACTAGCAAAAAGCAATTAGAACAAATAAGTTTGGCATATTCAAAGATATAAAACCAACATGCAAAACTCAGCATTTCTATATGCAAATACCAAATTATCTGAAATTGAAACCAAGAAAGCAACCATATGTACAACAGATATGGAAATATTATCTAGGAATAAGTTTAGCCAAAGACAGAAAAGATCTCTACAATGATAACCATGGATGTGGGATATCGAAGAGGACACTAAGATAATGGAAGGAAAAAAGACATCCCATGTTCATGGATTGGAAGTTTGAATATGTTTTGTAAAATTTATAATTAGATTTATTTATTGTTTGTATTAGTGTTGTGTGCAGACATGCATATACCATGGCTTGCATAGGGATGTCAGAGAAGAACTTATGAGAGTCTATTCTCTCCTTCTACCATGTGGATTTCTTGAATCAAACCCAAGTCAAGATTAGTGGCAAGAATCTTTACCCATCAAATCATCTCACTGGCCCCAGACACGTATGTTTTAAATATCCATATTATTCAAATTGATATACAGATTAAGGGCAATCCTTGTCAAAATGCTGATGACATTCTTCTAAGAACTGGGAAATAGTCCCCAAAATTGCATAAAGTCATACGATGAACAGAAGTGGTGATCATTACACTAGTGAAGCAAGTCAGGCAGAGAAAAACAGTGACTACTTGCTCTCATGCATATGTAGAATCTACAACAGTCAGTCTTGTAGGGATTGAGAGTATATTTGTGGTTTTCAGAGCTTGAAGACTGTGGAGCTGGGAGAAGACAGTATAAAGAAAAGTTGATTTTTGAGTAATCATAATTATAAAGATTAAATATTTTGGTGTGATATTTATAGGGGAGTATCAAGAATATACCATGTATTTCAAACAGCTAGAAAGAATGTTACCATAAGGGAATTGTAGATATTTGAGGTGATAAAGATATTTAACACAATTTAAATATCACATGATATATACATATCTTGAAACAACAGGTAGTACCCATCAAAGCATGTAGTTTTAATGACTTTAGATAGCAATTAAAACAAATGTATTAAGGAATAAATCTTGAACATGTGTTAGTCATGATCTTGATGTCTGAAGATGTAATTTGAGGTTTTGTTTTGTTTTGTTTTGTTTTCTGTGTAGCTTTGGAACCTATCCTGGCACTTGCTCTGGAGACCAGGCTGGCCTCGAACTCACAGCGATCAACCTGCCTCTGCCTCCCGAGTGCTGGGATTAAAGGTGTGCGCCAGAGTTTTTCCACTGGAGTTGTCTCTCTTCTTAGTAGTGGAGGGCGTGTCTCTGATGAATGAGATGTCCCTGCTCCTGGGATCAGCAATCACACACCTCACCATTCTAGGGAAATAAATCCCAGTAAAGGAAACTGGCAGAAGTCCAGCTCCAAAAGGGCAGCAACCAGAAGGTCTGCTCAAAGAGGCAAGGAGAATTCAGCAGTAACTCAGATTAGTCATGGGCATCACTAGAGAAGTGATCTTGCCTCAGTTGACCCACACTTGGTGAATACTTAGACAAACACTCAAAGGAGTCTGCAAAAACAGGTGGGAGGAAATATCACCTAGCTCCAAAAGCTGAGCCATTCCCACTATGACCCTTCTCTCTGAGGCTGGAGCTAGAGCCTCGAAAATGAGCAGAAGAGGCTGAATTAGAAAGAGGAAGAGTGAGATCATCCACGATGCTCAGGTTTCCAGTCCAGGCATGGGGGCACAGTTTCAAACAGGATTAAATTCAGTGTCTGTAGTTCTTGGGTAGGCCTTTAGAAACAATAGGACAGTACTGTTCTTAAGCCTGAACAGGCACAAGAAGCCTGTCCTGGATGTCAGATGCCTTTAGTGACAGAAAGAAAAAAAAGCTGCCTGAGTTTGTAACTGGTTTGGAGTGAAATACAATTAAACACGATGGTAGTTGATTACCTCTTGATTCTTTTTTGTGTTTGTTTTTGAGTCAGAAGATGCAAACAAATGATTTATTCATTTTCTGTATTCAGAGATCTGAGGACAATGCTTGAGGATCCTGAGAACCTCCTCATTCAGTACCTCAAACCTCCTAATGCTTCAGCTTTCCTGTGCCATTGCAGAGTTCTGCCTCTCCCCTAAGCTGAGTCTTGTACTGGGATTGAGAGAACACAAGGAGGATGTTCCTGCCTCCTACCCTGCCCCACCTCACTGCCCTTTATTATAAAAACCCTCCTGAATCAGCATGGGTTGCTGAATGCCAAAAACAAAACCAAACCACACCTTAACATGTCGATCAATCATCTTCCAATATCTGTTAAAGATTCAAATTCAACTAGACTCATCCTACAGAAAGAACTAAAGGTTAATGATTCATTTGGTATTTTCCAATGATCAAATATATGAGATTGGAAAAGTCCCTTACATTCCAGAGTGTTGTTTTCCTTGAATTGTAGAACAAGAAGCTGGAACGTTCTACATTCCTAAACTATTAAACTGAGTCCTGTGCATATGCTTCAGTATTGCGTACAATAACACAAGTTTTCTTCATGAAAGGTGTGGCCACAGAGAGGGAAACAGACAAATGCTCAAGTAATATAGGTGCAGAACAAGCTGGGATAAACTAGAAGAAGTTAAGTACCAAGTAAGTCTATAATGACTTCAAAAAATATTTTTGGAGGAGAGTGGGAGAGTAGTCCTGTGGTAGAGAATCTGTTTAGCATCCACAAAGCCCTGGATTCAATACCTAGCATTACATGGCAACACACAAAACCATTTAGTTGAACAAGCAAATGAATAAATTTGAAATTCAATGCAAAGGAATATGTAACTAAGCTGCTTCCAGTTCTCAAATTTCAATTTCATACTGACCTTCAGTCAGTCTTAGAGAACTAGAGACAGGACCATTTGCTGGCAAGGAGGGGTGGACAAGAAGAAGGAGAAAATTATATTCATAAAAGGGAGGTCTAAACAGATGGTAATGAAAAGTACATATACTTCCCAAATGTCTTAATATTTTCATTCTATGTCACTGAACTCTAATTTGCTTAGTGTATTCTTTCCTTAAATCCTGATTGTGTTCTCAAGGTCCATTAAAAGTCACAGAGTTTGGAACAATGGAGTTGAAAGTAAAATCAAGGTTTGATGACTTTCATCTATAAAAAAAAATAAGCAGAACCTGCTGATAAAGGATTCTGTAACAGAACAGAGAGGTTCAAAGAGGCGATGGATAGAGTGGGTGAACTGAGGGTGTAGGAGACTGTCATGCTGAGTTTTCCCAAGAACACTAATTTTAACCATGTGCACGTCACAGGAAGTCTGAGGTTGGTCTGATTTGCATATAAATACTAAGCAAAGAATGAGGGTTAAGAGTCTAATAAATGCTTCCTTTGGGCATCAAGAGTATGCAAACGGTGTGTGAGGTGGAACAATACATGTTAGACAACAGTAAGAGAATAAACAGTATAGTGCCCGGCCCTAAATGGAATACTAATGTCACCCCTCTCTCTACCAAGTCTCAAGGATCTTCATGAAGAGGGCAGAAGAATGTAAGAGCCAGGCATGCTCAATTACATAAATGGAACAGTGGTTCTAGGAACACCAGGGCATATGAACTTATGAACTCACCACAACGGATACAAGACCTGAACAAACTCCACCCAGACAAAAGCCCAGCACAAAGCAGGGAAAGGTGGACAGGAAACCTTTCTACCACCATCTGAAGAGCTACTGGCATTTGAAGAGGGAGACTCAGTTTTCTTTATTGACGTGACCTCTGGAAGGTTGACTGCATACCAGGCTAGGGCCCACTCCTGCAACTAACTGGGCAACACAGACCAGACTCTACAGGGGAAGAAAAATGAGGAGGTGGAGGAAGAGAAAGAATGGAGGTGGGGAGGGAGAGAGGGAGAAAGAATAAGAAATTAAAAGTTGAATGAGAAGGGATGGGAGGACCAAGATCATTTTAATGGTAGGTAGGAAATGAAGAATTGACAGGGATATGAATATGTTCAAAATATAATGTGGGGCATTGGTAATATAGTGATGAGCATAGCTGCCTTCCAAAATACATTGCATGAAATTCTCAAAGAAAAATAACAAATATTTTAATGTAACCTTTTAACAAAAAAGTTATGTCATCACTATTTTAATCATTATTCTATTTGGCTGTATTTAATAGCTCCTTGCTGACCTTGAGATTGTATCTTTTCACTATTGCAAGAGTGTGATATGTACTTTGGGAGTAGACAAAGTGAGAGATTTGGAGAGAGAGTAGATTTAAGATCAGTGTTGTGGACACTTTAAGCCTGGAGAAATTTTCTTCACACTCTTCATAAACACTGTTACCTTCCCAAAAGAGGTTTGAAAAAACTTCTTAGGTTTTAAAGCCTTTGAAGTGGACATCTATGATTTCTGTTGAATGTAAATGTGTGTACTGCTAGTTATTCCTGGCAGATCTTAAATAAATATTTCTTCAAATTAAACCATGTCATTAATTTAAACAATGTTCTTTGCGGATTCAAAATACTGTGACTTTATTTTTTCTCTCTCTCTTTTTATTATTTGTGAAAACAGCTTTAGACTCAATGTTCTGTTTTGGACTATGCAATTCTACTACAAGCTCTAATAGAGTTTTATGTTGCCAAGAAAAATGGAAGATGTTATCTGGCAAGATTTGAAAAGACAAAGGAGGTCTTCTTATTTCTCTCTCTCAAGTAGAGTTCGTTCATCTCTTAGCAACACACAAATGAGAATTATATCAGTAGTACCACGAGTTACTCAGGGGGGCAGTAGTGCCTGTTGTACATTTGTGATTATGAGAAGTCCATGCTTTGAGGGACTGCAGATACAGCCATTTAATTAATAAAATACAGCATTTTATTTTTGGTGTGTGTAGCTAATCATTTTCTAATAAAAATTGGTGCAACAATATGTAGATCCTTTTGCATAAATCATGCTAATGAATGACCTTCTCCTTTGCATCTTTAAAAATTTTAGATGTACCCAATATTTCTTAAAACATATATTAGATATTTAAATGACTCCTATTTTAAAGACTATTTCACTCTATTTTTCTCTTATCTGTTTTTGGCCTTTTTATTCTCATCTGAATTTCACATATAAACCAATTAGGCAAAAGACATTAAATCAAATGATTTTATAAATTAATTGATTTTGTTATTTATTTAACAAAAATCACACTTAGGTCACAGGCTAATTACAGTCTTCTGTATAACTATGACTTTGGCTATTAGACTTTTAGATTCATTGATAAGTATGTGGCATATGGTTTTTGTATTAGAGATCATCTGGCTTGCTCGTACTGATAAGAGAGCAAAAAGGCATGGGTTTCTTTTGACACTGGACACTTTAATCTCTTGAGGACACATTTTCTGGTTAAAGATATGGCTGGTATGTATTTGCTTTCACAGCACTGCTGCTCCAACCTGAAGTAAAGACATGATTGACAGACTGACAGATGGTTATTTCAGCTACTGTTTTCACGGAAGTCCTGATAAAATGGATGGCAACTCTATCTGTGTTCTAAACCCACAGTTGAGTGAAGAGGAGGTGCTTTCCTTAGACCTCAGATTCAAGGGAGGGGCTCACAGGAGGATGAGGGACACTGCATGGAAGTATTTGCTTCATTCCTGGGATGTCCGAAAGCTGATTATCAGCCACATCTAAGAAACTGAGAAACATGTCTTTAAAAAGGAAAGATGCTAGGCTCATAAGAAATGAGGAAGGAAAGATTACCTTCATTTCATAGTTTCAGAGATTTCAATCCATAGCCTCTTGGCCTTGTCCTCCGAGCTGTGGTGAAGCAGCATAGCATGGTGGAAGGGTATGGTGGAGCCACACTGCTCACCTCATAGTGACTAGGAAGAAAAGGGAAAGGGGATGGAGAGAGAGAGAGAGAGAGAGAGAGAGAGAGAGAGAGAGAGAGAGCACTTTTATAAAAATAATTTCTCCCAAACTGTTATGATCTGAGTCTATAGAATTATTAATCCACTTTTGAGGTCACAGTCCTCCTCATTTCCCCACCAGAAATGTCCTACTGCTGAATTGGGAACCTAATCTTCAGCACATGAACTTTGGAGGACACTCAGGACCTATGCCAAAGCAGCTCAAAACACTTGGTTTCTCTCTCAGAGTCTTCACTGACTTACCGTTTATTTAAGAAAGGATTATTTCCTTTCCAAATATTTGGGGACTTTTTCAGGGGCCTCAACTGTTGTTGATTTCTAAGTTAATTCCACTGTAGCCAGAGAAGATCCTCTGATGGTCTGACCCCTCTTTAGCAGTCAAGGTCTCCTCACTCCACAATGGCCCAGAAGCTCCTTGGGGAGTGAGAGGCAGCTTTACAAGCATTATCTCATCCCTTAGCCTGCAGAGTTCACTGCCCTTTGTTGCCCATGTCTTCAGAATCTTGGTTTATACAACCTATTTCCAGCTCCTTCAGACAGGAAGGTAAATCTGTTGCTTGCTAGTCTTTCTTGCTTAATAACTCACAGTTATGTCTAGGTTTAATACTCCTTTTATGTACTTATATGGAAGATTGTCTATCTGGGAACTTTATTCAGGTCTATGTTTACAAACAACATAGTAAGGAGTCTATGGAAAGTCGATGAAATGTGTTTTCATGTTATCTTCCAGAAAGACAGAGTTTAGGAAAAAATAGGAGAATTTATTAAGGATACAGTATTAGAACATCAAATACCACTATTACTACTAATAATAGTAATAAAGACATATCTCTAAGTTTGACGACGGTTGAGCACAGAAATAATGTGGATGTGTATTGTGTCAGTCACTTTATGAAACAGCTGCACCTTTGAACCTGACAATTTTGCACAGTAGTTCTTACTACCCCCATTTTCTCAAAGAAAGTTGCCATTTAATTTTAGTTTCTATCTTAGTCAAGTAATTTTCCTAAGGCTACATGGGGAATCCTCTTGGACAGCCATAGATTTAGATTTTGTTTACAGTCCTGAACCAAAGTTGTACTTCTTAAGCTTTATTAAGCTTAAGCTTAAGCTATTGTGATAGCTATCAACAATACTCTGTGCATACTCATGTTTTTATGGTTGAATGGAGTCAAATTTGTGAAAAGTGATTATGAGCAGCAATGTTCTAAGTTGTATCATATAAAAGCAAGAAGAGACATTCTCAGGTAATTTTAAGATCCCGATACTCCATAGAGCACTTAAACATTTGTTTCAGTGAGGTTTCCTGAGCTGGGGTCATAATGAGGATTTTCGTACAATCTAGTGACTTGAACAAATGTGTATGTCAGTGCTCATTCCTGTCATCTTTAACAGCATGCTGGCCATTGTCCTTGGGTAACTTTTGTGCACTTAATTGTGTACTTACTATTTTCATAGTGTCATCCCTGCTGTCCACTTCTACCTATCACTCTTTTATCTTTCCCATTCATGCCTTCCCTTATTTTGTCACCCAAAGCATTGCTTCCTCCAGGTACATATTTCTCAATTTCAACTTTAGAACACTTGTTAGGAACAGGTGGAGTTGTGAAGAACATGAATGAGTATTGTATGGATCAGGCAACTGCCAGCCCTGTGAATCGGCTACATTAAAAAAATAGAAGTCAGGGGTTCTATCCATATTTTAAGAAAAAGTAAGAGTTAACAAAACATAAAATGTCCTGTCCTGGCTAGATTTTCAAAAAAAAAAAAAAAAGAAAGAAAGAAAAAGAAAAAAGAAATACTTATGCTTAAGTATTGTGGGGGAATGTCTCAGATTGTGGTTACTTGTTTAAATTCTAGCTATCCTTCCCTTACCCACCCAATTGCCTTTGTCTCCCTTCTCCATCTATTTAATTGGCTCTTTTCTTCAAACTTGAGCTGATCTGAATGGAGGTACAAAGTGAAATTAAGCAATTCCCTTGGAAGATGTAAGGGTAGCAATAAGTTAGAAAGCTTGTTAATTCCTCTTTTCTCCCTTCCTCCTTGCTCTGCCCTCAGGCATGCCTCCCTTGGAACCCCAGGAGAAGGAGAATTAACAACGCCCCAAAGCTGAATGCTACAGACTTTCCAGGGAATCAGCTAATTTCATTTTCCTGCACCATTTGGAGCAGCTGGGGGTACTGGGTCTTGGGGGAAATAATAGGATAAAATGGTTAAAACCCTTTATATTCCTAAACAAAACCATGCCCAGTTTGCTTATCAAACTAAAATATAAATGGTATTCACTATATGCCTCCTCTACCACTGTTCATATAATGTGATTTAAAAAAATGTATTTCATCTTCAGTTTTGACTTTGTAAGTCAGTTAGAACTTCCCAGATTAGTTTCTTTAATTCTAAACATGTGCTGGATAGATTATTTTCACCATTTCCAATGACCATGCTATCAGTGATTAAGAAATCACTGAATCTTTTCTTTCTCTAGTTATAGTCTCGACTTGAGCATTTCCTGGTTTCCACCTTCCACACACCTTCAGAATCCTAAGTACTTTCTCTGGATAGAAACTTTAGCCATGGTTCCAGTGCGAAAGCATTTTTCCATCACCTAGAAGGCATCTTGAGAAGAATTCAGATAACCACTGCCAAACCCTTATGATCCTTTCATTGCTGAATTCTCTTAGACTTCTGCAACATGTGTACACATTTGCAATTGCAAGCCATTCTCTTTCTAGGTTAATAAATTCATTAAACATTAACAGTTTTAAATTGTGCTCTGGGTGTGTCCCACTATCAATTTCTTTATATTCTGAGCTGTGACCATTTAATTCTTCTTAGTTCATTGTAGAGGTAATTAAATGACTCGGCCTTATATTTTGACCTTTGGTTACTACATTTCCTGAGTTCTCACTTGTTCAGAAATTTAGAGAGATATTTCTCAGAGCAAGGGTGTAACTAAGCATGTTCCTGGGATCCCAGCACTTGAGAGGAAGAAGCAGGAGGTTATAGTCAGGAGTCTACAGTCATCTTTGCCTACATAAAGAGTTGCAGCCATTCTAGATGACTTGAGTCCCTGCCTGCACAAAATTAAACAAAACAAAACAAAGCAATTTGAACAGAGACAAAAACATTACTCAGAATCTTGCATCAATTACTTTTTAGTCTGAGTATGCCCCTCTGATTAGTTTCAGTATGAAGGGAATGAACGTGAGATTGTTTGCAAATAGTAATGTGAAAAAAAATCTGCATTTAAAGTGACTCTCAGATTACCCAGAGGCATTCATGATCAGCAGAGGCAGGTGTGTCATTTTAATATTAATTTATCCACCTTTCTGGGCATCATCAAATGCTGTTGGGCGCTGTCGTGCTGTCAATGTATGAAAAAGAAAACACTGTGGAGGATTCCTTTTGAAAATCCTGGAAAACTCCGGTTTTGGCATCGGAGCACCTGACAAGTGAATCTGTTCTCATTATCTTGACATCTACCTTGGCTTGTAAAATGCCTGCAGGTTTATGATGCAGCATGATACCCTTCACTACCTGCTCTTGTGCTTCCACATAAAGCTGCCACTTACATTAAAGCAAGCCTGATAAGATTGTCTTAAAGATCCAATTCATTTAAAGAGAACATTGCTGCAGACACTAATGTCCTTTTGCTGTGGCTCTCCTCTGCCTGAGTTAGAATATTATGCTCTAGAGTTAGAAAGATGTGGCGCAGATGTATTTATATGCAGAAAAATCAGCACTCTTTCCTACAGGGCTAGGGCTTTAAATATCATGATATCCATTCTAATATGACTGGCAAAAAATGCTGTTTTTGCACTTTATCAAATGAGGCCATAGACTTCAACCATTCACTATACTATCCTTAGTAAATGGACAATAAGAAGAATAATAAACCATGGTTCATTTTAGATGTTAACCCACATCCAAATACCTGAATGACCTTCTCTCAAAGCTGTTTTAAATAAATGGTGTATAAAATAGACACCAAGAGAGCCATAGAGCCATAAATGGCCAAGGTGATATTTGAGGCCTTGTGGGAGGCACTCATTTCAGACATTCCATGCTCTGTCACCTCTAATGATCTTTGGCTCTTCATTTAGCTGCGAGTTGGCTTTTTAATGAACAAATGCCTTAACCAGCCTAGATGGCATTCTTATTATGGTCATATATTTTGAAAATGTGATGGGGGAAGAAATTGATAGAAGACGGTATACTACAAGTAAGAAAATCCCTGGGAAATGGAGGACATCTGTGCCCTCATGGAGTGATGCTAAACTTGTTGCTTCTGGTCATGACTGTCAATTGATGAATTAAGGCTGATAATGTCGACAATATGAATCTCTAGTATTTATACAGATATAAGTCTAAGTAATGGCTGCACAATCCAACCCATAGTCAGTATGTGTTGTGGGGGCACGAAAGAGGGAACAGTAGTGAGATCTGGATAGACCCTGGGGTTACAAAGTAGTGTGGTATCTTTTGGTGTTCTGGGAAATTTGAAACCAAATGAGCCGCACCTACAATTTTCAGAATGTCTTCACTCTTACAGTTTAGGGAGGAGAGAGCAAAGAATCCTCCCTTAACAGTGTCTTAGTTATTGTCTGTGCTGGAAAACTATTCCCAACAAGGTAGTTCTGTGGGCAGGGGGTTAACTAATCCTTATTTCAAAACATTTAGGGGGATGGAGAGATCCTGGAGTGGTCCCATATAAATGGTGGGGCAGCATTTTTTTTTTTAGGTACAGTACTGTGAGGGGCTGTTGTGATCTCTCTGCCTTGGTTGACTTGAGCCATAATGCAAAGGGATATGTGGTTTTCTTTGGTGGCTAATTCTGCCTTGTAAATAGCCCTAGTCCTTATGGAAGACTCCTTTCTCTACATTTAAAATGGCAATGATTGAACTGATTTATGTTAGCTCCTTCAACCACAATTGGAAACTGCATTCAGTAACGCTTGGACTTCAAAGGTAGCCTCATACCTTTAAAGGTAGCTCTCTAAACATAATTGGAGCTATCTCATTGGCACATGATACTTAAAAATGGTATGCTTGCTGTATTATTATTATTATTATTATTATTATTATTATTATTATCAAACAGATGTGTTTGTTTTCATACAACATGGAGATGATGGACTAATCAAAAAGCGTAAATGGCATACTTCATTGACTATATGACTTACATGTTACACAGATACAGAGTGGAATTATACATACCTTTGAAACATAGTTGCATTTGGGTACAGCATCTTATTGATGTATTTTTAATTTGCATATGTGCTTACTTGTTCAGATGACTGCAGCTAAGTCAGGTAGTATCTGGTCATTTCTTTCCATGTATAAGTCTCACAGCCCAAGTAGCATTCACTATTCTAGTTCATGTAAATATCTTAGCTCCAAGTAGCATTCACGATACTACTTATGTTACTATTTCAGAGTCTTGCCTATTTTGCTGATTTATGGTACATCAAGAGTAGATGGAGATGGTTTAGCCATGGATTTTAGTTATATTCTGACTTGTATTTTTAACCACTGCCATCAGGAAGATGAAATCAGGGATCTGGCAAAGGCATTGGGTAGATTGTCTGCAATTCACACCTGGATGTGTCTTAACCTGCTGCTTAATATGTTAATTAATACTTAATCTTAATATGTTACCATTATATGAGCCTTTGCCTGGGAGACACAATGCATGCATGCACTCATGCCAGATATGGAAATCACCACATACCAACATAACAATTATAGCAATGTGAACTAAAGAGCTTACTGGGAATACTAGCAAGAGGCTGGGTAAGAGGCTACTTACAGGAGGAGGGAGGACTCAAAAGCAGTTATATCATCAAAAAGCCCATCCTGACATAGGTAATGACTCAGAAATTGCAACTCTGAGCTCTCTGCATGACTTTAAACAGATGAACATGCCCAAGAGTCTCCTCTAGGCAGCTCAGCTGCTCAGTAATTGTTTACTGTTTCTATAACTTTGGAGAAGGGCCCTGTGAATCTTTTAGATTTTAGCTTTCCCAGAAATGCGAAGTTTGTTCAGTTCCTCAGTCTCATGAGCTGCTTTCCCCTCCTCTCCCCTACTTTCCTGGAAGAAAAATTTCAATTCAGAAGAAATTGCTATGCAACAATGACTTTAACAGAACATTGTGTTCTGTCATTTATATTGAACATAGTTTATTGGCTCACCATTGTGGAGGTTAGGAAGACCAAGATCAAGGAACTGACATCTGATGGAGGCCTTCTTATATGATTATCCATGGTAAAAGAGAACAGGGAGATGAAAAGATTCAGAAATTAAACTCACTTTCTCAAACATTATCATAATCAACATTAAATCCACTTAAGAGGGCAAAGTACTTGTGGCCTTGTCACCACCAGTGGGTACCACTACACACAACACTTTTCACAGTGAATTAAGTTTTCTAGTAACATGTTTTGGGGGCAATATTTATGGGAAATATAGCAGAAGGGAACATTTAAAGAGAATCTGATTTTTAAATTTTGAATAGGACTTCTTTCTTATTACTGAACAGCACTATGTTGCCTAGTGAAACAGCTCTTGAATATTGACAGCACATTGTTTTGTTCTGTTGTCATGGAAGATCAGAAGATTTGTGATTTGTGAAAAGTCACTAGAAAGAGCCTTGGAAAAGATAAGATAAATTTGAAGGTGTGCTTTGAAATGCTTAGAGAACAGGGCAAATAATCTTCCTTGAATTGATCTGAAGACAGAGCAGTTATCCTCGAGTAATGTGGAGTGGGGCTGTGGCAGGGAGATTGGCCTAAACATGAGTTATTGCTCTCCTTTGGTATAGGCTGGTGTGTTCACTCTACTACCTTTGATATTACAAAAGTCACCTTTTGCGTTTATTTGGCCATACCTACCATTGTTTTAGCTATAAGAAAGAAAAGTATTCAGGTTATTTTATCTCCTTATATTCAGAATATTTATGTTATCTTATCTTAAAAACATAGTGCCAAGTTTTCAGGGGCTTTGCAACAGTCTACCTTTTATTTATTTTTTTTCTAGTTCAGACTCTAGGAAAAGACTGGTTTGAGCCTGGAGCAGAAAGAAAGAGCATAGACAGAGACATGAAGTGGCCGCACTGTAAATATTCCTTCTCAGAGCTGGAAGATGGTCAGACCTCATTAGCAACATCCAGATAACTCACTAAAATGCAACTTTCAATGCCATTTTGCATCTGTGCATCCCCACACTTGGTTGTGATATGATTAATTCAAAATGGGGCCCAGGAATCTGCTTCCAAAGAATCACCCCAGAAACCCACCATGGGACACAAGCCCAGATTATCTGTGTCCCATGGTCTCTAGACATAATTTACTGGAAAGTCTTGGGTGTGAGAAAGTGTCTGGGAAAACAAAGTATTTTTCATAAAATCCCAATCATTTATTTTTGGTATTTCCTAGAATGATTCATTATCATTATCCAAAAGTTATGATAGTTTAACATCTGTTTTCTTCCTTGTTCTCATAATAAGAGGAAAACATGAAAATATTGCATATCCAGTTACACTATAAGAGAGAATTAATGCTACCAACAGGGAGGTTTTTTTCTTGTAGATATTCTACTTTCAAGAGCTGGAAATCATAGAAGAGTGGGGACCTTCACTAGGAACCCTTTACCACCACTTCAGAGCAGATGGTTGTCAGAAAAGATAATCCCAGTGGCCTCAGTCAAATTGAGATTCCATAACTGGGACTGTGTGGAGGATAAATACATATAACCCAGGGAGAGGAGGTGACAAAGAGAGAATATGGCAGAAGGAGAGGGATGAGGGAAATGAGAAGGAAAGGGAGGACAGGGTAAGATGCTTCTCTGGATGGTATTGGAGTGACCTGCTTCTCCCTTAATTGTTTGGTGTTATGGGAACACAACAATTTGAGATTAGGAGGATGAACTTTCAGTCCAGAAATCATTGTACAAACAATTGCTTCAGTGCATATCTGTTACTGGACTCATAGAAAGCAAACCGTGCAAGTGTGTTGCCTGTGTGTCTTTCTGTGACAAAAATGTGTGATGTTTAACAAAATGGAAAGCGGGAATTGTGCAGTAGATGCAAGAGTTGTAAAGAAGTACAAAGCCATGATACTGATTGGGGAGATGGCGAGATAGCTGAAAGATGAGCATTGTTGTCATTTGAGGGTTACTAAATATGAGTCCCAGAGGAGTCACTGAAAGGAAAGTTGACATAGATGAAAAGGAGTTGAAGATAACCTGGAGGAAGTAGCCCTGGCTAAGAAACCTCACACTAAAATCTCCTGGAAATAGTTCAAGTCAAACAATAAAACATTCACTTACTGGTACTTAGAGAGGTTAATGACCATCTTCCATGATGATAAGATCTTGTTTACATTGTTAGTTGTGTGATAGCAATCAGGTATGACTCAGATGTTTTTTTCTTTTTTGAGACAGGGTCTCATTATGTAGTTCTGGCTGTCCTGGAAGTCTCTGTGTAGTCCAGCTGGCCTTCACACAGAGATCCACTTGCCTCTGCTTCCTGGGATTAAAGGCATACATGTGCCCAAGCTGCCTTATTCGTTCACCATTCTCATCTAACTGCAGAAAAACTAGCAAAACCACCATGATCACTCTGTTAGCCATGTACAAGTCAATCATGAACAACTACTTCTGCTCTTTGAGCCATGCAGATCCTACCTGGCAGAATTCCATCTGCCACAACCTGTCCCTGTACAAGTGCTACATCAAAGTGCCTTGAGAGAAGGATGAACCTGGAGAGGAGAGCTTCTGTTGCATTGACCCTCAGTATGTAGAGCCTCTGCTTAGCTTAGCTGGGCCTTAGAGGCTGCTGCTAGTTCACATCCTCCCTGCTTTTGCCTGCCAAGCCTCACAGGACTCCAGCACTGCTCCCTAGGTGGGCCTTTGACTATGAAATGGAGACCCAGCACCTGTTACAGGAGTGTCAGGAGGCCACAGATGAGTTGTTGGGTTGGAGCACAGGGAGGGGTGGGCAGGCTGGGGTATAAATGTCAGCAGCCACTGCTGAAGAGGGTAGCCAAGTTCCCATTGACCTAGGAATAATCAGGGTGAGCTAGAATACTTCAAAGCCAACTTTGACTGGCAGGCCATCTTCCAGGTTGGCACTCTGGCTGAGTAGCTGAGTTCACCAGAGGCCCTAGGGCTATGCCCCTTGCTGAGACATGGACCTTACTGTCCATGGCTAACACATCAGCTGCCCTGCTATCTGTAGATCTCCAGTGGAACAGGCTGTTGACAGCTCGGACTTCAGTGAGACCTTCCTGGCCTCATCCTTCTTCCAACATCCCTGAGATGAGAGTGGTAGCAGGTGCCTGTCCCCAGAGCCCTTCTTTGAAATAGAGAATGCCACCACACTAGTCGATGACCTGTAGGACTGGGCCAGTATGGGTGCTTCCTTCTAAGAGATCAAGCTCCATCCTATCTCCAAACTGATGAGGAAAGTACTTCTGTGTATGTTTATCTTATTGATTGTTAAATAAAGTTCTGTTTGGCCAATGAAACAGCAAGTTAGACAGGACTAGGAGTCAAAGAGGATTCTGGGAAATGTAGTCGAGAAGTGGTGATCCAGGCCAGAAGTGACATGGCAAGGAGACTCATATTTAGCAAGGAGAAACAGTAAGTGGCCCCTTTACCCCTCTGCTCTTCCTCCAGGGGCCCAATGTGATCCACCGGCAAGGAAGGACACCAATAAGGCGTCCAATAAGATAAGTCTTATAAAATATATAGATTTATGATAATTAAGACTGAGCTAACAGATGAAGAATCCTAGTCATTAGCCAAGCAGCAATGTACCTAATACAAGTCTCTCTCTGCATTAATTGGGGCCCTAACTCAGGCGGGTGGCTGGCGTAAAGCGCACACATGTTGGTAGGGCTTGGGCCGCTTTTGGCAGAAAGATTTATCGTTAACACCATACAGTGCCCAAGTCAGGGCCCAGAACTGAACTCCCAAACAGGCCCATGAATATCTGAGCAGCTGGATAGGGACTGGACTGGGTATCTGAAGGTTGGCTATATGAGGCCACACTGCTGCCAGCAGGGATGTCCTCATATCAAAGCCCAGAGGAACTAGGGGACTAGGACCAGAATCGATGCCTATCCCTCATCAGCAACTGCCATACACACAGTGTTTCATTGACTCATATCCCCCAAGACCAGGAACTGCAAAATCACACTGATCTCACACCCACCCCACCCCTGCCTGCCCCCTGCACAGTGAGACCTGAGGCCTGGAGGGGTTCTGCCAGACCAGGGAGGAGCTGAACAGGGCCTTCATCAAAGCTCTGTTTCATCTCACCCACTCCTGCTGCTTCCTCTGGTCCAGAAAACTCTGAGGTACAGCAAATGCTAATAAGATGACAGCAAATTAACCCCCTGGAGGTCCCTCCTGGCAGAGCTTCCTCAGGAGCTCTAGCAGCCTATGCTAAGATAGACGGTGGCAGGAGACACTGGAAAAGGAACAGAGAGAGAAGTCAGAAATAGGGAGGGGGCATCAAGGTGGGGCAAGATGGTCTCTATGGCCCCTAGGGTCT
This sequence comes from Cricetulus griseus, assembly GCF_003668045.3. Taxonomy (NCBI): domain Eukaryota; kingdom Metazoa; phylum Chordata; class Mammalia; order Rodentia; family Cricetidae; genus Cricetulus; species Cricetulus griseus. The sequence continues at coordinate 100,919,144 of NW_023276806.1, forward strand.
TTTCCTGACCCATTACCAATATAAATAAGGCTGGAAACAGTTGAACCCATCATCTTGAGGCTGAGTGCAACAGGAATTGGGGGCTTGGAGTGTTTGGAGAAGGGACAACTAAGCTGTTAGGTTTCGGGGGAGAGAATAGTATGGTGCATAGTTATAGCTAAGACTCAGCTGGAGGAATACCCAATGTGCTGGGAACTCTGGGATCGGGAAGCAGGCAGCCCTGTGACTATGTCTTCAGGAGGGGAGTCAGGCTTTGCTCCACTCTGACCCCTAAGGCTGGGACCCTTCTCTATCCTCCACATGAGCAATTTAACCTTTTTCATGTAAAGTTCTTTGCATTAATTTTTTTCAAGGTGAGTTTTTTTTTTTAATCTGTAAAAGGGGGTAGGAGGTGCACCACCACAACTGGCCTTCACCACACCTGGTCTGCAAACAATTTTGATGTTTTTTTACATTTTTTTTTACATAGGTGAGTTACAGTGGGTGTACTGCAGTTATTGAAATTTGACTAAAGACTGATGATGTTTAATGAAATCATGTTAACTGAATTTTACATATGCACACACACACACACACACACACACACACACACACGAACACACGATTTTGGAAAGCCAGGGCTGCCAGTTCATGTATTAAGTATGCATTGCACTTTCATTTTGATTTTTCATATATTATTATTATGATTTCCATTTTATAATTGAAAAACTGAGATTGAATCGTAAGATTACTTCCAAAATTTCACATGTCTGGTAGGAGTCAAGAAAGGGTTTGAAACAGGCAAGTCTAACTTTTGCATCTATGCTTTAATGTTCTGAACTAGCTTTCATTCATTCTTATATTCGTTCATTCATTCATCGGAAACTGATCATATCAAAGGCTGTAAGGAGAGAAAGAAATGTGCTCTCAAATGTGCAGAAACGAGTAGCAGTTTTACAGCAGGTAAGGGTTAACATAAGAACATGGAGAAATGAGTGGCCAAGTGTGAACTAAGGGCATGGGAGAAATTTTAAAGAGATGAGTCTTGAAGTATGTGTGGGCAGTTACCTGGGAAACAGGGCACTGGATGTCAAGGGCAAGGACATTTGAGATAGAGGGAGGGTTGATAACAAAGGCACACTGGCGTGAAATGAACTGATGCATTTGGACTATGTTCACCGGGGTAAAGAAAAAAGTTGGAAACACAGGGCAGGAGCAGTAAACTGGGTTCGGACTTGGATCTGTCAACAAAATTTGAGTGTCTCTATCTGATTCCCACGCTTCTGTCTGGGATGTTCTCCAGAGAACCACAGAGAGTTCATTTTTCTCCTTAATAAAGCAAGTCCATTCCTATTCATGTTTCCATTGGAAAAACCCACTCCCTGTTGAATAGCACATCCTTCATTTTTTTAAAGGAGAGAAGAGTGTTGGTGATCCATGGCTCCACATTTCCACAGAGCTGGGCAGTGCGGTTGCTGCAAAGAAAAGGAAATAAAGAATTTGGCTTTTAGAAGCACAACATAGAAAAACTTGAATTTTCATCTCAGTATAATGTATGTTATGATGTCTTACATTTATTTGTCTGAGTAAGAGATCTTAAATAGTGTGTGGACTCCTCTGACACTGGCAACCATTTATAATGTTACACAGGCCATTCTGTATTCATGTATAGGACTTGGAGCATCAATTAGCATTCTACTGACTCATGAGATATTACAACAGACTTCATTTCTTCTAAATCCAAGGGAATTCTTAAGGTCTTCCTTTGATACATGGCCTTTCTTTCTCTGAACATCACATATTCATTTTTATCTCTTCTACAGCTTTCTTTCCACCTGTAAATGTCTACTGCCCTTCAGTTATAAGCTTAGAAACCCTTCCTCAGCTCAACCCTTGTATTGAAAATGTGGTTAGGAGCCCGTCTGCCCATTTCTTCAGTAACCTGAGCTCATTTCTCATAGTTTGTATACTTTAGAAAATAAGTACTGGTGTATTTAGTAGGAAACCAGGAAGTGAGTGATGGAAGGCTACCAAGCTTGTTAATTTTGCATTCTTATGGGAAACTGCTCTCTGATTATTTAGCAGGGTTCTCTGGGGGGGTGTTTGGATGATTTAGAAATTAATGAGTGAATGCAGAATGTATTGTCTATATTTCTTCATATAAGGAAGAGCTAATTCATGGTTCTTCCAATAAGCTCACAGAGGATTTGCATTTAAAGAAATGCATTAAAGTTGGATGAGATGTCTCAGTGGGTGAAAGCTTCTGCTGGCAAGGTTGATAACTTGGCTATGCTCCTCAAGGCCACATTATGGAAGGACAGTACCAATTCAAATTGTCCTCTGAACTCTATGGGTATGCCATATTATGCGTGCGTGCACGCGTACACACACACACACACACACACACACACTGAGTAAATGAAATGTAATAAAAATTTAAAGACATTCAATGCTTAGTAGCTGCCTCAGTATATAATTCACTGCTGCTTTTTTGTGATAATATTTGACACTGAAGATTACATTAAAATTGATGTTGATGTTTGCACAGGTATTTTTCAACATTAGTCAAACACATGACAAGGGAAAATACCACTGTAGCTTATGAAATTAAGTATCTGAGGAGTGATACAATCAAGCAATAGCAACTCCAGTTTTGCTGAAGTAGGAATACATAAACTCCAGCCACTCAACCTACCTCCTGCTTCTTCTGTGTATGGCCAGCTAGCCACTGTTTTAATTGCAGGAATGATCTCAACATCTTACAGTAATTGGGAAACTGCAAAAATCAATAGTAACAATATTAGTAACTAGTATCCCTGAGCACAGTGCTGCCCATCATCTCATTTCATTCCTACAGAAGCAATGGAAATAGTTGCTAGAGACCTCTTGCACTGCAGGATAATAGTCAAGGAGAGAGATAGACTGAAGAAAAGTTCAAGGTCCATCAAGCAGTTACTACTAATCATAAGATTTGATATTATTATTTGCACTTCTACAAAAGCCAAAGTCTGTCTTATAGGATGCTATACAGAGTTTCAAAGAATGCATTTCCTTTATTTAATGCAAATTTTTCATTTCCCTGATTTCATGTGCTCATTTTTGTTTTGTATGTTAGAATATCCCTGAAAAATCACGTTCTTTTTTCTATCCTAGTCCTTTAGAAACTTGAAAGTAATTATTATACGTATTGTAATGCTTTCTTAAATGGATGGGACTAATTTCCTTGCCAAAGATGACTTAGAGTATCTCTTGTACTTTTTGTCATTTCAGGATCTGGAGGTATGACAACCATCTCTGGAGGAAACACCAGATAACTGAGTCTAACAGCACATTGACTCAGCTCTTCCCAGCCTTGTTTATAAGTTATCCCATCCGCGTTGTTTTGTTGTAGATGACAGAAATAATATGGGGGCTTGGCATGGAACTCAGTTGGTGGAGCACTTGTCTAGCATGTACAGAGCTCAAGGTTCCAGCTGCAATGCTAAAATCAATGGTGGCATATGCCTATAAATCCATAGGATACAAAGGCAGGAGGATCAGAAGCTCACACTCATCCTTAACTACAAAATCAAGTTTGAGAGCAATTGGGTTTACATAAGACCCTAACTCAATAAATAAAACAATTAAAATGACAACAATAGCAAAAATCTTCTGTAGTTTGAACAGTATTCTTCCCAAGTTCATGTATGGAAATCTTAACCGCTTGTTTTTTAGAATGCAACCTTATTTGGTGAACATGCATTTGGGTTCAGAGGTAGTTGAGTTAAAGTAGTTCATAAGGGTGGAACTTATTCTGGTGTGGTGATATCCTTATGAGAAGGACAATTTAGACAAAAGTTTGCACAGAGAGGCAGTGTGAAAATACTGGGAAGATATAATCCAATACAATCTTAAGAAAGAGGCCTGGAATAGATGTACCCTCCAGGCTCTAGGAAAGACTTCAAACATCCACACTCCAGGACTGAGAGACAATAAATCCCTATTGCTTAAATCCCTGGGATGAGGTGGCACTTGTGGCAGCTCGACAAACCAATACTGCACTCACAAGTTCTTCATCTCTCTCTTACAACACTGTTAGCCCAGTGGATGATGAACACAGGCACCGGGCTTGATCACTTGCAATTTGATCCCAAGACTGAAAATGAAGAGAAGAAAAGGTTAGTTGTTAGTGTTCTCTCTCTCTCTCTGTCTCTCTCTCTCTCTCTCTCTCTCTCTCTCTCTCTCTCTCTTTTTTTCTGTGTGTGTGTGTGTGTGTGTGTGTGTGTGTGTGTGTGTGTGTGTCCCCAATTAACTCAGTGCATGCTGCATTGAGATTTAACTATTGACTCAGAATGACTTTCTGCTTTTCAGATGCAGAAATGATGCTTTGAAACCCTTGTGGAAGGGGATTTTTCTCAACTATGTCAGCAGCTACTTCATCAAATCCACAAAGTTTGGAAGAAAAAAAAACAGACTTCCTATTTTTCTTCATCTTCTCTCTGATGACACAGAAGTAGAAATATGTCTTTTGTAATTCATCTTGTCACAGATTGCTAACCTGGAGGTGCTCAAATAGCCATGTTTGGAAACAGCAATCATAGAGCATGTGGGGACAAGGAAGGCTGCATGTCAGAAGTGGCTTCACGTGAGAAAAGCTTCTGCTGTAATGAGACTCCTTTGATAAACATTACACTTAGTGCAGAGACGGAAAGAGCTCTTGCTGCTTAAGCATGGGGACCTGAGTTCAGACACATAGCAGCCATGTAAAAGCCATATGTCCATGCAGCTGTAGTATTGATGTGTCTTCCTGCAGCCTAGCAAATTAGTGAGTTAAAGGTTCAGTGAAAGACCCTATCTCAAATTATTAAATGGAGAATGACTGAGGCAGACACCTGACATCCTCTTCTGGCCTCTGTAGGTGTGCAAGGGCACACACCACAGACACACACACACACACACACACACACATGCATGCACACACTCATACATATGCACACAGGCACACACTCATACAATATGTGTGTGTGTGTGTGTGTGTGTGTGTGTGTGTGTGTGTGTGTGTGTGTACTTTTAATGAATACACATTTAACAACATCTGAGGGAAAACTGCATGGCCTTCTCAGGTCAGGATTATCTTTAAAAAGTTAAATGATTACTGCAATGAGGGGGTCTGTAAGCAACATTATTGTCACTTTGCAGGCTGTATAGCTTGAGCCATTTCCATAAAGATGCTAAGATATTTCATTGACCCCAAGCTCTCCACAGGCTTCACACAATCACAAATACACACCCTAAACAAATGAATATATTACTGGTACTGAGTAGGAAAATATTTCAGCAATAACTTCTCCTTTTCAAAATCAGGCTTGAAATGCTTTTGAAACCTGATAGGATATCTCATTTTGACTACAGTATCCATTCAAAATTATTTGCTTAATCTTCCCATGTACACACACATGGAATGCAGGTCTTGTTTTCAGAAACAAACATATTCACACAGCATAAGATCCAAACTTGAGAGACTGATTCTGGGGATAGATCCCAGGGTATCATGCATTCTGGATAAATTCTCCACCAGGGAGCTATGTTCCCAGTCTGTGAAACTTCCCTGCCCCCACCTCTTGATTTGAGAGTGATATTATTTTGAAATTCCATCTGAATGAGTTGTGAGACGAGTTGATACTATTGTCATATATAAGGCCCTCTGAGCCGTCACACATCCCCACTGCCTTCCTTGTTTTCTGCCTTCAAGCTGCAGTTGGTACAACTTCCATGTTTCCTTGAGTGGTCTTACTGACTCCTTTGCTGTCATTTAAACATTCACTATGATACTAATAGAGGTGATTTTACATTCTTTTTTTTCTCCATTTTTTAAATTTAAATTAGAAACAAGATTGTTTTACACGTCAGTCTCAGTTCTCTGTTCCTCCCCTCCTCCCCTGCCTCTCCCCACTAACACCCTACCTATCCCATACCCTTTCTGCTCCCCAGGAAGGGTGAGGCTTTCCATAGGGGGTCTTCAGAGTGTCATATCCTTTGGGATAGGGCCTAGGCCCTCCCCCGTGTGTCTAGGCTCAGGGAGTATCCCTCTATGTGAAATGGGATCCCAAAGTCTATTATTATGCTAGGAAGAAGTACTGATCTACTACCAGAGGCTCCATAGATTTCTGAGGCTTCCTCACTGACACCCACATTCATGGGGTTTGGATCAGTCCCATGCTGGTTTCCCAGTGTTTTACAAGTAACTCTTATGCTAATAATAAAATCCTCCAGAATATGAATACTGCTGAAAGGAAGTTAGATACAGTATATAGTATGCAGAAATCTGTATCACGGTACCTTCAGGTGGCTTCAGTCATCCCCATCTTTTGATATTCTGATGTAATCTCCTCTTGGAAACTGTGGATAACCTGTTGCCAACTGTGTTCCAAGCCATCTGTGAAGCAGCCCCTTCCTCGCTAAGCTTGGCAATTACTACAACTCCTCTTGACCACATCATGATTTTGAGTGGCCATAGTTCAGGGAACCCAGTTATGCTCCACCCTGATTCCAGACCAAGAGAAATTGTGAAATAACAAACCTAATGTTGTCTTTACATTTTGAGGTTAAGTTATGGCATAACAGTGGATAACTCATTCAAGGACAAACACACAGTAACATATCTCAGTAGTGGAGTACTAGACTAGCACGCCTGAGGCCCCACGATCCTTAACTCTACATGAAGGACAAATGCACTGTGTGTTATGCTCTGCTGTTAGTTGAAGGGAGGAGACCCAAATGAGAGAGGTAATGCTTAGGAAGCAAACGAACCTAAAACCAAGATGTCATGCTGGCTTTGGAGCCAACCATTCCCAGAATGTATTATGTTTCTCTCCATGGGAAAGTCAAGCTTCACTAGTGTGGATCTGGAATTACATGTAATCATCTAGCATACATCCCTCACTTACTCTGAAAGCCATTTGGTTTTATGTGTTAAATTGTATTGCTAAGATAATAATCTTTTTCCGTATAGTTATAAATGGTACTTTCAACAAAACTTCAAGATATTAAAAAGTTTTCTCTCTTATTAGTGATCACAATTGAATCTTTCTCCAACTAAATGTGTCCAGTAACTATTACAAGACCCTGAAAATATGCTGAGGCTCAGTCTGTAGCCCAGTGTCCTGAAAGGCAGCCATTCTCCCAAAGCTTGTTAAGGGCCAAACTCGGTGCTCATTATAGTGGGAGAATGAACCAGTCAGGCGTGATGGTTTGGGGTGAAGTAAAAGTTTTTGATGGCTTGCTTGTTTTTGTTCCTAGCTTTCTGCTTCTTTCATTTATGAGTTTGCCTTCTTCTCGGAGGCTGCTAGAATTGGATATCTTTCACCTCTTGAACAAAAATAGTTCATGAATTTGCCTTCCTTTCGGAGGCTGCTAGAATCAGGTATCTTTCACCTCTTGAACAGAAATAGTTCTTGTGATTAACATGTAAAATAATCTTCTTTCTAAGTAAAATAAAAAAAATGAAAAAAAATTTTCAAAAAAACAAAAAGAAAGAAAGAAAGAAATAGTTCTTGTTAACCCACATCAAAAGAGTTACTGAGTCTGCTTAGTTCTGCTGGATTTTAAGATGAGGCCTCACGGATGTTTAATTCATACACCAACCTTCTGAGGTCAAGATTATTACCCCTATTTAGAAAGATCTGGAAAGCAAGGCAGAAAGGTTGAGTAATTTATCCCTGGGAGCAGGAGGGATCAGTGTCTGAGCTAGGATTACAGTTCTGAAAGCCTAAGACTCCTGGACCTGTGCTCAGGCCACTGCATGTATTCCAAGCCGCTTGGCCTCCTTAAAGTAAGCTTCTCTCCCCTCCCGCCCTCCGAGCCCTCTGGTGAGCACTTGAACTGCTGTCAGCAAATGTGCAGGAGGTCTAAAGGTGCAGCCCAGAAAGTAGACCAGGCATCGACTGGTTGCTGCTGGCTTTCTTCACTGTTTAACAGGCAGTTTCTCCTCTAGAATAGGGTCTCATATAACTATATTTCAAAGATGTTTACTTTACATAGAGGGATATCTAGGCAACTTAGTCAACTGTCACGAGCCTTCGTCTTGTGCTCCAGAATCTATTTGGGAGTAGAAAACGTCAGCAAATGAAGCTACATGGCCAGAGGAGATGATATTTTAGGAGTTTGTAGGCAGGTTTCCACTGAGGGTTATTCCTGAAAAGAACCTCACACTTTACCACCTACCTATACATTGTTTTTCCCCTGCGGTTTTTGAAGCAGACATTTTATTTGAAAAGATACAATAAAAATACATGTATATATCTGCTACCATTGTTAATGTTAGTAAAATGTTCTTGAGCTTTATAAAAGCAGAAGGAAGTTTAGAAGAAATATTTTTAGCATACTGGAGGCAGAATGGAAGGGTTGGTCTGTGTTTTTTTTTCTTTTCTTTTTTTTTTTTTTGCCAGTGTTTTGATCTTAAGCCAATCACTTAACCTCTCTGAAGGTACAAAGACAAACCAGAGGGCTCCTGCTCATTAGAGGGTTCAGTGTGGTGGGAAAGACAGATCACTGGCTACAACACAATGTGATTCGTACTATATTAGTGTTATGATCAAAGAGCTCAGGGAGCACAGAGGTAGCAGCATTTAAGCCTGACCTTGATTTTCACTGCATACCAAATGGAATGTATTTTAATTGGAATGACCCTCGAAGACCCAAGGTGGAAAATTACAGCCTACGTGAGAAAAGAGAAGTCCTGCATGACTGGACCACTGAGTGAGCAGACACCTGAGAAATGTGATGGAAGAGGAGACTAGGAAGTAAGGGGCAAATCTGGGAGCAGCTGGCAAGTCCAGGCTGTTTGCTGGGGAGAAGGAAGCTGGTTCTGAATGCAGCCCTTCCCTCAAACTGAATGTATCTAATGCAACAATGAAGGTGCCAGGATACCTAGTTCGAGGCATGGTTGAGTGCCAGAACTGTTTAAAGACAGATGAATAAACCGACATTGCAGAGTAGTCATGAGCACCAAGAAAGATCAGTGTCCAGGAACACAGAGGCAGACACAGAACATACAAGATGACCTGGTCAGTAGCAGGAAGGGAAGAGACATGCTCCATACTGTCACTGGAAGCAGCCCCAGATGTTTTCAGAGGCCTCCACTCAGTTCCCCTAGCTTTGATGGAGAAAGGAGTTTTAGGATGAGAAAGTAAGAAGCAGATTTGGAGTTTATTAAAATTTAAAGAAAGATTTGGGGGGAAAGGACAATGCACACTTGAGAGCAGGGTGTGAGCTCAGCAGAGTCTGGGTTTATTAAAAGAGCCTTTTGGGCCTGGAGGTGGTGGCCCATGCCTTTAATCCCAGCACTCGGGAGGCAGAGGCAGGTGGATCTCTGTGAGTTGGAGACCAGCCTGGTCTACAAGAGCTAGTTCCAGGACAGCCTCAAAACCCAAAGAGAAACCCTCTCTTGAAACCACACTCCTAAAAAGAGCTTTTTGGTATGAACTTTTTGAAAGGTAGAAGAGAGATATCCAGGGAAGGAAAAAGACATATCTAAGTAGGCTGGGCTTCTAAACGGAAGATCATTGTTAAGTCATTGTTTAGGTGGCTCCCATATCAAATAACTGGTAAGACACTTTCCCCCCTCTCTCTTATTTGAAGAAGTGTGACTATAAGGGTGACTTCAGAGGTGGCTTAGATAGGGTTATAATCTGATATGGTAAAACCAAAAGGTACTAGAATTGCACAAAGGGCTTGAGACATGTCTTATACTATAAATGGGGATGCAGGCAAGATTCCTAAAAAGAAAGGCCTGAAGCCAAGGTTGTTGACTGTATTGAATTCCTGATGCTGTGCTGGTAAGAGGTTTCATCCAGAAAAGACACATGCATACATGTATGTGTATGTCACAAGCCTTTGAAACATGTCATATAGTTCATATGAAATAATACTGTTTCCACAGTTCGGCTGCCCTGCTCAGAGACATCTGATGCCAGGGATCTGCTCACCAGATCCAAACAACCCTGGACACTGCCATGAGCAGGGTAACAGTTCCTCCCCATCCACGAGAAGAGGACAGATATCAGAGTATTGGATCTGTTTGCATTTACCAGAAGGGAACCTTGGTCCCATACCCACCAGGAAAGGAAGAGACTCCTGCTACACCCACCAGAAGAAAGGATGAGAAGAGGACAATGTAAAAGCATATTCAACAACAGAAAACCCAATATGACAACCACGGAGACTTGGAACCATACACCAGCAAGACCTGAACATCACAATGCAGATGAACCAAAGAGAATGACCCTAAAAACATCTTCATGAAAATGATAGAGGACCTCAAAGAAGACATGAGAAAATCCTTTAAAGAAATGAAAGAAAAACCACACCAAAAATACAAGATATCAACAAATCTCTCAAGGAAACAGTTCAAGACCTAAAAACTGAAATATAGACAATAAAGAAAGCACAATCTGAGGAAATGCTGGATATAGAAAAGCTGGGTAAATGATCAGGAACTACGGAGGTAAGCATAACCAACAGAATACAAGCGATGGAAGAGAGAATCTCAGGAGTTGAAGACACACTAGCAGAAATAGATTCATCAACCAAAGAAAATCTTAAGTCCAACAAATCCCTAACACAAAATATCCAGGATATATGGGATACCATGAAAAGACCAAACCTAAGAATAATAGGTATAGAAGAAGGTGAAGAAGTCCAACTCAAAGGCACAGAAAACATATTCAACAAAATCATAGAAGAAAACTTTCCCAACCTAAAGAAAGACATGCCAATGAAAATACAAGAAGCCCACAGAACAATAAATAGACTGAACCAAAAAAAGGTCTCCTCCCCACATAATAATCAAAACACCAAACATACAGAATAAAGAGAAAATATTAAGAGCAGCAAAGGAAAAAGTCAAGTAACTTATAAAGGCAAACCTATCAGAATTACACCTGACTTTTCCATGGAAACTCTGAAAGCCAGAAGGTACTGAATAGATATTCTACCTACACTAAGAGACCATGGATGTCAGCCCAGACTACTATACCTAGCAAAGCTTTCAATCAATATAGATGGAGAAAAGAAGATATTCCATGACAAAACCAGATTCAAACAATACATATCCACCAATCCAGCCCTACAGAAAGTTCTGGAAGGAAAACTGCAACCCAAGGAAGTTAACTACAACCAGAAAAATATAGGCAATAGATAATCCCACTACACCAACATCCAAAAAGAAAAAGGGATAGAATCCCACACATAATTTCGCCACCATCACCAAATCAAAAGCAAACAAGAATGAACAATCAATAGTCATTAATATCCATCAACATTAATGGTCTTAACTCGCCTATAAAAAGGCACAGATTAGCAGAATAGATAAGAAGACAGAACACATCCCTCTGCTGCATACAAGAAACATACCTCAACTTCAAAGACAGACAGTACCTAAGAATTAAAGGTTAGGGAAAGCTTTTCCAATCAAATGGACCAAAGAAACAAATGAGGGTAACAATACTAATATCCAACAAATTGGACTTTAAATTAAAATAAATCAAAAGAGATGAAGGAGGTCACTTTCTACTCATTACAGGAGACATCTATCAGAATGAAGTCTCAATTCTGAACATTTATGCCCCAAATACAAAGGCATCCACATTTGTAAAAGAAACATTACTAAAACTGAAATCACACATAAAACTGCACACAATTATAGTGGGAGACGTCAACAACCCACTCTCACCACTGGACAGGAACGCCAGACAGAAACTTAACAAAGAAACAAAGGAAATAATGGAAGTTATGGCACAAATGGACTTAACAGGTATCTATAGAACATTCCATCCAAATACAAAACAATTCACCTTCTTCCCAGCACCACATGGAACCTTCTCTAAAATCTACCACATACTTGGCAACATAGTAAAACTCAACAGGTACAAAAAAATTTGAAATAACCCCCTGTATCTTATCAGAGCACCATACTGTAAATTTAGAATTCTTCAACAACACGGATTACAGAAAACCTACAAACTCATGGAAATTAAGTAACACTCAGTTGCACAATTCCTGGGTCCAGGAAGAAATAAAAAAAAATAATGATTTCCTAGAATTCAATGAGAATTTGGAAACAACATACCCAAACCTATGGGACACTTTGAAAGCAATGATAAGAGGAAAGTTCATAGCACTAAGTGCCCACATGAAGAAATGGGAGAATAATCACACTAGTGAATTAACAGCACAACTGAAAGCTTTAAAACACAAAGAAGCCAATACACCCTGGAGGAGAAGATGCCAGGAAATAATCAAATTGAGGACTGAAATCAATAAAATGGAAACTAGGAGAACAATACAAAGAATCAATATAACGAAGAGTTGGTTCTTCGAGAAAATCAACAAGATAGACAAACCTTTATCCAAACTTGCCAAACAGCAAAAAGTGAACATACAAATCAATAAAATCAGGAATGAAAAGGGGGACATAACAAAAGACATAGAGGAAATCCAGGGAATCATCAGTCATACTTCAAAAACCTATATTCCTCAAAAGTTGAAAATCTAAAGGAAATGGACAATTTTCTGGACAGATTTCACTTACCAAAATTAAATCAAGAACAGATAAGCAACATAAATAGACCTATAACCGCTAATGAAACAATCATCAGAAGTCTCCCAACCAAAAAAAAAAAAAAAAAAAAAAAAGCTCAGAGCCAGATGGCTTCAGTGCAGAATTCTACCAGACATTCAAGGAACAGCTAATACCAATTCTCCTCAAAGTATTCCACACAATAGTAGCAGAAGGGTAATTGCCAAACTCTTTTTATTAGGCTTCAATAACCTTGATACCCAAGCCATACAAAGGCACAACTAGTAAAGAGAACTACAGACCAATGTCCCTCATGAATATTAATGCAAAAATTCTCAATAAAATACTGGCAAATCAAATCCAAGAACACATCAGAGAAATCATCCACCATGATCAAGTAGGCTTCATCCCAGAGATTCAAGGATGGTTCAACACATGAAAATCCATCAATGTAATCCACCATATAAACAGACTGAGGAAAAAAAGCCCACATCTCACTAGATGCCATAAAAGCCTTTGACAACATCCAACAGCCCTAAGGTCTTGGAGAAATCAGGGATAACAGGAACATACCTCAACATAATAAAAACAATATACAGCAAGCTGACAGCCAACATCAAATTAAATGGAGAGAAACTCAATGCAATTCCTCTAAAATCAGGGACAAGACAAGGCTTTCCACTCTCTCCATACCTCTTCAATATTGTCCTTGAAGTTCTATCTAGAGCACTAAGACAACAAAAGGAGATCAAGGGAATACAAATTGGAAAGGAAGAAGTTGAACTCTCACTATTTGCAGATGATATGATAGTCTACATGAGTGACCCAAAAAACGCTACCAGGGAACTTCTACAGCTGATAAACACTTTCAGCAAAGTGGCAGGATACAAGATAAACTCAAAAAATCTGTAGCCCTACTATATACTGATGACACATTGGTGGAGAAAGAAATCTGAGAAACATCATCACCCTTTACAATTGCCAAAAACAACATAAAATACCTTGGAGTAACACTAACCAAAAAAGTGAAAGACCTGTACCATAAGAATTTTGACTCTCTAAAGAAAAAAATTAAAGAAGATTCCAGAAAATGGAAAGAACTCCCATGCTCTTGGATAGGTAGGATTAACATAGGAAAAATGGCAATCTTGTCAAAAGCAATCTATATATTCAATGTAATCCCCATCAAAATCCCAACACAATTCTTCACAGACCTTGAAAGAACAATACTCAACTTTATATGAAGAAACAAAAGACCCAGGATAGCCAAAAAACAAAACAAAAACAAACAAACAAACAAAAAAAACCTGTACAATAAAGGAACTTCTGGAGGCATCACCATCCCTGACTTCAAGCTCTATTACAGAGCTATAGTCCTGAAAACAGTTTGGTATTGGCACAAAAATAGACAGGTAGACCAAGGGAATAGAATTGAAAACCCTGATATTAACCCACACACCTATGAACACCTGATTTTTGACAAACAATCCAAATTTATACGATGGAACAAAGAGAACATTTTCAACAAATGGTGCTGGCATAACTGGATGCAGACTTGTAGAAGACTACAGATAGACCCAAGCCTATCACCATGCACAAAACTTAAGTCAAAATGGATCAAAGACCTCAAAATATACCCGGCCACACTAACCATATTAGAAGACAAAGTACAGGAGACTGCTTCCTGAATATTTCACCAGTAGCACAGACACTGAGATCAACAATTAATAAATGGGACCTCCTGAAACTGAGAAGCTTCTGTAAGGCAAAGAACACAGTAAGACAAAACGACAGCCCACAGACTGGGAAAAGATATTCACCAACCCCACATCTGACAGAGGGCTGATCTCCAAAATATACAAAGAACTCAAGAAGTTAGTCTCCAAAACACCAAACAATCCAATTAAAAATTGGAGTACAGAACTAAATAGACAATTCTCAATAGAGGAATCTAAAATGGTTGAAAGACACATAAGAAAGTTTTCAACATCCTTAGCCATCAGGGAAATGCAAATCAGAACAACTCTGAGATACCATCTTACTCCTGTCAGAATGGCCAAAATCAAAAAAACAATGACAGTTTATGCTGGAGAGGATGTAGAGAAAGGGGAATACTTCTCCACTGCTGGTGGGAGTACCAACTTGTACAGCCACTTTGGAAATCAGTATGGCGACTCCTCAGGAAACTGGGAATGAGTCTACCACAAGATCCAGCAATTCCACTCTTAGGCATATACTCAAAAGAAGCACATTCATACAAAAAGGACATCTGTTTAACGATGTTCATAGCAGCGCTATTTGTAATAGCCAGAAACTGGAAGCAGTCTAGATGCCCCTCAACAAAAGAATGGATAGAGAAAATGTGGTACATTTACACAATGGAGTACCACTCAGTGGAAAAGATCAATGGAATCTTGCAGGCAAATGGATGGAACTAGAAGAAATCATTCTGAGCAAGGTAACCCAATCACAAAAAGACAAACATGATATGTACTCAATCATATGCGAATTTTAGACATAGAGTAAAGGATTACCAGCCTACAATCCACACTGCCAGAGAAGCTAGTAAACAAGGAGGACCCTAAAAGAGACATACGTGGTCCCCTAGAGAAGGGTAAAGGGTCAAGATCCTCTGAGCTGGTTGAGAGCACGGGAAGAGGGGGCAGGGAGCTAGGAGAATGAGAAGGGAAGAAGAGGAGGGATGCAGAGGACATGAGCGAGCAGAAAGTTTGAGTCAGGGGAAGAATAGATGATAACAAAAATGGAGAAACCATAATAGAGGGAGGCATTTTAGGTTTACAGAGAAATCAGGCAATAGGCAAATGTCTGGAGAGCCACAAAGCTACTAGCTACTAGCTACTAGCTACTAGTAGCTACTAGCTAACAATCTAAGCCACAGAGAAGAGGCTACCTTAAATGTTCTCCCCTGATAATGAGATTGATGACTGACTTATATGCCACGATAATGAGATTGATGACTGACTTATATGCCACCGGATAGCCCTCATCCAGCAGCTGGTAGAAGTAGAAGCAGACACCCACAACTTATGGCTGAACTGAACTGGAATCCAGATTCAGAGAAGGATGAGTGAAGAGCAAAGGGGTCCAGACCAGGCTGGTGAAACCCACAGAAACAACTGACCTGAACATCAGGGAACTCTTGCTCCCCAGACTGATAGCTGGGATACCAGAATGGGACTGATCCAGACCCCAGGAACATGGATTTCATTGAGGAAATCTCGGGAATCTACAGGACCTCCTTTAGTAGTTCAGTTTTTATTCCTAGCATAGTTGTGGACTTTGGGAGCCCATTCCACATAGATGAATACTCCCTGAGCCAAGACACACAGGGGTGGGCCTAGGCCCTATCCCAAAGGATATGATAGACTCTGATGACACCCTATGGAAGGCCTCACCATCCAGGGGGAGCAAAAAGGCTATGTGATAGGTAGTGTTTTAGGGGGTGGTAGCGGAGGACGGGAGGGAGAAGGGAACTGGGATTGTCATGTAAAACAATCTTGTTTCTAATTCAAATTTAAAAATCTGAAAAAAGAATACTGTTTCCAATATTTATTCTTTTCATCAATGCATTCTAGTCTTCAAATTTCTATTTATTTTCTCTGTGCTTTGAAAAGCAACTTCACTTTTTTTCTCATTGAAAGCTAACAATTACTTCAAGAAAGGCATTAGTTTACCTTTGAAGTAAGTGCTATTGCCACCAAAAGGCTTGCAACAGGGAAACTGTTAATATTAGTGTTGGATAAATACAGTTGTTGACAAATAAACCAGTGAAACAGGTAAAATTGTACAGGGCTTACTTGTCTTCAGGTATTCACATAATAAAATAAAAGTTTAGTTGTCTAGATTAAAAATTTGACCATCACACATGCACACATATCCAAATAGTGATATGTCATACTTAGATGGTTGTAACAGTATAAAACCACAATAAAATTTGTACACAACATCTGCCTTTGAAAAGCTGATGCTTGCATCTCTCTCCACTAATGTCTATACTTAAGTTTTTACTGCAGCATTTTCTTCCTGTCTCTATATGTATGTATGTGCATATGGGTGGTGGTGGAGGTGCTCATATGAGTTTGTGTGTGTGTGTGTGTGTGTGTGTGTGTGTGTGAGAGAGAGAGAGAGAGAGAGAGAGAGAGAGAGCAAGTAAATGTGGAGGTCAGAGGTCAGTCTTGAGTGCCTTACTATAGGGGCTGTGTGCTAGATAGGGTCTCTCAGGGGCCTGGAACTTACTAACTGGGGCTGGCCAGATTGACCAGTAAGGCTTGTGAATCTATTCATCTCTGCCTTCCCAACTCTGGGATTACAAGCACATGTTATCACAGGACTGCTTAACTTGGGTTCTGGGAATCAAATGTAGGTCCTCCTTTACTATGATGTTGACTGAACCATCTCCCCAGCCTGAAAAACCTTCCCTTAATAAGCTCTAATGCTGCTTTTAAAAGCTTATGCCCAGATATCTACAAGGTTGACACCAACTAACAATCTATGCAATAGTTGAGAGGCTACCTTAAATATGCTTCTCCAATAATGAGATTGATGACTACCTTATATGCCATCCTAATGCCTTCATCCAGTAGCTGATGGAAACAGAAGCAGAGACCCACAGCTAAACACTGAGCTGAATTCTGGAATCCATTTGCAGAGAGGGAGGAGTGATGAGCAAAGGGGTCAAGACCAGGCTGGAGAAACCTACAGAAACAGCTGACCTGAACAAGGGGTTGCTCATGAAGCTCAGATTGGCAGCTGGGAAACCAGCATAGGACTGTTCTAGACCCCCTGAAGGAGGATATCAGTTTGGAGGTCTGGACAATCTATGGGGCCACTGGTAGTGGATCAGTATTTATCCTTAGTATACAAATGGACTTTGGGAGTCCACTCCACATAGAGGGATACTCTCTCAGCCTATACACATGGGGCCGGGCCTAGGCCCTGCTCCAAATGAGTTGACAGAGTTTAAAGATTCCCCCATGGAAGGCCTCAGCCTCCTTGAGGACCAGAAAGGGTTGGGATAGGGACTTGGTGGAGGGCAAGGGAGGAGGGGAGGGAGAGGGAACTGAGATTGACATGTAAAATAAACTTGTTTCTATTTTAATTTAAAAAAGGAAAAAAAAAGCTTATGCCCAGTACCATCCCTGAACACTCAAATTTTCTTCCTTTTCTTTATATTAAATGTGTTTGCAATCTTATAATATCTTTAAGATAAAACAAGCAAAAACAACTCCTTAGTTAGATTTCAATTTTAATCGTTTTTGGAAGAGCAAAATTGTTTATGATTTTCTCTATACTGCAAATTTAAAAACAGAAAATACAGTTGTTAGAATAATCTCTAGGTGTAAAAGTTACCTCCATGTTCTGTCGCTCTAAGGTCTCAAGAGACAGCTCCTTCTGTGTAGGACTTACAGAATCTGCTTACATGCATACGTCACACATATGTCCACATGTAAATCAGTGCATACATCTGTAGCATGAAAAATGAAAGACCCAGAGATTGATATTGGGGTTCAAGCTTCAAGCTGAAGATCAGAAAAGCAAAGTAATGGGCTACTAGCTCTTACTCTACCTCAGAATGAAATAGAGATACTGACTCCACCAAGCCTCAGCATGGCTGGAGAAATTAATACCTTCCTATCCTCAATGTGGCTGGGTAATGAAAGCCAGCTCTGAGACCCTGTTCTTGTCTTAAATACCTTTTATGAGTCCTGGGATTAAAGGCATGAGTTCTGTTACTCTTTTAGACTGATTCAATATCATGTAGCCCAGTGTGGCCTTGAACTCAGAGAGATCCAGCTGCCTTTCTCTCCTGAGTCCTGGGATTAAAGGTGTGTTCCACCACTGACCCTTATATCTTGTGGTTGACTTTGCTTTCTGAATCCTCAGGCAAGCTTTAATAAATCATAAATAATATATCACCGCATACATTAGTGCATATGTCTATGGAGCAGGAGCATTTAGCAGAGAGTCAATGTGGAGACTTTTACTGTTGTTCTCTCAGAAGGATGAAGTTAATCTAAATAAGTTTGCCACTATGGAAAAAGACAGGCAGACGTAACATACTGTCTGACTCCTTAGATTTTTAGAAAAGAGAACTCAGGCTAAATATGAATTAGGAAAACCTAGGAAGAGAAATTTTAAAAAATTCTTGGAAGTCCTCAGGCATTGAGAGCCTCTTAAAACATTTTATTTTAAAGTTGGGAGAATAGGAACTGGAGAGACAGCTCAGTGGTTAAGGGTACATACTGCTCCTACAAAGAAAGCAGTTGGGTTCAGTTCCCAGCACCACCCAATTCCAGGGCATCTGACACCCTCTTCTGGACTTCACAACCCCAGGCATGCATGTGGTGCATATATATGCACACAGACAAACATTCCTAAGCATAAAAATTAGTCTTTTTAAAAAGAGAAAAGACTGGCACATACTAAGAAAGTCTAGTTACAGACTCTCTGTGTGTTTAAATAAATTTTAAAAAAGTAGTTGAGGGTGGCTATAAAGCTCATGATAATCCAGACAGGAGCTGTTTGTTGCCTCCCCTTCCCTCAAGGGAGCTTAACATTTTGCAGAGATAAGATGTCTGCCATAGAACACAGAGGAACACTGTGAGGCATTAATTTTAAGACATATACTCATCACTGAAATGACAGGTATGGAGAGACAAGAGCTTTAGTGGGACTTCCTGGACAAGGGGGTAATTGAGGACAGGTTTTAACGAAATGTAGCATTTTGGATCCATAGGAAATGGAGAATATTTGCCTACCAGGACCAGAGAAACCCCCACAGTTGAGTTGTAAGGCTACAAAATACATCTAATGGAATGGTCATGCAACACTGTAGAAGCAGAACACACACTCAAAACCAGAGAATTAATTAGTTTTGTCCTAGTAGTCAGCCCACAGGCCTTTATGGAGAGCAGTATGTTTCTAGTCCTTGTTACAGAAGAGTTATGTGGGGAGGAGACACGTCTGCATTCACAAAGCACAGTTATGTGTAAGAGAAGGGAATGTGATATGGACTTATTGCAGTACCTTAAACTGTAAGATGCATGCTTGTGTCATAGGTCTACTTTTACAATACAGGCATACATTTTTAGATGCTAATTCTATTTTTTTTAGATTAGTATAATTACAACATTTTTTCTTTCTCTTTTCTCCCTCCAAATCTTCCTTTGTATCCTTTCCACTCTCCTTCAAATTCATGGCCTCTTTTATTAATTGTTATTACATGAATATATGTATATACATATATGTTCCTAAATATAACCTGTTCAGCCCTTGTTTTGTTACATGTATTTATATTTTCAGGGATGACCATACTAGACAACCAATTGGAGTGCTCTTCCCTGGAGAAAACCACCTTTCCAGCTCCCAGCTTCTTCAGTAGCTGATAGTTCTTTGTATAGAGTTGAGACCTTGAAGGTTTTCTCTCATCCTCTTTGGCATGTCTGTGGGTATCTTCCTTGTTCAGCTCGCATTTGGGCAGTCATGTTGGTGAGACGTCATGGGTGTAGCTTCTGATATTACTAGGAAACAGTTTCACAGCAAACTTCCTGATCTCCTGCCTCTTACAACCTTTCTGCCCTATCTTCTGCATGTTCCCAAAGCCTTAGGAGTGTGAATGTTTTATAGATATATCAACTGGGACTGAGTTCCACAACTCCACAATTTG
Source organism: Cricetulus griseus (assembly GCF_003668045.3). Lineage (NCBI taxonomy): Eukaryota > Metazoa > Chordata > Mammalia > Rodentia > Cricetidae > Cricetulus > Cricetulus griseus. Next base: position 100,939,366 of record NW_023276806.1, read on the forward strand.
ATTCACTGAGGTTTTCTGTAGTGGTTTCCTTCTGTTGCAAAGAGCAATTTCCATGATGAGAGGTAGAGACTTCACTTATCTGTGGATATAAGTACTGATATGGACATATCATTGTTAGGGGTACATCTGTACACTTTATAGATTTACCATCAATTGCTTTAGGAAGCAAATTTGAGGAACTGAACCCTGAGAGATAACTAGAGCTAACACAGATGCCACCGAATTTCCTGGAAGAGGCTGAATATGGTGTTTTGTGGCTGTTCTGATAAAAGGGTACAAATATAGGGGATCCAAGCTTACTTTTGTTTTGAGCAGGAGACTCTCTACACTGAGTTCATACCACCAGAGATGACTCTGTTTGTCTTCTTTTTTATTATAGTAGATGGCACCAATTGTCTGGCCTTTGAAAGGGCATTTCTAAGCTCTAAGACTTCCTTGTATTGTCCAACTTTATTTAGAGAGAAATCATTCGTGATAAAACATTGTGTCTACATATTTATACTTAAGCATTGAAATGTATTAGGCTGATAAAACCTACAGCAATACTCCCCTATTTATCTTCAGTTGAAAGTTATGTTTGATTGTCAATAAATATGCCATTACTAGCCATTGCTCTTGTTTGCTCACATAACTAGATGCCAACATAATAATCTGAAGACATTTTGGTTACAGCACATAAAGCAATCAAGCTGGGCTTGAAAAATTCCCCTTTGCTGGTCAGTTTTCGTAGTGTCAGAAAGTGCCGTGGCAGGCTGCTGAAGGGAAAAAACCATCAGTGGTACCAGTAGCAGTGAACCCTGAGTGCTATGATGCTGGCCCTGCCAGGAAAGATGATGCAATAGTGGTGCAAATGTTATGGAGTAACCAACTGCTTTTGATTCAGATTTAAGGGCTCTTAAAAGTTTGTAGCTTGGGGTGTTTTGCTAAATAGACATGATATTAAACTGTCTCGAGTATTTATGTTTATCTACATCAATTAGTGCTGCCCTCAAACTTGGCCAGAGAAACTTCTCTCTATAGTAGTCAGAAGTAATTCAGAGACTTATAACTGGTGACAGTACTGAAAATAAGTTACTATTGGGTGCTCAGCTATAAATTAGTTGCCTATACCAACTCCTTCCAAAGGTTCAAGGAATATAACTGAAGAGGGAACACAAAGATCAAAACAGCAGTTGAGCACTGCCGGCAGACACCTTTTAATACCAGCTCTTGGAGGCAAAAGCAGGTGGATCTCTGAGTGAGGTGTAGGACAGCCAAGGCTACACATAGAAACCCTGTTTAAAAAATGAATGTAACATCAGGAGGACTGGAAGGTATGCTGTGACATGGCATGACCACCACATTTGTGGACTCTGCATCTATGGTTACCAGCACAAGATGAGGCCAAGATTTATCAGCATTCCAGGAAGCAGCACCAATTGGACTCAATGATGTGTTGTGTGTGGGAAGTAGGAGGGAGATTATGGTATGAATATAACTGATTCATTATTTGCATGCATGACATTGTCAGAGAATAAATAGAAGAGAGAAGAATAGAAAAACATCCCATTGATATAACTGTATTAAATAAACCTATAATCTAGATTTTAAGAATCCTACATGACTCAAACTTCCATATTTCTAGTCTCTAGTACTTATTGAGTGTTTATAATAAAGACTCACTCTAAAGAGTCTCAAACCTTGAAGTTTGAATGCTTTTATTATTGCAAAATAGTTTCCAACAGATTTCCTTTTTATTAATGTTATCTTACAGAGTGGTTTTAGTAGGATTTGGCTATAAACTTTAGGCAATGTAAATGGAATTGATGAGTGTTGTGAATAGACCATGAAATTCAAACATAAGTCAATGCATTTAATGTGGAATGAGTGAACTTCCTATTGTATTCACAGTGAGCCAGAACATGTTTGGTAGAAAAGAAAAAGTTCAATTTACTCCTGGAATCATGGATGGTAAAGGTGGCTCAGAATTAACTGAACAGTTCATTCTAAGGAGATCTTGGCCTAGTAAATGGTTGGTCATCTAGAAGACCAAGGAATTAAAGCATTCACATACACATTAGAGCTGAGAAACTCAACATATATCCTGAGGTATCACTTTGGTTTTATTCCAGTCTAAGGCCAACACATACTATGCTGCAGGTTAGAACAGCTCCTGCTTGGTGGCAGCATTGGGAAGACACTGTCAGTCAACCTTTCAATAGAGTTGAGTGGCTCCTGCAAAAAGCCACAGGCTGGCGAAAAGGCCAGGCTCATGAGCAACGCTGGAAGACTTGATTGGCTAGCAATGCCAGAGAGTAGCTAAGCCTTTCTGAATCATGACTTGGGAAGTCTTACTGTTTTTAGTCTCCAGACAACTGATAGCATAGCTGCCAGATGTTGTGGGCAATTGATTAAAAAATAATACTTAAATAAATGTATTACTTTAGATATAGTCACTTGGGAGTCCAAGGATGATATTCTTAGGCCTCCAAAGACCAGAAATGAATTTCTCAGAACTCACTATCCACACTGTTAATCTTAGGCAAGTGCCTTAGATTATCTCAACCTGAAACCTCTAGTCTATGAACAGCGCTTAATGAAAGTGGCCATACAGGTTTATTTAGAGAATTCCATGACATACCCACTATGGTAGTCAAACTACCTTGGTAAATAATAAATGTTGGTTGCTTCATCTTATGGTCAACAAACACTACCCTAAAAATCCAAGATAGTAAGAATTACAGCCATATTAAGGACTTTATTTATTTATTTATTTTATTGATCACACACATCCACCTGAACTTTTGGTACTTCCTTGAAAGAGAGAAAGTTGTGACTAAAAGGGAGAAGTTGTACCTTTAGAATGGAGCACAGAGAATATGTGTGAGCCCAGAGGTAAGCTAGTGTTCAGAATAGCAATTGCAAAGTGGCTCTCCACTGGAGCTTTGCGGAAATGGTTCTTTCATAGTTTTAAACAGTTTGTGAATTTCCTTTCAAAGCAGGCTCTTCAAGGGGAACTGAATATAACCTCTGCCTAATTCCACCTAGTATTTCATTTCTCTTTTGTTTGCAAGGTATTAATTATTAAATGTGCTTCATATTGATAATTGTGCTGCATCTTATTTATTAATGACTTACTATTAAGCTTAAACTTAATATCTCCAGAGGTTCTCAGATCTCTTTTTGCAGGTCATTGCTCTTTTTCTCTCTGCAGGACAAACAGCTGAGGTTTCAGGCTTTAGGGTTTAGGTGGATGGGTCTTGAAGGTGTGATTACCCATGAAACAGTTCATTACCACTAATGGAGTCACCCATGCAGTCAAAGAGAGAAAGCGAGCCTTTGATATACTGAACTAATAGGCAATAAATTATTACACCTGGGGAAAGCAATCATAAGTAAGAGCTGTAAATGATCAGAGCCCAGGAGAAAGATATATATTTTTTATTTTGCCTCAAAAGTATGTGTCTCTTGGTTCTTAAAGAAAAAAAATGTGTCTCTTGGTTCTTTAAAAAAAAAAAGACATCTTATTTTGAAAAAAAAAAAAAAACCACCTTATTTTTCTAAATCAGTTCTTTAGTTCAGTGCAGATATGGCAAGACACAAAAAATAAGAAAGGTAAAAATCAAGTGTATGCCTCATGGTGCTGCTTCCCGAAGTCCCCATTTCCTTGTTTGGGCTTCACTCAAATCCAGAATTATACCTGCATGCTTACATTCAAGACTTCAGAGACATAGAGTACAAGTTTGCACTATGAAAGGATTAACAAAACCAACCACCAGTTTGTCTCAGAGGGGAGAAATACACATCCTAACAAGCAAATGTTGTTAACACAGGCTGTAGGGAGAGATTTAATTAACACCAGAAAACCCTCATAAATCTGCTCTACCATGCCCATATGGTACCTGAGAGACGACAGTGCCATCAGTGCCTGTGTGGCCTCAGTAGGGATTTGCTCCCAGGGTCATTCCATCACATTCCACTGAGCAGAGTAACTTTTCCTTCCCTGAGCCCCAAGGGATCTTTTGTAACTGCTTTCCTGTGTTTTACCACTCCCATGGCTTCCCTAGTTTAGTCTACTCCCAGTGTCTTCTGCGTAATTTCTTCTGAGTTTCACCTCAAGTAACAGATTCTTAATGAACCTTTTCTTTTACAGAGGAAGGAACATTCAGAAGCTCTCATCCAGGCCTGAAATTAGGAGAGCCACCATCCTTCATCCGCATAATTATGATCTCCAATCTCTTCAGCTTAGCCAGTAGACTCACTCTGACTCTTCCAAGTTTAAACACTATCTTCATGCTTCAAGTCTGAATATTTTGTGTGTTTGTGTTGGGAGAGGATGTACATTTTATAACACTTGGAGAGGCAGTCAATAAAGGTACTTGGCCAGGAATGGAAATATAGCTGTTTTATATTCTTGTCCAAGATACTGAATATATGTGTGTGCATGTATGTATTTAATTTTTGGTTTTAGAATCGCTAGATAGAAACTTGCAAGATAGAATTTCTATCTATCCCTTTCCCCATTTTCCTCAATGGTAACATTTCACATTACTATGGCGTATTTGTCACAACCAAGAAACCAACACTCTTACATTATCAACTCAACTCCACTCTTAGACAGAATTCACTAATTACTGCCTAATGTCTTATATTTTCCCCAGGATCTCATCCAGGGCATAACATTACAGATGTTCTCACAGTTTTTCGTCTTTCTATGTGGATGTTCCTGACTTTGATGACCGTTATGGTTTTGAGGAGTACACGTTGGATGTTAGATGTACTTTTTCATGATCAGACTTGCCTATTTATTTTAGGAAGGGGAATGAAGAGATGAGATGCCATTCTCCTTATGGCCTGTCAGGTGCACATGCTGTCTACATGGCTAACATTATCAATGCTCACCTGTTGAGGTAGTGAGGGTTGGTTTCCCTTCTGTAAAGTTATTGTGCCTCCTCTCTTCCCTTTATAAACTCTATTTCTTGCTAGAAAACTGCTAAGCCAATAAACTTAGCCTACAATCTAGGGCTAAGAAAATATTCTCCAGTCCTCAAAATACGGAATACTTATATAAGCTATTCAGAATTAATTTATGAGTGACTTGCCTCTTTTTCCACTTATTTATTGATCCAATCATTTATTTCTGTCAGGTTCATAGTCTCTTTTATTGCCTGCTAAACTCCTATGCCATACCTGAATGTAGTGATAGTTCAATTAAATTCATTAATCTTAAATGGATTAATACAACCATAAGTTCAGAAGGAGCCCAAATGTCCTCTGAAAACTTCAGCTTAATGGAACAAGTTAATATCTCTGTTGCTTTTGCTTTTCAAATAATAAGAAAGCAAGATCTACTGTACAGAATTGTTACACAATTGTGGATAATACCAGCACAGCTCAGAGAACAGAGTGCTCTGTGAACTATAATTATTTCCCTCTTCTAGGTGTTGTTTGTTTTGAATTTTCAGTTTTTGATGTGGTACATATATAACTCACCCATATACATATTAATTACTATATATACATATGCTTTCATAAGTATGCATATTCAAGCCTTATACATATGACACATAACATATATGTTATTTTAAATTTTAATATATAATATATTTTTGAATTATGCAGGATCAAGTTACAGACTGATGAATAATTTCCTCTTTTAGAATAATTACAGTTTGCTAACAAAAAAACCATTTTAATGAACATGAGGTTCTGTTCCTTTCCCTATTTAATTTCTTCACCTGTGTCAGGTTTTGGCCCACAGTTTTTGGCTCTATAGTTTGCATTTGAGAGGGTGCAGAAATATAAACAGCCATTATTTTTTACTCTATAGAGTAAAATCATTTTACCTTATACATTATAATCATAAATGGCAAGAGTTCAATAACAAGGTTTAGAGAATCATGTTGCTATATTCAAACACCACAAACATTTTTGGTACTAATTCTGATTATGGTTTGCTCTTGAATGAATGAGAAACTATCAGAAGATAGCAGAGAACTTTCTGATATTAAAATTGATTGACTCAACATTTCTTCAGGTACTTATAATAAGGAGTCAATAAAATAGTTAATGACCCTCAATTCATGTCAATGAATAGACAGCAAGAAGAAGATAATGTCTATCATGGAGAAATGATAGACATTATGATAGAGGAAGAGGGTGTGATATAGAAGGACTCTGTAATTGGATGATTTTCTAAAACAATGGTTTGATTAATCTGTTGAGAATTTCATAAAATGTAATTTTAACATATTCATTCCCAACTTTGATTTTTCTTCTTTTTGTTTTTTCTTCCCTTGAGTCCACTTGTGTTGCCCAAGTAGACTTGGGAATGGAGCCTGCCCTAGAGTGTGGCCAACCTACAGAGTTGTATCATTAAAGAACACTCACTTTCTCCTACTGGCTTTAAAATACAAATAGCTCTTTGGCTAGTGGTGGGATTTTGTGCACACCTTTTTTTCCATGTTACACTAGGATTTTGTCTGTTAAGTTTATTCAGGTCTTGTACATGTTGTCATAACCACTGGCTCCTGTTCAGCTTTCTGGTTGTGTCTGGAAAAAAAATGTTTCTTTTCTTGTTTGTTTTTTGAGACAGGGCTTCTCTGTAGCTTTGGAAACTGTCCTGGAACTTTTCCCGTAGATCAGGCTGGCCTTGAACTCACAGAGATCCGCCTATCTCTGCCTCATAAGTGCTGGGATTAAAGGCGTGCACTACCACAATCCTGCTCAAAAATGTTTCTTTGATGTTACTTATCATTTCTGGCTCTTAGAGTCTTCCCAGGATGGGAGTCTTGGGTCTTGAGTTGGAGGAGTGTGATATATGTATATCCTATTAAGTCTCAGCATTTCACAGTTTGTTGTTCTCTGCACACTGACTAGTTGAACACAAAATATTGGTATTAATTGCCATCGAATTCAAGGAGAATCTTCTCTAATAAGGTCTGGGAGATGCTCTGAACTATAGGTATATCATCGAGTCATTAATTAGGAGTCATTTTAATACTGATGTCAGTTTAGCAAAATATTAGTATGGAGTTGTTGCTTAGAACGCTACATGTTCTAGCTACATGTTTTCGGCACCTTTACCTGTGCCAGGTATGGGTCCCATCACATGGAGCAGACTTTCTATCCAATCAGAAAATGGTTAGTTACTTCCATAACACTTATGCTACTGTAGCATATCACCAGTCAGCACATCTTGTTAAAACAGTCAATTTTGTAGATTGCAGGTTCACAAACGGAAATCAATTACATACAGTCAGAGACACTCACATAATAAACAAGTCATTTATTTAGCTTTGGCTTATATTCTATTGTTTCTCATGACGAGTCAAAATCATCCCCTCCTGATTCTCCTACTCTAGAACATGCTGAGCTCAGTTCAGAAAGAATATAAAGATGAACATGTATGCGGTCACATTCCACTGAAAGAGGTCACTGTGAGCTACATAAGAATGATGTGCATAAAGGATCAGGGTCACAATAACAAGCTGAAAGTTGTCAGGTCTCTGAAGCTCTTCTCATGTCAAAACAGTTCTTGTGTGTCCTTTGGCCATTTTAGATTCCTCTGTTGAGAATTCTCTATTCTGTACCCTAATTGGATTATTTGGTGTTTTGATGAGAGTGTTCAACATCCTTAGCCATCAGGGAAATGCGAATTAATCAGTATCTATCCCTAGTACAGGACTGGACTTTGGGAGCCCACTCCACATAGAGAGATACTCTCTCAGCCTAGACACACTGGGTAGGGTCTGGGCCCTGCTCCAAATGGTATGACAGACTCTGAAGATCCCCTATGAAAGGCCTCACCCTCCCTGGGGAGCAGGAAAAGGATGGGATAAAGGGTTGGTGAGGGGCAGGGGAGGAGGGGAGGGAGAGGGAACTGGGATTGACATGTAAAACAAGCTTGTTTCTAATTTAAATTTTAAGGAGATAAATAAATAAACATTTCAAGACTACCCTATACACCTTGACATTTCTGATTATTCCTGACAGTGATGATCACAAAGTGGGTCACTGCCTGTGTCTTTCACTCTAAATTCTATTTTAGGTCACCTACTGTCACTCCTGCCTCCTCATCCCCACTTCTTGATGCAGACACTTTTCTATTTACTAAAAGACCAATTACTATAAAGCTGTTCTGTTGAATAAGGGAAGTTTTAAGAGAAAATTAATTTTCATTGCTGTGTATAGACTATATCTGAATACTGAAAGCTGTTCTGGAATTCCTCTTTTAGGTCAGGCATTTCTAGAAGTGGAAATGATATAGAAATGACTCACAACACATTTATTCTCAATATATTATAAAGGTTTACCATCACAGTAACTAAAATTCACCTTCTAGTGTATTTCTCAAACTTTAGGGCTAACATTCCAAATTATCAGGTGCAACCCACAGTTGACAAATCTCAAGAGAATTCCATTTTTTCCTATAATGTGCCATCCTAGGACTATGTTTAAGTAGAAGGAATAGGTTCATCCAAGCACTTCCATAGCCAAGCAATATGTTAGATTTGGGGGCAAGCAGAGAGGAAAGGAAGATTAATTGGCTGATGAGTAATTATCTTTGTTTTTTATTTTTATAAATGCTAACATAGTCCCTGGCCCAAAATTAACATTTGTTCTGTGCTTATAGAATAAAAAGATAATCAACTGAATAGTTAAGATTGTGTGTGTGTGTGTGTGTGTGTGTGTGAGAGAGAGAGAGAGAGAGAGAGAGAGAGAGAGAGAGAGAGAGAGAGAGTGTGTGTGTGTGTGTGTGTTTAAGCTATTAAATAAGACCACTGAGTCAGTTGAGAAGTATAGGAGCTCTGGGACACTTGTGGGGCCTGAGAAAAGATAGGTGGGGTGTGGCAATCCACTTAAGCAGTCAGTTAATTTTTCAAGATAATTAGTTATTTAATTGACCACTCACCCAGTGCTAATGCATTTGAATTAGTAATTACTCTCTATTTTATTTGCAGGATTTTATATTTATATTTCCAGTCCTAATTTAACAGCAAAGCTTAACTTGTTAAGTTAAGGAGGACTAGAGAGATGTCTCAGTGGTTAAGAACACTGGGTGATCTTTTGGAGGACCTGGGTTAGATTCCCAGCCCCTGCATAGTGACTCACAACCATTTGTAACTATAGCCCTAAGGTATCCAATGCCTTCTTCTGGCCTCCATGAACACCAGGCATGTCTGTGGTACATAGATATGTATTCGGGCAAAACACTCATAAAAAATACCTATAAAATGTTTTAAAAAACTTACTATATTACTATAGCATAATCGTCATATAACCTTAGGTGTGATAATTAAAATAATTTTTTGACATTTGAAAGGAAAATATGCATTTGAGGTACTTTTTGACTAATTGCATTATTTTGACTCAATGTTTTCACATTCAGTTGCTTTTCTTTTCTTAATAATTTGCATGTTTATAGCTTTTTCTTAACAGAGGAGGTCTTTGCGTATTGTGTGAAACTATCATAACTAATCTTATCCTTTCTAGTAGCTGTCTTGAACCCTTTGTAATCTCTGAACTTCTGAAACTAGACAGATTATCCCATGTATTTTTCTTTGCCCCACGATGCCTGGTATTTTGTTTCATACAAAAGTCATTCAATAACAATGTTTAATTAAGTTTTATTAGATATTAGATAAATTTTGCTTACATTTGTTTAACACAAGCTTCCTATTACTATGAGGATACTTTTGGAAATTAAAAGCTCAATTTTGGTGTATAGTTAAATGGTCTGAAAAACAACTTTCCTAACTTACAAGAAGTCATTTCTTAAAGAGTAAAAACCCAGAAAGCATCCCATCAGTCAGCATGTAAGAGAACTCAAGTGTTTTGTACATTTGTTTTTATTAAAATCTGGTAACAAAAAATAAGTGGTGACTTATTTATTCAGAGAGTAAAAGAACAATGACATGCCTGTAGCAAAAATCAACACAAAGCAATAACTTACCTTGTACTTCATATTGCCTTTAAAATAAGGGGGGGAAGTACAGTAAACAGAATCTTATGTATGCACATCAGTAGGCAGGTGGATTGGTGGATTAGAAGGAAAAAAAAAAAACACCTTACCAAAAGATGTTAGCCATGTGGAGAATGGGAAGGCCTAGTCTCACTTGTTAATGGTGTTTTTGGACTCCATGTACTTCTTAAGCATCAGTTGTTCAGCCAACACTTAATGAAGCTTTAACAGCATTGTAAGAAGCAGAACAGGCAGAACTAGAGTCTTCCCAGACATGAGGATCTGGCTAGGATTGGTGCATGCACTCCAGATGCATCCTTAAACAGGAAGTCTTATGTGAGTTCAGTTTCAGGTGGTAAGCCAGGACATCGATACTTGGAGAGACTAGTGAAGCTCTTTAACAGTGAGTCACACAAGGGTGGATCCGGTAGGAAAGAAATGGTTTAGGGGCAGAAATAAGCCAGGAAACTCCTAGCACATGCTTTTTCCCAGGCCCCGCCCCCTGCAAAGTAAATCATGTCCATGGTTTAGGAATGTTCTGTTAAGAATTATTGATATCATTCCTGGCACACTTATGTTGTTTTATGAGAGAGAGAAGCATAGCTGTTTATATAGCAGAGTGATGGATTATATGTGGTAGGGTGGAGGTGACAGAATTTTCAGGTGTTGTCACACACTGTATACTAAGACAACATTCGATTTTTTCTTTTTTATTTAAATTAGAAACAAGCTTCTTTTATACATCAATCTCAGTTCCCTCTCCCTCTTCTCCTCCCCTGCCCCCCACCGACCCCCTATCCTGACCCCTTTCTGCTTCCCCAGGGAGGGTGAGGCCTTCCATGGGGGAATCTTCAAAGTCTATGATATCATTTGGAGCAGGGCTTAGACCCTCCCCAGTGTGTCTAGGCTGAGAGAGTATCCCTCTATGTGGAGAGGGCTCCCAAAGTTCATTTGTGTACTAGGGGTAAATACTGATCCACTACCAGTGGCCCCATAGATTGTCCAGACCTCCAAACTGACTTCCTCCTTCAGGGGGTCTGGAACAGTCCTATGTGGTTTCCCAGCTATCAGTCTGGGGTCCATGAGCAACCCTATGGTGGTTCCTCAGGAAAATGGTAATTAATCTACCACATGATCCTGCAATTCCACTCTTTGGCATATGCCCAAAAGATGCCCATTCATACAAGAACATCTGTTCAACCATGTTCATAGCAGCATTGTTTGTAATAGCCAGAAACTGGAAGCAACCTAGATGTCCCTCAACTAAAGAATGGATGGACAACATTCGATATTTTTGGAGCATCAACTTAATGGTAGTGTATATCAGCAGTGCATTTTATTTATAAGATAATGTGTTATTTTTCTGCTTCATGACTTATGCAGATGGGATCAGGGTCAATTAATATGATAGGAGGATTTACCCACTGAGCCATCCCCAAGCCCAGAACTTCTTTGAACAGTCCAGGTTCACTCTGAAAGTGGTGTTGAGCATGCTGAGGTATCAGGTTCTGAGACTAAGATAAGCTATGGCTCCTACCTGTAGAGTAATTTGTGTAGTAGAAAAACAAAGAAGCTTAGTGTTTTAGTGTAACCATTTCAGATAAATCATATCACCAAAGGTCAACTTAGTCAACTTAGCAATCCCGAACACTTGCTCATTCACAACCCTATTATACAAATTCCAAACTAAATAACAAACACTTATAGTGATGTATACTTATATTTGGGTTAATTTATTGCTATTTATTAGTCATAAAACCACACCAAATTTTTTTAAGAATTCAAAGATATATAAATGACGTTTTCAGCATTCATTTTGTTTTATTGTGATGAGAGTTACTCTTTTCCTAGACTAGATTAAAGAGATGTCTTTTAGGCATTTCTCAGCATATCTCTGAGTAATTCATAATGGTTATTTACAGTTTCAGTTATAAAGGTTTAGGTTTTCCAACTTCTGGAGTTGCTTAACCATGTAGATGACCCCTGAATTTCAACATTCACACTTAAAAATGAAAAGATAATTTCACACATTTGCTTATGTTTGACACTGTGATGTTTCTTCATTAAAAACACTAAATTATTTCAACCATATTATTTCATATGTTTTCTCCAAGTCTCATTAAAATGTAACTTAAAGTCACAGATATCATCACAAAGATTATTGTACAATAGTGAGTCTATGCTAGCAATCAAAATTTTTTAATAATTACTTTTTACATTCCAATTCCAGTTCCCACTCCCTCCTCTCCTACTGCTCCCCCTACCTCCCATCTGCTCCTTAAGAGAAGGTTAGGCCTCTCCTAGGAAGTCTACTAGGTGTTCCCCCTCATCTCCTTGAGGCAGGTCGAAGGAACCTCTCCACCCCCACACTCCTCTGTCTAGGCTGGGCAAGGTATCTCTCCATATAGAATGGGCTCCATTAAGTCAGTTTGTGCATTAGTTTGTGCATTGGACCCACTGCCAGTGGCCTCATATGTTTTCCCAGTCACACCATTGTCACCTATATTAAGGGAGTCTGGTTTGGTCTTATGCTGGTTCCCCATTTGTTAGACCTGAGTCAGTGATCTCTCACTAGCTTGTGTCAGCTGTGGGTTTCCCCATCATGGTATTGACTACTTTGTTCATATTTTTGCTCCTCCCTCACTTTGATTGTACTCCAGGAGCTTGAACCATTGGTTAGTTGTGGATTTCTGCATCTGTTTCAATCTGTTTCTGGAAGAGGATTCTAGCTTCTCTGGGTTTGAGGATTGTAGGATAGGTATCTTTTGCTTTCTGTCTGGTATCCACTTATGAGTGAGTATACACTATATTTTTCTTTCTGGTTTTGGGTTACCCCACTCAGGATGTTTTTTTTTCTAATTCTGTCCATTTTCCTGCGACTTTTAGGATGTCTTACCAATGAGTAGTACTCCATTGTGTAAATATGCCATATATTCTTTATCCATTCTTCAGTTGAGGGACATCTAAGTTGTTTTCAAGATGTGACTATTACAAATAATATGCTATGAAGACAGTTGAGCAAATGTCCTTGTGGTGTGAATGTGTGTCCTTTGGGTATATGCCCAACAGTGGTATTACAGGGTCTTGAGGTAGGGTGATCCCTAATTTTCTGAGCAAGTGCCATACTGATTTCCACAGTGGCTGTACAAGTTTGTACCCTCACCAGCAATGAAGGGATGTTCCCTTTTCTCCACATCCTCTCCAGCATAAGCTGCCATTGGTGTTTTTGATATTAGCTATTCTGATTGGTGTAAGATGGAATCTCAGAGTGGTTTTGATTTGTATTTCCCTGATGACTAAGTGTCTTTCTACCATTTGAGATTGTTCTGTTGAGAATTCTGTTTAGATCTGTTCCCCCATTTTTAAATTGGGTTATTTGGTAGTTTGATGTCCAGTTTCTTGAGTTCTTTGTATATTTTGGAGATCAGTCCTCTGTCAGATGTGGGGTTGGTGAAGATCTTTTCCCATTCTATAGGGAGCCATTTTGTCTTGTTGACTATATTCTTTTCTTTACAGAAGCTTCTCAGTTTCAGGAGGTCCCATTTATTAATTGTTGCTTTCAGTGTCTTTGTTACTGGTGTTTTATTTACGAAGTGGTCTTCTGTGCCTATGTATTCAAATGTACTATACACTTTCTCTTCTGTGAGGTTTAGTGAGGATGTATTATATCCATTTGGACTTGAGTTCTCTGCATGGGGATAGATATGGATCTATTTGCATTCTTTTACATGTTGATAGCCAGTTAGTTATACCAGCACCATTTGTTAAATATGTTTTCTTTTTTCTATTTTATATTTTCAGCTTATTTGTCAAAAAATTAGGTGTTCATAAGTGTGTGGGTTGATAATGGGGTCTTTGATTTGATTCCATTGGTACACCTCTCTGTTTTTATGCCAATACCAAGCTGTTTTCATTACTATAGCTCTATAGTAGAGATTGAAGTAAGGGATGGTGATGCTCCCAGATATTCCTTTATTGTACATGATTGTTGTGGTTATCCTGAGTTTTTTGTTTTTCCCATATGAAGCTGAGTATTATTCTTTCAAGGTCTGTGAAAAATTGTGCTGGGATTTTGATGGGAATTGCATTGAATCTGTAGATTGCTTTTGGTAAGATTGCTGTTTAGACTATGGTGATCCTAGTGATCCAAGAGCATGGGAGATCTTTCAATTTTCTGGTATCTTCTTTAATTTCTTCCTTTCAAGACTTAAAGTTCTTGTCATATAGATCTTTCACTTGTTTGGTTAGCGTTAGCCCAAGATATTTTTTTTGTGTGTGGCTTTTGTAAAGGGTGATATTTCTGTGAATTTGATGTGTGTTTCTTGTATGCATCAGAAGGATTGATTCTGTTTTCATATCCAATCTGTTAGCCTGTCCTTTTTTATATGTGAATCAAGACCATTTATATTAATGGATATTAACGACCAGTGACTGCTAATTTCTGCTATCTTAGTTTTTATTGTTGGTAGTGGCATTTTGTGTTCAATTCCTGTCTTTGTTATTTGCTGCTGTAAATTCATCTATTTCCTGTGTTCTTGTGAACATAAGTGATTTCCTTGGATTGGCATTTTCCTTCTAGTACTTTCTGTAGGATTGGGTTTGTGGATAAGTATTGTTTAAATTTGTTTTTGTTTTTGTTTTTCATGAATATCATGTTTTCTCCATCTAAGGCTATTGAAAACTTTCCTGAGTAAAGTAGTCTGCGCTGACAACCATGGTCCCTTAGTGTTTGCATAACAACTAACCAGGACCTTCTGGCTCTCATTGTTTCCACTGAGAAGTCAGGTATAATTCTGATAGGTCTGTCTTTATATGTTATTTTGTCTTTCTCCTTTACAGCTTTTAATATTCTTTCTTTATTCTGTATGTTTATTATTTTGATTATTTCTTGGTGAGGGGACTTTTTTTTTTTTGGTCCAGTCTATTTGGTGTTCTGTAAGCCTCTTGTATTTTCTTTTTTGTTTTGTTTTCAAGACAGGATTTCCCTGTATTGCTTTGGAGCCTGTCCTGGAACTTGCTCTGTAGACCAGGCTGGCTATGAACTTACAAAGATCTGCCTGCCTCTGCCTCCTGAGTGATGAGATTAAAGGTGTGCACCGCCAATGCCCAGCAACCACTTGTATTTTCATAGGCATGTTCTTCTTTAGGTTGGGAAAGTTTTCTTCTATGATTTTGTTGAATATATTTTCTGTTTTTGAGTTGGATTTCTCCTCCTTCCAACTGTATTATTCTTGGGTTAGGTTTTTGTCAATTTCCTGAATGTTTTATGTTAGGGAATTGTTGGATTTAAATTTTTCTTTGAACAATGAGTCTATTTCCTCTATCGTATCTTGAGTGCCTGAAATTCTCTCTTCCATCTCTTGTATTCTGTTGTTTGTACTTACATTTGTGGTTCCTGGTCATTTACCCAGATTTTCCATTTCTAGAATTCCCTCAGTATGTGTTTTCTTTATTGCCTCTATTTCAGATTCCATGTCTTGAATAATTTCCTTCACCTCTTTGATTACTTTTTCTTGGTTTTCTTTAAGAGATTTGTTGACATTTTCCAATTTTTTGTTTGTTTTTTTCCTCTATTTCTTTAAGGGCATTTTTCATTTCCTCTTTAAGGAACTCAGTCATCCTCATAAAGTCATTTTTTAGGCTGTTTTCTTCTGCTTTTTATCAGGTCTTGCTGTTGTAGCACCTAGTTTCTATTGGTGTCATATTGCTCTTTATATTGTTGAGTATGTTCTTACCTTGTTGTCTATACATCTCTTCCTCTAATTGTTATAGGTGGAACTTGTGGTTCAGGGGTTCTCTCTTTCTCCGATTGGTATAGTTGGGGGCTGTGGCTCCATTGATGGCTCCTTCAGGCACAAGGAGAGCAGAGCTTCTGGTAAATGCTCCTCCTGGTGGAAGTGTGCCTTCCTCTGATGCTCCAGCAATCAAAATTTAACATACTTGAATAACTGAATTTTTACAGTTACAAATATTAGTTATTTAAACTTGAAGAAGGCGATGAGAATGTAAGCATTGTTTTTTTTTTTTTACAATATTTATTTTCTATGTCAAAATCAGCAGGTATTTCTTTTGAAATTTGAAAGCATACCATACTAAATACAACAAAATTGAAAACAAAAACTTTTCATGAGAGGCTGGTGACATGGCTTGGTGGGTAAAAGTGCTTGCCACATAGGACTACAGACCTGATTCCTACAGTGCATGTAAAATGCGAGAGAACTGATTCTACAAAACCGTCCTCTGGCCTCCACACATGCATGTGGCACATGTGTGCATACATACACCATGCACTCTCACACACTAGCAGTAAATATACTTTTAAAAATAGAGTTTCCAATTAGTGAAGGATTGTGTAATGTGATATAAAGACTGATAATCTTCTCCTATAAGGATATAATTAGTTCCTTTGTGAGCCAGTTTATTAATTATGTTCAATGTTCATTTTTAATAATCCAGGAAGCAAGCGGTGGAAAAGAGAAAAATAATTTCACTCATATGACCCCTAGTGACTCACTAGGAAAATTTTTGCTTCCTGTTCCTGTGACCTTAAGTTCTGTTGGCCTAGAAGTTTTGGTTCCAGAGTGGAGTGAGCTCCTGCCAGGAGCTACAACAAATAATCTATTGAACTGGAAGCTAAGACTTCCCTCAGGCTACTTTGGGCTTCTGATGCCCTTAAGCCAACACACTAAGAAAGGAATGACAGTATTAGAAGAGTGATTGATCCAGATTACAAAGGGGAAATTGGATTGCTTCTTCACAATGGAAGTAAGAAAGATTATGAATGGAGTACAAGAGATCCTTTAAGGCATCCCTTGGAGTTACCATGTCCTGTGATTAAAGTCATTGAGAAACTACAACAGCAGGATGACAAAGGGCATGGACCCTTCCAGAATGAAGGTATGGGTCACTACACCAGGAAAGAGTCAAGACCTGCTGAGGTACTTGCAGAAGGTGGAGGAAATACAGAATGGATAGTAGAGAAAGCTAGCTATAAATACCAGCTGAGGTAATGTGAGCAGTTACAGAAACAAAGATTATACAACCAACATGAGTATTTCTGGGGCATTTCGTTAAAAAATGCGTTTGTACCGATATTTGTGTTCTCTTTCCTTGATTGATTTCTTTTTGAAAAAAAGATTTTTATTTGTTCTTGTCTCATACGATATATCCTGACTGTACTTCTCCTCCCTCCACTCCTTCCAGTCCCAATACCTCTCCTCTTGCCCACACCCACATCTATCCTCAGTTTCTTCCCTCCCCCACAAAAAGAGCAGGTCTCCAAGGGACATTGTTGTAATGTAAAAAATCGGCATATGAGAAAAAGATGCCATTCAACAGAGCTTGAGTGGAGTGTGTGTGTGTGTGTGTGTGTGTGTGTGTGTGTGTGTGTGTGTGTGTGTGTGTGTTTTAATTAGGGGAAAGTAAATGAGAAAGTGGGGGAGGGGATAAGGGAGACCAGTCTCTGGGGACAGGAGCAGCAGGAGAGAAGAGGGACTTGAGGAGGGGGGAGAAAGGAGAGACAAAGAGATAGGCAGAGAAAGAGAGAGAGAAATGGGAGGTGGGCAGGCCAGGTGGTGATCTTAGTGGCTGCAGCTGGGCATATGCTGTCAGAACCCCAGGGACAGGCCAGTACAGTTGTCTGAACAGGGCACATCAAGATATAATAATACCAGGCACAAATCCTCATATGAGGGCTGGACAAGGCAATCTAATAAGAGGAAAAGGGTCCCAAGAGCAGGCAAAAGTGACACTCTGACTTCCACCTTCAGGAGTCATCTAACAACACCAAGCCAATAGCCATAACACATATGGAGAGGACCTAGCATAGACCCATGCAGGTGCTGTGGTTGCTGCTCCAGTCTCTGTGAGCCCCCACAGTTCCTCCTTTCCTTCTCCCTCAGGGTTTCCTGAGCTCTAAGAGGAGGAGCCCAATGAAGACTTGGGGCCTATTATGTTTGGCTGTGGGTCTCAGCATCTGCTCCCATCAGTTGCTGAATGAAGTGTCTCTGATGATGATTGGACTCAGCACTGATCTGTGAGTACAGCAAAATCAATTCATTAGGAATCATTTCATTGACTTTGTTTATTTATTTATTTTGGTCAGTCATGTTTGGTTCATGTAGTGAAACATCAATTAAGAGAATATTGGTGGTTACCATATTTAAGGTTGAGATATCAAAAGAATGTGCCTCAAGGGACATTGTAACCTCTTCTAAATTTATAATGCATTTGCAGTTGTACATGTGATAGTTTTATTATGTTAGGCCTAATTATGACCTGGTTATTGTTTTCATTTGGAAATTAAGCATTACAGAAGGAGATATGATTGTGTGTCAAGTTGACAAGAGGTGGACTTGTGATGGCTATTCTAGGTTGTCTACTTGATTGCATATGGAATTAGTTAAAACCCAAAATGTCCAGGTACAACTTTGAAGGATTTTTTTTATTATTAAATAATTTTAAGTGAGAAGGCCAGCTTCTAGTCCAGGTCTTTGAGGTGGAAGATACACCTTTAATCTGAACCACACCTTCTGTTGGCAGCCTATGGAAAGGACGTAGAAGAAGGAAACTTGCTCATGCCTTGCTAGCAAGTCCAATACTTCACTGGCATTAGAGTCTACTTCTTTGGGATTATATTCTACACTGAAGACCAGATGAGACATACAGTCTCTTGGATTCAACAATAATTATACTTTTGGACTTTTTATTGGTACATAGCCATTGTTGGACTAGTTGAGCCACAACCACTATAAAACCCTAACTAATATACTCTTCTTAGGAACAAGAAGGTAGAGCCACTAAAAGATTGAAGCAGCACAGGATATTCCACAGCCCTGGTCTTCAGGGATGATTTTGGACTTTCAAAGCTGAGAACAAAGATGCTTTATTTTGTCCTGTTACATTTCAAATGTGGGGACTGGGTTTCTTCTGACAGTAGAAGTGTGTCTCTTTCTTCACGTGTAGCCTCATGAGCTTTTAAACCTAACAATCCTATGTTTGTGTCCACAACCACACTGTTTTCTACAAGACTTAATGTGTTACTTGTTTTTTTCTTTTGGGGAGGTTCTGAGGATTTATTTTATTTCCTTTCCTTTGTAACAGTACCACTGTTCTCTGTACCTAAAGCAACCTTTCTCCCTCAAATTACCTGACATGTGGAATGCAATCATTCATTCTTTAAACCAATCACTTTCATTCACTGATCTGTTTTCCTCTTAATAACAAAGACTCAATTTCTTTCTCAAGAATAGGTTTTTACTTTTATTCTTTTCTGAGTGTATGTAGCATGTGCCATGCCCACCACAGCATACAGCATACGTGTGGAAGTCAGAGGACAATTCTCAGGTGTCAATTCTCTTTCCCACTATGTGGTTCCTACTCAGATCCTTTAGTTGCTAAGCCATTTCACTGGTCCCCACTTTAACTTCTTTTCCACAACTTGCTTTCTCAACATGTTCTAGCTGAACATCTCTACTTGATAGGTCAAACTTGCCGATTTCTTTCTGACTTGAATTCCTTTATGCGCTGTTCTATAAACCTGCATTGTTTTTCTAATCTGCTGGTGACTAACTTATTTCATTCTTGGATAACATTTTCTTGATTACTTATGAAAACAGTTTTCTCTATGTTCTTACAAGTTATACTTTCCACATTACACCTTATTTCTGGTAGAATCCTACTGGTCCAAGAGCTCAACACCTACCAAAGTACAATCAGATTTCAAGCACTACTCAGGCAGGAGACAGTGTAGCATGACTAAATTTGCTTGCTTTTAGGGTTTGAGTGGTAGTTTGAATGTATTTGGCCTCCACAAACTCTTAGGGAGTGGCACTATTAGGAGGTGTGGCATTGTTAGAGGAAGCTGGATGACACTTGCCTTTAACCAGACCTTGAGGCTGGAGGGCACACTTTTAATTTGGGCCATACCTTCTGTGTGTTACTGTGAGGATGGGCTTTGAGGTCTTTTTCTTAAGCTTTATTTCATGTCACAGTTGACTTCCTGTTGTCTGCAAAATGTAGGAAAGTTAGCTTTTTCTCCAGTGCTATTCCTGCCTGTATGACACCATGATGGACTGAACCTCTGAACTGTAAGTGAACCACCACAGTTAGATGTTTCCTTTATAAGAATTGCCATGGTCATGACGTCTCTTCATAGCAATAGTAAACCCTAACTAAGACACCTTGACATTATCAAATGAACACTGTTCCAAAGAGCAGCCATGTTTTACAAAATCTTGAACAGAAATTTCCATGATTGTAAATGTTTCAACCCTTTTGTCTTTCTTCAGTGACTTTGACTTTCTTTTCATTTTCCCAAATTAACTTAATTAACCCCAGAATAGGGGACACCTTGGGCTTCTAGTAGAAGTGCTAGATGCCTTAACATCAGATATTAATTTCTCATAGTTGGGGGTCTGGAAAGTCTAAGATTAAAGTACTGGTAGATTAAGGTCTTGATAAAGAACTATGTCATGGCTGGTAAGTGGCATCTTCCCTGCTGTGACTTGCTGAATCATGCTGTGAAGATAGGAAACTCTGGTGACACTCTGTGAGCACATTATTCTCATAGGCCCTACTCTCATGACCTCATCCACAATTCACTCCCTTACAAAGGTCTGTTTCCTGATGCCATCACATTAGGGGATACAGTTGAAGAAGAAATTTTGGGGGAGGTAAAAAACAAATTGCCTTTATCCATTCTGTGATGTTGTAACAAAATACTATTGGCTGGATAATTTGCAATTCACTGAAGTGTACTAAGTTATGGTCCTGGCAGAAGTTAAGACTATCACAGAGAAGAAAGGGAGAGGTGCATTGCCATACATGCTATTTCATGTGACCCCACTTTCACTAATAGGACGTTAATCAAGTTGTGGTGACAGAATCGTTATAGGCTAGTCACTTCTCAACAGGTCCCATATCCCAATGTGGATACTTTGGGAAATACTGCCCAGCATATAGTTTTTGGTGGACATATTGAAACCATCCTATAAGCATTCAATCCATAACTGTCAGTGTCTATTATTCATGCACCTTGTGTTTGCCTTCAGAAATATCAACTCTGACTACAGTAGTGACTTTTGTCCATTGGCTTAATTTTACAACCTTTGAATGATTTCTAAAAATTTTTTAGATCAAGTCATCAAAACATGAGAATCCTGTGGGGAATTTCTTTGCATTGACTTTTGTTTTTTAAAAAAGTTATGAATATGGACATCTCTTGATCTTCCATATGGAATTTTATTATAGGCATCTTTAGCTCATGACATTCCCTGAGGCATAGAGGAAAAGAGTATTTCTCTTACTTTAGATACCAATCTTTAGTCCTCTCAGTGACTCATTCTAATCAAGAACCAAAAATTTTATCTCTTGGGGCAGATCCAGGATTTTTTACATACTTTTTTTTTGTCACAAAAGGCTTAGACATCTCCTGTTATAGCTGTTATAGGCAATGAGCCTGTTTTTTGTTATTTGTTTTGTTTTTATTTTTGTTTTGATGCTGTTACCAAATTCTTCAGAGAAAGCTTCCAAGTTATACACTATGTCTTCTCCTCCATCTTTTTCTTCATTATTTAAAATGATATTTAGTTTAAAAACACAATGGTGACAGAACTGGTATTTAAATATCACTCCATACACATCCATGTTTCACAAAAGCACCTTAGAGACTACAGCAACATCAGCATCTTCAGCACAGTCCATGAAGGCAGTAGACACAAGATCCCCACTTGAACATTTAGTCATAGGTCTGTGTCCAGAAGGCAGCCTTGAAAAAGAGGGTGAGAGGCCTTATTTCCGAAACTATCTTGGTTCTTGGGTGTGTATCTGAATTCATATCAAAAATTTTGCATCTGTCCTCAAAGAATGTCATGGCTGTTTTTCCAAATTTCATTGCATCTGCTCATAGGTTTATAGTTATTGATGCACAAGGAGGGTGATGTATCTGTTATTGAATTAATGACAATCTGTGCTTGCATTTGGTTATCATGGTGTCCACAATTTGCTGTATTTTAAGAACACCTAAAACTGGAAGCACTCAAAAGCATGAACTTTCTTTTCTTTCTCTCTGTGTCACCCTTTAATGAGATTTGTGGCACACTTAGATTTACAGTCACTCTTTCTTGGAGATAATTGCAGTTTGCTGCAGGCTACTTCAGAATTTCAGTTTTATTTCATATCAAGGACTTTCTCCTCTCCTCACTGGTCACTTCTGAATTACATGTGGGATGATGAATTAGTAGATCTCTAATCCTAAAATTTATCTCCATGATAAAAACAGACATGATAAAAACATATAAATAAAAAGTGCCCAGCTAACTTTGAATTTCAGACAAGTAATGAACACCTTAGTATACTTCCAGTCTAGCATGTGACATACTCTTTTTTGTTTGTTTGTTTATTTGAAGGTAAAATGTAAGCCCTATATATTTTATCTTTTAATCTTATTTGCATAATCACAGGAAGTTGGAACTGGAAAAATGTGAAAGGAAAGAGATGAACGATTTTGTGTAACTGAACAGAAGGACATAAGCAAGCCCCACCCAGTTGCTTCATTGTTCAGCCTTGCTCACATAAGTTCAAGCCCCTAAATTGTAGTCTTTCTCATAGTGGGCATTTGTAGCAGAGCACAAATAGAGAGAATGGGTAGAGAGATGAGATTGTCAGGGGCTTTCCAGAGCTCAAGTCCTTGTTCCAGGAATGTGGGACTTGCCCTCAGCTTTCAGCTGGCAGGAGAGCTCACTGTAGAGGGGTGAATTGAGAAAATTTGTAGATTAAGCAGAAATCCAAGTACATTTGAGCATTTGAGATCCCCCCTTTTCCTTTTGGTTTGTAGAAATTTCTTCATTTTTTTATGTAGATTTTGTATATAGACATTTCCTGGTCTATCCAACCCCATATGGTTTTGACGGGTGCCACAGTTTGGGTGAAAATTCTCAACCTATTTATTTGACCTCAAGAAGGTCAAGATGGAGAGGGATTTCAAATGTTGATTAGAAAAGAGTTAAACCTGCATGAGAAGACTATAAGGTGAGCATAGGACGGTCCAGAACACTGCCATTGCCACCCAAGCCTGAAGCACCAGAGAAAGAACTGGCTTTTGGAGCCAGCGACAGCTATGGGAAGAGGCCACCGGGCAGGAGCTAAGTAGTGGCTATTCTTGGTAGTCAAATTGACTACATCTGGAACTAACTAAAAACTCAAGAGATATCATACCTGTGGGAGATTCTTAGTTAATTTGATCATTGGAGGTAAGAAGACACACCTTAAACTAATATCACAAGAGGTCAGGAGATCCACCTTTATCTGGATCTTTTGAGGTTGGAAGACTTACCTTAAATCTAGATCAGATGAGGGCAGAAGACCTACCCTAAATGTGGGTCACATCTTTTTGTGGCAGCCTCATAAAGGACCAGGAAGAAAGAAGCCTTTGCTTTTTGTCTGCTTGCCCTCATTCTCACTGTCACTAAGCCCACTTCTTCAGGTTTCCATCATGTACTGAAGATCAGCTGAGACACCCAGCCTCATGGACTGAACAACTACGGATTCTTGAACTTTCTTTGAGTGGCAGTCATTGTTGAACTAGCAGGTCCACGACCTGTAAGTCACCCTAATAAACCCCATACATATAATGATTCTGTCTGTTCTGTTCCTCTAGAGAACCCCAATTTATACATTTGTCTGGTGATTGGTAAACTTTTCCACAATCTAGCTTTTGCCTCTGCAAACTTCATGTTTTCCGTTATTTTTTACCCTCTGTGTTTCTGGATCCAGGTGCTATAAAACTTGTTCGCATTGTGAGTGGACCATGAGATCTACCTTTAGTGTCATGACAAGGGGCTTACTCATTGAGTAGAATGTTCTTAAAGTTCTGCCACAGCTCACAACAATGCAATTGCACAGAGGAATGATTGAAAACTATAGAAACATTATGAAACTCAGTATAAGCATGTCTTCCTTGAACTTCATCTTAACTGGCTCTCTAGGTTGATCAACTCACTTCTTCAACAGCAGAGCACTTGTTTGGTTGGAAGGAATGAGCAGTCTTTAGTGTTAGGAGAGATGACATCACTAAATTGCTAAACTTTCAGAATCTTGTGACAATGCAATCCTTCCTCAGTTGCTCTTAACTCCTCCCTCCCACCTCTTATATTCTGAAGGACACCCAGGGCTGCCTGTGGACTTGGTGGGGAGTGTTTTTTTGACACGAAAGTCTTTCTGTTAGCCCAGCTGTCTTTGCTTCTGAAGCTGCAGGGACATCTGGCTCTTTCCCAGACCTAGAGGGCTCAGGAAGTACTTAGAAATACATCCCTAAGTTTTATTAATTTTTCCTCCAGAGGATACCTCAAGCCCTATGTAAATCAACATGCACATCTAGGTTTTTAGGTGTGAACGTACCTATATGTGACACATACTTGCACTCCAGGAAAGCCACATGCATGATGACTCAAGAGAAAGTTTTAAATGCCTGGAACCAGGATGCCTGGGGCAGTCTCTGCCCAAGTGAAAACCTTTCGGGTGAAATTATTCATAAAGCTGTGGGTGTTTGATATTCATTTCATGCTTATTCATTTAGATGAAGAATTAAATATTGAAATTACTTTTGAACTTCTGGAAATTTGTCAAGGCCTTTGAATGGGCTAGCTACTAATGCTTGTAGTTTTAGGTGAAGCCAGCACTTAGACAAACTTCAGATTAAAATTCTTTGTTTGTTTGTTTGTTTGTTCTTTTTGTTTTGTTTTGTTTTTTTTTGAGACAGGGTTTCTCTGTGGCTTTGGAGGCTGTCCTGGAACTAACTCTTGTAGACCAGGCTGGTCTCAAACTCACAGAGATCCACCTGCCTCTGCCTCCAGAGTGCTGGGATTAAGGGCGCGAGCCACCAACACCTGGCTCACATTAAAATTCTTGTTTAAGTTTTTTTAACAAATGGTAAAACACCCAGTTCAAAAGACCTCTTTTCCAGCAGGGGATAAAAAAATATTTTGTGTCATAGTGACCCTGATGCTGCTTATTTGGTGCTTTTGAGTTTGCAATATTAATAATGATCACATGTACACACAAATGTATATGTGTTATGTATGTGAGTTTGCATGTGAAGAATTATTCAGGGGTATATTTTAACAGACACAGTATGGGTCTCAGCCTGTAATGGGTATTCTACCTCTGTGACTGGACATGGGATGTTCAGATAATCACAGTAGGGATCAATTTAAATTGCTGACATTTCACCCTTGGTCTGGAATTCGGATGCACAGAAGTGGATTCCTTGTGAGTGGCCTGACAGGTCATACTTGAGTGCTTTCCCATTGCTGTATGTGGAAAAGCAGAAAAGCAAGGCAGGTTGAGTACAGGGGAAGAAACTGCTATGCAGAGAAGTCTTTGTGTGTGTGATGATAAATAAATTATGATATGGAGTTGTTGCCATAGCTAAATACAGTGAAATACGTTAAAACACTCCTGAGAATATAAAATGCTGTGGACAAACATAATTACATTGCCTTTTCCAATTCTATCTTTTCCACTTAGACACAGTGACCCAATAATCCATGAATGTCAGCAGTTCCTATTTTGACATTTCAACAATATTGGAGAGGGATTTGTAAAAGGCTTGGGTGCTTTGTGCTTCTAATTATACTCATTGAATAGAACACCATTTTCTAAAATCATTTTCTTTGGATGAATGTATATCTTGGCAAATAATGTTTGAGGAGTTTGTTATTATTATTACTGAGGAAAAAACACAGAGGCAAATGGGGATGCATTCCTTGTAGCCTTAACTACACACAGGGGATCAATGTAACAGGAAGACCTGCTTGAGTGCACTGTGAATTCATGCTTTCTTTCCTCACTGTAGCTACCCAAGTGCTGTGATAGTGACATGGGTCACAGATGGTAGCACTTATGTGTTCTCTTTTCTCTCTAAACTTTATTTGCTTTGATGTTCCAAATTCCAAGGAATTAATCCCAGAAACAGAAGGGAAACAGATCTCTAGCTCTTGTTATTGTATGTACAAGGTTGTGGTTTGTGACTCCATGAGTTGTTAAATTTGTGCTCAATACATACTCCGGAAAAAAAAGGTAAAATTCTAAACTGTACAGTAATGTCTAGTTGTGTGGCTTGGAATTGTTATACATACATGTGCTTTAGATGATTGTAGACTTGTCATGCACATTAAAGCCGTGTATGTTATATTTAACATATGACCATGAAATACTAGATTTCCATTTTGCTATTTTTATGGTGAAATATCCCAGGGATAATAATAAGATTAGAGTCTAGGCATTTAGTTCATGAGGTCATTTGAATTTTGAAGAAATATTCCCTTTGCTTAAAAGAATTTTGTCTTCAGACCTGCTAATATTTGTTAAATCATAAAAAATGCACAATGCCCCAAGTTACTCTGACAGCTGAAGATCAAGGGTGTGCACTAAACTAAATAACAGGTCCAATGTCTGAGTTTTCATTCCAGTCAGTCACAGCCTAGATTTCAGTTTATGCCTCTTCTAATTGATTCAGCAGGCCTGGATCTGGTCAGCACATAATACGTCCAGTCTGATGAAGTGTGACCTGTCCTCGGGTCACTGGATAAAAAACTGTACATGTGTCCTTAAGGCTGGGGATTCAAAATTGGGTAGTATTGCTTGTAAATATATTTTAAAAATAAAGGACCCAGTTGCTACACAATTTCAAAATTTCACTTCCCCAAAAAGGTTATTCCAAGAATAAATAGTAATACCAGAGACAGTATCTAGAAACCTTTAATGAGAGCTATTGTATTATTGTAGTACTTGCACTTCATCCATGGAAACAAAAATTCCTTTGCATTGTACATGTAGAGAGCTCAGCTGGAGAATTGTGTCATTTCCAATCTAGTAGTAAGAATCTGCTTATAAACAACAAAGTCCAGCGACCCAAGTAGGGAAGAATGGGGCCACATGGAGGGTTTCCTCACAATCTTTATGTCTTGGACCTTTCTTTTGACTTTCTCTTTCAAACAATGTTTCCTTTAATACATGCTCACAAGCATTATCAACCTTGTGTTAAGCAAAGATGCCGAGCGCTGAGACAAACCAGGACAAACCCAGAAAGTAGCTGACACATTTATAGGGACATTGACCACATTCATTTTCCTTTGAAAACGTAGTTATTTGTAGTTACTAGGAAATTCCTTAGCAGGACAAACTCTACATCTGTTTATAAGTGGCTAGCAGGGAGGAGCAAAAACAATTTGATTTCCACTCTCCCTGATATTTTCCTTCCCAGGACAAAGCGCCATTTGAAGGGGAAAAAAATGATCAAAATCTCTTATTTGTGACAATTTCTGAAGAAGCAGCTACCATTTCTGAACCCTCACACAGCTGTCAGGCATCAGAGACCAACCATCTAGCTGAATAAATCTCTGGTATTACCTGAAATAAGTTATTTACAATAAGTCATCATTCGTCCCTGGCATCTTGGTCCTCGGTGTTGATGTTTCTCTAGTCCAGATACATTTTCCCCAAACCATTGAATAGCAGAGGTGATATGGGCAGAGATAATCACAAAGAAGCATACTGCTCATGAAATGTGTACCAGCACCCATGCTTGGGGAACTGCTGTAATTTGCCAAAATGATGCATTGGTATTGCTTTTGGGTTTTTCTCTGAGTTCATCCAGCATTTCTAAGTTAAGAACAGAACAGGGGCCCAGAAGGGAGAGTTTGGCAGTAACAATTATATCCTAATAATGGAACAAACAACCCTAACATGACACTATCATGCCACTCAGAATATGTATTTACTTTTTATAATTGCTTTACATTACTAATTTTTAAAAGTCACCAACCTCAAAATTTCTGCATGTTATATTTTCCTTTTAAACTTTGCATAATAGAGAATGGTTTTACTTACAGATGAAGGGAATGTTTATTACAGAAACCTTCTTAATTGTGATAAGTTATAAAACTGCTCAGAGTAGCCTAGCTTATAAATTGATTTTAACAATAGTGTATATAGTGGCATTAACTTTCAGTTATAAAGTCTGAATGTCATTCGTATTAAATATAGGATGTGGTGACTCAACTAATCTTTCATATGTAGTGTATTTCCTTGTCTTTAATTACCTGGAATATTAGAAAAATTAATAAAATTTCAAATTAACCTTAGATTGAAGCAAATCATTCATTTTCAGATGATAAAATTGCAACCTAGACACAATAAATAATTTATATAAAGTCCCTTTAACAAGTGGTATTCAATGGATAGGGAGAGCTAGACTTAAGTATTTTTGGATTGTTGTATTTGTACTTTCCTGTAACGATCTTTCTAGAACATAAGACTATGCTATTATTTTTCCAATAAAAATCTAGCATTGGGAAATTCTGATTTATATATTAAATTTATATAGCTTTGTAATGTTAGCCCATGTAAAATTTCATAGTCTTTCTGATATAGCATGATTAAAACTCTTTATGATTCAAATAAAGTTTGGAATCATAGTACAATGCTTTCTAAATACCAAGGTGACTGATTATTTGGATATCATGGGCCCCTTGTGTAATTGTACATTCTCCTGAACAAAACATGAATTTTATTAAGCAGGTAGAAGTATGTGTTTTTATTCTTGAACTTCAGCCCTATTACATAAGAACTCTGAATCTTGGAGATATATTTCACCATTATATAGTCCTTAGCCTACTTAAGAATTTGACTCAGGTAATCAATTTTTTAACATACTTTTGAGTGATAAGATCATCATTCTTTCATGCATGCTGGCAATCTCCTTGATGCAAACATCTCTAAAGTTTACAAGTTATAATAAATTGGGACACTGTACAGGGCAGAACCCCAGACTTCCCCTTAGCTTGCTGTTTCCCAGGAATCAAATAAAGAGCATAAATGTCAATATAAAAGACAAACAAGTAGAATATTAAGATGTCAGGGATTTTATAGGTATGTCAGAGACTTAAAAGAGATGGAACAAACTGAAGAAAGACTCAAAAATAGGTAGATCTTGAAGCAGACAGTTTCATATCAGAGTCAATATATTCCAGTTGAAATTGTTTCAATAGTAGGACAGATCTTGTACTGAGATTTCAATGGTCACTCTCAAGCTAGGGAACACACCCAAGAGGGCATGAAGTAGAGGTTTGTGAGTAAAGTGTTTTGTGACTTTTTCTGCAGAGATGTGAACAAATGGCTATTCATCCCAGATAAGTCACCTATGGCAGACTGATAAAATGGTTCTACCCAAGTCTGACTTGGCAAGCCATCCAGTTTATTGAAGTTATTTACAGAAGTGTCAGTGAACCAGCACAGCTGCATTTTGGAAAAGCCTACCTTAGCACAGATGACAATTTACACGAAGTATATTCCTGGTGCTCCCTGAATAACACACAACTTGCACACAGCTTTACTGCTTTTATGATCTTGGTGAAGCCTTCCAAATCTTGTAACTCGGCAACTTCTAGGGTCTTAGTTAGCTTCCCGAGTCTTAGGAGCATTCCTGTTCAAAGAGTGAATGTTTCAATTTGGAGAAGAGAACCACAAAAATGAGGTCAGGGAAGAGAAATTCATGGGAAAAGAACTAAGTATTAAGGAACACCCTTTCTCTTACGTTTACTATTTCCAATGTCATATCAGCTAAGCAAAGAATGAATATGGGCCATCTGTAACTCAAAGTGCTGTCTGTGTGAACAGGGTACTTGATACTCATTTGGCATTCTTATTGACAGGAATCAAGCACTTTAAATGAATAAAATATATAAAATTCATTGGATGTTACTGAGTTAACTTCTAATGTTCTTGTGAGGACCAAGGAAACTGACAATGCTAGTTAACATAGCAAACAATTGGAATCATCTCAATGATATGATTTCAAATTAAGATGACCATAAGTTAAAACAGGACCCAGCTGCATGTTGGTTTGTGGTGAGGTCATCAATGTTGAGAACAAGTGAACAGTGACCATTAGAATTGTCCGTGAATGCAGAGCTCATTTTAGTATCTGAAGATCAGAAAATTAAATCATGCTATAGTTATTATGAAGACTTAGCTTTGAAAACCAGCTATTACTGATTTGCTTCTTAAATGGAGCTGTTTGTCTCTTACCATGCTTAGGTAGTATATGATACAATTTGGATCTGGAATGTCTCCTAAAGCACACTGAGACATGGAATGTAGAATGAGGTCACTCAGGCTGTGCAATAAAAGGGGACTGTAGGACCCTACCTCTTCTCTTTTCTTCATCCTCACTGTGCTATTAATGGGACTTGTCCCCTGATGTACTCTGAACACCAGAGGCCCCAGACTGAGGCGTACTCGATCATGAATTGGCATCTCTGATCGATCTTTGAGTCCAAATAAGCCTTTCCTCTTTGTTAGACAATTTCTTCCTGGTATTTGTGACAGTTATTCAAAGCTTATTAACACAGTAGGTGTTGAGAATGGGTTTCTAATGAACACATTTTCATTGGCCACTTGGTTTTGTTTAAAATAAATGCCATATAAGAATATACATTGAATGCACTAAAATTTCAGATTATTGTTCAACTCAGTAGACTTTGTAAGAATTTCTAATTCTGTCCATACTTTTTATTTTAAATTTTATTTAAAATTTTAAATGTTTTACTCTGCCAAAATGTAACCAGAATCCCCCCCAACTTTTAATGGAGTTTTGCTGGTATATTTACTGTGAATGTCAGCTAGGCATAATGGTGCATGTCTACAATCCAAGCACTTGGGTCATGTTACAATAAATCTTTCTACCAAAAGCTGCCTGAGCCCCACCACCATGTGTGAGCTTTACGCCAGCCGTCCTCCTGAGTTAGGTCCCAAATGAATACACAGAAACTTGTATTAGGTACAATGCTGCTTGGCCAATGACTAGGATTCTCATCTGTTAGCTCAGTCTTACCTATCATAAACCTATATATTTTATAAGACTTATCTTATCGGACACCTTATTGGTGTCCCTCCTTGTCGGTGGATCACATTCCGCCGCTGGAGGAGGCCAAGGGAAAAGGAGGGACACTTCCTGATTCTCCTTCTTTAAATGAGTCTCCTTGCTATGTCACTTCCTGCCTGGATCACCACTTCTCTACTACATTTCCCAGAATCCTCTTTGACTCCTAATCCCGTCTAACTTGCTGTCTCATTGGCCAAACAGTATTTTATTTAACAATCAATAAGATAAACATACACAGAAGTACTTCCCCCATCAGGGTCAGGCTAAGGAAAAAATATTATGAGCTTGGGTCCTAGCTAGGCTATATAGTGAGACTGCAGGAAGGAAGGAAGGAAGGAAGGAAGGAAGGAAGGAAGGAAGGAAGGAAGGAAGGGAAGGAGGGAGAGAGGAAAGAAAGAGAAGATAGGGAAGAGAAGGAAGGAAGAGAAGAAAGGAGAGGGAAGGAGGGGAGAGTCAGACAGAGTCAAAGAGAGAAGAGAGGAAGAGAAAGGAAGGAAATTAGGAGAAAGGAAGAAAGTAAGAAAGGAGGAGGAGGGAGGGCAGAAATCCACCTCAGGTATCCTAGTCTAGGCATGCAACTATTCAGGCTTAGTAAGAGGGGCCTAAAATGGGAACTGAGTCAGTTAGAAATAGAGGAAAGACAAGATCAGTGTCTTGTGAATATCTACCCTGGGCAATAAGAAGCAGAATTATATTTTATGGGTTATGATTCATCTAATACCTTAAAATCATTAAACGTTGTTTTCAAGTATTTTGGTTTCATATTGCAGTGTAGTCAAATAAAAGAGTTGTTAGTCAACAGAGCAGCATGCAGTGCATAACACACTGATCAGCTGGGTGGGCACATGATCACTGTTCTCCAAGGGCTTAACACTAGACAACCTGCAGGGATCCACTTTAGTTGCTTGTCTTCGACGAGATCAAGTGTTTTCGGGGCAATGTGAAAGAGACCGATTTATGCTTTTGGAAAAGAAGGATGATACCAAAAGTGATGCATCCTGCAGAGTCAGCTCAACAAGATGACATTTTTCTTTTATTAGTTTCCAATTCTCCATATATAAGTGTAAAGGTATGTTATATGTTAATAAAATGTATTGAAAAATAAAGGAGTCAAACTGGTACTTTTAGTTGCTGACATTTTTCTGATAGGGGAAAAAAGGTGGGAATAGATTTTGGAAACACATTGTGAAGCTCAATACTGATCTCAAGAAAATGCAGGACAGAGACATGGGCTCTGTTCTTCTAAACTGTAATCCTTCACTGGGCTCTGAGTGATGCTCCTTCTGCATGAACATTCGTTGCTTAGGAAGCTGCAGTATGTACACTGTATCAAGTACATGGGCCCCTCTACGACCTAGTGATGGCAGCTCAACTCCAGCATGGAGAGCATAATGTGACATCTGGCACTATTCATTCAGAAGGCTTAACTTTTTAAAAGCCAAGTTCCGAATGTTTTCTCTGTTTTTATTTTAATTTCTTTCTTAACAGAGAGAACCTAGATTAACTCAAATGTTTTTGTTGTCTCATCCCTTTCCTTTCCTTATTTTATGTTATATTATTTGGGGAATGCTTGTTTCCATTACTTAGTCAACTTTACGAATATGTGTCTTCTGGGGTCTGACTAAGATCTTAAATGGCTATGTGGATGATTGCTAAGCCATTGTTTCCTCAGAAGAAGTGATGGCTGCTTGCTACAGGGACACAGAAGAGGTTTTGCTGTAGAGTTATATTTGGAGTTTACACATAGGAAGCATTTAAAGAAAGCATTTTTCCTGATTGGAGTATAAACACAGTAGAAATATTTTCATATATACTTTAGCTACTAATGTTTCTCTAGGGATCAACAGAAAATTGAGTGTGGTTTTTGGTTTTCACGAATTTTTACATGGATGCCAATTCTTCCTAGAGAGAAAGAAGGGGCAAAACCATGTAGACTCCGGGGGTTGAGCAACTCAATGTTCACGTTATTCTTCATGATGATTACAGGCATCTATGGTGTTCCTAAATTTCCTAAGACTGTTCTTTCATCTGTAACATGGGATTGTAGTGTGCATCCCATTGGAGTCTCATAAACCTTGAATGAGATGATATCTGGTTATCAAAGTAAAACAGCAGTAGTGGAAGAGGACTTACTATGACAGGGAGAATTTTATCAAATTTCCTGGCTGTTACTTTTATGGTATATTTCCCAGCCATATTTGGCCTTCCCCTGTGAAAATTATGAGCTTAAGTATGTGATCCAGGAATGTGTTAAAAAATATTAGGAGGATGGTTTCATAAACTACTTGCTTCTGACAATGGAGAATATGCTTCTTGAAGGATTGGAGGAGAGATTTGCAGTGAGTGATGGGCTATGGGTAGGATCTCTTTTAGTAGAAATCAAGTGAAAGCATCAATTTAAACAAGGGAGCTAGTGTCTCTGTGACACTGTTCTAGGCAAAAGGGATATGGCAATGAATAAAAGGGACAAAATGGTCTGATTTCTTAGAATGTATGTCTGGGTGGGGAAGTCAGGTAAAAGATGCAGTAAGTAGGTGTTTCATAGTATAGCAGGAGGTAAGAAAGTGCTTTGGAGAAAATGTAAACAGAGTCATTGGGGATTATCTATGGAGTAAAGTGCTAATTTATTCAGAGTGGGCAGGAACTGGCTTTATTGCTCACAACTTGAGAGGACCTATGGGGTCATTGGTTCACTCCCTAGCACTGAAAACAAGGCAGAGATAGGCAGCCAGTAGATTTCTGCAGCTAATGTGTTCTAGATAAGAGTAAAGAAGTGAGTGTGGTGAAGCAGGTCAAGAGGAAACATTTCCCAAGAACAGTGCAGAAGTCAGTATGGGTCATACGCTGAGGCATTCGAGGAGCAAACACTGTTAGAAGAGAACTGCAGGACCTTCCAGGGCACTTCCAAGCAGAGGAGAAAGCTAACAGAACTGAATGTTACAAAGCAAAACTCACTCTGGCTTCTGTGCTGTGAGGTCTAGTGATCTGTAAATATGAAATGGGAGATGATTTAAAATGTTTACAGTGAACGCTAAGTGTCTCTGATCCACTTTGCTCTCCTGTGACAGAACACCCACGACTGAGTCCTGTGTAAAGAGCAAAAGCATGCCTATTACAGTTCTAAAGGCTAGAAAGGACAAAGATTATGAGGTAGAGGCCTTCCTGGTAGTCAACCCACAGTAGAGGGCATATATGGTGAAGACATCATATATATCATGAAGATACAAAATTATAGCTTCAAGTCCTTCAAGATTGTCAAAACCCACTCATGAGTGTGGGTTAATGTAAACCTTTCTCATCAGTTTCCACCTCCAAACATTATGGTGTTGATTAAATTCCCAACACCTACTTGGGGCAGGGTGCATGCTCTAACTTCATAGTCTGATTCTATGCATGCCCCCTCTCTTCCTCCCCAAATAAAATGCATTCCCTTCTGGAATGCAGAATGCATCATGCATTAATTTTATCCTAAAACTCCACAATATCCTTGTAATAACACCTAGTTCCACTCTGCATTCTTGTCTAACTTAGGAGTAAATTCAAAGACATAATTCATGCTAAGACAAATTCTCTCTAGCTATGAGCTTGAGAACAAAGCAAGTTATCCCTTCTAAAATCCAATGTAAGACAGACGTGGGACATTCCTCTTCCAAAAGGAAGAAATAGGCAGGAAAAGAGCAGTAACTGGTTTCCAAAAAGCCTAAAACTCAACAGGAGAAACAATATTAAATCTTAAATTCCACAACAATCCTACTTAAATCCCTGTTTCTTTTTTCTGGTCACATGGAGGTGTGAACCTGGTTCTCAAGGCCTCAGGCAGTCCACTTACATGGCTTTGCTGTCTACAGGTCTAGACCTGAATCTGGTAAAGCACTTATAACCACATCATTCCATGAAGGTGGAAGAAAAATGAATACATATGTAAAATAGAGTGAAAGATGGAAATTGCAGCCTGAAGACCTTCTATATTGGGTATTTATCAATTTATGGCAATGGAGACTTTATGATCTCCTGCCCGAGCTGACTTCCAAACGCTTACCTTTTAAACATACATTCAT
Source organism: Cricetulus griseus (assembly GCF_003668045.3). Taxonomy (NCBI): domain Eukaryota; kingdom Metazoa; phylum Chordata; class Mammalia; order Rodentia; family Cricetidae; genus Cricetulus; species Cricetulus griseus. The sequence goes on from NW_023276806.1 coordinate 100,974,311, forward strand.
ACAGTAACATGTTTATTGAGAGGTTTAATAATCCCTATTCAGATTTGGTACTGTATAATCTCATTTATTCCTTACAACTAATATAAGAGCTGTTCCATGTATTATCCCTATTTTGCATAGGGAAAATGAGTTTATACAAGTTAAACAATTTGTGGAAGACCCCAGAGCTAGGAGTCTCACTGAAGAAATCTGACTTTAGAGTTAGCTTCTAATGTGTCTTTCTCCTTTTGACATCAGATTAGATTTTTAAAATTGTATCCATTTCATTTAAAGAGGTTCATTTTTCACTTGCTCTCAGTGGTAAGCAGAATAAATATCTATTCACAGATGCCCATTTAATTCCTGAAACTAGTAGCTATGCTAGCTTGTATAGATAGGGTAATGTCTTGACAAATGCATAGTAAATTGAAATGATCCCCATTGAAAATGGATTAAGCACACCTTCCCTGTGAAGGTCGAAGCTTAGCAATGCACTTTAGGCTGTCATTTTTTCCCCTTGTGATTTTTCTGGCCCACCTGGAGCTATGGCTCACTGTTACTGTCCATTGCCACACCAGGAGAGTATATTTTATGTCACATCACAACCTTCAGAACGGATGGAAATTTGAAGTGTAGTTTCTATGGAATGCATATGACTTTCACACAATTATGGAGTCAAAATATGGCAAATGGAACTATCATAAATTGCAAGCACTCTGTTTTTACAGGTGTGGTTATGGTTCTTCAAATGACAGGATTACTTTTGGTTACCTGGGTAGGCCTGGTGTCATCAAAGAGGCACTTGTAAGTGGGAAGCAAGGGAGACCAGAAAGGAATAGGAGATTCATGCTTCTCTGGATGAAGCAACAGTCAAAACAGGAGAGATATGTGGATAAACCCATGCAGTAGCATCTTCCCATGCACTGGGCCACTGTGAGGCAGGTAGAAAATCATGATCATAAGGTGGGCATCGAAGTGAGAAGGGTAGCCTCAGATTCTTGCTATTCAGACAGTGGTAATAAGTCAAGGTTTGATTGTATGGGGCTGGTAATTCACTACCTGTCCCCTGTGATACCTAACAAGGGTCTTGTGAGAAGTGAATCCTCTGATGCTAGTAAATACAGAAAGGGAGAAGAAATTTCTGAAGGTGGAGGATGGTGCTGCGTTACAAACGGGGTGAGCAGTATCTGTGTCTCAGCAAGGTTTGGAAACTCACTAGAAGGTTCGCCAGAGTGTGTCATTCTTCTGAAAGCACTTCGGATGAAAGGCTACTCCATCTCAGCAAGCACTGTGTGCTTCCAACACTCCATGCAAAGACAAACAAGCCAAAGCAAATAAACAAAAAGCCCGCCTTCATGTTCCACAATTGATTTTTAGCAGAAAATACTCCTTTGAGATTAAGGCTTAGAAAGCCTTCAGCATTCCCCTTGCTTTTCTCTGATACAATCACTCTTTTGATTTTCCTAAGTAAAGTTAAATGTGTTCTCTTTGAGGAATTGGCTATTTGTTATGAGGAGGTCCTTTGTGGATTCCTATGAGGAAACCGAATAGTAGAAACCAGAGCAACATGACTCAGCTGACAAGTGGGGAGGAGCATGGCAGAATCATGTCAGCAATAAATCTTTCCTAATTTGGCATTTTTGGAGCTATATGACTGAAATTTTCTTCTTTGGACAACTTTTCGTGGCACAGATGCCCATAGTTTATGTTTTGAAACAGAAAAAAATATTTTAATTCAGTCAAATCCATAAAAATGGCTGGCTCCCATGTCTTTCTTTGGTATGTAAAAGTGTGTCATAGAAATATGAGTTACTGTAATTGGATGCTTAGGATGCTGTAAAGAAACCCCAGAGCCCGAGTAATTAACACGTGATAAACACGACTTCTCATGGGAAATGAGCATCATCAGAGAACTAGTCTGGTGAGGTTCTATTTCTTGGTTCATAGATGGTCCCTTCCCCTGTGTGTTCTTTGAGGCCTCTCTTCTAAGGTCACAGCTATGGTTTTAATATGCCCCATGGGCTATGTGTTTGAACATTCGGTCCCTCGATGGTTCAAGGGTTTTGAGAGTTTGTCCAACCTTTAGGGATGGGGCTTCATTGGAGGAAATGGATCATCAAGGAACAATCAATCCCTGAGGGTATACCCTGGCCCTTCCTTGGTCCTGCCTTCCAGCTAGCTTCCTGCTTCCTGATCTACCCACATGTGAGCAAATTCTTACAGACACAGCTATCAGTATGGCCACTTTGTCTCCTGGCCAAATTCTTCTCAAATCACAGACCAAAATATGTCCTCTTTCCTCACTTGAGTTGCTTCTTACAGATATTTTATCCTGGTGATAAGAAAACTAATTAGACATGCATTCCTGAGAGATTTGCCCTCCAAAATCCTCCCCCCAACACCGAATCATCAGTGATCAGATTTTCCAGTTATAAATTTTATAATGATTCATTCATCCTATGGCATATGTTCAGCTAAAATACCACCTACTTCCATTGTATTTGGAACTCCAGAACAGCTGTTTCCTTTCCTTCCTTCCTTCCTTCCTTCCTTCCTTCCTTCCTTTCTTTCTCTCTATCCCTTCTTTCCTTTCTTCTTCTTTCTTTTTTTTCTTTTAATATGGACTCTAGAACTTAATTCAGCTTTCTCTTGCTTTTACAGTAAATACTCACTGAGCTATCTCCCCTACCCTGTGTTTTTTGTTGTCATTTGTGTTTTGTCTGTTTCTGAGAGAATGTAGCCCAGGCTGGCTTCAAACTCACTAGTCTAAGAACAATCTTGAACTCCAATCCTGCAGCTTCTACTTCACAAATGCCACTGTCCCTGACCTAAAGAGTCCCAGCTTTACCAATCAGGTTCACTTTGGATACCTTTTCAGGGTGGTCCTTCCCTTTCGCCAGCACAGACTCATAGACATACACCATCAACTAGGCTTTTAGGAGTCGTGACCACTATGCCCGAGTTCTAGCATGCCTATTACTGTTTGCCTGTTAGCCTACGTCTTAACAGTCTTTTCCCCTGTCCCTATATTGCTTTACAAAACCTTTTTGATTTGCTAGATTTTTATTGCTATTTTAAGAACTGGTGGATGCAGAGAAACCATTACAAAAAGCTTTACAATGGGTTCAATAGAGCTTTGAACACGTTACCGGTTGGGACTTTTAAACTCTGTATTATAGCATACTTTACCTTTCAATATATTCCTTGTAGACTTTGTTCTGTTTACTTTTGCATTTTCATTTTGCAATTATGTTTCCTAAATTGTAATAAAGAGGGGGAAAACTGCCTGTTAATTTGAGAACAGGGAAAGAATGCCTCTTAGGTGCAACAAATGTGTTTCTTGAGACGAACACCATGATGGGTAATTTGGTTGGCAGGAAGATGGCTCTCAGTGGAGGAACAAGTTGGGCTAGGCATGAGGCAGAGGGAAACTGACTGTTTTGACTGGAAAACACAGCATTAGAGCAAGTGAATGTGAATGAGAGAAGACAGAGGGCCCAGGAAAGGTCGGCATTCTATGTTGACGTATTTGCTGTCAGGAGTGGCTGGGAGACTGAGAAGACAGGTTCTGTGGCTTAGCTGGGGTTTGTGCTGCCAAGGTCGTATTCTGGGAGCTTGTTCCCCTGTGGCAGAGGTTTAAGAGATGGAACCGAGCAAGAGATGAGTAGATCATGGGAAGCTTGTGCTCAGAAAGAATTAATGCTGGTCTGTTAGGAGCAGGAGATTCCCCAGCAGGTTTGCAGGGGAATCCGAACTCCTCCCACTCTCTAACTCCCCTCACTCACTCCTCCCACTCTCTCACTCCTCCCACTCTCTCACTCCTCCCACTCTCTAACTCCTCCCACTCTCTAACTCCTCCCACTCTCTAACTCTTCCCTCGCCCCACCCCCAACCCCCTGCTTGCACATTCTCCTTCTGCTGGCTGCTGGCTAGTTCTCTACTGTCCTGTGAGGGATGCCTTTCCAGGATTCTGTTACAATGTGTTTAGATCCTTCATATACCAGAATTATGAGCCAAATAACTTGTTTCTAGTGTAGAAGTTACCCAGCCCAGGTATTTTGTTATATCAACACATAATTTAGCAGACACATCTGATTTTCAGTTTGAGTTGTTCTCTGTGTGTTTGATCAAGTATGAAACTCATTTACTCATTTTTTTTTCTTTTGGTTTTTCGAGACAGGATGTAGCTTTGGAGTCTGTCCTGGAACTCGCTCTGTAGACCAGGCTGGCCTCGAACTCACAGGGATCCACCCATCTCTGCCCTGCCTCCCGAGTGTTGGGACTAAAGGCGTGATCCACCACCTCCCAGTGAAACCCACTTTTTAAATAAATAAATAAATCTCAAGAATGTGCTGGATACAATTTTGACTGTGTGTGTGTGTGTGTGTGTGTGTGTAATGGCTGAAGCTGTTGCAAGTAAAGGAAGAAAAGGTAAGAAAGGCAGAGCATAAGCAAGAAGCAGTGGTTCCATACTGCTGTTCAACCAATGCACAAACAAATCACCCCTGCCTTCCAGGCACTTGTGATCAGAAGACATGAAAGCACCATTCTCTTCCCAAATCAAATCTGTAGCTTCCTTAGATTTACTTAAAATGACCTTAGTGTCCTCAGCACCCAGGGGCCTGCCATTGCTTCTCAATGTGATCCACAAGTGGAAGGGACTCTGAGGATATCAGTTTTAAAGTGTTCATTCGTGAGAGTCTATAGCTAAGGAGGAAAGTGTGAAAAAGAAGGGAGAAAAGATGCATCACAGTTCTGCAGGTACGCTCTCTGTTTTTCCTTTCCTTCATATTCTCTTGTTTTCCTTAGCTTCTGTCTCTCTTCCTTCATTACCCATTTCTTGCCTCCTGCTTACATTTTCTGTTCAGAAGCTAGACTGTGATTGTCTGGATGTGAGCACACTGGAAAGAGATGACTTTCCCTCTGCAATGCCAGCTTATTCTTTGGGTGTCTTGGTGCCCTGTAGGGAAGAATTGTGTGCAAGTGTTCATGTGCATCTCTGCATAGGCATGGGATGACCTTCATTTACCCAAACATGAGTCCAAATTCCTTACAGAAAAGCCAGTTAGCATGTGGAGAGAAGACAGAAGACTGAGCAAGGCTGTCAGGAAGATAGCTTGGGTTTTAGAGAAATGCAGTATTGGGTAAAATAAGGAAGATCTGTAGAAACTGTGTTCCTGGTCTTTATAACAGCAGTGGTGCTGCTATTCAGCCTGCTGTTACAAATCCTGTAGGTTTTCTTTTACAATTATAATCAATTTATCACTTTCGTCTTTCCTACTAAATACAAAGCTCATGAAGGTAGGACCTGTGAAATTCTTATATAGAGTTAGGTATATGAAACATGCTTATTGTGAAGCACCACTGTTTATTCATTCCTGTTATAATTCCCCCTACACAGGGAATAGTTATCAGATGTTTGCCAAAGGAGGAAATAGATGGGCAGATGCTCAGAGGAGGAACATAGACTGACTTCACTCTGTTCTTGCACATTGAGTGCTCCCTCTAAGGACATTTAGGACTTTATATACCATTCAAAGAATGTTCAAGCTGTATGAAAATTTCCTTAGTTAAATTAATTCATACATTAATTATTAATATAAGCAGATTAAAATAAACCAAGGTTAGAAAAACAACTACATAGTTTTTTTTTTTTGTAAATTTCAGAATTTATTTGTAATTCTTTGAAACACCTGCCACAGTGAATCATTTTACTAAGCAATATTAGTGAATTTGGTCCTGAATTTCATGGTGTGATTTTTTTTTTGTATACATGTAGCTCACAATGAATATGAGTACCTTTGTGTCTTTCAATGGATAATAGGCATGAGTCTATTTATGCTAGAGACTGCAATCTGCAATCCTTCTCCTTCTGGTAATGCTCTTATTTGTAGCCATTTCCTCCGGTTAACTCCTTGGAAAAGCATTTTGCCAGGATGAAGTATGCAGCACCAGGCCCTGACAAATGACCCCATTAGTCACTGTGTCTATCTGCTGCTCATAGTAATGAAGGGCGGGCCCTTTCCAGAGATTGTAAGATTTCCTGCTGCTCGAGAACAAGGATTGTAGGTCCAGGTTGAGACTTGCTTGTGATTACAGTGGGATGACTCACAATTTGATGGAAACCAAGACCCACGATTTCTTAGGAGTCTGAAGCTGTGAGACAGAAACACCAGATGAGTTATGGTGTTCATATGGCTCTCACTTGTACTCTTATAGTTTTTCATTACTTTTACATATTTTTGTGGAGTATACACACCTTTTAAAATGATAGCACTCCCACTTCAAGATGTTAAGAAAGCACTCTCATGTGCTAAAGGGGTTCTGAAATGCTTGTTTATGGATGATTTGGCTTTGCTTAATATAATCCTAATAATCCACTGCAAAAAAAAGAGCCCATTCTTTCATTCCCCAGGAGCCTAGGCATTTTCCTCCAAGTTCCTTTCCTCTTTATGAGTTGGAATTTAGGCTTAGGTGAGTGTAGGTAATTTCAGGCAAGACTGGACACATGAGCAATTCCATGGATTCCAGTGCTTGCTTTGTTGGTGTGTGCAGAATCCTTCTGGGAAGGGAGATGCTTACAGGGACATTAGCAGAGTTGCAGGTGTCACACTAGATTGTCACACAATCCCATTCAATTCAGGTTTATGGATGATATAATCAAATACCATAGACAAAAACATTTACAGACAATAAAGCCAACACAGGATGTGGGTTTAACTGACAGCATTGTGCTCATTTCCTTGAACTGAAGGTGTACTTTTCACTTTTAAGAAATGAATACATAGATCACATCAAAACCTTTTCCTGTCACCTTCTTATCTCACCCACCCCAAAAGGTAGCATCTTTTGGTTGCTGGTGAATCCTCATGGAAATCCTTGATATTCTAGTATGGATCCATAAAAAAACATGCAAAATTGAGTGCTTTTAGCTTTAACAGAGATGGGGCCATGCTGAGTGTAACTTGCTTTTTCTATTTAACATGATGCTTTGGGGATATTAACATATGCAAATTTAGTTCATAGGCTTCAGTAGTAGGGGCAAAGCACACATTACATTGGACCTCTGGTGGTGTTTGCTGCTAAGAAAGGATTTTGTGTCCTACATAGAATTTTTAAATGGTGTTTTCTGGTGACATTTCCAATTTATAGTACCTATACAACTTTAGTTTTTCTATGTATTTCTAGATGGCTTCCTAAAGTCTTTGTATAAATTTATACTCTTGAGTCAATATTCAAGTTTCTTTTCCTCCATATTCTTACAAATACATGGACATTATCCATTTTAAACCTTTGCCAACTTGTGGAAAGAAAAGGTTAGCCTTTTTTTTCTTTTCCTTCTGTAAAATAGCTGGCTGACTTAAACTTGTTATTAGACTTTGGGGTGGTGGCTCAGTGGTAGAGCATTTGCCTAGCATGCATAAGGCCCTAGGTTCTCTGTCTCACACTGAAAAAGAATCAGTAATTATGGAACCCTAAGACACACATCATGATTTATCTTTTTTGCCAACTTGATTGGATTTGGGCATGTCAGTCATATTGTTTATTGAGAGATTGAACCTAGGAGGAAAGTCTCCACTTTAATGTAAGAAGCACAACTCCATGGATTTGGATGCTAGAAAAATGAAGTAGAAAGAATAGAGGAAGTGAGATGAGCACCAGATGAGTATGAATGCAGTGTGACCTGACCCTTGGCCTCCCATTCTACCACCATGCCTTCCCCACTGTATTACACGGCATTGCCTTAAACTGAGCCAAAATAAACTCTTTCCTACTAAGTTGGCTTTGTGAGGAACTTTGTCAGAGCAATGAGAAAAGTATCTAAAACCAACACAATGCAGTCATGTTATATTTTTTTCTAGGATCTCTGACACAGAGAATTCTATCTCTAAGTTTGTTGCAACAGAAAGATTAGTCCAAGATGGAAAGCCATAATTTTCCTATTCTCAAATAATGTCATGGGTACCCATGTCCATAGGTTTCATGTCCTCTTTTTTGTGCCCTATGTCCTGTGATTTTACTTTCCCTGTAGGAATTATTCATGTGTTTCTGTGTGTGCCTTGATTTTGCTTGCTGGATGAAGAGAGTTCCATATTGAATGGTGGTCAGACTTCACTCAACATAATGGTACACTGTAGAGTATGTTTTCACACTCTTGTTTTGTGAATAGAGCACAATCAATTAACGTCTTCCAGTTAGAAGGGATTTGGGTTGTTTGTGATGTGTAGATTTTTGATCATTCCTGTCAGGTTACTTCCTGTAAGACATTCTTTTTTTAAAGTTACAACTAAGGGTTTAAAATATGCAAATTTTCATTATACTGATCTTTAAAAACAATTATAGGAGTCTGCTATGAAGCATTTTTGGTCTTGTGTTAATTTTACATATGTTAAGGAAAACGAAGAGATGGTTAATCCTGGGATTTAATACCTTCACAAGTCAGTTTTGTTTGATGAAGTTTGAGCAGTTGGTCCATTTGTCTCTTCTAGGATTTCAATCCAGTAAGGCTGAGTTGAACATTATTTCCTTGGTATTTTTAAATACTTTAATAGTATTTCATTTATTTTTAATTTGTGTGTGTGTGTGTGTGTGAGAGAGAGAGAGAGAGAGAGCGAGAGAGAGAGAGAGAGAGAGGGGAGAGAAGAGAGAAAGAAAGAGAGAGACAGAAAGAAAGAGAGACAGAAAGAAAGAGAGACAGAAAGAAAGAGAGAGGGGAGAACCTTGCAGGGCAAGTTTGCATCCTCCATGCTCCACATGTAGAAGACAGAGGACTATTTGGGAGTTGGATCTGGACTTCCACTGTGTATTTTCAGGGATCTCAGGTCATCAGGCTTGGTACAAGCACCTTTGTATGCTGAGTCATCTACCCGACCCCCCTAATTTAATCACATTAGCATGATGTTTCTTCTATTATTCATACTATTTTTAGTAATACTAATATTGTTATAGGTTTACTTTTATTTTGTTACTTTTCAAAGAGTTAGAGTTCATTGAGCTTCTGTATTTTGTTTTCATTTTTTATTTCACTTTCTTAACTAACTGCAATCATTGGGTTTATTGTTACATTGAAGACTTACTCTTTATTTCTTAGTTTTTCTTGTTATCTAATGTGGCCATAATGAATTCTCACAAATTTAGATGTAATGTTGTTACTTTTCCTTTATCTCTAAGAATTATTAAATCAATTAATTACCATGTATTTTTGACCAGAGATTTGAATGGGGACTTTAATTTTCTATCTTTCAGTTTTCTGGCAGAGGTGTAATCAGAAAACACTATCTATATATTTCTTCCCTGAAATATTTTATGATTGATTTGTTTTAGGTAACACTATATGGCCTTGTGTGTTACATATGCTAAATATGTCTGAGTTGGTTTTTCTCCCCTCCATTTTTCTCTGTTATGTCTTCAGTAGGAGTATGTTGGCCAGGAGAGGGCTGAGAAGAGAAGATGAGATGTTTTGTTAGTGTCTAGGGCTAGAGTACTATAACTTGTAATCAAGAGTCTGGGGTTGATGAGATAAGCTTGTAGATGGGCAGTTGCTGGCTGGCAAATGCCCAGACGAAGCTTGTATGCCGATCGCTTCAGCATTCTTTTTGTCAGGCTAGATCTGGAAAGAGCATGGTGTACAAAAAGAAATCCCACAGACCTTACTCGTCTCATCATGGGTTAGAGTCTGTGACAGGAGAACGACCAACCATCCCTGCTGAATGCTGTGGCTGACATAGCTGAAGTGCATCTTAACTCTGCTTTGTACTTGTTCCCTTCTCTGTACTTCAGGTAGGTCCACCCTGCTGGATTTTCACAAGCAACACTGTTCTTTCAGGCAATATTTATTATTGATAAATGTGGACTAGTCGTTTATATCTAAAGGTAGTTTTTATATGTTTTCTCTGTTACCAATCTGTGAATAATCCATTACTTGTTTTCACTTGAGTCACTTTTCAAACATATTCACACATATATCCTTATATGTCACAGACTTTATGACTTTGTCTCATTTGCAAATAATTTATTTATTAACAGTATAGCACACATTTGCATTTGTTTAAAATTTGATTCTCATTGACCTTGTTTTTAATAGTTTTTCTAGCTTTTGATATCTAACTAAACATGCCTTTATGAAAGGGAGTCTATATGGTGTATTACTTGGAGGAGCAGTTTACATAAATTAAGAATTATATAACCTCGAAGTATTTGTAGAAACCCCTGTAAAATTTCCCAATCGTAATTTACTGTGAAATATGATTTGAAACTATTCATTAATTCTAACCAATAAGAATTTCACTCAAATTTTCTATTTATTCTGGTTGATATTAATAATTATATGTTTAAAAGTTATTTTAAATTTGTTTTCTAAAAAGTTTTGTTGCATTCATAGCAATTATACTTTCAAATCTATACTTTGTTGTTAGTTGTCATGTGCATTTTTCTTTTAAAATTTGCTATGTCTTGTCTCCTTTTACTTTTATCTATGCTGACCAAGACATAGTTAATTTGCTAGCTTTCAGAAAAGTAATTGTTGCTCCTCATTTCTCATCATTGTGTTTATACTTGGTTTTGTTTTAACCCCATCCCATTTTCTCCTCATTCTTTTCACTTTTTCATTGCTCTCTTTAAACTTAATTGTTGTTGTCAAAAATAATTATTAATTTAACCATTTAAGGATGGTTAAATATCCGAAAGAACAAATATTTTATGAAGTTAAAAGTTTGCTCTTCTTATTCCCATGTCATGTGACTTTTTCTCGGGAGATGTGAGCAAGTGAGGAAGCATCTATTCACCCAAGATATAGCTGATGATAGATAGATCAAAGAGATGCTTAACCTCAGGTCTGACTTTTAGTGAGCCCATGAATTTGTTGGGGCTACTTATAACATGGTAAAAGGCTGCATACAGGAGCTTGATGGCTCAAAAGCAGCTCAATCCAGGGAAAGACCTCTCCAGCAAGGGTGAGAAATTGTGGAAGCTTCATCCCTGGAGATCTCTGCAGGACTGGGAGAGAGCCCCACTGAAACATTGCCTCTTCTCAGCAATGTTTTACTGCTTCCCTGACTTGGGGAAAGACCTTGTAAACCTTGTAACTTCTGAGTCTTGTAAATTAGCTTCCTGAGTCTTACGAGTTTCCTTCTTACCCCAAAAGACAATGTTTGAATTTACAGGAAATAGCTACATATTATCCCATCTATGCAGAGATCATACACAGTCATGTTTTTACCCTTCTTTCATTAGTTTACTATTAGTGCACATTATGTTTCACAAGTTTACTTCTATTAATAAGTAGGAGATCTTTTAAGTTTTTTAAATAAACTCTTTAGAACTTTATTGTATTTTGACAATATGTCTTTTGATTTTGGATTATGATTAGAACTATTTACAAACCTTTGTTAAAACTATAATAGCGTATGGCATTTGTCACTTCTCTACTTACACATTGGATTAAGTAAGCCACTTGTTAGTAAATTGTATATGTTGTACATATTTTATATGTATGTCTGTACATCTGGAACAGTGCTCTCCTTTATGAGCATGTAAGAAAACTCATAGTATTTCCATGAATTATTTGGGTTTATAATTCTTATCCATATTTTCTCAAGCTTTTTTTAAGTCTAGATTATTCTTTTTCTTCATTTTTCATTATATTGAATATTTTGAAAACACTAGACAGTCTGTTGAGCAAATTTTCCTGATGTTCTGAATTTCTTCTTTTATTTGCTCTCCTTGATTCAGGCTCAACATTTTTGCCAAGAATTGTACATAGATGTTATTGGGTTATTAATATTTTTATGTCAACTATCAGTGTCAATCAATTACTTTGGACCCAAGAAAGGGTAAGTAGATCTCTCTGTTGTAAAGTTAAGTTTTCCCTTTTGAAAATGTATGGATAATCTCTGCACAAATATTTATAATTAAATGAATATTCTTTTCCAGCAAAGTTTTATCCAGTGGTTTGTGTTGTTCATTATGACTTACTTTTGCCTGAATCAATGATTGCATTAATATAAAAAGTCATAAATTTTCCAATCCTTTCCCTCTTTTGTTTGTTTTCTCATTCTGTCACCCAGAACAACTTTACTATATAACCTCAGCCGATCTTGAATTTGGTGAAGACCTTCTGTATCAGCCGCTAGAGTCCTTGGCGTATGTGGTGAGCCACCATACATGGTTTATCTCATCCAGTTAAAGAATATGAACTTGCGTCCTTGGAAGAACTTGCCTTCTCTCCTTCCTCAATCACCTAAGTAAACTTTATTCCTCATTAAAAACATATAACATGTAAGAATTCATTTCAGTCACTTTCTTTTTCATGTTTGACAGAATAGACACAGTTTCAAGAAGACAGCTCTATGGGCACATTCATGGGTGACTGAGGACGTGTGTCATTGCCATTTTGTTTCTCTCCTATGAATAAGGTTGAGTATGTTTTCATAGGTATAAGTGCTAATTTTCTATTGTGTTGTTTGTCGTTTACTTATTGCCTTGTGTCTGTATTATAACTGTCAACTTGACACAGCCTAGAGTCATCTGAGAAGGTTAACTCATTTGAGGAATTGTCTGGTTTAGGTCAGAATATGACACCTTTGTGAGGGACAGTCTGGGTTCTTAACTGATAGAGTATGTCCATCTCACTGTGGGAAGCATCACTCTCTGGATGGGTGATACAGGACTGTATAAGAAAACTGTCTAAGCATGAAGCTATAAGCAAGCCAGCAAGCAGCAATTCCCCATGGTTTCTGCTTCAAGCTCCTGCCTTGACTTTCTTGTCTCAATGTTAAACTATATCTTGTAAGCAAAATAAGATTTAAAAATAATATGTTTCCTTCCCCTCACCTACTTTTTGCCATGGTATTTGCCATAACAGCAGAATGGAATGAGAACACTTTGTGTGACTTAAAGAGACTAGAAACTTTTGACTGTGTTTCTAAGTGTATCATTCCTGTTTTATATCTTACTTGTTTTGTTATATGGATTTAGAATAAAACATGGCAAACTTACTTTTTCTGAGAGTTTGTTGGTTAGATAAATCTGCACTATATATTCTAAGAGGACACCACCATGTTTTATGATTTCATTTTTAAATTGATATACCATGATTTTATGTCTATTGTATATGTGCATTGATTCAATTTTATTTTTACATCAAAGCTCATCCATGTTTCTCCACATCATTACATTTTCATGCTTTAGTTCTATTGTTTAATTTAAATGGCTAGTCAGTGAACACATATACTATGTTTAAGGACAATATTGACCGTGGATTTGTCTTACTGCTGATATTAAAGGCATTGCCTTTAGTACTCCCAAATAAAGGGACTTCACACAGGCATACATCCTGTGTAAGTCAATTCTGTTCTCATTCTTTCTAGGTGAAAGTCTTTGAAATAGTAACACCACAGCCTATCAAGAGCTGGCAACAATCCTTTGTGAGTCGGGCATGATTGCCAAGTGACCAGAATGTGAGTAAACCTGTGCCCCTTACCTTAGCAGATGCATTTTCAACAATCCCAATAGCAACTACCTTGAACAGTATTCTCTATGAAAAGACAATAAGATGAGGAATCAAATAAAAAAAGATTTGCTTAGGAAAATCTTCCAGGATTGCCAGTTAGGAGTGGAGGAACCAGGAGAGGCAGGAGAGAGAATGGAGAGGGTAAAAGGAGACAAAAAAAATGTCTAATTACATCAGTGAGATTCTGCAAGATGAACTCACATAGTAAAGGTTGTCTTAAATTTTATCTCCATTCAAGAGTATTAGATTTTCCCAACCTCAGGTCAGGAAATCATTGGCTAGTGTTTTCCTAGCTATTTTGAAATTCTACTTCCATAGGAATAATGGCTCCAACAGTCCAAGTTGGTCCTCAGAGAAGATCTAACATATGGCAGGGGCAAAGCAGACCATAAATTAGAGAATAAGAAGAAAAGGGTGGGGCTGGATGAGAAGAGATGTGGTGCAGACAAGAACTTTGCTGCAATCCATAACTGTTTTTCTCATTGTTTTAATGAATGTGAGGGCAATGTAAGGAGTGCTGTAGTTGTAATCATGAACCACTTGTAATTCTGTCATGTTTGTTCCTTAATGCGTAAAGATTTTTTTCTGACTCTTTTCCTCCCTGACAATTTTTGACGAGATTACCTTGTTTAACTTCATGGTTTTTTTTTTTTTTAACTAGAACCTAGGTGGATAATGGAAAAAAAAAAACATGTAGTTTATTCCTTATACTGGGTGAATGTAACTCATTTAACTATACTAGTATATGATTTATATATTTGGCTACTGGTTTGAGTAATTTTAAATCTTGCTTTGCTTTTTTCTAACCTCTTTTATTAACATTCCTGATTATAAATTAGAATTATTGAGGTTTTTAGTATTATTTTTTCTTTTTTATGGCTTAGGAGTCATGAATTTCTTTGGTTTACTTTTTTCTTCTTTCTTCCCTCCTCCTTCTCTTTTTCTTTTCCTCCCCATCTCCCCCCCTTTTCCTCCTTCCACTGCTTTTTCTTTTTCTTTCATCTGCCTTCTCTCCCCCTCTCATTTCTTGGGCTCTTCTTTCTGTCCCTCCCTCCTTCCCTCCCTCCTTCCCTCCCTCTCTCCCTCCTTCCCTCCCTCTCTCCCTCTCTCCCTCCCTCCCTCCTCCTCCCTCCCTCCCTCCCTCCCTCCCTCCCTTTTCTGTCATTCTTTTCCTCTCATTCCTTATTGCTCCTTCCCCCTTACACCCTTCCTCCTCCCCTGCCCTCCTCTTTCCCTTCCTTTCCGCGGCATCTTCTGTCCCTCTCTCCTCTCTCCCTTTTTCTTTCCATTTAGTGATTTATCTTCAATTGTTAATGCAGATAAATAACCTCACCTCTCATTTCTCCAAATAAAAGGGCCTTAGAAACCACCATGACCACTTTTTAGTTTTATGTTATTTTGTCTTACTTTCCAGCACACTCTGTTTTTGTGTTATTTGTTGTCAATCAGTTAGAACATGGTATTCTAATAGGATTAAGAAATGAACAGATGTCCTTGCTTTTTATCATTCCCCAGGAGTGCTCCTTCTTGTTCCTCAGGGACAAAAGTTTTTCTTCCTGGGTTGATATTACCCCTCCTGATGTTTATCTCCAAATCTCTAAATAATATTCTTCTATATTTATAGTTTTCATTTCTGTGTATTACATATCAACCTTTTAGCACGGCCAGTTATAACTTAGCTCTTTCACTTCCCCACCCTGTCCCAGAGTCCCACATTTTCCTTTCCCATTATAGACACATCCCATTTCCACTTTGGGGTCCACTCATCTCTTTTGCAATGGGCCAGCTGTTGAGACATGAAAGAAGCTTTAGAAATAGATTAGTGAGTGGCTATGGTGTATTTTGATAAAACTTTGTCTACAAAAACTCTTACTACAAGCCATTTTAATGGCTTTGTATCGTTTCATCTTAATAACAGTAAGATGCTGAAAACTATAGAGAAGCTAAAAATGAGCTTTACCTTTTTAAAACATTATAACACCTGTGCACACATACATGCATACATATGTGAGAAGCGACATATAGAGACAAAGAGTGAGCATAAAGCCTAAAATATTTATTAATTGTCTGTTACAGGGAAAAATTATTAGCTTCTGTACTAAGGTTAGATGTATGTGAATTAGTTGAGCTTTTCTCTCTGCTCAGCACACTCATTTTTTTAGTCTTTGAAGTATCAAGAGTGGTTTTTTGTTCCAAACATAACAAAACAAATATATGTCTCATCTATCTTATATTGAAGACTGTCCAAACTTTCACCAACTATATAATCTCTTTCTTATGGAAGTCATTTTATAGAGCATTAGATTTAAACACATTTCCAGAACTGGTAACAACATTGGGCTAATGGCTATCACAAGGGGCAACCAGCTTCTAGAATCTTTAATGAGGAGCTTTCACATTCATTCCCACCATCCATGTGTGACTGATATTCGTGTGGAGTACCAGTTAGCACTCCTAGTAAGGCACCCCAGTAGCTAATAGGATCAATGGGAGATCTTCAGGTCCAGCACCAATCTGGTCTTCTTGGTCATGAAGACATAGTACCGTGATACTGGGACTGTAAATATATCCATGGGGGTCTTTTCAACACAGCCAGAGACATGTCTGCCAGTTGATGTCCTTGTCATTACAACTGCCAACAAATAAGAAATGGTAATTCTAGTTCTATTTAGAAATATGGTAGCTCAGATTGAATTCTAATACACTGCAACTGGAAAAATAATTATGTGTTTGGCTATGCCTAGGTTTTTACAGCTATATTTATACACATGGGGCTGACATCTTTAGTGTAACCTGTTAGCTACCATAATACATGAGAAGATTTTAGGGACTAGGGCCATCCTTGAGCAGAGTAAACATTAAGTAAGTGTTAATGAACAGTCTCTAAAATGCTCAGAATAACACCAAAAGCAGGAGAAAGACAATAAACCTATTTGCTTTGAATTTATTTTTATGATGTACACATACTTGAAAACCAACCAAATTCTTGGATTATAAGGTTAACTCTGATAATTAAAGGTAATTCACCACTTTCTTTGAAACCTGTAGTTTTTTGTAAATTTGTGAGTGGTTCAAAGAGATATACTGAGGTTTTTATTAACTGTGTGCAGTTTTGAAGAAAACTTCAGTCTTAGTCCCATGTGGGAGAGTACCCTCTTCTTGGCTATTAGGATAACTTCAGAATTTTTTCTCCATGAATACCTATTAAAATTGCTAAGGAGCAGAATGTTATTTAAAATTTGAAGAATACTTTTTCTTCCTTTAAAATACTTCCAACATCCTGTCTGAATAGTACCCTAGTTTTACTAGTCCAATCATTTATAATTTAGTCACCAAAGTGTGGTGGCTTGGCAGGGACAGAACACAGTTGCCCCGGGGCTTTGTGCTTTATTTTAAACTCTTATTTCTTTAGAATTAATGTTTCCCTTTGAGGAGACAATAGACTCCCCTCCCTGTTTCTGTTCATTAATCAGGAGAGTTATGGGAGTGGAGATCAGGGCAAGAACAGGAGAAGTGGAGCAGAGGGGAGGAGAGCCTTTCCTTTCTGAGGGATTTGTACAAGATTTAATGAGAACCATTTCCCATTTATTATGTTTTGAAATACATAATAGTATTTCAGCTGAGTAAAGGTATTAATGTCGGCTTTATAAAAATGCCAATTGGGATATCCAAAGCAAATTATACAGAACTTGGGTAGGTCATGTAAAAGGGAAATCATGTGGCCTCAGTTATTTGTGTGATAAGGCCATCATGTCATAAACATTTTCTCAGGTAAGGACCAACAGAGGGTTCTGGCACTTTCCAGAATTCCTTTCCAATGTTTATTTCCTGTTTCTGTCACCCGCCCAACCTCTCTCTCTTGCTCCTCCCTTCCCTCCCCTCTAGCCAGGTTATTTCCTGCCTCTGTTACCCCCCCACCCCTCTCCCCTTCTCTCACTCCCCTGCAGCCAACTTTCCTTCCACAGAGATTTTCTGTTTGTTTTTATTCTGAGATTCTAAAGCATATTTGATCATGGGTCTGAATGTAGCTTCAGGATAATGATGGCATGGGATTCTTCTCATTAAATTCAAACCACAGGGACCCAGAGCCAAAGATGATATAGTTGAGATTCCTTTTCTCTTGGTATTTATTTGGCTTTTATAAGACACTTGGTTAGAAGCAGAAACTTTCAGGTTTAAGTGTTTACTTTTGATCTTTTTAATGTAAAAATTTTAACCCTGGTTTGCAATCTTAATATACTTTTATATGTTTAAATTTCTTTTTAACTGACAGACCAAAAAGGAAAGCTGTGTATATAATAGGGTGTTAGGTTTCAGTACATGTGCACACTGTAGAGCACAAAATCAGATTAAATCCCTTCATCTCCTCAAAATTTCATTATTTCCTAATGTCAAAAAAAAAAAAATCCTGTGACTTTTATGAAATGGACACTGTACTTCTGTTACAGTCACTGAAAACTTATGGCTTTGAGCTAACTAAAACTTAGAATTTGTTGATTTTAATACATTTTAAATTATAATCATAATAGATTATAGATCCAAAAATATGCACCACATTCCCCTTCCTTTCTCCAACTATTACATTGTGAATTCCTTCTCAAGCTTTTGCTCTATGTGTACCTTCATGCCATTGTAAGTATTGCCTAAGATTCCAAGTAGAGTCTTTTTAATTTGATGGAGCAACATGCAAATGAAGGAGTCCTCTACTTAGTTCAGGAAACCACTCCGAGCTGACAAGAATCAGAAAAGGACTATTTTCTCCAGTCACTGGGATCTTTGAACTTCTCAAACGCAGATGGCGATCTTAAACACAGCATATTACAGGTCTTAAGAAACAATTACTCCCGTTCATGTGGAGCTGTGCAGTAGCCTCGGCTCTAGTGTGCAGAAACTTTCTAGCTTTGTAAATATTAGATTTGACAGTGTTGCTAGGAAACACCCGGGGAAGTAAGTAGAATACAAATTATAAAGTCTAAACTTTGCTGTTGAAAACAATGCAGCCCTAAGGCACTTTTCTATTCTCAAAACAGTTGTGCATACAACATTTTATGCACATGTTAAAGTTAAGAAGCAACTCCTTAAAATGAAATAATCGTTTCCTGTTTCATTTTCCATTTTCTTTCTCTCTGAGAGCTGAGTTGCTTACAGTCACCACGACGACAATATCTGTTCCTGTTTTACTTCTTTTGGATTGGTTAAGCCCCTCTTTAATTGTACGCTTTGTTCAGGGAAATGCTTTGGGTCAGTTGAGCAACACGCCCACTACTGTAAAAAAAAAAAAAAAAAAAAAAGCTGAGTAATGTTGGCGCTTTCCCAAGGTGGAGCTTTCTCATGTGGCTGATGCAAACCTGGAGAATTTGCATCATCATTGTAGCCCAGTAAGTTGGTGTGACAGGCGGTAGCATAAATACGAGCCCACGAGGAAGCTGAGCTGGTGTGTAATGATAGGGCAGCAGCTGCGGCTGCTGCAAACTGACTGCGCCTGGAGCCGGTGGCACACAGGTGCTCCGGAGGAGCAAGAGGAGTAGTTAGATAGCTGCTAAGGCTAAAGCACACCCCAGAGTTTTCACCTGTGGACAAAATAGTGCAGAGCCAGTCAGTGAAAGCAAAGAGAAAGCCGAGTCTGAACAGTGATCAGTCACGTCTAGAGAAACCAAAGTTGAAAGTTGTTTGTTTGTTTTTTCCCTGTTTTCTTTTTCACTCCCCTCGCTTGGTGGGACACTACCATGGTCAGAAAGCCAGTTGTGACCACCATCTCGAAAGGAGGTTACCTGCAGGGCAATGTGAGCGGGAGGCTGCCCTCCATGGGGGACCAAGAGGCACCTGGGCAGGAGAAAGTGGTTCTGAAAAAGAAGATCACTTTGCTGAGGGGGGTCTCCATCATCATCGGCACCGTCATCGGATCTGGCATCTTCATCTCCCCCAAGGGCATACTCCAGAACACAGGCAGCGTGGGCATGTCCCTGGTGTTCTGGTCTGCCTGTGGAGTACTGTCACTTTTTGGTGAGTGCACTTCTTCTCTGGGGGTGTGGCTGTGTGGCTCTCTGGGAAAGCAAAGGGTTATTTCTGAGGAGTAGATGAATGACAAATACTACAGGAAATGTTTTGAAGTTTTGTTGCTGTTGTTCAGGTATGTGCACAACCCAAACACACGGTCCACTGTTGGCATCAGACCGAATGCTCTCAGAGTCTTTCCTTGAGGCTATACTCTCCTTTCCTGCCGGGGACTCTTCTCTGACTTTTCTCTGGTGTGAGAAGAGCAAAAACTAACTTTGATGACCCCCAAAAGCCAGACAAGCCTTCTCTGCTGAGGGTTTGGGTTTTGCGAGGCATGCCTAGAGCATCGTGGCAGCTGGCTCGCTGGATGAAACACCTGTGAGGTGCAGCCTGCATGGCCTATTTACATGCAGAACCGGATGTTCAGAGCAGTATCGCTGACATTTTATTAGCTTAACAAATGGGTGGCACTCTCTGCCTTTTTTAATATTTTTAATTCATAGGCTTCTCTGTTCCTAATAGTATGCTTTCATAAGTCCTTGGAGAGACAAGTGTTTGATGTGATTCGGGCTCTGTGAGTGGCACAAAGGCAATGACTTGGACTTTCTCCCCTTATTATTCTGTTTTGTAACACCTTTGAGAACGTTTCTCAGTATGAGTTTCCAGGCTTCACTTGGGTGTCAGTCTTCTCTCCATGCCTGGATCTGTTTTCATCATCTGTGATTTACGTGGTCTCTGGGGAAACAGATCATTTCTCACTGAAGTTCCTCTGACCAGAACTGGTATTTACTATGGTTATTATTTTTTCTCTTCAGAATTTATGTTTCTCTGATTGGTTTGAGGATTAATACTGAAGAGGAAATAATTGATCCTTGATCAGGAGGGCAAATCAATATAAAATTCTTCATGTCCATTGTAAAGATGACAAAAACTGGTGAATGATCCATTTTTTTTTTTAAATTGGATTTATCCTTTGATCCCAAAGTAGACCACACTTTAAAGTTACTTCATTTACCTGAGACCAAGCTACTCTGGGTCCAAGTGCTCTAACTCTTGCTCCACTCATTCTTTCTGTTTAAGTCTTGTGATATTTGAAATCACTATTTGGGAAGAGTTACCTACCCAGAGAACTTAAATATCTGTTTTTAGGATGGAGACATTTCAAGTAATTTTGAAAGCACACTTATTATAGAAAGATCCATGGAGAAATTACTTGAATCTGGAAAACTTGGTGACATCATTTATGTGACTAGATTATGCTTTATGAAATGTTTGGTGACAGCTGTGTGTTACCCCTTTCCAGTTCTCTTCATTGTTTGGAGTAATGCAGTTATTGAAAGTTCCAGTAGAATCTTTACCATTGTTAATATTAAAGTGGTTCTGGCATATGCAGGTACTGATAAGCAAAGAGAAGCTCAATTGTTGATCTTAAGTGACAGCGTACTCCCAGGTTTTAAATGTCTTACAATACTTGATATATTTAGAATAAATCAATATCTAATCAGAAAAACTACAACCAGTTTCTTGGACTTCAAATACTTAAATACAGGCAGCTCCCACGGTATGATTTGATTTTCACACACAATCAATGGTTATTCAGATGCTCTAAAATAAATTACTTGGTTGAGCTAGTTAAAGACACACTGGCTTGTATGGAGGAAATATGTTTGTATGTAAGTCTGCCATCTTTGGTGGAAACTCAGGAAATTACAGAGAGCAACTGAGGGGGTGTGATGTGAGCCACAGTGGATGCTTGAGCTGTTAACTTCAGACATGTGCCCTCATAATATTTCCACCTAAATTACTGGGAACTTTCTGGACACAGAGTCTTCACAAATAGGAAGCAAGCAAGATACAAGGAGAAGATTCTTCTGTTACTTGAAGCTCTAGAACTCAGGGAATGTAAGTCAAGAATGTGGACCAACAGAGTCCCCAATTTAAGGTGGTTTGGCACATGATGTTTTAACCTTCCAGTGCTGGGTGATAAGAATTTGTTATTCAGTAAATTACTTGACATATTTTAACACTTGTAAAATGAACTTTTTGTAGGGTGCTTTTGTCTAACTCAAGGCAAATGTGCAGGACAGTCCCTAGGCTATGTATGGTCAGTGAAATTCTCACTGACTAGTGTTTTGAATGTTTTTTTTGGGGGGGGGTGGAGAGGAGCAAAGTCACAGTCTGTAAGGAGAGGAGCACCTGTATTTGATTTGTAACTTTTTGAATTCTAAGGTCAACATATGGACTTTTATAGCCAGCTTTGAACTTCTTTTCATCTGGGTACATAGTTATGGAGCTTGAGACCTTTAAATGAAAATTCCATTCTCTCAGAACTCAATTTAAACCTGGGGCAAAGTGTACAGGGGTCTGGCTGGGTATTGATTCCCGGACAGTAAATTGCAAGTTACTTAAGACTCTTTTTAATAACTAGGTCATATTGGTTGCTTTTCTGGATAACCTACCAACATGGTGATTACTTTTTCAAAAGAAGTTCACTATAACTAGTTACCTTTAGTTCTACATTAATGAAATACTCCAAACTTCTTTTGCAGCTAGCTACCTGCAAGCTCGTTTAACATTAAATAGCATCAGAGCTGCTTGGATTGTTCTTTGGGGTGAAGTCTGGACTCTGACAGAGTAGAGGGTGTGTTCCCAGAGTCTTTCCTCCTTTGTTCACTCTTAAAAAAATATTCTCCAAGTGACTCTGAGATAATCCTGGATTTGGGAATCAGAGAAGTGTACTCAGACTTCAGGAGACATTACTGATTAGTAATTACATTCCACACTTGGAGCCTCCTCAGGTGGTGTTTGGACAGAAACTTTGTTACCTTTGAGCACTGAGCAATGTCAGAGGCTTTTTTTGATAAAAATGTATTTTTTTATGTCCATCATGATTAACTATGAACTAGTAGGTGAGTATATTCATGTCATGTGGTGTTTACAGTGTCAGAATCAGTCCTACTCTTTATCACCTTTATATATGCAAGTCTTTTACGAGATGAAAGTTCATTTCTTTCACTTCAAATGGGGTGAAAAGTACCATTTGGGGAGTTTAAATAGCTTCCCCAATCCCATCTTAGTATTACTTCTAAACACAACTTAGTTTATAACTGATTTTACATTACATACATGACGGTACACATGGAATCTCATTGTAAAACAGCTCTTCTTTCAACTTCCTTAATGTACATTTTGAAAACATCCATAATAACAATTTCTAGCCACAGAACAACTGAATCGCGATTCATTTTGCTGACAAAACATATTCTACCAGTTAACTAACGTCTCACAAGATGTGTAATCCATTCTTCCCCAAGACAGATAACCCATATTTTGATATGCCACAGAAACAATATTTATTAAAATGTACTAAAATGCCGAAGTGAGGTAAGTTTGAGCGTATAACTTGTCTTAGCATGAAATGGTATTGTTATTCAAAGGCCAGGTCAGGACCTTTGATATCTGCTGCCTTGTCTTTTTCCTCTGCCCTCTGGTTTCTGACCACAGATTCTCAAGTATGTTTGTAGATACCATTCCAAACAAAATTTCTTTCCTTACATTTATTTTCATTTCATTTTATTTGGTTCTTATGTATATGGGTACTTTTCCTGTGTGCGCATGTCTATGCACAATGCACATGCCTGGTGCTCGAGGAGGCCAGAGGAGGGCACTGGATCACCTGGAACCAGAGATACAGATGGTTGTGAGTCACCACATGGAAGCTGAGAATCGAGTTTGGGTCTTCTGGAGAGCAGCCAGTGCTCTTAACTGCTGAGTCATCTTTCCAGTCCTTGGCTTGTATTTTTCTTTCTTTCTTTCTTCTTCCTTCCTTCCTTCCTTCCTTCCTTTCTTTCTTTCTTTCTTTCTTCCTTTCTTTCTTCATTTTTTCTTTCTTATTAGGCAGGTCTCAAGTGTAAGGAAGTTAAAAGAGGAACTTGGTAAATCTCAGTTATGAGATGACTGTTGTCATGAAGAAGGAAGGCCATTCTGGCTAAAAGAAGTAGCCATATGGCATGCAACCCAAACAATGCTATATGGATTCTGTTACAAGACAATTTGATTGTGTGTCAAATTTGTACCTTTTTTATTATAACCTTTCACAGGAGCCTTGTCCTATGCTGAATTGGGTACGAGCATAAAGAAATCTGGTGGTCATTACACATACATTCTGGAGGTCTTTGGTCCTTTGCTAGCTTTTGTCCGAGTCTGGGTGGAACTGCTCATAATACGGTAAGGATGTGGAAACAATTAAGGGAGAATAAGCCTATTCATTTCATCACTTCTCAGGATCTTCTTGACTCTTTTTAACTAATTACAAATGTGTGTCATGTGACTGTTGGAAACATGAAGACCCTGAGGTATGAAAGGTTTCCTTACACTTCAAGTTTAATTCATGTTTTTCTAGGGAGGGTATTTATTAGAGAGGAGGTGAAACTTCAAAATCCACCTTGATAAACTACACCTTTGACTGACCAGACACAATTATAATATGCCAGGAATTAGAGTTTTTTCTTATTATCGATTATGTCATCAGACCACTTAAGTTCCCTTTTGTGACTAAGAAATGTCTCTGCCAAACAACTTAGTGTATTATCAAGTCTTATGCTTTACAGAAAGAAAAAAAAAAGTAAGTTTACACACCACGAGTGATTCATTTCCTTACATTAAACAAACCAGCAATCTGCAGTTGCGAAAATCTTTTGATTGTGCTGCTGTGAGATTCCACCCCCCCCACCTTCCTGATTCTCTTGGCACTAAATAGCGCCAAGTCACTCTGAATAGCAAATTTCCTTCAGCATCGTGGGGCCTCTGTGATGTCACATGCATAGCTGGTGTCACAGGTGTTTTGTGCTAACTGCTTCGCAGGATGTGACTTGCACTTTCTGATCACAGAATTCAGTTGGAATCATCAGGGAACCTTGCTCCCCTGTAAATGTAAATGCTGAACTCTCAGGTGAGTTTTCATTCTGCCATTAACACGAGTGACAATGGCAGAGCTCTTAGGTGTTCATTAACAGGAATGATTGTTGTGGTGGTTAATAACAAACTTCAGAGTAGTGTATGATTCATTGGTGAAGACAGTTCTTTACTGCTTAGAAATTGATAGGATTAAATGATGATAAAAGACTATTTTTATTGTTTCCCTAAGATCTCCCTATCTGGGATGTACTTGTGACTTGTGTATCCTCTGTCAACTTAGTCATATGTACTCTTCCAAGTTTACCTTTACACTTCTTTTTTTTTCAGTTAATTTCTGGTTTATCCCCTCAATTTGTGGCATTTCTTTCATCTCTGTCTCTGTCTCTGTCTCTGTCTCTCTCTCTCTCTCTCTCTCTCTCTCTCTCTCTCTCTCTCTCTCTCTCTCTCTCTCTCTCTGGCTTTTCAAGACAGGCTTTCTCTGTGTAGCTTTGTAGACCAGGCTCACCTCAAACTTACAGAGATCTACCTGCCTCTGCCTCCCAGTGCTGGGATTAAAGGTGTGTGCCACCACTGCCCAGCTTTCTTTCATGTCTTAATTCTTTGGGAAAACAAAAGTAGCCTCTACATCCCATTTGACATTGAACTTATTACCATGTCTTTTATTTAATACTTTAGCTACCTGTGTTGTATTTTTCCCATTTCAAGTATATGAAAACAAGTCTTAACACCTTTTTATAACTTTCATACTATTTAGATCAGCACCCTGTATATCCTGGATATGAATTCTTATTTTGAATGTAACAAACTCAGCATTGAAATAGGAACACTTTGAATGCTGGCCTGTCAGGCTGTTGAGCTACCCAGACTGATGTCTTTCGACTTCACTCCATCTTCATCCATTCATTGGTTGTGTAACTTTATCTAATTACCAGTGTTTCTATGAGTGTGATCATTCCATTTGCAGTGGACAGATATGGTGCCCATTCATTAACTTATTCTTTCCACAAATTGTTGCAAATGGCAAATGCAAGATAAAGAGATCTAAATTGGAATGAACCACAATTCCTGCTCCTAAACAGCTGATAATCAGATGTTGCCTTAATTTAGGAAGAACTATTTTAGTGTGTGTGTGTGTGTGTGTGTGTGTGTGTGTGTGTGTGTGTGAGTGTGTGTGTGTAGCCAAATTACCTAAATAAATTCCAGAAACTTGTAAATACATTTGTATTCCTTTTTGTCATACTGGACTCACACTGTTGGAGTAGTCTTTCAAACACACAAAATAACATATGACATGAAAAAGGACATGATCCCCTAAGTACATAAATGTTTCTTTTCTATTAGTACTACTCATGACATCTAAATAGTAATAGATGCAGTCTCTAAGGTTAAAGGTGTACTTTCAAAATAAGTCTGTATTGCCAGAAATAACCTTCAAAATGAATTCAAACACAGTCACCCAACAGAACATGATGGGGGCTTCAAAGTTAAGTTCACTCATTCATAATATGTTCAATAACTATTGAATTTCTACTGTATGACAGATACTGTGCTAGCCAGTGCACTGGGATAAAATTCTGATTAGTGATAGACACAGTCTTGTTCTCATAGACTTCAAAGTCAAGTGGAAGTAGAGAGTTTCAATCTGGGAATCACCTTAAGAAGAATAAAAAAACTGCTGTGATAAGCAGTGTGGAAGGGACAAATGTGGTGCTGTGTAGGAAAACACTTGGACAGACTCAGGCAAAGGGTTGAAGACACTTCTCTGGACCAAGACTGAACCCAGATGCAAGGTATAAAAAGTAACTATTTGATGTTGCCCTACATGTGCCATTCATGGCAGAAGCAAAAGCAGCTATTTGAAAAAGCTCTGGGCAGAAGTGATTGAGATCTTGATCCTGAGAGAAAGGCAAAAGAATTAGGAGAAGCTTGGACCGGAGTGTCAAAGCATGGTTTAAGGGTACCGAAACCACACGACCAGACTTCATTTTACAAACCAAATGATAGAAAATGGCAAGAATATCCTCTTTGGAGAAAAGAGAAAGGGTTCTTTAGGAAGAGAAGAAAGTTACAATGTTTGTGGTGGTGACTGAAGGTAGGAGACCCAGGCTGGAGACAGGTGATGGTGGTTGGTTTCTGGTAATCCAGGGATGAGGCCTGGGTGTTAGGTAACCACAAGGAGGAAGAGAAGCTGTAAGAGACTCATGAGATGTTAAGCAATTCTGTGGGTTTCCTTGTGTGTGGCAACAATATGCACTCATATTGAAGATGAAATGAAACACTCTTTTTTTCCTTTGAAGAACTAAAGTGGGATGACTTATTGTCTGGGTTTTCTTCTCCTCAGGCTGGGATTTTTTGTCTTCTTATTTAGTGGTTCTCTCTATATAAATATTCTTAAGAAATTAAGAATATTCTTGTGGCTTAGAGATTTCTTTTTACTAGCAAATTAAGAGTCAACATTAAATATTTAGACACATTTTGGCAATGAACTCTTAGTAGTACTAATTTTCACAGAGATTTTTTTTTAAAAAATAGCCATTACTTATATAGACAATATTTCATTTGGAATGTATGGCAACTTAATGAAATATGAAGTTCTAAGACTTCCTTGTTAGTTAGGTTCCACCTGTCAGGTAGTAAGACCTAAAGATAAAAAGTTTTAGTGAAACTGTTACTTAGTGTTACCTGAAGTTAACCTTAATACATTATTTCTTAGCCCTGGAGCTACCGCTGTGATATCCCTGGCATTTGGACGATACATTCTGGAACCATTTTTTATTCAATGTGAAATTCCTGAACTTGCAATCAAGCTCGTAACAGCTGTGGGCATCAGTGAGTATTGTAGCTATAACAGAAAAGAAGAATGTAATGTAACAATGTGATTAGAGGCAAATTTTCTTTAGCATTTTTGGGGGGGGGACATAGTATTTCCCAAATTGTCTTCTCTGTGCTTATGGTTTCAAATCTGTGTAGGAAACTAGAGGCAAGAACAGAAGATTTGAAGTGGCCTCTTCTATTACAGTGTGTGCTAACTGTATACAGGGTTCACAAGTGTGGGGCCTGAGCTTTTAAAGTAGACAAAGACTCCTTCCTGGGTAAAATATTGAATGGATGGTGGATCAAAAGACAGTCTCACAGATGACGAATTCTGAGGAATTGCTTTTTAAACTAGAAATAACCCTATGCCAGTGATATGTGAAATTATTACTCACCAGTAGTCCTTGGGCTATGTTTATATGTTGGGTGTGCATATTGTGTTTGTATTGTTTATAGTGATATTGACTGTCACCCTCACTGTTATCATTTTTCTCTGCCTATTTTTGGTCATGATAAGAATTTTCTCTCAAGATTTGATAACCAGTAGCCTTTCTCAGCTGGAATATTTGTTTATGGGCTATAAATTAGGAAGTTGTTTATTTTTTTATTAATTGGCATAGACATTTGGAAATTGAAGAAACAGATAAAATGAAAAGAGGAACATATACAAGATTCCATAAGCAATTGTTGTTTGTTTTTTACTCTTTTCTCTTTGGGGGGCCCAACACCCAGTTTCTACATAAATCATACAAGCCTTACCTTGGCTTGTTTCTAGGCAACTTTTCTTAACTTAAACTATCCCAGTCTACCACCAGGCTTTTTCCTTTTCTTACTTCTGTGTATCTTTTTTTCTTTTACATTTGTTTTTTTTTTTTCATTTTTCATACCAACCACAGTTCCCCTCCCTCCCCTCCTCCTGCCCATGCCAACCTTCCCCTCAATCAACCCCCCACTCACTCCTTAGTAAGGGTGAGGCCTCCCATGGGAAGTCAACAAAGTATGGCATATCAAGTTTAGACAGGATCAAGCCCCTCCCTCCTGCATGGAGGCTGTGCAAGGTATCCCTCCCTAGGGAATGGGCTCCAAAAGTCAGTTCATACTTTAGGGATAAATCCTGGTCCTACCACCAGTGGCTCCACAGACAGCCCAAGTCACAGAACTGTCATCCATATTCAGAAGGCCTAGTTCAGTCCTATACAGATTCCCCAGGACCCTAAGAGAGACATGCAGGGATGCCCCTGGGAAGGGGAAATAGATAAGATCTTCTGAGTAAAATGGGAGGGGTGTGAAAACATGAGGGAATGAGATGGTTGAGTTTGAGGAGAGATAGAAAGAGCAAGGAAATAGAAATCCCCATAGAGGGAGCCATTATGGAGTTAGGGAGAGTTCTGTTGCTAGAGAAACTCCCAGGAATCCACAAGGAGGACCCCAGCTAAGACTCCTAGCAATAGTTGAGAGGGTGCCTGAACTGACCTTCTCTTGTGATCAAACTGATGACCACACTAACTGTCATCATAGCACCTTCGTCTAGAAACTGATGGAAGTAGATGTAGAGATCCACAGCTAAGCACTGGGCCAACCTCCTAGAGTCCAGCTGATGAGAGGGAAAAGGGATTATATGAGCAAAGGGTCAAGATCATGATGGGGAAACCCACAGAGACAGCTGACCTGAGCAAGTGGGAGCTCACTGACACTTCTGTTTATCTTACTTTCACTCTTACTCTGTGGCTGGCTAGAGGACTGGCTGGGGGCCTGGCTGGGGTCTGGCCCCTGCCATTCTCCTCCCTTGTTCTCTTGTTCCTTCCTCCATTTTTTTCTCCATCTCCTCCTATTTATTTTCTCTGCCTGCCAGCCCTGCTTATCCTTTCTCCTGCCTTGCTATTGGCCGTTCGGCTCTTTATTAGACCGTTAGGTGTTTTTGACAGGCAAAGAATCACAGCTTCACATAGTTAAACAAATGCAGCACAAAAGAATACAACACATCTTTGTATCATCAAAACAAATGTTCCACACATAAGCAAATGTAACACACCTTAAAATAATATTCTACAACAAGCCAAATCCGGTGGTCATTTTGTATAACATTCTAGAATATCATGGAAATGGATAATAATTGCTATTTAAATCATGTTTTGCTGAATCCTTACGATCATAGATAGTTGACTAAGTTAAACAACCCAGAGAATGGTACACAGGAATAACTGAATTGTATACTCCAGGAAGACTGCTTAGAGGGTTGCTCCACAGTGGCTTAATAGAATAACATAAAACTCAATGCACTTTTGACAGCAGATGCCCTAAGGACTTTTCTGTGACAGAGTGTGAGTGATTCTATGTAAAACCATCTCTGGTACGACATACATGGATTTCTTAACTAAACAGCTTAATCCTAAACACACAGTTGTTTTGTGACGTCTCTGGAAAGACAAAGAAAATGACTCAAAAGTAGACATTTTGGAGTTCTGGGAATTAAGATGTAGCTGCCTATGAAGTTCTTCATTTATAGACACTACAGACAGGAAACCTAGGAGCAATTGAACTTACATCACTGCACCTCAGTATTGTCATGAGATAATTATGCCAGTGTTGTGGGGGCTATGAGGACTCAATGTGTGTAGAGTATTTGTGATGATGCGTGCAACTTATTACGAATGCAGGGCAAGTGATGAATATTTATACTTCTGTGGAGAAATGCCACTGGAATTCCTCTGGGACCAGGGGGCCTGCACAAGGCTTCATCCCCAGACACCCAGCAGCTCTTAGGTTGCTTGTTCATGCTCAGAAGCTGTCTGTTACTGATTGACTTTATGAGAAAAAGTCTAAGGAAGTTTTCTTTTAAAACCTAGCAGAAATACTTGTAGTTTGTAACCTGTTAAACTTAAGTTTTAGGAAGCTTCAGTTCTCAGGAAGCAAGGAGATTAGTGGAGAGCAACCGTCTGCTAGCAAGATGTTCTGGCACCATGAGCTTTTGTGAGGTGAATCATCTTATACAATGGTTATAATTACTAGAGACCAACAAGCTGGAGTTGGGACAAAGTGTCCTGGTTTCTTGTTATTTGATCTTGGTTTAAACTTATTTATGCTTCTGTTTGTTGGTTGATAAAATGCCTTTGATATAACAATGTGTGTTGAATGGCTATAGAAATGTAAGATATTTAAGACTTTGAAGAGTTCCTCTAGCATGGAAAGTTCTTGATGCCTCTGATGTTACACTGAAGGGTTAGACTAGCAGACATTTTTACATCCGTCATATCCTTTTTCCCTGAATGAGACAAAATCACATGTTATTAACTAAAAAGCATAAGCCAAGATCTTAAAGCAAATCCTTATGTATAGATAGTTAAAAATTCACAGCTTGCTTTGACTATGAAATTAAATAAATGATGATGTTTGTATTTTTATTTTATGTCTGAATGACTTTTTTTTTTTTTTTTTTTTTTTTGGTTTTTCGAAACAGGGTTTCCCTGTGGCTTTGGAGGCTGTCCTGGAACTAGCTCTTGTAGACCAGGCTAGTCTCGAACTCACAGTGATCCGCCTGTTTCTGTCTCCTGAGTGCTGGCATTAAAGGCATGTGCCACCACTGCCCGGCTTGAATGACTCTTATTAATCCCAATTTTAAACTTTTTAAATGCAGACATTTATATTTTAGAGAATTCAAAATTTCAGATCTCCCCCCAAATTTAAAACAATTTCAAGAAAGGATCGGGCGGCTGTGTGTGGGCTCACAGATTTGTAGTTGAGTTTGGTGGAGGAATGGTTAGAGCCTGAAGGATTGATGGAACCTCGATATTTCATCTTATTTTTGATAGTAGCTACAGTATTAGTTTGTAAATTCTGACATAAACTACAGATGCTGATCAGGAACCAAGTTCCTAACCTCGGAGGTACTGAAAGAAAACTAGAATATGCTCATGAATCAGTGGGACGTAATTTAAGTCAAAGGCTTAATTGGAAAAGTCAAAGTGCCTTTAAAAGGAATTTAGCTTTAATGGAACAACAGGGGTGAAGACAAAGATAAAGAGTAATTTACCTGGGGGCAAATCTCTCAAATTATTTTTCAAAGTGAATATAGGTGATGTTCTGTCTGTTACAGGGGGAAGGTTGTGGAAATGTAGAAAGTGCAGTTTAATTGCATGAATTACCTCCCAAGTTCCTAGAGAGAAATGAGGAATCTAAATCTCTAGTTAAGTAGAGAAAAAGGTCAAACTTCAAAAGCATTTCAACTTTTGTGAAATATTAACCAACCATTTGAAAAATAATAGCAGAGCAGGGGAGGGATTTATTAAATCCTAATATACCCACAGTTTTCAAAGTACCCCACTTCTGGCAAATAATAAAGATGAGACACTTGTGTTTATCCAAAATCCTGTCCATTTTAGCAAAAATGTTAGGCACAGTGAAGTGTAATGGAAAATCTTTTAAGTTCACTTCAGCTTATGTCCCTAAGTTCAATTCTGACATGATCACTTATGAAAGATCACAAGTTCCACTTCTCTTACAGTTCAAAGGAACTAGGATGTGTGTTCAGTATACAAAATATCAAGCCGATGGCTCTGGTCCTTAAAGCTGCACCCTAAAGAAGCATGTTCTCAGGTGGAATATTATCATAACAGTGCTTTCTCCTTATGTTGTGGGTTGTACTCACATCCACCCTAACACATCTCTCTCAGTCTCAGAACCTTTGATGGTTTACTTTATATAGACGAGAGCCATGTTGTACACTTGAACCTTGTGGAAGTAACTGGGAGCGACAAAGAAAACAGTATTTCTACATGATTGTGAAGCATAGCTAGCGGCTGAGAAGATGATCCAGTAGGTAAAGAGTCTGCTGAGCGGGCATGAAGACCTGAGTTTCAGCCCCAGCCTGTAATTCTAGGACTGAAGAATTAGGAACTGGACGACCTCCAGGGATAAATCAGTGATCTTTGGGTTCAATGAGAAATCCCACTCAGAAATAAAGAGGACAGCAACTGAGAAAGATGGTCATCATCTGTCCCTGGCCTCTTAATGTGTATACACACATGCACACCTGCCCACACTCACGCAAACACAGGAAAACATGTACATACAGAGAAAGACAAAATCAAACCAGCCAGTGCTACAAATACAGTACTGTCATTTCTGTGTTTCTGGCACCTTCAACTTATATTGAAAATATATGAGTAGCCTGTGTTGGCATTTCAATCACAGTGTGTGTTTGTGGATCTCTTTAAATCTGAAGCCTAGGTATCCTTACTCCTTTTCTCCAGTAGCTAAACTACAGCACAATAAAGTTGACTCTTCCGTAGTTATGTGCAGCAAGATATACATATACCAAGGAACAGCAGCCATATCCTTCAGAAGGATGATACATAAAATGTGGAATTCAAGTGCCCTGAGATCCTAAGACAGACACGAACCCTCCCAGAGAACTAAGAAAAAGAGATGTCACAAGTTTGTCAAAAAACTGGTTGTATCAGTGAGTTCACACATTTCTTTTGAGCTATTTCCTCGTTGCTGCACCTGTGAGCTGGTGGTGAAGGCTTGAGCTCAGGAGTTTGCCTTCCTACCTTCTAATCTTATCTTACCACGCACTGCCTGTATATGAACACCAGCAAATTAAACAGAGCCTGGAGTTTTACCCGCTTATATGAAATACATGACTGATAATAGCAGCCATGTCATAGAAATGTGCAGATTAACAAGTGTTATCCATGGAAGTCTCTGCACTATGTCTGATATAAGATAATAGTTTACATTTTTGCGGTCCTGGCTCTGTTTATTCCCAACAGTGAGATCATAGATACAGAGTTGGCCATCTGCCTTCTAAAGGTACTTTCTGAGATCAGTGCATCTCGGAAATGGATGCTAAGAGATAAAGAAACTCAGCAGCTGCTGCAGGAAACAGTGGAGGCACCCACTTTATCTCATCATATAGCATTCATATATAGCATCTGTATGTTTTACGGGTTTAGCACAAAGTGCTCTAAAGGCAGAAGCCTGAAGGAATATGACTCTGAGAGACAATCCAATAATCTGTAACTTTTTTTCAAAATGAAAGACAGAGGTAAATGATGGAGTGTGCAGAAAGAAATACTTGCTAGTCCTTGAATCATAGATAGCATCAGTCCTCAAGATTTCCCTAAACATCCCTTTTAAATACAACTCCTTTCAAAAATGGGTTTCTTATCTGTAGGATTTATGGATATAGCTTTTCCTGCTACATATTGGTTTCTAGGAAACTGCAATAAATAAGTAAATAAAAGTCCATGTGTTGCTGAATTTTCATTTTGCTAAAAAGTTGAAGCCCCCCCCCCCCCAGTTTCCTCATGTGTGAAATTAACTGTTACTCAAAGGGGTTAAACCTCAGACCAGAGTGCTGGCTCAGACTCTTTTGTATGCGTAGATGGTACACATTTAAGAAGCAGCTAGGGTTTATGTCAGAAACTCAGAACACGCCTGTGTTTACTGAATCCCAAATCGCTATTCAATACTGTTGGGTAAGTAGCACACTTTGCAGCCTTAAATCCTTCTGTGTAGACACAGGATGAAGCAGCAGCTTTAGCAGCCTGAGAACATCTTCTGGCTGCCCCATAGGCAGCCTCGTTAGTCACTAGACTGTATTCCAGGGTCACTGAGGCACACCTGGAATGTGGTGTAGCTTCTACCAATGAGGGGATATTAGATGCTCAGATAAAGCTGACTTTGGAGAAGAGTTTGAGAGGGAATGCAGTCTCACTAAGCATTCTTCCTCAGCTAAGAGGAAGAAAGCAAGGTGAAAGGATCAATTCCTGATGTTTGTTTGATTGATTTGTGTCTTCCATTTGTCTCAGAAAAGTTTACAAAAAGGAATAATATTCCGATCCTCATTGTTTTCCATGTTCCAGGGGGCATCGAGCATTTAGAAGGCAGCGGACTCTCTCTTCTCAAATATGCAGTGGTCAGGTGTTCTTCAAAGGAGACTATTTCTTCTTTCCCAGTGTGTCTGTCTCTTTATTTCCCTCTTTCTCCCAGGGCCTCTCTTCTACTTTGTACCACCTGAGATAGGGCAAACACAGTGCTCCCTTGCTGCTGATGACACAACGGAGGCCAAGTTGTTTTTTTTTTTTCTCCACTTTCCTGTCAAAGTTGGGCCTCTTTAGTTAAAAAAATTATCATCATCATGTGATGATCCATTAATTATATAGGAATTTGCATAGAGAAATGCATATTCATTTGATAAAATGGAGAGAAGCAGGGTTGTGTCTGATTATTTCTGATATGTAACTTCTCTATGTATTGGAGACAGAAAATTACTTTATTTTTCATAATTCCTGATGAAACAATGTCTTTGAGCACTGACAGAAGACCTGTTTATTTCCTCATGTAGTCAGCTTCAAAGATAGCTGAATTATGATGTGTCCCCCCCCCTCGGGCCTTTCTGACCATTTGTATCATTATTTCTGTGACATACTTCGTTACTGCTCCATTACGCTTTTAGTGGACTCTTCTGATCCCTCATCTTTGTCTTTTTCTCAGCAAGACTTTACCTGCTGCTTTATTTACTTATTAAAATGTCTACGTTTACTGAGATATATTTTGCCAATAAAATTGCATTATTTTAGTATGTGTAATGTGGTGACAATCTGCCTATGCCATGTGAACTGTTTCCTAGTGAAAGTTTGCTCCTGTTGCTGTCACCTCACCCCAATACCTCTTTAGTTTGGGTTGTAAGCACATTTATGTGCATGGTTCATTCACTGACTGCTGTCATTAAAATTCTAATCTTCCACAAAATGTGGTGAAATGTTGCTGTAACCTAAATTTCAAATTTGAAAAATTTTGATGTTCTGTCTTTTTAGATACTGGATATTATTTTATAAATATTTCTTCAGGCATCCTGTTTTCCTCTATCTCTGAGTTTATCATCTCCTCATGCACACATTAATGACTGTTTAACCTACTGTGTGGGTCAGTAGCATGCCATAAACACCTTTTCATGTAATACATTATTGATTATATATTGATTTTAGATGGCTGTCCAAAACCATTAAAAGACTGTACATTAGTTAGGCTCTGTTTGGATATAGATTGTTTTAATTTTTCCCATTAGTTATTGTATATTGATTATACTTCAGCAATTCCTAATTAGGGAACTGAAGTAATGATTATATTATACAAGGGAAACATGGTGACAACTCCCGACTGCACAATTCCAATTTGAATGGTAAGAATTTTGCTAGTGGTTTTTTTTTTTAATTTTCTGAGATACATTTTTAAAATCTTTGCTTAGGGAGAACACATCTTTACAAAAAGAAAGATTATTGATGAAAACCATAGGTGTGTAATAGCTGCTACCTGCTTTTAGCTACACTGTGCCTATGTTTTTGTCAAGAATATAAAGTTGAAATTCACTGTGTAGAATAACCATATAAGAAAATGAAAGCCTACATTATCACCATTAAAACTGTTCCTTAGCATTTTTAAGAACCTACTTCACCCATTCATTTACTCACACAACAGAAATATGTTAGTTATCTCCCTAGCCAGGAATAGAGATGATAACTGCAATGCCCAAATGAACAGCCATTGTTCTGTCCTTGATGTGGCTGCTTGGGAAACTGTCAACAGTATCAGTAAGAAGAGGGAAGTCTCCTGGCTTCAGACCCACTATGCATACTGAGTTGAAAAGTCCAAGATTTTTATTTGATCAAATAGCCAAACACACATTGGAAGCTGACACTTGCATGGTAGTTAAAACTCACCCTTCATCATCTATTTGGAAAGCAGGGAGGAAGTCCAAGAAGAGCACTGAGTAGGGCTGGTCCTGATGGAGAAGAACAAGACCTCAGAATCAGCACTTCTTACCCTTTCCTGAGTCAAATGCAGCACCATCATGATCCACTAGATGACTTCAGGATTAATCCAACACTATCATGACCCATTAGATGACTTCAAGATGAAGATATTTTACTTTATTGTTATTGCACAGCAATGTATGTTCATTTCTTACCAATGTGCAAAGAACAAAACAGGCTCTCTGACTGTGCAGGAGCTTTATGTAAGCTTTTCAGGCTTGAATGTATATCAAAGAGCAGTCTTAATGGGGGAGAGACTAGATCTGGGGAAGAGCCTGGGATTCTGCACTGCTTTGGTCCTGGTAGTTCATGCCAGCACTGCAGGATTATAGATCACATTTCGACTGACAAGGACCTAAGACATCATTGTGCTCATGGGGGTTTGCCTTTTGTAACTTTGTCTGTTTGTTTACAGCTGTGGTGATGGTCCTGAATAGCATGAGTGTCAGCTGGAGTGCCCGGATCCAGATTTTCCTAACCTTCTGCAAGCTCACAGCAATCCTGATAATTATAGTCCCTGGAGTTATACAGCTAATTAAAGGTATGGACTGAAAAGTAAATGCGCTTTAAACTGCGTATCTGCTTCTGGTCTCTTCTAACACTGACTTTCGCTTGTCTAGCAGAATCCTTAATTAGTCTTTGCTTGTGGAACTTAAACTCTGTACTGTCATCTAATTGATTTGAAAGGCTACACTGAGGGTAAGTTAGTATTTATAGTTGAATGGCAGCAAGAGAATTAAGAGGAGACCAAGCAACAAAAATAAGGTATCTAAGAATTCTTTTGGTATAAATTAAAATTACTAGGAGTCAAAACCCAAAGTGAAAAAGAAAAAAACACCTCCCCACTACACACACACACACACACACACACACACACACACACACACACACACACACATGAATTTGCTATATAGCTTTAAGTACAGATCAATATATCCTTTGTTTGCACTGCAGAACTTTTCAATAATAGCAACAAATATGATAAAATAGTTCTTGAAAATAATGGAAAATGACTAACAAGTCTTTATTTTCTCATTTGCATTTCCTTATTCTGAGACAATTACCCCACAGAAGAGCAGTGGGGTTTAAGAATAACATTCCAAAAAACAGGATCCTTATGTGACAATAAAAGAGTTGAAAAAACTTAGCTCTAATTGTTACACTATTTTTCTCTGTAAAATTTGTATTTCTGAATGGGGAAGCTTCTGGATTTATCAGTCATGGAGCTTCCTATTTAATAAGATAAGAATGTGAGGGATGCTACCACAGAGTTAGGGTTGGCCTGGTAATGTGTGTTGGCTTAGATTTGGTGGAAATGGCTGGAAGAGACAGAGAGTCCAAGGGTTTACTGAATTTGCAACAGGAAATAACGAGAAATGATTAGAGCAAATCAATTAAAAACTGATATATCATGTGGGCATGGTAAATATATATTGTTTACATTGACATCGTCAGTTCCAAGAAAAGGAATTTATAGAGAAATTTAATGACTCCACAGGAGGAGAATTCCAATACACAAGGAAGTGACGAAGTTCAGGAAAACCCTTGCCATTGGTAGAGGCACCAAACACTGAGAACTTGGTTACTCTATCTGGGAGAGGGAACTGTTCTTGTCCATTTAATCAGCCTAGTGGGCAATCTTAGAGTCCTGCCAGTAAAATGCTTTCACCAAATCCCAAAACTTCAGTCTCTGAATAAACACAATGTGCCATTTGAACAGTAGAGCTGGTGTATGAGAAGATGTGGGCTTGCTGTCCCAATTCACCATGGTATCCACAGAGCTGGCCTGCTCACATTCCACTCTGAAAGGAGGCAAAATTGTTCACACTCTCAGAGCTTTCATCTCCTGAGCTGACTTTCTAGTCTTCTGTAGAGAGCCTTTGAGATTCTGGAAAGTAACGGAAGGGTGAATCCCTAGCCCTTCTAGACTTGGCTGTTTTCTGGCTTTTCCTGTTGGTATAATGCCGGCTATGATATGTAGTTATAGTCTGTAGCTGGTTCTGACCCCTCATCTATGTATGTTTAGCATGTAATGGAGCATGGTTAGCAGTTGCTATTGCATCACAAATTACTTGAGAACAGAGACCATGGTGAAACTCCTGAATCTTTCTTGTCAGTTACAATACAGTGCTATTTTAATTATTGCTTATGGTATCCAGAACATAAACCCACCCCAATTCTTGCTTCTCACACAACAGAGAAATTCCCTGAGGATATTACTGCATTTGGAGCATTTTTTAGTACTTTGGAGACCAGTCATATTTTCTTTATTACTATGAAATTTTATAAAATTGAGATTTTAAATTTGTAATACAACCATTTAATTTTTCCACATTTCTCTGAGACCCCAGGAAGAAAAAGACTTCACCAATAAGTGTGATGTGTTTAATTCTACTCTAATCAGATCCTAATTGTAGCTGGATATTGTGCATTTACTTATGAGGCTTGGAACTTCCCTTTGAATGTTACTTTCATCTTCCTAAGGCCTCTGTTATGCATCCAAAATGTTCCTGAAGTTCAGAAACAATGTGCCTCTTTGCAACACTCTCAAAGTGGCTCATTTGAAGAACTGTAGCCCAGTCTTTACAGTTTAGATATTTTCTCTTATTAATTACTAATTGCTACACTCTAAAGGATATTTTCTTTTTAGGCTAAGGAGACCACAGATCATAGAAGAACACTCGATAGGTGTTTTTTTTCTTTTAAACAATATTTTATTTTTAGATGTGTGTTTGTGTGTGTACATGTTTGTGTGTGTGTGTGTGTGTGTGTGTGTGTGTGTGTGTGTGTGTGTGTGTGTATGTGTGTGCGCGCACACACATTTGTATGCCTGCAAATGATGATGTGCACATAAGCACAGGTGCTTACAAAGGCAAGAAGAGGGCATCAGATACCCTGAAGCTGGAGCAACACATGGTTTGTATGGATGCTGGGAGCTGAACTCAGATCCTCTGTTTTTAGGTGCAGAGCATCCTCTCAAGTCCCAACAGATCTCAGTGTGCATAATTTCCTTCTATTAAGGCATAGAAATGTTTCAGGAAAATGGGCATTTTTGATTCACCTTGTCAAGTTTTCATAAAACTATATTTAGAAGTTGATTGCTTTGAGAAAAAAATATTGTTCTTTATGTAACACAACCATGTCCATCTTGGCTCCCATCCTCATATTCTATCACTATGAATACTTGGTCTCATGATGTGGGCAATAGCTGATATTTGACTTAAAAGAGAGTGTTGTATATACATCCTCTTCCTTTTCTCTTCTTGGCCCCCTTTTATTGAACTAAAGGTCAGTTTTAAAACATGTTCCTTTCCTATTTGAGTAATCTCATTTGCTGTTTTCCTTGGGGGTGGTGGATGACACAGATAATTTTTTGGTTAGTTTTGAATCTGTGCTTACTAACACAAATCTGGTTTTGTAATCTACCCAAAAGATTCAAAGGAAAAGATACCCGCTCTCCACAACATAGAGGGGGAGGGGGTGTGATGGACAAAAGTGTTCAGTCTGCATGTTGATGCCAACGTTGGTAAAACTTGGTTTGAGGTTTGGTACAATTTCTTATTCATATTTTTAGAAGAAAATGGTGGGATGGGCCAATACAGTGTCAATAAGTTACCTCTACAAAGAGTGGGCATGGGAACCTTGATATGAACCTTTATATGAACAAGCCTTTTGGGTTTTGACAGTGAGTTTTGTCTGCAGCCTTCCCTGCTTTAGGAGGCAGGTGTCCAATGTACTCCAGGGATAAACAGCAGGGTGTTAAGTGATGTGATGTGGGAGGCAGGACAAGCATTTCTTGATGCCTCCTCAGTCAAGGCAGACTCTGAGATTTCTTTTCATCCCTACTATGCCATTCATTATCTTCTAAGAATTTTGACAAACTTAAAACTTCAATTAATAGGAGAAGCTTTAGTCTACTATCCTGGTTAAAATAGAGGACACTCAAACAATGGAAATGATATCACCTATTTTAAGTGCCACTTTCATCCTGCTCGTCATCTACAAAAGAACTTTAAAATGGTCTAGGTGACAACAAGTGTGCATTTGAGACTCCTGCCCTAGCGTGGTTGCAGTATCAATAGAGTTGGCTGTGAACAGAGAGTCAGAACAGGGCAGCTCACCTCCCAACCATGTCAGGGTTGGAACAAATAATAGAAAATTCTTTGCAAAGCTCTAAAAATCCTTGCATCCTAATTGCAGGTCATACACAGCACTTTGAAGATGCATTTTCAGGAAGAGATGCAAATCTAATGGGGTTGCCCTTGGCTTTTTATTATGGGATGTATGCATATGCTGGTTGGTAAGTGGATATCTCCAGATACTTCATTAAATTGCTTCATTTGCCTTTTCTCTTGTTAATCTGTCTTTTATCATAGGAGTGTCAGCTTTGACCCCAGTAACGGATGAGGAAGCACATCACACATTTCTTCCCCAACTAGATTTTCATTATGTCAGGTACACAGTGATTATTTAGTCAAAGTTTCAAATAACATGGAATTCTCAGAAATGAAGACCTATAAAGCCAGGAAAAGTAATTTTCATGGCCAAAAGATATAGTGCAATGGTAATAGACTGGAGGGAAACTAAGTGACGTGTTGGTTCAGATTCTTCTTGACTTTTTTGTGTAACATTTCTTCCCCCTGGGAGAGAATAGAACCTCTCTCAACCAAGGCTCTTACGATGTATTATGAGACAAAGTGGAGCATAGAACAGTGCAGCTGCTTTCCACAGAAAGGCAGGAGGAAGTGTGAGACATATTTCTAGGTTTTACAGTTGCCTTTGTGGGAGATAGGTTCTAGTTTATGGGAACACTTAGGTAAGACTGATTATCTTCTGCAGCTTACCCTGGGAGAAAGAGAAGCATGAAGGGAAGGTGGGAGGATACTTGAAACTGATCCTTCTTCAGAGGTCCTTCCAGTTTCCTGCAGTGTGGCAAAGCTTCAAACTTATACAGTTAGGAGTCCCTGATGAGTCAGGGTTGTTATTAGATTCAGCTCAGTGGCATAAAAATAAACAAACAAACAGATGCTGGTTTTCAACAGTCAGTATACATTACTTCTAATTATTCATCAGTTAGGATGAAATAGTGCCATGGGATACTTGGATTAGTACCCTCCCTGTCAAAAGGCCTTTGTGCTAGAGTACCATGGATATTTATAAATAGTGGTTAATGACTTTTTGTCTACCCTGTTATGAGGAAGAAACAATTCAGATGTAGAAATGAGATGGTCTCAGGAGATCAAAATGGTTCGTATGATAAAGACAGGATAGGAGAAATCAAAGTAATAAAAATCAAATAGTATACAGC
This sequence comes from Cricetulus griseus, assembly GCF_003668045.3. Taxonomy (NCBI): domain Eukaryota; kingdom Metazoa; phylum Chordata; class Mammalia; order Rodentia; family Cricetidae; genus Cricetulus; species Cricetulus griseus. Next base: position 101,015,652 of record NW_023276806.1, read on the forward strand.
ATATTCACGGGCCTTTACATATTTCATCTAAATGCTTCCAGTAGCTGAAAGCACAAACAGGCAGCAAATGTGATTGGCACCACGATGCCATGGATGCGTTTATTTCCTTCATGCTTGTCTGCCTGTGATTCCTCCCTGCCCTGGCGCAGCACTGTTTTGTTGAGGAGCATGAGTCACAGTAATCAAATATTAGAGAGGAACTTCCTGTAACTAAATTGTATTGACCTTCTAAGTTGAAATGACTATTTCAAGAGAGCCCACTAGGTGAAACGATATTGTTGAAACACTAAAATCATTGCAGGACGATTAATTTTCATTGTTTTGGAGTAAATAATGGTAATAGTTCTTTTTCCATATTTATAAAACCAATAGTTAAAGCTGTGACAATACTCCTAAAAATACTATCTAGAAACTTCAGTATCTCAACAATTATGTGAATGTGAATATGTATATAACATGAATACAATTTTTCTCTTCTTTATTCCTTCTTTTTTGTTTATGTTTTTGGATCTTATCTTTTAGGGAATATACAAATGCATTCCAAAATCAATAGAATATGTACCCTATTAATCTCACAAATTGTGAAAATACGGCATTAGAAGAGAATCAGCAGAGTGTAGCTACATGGGTTTAGCATAGCTTTGAAGCAAAATGTGTTTGAAGGCTGTTGGGTTATAGCATAAGAAGATCAGTGTAAAATATTTGTATACCCGAAGAAGATTTTCTTGCAGCCATTGTGTGCACGCTTTAGTTTTGAATCTCAATGGTTTTGAAGTCTTTTCACTTTTGTTCAAAGCACAATGTGGTGCTAAGCAGAGAAAAGAACTGAGTGTGATCACAGTGTTAGGAGCAGAATCAACTCCTCTATGTCTTTTGAGCCTGAATCAGGGCGCCATGCCCTGGGGCAGCAGCCAAGCCACAGTGAGGGTCCCTGGGAGCCCCAGAGCAAAGCAGGGGAGGGAACAAGAGCTTTCAGCTCCAGCTGGGTGCTGGGAGCCTGTTGTACTCTGTCAAGAATGTGGAATGTGGTGATCTTCACAAGGCAGATTTGATTAATTCTGTTGAATGGAGTTTCTTTTGCCTGGGAGCACCATGCATCTGTTCCCACGGAATATTAAAGCATTTCTACCCTCTCTCCACCACCACCCGGCACTGAATATTCAGGTCACCTGCTTCATGTACAGCCAATTTTCTCCACTTCTGAGGGTTTTGAGGAGTGCTGGAATTTTTTGTGGAAAAAGACTCTCTTCATCTTGACTTATCTTATTAATATTGTATTTTACTGATGCTGAGTCCGAAGTGCCACTGTTTTCACCTCTAATGGAGGTTTACCGAAAACTTGATATATACTCCCCGCCCTCTGCCCCCCCCCCCCAGTAATCCTTGTGTCTTAACCCTAGCTTGAAGAGCCAGGAACCATAATTTCATTTTTGTGTGTGTGTGTGTGTGTGTGTGTGTGTGTATGTGTGTTTGAGGGTTCAGTCACACTATTGGAAAGTAAGTCTAGGATTGTAAATGAGATGTTATCTGATCCAAGTGGCTTAGCTGGGGAATGATAGGGAACTATTTTGCTTCATGGGTTATTATGCTGGCTTAATGCTGCTTTGGAAAGAGGAGGAATGATCTGGTTATGAATCTATGGCCCTCGGTCTTAGAAAAAAAAGCACAAGTACAAGAAAGAATCTTTGGGCTCAGTACTCCATAGATGTAGATATTTCCATGTAAATGTATCAAGGTGGAGTCTGAAATGGGTCTCAAAGATGGGAGCATTGTAAGAAAAACCTTTGCTATCTGAATCCTCCATCTTTTACCTTGTGAGTGCAAAACTGGCTTGCACACTTGTAAATTGGGACTGTAAATGGCTACCATTCCCTGCATTGCTGTAGAATAATGTTTATTTAAGTGGGGAAAGAAAAGGAAGAAATAAACCCAATGTGGAGACATTGTAATGAGACAGAAACAAAGCAGTTATGGTCAGGAATTGCAAGCCAGGCTGCTACCTGTTTGGATGGGAAGCATGCTAGCCCTCTGTTGTCCTGGATACCTTACTCTAAGAGCAGTCACCTCCAGCTGTTAGGCTGAATAGGAAGAAGATACCAGCAACCCTTGGGGATCCTGAATGGAGTAAAGTTTTGGCTCCGAGGAGCACAGAACCTATCCAGAATGATGAAAACTCCTTCACTGAAACATGATTAGGGGGAAAGAAATCATTAACTCAGTCAGGTCACGGAGTCAGGTCAGAACAACTTTCATATTATTGCCAATGTCCGTATTCAGAGAAATACATCTGCCAGTCCTCTGGTGGCCTTGGGGAAGTCAACCAATTTCAATCCTGTATCTAGGTCCAGAGCTAAGCACAGTGTGGTGAGACTTTTTTTTTTTTTTTCTCTTTTTTCACTGTGTGATAGAAAATTGGTTTTCAGTGTCTTTTGTCGCCCTCTTTAATCGGATCCTCAATGGATTTAGTCTCCCTGAAGCACCAGCAAAGATTATTGTATGCCTTTGTGTCAAATCTCACCTAAAGAATCTGCTTCCTTTAAAAGTCATGTACAAGGTTGGGTGCTACAATGCAGGGCCAACCATAGCATTTTCTGCACAGTCATAGAAAATCTGGGACAATACACCTTGTGAGTGTTCTCCAGGGGCCTTCAGAAGTAAACCAGGGGAAAGGGACCGCTGTGGCCTTCATTCCATACTGAGACCAGACAACTGTCCCAGTTTATTTCCCACAGTGCATGGACTTTGGCTTTGAAATGATCTGCTGTCCTCTCCCCCCCAAAATTGTCCCCAAGCACTTTCTTTTTCTCTATTCTCTAAGAAAAAAATATTTGAAGTTGCATTCTTTTTCAGAAATAGTCCTCTCCTTGCCTTAAGGTTGTTGAGAAAGACCAGTTCATCAACTATTAAAAAGCAACTGGCTATCTCTGACATGCAAAACCAAGCACTATTCCTTAATTCACGTGATTTATTCAGTTTTGGTTGTTATTAATGTATTTGCTTACTTATTTTTATTTGTTCCCCATACTTCCTGTTGCCTCAGGCTTATAACGAACATGTCAAATCTGTCTCAAATAGCACATTCCACAGCACTGTCTCTGGTACATTTAATGCAAGAATAGTAGCTCATTTATAGTCCACACTTTCAATTCTTCCAGCTTGCATTATATGGTGAAAGATGGGGTGTGCACATAGCAAGGGTCACAATGACTGTTGCTTTTCCTATAATAACAACATTATATGCAGTCTGCTATATGTGCACCTTTCTAGGGCAACAACAACTGCTGTTTTTAGAAATTTAACTTTTTGGTTGTTAAAATGTATCACCAGTTTTATATGTATGTGTGTACACTTTTTATATCACCCTTATTGCTACCATATTTTCAGTCAATGAATTTCTAATATTGATTTATAACTTAGTTATTAAAGCTGTAGCCATCTTCTTCTTGAACATCAACTGACTAGTGAATTCAGTTAGGACCAGCTTCCTCTCCTTTCTTCTAGGGTGTGAGATGATTGAAGCATGTGGCAGGCGATGGGCTAATATTCTGGATATTTGTATTTAGAGAGAAGACAATTTGACTTTCAGACCTATGATTCCATGTGCCATTTTAGGTTATTTTAGCGTCTAAGGAACAATAAGATAACTGTAGAAGGGTTAGGGTTAAGGTTAGGGTTTAGGGTTAGGGTTTAGGGTTTAGGGTTTAGGGTTAGGGTTAGGGTTAGGGTTAGGGTTAGGGTTAGGGTTAGGGTTAGGGTTAGGGTTTCACTCTGGGAGAGTTCCCTGAGTTTATGGAATGAAGATATAGGTAGTTCTTGTTACTATGTTCAGTTGTTCTCATGAGAAATCTTAATTTTCTTCAACCTTTCTTTGAGGATACTTAGGAAGAACTTCATGGGGCTTAAAGGGCCTCCAGCAGCCCCTTTTAGTTGGAAAATGAAGTCCAGGATGAAAGGCATTAGCCATGTCTGTATGGGCTTGGTAGTAGCTCACTGTGAAGAAAGCAATAAGAATTTCTCAGGCCCTGACATTAGGGTAAGAATATGAGATCCCGTTGGCATTGAAAGTGAAATACTTTCTGCCTAAAATGCTTCTTTTCACGTATGATTTCCAGAAAAGTATTATGGACTTGAGAAGTGTTCAAAATTCCCTGCTTTTTTGTTCTTGATGGACAGTGTAGTAAGTAACAATGTGCTTACAGTTAACTACCTGAACATACCCGAGACCTCCTTCCCTGTAGGCTTGTGAATCAGGTTATAAAGGGTAAACACTGGCAGTGAATTTGAAGAAGAAGTGTGAATGGAAGGTTTAATACTTTTATTTTAGTTTGAAATTATAAATTGGCAAATCGTATACATTTCTGAGGTAAAAATATGAGGTTATGATTTATGAATGCAACATGAAATAATTAAACCAAAGTAATTAACATTCCATAACAAAGTATAGTTTTTATTTTTGTGGCAAAACATTTGAAACTTTATCTTCTTGAAAATTTGAGATATATAATAAATTATCATTCCTACAAGTTTTGGTCCCTGTTTATGCAGTGTGTTCTGTGTAGGAAATCGATAGCAGTTCCCTACAAGGTTGATCTCATATAATTTGGATTTTCCTGTTTCTAACTCTAAATTTAGAGTTACAGGAAACTCAGGCCACCTTCAACTTAATTTCTCCTTCCATACTTTCTTTCCCACTGGCAGAATACTATAGCATTCCTTCTTTCCCTGTATATAACCATTGTTTCACACCTCTGTGCTCTGGACCAACCTCAGCCTGGAATGGCAGCTCAATATGGGAAATGCTGTGCGTTCTTGAAGGTCCAGGTTGGGGGGAACTTCCTCTGGAAATGCTTCCCCCACCTTAGTTTGGGGCTGCCTCTACTCTTCTAGCTTCTGTGCCCTTTGCTGGCATTGCATCCTGTTGTTCTGAGCTGTCCTGTAAACTGTGAGCTTGGCATACAGATTATGCGGTTTCCACTCTCCTCGCCATTGTGTCTGACACATTTTAATGCCCCCACTACGATTTAGTAGAAAATGTGCTATTGAAGTTCTTACTGGTTTCCTATTTACATCTCCCTGCATGCACTTTTATGTAATTTTCACGATTCTTAGTTTGATTTTAAAATGTTTAACATGTGGTGGTAAAACATACTAATAGTTATTTTTTTTAATTTAAATTACAGGTTTTACCTCAACTTTATTACTGAAGAAGTAGAAAATCCTGAAAAGTAAGTAACCTCATTTCCTGTGAGATTTTCGTTAAAATAAAATTTGAACTTTCTAATTGAATAATAGGCTTGAAGAGGAAACCCAGTGTGTGCCAGTTAATTTCACTGTTGTTGCTATCATTGTTCTGTTAGATAAACCCACCTAAATTTTCACTATAAATGACCCCCCACAAATATATATTATATACTAATATATTAGATATATTATATATAATCATGTGCTATATTTAATCCTAAATTGCCTTACAGTCTCAACATAGGAAAGAATAATGATATGTTTTATATAACCTATTTTACATATATACATATAACCTAACACAGACTCTTTATAAGTGTAGTTTGAACTAAAAAAGTTAATTATTTCCACATGTACCTTAAAAAAACTATGCAATTAGAGAGAATAGTATAATGAATGGAAACTTGGTGAAGTAAATGAAAGATGTTATAGAAACTTGTAAATTTGGGAGCTCAGTTAATTTTTTTAACATTTTCTTCATTAAAATATTGATAGGAGATTTGATGTTAGTTAAACAATGGGTCAAAATAGGCTGCAAAATTAATTATTTTCATGATTTTTGAATAAAATTTTGACTTTACATAGAAAAAATAAATATCAATTAAAGAAGGAAAATTTAAGAAATATAAAATATAATGATATTTAACTCATTTTGCCTTTATTCAGCATAGGCTATCTTCTAACTATTGTGTAAGCACCTCTTTCAGGATGAATGAGTCTTATCTGCAACCATTTTATTGTGTTTTCCCTGAATGGAAGTATGGAAACAAAAGCTTAATAGTGTGACTGACACCACAGCAGAGTGTTATCTACCAAAGAGAAAATGGGATGTTCTTAACTTTATCCTAGGACATGTTGCTCATCAAGAGTGCCCCAAGGGAGAGAGAGAGAGAGAGAGAGAGAGAGAGAGAGAGAGAGAGAGAGAGAGAGAGAGAGAGAGAGAGAACTTTACCTGTGGGAAAAAGCAGAAGTATTGAAGTGAGAAAGTACATCATTGTGAAACAGGTTGGAATCAGAGAGTGTGCCTAAGGGCTGACTGTTGAAAGTAAGATGAACTATCAAATTATGGCCCCGGGTGTCTTTGGAGATGGTTAGCTGATTGCATTTGGCCAAATATCAGAGATATCAGAGTTTAGAACATAAGAGTCAACAATGGGAGTTAACGTGGTGCCTCATAGTATCTGATTAAACTGTTCTGTAAATCAATGTGTAATTTCAACATGAAGAAGACCAATTTATTAAGAAATATGGTCAATTTATAAGAATGTTTTCATATTTGTCACTGAAATTAAAGAGAAAGGGAATGTTTACAAGGAAGCAATTCTTACATTTCTTGGAAATGATAAGCAAACTACCTAGTGGCTGTAACCACACTGATAATAGAAATAAATAGGTGGAACTGTGATTTTAGTTTTGTAGACTCCTTAGTGTGGTGCGGTGACCCAGAGAAAGGGCATTTTATACTATATGTTATGTTAAACATTGATTGAATTCTGATTTTGGGAAATGAGTGACTAAGGCTAAGTATCGCATTTAAAGCTGAAATATTTTAAAGACACTGATTGCTAAATGCAATGTAAAAGAATATTTATTATGAAAAATAGTAAGTAATGGTTTATGGACATGTTCTAGATCACAATATCAGTGCTGTAGAAGCACTGTTCTAGGTGGAGTTGTTTAACAGTTTAGACAGATGTGTTTGCTAGATACATGCTGCTATTGTGTGCATATGTATGTGTGTCTGTCTTTAAGTGTTTCATACCGCTGTTACATGTTTCTGACACATGGCCCTGGAATGGCTCTTGGTTGAAGAAGTCTGTTCCTTAATGGTATTTCATCTCTTAGTTTCAGACACAGACTAAGCCCATGCTTCAGTGTTTATAAACACTAAGGAACAGTGACTGTGATATGTTGATTCAGTGAATTTTTTCACTGAAAAGAATTTTCTTTTTTTCAGACAGGGTTTCTCTGTGTAGCTTTGGAGCCTGTCCTGGAACTCTGTAGAGCAGGCTGGCCTCCAATTCACAGATATCCTCCTGCCTTTACCTCTGCCTCTGCAGTGCTGTGATGAAAGGCGTGTGCCACCACCACCCAGAAAGAGATTTTTTTTCTTAACTAAAAAGAAAAAGAAATGAAAATGGAGTTGCAGAGGACTGGAGTTCAATTCCCAGCACCCACATCACTTGCTTACAACTGTCTCTGACTCCAAATCCAAGGGATCCTGTGCTTTTGGCTTTCATAGGCACCTGTACCCATGTACACATACCACCACACAGAGATGCAAACACACACATAGTCTTCAAAGATAAATCTGAAAAGTGAAAATAATAATAGTATATGCCTTATTGGTGTGCTAAGGAGTTAGCACATATATTTAGATTAGTGATGATTATTTTTTAATCTCCACATAATTGATTGTTGCTACCATTATTGTTGTATCCTTACTTTAGAGCAAGGTAAACCGTTACTCATTTAAGAGTGTTTTTCTAGGTTTCAGCATCCCAAGCAAGTTTGTTTTCTCAGTCATTTTTGAAATGAGTATGAAAAATCACCACATCATATTGAATCCAGCTCCTGCAATTTTCAGGGCTGGAGTTGAATATTTGTTTCATGATTAGTCTTATTTGTGTGCAGAGAATTCATTGAGGTTTTATATTGATAGGTAGTAAGGCTACTTATAATGGAAAAAAACAAAATACAACTTTTATAATAAATAAAAACTCACTTGGTTCTGTAGAGATGGCTCAACAGTTAAGGTTACTTGTTGCTCTTCCAGAGGATGTGAGTGAGTTTCCCAACACCCACACCAGACAGCTCACAACCACCTGTAACTCCAAGCACCCTTAGTTTCTTTCAGCACCTACACACCAGTGGTATGCACGAACACACATAGACACATACACATAGAAAAAATAAATCTTTAAAAGCAATTATGAAACAGTCTTAGAATATTATTACATTATTGCATATGTATTACAATAAAAATTAGAGTTTTGAGGGACATGAATGTCTATAGTTTCAATCATGAAGCTCACAGGATCCTAAGTAATACTAGAATTTTAAAATATTGGATCGAATACTTTCAATTTCTGGAAGTGTTGATTTTGATACATTCTTCACTAAACTTATATAGAACACCTAATTCAATATCTAATTTTTGAGATTTTTATTTTATTGTTTAAAACTTTGTGTGTGTGTGTGTCCGTGTGTGTGTGTGTGTGTGTGTGTGTGTGTGTGTGTGTGTGTGTATGTGTGTACATGAGTGCAGGTGTCTGCAGAGGCCAATGTGTTAGATCCCCTTGAGTTATAGGTAGTTGAGAGCCTCCTGACTTGGGTGCTAGTATTGGAAATTGGATCCTTTGGAAAAACATGCTTTCTTTAAATTAAATTTTTTGTTATTTAGAAGCATTTTAAAATTTAAACATATTTTGATCATATTTTTCCTCTCCTCAAAGTCCCTTCATATCCTTTCTTCCTCCCTACCCACCGAAATTTAAGTTCTTCCTTAAAAAGAAACAAAACCGCTGGGCGTTGGTGGCATACACCTTTAATCCCAGCACTTGGGAGGTAGAGGCAGGCGGATCTCTTCAAGTTTGAGGCCAGCCTGGTCTACAGAGCGAGTTCCAGGGCAGGCTCAAAAGCAATACAGAGAAACCCTGTCTCAAAATAAAAGCAATAAATAAATAAATAAATAAGACAAAAAGAAACAAAAAAGAAAAGAAACAAAACCCCAGTATAACAACAAAACCCCTCAAAACCAAGAAAACAAAATAAAGCCAGTTCCCCCTGACGACCCCCCCCCCCCGCAACTGTAACAAAATAAAAGCACACACACACACAAAACAATGGCATTCGATCAGCTACTCCTGAACATCAGACCTGTCCTGGAGTGCTTGATATACTTACTATCACTCTATTTGAGAAAACTGATTTGCCCTCTCCCAGCAGGTATCATCACCAGTTCAGTTGTTAACCTTTACCCTAGTGGCTTGTTTTTCATTCATTCATTCATTCATTCATTCATTCATTCATTCATTCATTCACTTTTACATATAACAGAATAAAGTAAATAAGATAAAATAAAAAACTATCACATCAAAATTGGACAAGAGAAACCAATAGACAGAAAATAGAAGTCACCAGAGTCAGACCCACTTTGTTCACACAGTCAGGAATCTCATCAAAATGCTAAACTGGAAGCCATAATATATACGTAAAGGACTTTGTGCAGACCTGTGCAGGCCCTGTGCATGCTGCCTGAGTCTCTGTGAGTCCATATCAGCTTTGATCACGTTGATTTAGAGGGCCTTGTTTTCTTAGTGTCTTCCATTCCCTCTGGCTGATACACTCATTCTAACTCCTCTTCCATTGTGTTCCCTGAGCTCTGAATGGAGGAATTTGATGAAGACATCCCATCTAGGGCTGAGTGTTCCAAGGTCTCTCACTTTATATGAAATGTCTGGCTCTGGGTCTCTGTTTCTGTTGCAGGCGGAAGCTTCACTGATGATGACTGAGCAAGGCACACTGATTTATGAGGATAGCAGAATATCAATAGAAGTCATTTTATCAGTACATTTTGATTTTTATTTGGTTTTACTCTAGATTCCTGGACTATCTACCCTCAGGTTCTTGGTCACCAAAGTAGTTGGGTGTGGGTTCCATCTTGTGGAGTGGGCCTTAGGTTAAATTAGATGTTTCCTCCCACAAGCTTTGTGTGACCATTGCCCTCATGTATCCTGCAGTCAATACACCACTGTAGATAAAGGGTTTGTGAGTAGGTTGATGTTTTTGTTTCTCTTTTGACAGTGTGTAGAGTACCTTCCTGTCTTAAGGATGCTGTAATGTAGGGGTGAAGGCTCTGTGTAGGCACTGGCTTAACCTCTTCATGTTCGATTAATTGTGTAGGTGTTATCTTCAGCAATGGGCTTGCTGTCAGTGTGGAGAGCAACCTATATCTTGGCAACAACCTGGTTTGCTTGGGGATTCCCATAGGACCCCTTTGGTCAACAACTCAATTAGATGTAACCCAACATGCTATTAACTGCTATGAAATCTCTCTAGTCCCCTAATACAACATCCTACTTTAAGGTCTTAATATATGGGATTTCTCAGTATAGGTTAAGAGTCTCCAGAATTTTGAGGTCATTATAATGAGACAAGTTGAAGAACAAAAGCTTTGATTCCTTTTTCTTCTTTCACATGGGACACTTAAGTCAGTTCTCATTTAGAGGGCTCTGAAAAACTTAGCCAATATATTCATTTTCTCCAAATTAAAACATGATAAATCCACAGAATTTCCTAAGTACACAGTGAAGGTTAATGTCATGTTCTGTATTTATCAACCAAAGAAACTCTGAGTTTTGATCATTTTCATTAGTGTTAGGTTTTAAATTGATATCTTCTGACCATTTTAACAGTTAACGTAGGTCTTTTCAAACTGCATTTTATTTTTAGAACACAAGAGTGATTTGGGAAATATTTAGAGCTAAGTATCAAGAACAGATGGCACAATTACATGGATCGGGTCCAAAAGCGTACTTTCTATTATTTTGTAGGTGGACACAGGTTCCAGAATGCGTTTCATTACAGGGGAGAGTAATTACAGTTGTGTCTCCTTTGTGATGCACCAAGATAAATGTGTTTCCTAATCAGTCACTGGTGCATGTATCCAGGTGTGCCGAGACATGCAACTCGCTGGCAGCTGGTGCGATGAATCATCAGCCAAGGGTATAACCCTTTTACTGCCTCCTTCATGTGAGCAATCAGATCTTTCCCAAACTAATGGAAAGAAGGTGGTAATTAATTTAAGCCAGTGAAAATAGCCATGCGATTTTACGGAGGTGGAATGAAGAGTGAAATTTCATGACATCAACCAACTACTCTTCTCATGTAATCTCATTTTGAGGCATCTCCTAGATTACCTAACATGACACTATGAACTCATTTCTGAACTATCATAGGCATGCCTCATAAAATAGTTCTTAGGTGCTGTAACAAGGGAGAGAACAGCCTGACAATAATATCTATGCTTGCATTTACATTATGTTATAGTTAAGAAATTTTCTCATGACCTTTTTTCTTTAACCATACTTCCTCCTCTATAAATATTAGTGCTGGTGTGTATGCACCTGTGTGTATGCATGCATACGGAGACCAGAGATCCCTGTTGAATGTCTTCCCTAATCCCTCTCAACCTTCCCTAGTCCATCTCATCCTTGAGACAGGTCTCTCACTGAACCTGGGAGCTCACCAATTGGCTAGACTTCCTGGCTAGTGAGCTCTCTACCTTGTCAGCATTGCAATTACAAACACCACCACACAAGAATTTTATACAGATGCTGGGGATCTGAACTCAGCTCCTCAGGCTTGTGTGGCAGGCACTTTACCACCTGAGCCATCTATCAAACTCCACTAAATTTTATAACAACACAAGAAATACTTTTTTTTACATTGTCTTTAATAATTATCTATAGATTTAAATATAAATTTAAATCATCAACCAACTTCACAAATAAATGTATTAGAATAAGAGGACTATTTTCAGGGATGTTAGTGTGTAATATTTGTACTATGAAGGGCACAGAATTCCAAGGAATCTAGTTTGGAAATATAATCTCCCCAAATGGCATGTGGAGTAATAATGACAGATGACATATTCAGGGTTTTTTTTTAATGTGTTTTGGGAAATATAATGAGTTTTGCTCATGACATTACTTTTGTAGGGAATATATCACACAATCTATCTTTGTTCAAAAAGTTACACAGTACAAAGAACATATCATTTAGATGTATAATGTTTGAAACACTGTTCATCGATTGATAAATCATGTCTTGTGTTGATGAAAGCTAAGAAACAGATTGCTTTGGTTTGACCTTGGGGGTCTGAGATTAGTCAGTCTGTCTATTAGACTTGTTCTCATGTTCTTCTCACATCATTTGTTCCTTCTGTTCTGAAGTGTTGGAAACCACAGATATAGAGGGAGTCACTAAAGCTTGATGCCATCCATCATTTTTGAAGAACAAGCCATCACCGTGCTCTGAATGATCAACTTAAATAGAAGGTTTAAATAATCAGAGTGTCACGTTTAATTAATATCTCTCCTGCTCCCAATTTATATTAATTGGCATCTCAAAGTCATCACTCCTTGTATCACTGATAACTTAGAAGAGGAACTTGCTTTGGGGAAAGTACTCTGAGATCACTGAGGCAGTACAATCCCTCTAACTGGCTCACAGTGGCCCTCCAAACAATCTTGATGTTTAAATTTGGTTCAGATGTTACACTCTTAAATTTTTAAGATAGGCATTTAATTTCTCACCAACTGTTTTATTTCTTATTACACTTTTATATATGGCCTGTAAGTACAAGGTTATATAAAACCATCAATCTGATTAAAGATAGCAAAACAAAACAAGCAAGCAAAAAAAAAAATCTTGCCTTAATGTTTAATAATGAAATTGCATGAGCAAAGACTGAAGCTGGGCTTGGAATTAGTTTTATCTTTCATTTTGGCACTTTTAGATTCAGCCTTCCATGAGCTAAATCTTCCTCTTTATGTGTTCAATTAGAAGATTTCAACTCATTAGAAAATAACAGCATTTTGTGTGTGTGTGTGTGTGTGTGTGTGTGTGTGTGTGTGTGTGTGTGTGTGTGTGTTATGGTAATGTTTGTGAAACTATTTACTAAAAATTACTCTAATTTTATAATCCTAGAATATATTCAAATTTTTATTATATATACTCATGTTTGATGGTTTTTGGTTATATAAACTGTTTTTTTCATAGAAAATTAACTTACTCTAAATAAATTTATAGAAAAATCCTATATTATTAAACCAATTTAACTTACAAACATATTTGCCAAGTAATTCTCTTAAAATATGAAGTTTCTTAATAGAGGAGTTTAAGGACTCCACCCCATGATGAGACATTTTGAATCTTTGTTTACTACTTTTAAATGGATGGCAATTATCCCAATATTACAGTTCTCATAAGTAAGAAATACTTTAAAAATTTAAATTGTAATGAGCTTGAAAAGTAATACAAATTGCAAAACTGAATTTACATCCAAGTCTACAAAGGTCTTCCCTTTGGCAAAATGAAACTTTATTCTGTTTCAATATCAACATATATCATTAGATTTATCTTAAATCAGGACACTGCTGCTCTTCAGTTTTGAAATAACTAACATCTAAATTAAAATGTTCCCGTGTTGCGCTTTCCAGGGAATAAGCACAAAGTTTTGTAGCTGGTTCCACTGTGTTTCACAATAGAAATATAATGACATAGTTGGGGCCGCTGAGGCAGTCAGAGGCCAGCATGTGACCACAGGGCAAGAAGAGAAGGTTGTACCTTTGGTCAAAAGGTTGCTCTTCCTTGCTGTTGCTCAGTCTGAAACTTTCTCCCAATAACTTGGGATCAGAATTCTTGCATTTCTCAGCTTCACATATGCATAAAAATTACATTTGGCTCCAAGACCCATTGTTCATATAAGGCTGAAGTATCTAATAAGTGATGAAGAAATTAAAATTATAGGATTATATTATAATATTTTTGTCATGGGGTATTCAAGTGCTTTGTGGAAGGTACAGTACTTTTTTTTTTTTTTTATTCTAACCACATCAAAAGGCAGAGTTTTGAAGGGGAATGCTTTTGAATGTTCTTACTTCCTTTCAGTTCAGTCATTTCTGAGTTCTATTTTTAATCTCATTGAAGTTTATATTTGACATCTAGAATAAAAGAAGTCATGTTTTGAGATCAATAACAGTGGTTAATTTATCTTCACCCAGTTTCTGTTTCTTTTAGAGAAAGAAATAAGAGACCACGACTGGTAGAGTGGATAGAGTGACAGGATGGAAGGTCTTGGGATCATGGGGGAAGGTGGAGAGTTTCTGACTTAGCTTAGAAACCTAAGCATGAATCTATTCTATCTGAGACAGCAGCAAGCTGTAAGCGACAGAATGAGCAACTGACTATTGTGTCTTTAAAACAGTCTACCTTAATAATATTTATTATTATCAGAGTTGGGGGGGTCTCACAATGTAGCTCTGGTAGTGTGGAACTCATTATGCACACCAGGATGGCCATGAAGTCACAGAGATCCATCTATCCCTGTTTCCAGAGTTCTGGGAAGAAGGCCTGGGCCATCACATCTATGCCTTTTTGTTTTACATGTGCATGCTGAGTAGCAACTTTGTCATTTACAACCATTTCTAGTTTGGATAAATTATTGTGTGAATGGGATAAGCAGGGTGGTTGTTGATGTCTGATCACAGTAGATATTACCCAAGTGAGGAGCAAAATATCTCACACTTCCACAGACACTCATGCTATAATAACATTCAAGCATCTGCTCTGGTTCCCATCGACTCATCTACATGGATATTCCTTGCATATTTAGAAGTACAGAGTCAGCTATTAGTTTGTCTCCCAATTTTGAGGTCACATGTTCACAATACCCCTCATCCATATTTTCATTTATGCAGATAATCAACCCTTACTCTTTGCTCTGTCTGCACTTGAAATTCAAATAACTGTGCCAAAATATGACGTAGAAGTAAGTTTTACAGTCTGGTTTGTAGTCAATGAAAAACTCATTGGAACTGTAAGCTCCAGTCTATGGTCTGTTGCTGCTTAGGCAATCACACTGACCCACTTCTGCTTAAGATTCTCACTTGAGTAGAACAAACTTTCATGTGATTCTTTATGGGTAGATGCAAGATATGTTATCATGTCTCTAGGTCATGACATAAGAAAGTCTTTATGTCCACACACATCATGCCTCAAAATGTTTTGATCATTTTTTCCAGTCATTCAAACACTGACTCCGTTTATCATTCTACTTAGGAAAATTAACAACCCTTGTGTTTGTACAGGCACAACTGAGATCTAATCCTAGGTTAAATTTGAAAGAAACCAAAGGAAGTTAAGACTATCCAGGGAAGAAGAGGAATTCCTTTAATGTTAGGAACTGTATTTGCTTAGAGTCATTGCAAATAGTGCTGGTTCAGAAAATCAAAATTCAAGCCCTATCTGGCCTTAACCGGCTGTTTGACCTCATATATACCTCACATTGCTTGATTAGCTTTTGTTTGCCTCTTTAATATGGAAGTAATAATCCTCTATTTTGCTCTTCTTGGGGTTGTGGGAATGAATATGTAAGATTTGAAAATGTTAGTGAGCTCAACAAGTAATATGCAAACACCAGCTGCAACCCAAACCTATATTCTTGGAGGATTAGAATATTTTATAAGCATAAGCTCTGAAAAAATTAAAGGATTAACATAATTGTTTCATGAACAGGGGGTGCCTTTTCTGCTCATGTGACCCAATAATCAGCTTGGAATGTTGCCTGCACCACCAGCAAATCACCTACTTATTAGCAGTTAGAAGGCTGAGGGGAAGGCAACACCAGGCTCACCCAGATGAGTCAGAAGGAATTTCTTGGAAGACATTTTTTTTCCTTTTGTGATAAATGTTAGTATGATTTCATCTGGATGGCCATTGTCACACATTTGATTGATAATGCAGATAGAATGGGTAGACTGCTTATATTTTAACTAGAGTTACCTATTTTGAGATTGACTATCTTATCAAGAAATAGTTTTAAGAAATCTGTGAAATAAGGTCTTTGTCAGAGTGGCTTTCACCATGTATTTTAAACATTTTATTATGACTTTTTCCAGTAAAGAAGATAGTACAATGCATGAGAATGTAAGCTAAAGTCTTATGAGTTTTTATATAATTTAAAGATCTAAAATCTTGTTTTGTATATATAGTTTTATTTATTTATTTATTTATCATGTATATAGTATTCTACCTGCATGTATGACTACAGGCCAGAAGTGGGCACCAGATTTCATTATAGATGGTTGTGAGCCACCATGTGATTGCTGGGAATTGAACTCAGGACCTCTGGAAGAACAGCCAGTGCTCTTAAACATTGAGCTATCTCTCCAGCCCTCATATATAGGTTTATTTTGAGACAGGTCTCATTATATCATCTAGGCTGGCCTTGCATTCCCTTGGTAGCCCAGGTTGGCCTTGTATTCAGGGCAATACTTCTGCCTTAGTCTTCCAAGTTTAGGAATAATAGGTGTGTGCTACCATACCTGCTTGAAAAATAGTTCTTTATTAAATGTGTAAACAGCATTTTAATCTGGCTCATAGGTGGGTCTCAGGACTTAGTAGCTCAGATGACTTTTTCATAGCTTAATATGTGTCTGGTGCAGAGAAGAAAGATGAAGCTCAAAGGTGTGATGGAATTCATTCTAAGGTCTTGCAGTTGACCAGTGAGAAGATTAGGATGGTAATCCACATTTTTCTAGCACCAGAGCTCAGAGTCTTTCTAACACACTGCTAATCTTTGGGGGACAAAAGACAGAAGTGATCCTTGTCCTAAATAAGGATGAAATTTTGCTGAAAAAGAGGAAGTGAAAAGCAGAAGAGAGAAATGAAGGTGTGTGAGACAGTGACTAGGCAGGCACAAGGTTGTGGAAGAATGATGGATTTCAGAGAATAATGTGTAATACACTCTGCGTAGGACATAGTGTGGGTGTTGGGCTGCAATAAGCATAAGCTTCCTTTAGAAGGCTCTGGGACTGCATGACAGTGACCTTCACAGTCATGCTGTGTTCATAGATCCACATGGATCAGATGGCCAAGGTTCTAGATTTTTCTGCCTTTTTTTTTCCTTTTTTCTGGGATAGGGTCTCAGCATGTAACCCAGGATGGTCTTGAACTTACAGTGTAGCTGCTTCAGCCTCCCAGCACTGTGATTATAGACTCTGGGCTGCCATACCATCCAAAACACTATTCCGATTCTGGGGATATTTAGCTTTGTGGCTTAGCACTATCTATGTTCCTTATCCTTTCTCACCATCTTGCTTATTAGGGAAGGATGCTTGGTAGCTGACTGTGCCTGTCCTTTAAATCCTAGCATACCCTGTGTAGATGGCACATGATGCCAAGTGTGAGTAGAAGGGTAGGTCATCATGGGAGCTACACCAAGAGGTGAGATAGAAGAAACCTTACCACAGTGATCACAGCTTAGTTTCAGAAGACAGTTGAATGGAGAAAATGAACTAATCTATTAGAACTTAAAACAGAGGACCACATCCTGGAATCTAACTCAGTGAGGATACCTCAAAGCAGGGCTCATGATCTATGAGTGTGCCAGTAGGAACCACTTGTGAGGAAATTGATAATGCTGTGTGATGAGGAATCCCTGGTTATATTTACTTTATCATATATTCTCATAGGAGTCAAACAGTTCCTGGTAAACCTTGGTGGTCCAGAAGGCTTTTCGTTAGTATTTTTCTATGTGCTTTTTTGGATTTCTTCAAAGCATAATTATAAGCAGGTAAAGATCTTTGAAGAAGTCTCCTGAGTTACTGAAGATGTTTTCAATAACCCAGTTGGAATCTTATTATTTATTTGCATCAGGTGGCATAATAGAAGAAGAGAGCCCTTCGTCTTAATTTTCATAAGTATTTACAATCTTGACTTTTAAAAGTACTAACCTGCTAATTGTATGCTCTGACTCTCACCAAATACAGTTGTTATCGGAACTAAGGATAATATATCAGTATGTTTGACAGTGCCATTCTTTTTAAATTTTTTTTTGCATTCCAATCCCAGTTCCCCCTCCCTCCTCTTCTCTCACTCCCCCCACTCCTCCCCATCTCCCATCTGTTCCTCAGAGAGGGTAAGGCCTCCATTAGGAAGTCTATTAAGTCTGTCCCATCCCATCATCTCCTTGAGGTAGGACCAAGAAACCTCTCTACCCCACACACCCTATCTCTCTAAATAGAATGGGCTCTACTAAGTCAATTTGTGCATTAGTGTTGGATTTTGGACCCACTGCCAGTGGCCTCATATATTGTCCCTGTATATACCATTGTCCCCTATATAAAGGGAGTCTAGTTTGGTCTTATGCAGCCTCCTCATTTGTCAGACCTGAGACAGTGATCTCTCACTAGCTTAGGCCCACTGATTCTGTGGGTTTCCCTATCATGTTCTTGACTCCTTTGTTCATATTTTTGCTCCTTCTTTACTTTGATTGTACTCCAGGAGCTTGGTTCAATGGTTAGTTGTGGATTTCTGTATCTGCTTCCATCTGTTTCTGGAAGAGGGTTCTAGATTCTCTGGGGTTATGGATTGTAGGCTGTGTATCTTTTGCTTTATGTCTGGTATCCACTTATGAGTGAGTACATACTATATTTGTCTTTCTGGTTTTGGGTTACCTCACTCAGGATGATTTTTTTCTAGTTCTGTCTGACAGTGTCATTCTTAATGTAGACACTTACTTCTTGATACACTATCTGATTTTTCTTCTTTCTTTCTTTCTTTCTTTCTTTCTTTCTTTCTTTCTTTCTTTCTTTCTTTCTTTCTCTCTTCCTTTTTACTTCTTTTTTGGTGGGGGTGCTTTTGAGACAAGGTCTCCCTTGTATGCAGCCCTGCCTGCCCTAGAATTCAATCTGTAAACCAGGCTGTCCTATACTCACAGAGATTCACCTGCCTCTGCCTTCCAAATGCCAGGATTAAAGATGTGCATCATCACACCAGACTTGATTTTTACTTTTCTTCACAACATGATTCTGTTAGCTATTTACAACTCTCAGGGATTACCAGGTCTGTGGTTGTACACATGATGAGCCCTTTCTTTCTTTCTTCCTTCCTTCCTTCCTTCCTTCCTTCCTTCCTTCCTTCCTTCCTTCCTTCCTTCCTTCCTTCCTTTCTTTCTTTCTTTCTTTCTTTCTTTCTTTCTTTCTTCTCCTTTGCCTTAACTTAGTGTTCAATTTGCTCATTATCTTCAGGTAAATGCTACCCTTGTTTGAAACACCACTCTCTCTGAAGCAGAATTTATCTCATTTTGAGTTAAGCATTTGTAATCTTTGACATGGAGGCTATTTTACAAAATCGTAGCTTATTTTTGTGCTTGGTTTTCTAAGGAAATAGGTTTATGGTTCTTTGAATTTGCTGGCCATTGCTTCTGTGCTGTATTTTCTTTCTTTCATTTATGTTCTTTCTTTTTTCTTTATAGAGGTAAAGTAGATAGTTCTACCTACAAGAAAGGCCCACCAGCTCTCAGCCTTGGTATACATTAGTTGTGAATGCTATAATTAAACACCTTCGTATTTTGTAGAGGTGGGAAATTGGTTTTGAGTTTAATTTTAAAGCACAACATTCAAAGATGCATTAATATGTGAACAGCTGAAACTGAACTGATGTACTCTTCATGCACAAAATGAAGATAGCAGGTTAGAATGCATGATGCTGTAAGTGAAGTAGGCTTGAGTTGTCTATATATCACTGGGCTTCTATAAGCAGCCAGGTTCTGCCTTTCCAAAGTATCAGTTCTATTGATTTTTTCATGATGCCATTTCTCCTTCTGATTTTGGTGTGAAACTTTCCCTATTCTCTCTGGAAAAAAAAATAGCAATGTCTCAATTTTTTCATATTATCACCATGTACTAATAGTTCTATTCTTACTTATCTTTCTTTACATGTCTTTACATTATTTTCCATTGGCATGTCCTGCATGCCTTAGTTTATTAAATATCCCCTTGCTGTAGTTCAACCACAATAAATTTGACTTGAGAAAATAAGTCACACAGGTCTATAATATGGCTATGGCAAGACTTTTGTCTTGATATTAGTTGGTGAGGAAATATCACCATTAGACATGTCCTGTGCGGCATTTAATAGAACTGCTCTTAAAACAGTAAAATCAGCAGCTTTGTCATGCAGCTTTCTAAAATTAGTCTGCAAGTGGATAATGCATGTGGTTTCTAGACTAGTAGAAGTAACTAATCTATTCCAAGTCATTTAGGAAAGATTATGAGATTAGAAGATTAAAAAAGAAATATTATGAAGAGAAGATGGCGTAGTTTCAGGATATTGTAAAGGAATAGCTGCTTTTATTGTCTCTAGTATCTTCACATGTACCCTAGCTCTTAGATTCTTGGTATCTCTGAGTGGCTATATTTAATTTCTCTGTTATTGATACTGTCAAACAGTCAAACTTCCACTTTCTGTATTTTGTACTGGGAGAAGAAACAGATAAATTGATACAGAAGACACGGTTAACTTTTGTTGTCTGTCTGAAAATGACAAAAGCAGTAAGTGAGCTGAACAGTGAGTAGAGGTCTAAGATCTGAGGTGCTATTCAGTAGCTGTGTAGGCCTTTAGGTAAGAAAGGTTAAACATTTCCTTTCTTGATCATATGCAAGTTTTTATTTACTTGAACCCTCTGATACAGTATCCTCTTGTCACGGAGAGATGACCAAGTGATTGGGCTGTGAGAAAGCAAGTATGCACTAAACTCAGAGATGCAATGCTTTGAGTCATGGGGGTTTTCTATATATATTAATCACAAGCTGAGCTGTAAGTCAGCATGGTAGAAAGCTCCACTCTGGGTATCTAGGTGGTTTTTAAACCTTCAAGTTGATGATACAAATCCATGACTAAGCAGAGTAGCGGACTCCCTGTTCTCTAAAGGTGGTGTCAAATGAAGCCATTTCTACAGAGACAAATGTGTGGAAATTCCAGAACTCTAAACCCTGCCTGTCCACTCTACCCTTCTGAATAGAGACACTTAAATACCCAGATCACCCTGATTATCTTGTTTCTGAATTCTCCTAATGAGAACATGTTATTTATCTCATTTTAAAGTAGCTGGGACTCAAAAAAAGCAGTTGGAATCCAATAATCCACTTAGTGAGATGATGATCAATTTTTCATATATTTTATACTCTGCTAGAAGAGTGAAAGTAACATTTTCAATAGCAGTGAAAATGATTTTCATTGGATTTCCAAGATGGTAATATGCACTCTTTCTCTTTAATAATAACAGATGGCCAAATTTTAAAATTCCAACAAATTATGAAAGAGAAATGTAGAGCCACGAGTAGTCTGTGAATCACACTGAATCAAAATAGTACTCACTTGGATAATTTTGGTCCTCCGTTTTCCCATCCCTGTGTGTGTGTGTATCACATGTACTGGATTGTTTCACTTGGATAAAGATACATATAAATTTGTCTTTGAAACTTGGGCATTCTGTTATTTTTGTGTATTTATTGTCTCTTTCCCCAGGGTGTTGTTTACCTCCATTAATGTCCCATTCCCAGTCTCACCTCAGAGACCTCCTATGTCCCACACTCTGCTTTTTCTACTCATGTGGCTACCGATCTGCCCCAGTTTTTTTTTTTTTTTTAATCTCACACTATTCCATTTGATTTCTGTATCCTTCACTTCTTAGTGGGCACCATTTTAATGGTGGATGGTATACCTCTGTTTTCTCTTTTTCTTTTTGGATGGTGAAAACATTTCAATTTTTCTGTGATGCAATAATGCTAGATATAGATTTCCTATGTGTCTGTACATGAGATTAGGATTGACTACTGGGTCATGTCTACTTTTAGTATGCAATGAGCACTTAAAGGTCACTGTGTTGCCAAATGCCTTTTAAAGGAGAGTCACTGCTTCCCTGTTACCAGCACCAGGGGTCACTACTTTCTGTTATTGGTTCCACTGTTCTTCCTCTGCAGTTCTAGGGCCTGGACTCACAGCCTAGTGGTATAGTTATTTTGTCATTTTTCCCCCATGTCACTCTTGTTTTGTTTGTTTGAGTTGTCAGCTTGCAGAACTTTTGCAGTTGTATGTAAATACAATAAGCATTTTCATTTATGTATATTGCTTTTGTGGTCATAGCCTTTTGTATAGAGCATTTAAATCTCTCTTTCATACACACATTATTTTGGGAGTAAATCTATAGCACACATACATACATGTATACACATATTTATACACAAACACACACATACAGACACAGGCACACACACACACATATATATATGTAAAGTAATAATACCCCTAATTTTATGAAGCTGACAAATTATGGCACTTCTCATGATATGATAATATACATTAAATTTTATGTCCTATACTAAGATATTTTCAGGTAATTTATTCCACTTCATTTATCATTCTGTTGATATAACAGCCAATTACTATACAATTTTATTATTAAAAAATTTCAAAATCTCTTTCTATTTTGGAGAGAAAAGCTGCTTAAAATATTACTCAATTACTCTAAACAAATCCATATTGAGTATAACTTATGTTTGCATGAAATTTTCTGTTCAGCTTTTCCTATATATGGAAATAATATGAATAATGCTTTGGAATTTAAAGCCTATGACTTTTCAAGTTATCTTGAAGGCATTATTTCTTATAATAATGCCCCCACACTATAATTTTGTGGCAGATATATTTCTCCATATGTTTCTTTCTCCATGTGCCATGCTTAATTATTAAGCTTCCTTCTTTTTGTCCTTTCTGATTAAAAGAAAATTAATGAATGAAAGTAGTTGTGACTGGCATTAATCTTTTTTTCTTTTTGGCCTTCTTAAGTCTCTGAAATCACTAAAACAGCACTTTTAAAACATGATTTTCTATTTTCAGAATACTTTTAACAAGCTAACATGCTAAAATATTAACAGAAGTACCAATGGTAACACAAAGAAATATTGCTTATGATATTTACAATTACTAACATTGCTCACTGAGGATTAAATATTAGTTACGTTTATTATATATAAATACTTCAAAACTCTTTGGGTTCATAGTCATGAGAAGTAATATTTTGTCCCATGTTGGAAAAATAATAAATGTATTTTCTAAGTAATTACATAGATTCTATTCTACATTAAAAAGAATACTACATACTTTTCTTCTTGGCATATTTCTTTTCTTTTGAAGGAATGCACCCACCAAAGAAACATGGAAACCATATTTTTCAGTGTTTGCTACTTTTCTTACAAAGTGGTTGTTATGATAATGTGAGTGGGGGACCTTGGAGGATTCCATGGCAAGCCTGGGTGTCTGAGACAGGGGACAAGCATGCCAGACAGACAGAGCTTAGTGAGAAGTTTTATTAGAAAGGGAAATGGGAGGAAGAAAAGAGAAAAGAGGGAAAGAGACACTGAGACAGAGACAAAGACAGAAACAGAGATAGGACGGAAGAGAAGAGGGAGACAGTTAAAGGAAAATGGCCTGTCTGCCCCAGGGAACAGCTAGAAATAGAGAGGGAAAAAGAGAGAAGGGGGGGATGTCTTTCTTTTAAAGGGGTCCTTTGCACCTACGTGCATACTACTCAACCATTGAAGTCTGGGCTGACCAGGGTACTGCCTGAGTGCATACTGCCAGATGACAGGGGCAGGCCAGCATAATGCCTGAATCCTTACAGTGGTGATATTGGCTTATTTTATCACCAGCGTATTTCCCCGTGGTGGTTCCAGGGTATTTGGTATATGTAAATTATACATTAGAAAAAAATTAAACACAAACAAATGCAGTTGTGATGTCTATGCAATCGCACACTGTTTTGACAGGGAGCCTTGCAGAGGTGTAACATATCCTTGATCCAGCATTGGTTTCCAGGCAGTCTGTGTTTTAAGGAAAAATGTTTGTGTGTGACTGCTGCATGAATCCAGGAGGTTTCTGCTTTTTATTAAAATTGAGTGGTGTTATTCTGTTTATAAATCAGGTGTTCTGAGAGATTTTATAACTTGGGATCCACACAACACTTTGGTGGGATGAAAATTCCCCCGTTGCTTTCATTTACTTTTCTGGAATCTTCTTTTGGGATCTTTGCTGACTTATCACATGGTTGTGAAAGTCATGTAAGAAAGAGTATGAATTAAAAGAATGGCATCATTTTCTTGAAGTGACTTAAATTTGCTCTCTTTTGTGTCTTCTGGCTACTATAAAACTTAGTTTTATTTCAATTGATTAAAAAAAGTCTAAGTTTTAGCTTCTGATGGAGTAACTGTCTCTTCCTGTTTTAATAAGATTTTTTTTCTTATAGGAGATGTCCTAGAAAGAAAATACAAAAAAGTTTACAATTTAACACATACCAGGGTTGTAGAGATTACTTAGCAGTTAAGAACACCTATATACATAGAATATTTTTTAAAAATTAAGAGAAACCATAGAATACAAAAGTCTTTTTCATAAAAGTAAGTTATATTTGGGCTAGAGAAATAGCTCATCTTGGTTTGCAAATGTGAGAAACTAAACTTCATTCCTAGACTCCATGGTGTGTGACCTGGTCATAACGATTTGTCATTCTTAGGTTTCTATTGCTATGATGAACATATGACCAAAAGCAACTTTTTGAGAAGAAAGGGTTTAGTTTATTTTTTAGCTCTCAGGCCACACTCCATCACTGAGAGAAGTCAGGGCAGGAATTCAAGGCAATAATGGAAACTGAGGCTATAAAGGAATACTGCTTATTGGCTTGCTTTTTGTGTGTTGCTTAGTTTGCTTTCTAATACAGTCCAGTACCATGTGCCTAGGGGTAGAATCACCCACAACTATCCAGGCCCTCCCATATTATTCAGCAATCAATAATTCAATCAATTTTTCAGGTGTTGGTGGAGGTTTTTTTTTAGGGGGGAATCTCAATCAGCTGTGTTCCACCAACCCTTTCCAAACAACCACTCAGAGATTTATTATTAATTATAAATGTTTGGTTCATAGCCCAGGCTTATTACTAACTACTTCCTATAGCTTAAATTAGCCCATTTCTATCCATCTATGTGCTGCCCCAAGCTCATGGCTTTTACCTGTCCTGCATATGCTGCTTCCTTTTGGTCTGGCTGCTGGCTGGTGACTCCTGGCTTCACTCTTTTTCCCAGCATTCTCTCTGCCCAGAAAATTCTGCACAGCCATTGGCCAGTCAGCTTTTTATTAACAATGAGAGCAATGCATCTTTATAGTATACAAATATTGCTCCACAGCACACAGGCTTGTCTACCTACAGGTAATCTAATAGAAATGGTTTCTCAATCACATATAACTCTAGCTTGTGTTGGTCAAATTGCCCAAACAAACAAACAAACAAATAAAAAACAAACCCAAACCCCCAAAGGAAAACAGAACAGGAAAGAAACATACTCTTGTAGATGTAAGAGACAGACAGACCCCTGGCAGTTGGTTGGCTACTTGGAGAAGTTCCAGCCTAAGAGAGGCACCATATCAAATAAAAGATGGAAGGCACCTGTGAAACTACCCAAACTACCCAAGGCTGTCCTCTGGTCTTTGCAGGTACGAGCACGCACATGTGCAATTTCTCTCTCTCTCTCTCTCTCTCTCTCTCTCTCTCTCTCTCTCTCTCTCTCTCTCTCTCTCTCCATGTGTGTGTGTGAGATGAGAGATGAGAGATGAGAGATGAGAGAGAGAGAGAGAGAGAGAGAGAGAGAAGCACAAATCAGTTATACTTGAGAGGGACAAACTGTCCTGAAAATGCCCTTCAAAGATGTTTTCATTGGAGACTTAGAGGAAATCCTTGGGGTGCTTTAAAATACTCAGGAAACACTTATTTCCTTAGTGGAATTTGTCTAGTGCTAACTAACACATAAAGAAAGACTTCAAAACACTGTTCTGAGACCTACCTAGAAAAAGGGGGAAAGGGTCTCTGAGGGTGTGTGTGTGTGGGGGGGTATACTTTGATGAACCAGAATCTGAAAATCCAGGATAAACTGTCTTTTAAGGGGGATAGGCTCCTACCTCAGTCCTATTTGAATTTTAGATTCCACCACTGAATTTCTGTAAATTTGATATTTGAATCACTCTACTTATAATAATTAGCAAATAGAAGATATGTGGAAAAGTTGGTCAAGTCCATGAGCTTGGTGTCAGTTAGCTTGCTAGATACAGTTGGCAGTTACCTTTATAGTATTGTTGTGTATACTCTCCTGAAATTCAGGTGTTAATAATGGATACAATTAAGTTTTGATAAATGCCAACATTATAAAATCCAGTGACTTATGAAGCCTCACTGTGAGTGTTTATGGTGGTGTGATCCATGGTCCGTGATTTGATCACATAGAGTCTGTGTAGAATCAGGAGGGTGGACAACTCACTTATCCACTAAATTATCTTCTGTGATGGTCGTTTTTCTTTCAGTCAGGCTGGCACTTTTAGATGGTGATGATGGAAAGTGCTCTGATGTGCTGTGTGCCTGCTGAGGACAGCAACACATCTTTAGAGGACAGAGGAGATTGGAAAGTTGGTGCCTCTTCTGTCCTCTGAGAGACAAAAAAAGAAGAGGCAAAACTACATTCTGGTACTCTGGTTTAAGAGCAATTACTTCCCTGCCTCAGTGAATCCTCTAGGATGCTTTTTTCAAAAATTGTGGAGGAATGATCATTCTAGGAAGTGGGTTCTAGACTCCATCAATCCAATATTCTTGTGTTTCTGCTAGTGATGGACCTGTGACTGAGGCCCAACTTTCAGACTGGAATGTAGAGACTTCCTAATCATCCCATGAAATCAAGTTGACTAAATATCAAAGTAAGAGTTGGGGTGACATTTAAAGATCCTCCAAACTATTTACATTAAGATTGTATATTTGGAAATTTTTAGTTCTGGGGATATGAGAGAAAAGATGAGGGAAATTATGGAAGAGAAAGGGCATGAGGGATCAATGATTTTGTGCATCCCCCTCTGTTTCCTTTGGGTAGTGTGTCACCGAGTCATCAGGCAGTATGTTTGCCTTGATAATATTTTCCCTTCAGAGAGAGGTTTGCTTGTGCAACTGTGACCTAAGAAAAGATATTAGTAAATATAAGATGAATGCATGAAAGTGTAGTTTTCAAAAGGTTTACTTTTTGCTGAAAGAGAAAAGATCACAGCATTCCACTTCCTGTGGGAACATTAATCTTGATAGCTGGACAGCTTGAGAAGAGGAAAGGGAGGGCTTGACCAGGCTCGGCCATTCTGTGGGCCTCTGTGACCTTTTCAGGCAGCTGTCAACTCTTCTAGCCAGGAGTCTCCATCCTCACTTTCTTGACAATGACATATTATCTCTCCAAACTGGCAGGGTGCTTAGCCCATCAACTCTAGTTTTTCGCTTTCCCACATTCCCCTAAACTGCTATGTCATGTGCCCTGCAACAGGGGGTTTGCCACCTTGACTAAAGCCAGACCATAGCTACTGGCTCCTTCATCTACTTAATGCTTTTTTTCTTGCTCAGATTAGCTTTTTCTACTAAAATTTTCCTCAATTACTATAGTATTAAAATTATTTTGAACTTTACAGGCTCAGATATACACAAATTATGTAATTATCTATATACAGACACTTTTTAAGCCTAATTTTTATATTTAAGATATTCCTTAGAAAGTCATAGTTGAAACCAAAATATTAAGTAAGGCATAAAAGAACTTTTTAGGGCCATAATTGTAAAATTACCTTAAAATTCAGGATCACGGCATTCTTTTAAAGAGGGTTCTGCTAATTAAGTGACAAAAGTAGATTTAACTGGTTGAACTAACTTAAGAGTACTCCATCATTTTGTTCACTGTCTTCCTTATATCCTGATGCCTAGAGATCCAATTTGACTACCAGGTGTGAAAGTTAAAAAGATTGCTATTAATTTGACCTGACATCATTGGTCAGAGATATTGGAGGCAACTTTGGTGGCAGAAGCAATAGTTTGTTTGTCAAATTGAATGGCCATGTGTCTATCTGCACCATTTCTCATTGTCTGTCAGAAATGTGATTGGCCTAGTTTATGTGTGCAACATGTTGTCAGTTCCTACAAACTGTACATTACAGGTTGAAGATTTTTTTATCATTTTTTTATTTGAATTACAAACAAGATTGAATTACAGGAAAATCCCAGTTCCCTTCTCCCTCCCTTCCTCCCCTACCACCCCCCAACTCAGCTTGAAGATTTTTGACACCAATTCGTCTATATCACCCAGCAGTAGGCAGACACAGTACATGCCACCTTGCTTTCATCATTGGAGTTTGTTTAATTTTGCATCCTTGGGGAGAAAAGTGGATAATTGTGTTTTTCTCTTTGTTAGATTGGTGGAAATTTTCAGGAGTTCAAGAGACTCGTATTACTTAAAAATAGCAAACCATAAGAGGTGTCTGCTATTTCTGGGAAAATTGAATAATGATTGATTTTCTCTAATTTGTTTAGATAAATATCCACTTTGATTTGACATTGTCATTTAGTTCATAAAGAATTTTATGCCAATTGCTCATCTTTGGAACTCGATAATATATTATACAATATTACTTAATGAGGTTATGTTTTCAGCCTTATCTACACTAATTAAAATCTATAAATATAAAGAAATGGATACATACAAAGGAAGTCCTTTATTCTTTGATTATTTTGGTTAATGCTTCTTGAACTAACAGTCAATCCACATAATGCCTGTGGCTTTCAACCACCGAAAGGTTACTTCTTAAATTTTAGAGCTTCCTATTTTGGGTGTGTCTGGCTCCCTGGTAGGCTTTTGTCTGTGTTAATTCTGCAATTCAGATTTCCTCCCATGGTTTGGTTTTTTCAGGAAATAGTCTTGCTTCAGTTTTCAGGATAAATTCCTCTCCCCCACAATGGACAGAAATAAAGATGTGGTCCAAGTGTGGTACTATTAGGAGGTGATGTAATCATTAAGAGGTGTGGCTTTATTGTGAGACACTATTCCTGGGAAGACAAAATGTAGGGAACTGACAATAGACTAAAACGTGGATTCTAGCAGAGTATAACTTGATGAACCAATAAACTCATTGGGGTTACTTTTAGGAGTATAGGTAAGAGGTTAATTACAGGAGCAAAATGACTCAAAGACTAGCCTGTCACCAAAAGCCTCATTCTAGCTCAGGGTTTTCAGAAAACCTGGGAACCTGGCACAAGTACACTGCAGAATTTGCAGGCAGCTCAGCATTTGTAGAGGCATCTCAGCTGGTCTCTGTCTCTTAGAGGTAGCTGGACATGCTTGAGCATGTCTCTCAATAGTCCTTACTGGATATAGATGAAGACTGGAGGGACTTCCTGAAGCCTTGAGTTGTTTTCTTTCTGAGTTTTAAGGGATTTCCCTGAAGGATGGAATTTCCACCTCTCCTTAGAACATCCGGAGTCTTACTGGAGCTTCCCTTCAGGACAGAGCTCTTTATCTAGGAGAAAACTGCTCCACAGACCTCCTGGGAGGTCTTTGAGTCAATGGAAGTTTACCTTTGAAGGAGATTATGTGACCGTGTTCCCTTCTTTTACCTCAGTTTTGCTCTTTGGCCATAACATGAGAGGAAAGGTTTTGTCCTATTACACACTCCAGCCGTGTAGTGCAGCCTTGTCACAGCCTCAAGCAACAGGGTCAGGTGACATCAAAACAATGAGAGGACACTCATTTATTCAGATATTTACTCTCTTGGGGGCGGGCGGAGGTTTCACTACAGTGATGGAGCATTGACTAACAAAAACCAGCTCCCAGGTAGGACAGGGTAGTAGCCATCTTAGCTTTTAACTCACTCATCTACTCAGTTCCCATTGTTAAAAATGAGTCACATTCCCTCCTACATATGAGGAAGTCTGGTAACTGGGCTTTTCCCTAGGTGGCAACCTCTCAGGAATAATGTAGTTTTGAAAGAGGAACACAAACTGGTGTGTAGTTACATGCCTTATTCATAAATCTGAGTTTTTGGAACACTGTTGTAAAAAGTGGTTCACTGAGACCACAGTATACTTTGGGTCAGATAATGAGGAAAATAATGAAATGGTAAGAGAAATATTATAAGCATGTCATAACAAAATTAAGAACTAACCACTACTGTGGAATTTAATTTATTACTATTAAGATATTTCATCCTATGATTTAATTGCTAGCATTTAATTTAAAGCAGTTTTGTCTTAACTTGCCTAAAATATGCTTGTGTTTGTTCATGATAAATATAGATAACAATAATGTATCCAGAGGACACACACTAAATCTTCAGAAAATGAGAAAAAATGAGATGCACACAATGCGGAGTTTTTGAGACTGTATAAAGTGGAAACAAATGAAAATTTATGCTCATGCTACATTTTGCTGCATAATTTTATTTAGTCATGAGTTTATTTCAGGGAGTGGGACAAAAAATAAAGTGTTTGCAGGATAAAATGCTTATATTTATGTTTGTGCTTGCTTATTACCCTATGTTTCTGAGTTGTAAATTTATGTTTCTCTTCACTTGTCCTGTGAGGTTTTGGGGGAAACTTGATCCTTTTTTTTTTTTTGACCTTTTTCTTTGTCTTTTTTTCTGTGCTCCCCTTTAGGCATTCCTATATATGTGTGTTTTCTCCTGAGCCTCTTGTGGGCCTCCAATCTTAAGCTGTGTCTATTCATTTCTCACATCTCCTCCCAGGTCTGTCTGTCTTCTCTTTCTGTTTCTGGACCTCTTCATCTGTGGAGACAGAGAATGGTGAGATTTAGATGAGACAATGGTACTGTATTTGGAATGTGTCAGCACAACTACCCATAGTCTTGCTGTGCTCCGTGAGAAGTGGGGGATGGAGCCTGAACTCAGTGCTATCTTTGTTTGCACTTACGTCACAGTCACAATATGCTTCTTGTGTCAGTATGTTCAACTGTGCTCCAGAATGGTCATTAGGCACCAACACAGATCCTTTAAGAACTTTAAGAACGTTAAACAGGTTCATCTGGTTTTTCCTTCCTCTTAATATGTTTTTTTTTTCTTTTATTGTCAAACTACACCTTCTCCTCAGTTGCTTTCTGCATGTCCTCAAATGTGTTTCTTTTGTATGTTTTAATATCTTATTCCCACTCTTAATGGAAAACTAGAGATGTGGCAACACTACCATAAATGACACTGAGGCAAAAATCCCTGAAAACAAATAGGAGTTGCATATGAACAGAACCACAGAAAATTGTCACTAATAGTTATAACCTCCCTCCCATTGCTAAAAGTGAGTGAGTACATGACCACATGGGACAGTCCAACCTCTGGGATTGCTGAAGATAGTGCTATGAGCAAGGCTCAGGAAGCATGAATAACATGTGTGGACATAAAGTCATGTGCATAAAATGTGTGAAGCCTTTTTTTGAAATAAGCTTATTAATATTTGGTCTGTCATACACAACCATAGTCTGAAAATTTAAAAAATTAATAGCAGTGATAATGAAAGAAAGGAAGTTGTTGAATCCAAAAGAGAGAGTTAATGATGTTTGATTATTTCCTGGTCAAATTTGTGAAAAAAAAAAGATAAACCTTTCAAAGTCATTATAGAGAAAATCTGAAACATGTATGTCTCTAAAATAAATAGTTAGAATTGGAAGGTACTTAATATAATTATAGATACTTTATGCTGCAATGAAGCAAGGCTGCATTTCAGGAACATAATCCCTAAGCCCCCTGTTTCCCAGCAGACTTTTAAAAATCTTTGAAAAATGCTAGTTTTCCTTTACTTACTTACTTTTTGCTTTTTACATTAAGAAGTTTGCTGGGTTTTGTTCTTCTTGATCACAACATTTTTGTCCTTTCTTTCCCATTAATACATTGAAATAATAATGCATTCTAAATAGAAAGTTGAAACATGAACCACTTAGAAGGTTCCAGAGTATATAAGAGCAGGTTGTATGTGTGTTTATTTGTTTGTTTTGTTTTTTAATAGCTTAATTGTCTACTACTATGTCTGGGCTCATATCTCATTTCAAACATAAAGCACATCCCTAGGGTTTAGTGAGTTCTAGGTCCTCATCGTGACTGAGGAGATAACGGGGGATGATGAGTTCTAGATCATCATGGTGACTGAGGAGATAATATGGGGGGCAGTGAGTTCTAGGTCATCATGGTGACTGAGGGGATAAAATGGGGGCAATGATTTCTAAGTCATCATGGTGACTCAGGAGATTAAAAGGCTTGGGTCACAACAGTCTTCAGGCATTTTTTTCATGTTATAAACAATCTTGGACTATCCTAAATTCAAATGATTAGGGCTTTACTCTGGTCATCTGAGTTGCAAAACTCCCATTAATTTTGATGTTTCCTTGAAGGACTACAGCATCAAGCTGGGTTTACTCATTCTGATTTTACAACAGTAGCTCCTTCTGCCCAAACTGAAATTCTGGAAAAAATCTTTCTGGTGGTTAATACTAGCATACTTAGCAGATTCTCCACTTTGAGTGGCTGTTGGATTCATAGTCACACATGCATGGCATCAGATATGGAATAGAACAATTGGCCTGATAATGGATTTTTTTTTAACATAAACACCATGTGCATCTGTTGACATACCAGGACCTCATGGATCTTGAACTTGAGAAAAAAGTCAGCACTAAACAGTCAAGATGAGGAGTTCAAAGCACCTGGGAGGTTGGCTTTGAGTTCCAGCTCTCTACTCACTGCTTCTGGGCCTTTGATCCAGTTCACTAACCCCTGTCAGCCTGGGCTTCTCTGTTTAAAAAAATATGGGAGTTACCTCCTACTTAAACATATGATTGTGCATTTTATTTAATCATTTTATGTATCATTTCACAATGGTCGGAAATGCAGCACATCTACTTCAGTATCAAGTGTCTTTGTGGGGGCTAGGCAGATTCTTAAAAGACAAATACCCTTCCATCACTTTTGGAAAACAAGCCATCACCCATAACAAAAAGAAATGGAAAAGGAGCTCCTGAGCAGACATTTCAGACTTTCAGTTTAGTAGTTTCCAAGAATAAAACATTCTTCCTTGTGTGCCAGAATGGCTGGAGATGCCAATTTAAATTAAGAAGTAGGAAGACTATCTGAGACATTTTTGAAGACAATTTTCAGCTAATAAAAGTATCATACACACACTCATTACCTGTTAATCGGAAAAGGCATACGTAATGACGGAAGGCTCTTGAGGATGAGGGACCTCTTCTCACTAAATTTGTGTTTTGTTCATCATAGCAAACATATTCAAACACTTGAGAAAGAGGAGGGTTTACAGGTGTCTCATTTGTGTTCATCAAAAAGCTAATGCTTTTGTTACCATTTAGGATGGGTGTCTGCCTCTCAGTAATTTGAGAGCTTTGAAACACCCCTGGCCTCTGTGCTCCTTCCTCTAATTCCTTTCATTTCCTGTGCCACTGGCCTTCCTCTTGGGTTCCTAACAGTGCTTATCTGCCCTCTGTATATAAAGCATCCAGAAAGATCACTCTGGCATGGTCAAATAGCTTTTATCAGCTCACACAGTGTTTCATAGGCTTTGATACTTGTAAACAGAACTTAACCACATAGCGCCGAGCCCCGATCAGGCCAGCTACTTGCTTTAGAAAATTGATGCTGTTTACAGCAAGGCAACCACAGAATCTGCCCCATACTTTCCCCTTCCTTCAAATTGGAAAGGAACATGGAGATGGTCAGCAATGCTAGTGGCTCTGTAGCCACAGTGTCTCTTAATTCCTATGGCTTCATTTTATCTAATTAGAGAGGATCATGGCTTATTGTACTCCACAATATACCATCTCACTCTTCGGATTTCATATTTCAGTTGCCTGTGGTTGCCCCTCCCAAGGGCTACCTACCATATTTGGCTCCACAGCACATTTGTTAATAACTCATTACAATTTATTTGACAAGCATGTAGACTCTTTCCCCTTTTGTATACAAACATGTTTGGGGAAATTCATCAAGTGAACATTTTTTCTTTTAAATAATAGTAACAACCACAATAATAATAGCAATAAATAATCAGTTCCATAAAATGATAACATATCTGAGGACACCCTTCTGACACTACAATTTGTGCTGTACAGAAACATGATAAAAATCATTGAATGTTTCCCCTTCCTTTACACGTATTCTCCAAGAAATATAGTTTTGATGAGACTTCCCCAACTCACTTAATATTCTATGGCTTAATTTCCATGAACTTAATAGAGCTAAGGGAGCCACACTTGTGTGAGGGAGTACATACTTTAGGGTTAAAAATGCCCTGATTTCAGGTTAGGTCATGCACACTGGATTTCACTCACCAGCTAGGTATCCTTGAACAGTTATTTAAACTCAAAAGATGCTATTCTTCATCAATAAAATAGTGCTGATGTTTCCAGCTTACAGGAATTTCCAAGGACAAAATGAGGCAGATATGTAGAATATTTCATAGAATGTTGGGGCCAGTAACAGCCCAATAGCTATAACTGCTGCTGTTACGTTTGTTAGTGGCAACCTGAGAAAGAAGGACAATAACCTAGAAGGCTGGGTTAACTAAGCCTGCCCTCTGCAAAGATGGTAATGAAAGCCCCACTGAGATACATACTGAGAAATGGACCCTGCAGGGGTCTAGCTTTGAGATACAGGGCTAGGAAACTCAGTTTTTGCTGGGAGGACCATAGTCAAAAGTTTCAGATGTGTTTTTCTGTTATTTTTCTGCATTATATGGTATGACTTGTAGGCAGTTTTCCTGTCCTGACCGGCTGCTCCCAAATAAACAGCAGCCACTTGCTAAATAACTGACTGGGAGACTTCATATATATTATAAATGCTTGGTCGATAGCTCAGGCTTGTTACTAATCAGATCTTACATTAAATTAACCCATATTTCTTATCTATGCTTGTTACCTCATCTTCTACATGTCCTGCTTCCTTGGCAGCTGGCTTGTGTCTCCTCTGACTTCACGCTTCATTCTCCTAGTTTGGTTGTCCCTCCTATCATTCCTGCCTGGCTACCTGCCAATTGGCTTTTTATTAAACCAATCTGAGTGGCAAATCTTCACTGCACAAAAGGATTATTCCACATCGATGACCATATTCCTTATCTTGTGAAAGTTAGTCACCCCACTGCACTGAGCAATATCACCTCAGTTTTTTTAATAGAATCTTAACATATCTTAATCAGTCATGTGCTTGGAAGGAATGGAGGGTCTGTATCTCCCCTTCTTTGTATCTCCATCTTCCTTTACCCAAAGCATGTAGTCTCCAGGTGGGGCTATTATACCAGCTGAAATAACCCAAGTTCCACATAAGTCAATGAATGACTGAGAAGGGGAATATATAACTCATCTCTTCCTGCTTACCCCTTTGCAATGTCATCCAGACTTTCAGAGAAACAGAATTCATCTTTAATTGCACCACCCCCTTGTATTTCATTGGCCAGGTGGATTTTTTTTTTAATTTCGACTTAAATTTAGCACATATCAATTACAGCTAGCAAGGCCTGTCATGGTGCTCACAGGAAATTCCACGGGACCTTCTTCACACTGGGGATAGAGAACATCTGCTACTTTCATGTTCAGATGCCAGGATTTAGAGGTCAAGGCTGAAGGCTTTGGGGATCAGGGCAAGTGTCAGGCTGCAAGCAGCATAATGAATGGCAGTTGCTGACTAGCTCCTTTTGCCTGTTCTCGACAGGGAATATTGCCATTCAGTATAATGAGCTGGGACTCAGTGTGTTAAACACATCTAGCTTGGCCAGTAAGGCCGGCTATGCCTTTCCCCTCCTAGTTCAGAACAGCATTTTCATCTTGGAAAAAATTATATTGAGGTCTTCATTAGTGGCACCCAGCAGGGGGAAGCATCTATGAGGGCTGATAGCAGGATGGCTAGAAAAAAAAAATGACCAGCTTTTGTGCAGGGAGTTGAAGGTTTAAGTTGTCTGAACTGGAAAGGGTCTGAAGAGGCGATTATGTTAAGCAAGTAATGTGTATCGGTAACATGGAATCAAATTATGAGGGTCAGTAGCTTTCTGGCTTTCCCACTGCATTAAATGAAGACATAATATTGCATTTGTGCTGGGTACTTCTCGAGGCCACACAGTGTCAACACTGTCCAGTCGTCCATACTTCACAGCATGTCACCTCTAATTTCATGGGATTATCTGCACGGCTGCTTTATTAGATGCTTATGATCTTGAGAGTCCTCTGAACTCACAGCAGGGCCATGCAGAGTAGTCATTATTGTGAACACTTCTCTTACATACAAAACTCCTATTGCCATCATGTCATGAAGATAGATGCACCTCACTCTCTTGCTTCCGAAAGTCTTCACTTGTTGGCACCACAAGCTGCCTAAGGGGAAAACACTGAATATGAAAGATGCATTGGAGGACTCTGTTTAAAAAGCTGTCAGGAGACCTCAGAAATCTATGGGGCCCCTTGTAGTGTAGATTATTACTTAACCCTAGCATAGGAATGGACTTTGGGAGCCCATCCCACATAGAGGGATACTCCCTGAGCCTAGGCACAAGGGGGTGGGCCTAGGCCCTATCCCAAAGGATATGACAGACTCAGAAGACCCCCTTATGGAAGGCCTCACCCTTCCTGGGGAGCAGAAAGGGTACAGGATAGGTAGGGTGTTAGTTGGCAGGGGGAGGCCGTGGAGGAGGGGAGGGAGAAGGAATTGGAATTGGAATTGACATGTGAAACAATCTTGTTTCTAATTCAAATAAGAAAATTCAAAAATAAGGAGCTGTCAGTACAGTGGATTAATATCAGAAAGGTATGTGGTCCCCAGTGAGCAGCATCAGGGTCTCCTAGCAACATAGGAGTGATACTGATCCCATTGAATCAGAAACTCGGGGATAGGCTCAGTGGCCTGTGCTTTAACAAGCCTTCCAGGTGACTGTGAGGTTAGTAGAAGCATGGTGATCACATTCATGGAACAAAGAAAGGGACAGACCTATATATTTGGGGATGAGGCAATAGACAAGTTATACAAAATACCCGCCTCCATTGAATCTCATTAAATTGCAAAGATATTTTGTTCTGATAAAATGTCCCTCCATATGCCAGCAGAGCCTTCAATCATGGCCAAGGCCATGACATCCTTCACTGGAACCAGTCTTTTATATTCTTTGGTAGCAGAGAATTCATAATGTCTCATGAGTGATGTCTGTGTATTACAGAAACATCCCCCTTGCGATCTGCATTTCCATGGCCATCATCACAGTTGGCTATGTGTTAACAAATGTGGCCTATTTTACGACTATCAGTGCTGAGGAGTTGTTGCTATCCAATGCTGTGGCAGTGGTAAGTCCACATTAAAATCATGCCAGTTCAAATTTAGGTTAATGAGTTGATGGAGCTTTGTAGTGATTCCCTTGAGGAGAACGGGTTTTGGAAGTCAGTGATTTTTTCTTGACCTGAATGATAATATTCTGAAAATTTTGAGCACACCTTACTTAGGGTATATCCTATGATACAGCTAACCTCTGCCATAGATCCTCTTTGTTTTGATTTTAATCTCCTAGAAAACATTTCCACATATAGCTGCCTAAAACTCCACCAAGGCTTCCTTAGAATAAGGAATTATTTCCCCAGCATGTCTCTAAGGACAGGTGGACTGTTACTGAATGTAAATAAATGCAGGTTTTGATTTCCAAAGTGAGACCCACTCTTCTCATTTCTGGGTATAAACTTTTCAGATGTTGACTTGAATTCTCTCTTCAAATTATCATTCTTGAAATTTCAGGTGGACCATGGCTATCTATTTCTAGCATAACCTTGGAATAGTGGCGTTGGGGTACTCATAAATTTGGGAACAACTAGTCAATTAGATGTTAAAGACATGTTGCTGTAATACTTGAAGATGCCAGTGTGCATTGTAGCTCCATAAGAAATATATACATATAATTCTAAAGAATTCCCCCCAATTTATTTGACCACAGGATCATACTTGTTTCCGAAAATCATGTTATGAGACTGCTGTTATGTCACACAGACTTTTATTTTGCTCGAACGGTTTAGCTTGTAAGAAAGAATTCACTCATTAACTCAAAAGCAGGAAGGGTGAAAAAAAATAAAAGCATCCAATGACATTCCCATTCATGAATGTCAGTCAGTTCCTTTTAAAATAGGATCGCTTCCTATCAACACCACCCACAGGGGATAATTATCTCATTTTGTGTGAACCAATGTATGGGTTCACTGTATGAAAAGGGCTTTGTCCACTGCCAGGCGTACTATCGGGCAGTGACGTGTATAAAGCTTCTGGGTGTCTGGTCAGTTGCCTCACCTTTCTAGGCAAAGGGCAGCACTAATTTTTGGAGAGCATAATGGGGTCTGTTAATTGCATAGCCCCAGCTGCATCAAGAAATAATGAAAAAAATCATACATAAAAAAATATAAAGTGTATCCTTCATAGAAATGTACAGGGTGGCATGTGTGACAGCCCACAGGAAATCTCAGAACTTTTTCTACCTTTTATATTTCCTGTCACTTGTCAGGATTGGAATTGTGTTCTAGCTTTTTACAGGAAACCCTGGAAGGAAATGACAGCTTCCTAGGGTGGGGGAGGGCCAACTCCTTAAACAGGTTCAGCTGGTATGACTGTACTGGGGGAAAGAACGGTGCAGACGGGCTCATTCGCACGCCATAAATGATCAGCTTGTCGATTGTCTTGTTTTACCGTCTAGCACCAGGGTTGGTATGTGAAACAAATACCTGTAACTCTTGTGAGGGCGAATCTATACCCCGATCATAAATAGGAGGCTTTCTGGGCTAAAGGGCAGGTATTGTGCAGAACCATCTCTGTCTCTAAAAGTAGAATTCCCGAATTGAGCCTCTTCCTCTGATCAGAGCCAGAGACGTTATACATCATAGCTGATAAAGATTCAGTAAATGGATCGTTGCTTTGAGGAGAGAGAGGAGGCGACTGTTTAGACCTTTGTCCACAGGTCCGAGACAAGCAATGCCATGGTACCCGCTTCTGATGATTGTCTGTGGAGTCAGTTTGACCCTAACCAAAAAGCAGGATTATAAAACATTCACGTAGCACCAGGCTAATAGAAAGTCAAAGAGCAAGTTTGGCCTAAATTGTTTCATTTTATTCCACTTTCTGGGAAAGCATTAATTTGCTTCGTTCTTTCTTTCCCCAGACCTTCTCCGAGCGGCTGCTGGGAAATTTCTCATTAGCAGTCCCGATCTTTGTTGCCCTCTCCTGCTTCGGCTCCATGAACGGTGGCGTGTTCGCTGTCTCCAGGTGAGCGAGTTCATGTATTTTCAGAAACACATTTCTGTTTTAGAGATTGGATGTGATAAGGATAACTTTTAAAGAGAAAAGCAATAGTGCTTCCGAACCTGTTGTTTTTAAAGGGATATGCAAGTTTGTAGCAGATACAAGTGAAGCATGTTTGATTCTGTCCAGTAGAGGGCGCTGCGTGTCTACACATAGCTCACTCTGAGCATTTTTTAGAGTCTGTCTACAGAGTCTAATAACAGCTTTTATTTCTGGCGATAAAGTCTTTTGTTTTCCTGAAGGTGCCACGAAAAAGAGTAAAGTAGAAAGCAGAAATAACCACTCCGCAATCTGTAACCCTTTTGCTTTGTTTGATGGTACGAAAATCTCTTTTGTTTCCTTATGTTACAATCTAAATCAGATAGATATGAATGCCACATGCATGTACATGTGTGTGCAAAACACGTGTGCTAGATTGGATTGACACTAGCAATCTAGAACTGACTTTGCCAACAGCTCTTCGTTTGTAGGAAAAGCTCTACTCAGTGAGATGCTGCCATGCTTTTCCTCAAAGCATAAAAGGGTATGCCCCAGGTATTGTACGTCTTAAAATGAGACTTAGGATGAAATCTGCCCTTTGTCTGCAAATGACCAGCTAAGAATGCCAACATGTTGAGTGTGAGAAAGATGCATACATATTGCATTGGGGGTTTCAGCATATTACCTCTTTGAATGATTGATTCTATATAGTCAACACCTCCCATGTTTTTCTCCCACCAGGTTATTTTATGTTGCCTCCCGAGAAGGGCACCTTCCAGAAATCCTCTCCATGATTCATGTCCACAAGCACACTCCTCTGCCAGCTGTTATTGTTTTGGTAATGCACATTAACACGTATATTTAGACTGAGCCTCACAAAGCCTTTAGCAAAAGAGGGAATGGGAACAGGCATCTTAATTCAGCACTCAGTTGGTGCTCAGTGTAACTCAGGTGGTATCATGTTTGTAAGGCCAGAGATTTTGCCCTGGCTTCCTGTGACTCTGTGTTTCTGATGTGTATGGGATGCCCTGGGTATGCTTCATCTCACTTCTCTTTCACCTTGGAAAAAATTTGCAAGCTTTATAATGGGAAGTGAGGGATGTGGCTTCTTTCCTTGGCAGAGGAAAGGAAAGAAGGGGAAAACCGTAAGGACACAGTCTCACCTACTGACCAGAGCTCAGCTAAAAGCAGACTGTGCAGGCATTACCCGTTGTCTCCTCCTGGACCCGTCATAATGAAACACACACAACAGAATAAAAGCGTAGATGAAACACTAAGCAGTGAAATGGTTCTCTGATTGTAACTGAGACCTGTGAGAGTCAACCTTACAGAGAAGAAAGGGAAAGCCCACATGTAAATTGAAGCTGTGGAATTCTCTATGCCGGGAACAATATTTGTGAAATGTGGGATACAAAAGACTGTAAAAGGTGTAAGAGCCCTCAAATACCCATTGGCAATGCTATAGTCATTTTTATTTTAGTAACATTTTTTTTCTCAACTGGAATGTGCTGTCGAGAGTGCCCTAGGAAGCACTGAACACTTTTTTCTTCTCTGTGCATTTAATTTGTTTCAGAATGTCTCCCTGAAATTTCTTTTTAAAGTGTGCACACACTCAGGGAGGAATCTAGAGGCTAATGTCACTTGTGGCAACAGGATGTATTATTCCATGAAGAGGGCTTTCATTGAAGCCTCTGCTATCAGTCGAGCCATCCTTGGCTGTTTCACTGCAGAGGATTACTGGCCTACTCTCTAGGCTTCCTTCTTTCCTGGTCTTGAGGGTCACATGCAGTTAGCACAAGGGGAGAGTTGACCTGGAGCAGGAAAAGGTCAATGTTTTGCATTCAGTAACCAAAACATTCACCTCCACGTAGTTGTTTCCCGTGTATGGATCCCTAGAGCATCTCAGAAATCACCTCAGAGCATCCTTTAAGTTTTCTAGTGGAGTCCGCATTTAATATTTATGATGGGAACTTACTAATAATTGATTCTACATTGATCTTGAATGACTGAATGTCTTTTTTTCTCTTTTTATTCTTTGGAAACACATTGTCTAGAGTAAGGTGAAGCTTGTATACTGTGCTAGCCTTGACAGCTTGAGAACCTGAGTTTAGTCCCCCCAGAACCACATTTTTAAAATTGCTGGCATAGTGGCTTGTGTTCATAATCCCAGTGCTGGGGAGGCAGAGACAGGGAGATCCCTGGAGATCACTGGCCTGCCAGCCACCCTAGCCTATCTGGCCAGTTCTAGGCCAATGAGAGACCCCCATCTCACAGGGTAGTTACTTGAGGAATGACAGGCTGAGAACAATAGCCAAGTTTGTCCTCTGGCCTCCACATGCATTTATAAACATACCTGCATTTATGTACATGCATATAGATGAACACACATGTACACAAAACCTAAACAGCAACAGAAAATACTTTTGCTCCTTGTCAGTGAAAAGAAAGGAACTGACAAAGTAACAAAACAGCAGATTCACATAAAGTTCCAACTGAAACTGGGGTGATGACAGCACCCTCCAGCTGAGGCTTAGTTGCAGAACACAATATGGAAAAGAAGTTTGTGGAATCTAGGTTTCCATCAGGATGGTGACTTCTGTTATAAATAACCATTGGAAGGACACTTATAATGTTGTTGCTTGGAATTGCCGCCTCCTTCTCAGTTCTGGGCACTTACTTTGTCTCCTCTCCTCCACTGCCAGCATCCTTTGACGATGATAATGCTCTTCTCCGGAGATCTCTACAGTCTTCTGAATTTCCTCAGTTTTGCCAGGTGGCTTTTTATGGGGCTGGCAGTTGCTGGGTTGATTTATCTTCGATACAAACGTCCAGATATGCATCGTCCTTTCAAGGTAACCTCAACCATCTTGATGGGTTTACATAAATCTCTCTCTTAATACCTAGACCTCTTTTTGTCAGAACCTGGTGATGGGGAGGTTGGGGTGGGGTGGGGTCCTTCAGTGTAAAATATTTAACTCTTGCAGGAAGCACTTGCTAATATGCTTTGCTTACGGAAAGTATATGTATTTTGAAGTATGATATAGTGAACTCATCACAGATTTTTAACTGTTTAGAACAGTTAGTGTTAAGAGGTTTTTCATTGGGTTTTCATGCATGGCATTGTGTGTTCAGAGGGTGGGATACTCCTGTCTGTCTTCAGAACCAGTTGTTGACACAGCTGGGCTGTGAAAGAAAGTACTTCATTAGTTGTAACTGGGAAGGGGTGCTGCTTTACAGATTAGTAAGTGTTTTAACTTGTTAACCTTGTAGTAGAGCAGCTTCCCCCATATACTCTAAAGCAATGGTTCTCAACCTGGGGAACCTGGAGGCCGACTGACCTTTCACATGGGTCTCCTAAGACAGTCGGAAAACTCTGATAATTACATTACGAGTCATAACAGTAGCAAAATTACAGTTATGAAGTAGCAACGAAGAAACCTTATGGTTTGGGTCACCATAACGTGAGGAACTGTATAAAAGGGTCTCAGCATTGGGAAGGTTGAGAACCACTGAACTAAAAAATATGAAATAACAAAGGAAGAGCTTGCTTGTTGCCAAGCAGGACACCCATTTACCGTAACCACCATTTTCCTGTGGGAGGGCAAGAGAGCAGTCTTGTCATCTTCTTAGCCCCAGCTGTCCATGGGTCAGTGCTTGCTTTTAAGACATAGCACTGATAATGCTGCCAGCCATGTTACCAGGATCTGTTTCTAATTGCATTCATCGCCACATGCTTGCAGCATCTTTATTAGCTGTTGACTAGGAGTTGGCCTGTTTTATTCCCATCAGGTCAGAGTGTGAGTCTCAACAGGAAATCAATATTCACAGGGAGGTGTTAACATGGAGCATGGCCACTGGTGCTCTTGACTCCTTGTGAAAATGGGTTCTAATCATAATTATCAAACCACCAATCTTTTAAGATGACAACTGTAAATTATAAGGATACACTGCTAGTTAAAGAATTTGAATAGATGATCCACTAGCAAACACCTTTTCCTAGCCTGAGACTTAGTTCAAACATTCTAAACCAAGTTAAAGTTAAGAAACCACACCTAATATATGCTCTGTGCTGCTTGGAGAGGTTTTGCTGCTTAAATGAGTTGGGGCCTACTGGCTGGTAATGTAACTAATGCCCTCCATCCCTGGTCTCTTGAGCTTTATGTGAAGCTGTTTCTTTTGGCTGTGTTCCAGGTGCCTCTGTTCATCCCAGCATTGTTTTCCTTCACCTGCCTCTTCATGGTTGTCCTCTCCCTTTATTCAGACCCATTTAGCACCGGGGTCGGCTTCCTTATTACATTGACTGGAGTCCCTGCATATTATCTCTTCATTGTATGGGACAAGAAACCCAAGTGGTTCAGACAATTGTCAGGTAAGATGTTTAAGCATCTTGGACCCATCAAGAGACTATGTTATAGGAAACCCATAAAAGTGCACACATCCAATATGCAAACTCTTAAAGTTTAAAGCTACATGAGGTACAATTGTTATTAAAGTGAATTACAGCGTTTTAATTGCCGCTCCAAGGAGAAAGACAGGCAGGTCATTCAGAGTGCAGCCCCTA
The DNA here is from genome assembly GCF_003668045.3 of Cricetulus griseus. NCBI lineage: Eukaryota > Metazoa > Chordata > Mammalia > Rodentia > Cricetidae > Cricetulus > Cricetulus griseus. The sequence continues at coordinate 101,059,219 of NW_023276806.1, forward strand.
TTGAATCCTGTTGGGTATTTAATTTGGGTGGTTGTAATCATGGACATTTTAGAGAATAACTTCTTTAGGCAGAGGGTTTTTTTTTTCAGAACTGTAAACAGCCTCAACTCCTCTTTTAAATCCCCTAGTGATACAATGATTGCTTTCCTGGGTTGAGTGAAGTCTAGTGCTCAATGATGTGAGATTTCTTGGTGAGTGAGATGGGTACCTTCAAATGTCTTAAACATCATGGCTACAATACTACCTTGTTAGGAAAAGGGAGCTGCAGAGGGTACTGGTAACAGCAAAAACCGTGAAGAGAATAACAGCTTTCATTTCTTGTTTAGTTTCTACATGCTTGCATGTGTGTGACCACTGTCAGTCCTAACAACCATCTGAAGTCATTGCCCCTATTATGTAGATATTGAGTTATGTCACCAGAGAATTCATGTCACTCTTACAAGTCATGTGGATGTAAGTAAAAGAGCAAGGGCTCAAACTCAGACGGTTGCCTTTGATGAAGCAATGCCTGCTACTGAGTATGGAGGAGAGAAGGTTGAGGCTGAAGACAGAGAACAGGACATGGGTGGTTTCTTCAGTGATAGTGATGAGGACATTAGCAGGACCAAGAGGAAGTTAAAAGCACTAAGGAGGAAAAGCTGGCTCAACTGGTAGTCAGTTAAGACGTGGAGGAGAAAATGCACAAGATCAACTGGCCAGAAGGGTGCTTTGGAAGAGCCTTGGGTTTAGGGGAGCTTGTGATCCCTTTCCCTGCTTCAGGCTCTCAGATCAATCACCAAGGACCCATGTCCAAGATTCTGTTTCCACCAGGTAAGGAAGCCAGGGCTCAGCAAGAGGGAGAATTTAGAAACAAGAATACAGAATCTTAAGCCTTACAGCCAGAATTTGAACTCTCATTTGCTGGACATCAATACCCACTGTGTTAGAATTTCATCACTATGACAAAATATAAGATCAGGAACAATTTAGAGGAAGAAAAACTTAGTTGGGCTCATGGCTTCAAAAGTTTCAGTCCACGTGCCTTCATGGTTTGTTGCCCTTTTCCGTTCTGGGACACTTCAGTCCTGGGACTGGCTTCATTCTGCTCTGATGGTGATGGTTCTATTGCTTCTAGAGGCCAGGGAGCACCTGATGAGGTGAAGCTACAGGTGGGATGCAGAGGACTCCATAGAACAAGAGACTAAGGTTAAAAAATACCTTTTTAAATGCAGTCCTCAGTCATATAATTGTTCCAAACAAACCCAGTTTCAAGTGACAAATTCAGCTAAATACCCATCAATGGATTAATCCCCGTGACCCTTGACACAGGAAAGGCACATTAGGGTAAATAAAATTTTCCTCATTTAAGTTGTTTTAAGTTTTGTGATACTGACATTGGTTAAGTCACATTAAATATATTTTCAAAACCAGAAATGCTGTTGTTTATATGTTCGGTGAGTTTAGAATACAAATTCCTTTTTTGTTTGTTTTCTATTTGGTCTTAATTTACTTAGTTTACCATGGCTAATCTTAAAAGTCAAAGGGAGGACAGGAATTTGAAGCTCTACATCTATGAAATCCCAACAATATGGTCACCTGAATAAGAACTGCAGAATGACAACACAGGGTGACATGCCAAAGTGATAGAGGAAATCTCACAAGGCCCCATCCACAGATGAAGAGCAACAGGCAAACAGTGACTGACCAGAGAGGGAGGATTGGTCTTCTCCCAGGCCAAGCCCCAATCCCAGGTGGCCATCCCAGCCCTATACACATCTACAAACCATCAATACACAATGGACTCAGCATGTTAACATACATGTGTATATAAAAAGAACAATTAAATAAATCATAAATTTAAAAGAGAATTGTGACATGGTAGGAGTTGGTGGTTAGAGAGGGAGAAATAATGTAAATACAATACTCATATATGAAGTTCCCAAAAATATAAAAACCCAAACTAGAAGTCTAGTGATTGATGGGAAATTTTTCAACAAGGGAGTGTTGGTACAAAATAACAAGAAAAACATTTATTTCTCTACTCTCTAATATATTCCAAGAATACATTCAGAAACCAGCCATTTTAAAGTATTGTCATGACTCCTTACCAACTGAATTGGCATTTGGCTACTTCAGATTTTCTACCACTCTTTCTATTCCGATTTAACTTTCTAGCTGGCAACACTATTCTGGAAAGAAATGCTGCTATGTAAATTAGGATTTCAAGGCTAAGGGAAATACGCTGATTCCCAGAGTACTTGTATAGTTCTGTATCCTGCAAAGCTGTATTTATTTTTCTGTAGGACATATTTAGTTAGGTTTTCTCTATTGGAGACACTGGACTATAGATCTGAAGGGAGACAAGTTCTGTTAAAATATTTAGGATTAGTGTCACTTGGCTTCTTGCTACAGTTGAGGATTGAGCTGGGAGACTGAAGTACACAAAGAGACCTTGAGCACGAAAGAAAGTCCAACCCCTAGAAGAAAGAGCCAGCAGCCTTTGAGAGGAAGAGAACATGGAGTGAAGAAAGGGCAAGTTCGCCATTTTGTCCCACCTAGAAGGTTTTCTGTCCTTCCCTGCTCAGTCAGCCAGTTCTAGCTGGTCTCTCTACCGCAGGTGTGCTAGCAGCCACTCGGTCAGTTTAGATGCATCATTTTCATACATGATTTTTCTTTGTTGCCATTCTGCTCCTGTCATTTTGGAGTTCTTGCTATTTTTTTTTCTGCCTCTAATATTGTTTTGAACATCTCCAAGGCCACTGAAGTTAGTGTCAGTCATTTGTGAAATGAACGGCGGTGGAGGAGACCCACAATGGTGGTTCGGTTCTCGGGGATGCTCTGACTTTTTGCCAGGAACACAGCCGTTCTACTTTAAACTGTAATCATCACTGCAAATCTTTATCTTTATAGACACCTTGAAAGGAAGTAGGAAAAAACAACAGTCCTCTGTAATTCTGTTTGATTTTCCTCTTAGGCAGCGTTCTTGTAGTAAAATAAAGAAAATTTATAATATTTATTGCTGTAGTGGCAAGTATTTTTGTAGCCGTTGGCCAAAACAAAATACACAGACTCGAAGCAAGAGCCTCTTGCAGCAGTACTAGACCCTTCCTCTAAAGACATACTTTCTGTTAGAGAGAAAACTGCATGTGAGCTTGGAGGCAGGAGAGCCTTGCTTGAAGCAATTTGTGCAGTCGTTTGATATCATGTTGCTTTGCTTGGTAAATTGTCTAGATTTTATGTTATGCTTTTTTATCTGATTACATGTGAATGGATTAACCCTGGGAAAATGTGACAGTCTAACAAAATGCACCTGGTCAGGACTATCTCCAGAAATTGCAACCAGACATCATTCAGAAACTGGTACAAGGCTAGTTGGCACAGATAGCCAGGGAATGTTTCTAGCTTCTTAGCCCAAGGATGTGAGATTTCTAGAGATTTGATGAATACCTCTGGCCACAGGATGCCAGTATTGAACCACTTTTTAGGTTATAGCATTTCCAGAGCTAGAATGAAGCATTCTCTTAAGGGGGTGGTCAGATATGCAGAAAGCTTTCTCCCTGTCTGGAAGACAGCAGTTAATTCTACTGCTTGGATGTTTATATGATTTATTTATCTACAGAAAGGCAAACTTCCCAGGGAAGGAAAAGGGAGGCAGGTTCTACCCCGATGTGTACAGATACACAGAGGTACTAGTACAGCCCTGGTAACCCAGGCCAGGGCTAATGACAGCCATTGAACTTGGTAGCCTCTAGCTATCCATTCAACCTGATCACAGCTGAGAGCCAGTGGGCTGCCTAACACCTGGCCCCTCTTGCTCAGGTAGAGATAGGGAGGCAGGTATATTTAAACAAAATCTTTGATTGTAAAAACAAGCAAACAACAAAACCCAATGTGGCTGACATGAGCCGAAAGCCTACAATCTGTCTTTGTGGACAGCAGGCTTGCAACTCCAGAGCTTAAAAGCATGTGTTGCCCAAAGTGTATCAAGATAGCTTTATCTGGGACAGACCATTGAAAGCTGGTTAATGCCTTTGCAGATTTTCCCAAAAGATTAGAGTGCACCTTTTTCATTCATTAAGTTTGCCTGTATTTCTTAGGGGCTCAGAAGATTCTCCACATAATAAATATTATGCATATGAAAGCTTTTAAAAACCCTTCTTAAGAAAACATACTATGATTTTTAATATAAGTGCTGGGGCAGAGTGGCTTGGCACTGCTTCCCAAGCTCACTCAATCTTGGCTGCTACTCCCCTATGGATACCAGGTGTGATGGGGTGAGTGAGATTTTGCCAAGTCAGTTGTTATTCCAGTTTATTTCAGGAATAGCAAGGGAACATGAAAAAATAAAACTGAAACCACACCATGGCATTGCTTTAAGTCCTGTAGGTTGTAATTATGGAAAACTCCAGCTGTAGGTCATTGGCTCACCTTTGTTTAGAGAGGCAGTAATATTATTATTGTAGGGCCACTAATCTTATCGTGAGTGTGAATAGAATATATGGCACTCCAAAGCCAAATGTTCTGCAGTGTTTTTAGAAGCTCCCTTGCCTCCACTGAACACCCTGTGCCAGACCCAGTGTTGTAGGACAGACAGCCTAGAAGGAAAAGTTGGGGAACCAATGAGTACCTGAGGCCAATGCCAATCTGTTTACTGAACACTCAACCATTATACAAATTATGCCACTCCCAGAATCCAAAAGGGAGAATTTAGAAATGCCAGGGGGGATAGTCAGCAGGGCTGAGGAGGCAGAACCTTATGATTTGGGCCTCTGCCTAGCCCTGCTGAAAGAAGAATACAAGCTGCGCTTTCAGAAGGACACATGCAAACATGGGCATCCCAGCTGCTTCCATGGCTCTGGAATGGTTGTAAGTTCCCACACCAGCAAGAGATCTAAGAAGGCAACAGTTGGAAACTCACATTATTGGAAGGTACTAGGAAAAGCTTTGCTGTCAGGTTTGGAGGACCAGGGATGAGTGAGAAGACAAGGATGTAGAGATTAACTTGGGGAGCTAAGCAGGGATGTGTTGAAACACGTACTTGAGGCCATGTTTCTTTAACTCCATTGATTTTCTTTACAACTCTTGTTTTTCTTTTACCTTGTAGCCTACTATCATATGGCTTGGCTCCTTGTCTGCCTGGAAAAGACACTTTCCCCATACTGTTGACAGATAATTTTTCCATAAGCCTAGTTTAATAGGATAATTCTGTAAATATGGCGTTTGATTGTTGCTCTCATGGCAGAGTGGACTGTTAAAAAATACAATTTATTTAAGAATTATATAAGGTTTAATTAATTTGAAAATACTATACATAAACCCTTTACAATAAACACAGGATTAAAAAATAATAATGTGCCCAGAAAACTTCCTTAGGGACTATGACTATATTTGTTACTTTTCTTTGTGCTGTGACAACATACTTGAGAAGAGGCAACTTAAGGGAGGAGGGGTTGCTCTGGCTCACAGTTTGAGTGACTACAGCCCATCATAGCAGAAAAGGCAAGACTGCAATGGTTTGTGAGTGGCTGATCACACTGTCTGCAGTGAGGGGGCAGAAACCATGTAACAACCTATAGAAGTAAGGCTGGGTTATAGAGTCTCCATGTCAGCCCTCACATTCTTCAGTGAAGCTGCACCCCTTAAACTTTTCACAGTTTTCCTAAACAGTACCAATGGATGGGAACTAGTGTTCAAATACATGAGCCTCTGGGGGACATTTAGCATTGAAACCACAAAAATCAGAGAACAAAAGGTGAAAACAGCTTTTTACAATATTGTTTGAAAGGCCTGTTAGAATAATGAGTCATTGGAAAGGAGAAAGAATACCTGGGCAAGAGATTATTTGCTTCTGAATCCTTTAAGAGGACAGAGCCTGGGGTTTCCAAGATTGGGGGGCTTCTGAAGATGTTCTATGGGGGTTGGTGACAATAACTAAGAAAGAATGTACCTGAAATCATCACCACAGAGCTTGGCACTCTAGGGCAGTGGGTAAAAAGTGTCCTTAGATGTAATACAACTCAGGTATTTTTATATTTTAGTGTCTGTTACAGTGACCTCTTGCTGGGTTAAGCCTTCAGCTTCTAAATTGGAGACTAATGATTAAAATTGGAGCAAATTTGGAATTGTGGACGATGCTTAATGTAACTTGTCTAAGGATCAGACCTTAATGACCCAGATAAATCCAAGGTTCTCAATCTATTTATGAGATAAACAAGGCCTTGATAAACATGGTAATTTGCTCAACAATACTACAAATTAGACACTGGAAATAATACTCTTCTCCTGACTGTCCTGAGAAATTGGTTATCATCTCCTATGTGAAAAAAGAACAAACCCATTTTGAGCTGAACATGAAGCATATTTGTAAACATCTATTTGTATCTTGGTCCCATTGTCTCAAAATATTTTCAGCCTCCTGGTTCATAAATAAGTGTTCTTATTTGAATACAAAATATTAATATATTCTTACTGAGGAAGCATCATGGGAAGTTGTAGAAGTGACAAGTAAATTAATTGAGCCTGATAAGATTGTAATGAAGTAAATAATTCTTGAAAGTGCACTACAAAGAAGGTGGCTGTGCACTCTCAGTATTCATCCCCAAATAATTCACATTTTGCTATTTTTATGCCGTTTTGATTTTCATGCATTTTAATCTTTCCTTATCTCTTTGTAGAGAGAATAACCAGAACATTACAGATTATACTAGAAGTTGTACCAGAAGACTCTAAAGAATTATGAACTTCATGAATCGAAATCTTGGCCATCTGCCCAGGACTGAGATACAAAATGGATCTTTATTTCAAGAAAACACAGCTTTGGTGATGGACTAGAGGAACCAGTTATTTCTATTCATATCTTCTAGTGTATTCAAACTAATTTCTGAGCAGTTTACTGGTAACTCAGTGTATTTATAGAAAGCTAATATGCAAATCACACAGTGAGGCAAGCTCAGTTCTTGAGTCTGGTGCTTACCCATTGAGGTAAGAGAAAAAGACAAAGGGCATTGGCAACTGGGATATGATTCTCTGCAACATTTCTTATAGTGACTGAGAACCTTCAAATGGAAGACCAAAGGGTTTTCTGTATATAGGGCATCTGTAAACATAGCTTTACCTACTGGGGCATCTATACTGTGAAAAGAGTTTTCTACTTTTCTGAAAAAAAGAAGTCATTATTGTGGCAAAGGGGCCAGAAATAACTTTATCTCACATAGACCTTGGATTGTTTTCCTTTAGTGACCAACATGGCTGTCACTTATCTTTCAATGAGTTATACTCAGAGCATCAGAACAAAAGATGGGGTAGTAGTGTGTGTGTGTGTGTGTGTGTGTGTGTGTGTGTGTGTGTGTGTGTGTAGGTTGAGATTGAACTCAGGGCTTTGCAAAAGCCAGGCAAGCACTCTACCATTGAGCTACATCCTCAAACCTTAATGTTCTTGATTGCTTTAAAGAAGCATTTCTTTTTTTTTTCTTTGTTGTTGTTTTCATTAGTTCAAATTAGGCACAAGCTTGTTTCACATGCCAATCCCTTCTCCCTCTCCCTCCCATCATCCCCACATCTCCTCCCCCACCCCTGACCTACCCCCCACCCCATCTACCCTCCACTCCCCAGGCAGGGTAGGGTCTTGAGGCTATTATTTATGAGGCAATCCTAGGAACTGAGTTTGAATAAAAATCATGGAGAATTTGTTAGGTTAAATATGATTTCACTTATTGTTGGGAGGTTTGGTGTTTGGAATGTCACTTTGTTTTCATCCTGGTTCCTTAGTTCTGGAAAATGTGTACTTTTTGGTATGACATCCATTGATGAGCTGCCTCTTCGGAAATTTTAATCTCTACAATACAATATGAACCTGGGAGAAATTGCCCAGGAAACTCTAAATATGGAGTTTTATCTCTATAACCACATTCATATACAGTGTTAGTAATTCTAATCACTTTTCCTTTTACTTTGTGGCTATTTTTACATGGTGATGATTTCTGACAATGTGTACATTCCCTTTACAGTTCTGCTAAAATATGTCTCTGAATAAAACTATCTGGATCAATTAGGAAAAGCACAGATTTACATAAAAACTATGGAAGAAATGTCACTGCTTAGTAAGATGTTCAACTGATCTCTTAAAACATTTCTACTTATAAATCTAGGCTTTTCCAATCATTTCTTCACTTTAGTTACAATTCAACTTGCAAAAGAGGTAATTGCGAACAAACCTATTAGAAGGGGAGTCTTCAGTATGTGTGTTCAGCTGGATGATGCAGGGTCAGAGTTAGAGAACACTGGACAATTTTTAATGGGGATTAATGTAATGATGGGATTTTTAAACTCTTATTTCTAACATCCAAAGATTAAATGCTCAGCATGGCCACAGTAAGTTTCATCCCTTACATTCTGACCACTTAAAAATGAGACATTTAAAAATTATCCAAATTAACAAAACCATTGAGTTCATAGTCAATTGCCCAAAGTACAAATGATGATTTTAATCCAGAACAGTTCACCAATCCAGGTTTTTAAAGCCCCAATGACATTTAATATATACCCAAAGTTGACTTTTTTTTTCAAAAGGCTAAACAAGTGTTTATTTTCCTAAGTGAACTTGTAACAATTCCTTCTGTTTTTCCTAACATGGGCTTTCCAAACCTTTTGTATGGTTTCTAGAACCAAAATAGTATTGCTTTGTTGCCATCTATATCTAGCAGATGTTGCTGGAGGTACATATTTTTATATTGTTATTTTTACACCAGACCCATAAGATTTAACATGGAGGAGTCTTCTTAGCTATGAGATGGAGTAAAGCCATGGAGAGGGTCCTGCGAGTCTTGGTTCTTCCTGAGACTAATGTGCTCTTGGGCTGGTTGGTCTCATAGCAATATCTATTTGTCTTTCCTTGTGTGAGCTAGTCAGGGTACACTTTATCATCCCTCCTCTCTTTACAAAGATTCTTTTTGTAGTATTAAATTTATAATGCCATTGTAATACATTTTAAACAAGCATAAAAAAATCAGTATTTCTTTAAAATACCGTCCATGGAGTTGCATTTTGTCTTATTTTGAAGTTATATTCTAAAAGAACACATTTCTTTAATCATGGAATTCATGTTCATAATTGTTTTATTGAGAACTTGTAAAACAGACTTTTTATTTAGAAATTCTCCTGCACACTTGTAATATATAGTTTTATACAAAGTAAAATTTTCTCATATTTTAGGATAATGTGTGTATATACACATTAGTGTTAGTGTGTTAGTGTTTGTGCTGGTGTACATATTTGAATGTTTATATAAAATTATGATTTGATTACTATAACCCAAAGCTGGATGCAGCCTGAACAGCTTAAGATATACAGTACTCTATTTTGAAATATTCTCTGTTTAGTATATAAAGCCTTGAACATGGAATTTTTAAAGCATGTTGATTTCTAAATTTTAGGTGCAATTTTATTCTCCTCACATAATTATATTTCCACTGATTGACATTCTAACAGTGCTATTTTGTCTCTTTTGAAGCATTCAATTCTCCCCTTTGACTTCAAGTGGCTCTTATAAATGGTGGGTTTGCTTAGCTTCAGGAAGACCACCATTTGTCTTTCTTCAGGCGATTGGCCATGTGTCCTAGCAAACATGGCTGCGCCCACTTCCACTTGTAAGATCACAGGTGTATACCCACAATCTGCATGTGTGTTTGGCTTCCCTGCCCCGCCTAGCTCTGTGGGTGCAGGGTCCGGCCAGTTGACAGAGTTTTGATCCCAGTGCTCTGCAGTCTCAATAACACTAAAGTATGCATTTAGAAACATTTTTTAATTTTTCAGTTTGCCTTATGTGTCTGCTTAAATTGTTTCCTCAACTGCCATTGGAACAACAACAGATGGTTTTCATGAAGACAATTGTGTAGCAGAAGTCCTCACAAGCTGGTATTAGCCTTTGGCAAACTTACTGTTTTCTCTCAATTTACAGGTGAATGGGATGCAAAGAAAGCAAGCATCTCTCACTTTTGTGGATGTCTTGTAACTGAGGTGTGAAAAGACAACTCAGGGACAGGATAAGAGGAGATTTCAGGGTGCCTGTGATTAGCAGTAACCATGGTTCACTGTCCTACAACAAAGTCAGAGAAACATCAAAGCTTATCTGTTGAATGTAAATGAGTACCCTGAGAAGCTAATTAAGCAGGAGCTTTGGTGTCTCCAGTACACCCAAGCTTCTTCCAAGGTCCCAGTGCTACTTTAGGAAGATTGTGATTTTTAAAAAGGAAGACCCAGAATTTGGGCTGGAGAATTTGGGCTTGGCTTCTGGGAACATTTACTGCTCCTGCAGAGGACCTGAGTTCAATTCCCATCTATGGTGACTCACAACCATGGGTGACTGCAGTTCCAGAGGATTCAATACCCTCTTCTGACATCCAATACCCTCTTCTGCTATTCCTTGCGTACTTGGTGTACAGATAAACATGCAGACAAAACACCCATATATTTAAAATAAAATAAATGTATGTAAAAATTTTAAAGACCAGGAAAATTGCATATATAATATACACTGTGGTATCCACATTTTTTTATGAATAAGATAGAAATTATTCTGAACCAAAGGTAAATAACCAGCATCTCCCTCATCACTTATAAACTTAGAAACTCTGGGAAATTGAATGTGCAAAATGGAAAGTTTTAGCTGTTCTGTACATTTTTAATTGGAATCTTAAATAGGAATAAAAGTTCTGAAAGGCCAGTTTAACCTCATGCCCTTTATCTGATTTGTGAACCTGCATTTAAAAACATGATTCAGGAAACAGTAAGAATATTTTAAAGAAAGTAATTTTCACTCTATGCCTATAAAATGAGTTTTCAGTTGACGACTTTATTTTTGATGGTATTATTTTTGTTGGTATAACAAAATTAATGTAAGAAAAATATTTTCCTTTTATTTGAATATTGAATACTAACAAATTATTAAAACATTAGAGGAAGTGAAAGGTTTTGAAGTTTAGCAAAATAGAGTATTCAAGTCTCTGAAATTTTAATATGGTGAGTCTTAGACCTTCAGACTTTAAGTGACAGTATCTAAATTATTCTTATTTGTCACACATGATGCTTCTGCTGGCCATAAGCAGATAACCTAAAATTAGAACTATTTATGTGACATGAATAGCCTGTGTTTTAAAAATTAAATATTTTATATAAAAATCATTCCTATTATTTTTCATTAAAATAGTCATAGAATATTGGTAAACCTATTTTAAAATATTTAAATGCTACATTAGTTGAAATGTACACATAAAGAATATTAGTGGCTTTCTCATAAGGTCTATGTGGTATGGAAGACAATGGTTTCCATTGTGTTTTGTTGTGAATAGTAGAAAAACCATGAATGAAGTTTTATTTGTAGCTCTTTTTCTTATTTTGGAAAGAAATAGATTTGAGATTCCAATGAAAATGACTCAAAAAAACTTGTTTTATTTGAATATCATTTGCTTTATAACAAGCCTTGTGTTGGTGCTGATTGAGTGCAGGATGGTGTTTTATGTCCCTAATCAATCAAGCCAGGAATTAAGTCATGCCATTGTGTAATGGCAAGAAGCTCATAGAAGATATAAATTAGAGAAGATAATGAGTCATCTGCATAGCTTCTGTTTACATTATATATGGGTAAAAGAATTACTGCCAGCATATGTAGTTTAGCTAAATTTTCCCATAAATAGTATTTCAAAAGTCTATCTCAAAATATTTAATAGTTGAAAGTGTGACCTCCAGGTAGGCCACCGATTGTTAATACTGTACTTTATAATAGGTGAGTTAACAGCCAATTTTTTATAAGCAATCCTTTATTTTTATCAAATTTTAAAATTATTTCTATCTAAAAATAAATGCTGATTTATGTCATGTATTAGTGCAAACCATATAGAAAGTTCACCATTTCTTTGTTTTATGAGACACTGCCCTTCTTTACCAACTCATGGCAATACTGTTAGTGTTACTTTTTCTTTCCTTTTCTAAAAACTATTTCTGTTTCATTTACATAAAGTAACAGTTCCATGTGTTTCAGTTTTTGAAACTATGCCTTCAAGATGATAACTATAGAAATATTCACTTCCCAAGATTTTCTTAGTGAAAAATCTGCCACTTTTATTTAATTTCTTGGGATTACCCCCTGCTTTTCCTTATTTCCACTTGACTGGAAATGTAGAGGGTGGTTTCAGCCTCCAAACAGCTGCCTGCTGTGTGTGTATTTAAGTCTGTTTGGATCAAAGGTACGTTTATAGTATCAATAACTGCCCACACATTTTATAGGTAATACTTCTAAAGAAATGGTGACTCATTAGGCGTCTGAGAGCCACGTGGATGGCTGCTGCCACTCAGCATTAAACACACTAGCTCACTTTAGCATACACGCTACTGATTTTTAAACTGAATTAATTGTTGTTTGAAAGACCTGCCTTGCTACATCCTTGTTACCTCTTGATGAAGCCAATAAAGGCAGTGTTGAAGGCCAGGGGTAGGAGAAGACTAAGGCTCAGTTACCTCTTTGCAGCAACAACTGTATTTTAATCTGTAGTGGTATTTTGCACAGCATCTTGTGGGAAAATGAGTTAGATCTTTCTGTGTTACAGCTCTAAGTGGATTTTGTGTGTTCTGACTAAAAGGCACAATTTGAAGGTAGACCTCACATGTCCTTACTAATGACCCTTAGTAACCACAGACTCAGAACAACAGTCATATATTCCAGGAGACAAGGCATTATGGGTTCCAGCTCCAAGGAATGAAGGGTCTTGTTTTAAGGAATTTACAAATTAATCTTTATTCTACTTACTAAATAATATAATCAAATATTATCTTCAAGTAGAAAAGTACTTTATAGAAATAAAACAAGAACCAACCACATTGTTTGCCATGGATGAATGTTTATAGCAACGAGAAATCGCTTCCTTTGCATTCTTATTATTTCAGATACTAGTCAACAGCACTTTTTATTACTCTGAAAGCAAAAAAAAATCCTGTATTATTAAACCTATATTTTCCTATATATATGTAGATATATGGTAGTGATTATTTGACAAACCATCAGAATTCTCTTATGATTCTGAGTTACTCACCCATCTTCTTGGAGAGACTTGCTAGCCAACCCTTGTCTCTGAGAATTTCATTACTGCTGCTGTAAAATCTGCAACTAAGTTATTAACTAGGTTCTTCTTGATATTATCCATGTTCAGAGGGTTTCACCTTTAAAAAGTTCCTACAATCAGTAGCAATAGCTTGTTTCAGAAGCTTGTGTACTTTGAATGCAGACATTGGCCCGGAATTCCTGTTTCTGTCCATGGGTTTTAGTACAATAGTAATGAGAGTCAACATGTGTTTTTCAACATGTGGGAATTTTCAGATATATTTTCTACCTGTGTCAAACAGGATGAAAAAATGAAGTTATGTCTCTCTAGTGCTGTGCTGGTTGCCTGTGGTTTTATACTAAACATATTCCAGAGAATGCACTATGACTGGCCTCTTGTGCTGGATGCTTGGAGAACTTAATTTGTCTTCTCTCTCTGATAAAACTCAATCCCTGAATTTCATAGTGCATAGTTTTTATCGTAGTGGGACTTACATGGTAGCCGTGCACTGGGAAGGGAAAGTTTTAGTTATTAATTCAGTATACTGTCGTTCTGCATGCCTCTTTATTTTAGTATATCTGGACTTACTTTGCTAAAATATGGGGTTATAAATTTTATCTAAATATTTTTTCATACTATCTTTTTCTTCTTTCATCAGGGAGTAGAGAAATTCTTATGTGTGTTGGTTTGTTCATATTAAGATATTAGACACTGTCGACAAATGTGTTTAACACCCCTTCCATTCTTCTGCAAACATCATCAAGTGGTTCTGGTGGAATAGCTTTAGTCTAGCAGTAGTCAGGGTAACAACTATAATTTGATCTGTGCTCCAGTTGTAATTTACAAGCACGCTAAGACCTATGTTGGATCTAGACTGTGTTTCTCATGGCCTTGGAGCACTGTCCACATGGCAGGAACATGGTAGCTTTGTTCTGGTGATATTAATACCAAATAAGAAGCATGCTGAGAAGACAGAATGGTGTCCTGTGTTCTTTGCACTCCTCATCTCTGGCAGAGTTCTTTACTCTGGCATTGTGATGATGAATCTTGGTGAAGGTGATGACTATAGTTTGCACAAACTTCACAAAATGCCTTATATTGAGTAGCAAATAAAGGGTACGATAGTTTTGCTACAAAATGCTGAATAATAAATTGTGAGCAGTGCAGAGGAACTATTTGTGGATCATGTGGTGTCTTTGAATTCCTTGGTGCTGGTGTTGTAACACGCGATATGTGAAATAAAGTGGGTTCCTCTACAGCTAAATGACTTCCCCCTAGGGAGAGCTGTGCTATAGCAAACTCATTGCTGAATGGTGTGTTCATAGGCTATTTGTATAAGTGGGAAAGCATGGGGAAAGGTATGCTGTCTGATGGAAATGCTTCTTGTCTGTCTTTTCATATGGAATGCATTTTGGTGCATTATGACGTCACTCCAATTCACAATATTGAATTATATTTCAGTTGTATTTGTGGAGCTGCCCACGTGTTATGCTTCTAGCTGCTTATATCTTTATATGTCTGTCTTATACATATTTTCACTTGAAAATAAGTGGACATTTAAATAAATATTTGATAGTTTACATATTAAACATGATGCTTTACTTACTTTTCGGTAATAAATACTGATTTAAACTGAAGTTTCTGTTTTTTATGATTGAATTTGTCTCACTGATTATGTGCATATGTTGAAGCTTCTCTTGACATTAATTTACACCTCATACCAAATCTGTTGTTATTTAGATAAGACACACATGGCCAAGATTAAACATCCTACTGTAGCCATCCCTTCGACCTTTAGGTCTTATGACTTAGTAAGAATAGTTTTGAACTCTATGACCTAGAGCCAAGATGAAGTGGAGCCATCTTTATTGGCCCCAACAATTCTCAGTGGTGTCAGATCCTATCCCTGCAACATCTTCATGGACCATGTTGGTCTGGCTTATGCTCTGACCTGATGTCTTGTTTTCTTATGTGGGACAAAGTCTTTTCATTTGTTAGCTTCATAAGAGAATTGTCTCTTGTTTCCATCTAATTCAAAATCACGTGTTTCACTAGAATAGTCTTGGTAAAACTGAAATCAGGTCACATTTTCAAAACAATTTCTCACTTGTTTGTTTCTGGAAAAAACCTTAAACTCCTTCATATAGAGTATAGAGTTTTCCATAGTGTGTAGAGATTTCTATAGTGTATAGGGTTTCCCATAATGTACATACCTTTCCACAAAATACAGGGTTTTCTATAGTGTATATGATTTTCTGTAGTGTGTAGGGCTTTCCATTGTGTTTAGGACCTTTCATAATACATCGTTTTTTTTTTTTTTTTCATAGTGTATGGGGTTTCCCATAGTGTGTAGGGTTTTCTGTAATGTGTAGGACTTTCCATAGTGTATAGGGCTTTCCATATTCTGTTTTTACTCCACCTCCAAAAGTCTCTGTTACCATATGAAATATCTTTTCAGAGTTTTCAATGAAGAATGAACTTCAGTATTACTGTTACTTAATGCAATCTCTTACAAGGAATTATATGTTAATTCCAAACACCCATATTCTTTTTCATACAAAGCAATCCTCTATTCAACATTGCACACTTAGTTAAAAAAATGGTCTCATCCAGAAGTCCTCAGGAAGTTGGTTTAGGACCTGGTTCCTGATCTTCATCATTTTGTGTGTCTCTCTTTAGAGCTCACTAAGCTACTGTAATTGATTGATTGGACACCTTTTCTCTGGCTGGATTTCCCCACTTTGTCTTTCATGGAATAAAGGAAGGCTTCATATTTTTCCATTGGAAACTACATTCCATTTATACTACATTATCTTACACAATTTTAAGTATAAAGCTCAATAAAATAGGTATGTTAATGAAATTTTTACTGGTAATTTTTTTCAAAAAATGTATGATTTTACAACTTATTAAAGATGAATGTAAACTTGCATGCTAATAAAGTAGACATGCTTATTTATATTTACATAAAGAATTTAATATTGCCTATGTATTTGATATTTCAGGATGTAGAATATCTTTCATGTTTTTCAGAGTTGGCTGACAGTTTGGTTTTTACAAATATCAATGCTGAGAATGCCATTTTACACAAATACATATGACTACAAGGTAGTCACTTTGGAAATTCTAGCTTAATCCCAAGCAGATAGTACTAATTTTTGAAAAATAAAAATTCAAGCCTACAATTTTAAAAATCAAACATTTAAATACAAAAGTTTAACCTTCCATAATGAAGCCATTATGTGTTGTGTATATAGTAAAAGCACTGCACTTCATAGCATAGAGCAATGGCTATTCTGAGCTGAATGTTTTCAGAAAGCAGTGGCTGCTGGTACATATCATGATGGAATGCCCAGTGCAAAGTGCATAAGTGTTCATAACCAAGGCTGCAGGGAAGTTGTGTTATACAGCATGGGGATACTGCCCAAACCACAATGCAATGGATTCATTGTGCATTTGATTTTGAATCTTTTCTTTTATAGTGTAATCAGAAAACTTTTACCAAATTTCCCTATAACCATCACATCTAGTTATGTCTCCTTATATGGAATTGCAACCACAGTTTAAGAAATTGAGGTGGAAAGCATAGGCAATACTGAATTGTGTTTATTTAATATATAAAAATAAAAACATTGTCAGCTGCTCCATTTAAGAATGCTTCAACATAAACAAACTGATAATGTGATATTTAAAAATTGAGATACTTAATTTCAAATCATTTGTTCATGTGAGTAGATGCAGAAAAGACCTTTTGTAAAACCCAACATCACTTCATGATAAAAAAAATCATGGAGATATGGAGATACTAGGTATAGAGACTATATTTCAGCTTAGCCAAAGTTGTTTGCAATAATCCTATAGCCAGCACTGGGTTAAGTGGAGAAAAATCTTAAAGCATTTCCACTAAGTTTAGGAAGAAGACAAGAATGTCCACCTTCTTCTTCTGTGCAGTAAAGTGCCTGAAGTATTGCCTATAGCACGTAGACAAGAGACAGAAATAAAAAGAATAAATAGGAAAAGAAGTAATGGTATCCATATGAAATGATATTATGATTCTGTCCACTTAAGTTTCCTGACAAAGACTCTTAAGAGTTGATAAATGCTTTTTATCAATGTAGACAAAGGTTACTCTGAGCCATAATCAGAGACATGAGTAGAAGAAAGGTATTTGTAGGGAAGAAGGCAGGTACACAGGCATGGTAGGGAGAAGAGGATGGGGGTTGAGAGTGGTCACTATGTATTTTGTACATGTATAAAATTGTCAAAGAGCAACCTAATTAATAAACAAAGCATGAATGGATTTTTGAAATGTACTCTTACAACTCTAAAGTTTTGTTTCTATGGTGACAATATGTATGAAATCTCTTATATTAAGAACAAAAACAATGGACTACTAAGAAGTTTGAGCTTTCTTCTCCCCTTCCCCCAATCCCCCCTCCCTCCCCTTTCTTTCTTCCCTTTGCCACTTTTCCTTTCCATCCCTCCTCCTCCCCCCACTCTCTTTTCTGGCTTTCCCTTCCACCTCCTCCTTTCCCCTCTCTATCCCCTTGCTTTCTTCTAGTTCCATTTCACTTTTCTTTTTCTCTTTTCTATTTTTTTCTTTCTGTAGATAAGAAGATACTGTCAGTCAAGAATATACTATGAATTTTTTCTGTGTATATAAATGTAGGGGTTATTTTTGGGTATCCTGTCCATGTATATAATAAAACACTATATATTTTAATCATAATAACTTGAAAAACATTATGGTCTGAAGTGTAGAACAGAAGAAAGCCTAAATTGTGGGTGATCAGACTTCATTCTGAAGATAAGAAGCTTTGTTAAGGGAAAACATTACTAAAGGAATCTAATAATTTTGTTACCTTCCAAATTTACAAAATTTTACATTTTAAAAATAAATGCAAACTATGTGATATTAGTCATGTGGGTGGGGTAATATGAGAGTGTTTAGTGTGTTCATGTTTGAAATCATCAAAAAAACCCAAATTTAATTAATAAGATGATGAAACCATGAATGAAGTTGTACAATGTTTTTATACATATTTAATGTTAAGTAATTCCTTGATGCTATAGCATCAGTGTGTTCTTACTTTAAAACAGGGATTCTTATTGAATGTGGGATTATTGAAGATCCATAACAGCCAGCATTCTGTTTGGGGACTCTTGGCAGTCTTTTTTTTCCTATTCATGTGGCCTGTAAAGTCAGACATCTTTTTTTCCATTTATTTATTTAGCTCATAAATAAAGTCATGCACAATTATGATACACAGTACAGTATGTTCACAATGGCATGGCTAAATTAAACCAATTAACATGTTATATCACACATATTCATCATTTTTGTTTTGAGAACACTTAAAGTATATTATCTCACAACTTTTAAAATATAGCGTATTGTTATCAACCATATTTATCATGCTCTTAGTAGACCTCAAGCCTTCACAGAGTCCATGCCTCTTGTCCAACTGCAGTTTTATATCCTTAAAGCAATCGTTTCCCCATTGTTAAAAGACCCACATTGAAGCCTAATAGTCACAGTTCTGCTCTCTGTTTCATAAGTTCATCATTTCTAGGTTACACATAAAATTGAAATTGTGTGACATTTGTCTTCCAGTGTGTCAATTTTTTTTGGCAAGCATATAACTTTATTACTTACTAAAGATGAAATCAAATTTGCATGCACAGGTGAGCACTCTCTGAAACACCTTGGATTCATCACATATTTGAGTTTCAATTAGCATATATATATATATATATATATATATATATATAGAGAGAGAGAGAGAGAGAGAGAGAGAGAGCAATAATGGCAATATGTTATGCATCAATAGCAGCAACAGCATTTCCAGGTTCTATAGTCATTTGAACAAAATTGTAGAGACATCCAGCACAGGATAGCCAAAACATCCCTATACAATAAAGGAACTTCTGGAGGCATCACCATCCCTGACTTCAAGCTCTATTACAGAGCTATAGTCCTGAAAACAGCTTGGTATTGGCACAAAAATAGACAGGTATGCCAGTGGAATAGAATTGAAAACCCTGATATTACCCTACACACCTATGAACACCTGATTTTTGACAAACAATCCAAATTTACACGATGGAACAAAGAGAACATCTTCAACAAATGGTGCTGGCATAACTGGTTGCAGACATGTAGAAGACTGCAGTTAGACCCAAGCCTATCGCCTTGCACAAAACTTAAGTCAAAATGGATCAAAGATCTCAACATAAATCCAACTACACTAAACCTATTAGAACACAAAGTGGGAAATACCCTTGAATTAATCGGTACAGGAAACTGCTTCCTGAACATTACACCAGTAGTACAGACACTGAGATCAACAATTGATAAATGGGACCTCCTGAAACTGAGAAGCTTCTGTAAGGCAAAGGACACAGTCAGCAAGATAAAATGGCAGCCCACATATTGGGAAAATATATTCACCAACCCCACATCTGACAGAGGGCTGATCTCCAAAATATACAATGAACTCAAGAAGCTAGTCCCCCAAACACCAAACAATCCAATTAAAATGTGGGCTACAGAACTAAATAGACAATTCTCAATAGAGGAATCTAAAATGGCTGAAAGACACATGAGAAAGTGCTCAACATCCTTAGTCATCAGGGAAATGCAAATCAAAACAACTCTGAGATACCATCTTACTCCTGTCAGAATGGCTAAAATCAAAAATACTAATGACAGTTTATGCTGGAGAGGATGCAGAGAAAGAGGAACACTCCTCCACTGCTGGTGGGAGTGCCAACTTGTACAGCCACTGTGGAAATCAGTATGGCGGACTCCTCAAGAAATTGGGAATGAGTCTACCACAAGATACAGCAATTCCACTCCTAGGCATATACCCAAAAGAAGCACAAACATATAACAAGGACATATGTTCAACCATGTTCATAGCAGGATTATTTGCAATAGCCAGAAACTGGAAGCAGCCTAGATGCCCCTCAACCGAAGAATGGATAGAGAAATTGTGGTACATTTACACTGGAGTACTACTTAGCAGAAAAAATCTTGGCAGTCTTTTGGATATGCTGTTTCAGGCTTCCAGAGTCTTCTGCAAGTGGACTTCATTTCATGATTTGGACTTGAATTGTAGGTTTCATCTAATGAATAAGGGCTTGAGCCGATTGTGTACGGGCAGGTGTTGGGTAAGTAAATGAACCCTTACTTTTGTTTCCACATCTTAACATTTCATTTTCAGGCTTGCTGGAACTCTGACTTTGAAGGTTGAACCTTCACAGCACTCTTATTGGTTCTTATGGTCTTAATTTTAAAACACCTGGTCACCAGCTGACAGTGGCTAAAACTATGGTCTAAGAAATGTTTGATGTTTAAAGAATTCTGAAATAAAAAATAATTAGGATTCAAGTTCCTTTAAATTTTATTAATTCAGAAAGACTTGAATGAGGATTTTCTGATATAGGCTAAGCACTACAAAAGGTGAAATAAATTCCAGCAACAGTAAAAACTTAATAAGTGATTATAATCCTGTATAAGAATCATGTTGCATACTAGTTATTTCCCCCTACTTAATTTTTCTTAAAAATAAGAATATTAACCTTATTTTTATCATACTAATTAGCACAGAACTTATACAACATCATTTTTGTGTGTTTTTAATTTCCTGAAATCTAAAGCCATTCTATTTTCATCATGTTCTAAATTCTGCTTTAAACTCGCTTATGGCTATTTCTTATTCCCACACTGCTAGATTATCTTTATAGTTTTCTATTCAATGAGTTATAGTGAAAGATTAGCTGTTTGCATTTTGATTTAGCAAAAATCACCAAGTCCCTGACATGCAGTCCACATGATTGGTACCAGAGCTCAGTGCTTAACAGTTTAGGTATTGTTTCTGCTTCATGAACATAAATATTTGGGGAAACAGTGTTTCTTAATGACACTAATTAGCATTTCTGTTAATCAGAGTAAATCTCAGGTGCTTTAAGTCAGTATAACTAGGTGAAAATAACTTGGTCTTGGAATCTCCAGAGCTGAGTTGACACTGAAGGATGGGTGCCTGTCATCAGATAGCAAGTAGAAGGTTAAGGAAGGGATGCTTCCAGCAAAGTATGTGGCAGAGACCCTATGCCAGAGAAATAGAGAAATTGCTTAAAGAGATTCACGAGCTAGAGGGTGGGCGGTGTGTTCCACCTTTGCCTAGCATGCTCAAGACTGGATGTGAACCCCAGTACTATAGAAAACAAAGGAACAACAACAGACAATATTTAGAAAGTCATAAAAACTTTAAAGGCCAATATGGGTCAGACTGTGTTATCTTTTGTACCAAGAAATAACTGCAATTCCAGTGCAGCTAGAGCTCTGGGACAAGGTATAGGATGTGCCTATAAGAGGAGCTATCATAAAGGACTTATGAGAAAATGCTCCAGACCCGAGCCTGTATCTGGCATAAGGCGAGAAGCCAGGGAGGATGAAATTCACATGCAATACAGATGCTGAACTTCTTCAGAACTTCACAGGCAGATTGGGGCATGTGGAGATGAGAGATGGGGATCAGGTGAGTGGTGGGGTGGGGTAGAGGGAGAGAGTGTTGAGAGAGACAGCTAGAATTGGGAGGCCTTGGGAGGGGTGGAAAACTAGTGCAGTGGAAACTTTCTTGGAATCTTTGAAGGTTGTCCTAATGAGGACTCCTAGTAATGGTGGATAGAGTCTCAAATGGCCATCTCTTATTGCCAGTCAAGGCTTCCAGTGGTGGAACTGGGTTGGCCAAGGGGGTCTCATGGAAATTCCCAAACAACCCAGGCCATTGCTAAGACAAAAGGTCACTCTCAACAAACTGACAACAAGGCCCCATTGCTGAGAACAACACTAACACAACTCATTGAACTAGAAGTCAAATTGATGTCTACATGGAGCCTTCCCCGCCCCGCCCCCCGCCCCCCGCCCCCCCGCCCCCCGCCCTGTTTCTAGTCTCTTTGGTGAGGGGAAGATACTCCATAAGCTACCAAGAGAGAAACATGGACATGAACACAGCCACAAAAATCTGTGACCTACAATCTGTCCTGCTTGCAAGATGTGCTAAGGTAATGGTGGCATAGAACTTGTGGGAATAGCCAACCAATGTCTGATTTGACTTAAGGCTCACTCCACAAGAAGGAACCCATACCTGACACTGTTTGGGTAACCAAGAACCAGAGACTAGATAGCCCAGAGACCTAGGGTAAAACCAAAAATTTCACACACACACACACACACACACACACACACACAGAGAGAGAGAGAGAGAGAGAGAGAGAGAGAGAGAGAGAGAGAGAGAGAGAGAGAGAGAGAGAGAAAGAGAAGAGAAGAGAGTTAGGAGTCATAGATTGGTGCCTTATTCAGTCATCATCAGATGAGAACAGACGCAAAGATCCACAGCCAGACATTACATGAAAAGGGATTCAAAATGGGGGTCTCCATTAAATTCCTCTCCTCAGAGCTCAAGGAATCCTGCAGAAGAGCAGGTGGAAAGATTATAAGAGCCAGAGAGAGTGAAGGACACCAGGAGAACACTGCCCTCTGGATCAACTAAGCAAGGCTCAGGTGAACTCACAGAGACTGAAGCAGCAAGCACAGGGACTCCATGGGTCTGTATCATGTCCCCTGAGTGTATATTGTAGCTAATAGCTCAGTATTTCTATGAGATTTTGACTGTAAGGATGAGAGAATCTCTGACTCTTTTGCCTGCTTTTGGGATTCTTTCCCTCCTGTTGGGCTGCTGTGTCCGACTTCAATATGAAATTTATTATATTTCTTTTTCTCATGTTTGGTTGCTGTCTCTTGGAAGTCTGTTATTTTATAATGAGAGACAGAAAGGGAGTGGATCCAGAGGGGAAGGTAGGTGGGGAGGGCCTCGAGGAGTGGCGAGAGCAGAAACTACAATCAGGATATATTATATGAGAAAAGAATCTATTTTCAATAAAAGGGAAGAAACTTCATATCTTTGTCTTTCCCAATGCCTCTAGATAGAATTATTTAAAAAAAAAAGATTTGAGGCTTACTTCATTTTTTATCACTCCTACGTTTTGGTTGATTAGTTCACACTGTCAAAAATGTTTATAAACTGTAATAGGCTTTAAGATATGCATTTGACAGTGGGTTTAACCAGAAGAATTACAAAACCCACAACTGTGGGTAATCTGCTTTCCAGATGTTTACAGCTGTCTCTGTTGGCACATTTGCCTTCTTCCTTCCAGGTCAGGTGATTTTAATTGACTTTATTGAGCACTCACCAACTATCTCTCTAGAAATAATCATCTGATGCCTTGTTAAGCCTCATCCTAACTTCCAAAATCTACTCAGTCTTAGGACTTTTGATTTATCACAAGAGATCATTACTTGACAAGTGCTTTTAAATAAACAGTTTTGAGGTAATGAAGTCATTTAATAGAATTTACTTTTTGGTTTTTTTTCCCTTAGAAATATAAAAAAATATTTGGTTTGGAAATTCACAGAAAAAGAAAATTAACTTCTCTGACAAGAAAACAGGAATTTTGCCTAAAGAAATTATGGAAATAATTAAGGAAAATACTATTTGAGATTGGTTAAAATGTTATTCCATCAAAATCAGCTCAGCAGATTAAAGTTCTTAGAATTTCTGATATCACGTGTTAAAACAGATTTCTCTCATCTGAAGCTCATTAGCAGCTGTTTTCTATGCACTTACAGTGATGTATTGATTTCTTTAAAAGAATAATTTCATGCCATCCAGGTGTACCTAATGATAAGAAAAGGTTAATGCAGGAAGCCGATGGTTATTAGTAAAACATTTCATCAGATTAAAGTTCTCAAATTTCAGTGAGGGAGAACTGAATCAAAGCACCGAAAGGGCAGTAGAAATTGAACAATGGTTCAATTTTATAATGGACATTATTTATCATTTTTATTAAACTTTGTATTAGCCGTGTGCCTTGCATCGACTAGAATACTCCTCACCACTCTCTGTGAGTAAGACAGATGACAAGCCTTACTTCCATTTTTGGATTAAGAAAATGAATACAAAATCACTAAAAGGGCCCGCCTGGAGCAATAGAGAAAGTCAAAGAGGTCAGAATAGAATTTCTGATGATTAAATTTCTCTGAAATTTCATAGTCCTGAACCAAGCTATCATTTAGATGAAGACAGTTACTTTGTTTTTATTTATAAGTCAATTAATCATTAAATTTTTTTACAGCCACTGTGTGATCATCAGTGAGTTTTATGATGTGGGATGCAGGCCCTGGTTCTTCGGCTATGGAAACTCACAATACTACATACAGGGCGACGATGAGGCTCTAATAAACCACAGGAACACTCAATTTCATATAGTGTATGATTAACTGAAAACCTGCATTGCAGCTATAAAACTAGCATTCAAGGATGGGATGCTGAGCTTCCCATCTGCCCTTAAATAGTTGGAGGAGTTAGGCAGAGTGGAGAGGCTGCTTGGAGTGATGATGTGTGGGTAGATTACAACTTGAGCAAAGCCATATAGTAGAAACATTGCTTCATAAATAGTTCATTCTGTAGAACAGGATTAGTTGCTTCCCTGTCTTTGACTAAGATTGAGTGCAGAAGATAACACATACAGCAGAATGGATAAATACTGTGTGACTTTTCCTATGACAATGTAAACAAACATCTTCTCACACCAGTCAGGGTACTGATAACTGACCAAGGAAATGATTCCACCTTAGCTTATCTGACTGGACTGGTGAGCTTACTAGGGTTCCTGTCAGGCAAACAGGCCAGGAGTAATTCAGGAGGCTCAAAGGCAACTGCATGACCAAAAAGCCCACCCCAGCATGAGAGCTGACTGATGAAAGCTGTATCTCTGGAGCTCCATGTCTGGTTTGCAGGCTGCTCTACAGTTTGGAGTATCTTGTCTCCCCATCAAAGGTCATTGCTTGTCTACATTTTGGGAAGGACCTCTACATTTTTCAACCTTCAGTGACATTTTGAGACTGGTGATTTTTGTTTACTTTCCAGGCCTTCTAGGTCTCATTCACTTCTAATTTTAAGAAGCTTCCATCTTGAATCTTTAGAAGGCCACACCCTGAAGGGAATGCTTCAGTTCAGAGGAAACATGGTTTATTTCCATATCCAGAAGTGTTTTTATATAAGGAAAAAAGGATTTGATTTGGAGATGGCAGCCACTAACAGATATTTGGAAGGGAATGATGTAGTCAAAGTGGCATCTGGAATCTGAAAATATCTAGCTTGTGAGATGGGTGTGTGTGTGACATGCAGACGTCTAAATAGGAACTAATGTTACATTACTTTACAAGTACAGATAGATGTAATAGTATCATCAGTGACTTGGGTTCCAATCCTGAAAGCTTTGATAAGTAAGGTGTTTTGGCTAAACCAGAAATGCCTGGTGTCAACTTCCATTTCTCTTTCATGCAGAGATTGGATACTTCTATTTCTGAAGTGCTGAACTTGAGGTGGTGATTAGTTCATGTGATACAAGTACTTGTTATTGGATGACAGGGCAAGGTCTTGGGTGGGAGGGCGGGGGGGGGGGGCTTGAGAAATGCATTGCTTATACACTTAAGTCAACTTTCATTAATGTTCTCTTCCTTATTCAAATTATAAATCAGTTAAGACATATGTCAACATTGCTTGGTAGACAGGAGAAAAACCACAGCACCCTTATTGCTGATACACAAGACGGGAGAATGTGATGATGTTTCGGGCAAGAAAGTGTCCTAAGAGTGAATTCTAGGATTAAGATTTCAGACTTTTTCTGTCACAGGAAGCTGCTTGCAATCAGGCCTCTTCCCATAGATTCCCAACCCACTGAACCTTATGCCATGTCCTATCTCAGTGAAACAAAGGACCAGGACTGCTTCTGGGGGCAAGAACCACTTGGATACTTTGTTTGACTGTCTTCCAAAGTCACTAACACAATTAAGATGCTGTTATTCTAGAAAGAAGTCAAGGGATGCACCTGTTCTACATGGAAGTAGATACCACATTCAAAACCATCTTTTCCTCTCACCTCATCATGTGTATGAGAACCCCTGTATAGAAGTGGATTTAGCTTCAGAACTGTATATTCTACCTATTGTAATTCCAACTTAATTCAAGCATTGTTCCTGGAGATACTAATGACTTGAGAAGCGATTCTGTTTACTGTAGTAAATGAAATTGGTAGTTGACTGTGAACTGATGGCTTTCCATTGCTGAGAGTGTAAAAAGAACACACGTTCATCACCAAGTTCGAATGCACCAGGGAGGAAATAGAATGGCCCAAACGAACTAAAAGGGGAAAGGGTAGAGAGTTCCTTTGGCTCTAGGATAAATGGCTCTTCCCAATAATGACAGAATTTACTGCAACTTGAAAAACTGCCATTGATGTCTTTTCTCGAATTTTGTTCAAGTTGGATGGATGGTAGTTATCCAGGCTTTGTAGTTCAGGTATGTGTTAAACGTAAAAGACATGGTGAGAACTGATGACTGATCATCTTCTGATCTCAGAAGTGGTCAAGACACATTTCTCAGTTGTAACAAGTTTGCCATGATAGCTGTATACTTTAGATGTTTTACTTTGGGGGTTCAAACTAAGTACTTGGGATTATGATGGCAGAATTTGAGTTCTTGGGTCTTTTTCTTGATTGGCATTGTGTAGAGAAAGTAAAACATGTGAACATGGAAATATACATGCATTTACATGTACAGTGTAAATGCAAATCAACTCAAGGAATTAAAGGAAAAGAGGGAAGTCTTCAGGATGTAGTTATGTCTTCAAGACCCATAAGCAATGCAGGCTGGCCTGGGGAAGGGCTCCAAATCTAGAAATAGGAACCAGGCAACAGTCTCTTTCTCTACTTATCTTTATGTCTCTGTGTGATTCTATTATATTTTCATTTTCACATGTTTTACTTTCTCTACACAATGCCAATCAAGAAAAAGATCCAAAAACTCAAATTCTGCTGTCATAATTCCAAGTACTTAGTTTGAACCCCCAAAGTAAAACAACTAAAGTTGCTATACAAATAGCTGTGTGGATGGTTTTGAAGAGTTTAAATCTTGTTCTCTTACATACATACACTTAATATTCATTTTATTCATAAATCTTGGAAGTTTTTGCTAGTGTGCAATAGCAGAAGAAGCGTTAATAAATGATAAGATTTATAGTGACCTCCTGACTGGGTAGACATGAATTGGTCCCAGGACATGTCAGTGTTTACCAGGGTGTTACCTCATGCAGATCTGGGGGATATGGGAGATGGAATTGTAATCCAGGAGGTTTTTTTCACATCAGGAAGTCGAGATCAAATTATAGGTTTCATTTTCATTCCCCAACAATGAAACCATAGCTTACAAAATTGACTTAATTTCTAATGAGCAATTCTAATGTCTTCAGTTTCTCATTTTCTTTGATAGTAAGTGTAAGTAGGAGGAAGAAGTGGTGAGAATAATGGGGAGGTTGGAATGTATTACCCATTTTAACTCGAGATTCTAACACTTCTCAGAAATGATTCAGATCAAACTGACAAAACGCAGAAATGCAAAATGTTTAACTGTGCGTCCACACATATTTAATTAAGTGTACCAATACATGGCATATATAGTTAATATTCAATTAAACATAATTTTAGTATCCATAGGCCAGTTATAAAAAATATTTTTTAAGGGCTACCTAGGTGTGTTGACAGCTTTCTTCTTGCTATCACAAAACACCTGACCAAATAGCTTATGAAAGGAAGGGATTATTTTGGCTCCTGGTTTGAGATCATGTGTCCATCATGCAGAACAAGCACTGTGACTGCTGTGTAAGGCTACTGATCACTTTGTAGCCATAGTCAGAAAACAGACTGAGATTAACACTTAAATTATTATTGTTTTCCTTTATTTCAGCCCAGGATCCTAGCCCATAGAATGGAACCACCCACAGTCATAATGGGTCCTTCCTTGTCCCCTAAACCTCTCTGGAAACATCTTCATAAACACACTCAAAAGGCATATCTCTTGTGTGATTCTAAATCAAGTTAAGTTGATAATTCTGGTTAACTATCAAGGCAGGAATCTAGCAGGTATATTACTGTCTAAACCGGAAGCTTATACAAGAATTGTGCTGAGGGTTTGATATAGAATGCCAATGATCTGATATTATGGAGAATGTGGCAGAAATATAGCAGAATTATAAATGCAGTATAAAAGGATGGCTTAAATTCTTGCAGGTCTACACATTTTTAAATAATTGTTAGGAAAGTTATAGGGGGAAGCGAACACCTAAGTATTTAGAAATAGATAACAATGAAGGAAATGGCAACCTTCCATGTTTAAGCTATAGTTAGAACTGTTTGCACAGGAAATTTTGGAAGGCATAGAGACGGAGGTGTGGTTATGGGGAAAAGAACAATGGCGACAACACAGTAGAGAGACTGAATAAGTTCATCAAGAGGAAGGGCTATGGGCTGAGGGACGGCTGGGTAGTATTTTTAATACTTTAAAGACAATTGACTGGAAGGAACTGAGCTGTATGCATTAACTGCACCGCATCAATGCCAGGTTTTAGACAGGAAGGGAGAGCATTTAACAGGGAAAGAGGATATCACTGAGCAGCTAGAAATGTGTGTGTGCTAATGGAAACAGCTTCAAAACCTTGCAAATAACCGTACCTCTTCAGTTGTCTGGGAACCTCAGGTCTGAAAAAGAAAGCGGGGGAAATAAAGAAAAAGAGCTAAGATGCTTAGTCTGCTGTTTTAGCAAAAATTCTATCTCACAAGTAGAATACTGCAAGTCCCTGCCTCCCTGTTCAGGGAATTTACTAGTGTTTTCTGGGTTGTAGAGAAAAGCCAAGTGTATAGCTTAGTCCTGCTCATATCCCAGCTTTTCTGGTAGGATCTATGGCCTAATAATCTGCAGCACCCAGGTAGAGTAATTTTCAAGTAAGATATCTCTCACAATTTATTTCTAGCTCTCCAGTAAATGAAGCAACAAAAATAAGTCTCAAGAAGGTCCTATTAACCTTTTAGCCATATGATACGATGAATTTGGCAATGGGAGATCATTATGGAGAGTTTCAGTGAATTCCAATAATGAATGCAGATTTTAAACTATGCATTATCCTGCTACATCTTTCCCCTTCATTTGCTAAATCTTGCCAGCATCAAATAGACACAATCTCTCTCTCTCTCTCTCTCTCTCTCTCTCTCTCTCTCTCTCTCTCTCTCTCTCTCTGTGTGTGTGTGTGTGTGTGTGTGTGTGTGTGTCTGTGTGTGTGTCTGTGTGTGTGTCTGTGTCTGTATGATATGTAGTATATGCATGTGCATACATGTGCAAAGACCAGAGGGATGGCCGTTTTGTATGGAACATGGACCTTGCCATTTTGACTAGACTAACTGGCCTGTGTGCTCCATGGATCCTCTTTTTCTGCCATCACCCAGGGAATGAGAAACAGGTTCTCACTACCACACTCAGCTTTTACAAGGATGTTTGGTGGGATCTGAACTCAGGTCCTTATACCTGTTGAGTCTTTTACCCACTGAGCCATCTCCCCAGCCTATTTATTTGTATTTTTTAACTTAAAATCCATCACTGAATCCTGATTCCTTTTCTACTATTCCTTGTTGTGCAGAGGTTTACCAGGATATAAATGACAGAATGAATTGTGACATTTTATAGCACACATGAAAACTTATTTCCCTAGGGACAGATATGTCTATCACAGCTTCTCAGTATTATTTCATTTAAGTGTTAAACAATCTCCCTTCCTTTATTAGAAACTAATCTTTGAAGGGATACACAATCCTACATAGTTTAATTCAATAATTTAGCTCATTTCAACATATAACATGTAACTATTATGTGTCAAGATTATGCCATGCAACCACAGATAATTGTCACTTCCTTCCCTTAGTAATCATTTCATCATATCTTAAAAAAATGATGACAGACAGACCCATGAATCGATGTGTCCAAAGTACATGGTGAAGGGTCTAAAGATGGATAGATGGACACATCCAGTAGTTACAGCTCATGACATCTAAGAAACCAAGAGGTGGCACTCTGGAGGGATAATTATTCATCAAGGCCTTGGAGACTCTCTGTGAAAAGGTGTGTGGAGGGTTGCATTTTGGGAAAATCCTAGCTATGGGTTGCACCACTTGGAAAGTCAAAGAGGGACATGTATGTGTTTGCAAGCAAGACTGGAAGATACAGATTGTTGAGAGAGGTAAAGGAAGGTCATCATGAGGAAATTTTATGATTGCTTGGGGTGGGATACAAGAGAAAGTGTTCAGGAGTCCTTTGCTGAGGAGACTACTGATTATAGAGAAACTACTGTTAAGTAGGCTAAGAAGTGGTCTAGTAGGGCTGAAGAGATAGCTGTCTCAGCTGTCAAAATCATTTGCTTTCTCCAAGGTTCTAGGTTCAATTCCTAGTATCCACATGACAGTTTACAGCCATATGTAACTTCCATGTTCTCTTCTGGCCTCTGCAGTTACCAGGCATGCATGTGGAATATAGACATACATTCAGAGAAAATACTCATACACATAAAATAAATAAACAAATCATTTTTAAAAGGAAGGAATGCAGTAAAAAGACTGGCAGGTGTTTTGGGAAAGACAGACTATAACCAGGGCTGTGGACACAGAAACTAACATGAGGGGATATATTCCTTTCTTGTTGTCTTGATAATAAATTACCATATGTTAAATGGCTTGAGGCAGGTCTGACTTACTATCTTGCAATTCTGGGCTCAGAAGTCTGAAGTAAGTCCATGGACTAGAATCAATGATTCAGTGGATTAGTGCTTCTTCTGTTTGCTGGCTGTTTTCCCAGTTTCTCCATTCCTTGGCTTATGACCTCATCCTTACATCACTCTGGCCTGTTTATGTGATCACATTTCTTTCTCTGACTGATTCTTCTTCTTCTCTCAATACTGAGTTGTGCTCACCCACCTGGACTTCAAATATTCCTGATCTCAACAGCTTGAACTTAATGAATTGCATCTGTAGAGCCTTTTGCTGTTCAAGGTAACACACTAATAGCATTAAGTGATGAGAGTGCAAATACCTTTGGTGGACCAATATGATATCTATCAAAAATCATGAGCTGAAAAAATATCTTGGAGGGTTTAGTAATTTACATATGAGGTATTGGCTGATTAAGATGGAAAGTAAATGCAAATGAACTAACAAAAATCGCTTGCTGGTATTTGATTTCATTGACTTCAAGAATGGTTGTGGGGCTGGAGAGATGGCTCAGAGGTTAAGAGCACTGGCTGCTCTCCCAGAGGTCCCCAAGTTCAATTCCCAGCAACCACATAGTAGCTCATAACCACCTCTAGTGGGATCTGATGCCCTCTTCTGGACTGCAGGCATTCATGCAGACAGAACACTGTATCCACAGCAAATAAATAAATCTTTAAAAAAGCAAAAAGACTACTACTTAAAAAAAGAAAAAAATGGCAGTCCATCGGATAATCACAATGTGTGGAGAAAAATGATTTACAGTTGAGGACTGTGAGATAGGGGGGCAGTAAAGAGTGAAGGTCTAGGCAGGTAAGGCCAGAGCAGTGATTTGAAACCATGTTTCCCAAAGCCTTCTTTGGGATACCTACATTTGGTAACAGCAGAGAATAAGAATAATCTCTTAACAAAGGGAAAGATGCTCTGTTTTTATTTTAGTTATCAGCATGTATTTTATAACACTTTTAATTGCTGAGTTTTATAGCAAAATTATATTTACATTTTAAAAACTTCTGAGCATTGCTTCTCAGTAAATAGAACCCATTCTTATGAAAGAGGTCCCATGTGCTTTTGCAAAATTCTGTTATTATGCTTATTCCAGATATTTCCTCCTTAGACCCTTATCCTAAGCATTGTCAGTATATAGTCTGTACAGAAATAATTGTTTTACATTCTGCCTTGGACTGTTTTGGGGATCTGGTCTCTGCAACATTAAAACTTTATAACATAGATAATTTGCATTGAATATTAAGATTTTATTTAAGGGCTCCTTTGTGATTGATGGTGGACTTAGATCAAACAGTGAGCTTTATCTTGAATGACAATCAGAAACACATTCTCCCCATTAAAGTCTAACAGTGGTTGCTTTAACCTAACACCAGTGGACATGGTTTCTCAAGTCAGAAGAAAAAAGGTAAGCATCAGGTCCTCAATTCACTTCTCTTTCTTTGTCTATGAAATGCCTCCGAGGGGAGAAAAAAATGTGAGTTTTTTTGAGTCTTCTCATCAAAATAAGCTTTCAAATTATTGACTTATTTATTTATGGTAACTCTATGTAGCAATGGCAGAAGTTTGCCTATGAACTACTTTGAACATGTGCTGCTAAAATGGTGTGCTCATGTGTGCTTTGATAATTCATATGAAGTAAATGAATCCTATGAAAGTATGTTTAACTGTTTGATTGCAAATAAGCTCTGGCTATTAAGTAAGTATGTAGTACCTAGCAGAGGGAAGGCACTTTATCTTCAGGGCCCATGACTTTGTTTTTTATGTTCATGGTCTATTTTGACCGTATTCACCCCATTATCCTTTCTTACCCACTGCCAGTAATCCTCTTTGTCTTCCAACTAGTAGCCTCCCTTCTACATTCATGACTATTTGTTTTGAGAATTTTAGATATTAGCACTACATTTAAATCATTTCTCCTTTCTTTCTTCCTCCAACTCCACCTATGTTGCCCCCTCTCATAGTCATAGCCTCTTTTTCTTTAATTATTATTGTCACACACACACACACACACACACACACACACACATACACACACACACAAATTAGCTGTCTTCCTTTAGTGTTGCTCATATGCACATATATTTGCATCTGAACACTTGGGATGCCTTAAATAAGGGCCATTAACCACATGGAATGATTTAAATTTAATTTGTTACAAATTCAGTGCTTCACTTGCACTAGCCCACATTTCAAATGCCTTGTGTCTGTTGTGTGTTTGAGAGGAATATAAATCACTGTTCATCTCAGAAGGTCCCATTGAAAACTCCTGCCCTAGAGATTAGAGCTTGAACTTGGTGCTATCAACTAGAAAGAAGACTTTATTTCCAGTTTGAGCATTCTAGTGAAATACAGCAGACATGTCAGATTTGAAATTAAGAAAGCAATTTGATTGGTCTTGAAAGAGAAGGAATAATGAGGGAAAGGAGAAGGGTGGAATAGACAGAGATAGAGAATGTAAAATATGGGAGAAAGCTGGACATCCTGCCAAAATATTACATTTATGTTTATATACATATTCAACAGCATTACTGAAATAGAGATAGGGCAGAGATGTGTTCATTTCCTATTAAAGAAACAATTTTCTTTTTGGATGGATCTGTAAGTATTGATGACACTGAGAGACAGTAAGTCTTTGGAATTACATCAATGGTGGAATAGCATTGGCATTTTTTCTAGTTTTTTAGGATTTGCAACTCAAGTCATATAGCTACTTCCCTAAGATATACAGGGAAGATGAACTTGAATTTTTGGGCTACTAGTTTATGATAAGGTATCTGAAATAAAACAGAAATGTAATTAAATGGTAAAATGTATTACCTACAGAATTTCTTAAAGCATGTTCATTCACAGACATTTGCTTTTTAGAAATGAATATGAGAAGACCATCTTTGACATGTTTTGATTTTATGATGACAGGGTAAGTTTGGATCAACCCCAATTCTCATTGCTTCATCTTTAGAAGCTGAAAGGTGGGTCAGCCTGTCTGAAGGCCTCTTAACCTTCAGAAGTTCATAGTATTTATTTGCTTTAGATTTATTGCTGTACTCAAAACTCCAGCATTAATCCTCAGCACATCTTCATGGAGCAAACCCAATAAATTTTACAGGACTTTGCAGACAACCATGGCATTGAGAAAAATATAAAACACTTATGACAGGAAGATTCTGACCATTCTAATATGCCCAACAAATACAATGCTGGAAGGATATTTGACTAAGACTTTTAGCCCAGAAGCACAAGGGCTGAGATTTGACTTAAATTTGTTCTGTCTGGACAATGGGTCAGATTCAGTATTTCTGGCCTGTATAAGGACTTCATTAAGTTGGCTTTCACTCTACTTAAGGATTTGTCATTTCCTTCCATGTTTAAGTGAAAATAACACATAAGAAATCCTCACTGACAGGCCTAGAATTTGTCTTCTAGTATTTATTGTGATACTTCTCTCCACCCACCATTACACTCTAACAAGTCAAATACCAGTTAAAGGGATGTTTACGACCTTGTAATTCACAGCACAGTGTCTGTTTTGACTATATTTAATGGCCAGCACTTCCTCCAAATGAGTTAAAGCATGTTATTGTGTAAGCATTCATTTTCACTACTTCAGTGTCTCAGTAAAACATTTCCATTTCTCCTCTGGTTTTCTCTTCCCTTGGAAATTTAAATCACAGAATGGAACAAGTTAATAAATGGTATTAGCACTGCACCAACTGGCTTGGTAAGTGTATGACATTATCCCTGCACTTACAGACACACAAACAAATATATACATATCAATTCCCACATCTGATTTTTCTTCTGACTTCCACCTTTATATGAGACTCTGGCCTTTCAATTCAAGTCTCTCTACTTGTTCTTTCTCTCATACTAGTATTTGTCTCATTGCACAAGCCAGAAATTTGGCTATTTGCTCCACTACTCTCCTTTATCCTTATATGACTTTATCCTTATATGACCGTTTGTAAATTTGGAATTTAGTTATACTGCATCACTTGAGTGATGTTAATATTTCTCCCTTTACCCATTTTCACAATCATCTAGATATATGCATGAAAATTTATCATCTATACATGAATTATGGGTGTTTTGTTTTTCTTTGATCCCTAGTATTTTTCACAATTAGGTCAGTGTGGTGCTTTGAGAACAGTCCCCATAGACTCCTATGTTAGTCACCAGAGAGTGGATATCTTTGATAAGACTAGAAAGATTAGGAGGTGTGGCCTTGTTGGAAGAGATATAGCCTTGGAGGAAATATATCATTTTGTGGTGGGATTTGAGATTTCAAAAGTCCATGCCAGGCTCCAGCTCTTCAAGCCTGCCCATCAGTGTGTAGTTCTCAACTACTCTAATACCCTGCCTGCCATGCCTGCCACCGTGCTTCCTGCCTTAATGGTAATTGACTAAGCCTCTGAAACTGTAAGCAAGCCCCAAATCAAAAAAAAAAAAAAAAAAAAAAAAAAAAAAAAAACCATTCTCTTTTAATAGTTGCCATCATCAAGTTTTCTCTTCCCACCAATAAGATAATGACTAAGACAATAAGTCATAATTTTGACTTGTAAAATTGCATTGCACTTAGGAGTTTTATTTCTTGGATATGGAAGGAAAAAATTAATTTGGATATATTAAAACATTGGTTCTTGACATTTTCTTTCATTGTCTCTTAATGAACACTGAAGAAAGCCTGGCCGTCTATGTCAAATGAAATTTGACACATTAGACTTAGGTTTCTTTTTTCTTTTTTTTTTTTTTATTTAGTTCCAGTTAGGGAACAAGCTTATTTCAAGTCCCTTCTCCCTCTCCCTCCCCTCACCCCCAAACTTCCTCCCCCACCCCCACCCCCCCCACCCCATCCACCCACCACTCCCCAGGCAGGGTAGGGCCCTCAACGGGGGCTCTGCAAAGTCCACCAAGTCTTCCTATGCTGGTCCTGGGCCCTTCCCCATGTGTCCAGGGCCAGAGTGTAACCCTTCATATGGGATGGGCTCTCAAAGTCCCTTCTTGCACCAGGGAAAAATACTAATCCACCACCAGAGGCTCCCTGGAGTGCAGAGGCCTCCTTATTGACATCCATGTTCAGGGGTCTGGATCAGTCTTGTACGGACCTCCTGGACAGCATCTGGGGTCGATGTGCTCTCCCTTGTTCAGGTCAACTATTCCTGCGGGTTTCTCCACCTTGATACAGACCCCTTCATTCTTCATTCCTCCCTCTCTTCAACTAAATTCCCGATTTCGGCTCATTGTATATCTGTGGATGTCTGTCTCTGTTTCCATCCGCCACTGGATGAGGGCTCTAGGATGGCATAAAGAGAAGTCATCAATCTAATTTTAGGGGGAGGGCTTTTAGGTTATCCTCTCCACCATTGCCTGGATTATCAGATCGTGTCAACCTTGTAGGTCTCTGGAGATCTCCCTGGTTCCAGATCCCTTCTCGGGCCTATAGTGGCTCCCTCTGATATCGTATCTCTCATCTTGCTCTCTTTCCTCTATTCTTCCCCCAACTCAATGTTTCTGCCCCTCTGTTTCCTCTCCTCTTCTCCTCTTCTCTTGCTCTTATTGTAGCAGCTCCTTTCCCCCCCACCCTCATGCCCCCAATTAGTTCGGGAGTTCATGCCACTTCCATTCCTGGGGACCATTTATCCCTTAGAGTCCTTCATGTTTCCTAGTTTCTTTGGTGAAGAGCATTATATACTGGTAATCTTTTGCTCTATGTCTAAAATTCATATATCAGTAAGTACATACCATGTTTGTCTTTTTGTGACTGGGTTACCTCACTCAGGATGGTTTCCTTTAGTTCCATCCATTTGCCTGTGGATTTCAAGATTCCATTGCTTTTTTCTGCTGAGTAGTGCTCCATTGTATAGATGTGCCACATTTTCTCAATCCATTATTCAGTAGAGGGGCATCTAGGTTGCTTCCAGGTTCTGGCTATTACAAACAATGCTGCTATGAGCATGGTTGAACATATGTCCTTGTTGTAAGTACATGCCCTATTTGGGTATATACCCAAGAGAGTAATTGCTGGATCTTGAGGTAGACTGATTCCCATTTTTCTGAGCAACCACCATACTGTTTTCCAGAGTGGTCTTACAAGTTCGCACTCCCACCAGCAATGGAGGAGTGTTCCTTTTTCTCCACATCCTCTCCAGCATAGATTGTCATTGGTATTTTT
The DNA here is from genome assembly GCF_003668045.3 of Cricetulus griseus. Classification (NCBI taxonomy): domain Eukaryota; kingdom Metazoa; phylum Chordata; class Mammalia; order Rodentia; family Cricetidae; genus Cricetulus; species Cricetulus griseus. Next base: position 101,096,177 of record NW_023276806.1, read on the forward strand.
TATTTTAGCCATTCTGACAGGCTGAGATGGTATCTCAGAGTTGTTTTGAGTTGCATTTCTCTGATGGCCAATGATTTTGAGCACTTTGTTAAGTGTCTTTCAGCCATTTCAGATTCCTCTGTTGAGAATTCCCTATTTAGTTCTGCACCCCACTTTTTAATTTCATTGTTTGGTGTTTTGGTGGCTAGCTTCTTGAGCTCCTTATATATTTTGGAAATCAGTCCTCTGTCAGATGTGGGATCAGTGAAGATCTTTTCCCATTCTGTGGGTGGTCGTTTTATCCTACTGACTGTTTCCTTTGCCTTGCAGAAGCTTCTCAGTTTCAGGAGGTCCCATTTATTAATTGCAGACCTCAATGTCTGTGCTCTGGCGTAATGTTCAGGAAGTGGTCTCCTGTGCCAATTTGTTCAAGGGTAGTTCCCACTTTCTCTTCTAGAAGATTCAGTGTGGCTGGATTTATGCTGAGATCTTTGATCCATTTGCACTTAAGTTTTGTGCATGGTGACAGGTATGGATCTATCTGTAATTTTCTGCATGTCCGAATCCAATTGTACCAGCACCATTTGTTGAAGATGCTGTCTTTTTTCCATTGTATAGATTTAGTACCTTTGTCAAAGATAAGGTATCCATAGGTGCGTGGGTCAATGTCAGGGTTTTCAATTCGATTCAGGGATGGTGATGCCTCCAGAAGATCCTTTATTGTAAAGAGTTGTTTTGGCTATCCTGGGCTTTTTGTTTTTCCATATAAAGTTGAGTATTGTTCTTTCAATGTCTGTGAAAAACTGTGTTGGGATTTTGATGGGGATTGCATTGAATCTGTAGATTGCTTTTGGCAGGATTGCCATTTTTACTATGTTAATTCTACCTATCCAAGAGCATGGGAGATCTTTCCATTTTCTGGTATCTTCTTTAATTTCTTTCTTTAAAGTCTCAAAGTTCTTATTGTACAGATCTTTTACTTTTTTGGTTAGTGTTACCCCAAGATATTTTATGTTGCTTGTGGATATTGTGAAAGGTGATGTTTCCCTGATTTCTTTCTCATTGGATTTATCATCTGTATATAGTAGGGCTACTGATTTTTTTGAGTTAATTTTGTATCCTGCTACCTTGCTGAAGGTGTTTATCAGCCGTAGGAGTTCCCTGGTAGAGTTTTTCAGGTCACTAATGTAGACTATCATGTCGTCTGCAAATAGTGAAAGTTTTACTTCATCCTTTCCAATTTGTATCCCTTTGATCCCCTTTTCTTGTCTTATTGCTCTAGCCAGAACTTCAAGTACAATATTGAAGAGATATGGAGAGAGTGGACAGCCTTGTCTTGTTCCTGATTTTAGAGGAAACGCTTTGAGTTTCTCTCCATTTACTTTGATGTTGGCTATTGGTTTGGTGTATATTGCGTTGATCATGTTTAGATATGTTCCTGTTATTCCTGTTCTCTCCAAGATCTTTATCATGAAGGGATGTTGGATTTTGTCAAAGGCTTTTTCAGCATCTAGTGAGATGATCATGTGGTTTTTCTTTTTCAGTTTGTTTATATGGTGGATTACATTGATGGTTTTTCGTATATTGAACCATCCTTGCATCCCTGGGATGAAGCCCACTTGATCGTGGTGGATGATTTTTCTGATATGTTCTTGGATTCGATTAGCCAATATTTTATTGAGTATTTTAGCATCAATGTTCATGAGGGATATTGGTCTGTAGTTCTCTTTCTTAGTCTTATCTTTGTGTGGCTTGGGTATCAAAGTGATTGTAGCCTCATAGAAAGAGTTTGGCAATATCCCATCTGCTTCTATTGTGCGGAACAGTTTGAGGAGTACTGGAATTAGCTCTTGTTTGAATTTCTGGTAGAATTCTGCAGTGAAGCCATCTGGCCCTGGGCTTTTTTTGGTTGGGAGGCTTTTGATTACTGCTTCTATCTCATTAGGGGTTATAGTTCGATTTAAACTGTTTATCTGATCTTGATTTAATTTTGGTAAGTGATATTTATCCAGAAAGTTGTCCATTTCCTTTAGATTTTCCAATTTTGTGGAATACAGGTTTTCAAAGTATGACCTAAAGATTCTCTGGATTTCCTCAGTGTCCGTTGTTATATCTCCCTTTTCATTTCTGATTTTGTTAATTAGCATGCTCTCTCTCTGCCTTTTGGTTAGTTTGGCTAGAGGTTTGTCTATCTTATTGATCTTCTCAAAGAACCAACTCTTTGTTTCATTGATTCTTTGTACTGTTTTCCTAGTTTCTACTTTGTTGATTTCGGCTCTCAGGTTGATTATTTCCTGGCGTCTACTCCTCCTTGGTGTGTTTGCTTCTTCTTGCTCTAAAGCTTTTAGTTGTTCTGTCAATTCTCTAATGTGACTTTCCTCCAGTTTCTTCATGTGAGCACTTAGTGCTATGAACTTCCCTCTTAGCACTGCTTTCAGGGTGTCCCATAAGTTCGGGTATGTTGTGTCTACATTCTCATTAAATTCTAGGAAGTCTTTAATTTCTTTTTTTATTTCTTCCTCAACCCAGGAATGGAGTTATTCATTTTCCACGCAAATGTAGGTTTTCTGCATTTCGTATTGCTGTTGAATTCTAGCTTAATGCATGGTGGTCTGATAAGATACAGGGGGTTATTTCAATACTTTTGTACCTGTGGAGGTTTGCTTTGCTGCCAACTATGTGGTCAATTTTTGAGAAGGTTCCATGTGGCGCTGAGAAGAAGGTATATTCTTTTGTGTTTGGATGGAATGTTCTATAGATATCTGTTAAACCCAGTTGTGTCATAACTTCTTTCAGATCCTTTGTTTCTTTGTTAAGTTTCTGTCTAGTAGTTCTGTCCAATGGTGTAAGGGGGGTGTTGAAGTCTCCTACTATAAGTGTGTGTGGTTTTATGTGTGGTTTGAGCTTCAGTTATGTTTCTTTTACAAATGGGGGTGCCTTCATATTTGGGGCAAAGATGTTCAGGATTGAGACTTCATCTTGATGGACTTTTCCTGTGATGAGTATGAAATGCCCTTCTTTATCTCTTTTGATTGCTTTCAGTTTAAAGTCTAATTTGTTAGATATTAGGATTGCTACCCCAGCTTGTTTCTTGAGCCCATTTGATTGGAAAATTTTTTCCCATCCTTTTACTCTGAGGTATCGCCTGTCTTTGAAGTTGAGGTGTGTTTCTTGTAAACAGCAGAAGGATGGATTCTGTCTTCGTATCCATTCTGTTAGCCTATATCTTTTTATGGGTAAGTTAAGACCATTGACATTTAGGGATATTAATGTCCATTGTTCATTGGTTCTTCTTTGTTTTGGATTTATTGTTGGTGGTATCATTGCATGTGGATTTTGCCCTCCTGTTTCTTTTTGTGTTTGGTGAAATTAGATTAACTACTGCCAGTGTTTTTGTGAGTGTAGTTATGTTCGTTGGGTTGGAATTTTCCTTCCAGAGCCTTCTGTAGTGCTGGATTTGTTGATATGTATTGTTTAAATCTGTTTTTGTCATGGAATATCTTGTTTTCTCCATCTATAGTGATTGAGAGTTTTGCTGGGTACAGTAGTCTGGGTTCACATCCATGCTACCTTAGTGCTTGTAGGGTATCTATCCAAGACCTTCTGGCTTTCAGAGTTTCCATTAGAAGTCGGGTGTGATTCTGATTGGTTTGCCTTTATATGTTACTTGGCCTTTTTCCTTTGCTGCTCTTAATATTTTCTCTTTACTCTGTAGATTTGGTGTTTTGATTATTATGTGTCGGGGGGACTTCTTTTTGTGGTCCAGTCTGTTTGGTGTCCTGTAAGCTTCTTGTACTTTCATAGGCATATCCTTCTGTAGGTTGGGGAAGTTTTCTTCTATGATTTTGTTGAATATGTTTTCTGTACCTTTGAGCAGTGTTTCTTCACCTTCTTTTTTTTTCTCTCTCTCTCTTTTTATTATTATTAATTCAAGTTAGGGAACAGGCTTGTTTCACATGTAATTCCCCTCTCCCTCTCCCTCCCTTCACCCCCATTCCTTCTCCCCCACCTCCAACCTACCCCCCACCCCATCCACCCACCACTCCCCAGGCAGGGTAGGGCCCCCAACCGGGGCTCCACCAAGTCCACCAAATCTTCCTGTGCTGGGCCTGGGTCCCTCCCCATGTGTTCAGAGACAGAGTGCATGGGCTCTTCAAGTGGGATGGGCTCTCGAAGTCCCCCACATACACCAGGGCAAAAAGCCAGTCCACCTCCGGAGGCTCCCAGGAGTGCAGGGGCCTCCCCGATGGCATCCATGGTCAGGGGGCTGGATTAGTCCCGTACTGGCCTCCCAAAGAGCGTCTGGGGTCGATATGCTTTCCCTTTTTCAGGCCAACTGTTTATGTGGGTTTCTCCAACCTGGTACAGACCCCTTCATTCTTCATTCCTCCCTCTCTTCAACTAGGTTCCAGAATTCAGCTCAGTGTATTTCTGTGTATGTCTGTCTCTGCTTCCATCAGCCACTGGATGAGGACTCTAGGATAGCATAGAGAGTAGTCATCACTCTCATTCTAGGGGAGGGGCTTCTAGGCCATCCTCTCCTCCACTGCCCGGACTGTCAGATCGTGTCATCCTTGTAGGTCTCTGGGGATCTTCACCTTCTTCTACACCTATTATTCTTAGGTTTGGCCTTTTTACGGTGTCCCATATTTCCTGGATATTTTGTGTTAGAGTTTTGTTGGACTTGAGGTTCTCTTTGGTTGATGAATGTATATCCTCTAGCGAGTCTTCAGTAGCTGAGATTCTCTCTTCCATCTCTTGAATCCTGTTGGATATACTTACATCTTTAGTTCCTGATCGTTTATCCAACCTTTCCATTTCCAACATGGTCTCATTCTGTGTTTTCTTTATTGTGTGTATTTCAGCTTTCATGCTTTGAACTATTTCAAGAGCTTCCTTCACTTGCTTGGATGTTTTTTCTTGGCTTTCTTTAGATTCTTTAAGAGATTTATTTATTTCTTGAATTTTTTGGTTTGTCTTTTCCTCCAATTCATTTAATTTTTTGTTTGCTTTCTCTTCTATTTCTTTAAGGGATTTTCTTGTTTCCTCTTTAAAGGTCTCTATCAACTTGCTGAGATAATTTTTGAGGTCCATCTCATCTTCATGCTCTGTGTTGGGCTTTTCAGCTCTTGCTGGAGTGGAGTCCCTAGATTCTGGTGGTGTCATATTGGTCTTTCTGTTGTTGAGTGAAATCTTATTCTGTCTTCTCCCCATATCTTCTTTTAGTGGGTGCAGGTGGGTTCTCTCTATCTCCTCTTGTGGCCCAATGGTGTGTGGGGGCTAGGAATTCAATGTCCACAACTCTAGATGATCTAGACGCTCCTCGTGGTCTCCTCACTAGTTCCTAGTTCCTCGGTCGTTCGGTGGAATGGAAGAGTGGGGTGTTAGCAGATTTGGGGCACAGGGAGCTCCTCCCTGCCTGGGCGTGTCTGGCCCAAGCCCGCAGGCACAGGCAGGGGTGGGGGGATGGGGGTGGTAGGGGTGTTCTGGCCGGGGTCGGGAGCAGGCAGGAACTCACTCACCTAGTTCCAGGTCAGTCGGCGGTGGCGGAATCTAGACTTAGGTTTCTTACAGATAGAATGTAAACATTAATGCAATTGACATTCAGAAATTATTCTATCTTCTATCTGTCAATTACTTCCTTAAGAGTCAGAGAAAATATATGTGTGAGACACTTGCAGTTGACTAGTACAATTACTGTTAGCTCTGTGCAGTGTACCATAGTAAATATGGAAGGATAGCAACAGAAAATAATCAAGCTTCAAGCTAATTCAAAGGGTGGTACAAAAAGTTGCTTTAAAAACTATAAAATTTATAACCAACTAAACTTCTAAGATGATACATTAAAAACCTGGTTATCAAAGTGAAGAAAAGTTTTACAGTTTCATTGATAGAGATAAATTAATTGCCAATGGTGTAATAATAAGCAATAATAAATAAAAAATAAAGTTATTAAAATAACAATTTACAAAATGTTTAAAACATGAACCAGATAAGAAAAAAAAAAGACCCAATGTTTGCTTATAGCTTCCTGACATTCTCTTTTCAACCTCACATAGAAAACTACTTCTCTTAACTCTCTTTCATAGTGTGGATCTTACAGCTCTAGCAGGCACTTCTTGTTGTCATCATATGTTACATGGTCCATCAGTTGGTGAAAGCTGTGGCAAGGGTAGATTTGCCTGAATAGGTTTTGCCACATTAAAGGTGAATGGCCCTAAAATCATATTGACTTATGATAACAAAAGTTTCTCTCTTGTGAATGTTCTCAGTAATTAGTTCTGGCTATTCTCCATGGCTAGTCCCTACAGTATTTCCTCAGAGTGATGTGGCCATTACCTCTGGAACTTTGTCACTGCAGAGAGAAGAAACATAGATCACTCCAAAGGCAAGCCAGTAAAAATGCCTAAATACTAACAGAAGTACTGTAGATGTTTCTAAAGACCACACTATAGTGAAGAATTCCTAAATTACTTTCAGCTGAAGAATGGGGACTATTTGGAAACACTACATATATTTTTGGACTGAAAATCACTAATCTGGAAGCCATAATACATATGAAAAAGGACCTGTAGTATAAAAAAGAGGAAAATATATATAAATGAAATAAAAAATAAGATTTTTTAAAAGCCCTGACACAGTATTATGAAACAAGGAACTGCCAAAGGTGTTCTTGAGTTCATTTTCTGTAGTTATCTATTGCTGGGCATGAAGCCTACCCTTAAGAGTAGATTCTTTCCCCATGAGACTCCCTTGGAAAAAACTAAACTTATATTTGCAAGTAGTTATCCATTAGAGATTGCTTTTGTGTTCAGGATGGAGGCATGGGTGCACATCTCCTTTCAGTTCTAGAACCCCACCTGTTGCAGATACTTGCCTGCCTGCATGTCCTGCCTCAGTCTCTGTGAGTTCATATGTGCATCATTCCCTGTTGATTTAGAGGACCTTGTTTTCTTGGGAAACACAGACATATGCTCAACCTTGACTGTTTATTTCATATGTTTTCTTGGACAGAGAAGCTTACAACTTTGGGGCCTATTTTCCTAACTGAAGTAAGATTTAGAGAGTGTGTCAAAGACCAAAGAGCAATGATAGCACAGAGAATGATGTGTGTGTGTGGGGGGGGGGTGGTTAATGGTTTGCATTCAAGTGCATTCACTGGCCCAGGGTTGACAAGATATTTCAGAATCTGAGCATTCTGTGGTAATACCCTTGCCCTCCATTGGAGAAGTGAAGCTTCCTTGTATATTCTAGAGCCAACACTTGATACTGCTGTTGAATGTTGAAGAAATGGAGACTTTTAATATTTCAAATGGGGAGGAAACAGATAGAGGTTTTCTTTCTTGGAGAAATGCTATCTTGAACCTTAATTCATCACCACATTAAATCTTTACTCCAAAATAGTGTCATGATGGTCACGAATTTTTCATGCATAAATTCCTTTAGGGAATATTAGTAAGTTAGAATATATAATATATTCAAAAGCATAAACATAAATTATCAAACTAGTCAATATAAAATAGGCAAAGCAAGCATTTCCAACAAGAAGGCTTCTGCTATATTAACATGTTTCTTATTATTTATATTATCTTACAAGTAACTTCTAGGGATACCATGGTTTCCTAAGACAATACAAGTCTCATGGCTTCTTTAGCGTCTCCAAAGTTCTCTCTTGAAAACACTTCCAAGTAGAGTCAAATTTTACAAATTGAGACAGTTCTAAATTCAGATCTGAACACTTAAGATATGAATAAAGTTTTGTGGAAGTAGAAAAGTGAAAGCTGTCTTCATGAGTTTAAAAGGGGAACACGTTTGTGTGCAGAGAAAGAATTCTTTACTACCTTAATCCATTATTAAAGGTGACCATTCATCCTTGGTAATCAGATCAATTTGTGCTGAGAATTTAACTCCATATGTGTGAATTGGAAGTGATTTTATTAGTGTTCTACTACATCAAGTTTGATAAAATCCCCAATCCATTTCGGTTAAGTTTCTATTGATCCACTTAAGAGATCAATTTGGACTTGTTCGATTCTTTTGTCAGGGGATTTCATCTGGTTTGAGTCTAACGTTATGAAATAAATGTGATTTACAAAGGTAAGGGGGAATGAAAAAGAGTTCAGATGATTGTTGACAATTGTTTGAATATAAGTGTTTGCATGTGAGCATTTGCAGGGGCAACGCCATTTTGAAGTGAACCAGGAAGCAGGACAGTGGTTACAGCATGACTTTCAGGGGGATTCCTGGTCACATCTTCCCTTGCTGCAGTAGTAAGCACAGTTTCACTGTTATTTAACTTTTGGGTGGTCAAAATATAGCTTATTTTTATCCTTAACTATTTCATATGCATTCTTGTATTGTAGTCAAGTCTTCCTCTCATTCTTACTTTGCAGTTTTCTGTTGCTTTCTGTGTTTTAAGGTAAGTTTTCCTAGGAGACAAAGATTGGATTTGAAAATCTCTGGTGGACCCTGGGCAGTTACCTGCTAGCCATTCTCTCTACCTTCTTCTGGAACAGTTTTAGGAGTGGTCTTAGAGGTAGAACTGCCCAGAAATATCTTTCTTTCTCCTGGAATTCTATCTTGTTGACAGGATAAAGATCTCTCACCCACCCAGCCCCCCAGAAGGCAGGGTTTGAGACTGTGGCATTTTTTTCTGGTGAAGAATGGATGTATAGATTGGCAGCCTTGCTGTATTTGTCTACTATATTGTAGAAGTTAAGACTAAAGGATAATTTTAAAAACTACTTTTCATGTTCATTTATTTATCAGAAGAAAACCTGAACCAACTAGGTTTCCTAGCAAAAGGAATTAGCCAATGTTTCTTTTGCTGTACTTCATTCCTTCTTGAGAGGCATTTTTTACTTCAGCCATTGAACAGGTTTCACACTTTAAAGCATTTTGATCTTACAAATAGCCTTATTGACATTTATTTTAACAAGTCCAGTTTTCACAGAATCCTCCCTAGAAACTGGATAGCTTCTAGCCTCCCCAGAGACTATGCTATGAGAGGAACATGGCAAAATACACCTCACTTCATCCTTATAATAAAGGAATACTCATTGTTACTGAACTTCTCTCTATAAAGTCCCAGAACCCATGAGGGCTGGCAGCAGAGAGCAGTGACAGCCTCTGATCATAGAGAGACAGCAGCTTTATTTGACTTCACTGAAATATTTTGTTTTCTTAGGTATTCAGCTACCCTCACATCAACTTTGTAATGATCGAAATGCTTGCTAAAGAGATGATATTAAACATTCGGCTTATATTTATTCTTGTAACCAGAAATATGGTGTAGAAAAATAGAGAAATAAAGTAATTTTTCTCAAAGATGCATAGCAATAGTGGAGAATGATAGCAAAACTTTTAAAATTGGATCACATTATGAGCCAAAGTCTACATAAAATTCACAATTTAAAATCAAACTCTGCTGGTGCCTTAATAAAAATGGGAAATGCTCAGGTTTCTGTTCTATCAGATAGGGCCTGCTTTGCTTTCCATTTTCAGGGAATTCCTAAGACTGCCTGAATTACAAGCAAATTTAGCCATGTTTGTTGATTCTGTTTTTGTTCTTACTTGCTTATGACAGGTAATGTATGTAGTAAGCTGCTGATGCCGTTGATTAATGGTCATGGGAACACTTGGGAGCATAATCAATCTTCAGAACAATTTATTGTTTGTACAGTTTACTGCCAATGCTGCAAGAAAAATTTTTCTTTTCATACATTTGAAATTACAGGAAAATTGCCTTCTTTCAAAGTGGTGGGATGTTCCTGTTCCTGAAAGAAGATAGTGGGAGTGAGTTACGGCCAGACTTTTAGCGAGCTACTGAAGAAGGCAGAGCTTGTGGTCTAGTAGGTAGGTGGCCATTTTACCACCCTGTTTCTTAGACAGGAGAAGGATTGGAAACAAGGTGTGTTTAAGCAAATGAAAATGTAAGCAATGGTTTACATATAGCATTGATTTGTAGGTTGCAGTTATTGAAGAGAGAGCTAGCTGAGAAGGAGAAGGTGATGAATGCGGGCTGCACATAAATGGCCACATTGAAACCCAGGTATCTCCTGAATCTGATTGCTAAAAATCCCACAGCAGAAGTGACCTCAGGATGCACTGCACCTGGGCTTGTACACATCCTTATTTCATTCAGTGACTCAGGTTCCTAGGTTCTGTCTAGGGAGAGAAGATTGACAAGTTCAGGGTTATAACTTCAGTGTAGGCTGGTGCTAAGGCTTTGGCTGCTTTCCTGAAAGGACAAGTTCAGGAAGAGAAAGCAGGAAGAATGCCATGCCTTCCCTCATGCAAAAGAAGCAGGCCACCATCTTGGTGATTTGAGGGACTTCGTGAGGTCTTCCTTCTGGGTCTGTACTACACAGATTTTTTCCATGTTCCTTTCTACCAGCTGTCATGGAGAATAAAAGAAGTCAAGTTGGTTGGACCATATGTGATTCTTCTGTCCTCTTGAAAGCATCCATTTCACTGAACTTACAAATGCCCTGGGTGAGATTCAGGTGTGATAAAACGATATGGAAATATAACCCACAAGAAAGAATATTTACAGAGATTCTGACATTTATTATAAAGAAATAGAAGGACAGGATAACATCAACCCATGATGACTAGGATGCTGATCAACCAACTCACAGGTTGTGAAATAAAGCCTGCGAACCAGTGAAAGAGTACAAGGAAGATATAGGGACCCTAAATGCTATTGTGCCTTCTCTTGGTGAGGAAAGACAGTATTCACTGTATTCCACAGGTTAATTCATATATAAACTTATACATTAATTCACATAATCACAGTTTTGAAAATTTGTTTTTAAGTCAATAAATAGCATTTGCATATGTTTCTGAGCTATAAGAAAATGCTTTATGTGTATGTTTTATTTAAAAAAAGGGCATAAAGACCAAATAACACACTTACCACCTGAACAGCCCATCACTTTTTATTTAATAAATTATTGGTGAATGCTAAAGCTCTACTCTTCTATCACTCTGAAATGTATACCACATTGTGTCAATTATGTACTATAGACGACTAATGCTTATTCTTAGAGAGTGGGTTAGATTTTATGCTGTTTGGTCAAATTTCCACTTTCTCTACCCCACTCTAATGCCCAGCCTCTGTTAACCTTCTACTCTATATCCTTGCAATCAAAATTATAGATTTCTGCTTAAGTGGGATCTCCTGGTATCTGCCTTCTCCCTTTACTTATTTCCCTTTGAACAAAATTCTCCAGGTGTATTTATGGTGTTACATATGATTCCATTTCTCCTTTATGAGTGAATAGAGTATACCGGGTTCCACTGAGCACACTAAGCACATTGCTAAGTCTGCTTATCTACCTGTGGTCACTTTGACAACTTCCATATCTTAGCTATTGTGAATGAAATCACACAAGGGTGTAGATATTTTGTATGTATGAATTGTGATTCCTTTGGATATATACCAAGATGGGGATGCAACAACTATTTTAAGATTCCTTTCCCAGGATGTCCTATTCCACAAATTGTCTTCTGTTTCTCCTGCTTGGTGGCCCTTCTACTACACACTTCCTCAAACACATTCATCGCTTCTCATGTACTTACAGCCTTTTATCTGATATATTGATTTAACTATTGGTTTTAGGAAAACCCTGAGATCCTCAAACACATGTGTCAAATTCTTTTGATATTTTTATGATAAAATCTACCACAGTGCTGCATGTACTACTAGTGGCTGAATAAACATTTTTTAGAAGACTGAAAGAAGGTCATTAGAGACATAGATAGCTTTATTTGCTATTTTCTGACATGACTTCTTGTTGTATTCATGAATACACAAAAGCTAAGGCTATTTTATAGTTAACTTTTTTGAAGAAACAGTACACTCTGAAATGATGATAAACAATATATAGAAAATGCAAAACCCATAAGCGCAATTATTTGTTATTGTCATGAGTCATTGTTATATGTAATTGTACTACTGTGTTTCTATACATATTCCAGTGGGTGGGTAGTTTACTTCTGCATCACTAAGGACTCAAAGAATGTGTTGCGACACCTGCTGCCATGTCCACAATGCCATTGAATGTTGGGGATTATAATACTATGGGAATACCATAACATTTGAGGTCTGTCATTGACCAAATATTGACATGGTGTGTATAACTATGCTTAATGTTTAGTAATCAAAGAGAACTTAAATAAAAAACAAAAAAACAAAATAAAACAAAACAAAAACCAGAATGTGAGGACATCGGCACTGTCTACCCTCACTGTGTGATCTATTGTGTTTTCAAATCCAGTGCACAACCAGGGTTATCATAGAACTGAAACGAAAACACATCTCTTCAAACTCCTAGGATGCAAATAGTTTGAAGAATACATTTGCAGTTGGAAATAGACCCACAGGAATGGATGAGTTCCTTTCTTCAATATGTATTTTTTTACAACCATCATAATTATTTCCTCCATGTGACAAGTTCTAACCTTGCTATTTGGAAATATCTTTTCTGTCCTTACTGTGAGAACAGATGACATTATAACCTTTAATTAAAAATACACAACGAGCTGGGCATTGGTGGTACACGCCTTTTATCCCAGCACCCAGAGAGCAGAGGCAGGCAGCGCTCTGTGACTTTGAGGCCTTGTCTACATATGAGTTGTTCTTGTCTACATAGTGAGTGACAGGATAGGCTCCAAAGCTAAGAGAAACTCTTGAAAACCAAACAACAAAAGACAAAACAAAAGAACCAGAAGGTTGGAGTGATACCTCTTGCAAAGGACCCAGATTAGGTTCCTAGTATCCACATGGTGGCTCACAACCATCTGAAACTCTCCTTCCAAGGGATCTGATGTTCTCTTTTTACCTCTGGGGGCAAAAGACACATACATGATGGATGTGCATGTATACATAAATGCAAAATACTCATACACATAAATGGAAATAAATAAATATTAAGAGAGAGAGAAATTGAGTAAAAAGTTGACTCTGAAGTTTGTTTTCAACACTGTGTCTCTTCACTGATGTCTCCATTTTCTGCTTTCACATTGTTCACAATTCTAATTGAGCAGGAAAATGCCAAAAGACTCCATAAAAATGCAAGGAAGGCAATGGGCTTTTTGTGCTGAAGTAAAAAGGCTACTTTACGGAAATCAGACTCTGCAGGTGCCCAGTTATTGTTGTAAGAGACTGGCTCGTGATAGTTACCACCAGATGACTGAAAGCACTACTTGCCATATTTGTTCAAGTTTAGTGATGGACTCAGCATCAGTAACTGGTTTATTAAAGAAGTTTCTATGCCAAGAGTCATTGCATCCAGCCATGAAGGGATATGACGCCCTTGGTGGATAACTGTGCCCTGTATGTTCTATGTTAGTAGACTGTCCACCTCTTCCTGATCCAGCTAGGCAACAGAGCAGAATGGTGATAACTTATGAGGTGAGTCTCACATGAGACACTTTCCTCACTTCTGGAATCACTCCAATGCCCTCTGTTTCTACAGCAAATTGTAGGGGAAGCTGTAGCCACGCCTACTTAGGGGCTGGCTATAGGTGTGCCTGACCATGCTTGCAAGGGCGTGGTCAGGGTGATGTGGAGTGACTGCATTTTCTCTTTCGGTTTCACTTTGGTACTTGCTGGACAGACTGCTGCCATGCCGGCTGGCTAGGTCACTCTGTAAGTAAGGCTTTTCCTTATTAAATACCCTTATATTTCTACCTGACTCCGTATTGGTAATTTCCCACTATATCTGGTGTCAGGATCGGGATATTGGAAATCTACACCCCATTTGGGACAGGCTGTGGGTTCCACCGGGCCTTCGGCCTAGGCCAGGAAAGCGCCCTCTCTCCACAGGTGCTCCCGGCTAGCAGCCGACCCGCTGCAGCCGAGCTGCTCAGAACCATCCACCCAGCTCGGAGACAGTTTCTAGCTGCCTAGAGTTGGGGTAGGCCTCGGCTTTCAGCAGAGGCTTCCCCTGGCCACTGCTGCTCCAGTAAAGCCACATCTATTTCAGTGGTTGCTGCCGCAAGGCCGTATACTCTCTAAGATAAGCACAGCCGCTTTTGTGACCTCTCTCCACCACTGACCGACTGCTGCCAAACGCCGCAGACTAACTGAACGCCGGTGCTACCTGCTGGTCAAATATAGTTACTGCATCTGGAGTAGAAATAAGATAAAATTATGGCGGAATATTTATCATTTGCTAAAATTGGTAATATTTTTGCTTATTATGTGAATTCACTGTTTGAGGAGGATGCTAACCTGCCAATTACCAGCCTATATACCGTAATGGCATTTAGCTTGCTGGTACAAATAATATGACTAGCCAGAGTACTCAGGAATAGGGATAAGGATAACCTCACCACCTACTTACAGGAAATAACAGCTTTACACAGTGAGGTTTTGGAGAACAGATTAGGTCAGACCACAATTGTGCAGCAAGTGGAACAGAAATTGGATGATAAGCTTGGCTCTGTGTCCAATACACTAAAGGCAGAGCTGTCTGATGAGATGCAGCGTATTTATGATAAGATAAACACAGAGAGATCCTCCATGTCTGAGGCCTTAGAGGCTAGGCTGTCAGAAGACCACGAGGAGCTAGAGAATATATGTAGCCAGATAGAAACTCAGATAGGCAATGTTACCCAGCAACTAGATGCAACGGTGCAAAATAGCCAGGATAGGGTTGAAGAATTGGACAATGCCATTCAATCAATTATTGAAGCATCCAAGGTAGCAGATCACAAATTTGAGTCTAGATTTGAATGTTTGGAAGATAATTTACAGTACAGGGCTGACAGATTACATAGGTCCATACGGTCGACTGCTGAGGATTCAAAATCAGCAAATCATGACCTCGAATCTAGACTCGAATACATAGAAGGCAGTTTCCATGCCATCCAGATGCTGCCTAAGGATGATCATATTAAAGACCTAGAAAAACATGTAAATGAGCAGTTAGAGCAATTTACAGATTCACTAACATGCTTGGAATCTTTTATGATTAAGGAGATTGAAACTTTTCAAAAGGATATCATTACTAGGCTTAAAGATCATTGGGATGCCTCAGAAGCAGAATCACACCAATCCCAGGCACCTACTCCACCCAGGTATTGTGACTATTCTTCTAAGGTTGTTACTCGTACACCATTAGTGTACCCAGCTACCATGGTAGAAAAGCCAGCTTCTAAGAAACACACTCATGGATGGATGGCTTATGAATGGCAACCTATACAGCTGAAGGATCTTAAGAATATTAATCAGTTGTCTCATATGGTCTCCATAGCCCATACGTAAAACAGCTATTACATTCATGGGCAACCTTTAACAGGGTGACACCCACAGATTGGGAACGATTAGCAGCAGTCTGTCCAGCAAGTACCAAAGTGAACCTGAAAGAGAAAACGCAGTCATTCTACATCACCCTGACCACGCCCTCGCAAGCATGGTCAGGCACACCTGTAGCCAGCCCCTAAGTAGGCGTGGCTACAGCTTCCCCTACAGCAAATGCTTCATTTGAGTCAGGAGTAGCACTGGCTAACTTCATTTCATAAACAGCTTCATGGAAAGATCTGCACATTAAAAAGAGGAGGGACTTCATGTTCCAGCACTTCTTATTTAGTGTAAGATTATTACTTCTCATTTGCAGTACAATGCTAATTTTGGTACATTCTAATTAGAAATGAAAATATGCCAATAAATACTAAATAATTAGCCAGGTGGTGATAGTGCACTATTTTAATGCTAGCACTTGTGAAGCAGAGGAAGTCCAGTCTCTGTGAGTTTGAGACCTGCCTGACCTACAAAGTGAGTTCCAGGATAGTCAGGGCTACACAGAGAAACTCTGTCTCAATGCCCACCCCCCCCCCGCAAAAAAAACCCTAAATAATTTATATGAATATATCTCATACTGACAAAAAGAAAATAGGTTAAGATTTTACAATAATTTGGAGCTTCAAACTCTGACTTTTCAACATATTTTAATGAAAGAATTATGCATTTTAAAGTGGGGTTTCAAGGAGAGTCTGTTGAGCATTGAGTGGTCCACTGTGAATCATATTTGTGGTTTATTTCCTTGATGCATTCCTTTGGCCTTGGAGAGTAGCATCCTTAATGAACAGGAGCTCTTTGGATTCTTGTACTCTTATCGCTCTGTAAATATTAACAGGTATTTGAAAACCAGGTTTCCTCACCTTTTTACTTTATTAGAGAATTGCCAAATGAGGTGGATGGTGAGATGAAAGTTTTATTTACTACACCTTTTAGAAAACAAAATGAGAGGTAAAAGTAAATGACTTGCCTTGACGTTAAAGAATAAAACAAGGGATCTAGCAATACAGAGTTTTCTTGAGTCCTCATTTAGTTTTGAAATCATTTTACTTTCAAGAGGCAAAAGCAGTCATTTATTTCCTCTTTGGATTGTATTATATTTCAATGCAAACTATTTGACTTTAGGATATTGAGGTATAAATAAGAACAGATCGCTTGAGTTTTGTGTTTATTAGTGTTATTTTATAGTTTTATATTTATATTCATTAAATGTATGCCATTTAGGTATTTATATAAGCTTATAGAATACCAATCTTTAAGAAATTGGAGAAATGGAAATTAACCAGAAAAAAATAGTCAAACTTAATATTAAATCATAAAATGTATTTCACAGTGTCTAATAGATTGGCTGAAAACTTAACCTTAGTTTTCTTAGTAGTTAACAAAGAGAACATTGAAGAAATATTTTACTTCTAATATTGAAGATTTTTCCTGTGTATTCCACCATGAAATTAGATTGCTTACATATTCTAATATATACTTCCAAAATGGTGCATTTAATTCATGGCTAAGATAGCAAGAAAAGATTGCTAAATCAACTATGGAAATAAGCTATATTTTAATCTAACTAGAAAGTCAATTAACCTTGGAGTCAATAATTTTTTTTGGAATAATATGGTCTCCTGGTTGTGCCAAGAACACTTGAAGAGAAAATGGAAGTGAATTTTGTTGTTGTTGTTTTATGATATTGTGTATCCAACATTCCTTTTATGCCTTGAGATGGTAGTGAATAATTTTGTCACTATAAATTATCATATTCATTGACCAGGTCATTGGTGAATTGCAAGTGAATATTCAATATAAGCCAAACAAATCGAGTTATCTCTATGGAACATATTGGAGAATGTCTAACAATATTGGCTAACTGGGAGAGCATCCAAGGGATATATTTGGATCTTGGCACCTTTTTTGCCTGATCAACAGAGTATGGAAATATTTGCTCTTCCCAGATGTCAAAATCATAGTAGCCATATTTGTCGAGTGGCAGTTATATGCCATAATATGTAGTTGCAATAATATTAAGATAGCACATCCACAAAATGTATTAAAAGTGCCACAGTGAAGGCCTGGGACAAATGACTGTAACCCACAATGTATTAAGGAAAGCCATCAAGAAGTTCTAGAACTGTTGGGTTGCTTGTGGAAGAGGAAAGTCTGGACTCTTTTGATGTGATAGGTAAAGATTTCTAGGAAGAATTGTTACTAGGGGGTTCTTGAGGAACTAATAGAATTGGACCTGGAAGATGAAGGCACTCCATGCAGACAATGTTTTGTGGGTGTAAGCACATGGTTGTCTTCTGGTCCTTTCTTGTCTTTGGTTTCATTCTTGCCTACCAGAAGTCATTTCACTTCTCCTGTCTGCACACTCTCAGAGGGGTGCTCAGATCCTGCTAATCAATACACGACTGTCTCCTCAGGTTGCATTATGGAATTCTTAAGACACTCGCTGAAGTGCTCTGTCCACATAGAATCTTGGCATAATTTTTCTCTTCAGTGATGAAAGAGGTGTGCAGATTCTTCCCTCAGTTCTACCCTGCCACCCATTGATAAGGTTCGATTAGAGGGACACTTATCTGTTTCTTTTCTCTTGTTGCCTATCCGGGCTAGCAGGGCTCAATTCTCTGCAAATCCCGGGAATGAGAGCACAGGGCAGGAAGGCACGGGGAGGGTTGGGGAGTCTGGGGGTGGCAGGAACACTGAGCAATTTTGTTTACTAGGAATATGAGGCACATATAGGAAACTGGTAAAACATAGATTTGAAAGTCTAGCCTCATCTTGTATAGGTATTTGACAAGCTGCGAAAATCACATTTGATTTGATTAGAAATGAATATTTGACAGAGTTTTTTTTTTTCAGTACAGAGGTTTACTGTCTGCATTCACCCCCAACCCCACACACACCTGTTCTCCTCTTTTACTACTGTGTACATACACATGTCCATAAGGGTGTTTCCCATAGCATATTGTTATAAGAAAAATATAGGGGGTATTGTTTTATCTTCTCATGGTGCCATCACAGCTCTAGGAATGTGAGAAGGGCTGCATGAAGAAGAAAACTGAGAATGAAAGTTGGGAAATCTTCTCAGAGTGTCCTTTAGACTGTCATGTTTAAAAGGGACTCAAACATCTTTCAGAGGGAGATGTACTACTTTTGACAAAGAAAGTAGACAACACCATTAAAACTGGGACTCTGAACTTGTCCCTTGGAAGTCTTTCTTTGAACTGGCAGAGACTAGATGGAAGCTAAAACAAATCTCAAAGCTTCATGCTTTGCTGACAGCAGAGAGGTGGTTTAGCTAGCTTCTAGCCAAGTGTTTAAGGGACTCTGAAACGCTTCCAGTTTGCAGTACATTTGGAAGCTCTCTGGTGGATAATCTTTCTTTTTTTTTTTAATGTGTATTCTATTTGGAAGTGAACTCTACACCAGTTACTTTAAGTAGCACTTAAAAAAAATCTGTTGCTGTGTTAATTATAGCGGGGACAACAGCAACACAATCACAGACTGATGCGAATGTTTTATTCAATGAACCAAAGAAATATCCACCAGGGCTGTATAGAAATGGCAGTGGACTGAAAATAATCAAATATGAATGAGTCTAGGTAGCCAATGGCACTGACAGCTTATGAAGCTGAACACTAGGAATTCTTCCCAGCTACAGTTTATGTGAGAGTCACTGAAGAAAGCAACCCCTGGCATGATTATATTTTCTTGTGGAATGTAACTAATTTCACAGTGGAATAATTTTGACAAGAGTTCTTAGTTTCTTCCCATATGTTTTATTTCATTTACTTGAAAAGTGGTCCTTGCCCTGGCACATTTGGTTGCTATAGAGCACTGTAGGAAAAATGTTTACTTTTTGTGCAATCATCAGTAACTTAAAAAAGGAGGTGAGTCATGGCACATTGCTTTTACGTAATTGTGTGTAGGCAGAGACTGCAAGACCAAACAAAGCAAGACACCGTCTTGGCTTCTCTGCAAGACCTGAGGCAAACAGAAAACTGAAAATTATAGGTGAACATGTAAACTGGGTTTCCATAATCCTCCTGCCTATGACTGTATCTATGAGAGAAACCACTTTGTTCTCATTTTAAAGCAGAAACACTTTAGAAGTAATAGCATAATTGGCTAATGTTCTAAGATACTTGATGTTTACATTTTCCTTTTAAAAGATATTCTACAAATGTTTTAGTGAATATATACAAAAGAAACTAAAGAGTACACAAAAGTTATACTGACTGCTGTTGGATTTACTGAGAGGCAATTTCTTACTTCAAAGTTAGTGCGTGTGTGTGTGTGTGTGTGTGTGTGTGTGTGTGTGTGTGTGTGTGTGTGTGTCTTTCAGGCATAGATGTTGGCACCAACTCTTGATTATCTTTTAGAAGGGTATGCTTTGCACTTAGTTTTTTTTATAGATTAAGAAAGACACCAACATTTAAATGCTTTATGTTAGCTTAGCTGTTCTAACTCCAGCCCATATACACAAAGATACACACAAGTATGTATATATTCATGTACACTTCCCCTACACCCATACACCTATATTCCCACACATACATATCCCACACACTTTTATCTTCCTCACACCTATATATCCTCACTTACACACTCCCCACCACTATATACATCCATATCCTTTTTCTTGAAGAAATTTAAGAAGTTATACTGTAATAAAAACCAGTCTGTCAAAAAAGTTTGTTAGTTATGGGATGAAAATTATTTTGATCTCTATCCTTTCAGAATTCTCAGCCAAGATGTCCCATAATTAAATATAGATTAATAAGTGAAGGACAAACAGAAGTTAATTACTGTCTACTCCTCATGTATTTATGGGAGATACTTAGAGATAAAAGTAAATCTTCAGAGGTAGATAGAGTTCAAGCTTTTGCTTAACACTCAAAATAACTTATTGCAAAGACATGTTTGGGAGTAGCATTTTATGCTCTCCCAATCATATTCTGATCTACAGTATTCATTATTTGAATATCTGAAAAATAGATGAAATGGAGCTATAAGGAAGTTAAATTTTCCCCTCTACTCTCTGGTAAAAACATGTTAGACAGACTAACAGGAGAAGTCATATTAATTTATCATGGGCCTATGCACAGGAGACTGGCAAATATAAGACTGGAAGAAAAACCAGATGTTTAGAACATGAACAGTGTCCAAATCTGTATCGGGTGGAAGATTTTAGAGTTTCTGGAAATGGTGACAAGTTATTGGAGAATATGAGGGAATGCGCCTGGTATTTAGTCAGATAGGACATTAAGTTTAAAGAAAGTTCCACATTATAGTTTGGGGAAGAAAGAGGTGCCAGAGATAAGAAGTCAGGACCTGAATTCAGGAGCTTGACCTCCTGTCTCAAGATAAAAAAAAAAAAAAAAAAAAAAAAAAGTACCTAAACAACAATTCTAAGTTCCAGTGGAAGAGTGAGATGTTAACAAGATGGCTGTCATTTAGGTGAGATATGCTAGCACCAGTGGAATTGCTTTGTAACCATTCTGGCAGGAACGAAGATATTCAAAAGAGATACTTCTTCCTCTGGCTGTCAGACATTTAAATAATGGAGTCCATGAAGTTGGTATTTCCCAGGAGTCTTATGCTGAGGAATAAAACAGTTGGGACTGTGGTGCCAGTTAGAGGAGAAACTTGTCTTCCAGACAGTTATTTTGCACATTTCCAACAACTTGTCAGACTACACTGAGATGATGATGATGGACAGAGCTGCTTGACTCTCGATTCTACTGCCCAAGACAAACTCAGTAGTCGCTGGATTCAGTTATTTGTTTCTCTCCTCATTATGACTACACTGAGTCAATCATCTCATTGAATCAATCATCTTCCTGCTCTTAGCTATTACTCATCTTTTTAATTGGCCTATTGAGAATGGGTGGCCAGGGTCCAAACTCCGACCTCAAATCTCCCAGAACAATTGCAATGTAGCACCAGTTTACAATCCAAAGGAAAATAGAAAAACAATGATTCATTCAAAGATAATTGAGTGCTGTCATTTTTAACACCTGACATAATGTTAATGTGCAAAAGGCATAAACAGCTGAACAAGATGATACCATTTCTTGTTTTTTTCAAGGTAGAGTAGCAAATTCACTAACAGTTTTGACATACTATGATACGTTCTGTAATAAAATAATAGTTCGTAGGTCATGCTAGAATTCATGATACATTACAACACAAAGCACAACAGAATATGCTAGTCTAAAACATACCTCTAGAGCATGTTGAATATGAGAGTCATATTTGGAGTTAACTATTTTTAAGAGAAATTGCTATCTAGAGAGGATATCTCCACTGTATGTGTTTGTGTGTGTGCTCCTTTGAGTGCAGGTGCTTATACATGTGTGAATGTGGAGACCAGAGGTTGCTGTCAGCTGTCTTCTTTGATCTTTTTCCACATTATCATCAACAACATCATCATCATAATTATTTTCAAACAGAGACTCCCACCGAACCTGGAGCTCCCTAATTCAGTTGGAGTGGCTGACCAGCAAACCTCAAGGATCCCCGCTTCTGTGTCTGGCTCCTCTGTGTTGGCTTTAGATGTAGGGGATCAAACCTCAGCACAGCACTTACTGAATAAGCCATCTCTCCAACTTTGGAATTTTGTTTTGACAAAGTTACTGTTCTCTGAAACCCCTGCAGAGGATGGTGAACTGGAGAAGAGGTTGTCTTAGATCTGTGGAAAGGAGCCTGCCTTTGTCTAAGGCATGAATGCCCCTGTCATCTAATCCTTCCTGGCCTTTCCCTCAATCCTTTCTTTGTTTCAGAGAACAATGCTATTTAAGACTGTAGTTTAAATGTTTCCTTTGAGATTGAGTCTAGAGTCTATACTCCCTGGATTCTCCTATGTACTTAAGAAAACACATGAGCTAATTGACCTGAACTGATTTGTTTCTCTTACTCATTTGTCATTTGTTACACAGAGTTTCAGATTAGAAACACAAAGGACACAGGAAGCTAACTCCCCTACCCCTTCACAACTACAGAATGTGAATAATTAGAAGAGTCCCAAGCCCAAAAGCTCACACTAAGAAGCTTGCTGTTTTATACCAACAACAGCAGCAAAATCTAACTCACCGTCAGCAAAGCTCTCCTTTAAATGCACAGAACTAATTATCTCACAGAACAAAAGTGATGGCAAAACAGATAGTTCACTAAAAGGATATATGTGTAACTCCTAAAATATGAAAAAGACTCAACCTCAATCATAAAAGGACAATTATATGAACGTTGAAACTCTTCCCTACTTAAACTAAATGGATTGCTGTTTCATATACCATGGAGCCAAAAATGTGGGGAAAGGAAGCTCTCCCAAGTCTTAGCATTGTTCACCCCTTTGTGAGGTATCCATTGGCTTTTGCTAGCACTCTTAACTCTGGAGAAGCTACACTAAAATGGGCAAGATGTTAATTGCTAATCCCATCATTTGTCGAGTGGAGACAGCAGAACCTTAAGGTCAGCCTCAGCTACTTAGCAGTGATCTTGTCACAAAAACAAAACCCAAACCCATAGCAGAAACAAACAAGGAAGACAAAACCAAACAGACAACTGCTAACTGTTAATTTATTTCTCTCTAATGTCACACACACACACACACACACACATACACACACGCACACACACACACACACTGGAGAGTTGGCTCAGCAGTTAAGAAAGTGTGCTTGGTGTTCATACAGAGGATCAGAGATCAGTTTCCAGTGCCTACATCCATAAGGCTGCTCACAACTACTTGTTACTCCAGGTCCAGGAAATCCTACTCTTTCCTCTGGCCTTTTTGGGCACCTGCATGCATGTGGACAGATACAGAAAAGCAAGCATACCCATACACATGAATAGAAATAAATCAAAACTGAAACACATAAAAGTAGAAAGAAGGCAGACCCAACAATGGCCTGCATGTTAGGCTCTGCATACAGTTTCCTTTGCAGTCCTCTGGACTTCCTTTCTTTTCCCATGAAAGCCTGCCTTTCTGAGATGCCTGAGTTCCCAACCTTGCCTTTGTGGAGAAGGCTTGTCTTCTTTGGGTGCTTAGCCATGAGTAAAACAGATTTCCTTCCTATTTGTTCTCCTTTTCTGAGTATTGGCTTTGGAACCTTATAAAGTCTCAGGTTTAGTAACAACATTGCTAGAAAATTAGTACAACATGTATGAAGAAAAATCGAAAATTTATTAAAATGTTATACTTCGCAAAGAAAAATTTCTATTTAATAATGGAGGCATATTATTATATGTTTGCAAGGTGGCATGTGCATAATGCTGTTCATTTCATGAGTGCTTATAATAGTAAAATTTAGGAACCATCTGAGTTGCATTGGTAACAAAGTGATTAAATACAACATGCTATTATGCTACAGTAGGGAACTACATAGTTGCCAGGGAATGATATGGAAACAACCCCCTCTTAAACATATAATTAAGTGAAAACAGAAATGTATAGAACATACTTTGTCACACCCTATCAATTACATTAAAGCAGAGGGAAAATATGCTTATCTCTGCTTATTTATGTATAAATATCTTTGGGAGTACACATACAAAATTAGTTGATGAGAAAGGAAACTGGGTTACATTAAAAATAGGGCAAAAGAAACTTTTCACATGAAAAATTAAATATATCTATTTAAAAAGAAGCAAGAAAGAAACAAATAATTCCAACCTGGATTCCTTTAAACAGGAAATTTTATTTAAACTGAGTCTTGGAAGATGAGTATTTCAAGCAGAGAGGAAGAAAGAAAGAAATGCCATGAAAAAAATGTAGGAAACACACGAAAATCTTTGGGGGGTCAGCAAAACCACAAAATGCCACTTAGCAGGAATGTTCAAAGAGGTAAGAAAAGAGCCATGATACATAAAACAAAGGGAACAGAAAGTTCCAGAAGGAAGATCTGATCATTAGCGGTAAGCACAGCAGGGAGGTCATGCAAGGCTGCAGCTCTCCCGTGGTTATCTGGTGTTGATGCCCTCTCTCTGCTCTTCACTCTTTGCCTCTGGGCCCGGAGGTTAAGGGTGTTAGTTTTATTTCTAGCTTCACTAGCCAGTGATTTTCAGATTGTTTGCCACACACATGTCTCTTTGTTAGGTACAAGGGGAATACAAAAGTATCAGATAACGTAGGATGGGATTTCAACATTTTTAAATCTACTCTGTGAGGGAAATCGTGTATACTGAGGAACAATTGTACCTAAAGTGCAGAGTTCAGTCACATTCCTGATGTTCACAAAGTCAGTATATTAAGATACTTGTAGGATGGAATTCAGAGAGTTCATGTACATTCTAACAACAGGTTGTCAGAGATAATACAGCATAGTCTACAGGCAGACAATGACACGGTTCTCATAATAATAATAATGGTGACCCCAACTTAAGATCAGTGCTTAACCAGTGCTTATGTCTTGTCTCTCCTACTGAATTCAGTTTCTTCATGCATGCTTCTCTGAATATCCTACAATTTGGTGTATATAGGGATGAATGAGGCATGGATTCCAAAAGGGATCCATAGATTTAAGCTGGGAAATGTGAGCAGGAAACTTAGCAAGAAAAGAGGACATGGGTGATGCTGGCAAAAGGAGCAGAGTTGGACTCTTCTGAAAGCATGTGACCCATTCTGACCTCACTGAGCAGGAAGACTGCAACTCTGACCTGAAACTAGATAAGCAGTAGCAACCGAATCAGGTCACCCCTCCCAGCAAGTTGCTGACTTGCCCATAAGTAACAAGAGCCACAAATTGTTTTTACTTCATTGCTAGAAGCAAAATGCTGTTCTCTGAAAGAAGCCAGGGCTACAGGGCAAACACATAAAGCTGGAGCACGAGTTATGGAGGCTGAGCAGGAGTGGTCATCTGTTCTGCTATCCTTTGAGGTAATCTCTGAAGAAAGTGCCACAGTGTAGCGAACAACTGTATCAAATCGCATTAGGGTCCCTTCATGTGCTAATCTTTTAATTGGCTTTAATATTCCAAGAGTCGTACAGAGATGACTAGCCTAAAGATGAGATTATTCTAGAAAGCTTTTCTCAGGGTTTTTAATAATAATTCTTGAATAATAATTCCAGTAATGCAATAACATGCTTCTGATAAACTGTATGACCAAATATTACCATTGGGATTCATAAATGTTTGCAAGAGACAAATAAGTACTATATGTTTCCTTCTGAAAAGCCTGTCATGCCACTCCAACAACCAATATTTTAACAATTCTTAAAGAACAAAATTTGAAAAAAACAAAAATAAAAGAACAAAATTTGTACACAGTAGTTCCCCAACTCTGGATTATGACAGGGCCTGGTATATTAGATTGATTCAAATAGCCATCATAAAATATCTGACATAGCATATGAAATGGAGATGTTCACTCTCGCCCAAGGTTCTGAAGGTCAGGGTCAAGATTGGGCATCCTCATTTGCTTGGATCTCTTAGAGGGACACCCTTTGTAATTGGAGTATGCCCCAGAGCAAGAACAAACAACATGAGCTACAATAGACTCTTTCTTACAGTTGCTGAAAACAAAAAAGCCAAATCATATCCCAAGGAAATCATAGACCTCAGTTTGCCAGACTTGTGGACATCAGAAGAGAGCCTGCATTGTTGTGTCCTCATGCTTCCAATGGCTACAATTCAGTTAGATTTCCCTCAGTTCTGTCCCCAGAGTAGCACACTTACCTGGATACCAGGGACAGCCTGGCAGACCTGAGCGATATGTTACTCATCAATTACATGGCATGAATCCTCCTTCCTATGACACCTGTAGGAAGGGGATCCCTCTCTGCCTCGTGGACCAGAACTCTCATCATACCTTCCCATCATGTTGCCATCTATGGCATTAACAACTTTTTAAATTAATCTCTTACCCCAAAGTACAATCCACCTCAGTATTCTCCTTGGGACTCAAGCCAGAAACTATTCATTGAGGACCAGAAGCTATGCAGATTTCAAAAGCAAACACAATGTGAGCCAAGTCATCAAAAACAATCCCAATATCAATTTATACCTATGATGTTGTTAGTCTCCTACATTACATTTACAGGAAAAGACATAATTTGAAACAGGAACAGTGTATCCCAAAGTTAATTTTCCTCACAGCAGGCATGGATACATCTCAATGTGTCACTGATTATGCGCTGCATACGTTGAGGGATCATTGTATTAGTTGGAGTCCCCCAGGAAGCAGACCCAATAACATACACATATATCAATTACAAACAATGAAATTTTTATAAGGAATAGACTCACTTGATTATACACACTGAATAGCTCCATGATCTGCTGTCTGCACACTGAAGACCCAGGAAAGCTACTGTGGGTTCAAAGGCATGAGAGATCAACAGCTGATAGTTTTAATTCTAGGCCACATTGGTAGGCACACCAAGTGCAGTTGATCCATGTCTCAGATCAGCAGTCAGGTGGAGAGGTGACTCAACCTTCCTCCATCTTTTTGTTCATCTGTGGAACTTCTGGATGGTGCTACCCTCTTTGAATCAGTTTAGCTACTTACTTAGCTCATCAAGTGCAAATCTCTTTTGAAATCCTGTTCACATATACGTTAAATATTATGGCATTTATTTACCCAGTGTTCTGGGAGTCAGTTGACCCAGCTAAGCTGACAGGTGACATTAACTGTCAGTGATGTGAAGTTCAAAGCTTTAGTGGGCTGAGCTAAATGCTTACTAGATGATGATGTCACTTCTAAGGATTAGTTGATATATGTTTCTGAACCCTTGTCATCTGTGTGTTGCCGTGTGTGTGTGTGTGTGTGTGTGTGTGTGTGTGTGTGTGTGTGTGTGCATATGGACGCGCACATAGAAGATAGCCTTAGGATTCTTGAGTGCCATGCACCTTTTTTTGAAAACACAGGGTCCCTTCATTGGCCACTTTTAACATTATTTTTACATTTTATTAGTATTTTGTGTGTTCATATATGTGTATGTATGTGGACATGCATGCCATGGTGCATGTGTGGAAGTCAGAGGACAGTTTTCTTTCTATCATGTGGGTTCAAGGAATTGAATTCACATCTTTAGACTTGGAATCAGGCATCTTTCCCATCTGATGCATCTCAGTGACCTGTAACTGGTATCTTAATTTTAACTTGCCAATTAGTCTACTTTCTTCACATCTGCCAAAAATTCAGAGGCAGCTATTGTCACTATGGGCATCACTCACCAGCAGTTAACACTTCTGACTCAGTGTTATTGAATAAAAAAATTGTTGGACACTCTGATTTGTTCTAAACTATCTATGTTTGCCTCAGAAAACTTCCAGTCTACCAATCCAGCTCTGGTACTACAAGTGTGCACCACACAAGCCAGCTTTTCACACAGGTACTAGGAGTTGAGCTCAGGTCCTCATGCTTGCCAGGCAAGCAGTTGGTGAACTGAGCCATCTCTCTAAGCCCAACTCTTCATGATTCATAACCTCTTGCTTTCCAGAAAAATGTACCCTAACTGAAATTACTCATTATTTTCAAACTGTTAACATGGACTAGTTTGAACAAATCACCATGACCAAATCTCACTTTATTCAATGACGTTGATTCAAAAGGGTTAACTGTTGATAAGTAAGGACCATGGTGACTGTACCTGCTTGATTGGGTAGATGTATATCAGCTCACTTTGTCTTGTACTGAGGAATCAAGAATGTCACCTTCTATGAATGCCCATAGCTAGCTTCTGTTGCTGGACCCAGCACGGGGAGATGTTGTACAAACCTTGCTGCCTCTAGCAAGCACTGGGCATGATTGGCAGTACTGTAGAAAGAAGCAGCTGGCTAGGAGACAGAAGGGAAGGCAAGAATGATATCAATAGCCTCCACAGGGATTTATTTTAAAGCCTGCCATCTTGTCAACATTGTTTCAATACGACAGCTGAGCCTTTCACCAAGTATTGAACATTTGACCCCATTTGGCTTGTCACTTTAAGCTGTGCCTTATTCTAAATGGAAGGGCTGACCCTCTGAGAAGCCACAGTCTGAATCTGAGTTTGGTTCGTCACCAAGTTCAAGATGATTATCTGAAGTTTGTTTGAACCTCGAGGGAGAATAAAATTGAACTGAAAAAAATCTCACCCTAGCAAATTTCTCCAGTGATTTTTGGCCTTTCAGCTTCTGCTTAGAAACGACATGAAAGCAGCTTTTGTCCTCTAGCCATTTGGGACTAGACTGCAGATTCTCCACGTATCATATGCCATTCCAGTGAGAATTGAACAGGGGAAAAATAGTCAATCATGTTTTAAAATAAGAAGTAGGATTCAAGAATTTAATATCAGACTTAAACATTGTTTCCTCATGTTTCTTAAACTGATACTTAACAGTTTATACATGTCAACTCTCACAAATTAAGTTTTGTTAATAAAACTTCAATAGCTAAAACAAATAAAATCACTAGTTTCAGAAATAGTCAATAGGAGACAGTGGCTGGAGAGATGGCTTAGAAGTTAAGGGAGTACACTCCTCCTGCAGAGTACCTAAGTTTGGATGCCAGCCCCCATGTCTGGTGGCTCCTAACTGCCTTTAACTCCATCTCCAGAGGACCTGATGCCCTGTTCCGGACTTTATGTGAACTACATTGACATGTGCATTCTCCTACACAGGCATTCTCTTATACATAAAATTAAAAACAAAACACAACTCTAAAAAAGACTCAAAAAAAATCGTAGAACAATGGTTCCCAAAGTATAAGTCCCAGCATCAGCAGCATCACTTGAAATTAAGAACTCCTAATTCTTTAGCCTACTTCTAGACCTACTGAGTTTGAAACTCTGAAGGGTCGGGCCTAGCAATGTAGGAGAATGTGCCACACAGTGAGAACCAACATCATAGAGCATTTACAGTCTATGTGGATCAGTTTTGTTTTGTTTTTTTTCACATTGACACAAACTAGAGTCACCTGGGAAGAGGGAGCTTCAATTAAAGAACAGCTTCTCTAAGATTGGCATGTGGGCATGTTGGTGGGTCATTTTCTCCATCCCTGTTTGATGTAAGAGAACTCAGCCCACTGTGGGTGCTACCATCGCTAGGCAGGTGAGCATGGGTTGTGTAAAAAGGGGATTTGAACAAGCCAGTAAGCAGCTTTCCTCCTAGTTCCTGCCTCTGCTCCTCCTTGAATTCCTTCCCTGATGTTCCTCAGTGATGGTCTGTGATCAGTACATGGAAGTCAAATAACACCTTCCCCCAAAAAAGAGTCAACATGAGTAAGATTTGTAAATTTTGGCTCTTATCCTTAACCAAGAAGTTATTAATCTCTCTGAACTTCAGTTTACTAATCTTGAAAACATGTTTGGCAATGTCTCCCTCACATGCATTAACTGAAGATCATGTAACCTCTAAAAGATCATGACACCTTTTCCAAACATAGTAATAATTTCCATCACAATAAAGCATACAGTAGATGTGTAATGCACACAGTTATTTTACAAGCTAGCTTTACTCATGTTTGCCAACATCCTTTCTAAAGGCATGAGGGAATATTGAAAACAATAATTATGGGAATACTGTGATAACCTACTCAGGGATTGTTTTACTACATATCACCATTACCTATCTAAATGTTTACAAGAAAGGAATTTTGTCCCTTTTCATCACTGTTTGTTGGCCATATTGCCATTCCAGTAGCCAGGACTTTAAAAATTCTTAACGATTTTAAAAGAATTCTTAAAAGTACAACAATTTTATTCATAATGATAAAAAAATGAAATTCTCAATTTTGAGTTTGGAGGTTACCCAAGTTGTGTAGTTCTGATCATCAAGTTCTTGCCTTCTTAAGCAGAGAAGCATTACCATTCTTTGAATTGCAAACAACTACGCCAAGTGTGATTAACAACTAGTTCCAAGATAACTGCAGAGTTTGGACTAGTATTGAGCTGGTGAGAGTGGCATTTATGAGCCCAAATGTGTTAACTAAGATGTGATATTTCATCTGAACTGTGTAGGCACTTTCCTTCCTAAGTATTTATCTAGTGGTAACAGGCAGCCTTGTGTCTGAGTCAGTAGCAAAACAAGAGTGGACTGGTGGGTTCATTGGTTTATTCCAGTTGTCTCTGTAGAACATCATGATGCAAATTTTTCAATGTTTGTACTTAATTTAAAATTTTATTTTTACTGCTATTATGAGTGCTCTCTCTTTCTCTCTTTCTCTCCCCCTCTCTTCGAATGTACATATAAGAACACGAGTGCCAAAGAGTTTTACCCTCTGAACAATCTTACTGGCTTATGTCTGTGTTTAGATTGGTGGTTCTAAATACAGAAATATATATATATATACATATATATATATACATATATATATATCAACTTAATTGAATGCTGCTATTAATGAAATGAGGAGACATCAAATATTTTGAGTAAGGAATACTAATTTTGAGTAAAAAATACTAATTGTAATGTGACAAAAGAAGAAGCAGGATCTATCTTATAACAGATTACATGTGTCTGCTTTGTGAATGTGGAAATGCATACGATGTTGACTCTGAAAGTTGTATTTTCAAAATACTTAGAAGAAAGTTATCATTGGAGTAATTACTTGCTTGGGAAGGTTAAATGAAGAAAACTACCCATATAAATTAGAGGTAGTTGTTTGTTTTGTTTTTGTTTGTTTTATTCCTTTTTCTATTTTTTTGTTTGTTTCTCAAGACAAGTATTCTCTGAGTAGCCCTGGCTATCCTAGAACTCATCTATAGACCAGGATGTCCTGGAACTCACAGAGATCCACCTACCTCTGTCCACCTAATGCTGGGATTTAAGGTGTAGGCTACCACCTCTAGGCTTGAGGTAGTTTTAAAGTATACCGGTTCTATTTCTTTGTCATTTACAAATCATGCTGTTTCTTTCACTGAAGAACTTGGTTTCTTCCTGCATACCAGCCTGTGCTGCCCACTTTCCTGTGTCTTCATTAGAAAACTGAAAATTCTAAGATAAAGTGCTAGAAATTCTTTTAAGTTCCCTGTCAAAAGACAAAAAAAAATCTCTGTAATTAGTAGCTAGTGATTATGTCTTCCCAGTCCCTCATAAACACCAACTTTCATAGGAAAATAACACAGTACATGCTTTGATTGTTTTAGTTCTCTACAAACAGGCATTTAATTTCTTCAAGAGAAAAAAGAACATGTTTTTCTCTCTAAAGTTGACTCATTAAATGTAGGAGTAATCAAAGTACCCAACTCTGGGAAAAAAAGACCATGCTGTGATTTGGCCCATTTAATGAGTGTATGCATCTATTTCTATACTGTATTACACGGCGCATGCTAGGACAGGTCATCATGAATAGGCCCATAAGAAGAGTGGCATGAAAGTGTATGAAGCTGATGGTAGTGCATCTTTTATAAAGACTGGAAGAATGGAGAGTGTCTTTTCAATTCTGTGTATTTTCTTAGATCTAACTTTAGTGTAATATTATCATTTTGCACGTGTTCATGCGTTAGAATGCATGTATGTGGAAACCAAATGTCTACATTGGGTGCCTTACTCAACTGCTTCTCCATCTTATTCATTCATTCATTCATTCATTCATTCATTCATTCATTCATTCTCTTATTCATATTATATATATATATGTGTGTGTGTGTGTGTGTGTGTGCATGTGTGTGTGTGTGTGTGTGTGTGTGTGTGTGTGTGTGTGTATGTGTGTGTAGTCGAACTTTCCTTTGGGCCAACAGCTCACAAATAATAACATGGAAAGTTATTAATTATGAAAGCTTGGGCTTAGCTTTGCCTTTTTTTTCTGAATTAGCTCTTATAACTTAATTAACCTGTTTCTATTTATCTGCATTCTATCATGTTTCTCAATTAACTTTCTTCTGTCTCATATGTCTGATTTGTTCCATTGTTATTTCCCATGTGCCTCAATTATCTCCTCTTTCTCTCTCTGCACAGAAGTCCTGCCTATCTCTCCTGCCCAGCTTGGCTGCTCAGCTTTTTATTACACCAATCACAGTAACACATCTTCACACCGTGTACAAATATTCCAATATTCCAATATATATATATATATATATATATATATATATCATGCATGTTTATATGCTTGTGTACATGTGGGGTGCGTGTGCATATGTGTGTATGCATACATGTGAAAAAGCAAGACTGATGTCACGTGTATTCATCTTCAATATGTCACCTTAATTTTTGAGACAGTGTCTCTCACTCAGCCCAGAGCTGTCTGATTTGGCCTTACTGTCTGGTCAAAGATTCTGGGAGTCCACCTGTCTCAGCTTTCACAGCAATGGGATTATGGCTTTACACTGGCACACCTAGACATTTTACATGTGTGTGGACAGTAGAAAAGAAAGTCCTCCTACTTTCCTGGCAAGCATGTTACCTACTGAGCTATCTCCCCAATGTATGTTCTTAGGAATTCTGAAAACAGATTGGTCATTTCCTGTTGAAGACTTTGGCTCCATGCTTGATATTCAACCCCTTCCCCTGTATCTCAATATTATATCTCTACCCATTCTCTGGATCTTCCATGACTTGAAAATAAAATGTCCATAGTGCTTTTCCAAATTTCCAATACTTTCTCATTTACCTGTCCACAGAAAGGTGCTGACATTCAGTAGCAAAATGTTTTCTTTGCTCTTATTCTTCACAGGCAGTTCAGTGTTGGTCTTGCTGTTTTTAACAACAGTGTGTGCCTTGTTTGTAATTATTTATTTTAGACTTAAGAATCCAAAACAGTTTCTCCTTTCACCTTGCCTCTGCATGATTGTTCTGCTAGTTTACAGTTTCTTTTCCACTTAACTCAGTGCTATTCCCAATGCCCACATACACTGGACAGTGAGGTACTTGAAAAGTTAAAAAACCTAAAGAGACTGATTTGATGATAAGGAAAGCTTCTCTGGATGTTTTATTCTTTTCACTCCTTAGTAGTTATATAGTTTTCTCTCAGAAGAGGATTGTCTAACCTCTCATTAAAAGACAGTTGATTTTTAAAAAGTAATAAACTCTATTACTCTTTAATATTCATGTGCCATATCTCACACAACTAGTTTAGTCTTTAATGTCTGGCATGCTTTCTAGTTTACTCTCAGTATTGTGAACACAGAGGCAAAGGCCATGGCTTTCATAAGCCACTGTGAAGCACAGCTAGTGGCCACAGAGTGCACACACAGTTCTGAATGGCTTGTACTTCCTAAAATTCTTTTTCTGAGAAAGGTCCTGTTCATATAATGTGGGAGCTTCATGCTGAATTTTCTTTCCACATATTCCTGTAATTCTTTGTATTTCCCATTACTAATGCGCACTCGGTGTCTTTAGGTGAGGCACTGTGATACTTTTTGCCACCAGATGTCTTGGTATCTTCCCCTTCATCTTTTCTCTTGGTAAGAGTTCAAGTTCTCAACTGAACTCAGACCCAGGTGAAGAGGTAATTGCCACCATAGGCTTTTAATAGCTGTTCAATGCCCCCTCTTTTGCTCAGTGATCTCTCTCTACCTGGGTTGTCTTTAGAAACTATCATTCTGTTTCTTGTGCTTCTACTCT
The DNA here is from genome assembly GCF_003668045.3 of Cricetulus griseus. Taxonomy (NCBI): domain Eukaryota; kingdom Metazoa; phylum Chordata; class Mammalia; order Rodentia; family Cricetidae; genus Cricetulus; species Cricetulus griseus. The sequence continues at coordinate 101,129,945 of NW_023276806.1, forward strand.
GAAAGAACAGATGTTGCTTGTCAAGTTCAAATCCCTTGTCTAAACTTTTAAAGTGGCAATCTGAATGTAATTTAAGTGGCCATCTTCCCCCTTGAAAATAGACCATTAGAGAAAATAAGGAAATGATCAGTTTTTAAAAAAAACAAACAAACAATAACAAAACCAGGGTCATATTTAATCAAATATTTTTGAACCATTAAACTAAAAATAAGAAATTTAAGTAAAAGAATGTTTTTCAATTTAGAAAGAGAGGTTCATACTATAGATCTAGAGAAATTCCTCTTAAAATAGTGCAGCGGCTGGAAAATATATAATTATTTCTCTACTCTAAAAATGATTTATGATTGAAACAACAGAGTAATCCTGGGAAAAAACCCAAAATTACTTCCATTACAACCCAGCTTTGTTGTGATGAGCCATCTCCCTCTCCAGCAGCCAAAGGGCTATTAACTTACTGGGGAATTTTGAAGTGTCCTAAATACCAGATTCTGTGAACAGCATATACTACACATTAAGTGAAATTTCAACAACCCAACATACAGCCTTCATATCTTCCCACGAGGGAATGGTAATTGACAGAATTAATGAGAGTATCAGATTACACACGGCAATATTCATCAAGGCTAGAGCATGCCACTAACCATGAGTCTCATTGTAATGGAGGCCCTCTCAGAAGGAAGGCAGGCTCTTGATTTATTGAAACTAATCTTGAAATCGTGGTACCATACCTGCTGACTACTGTAGAAATAATTTACAAACATTAATTGCAGGAAAGAGTGGAGCCATTTGCTTCAAAGAGCCCATCAGCAAGCTGTCCTTCCTGTTTTATCAGTAGGCAAAGCTGAGAGCAAATAACAGATGGAAGTGTCCCTTGGTGGCGGCACAGAGCACTCATGAAATATAGCACAATCTTCCTCCAGTGTGTTATGCTTTTAACAGTGGAAGATCAGAAGCAGGAGAGTGAGGCCTAGGATGAATGACTCTGCGTGATGAAACATCCCTTTCTTCTGGGAAGATTCCTATAGCAGATTGAGCTCAGGCCATTGATCTTAGAAGCCTGATACAGTGTCATTACCAAAATGCATCTGGAATCATCTCAGCAAAGGGGACAAACCTCAGAAGACAAAGGTGAATCTGAGGCCTGTTCTGCACTCTTAATAGGTGGTTAAATTCTGGTTCCTTGAATAAGCATCAAAGACACCACAAAACCACATACAAGGCTGCCATAGGTAGCTGTATTTGTTCCTCATTTATAACCTGTCAAAAGTGCCTCATCATGTGTGTGTATATGTGTGTGTGTGTGGGGGGGGGTGTTTGAGTGTGTGTCTAGAGTCCCTCCTGCATCTGTTGTGTGTATAATCACATCGAAAGAAAGAAGGTGATTACTAGAGTCTGGATAGTTTAGTGGAGAGAATACTGTTTTTCCTAATGGAAAAATCTATCAGCCCAATGTCAGTGACTATTATTACACAGCTTTTAGGCAGTCAGATAGGAAGTGGCTCTCCATTCCACTAGATCTTTTATTCATGCCTAATTCATTATCACTTTTTATAGTAGTGGTTCTTAATGTTTTCCAGTCATCAAGGTTTCCTTCCTTCCTTTCATTTTTTTTTAAATTCTGCTTCATTCTTTGAACTTTGATCTGCAATGTATAACCTATTAAGGTTGAAAGATCCAAGTGTCCCAACTTCCTTTAATGAGCAATGGCTACCTGCCTCTTCTTCTTGCCTTATTCATCTTTCCATTTGTCCTACGTGAAGGGGAAAAATAACTCTTTAATCTATATGCATTGTTTTTAATTTTACCCATATGCAGTCATTCATCAGTTTATCCCCTTAATGACTGCAGAGCTTTTTTTTTCTTAAATGAATACTCTCATTGACATGTATTTAGTTGTTATAATGGAAAAATGAGCAATATTTCTAAACCTGCATTATCTTTAAAGCTACTAACCCTTCTATCAATACAAAATTCCTTCAAAGATTGGTCTGTTTCCTGTCATTTTTCTTCCCTTAATTTAATCCTCTCTTTATGGGAGTCTCACTTTCTCCTTGGACACTAACATTTTCCTCTGAAAGCATCCCGCTCCTGTCCATTGACTGCAGTTATGATGGTGTTAAACCATCTGGCACTGGAACTCCTTTTCCACCCTGGGTATTCTGGTCTTGGCAGGATGAAGGGTGTCATGGATAAGCACAAACAGATCCGATGCACTGCTTTTCTCCACTTAGACAGTGAGGTCACAGGCACATAGTCTAGGCTTGGCAGTGAGATGGTTCCATCTGGGGATAGAAAAGAAATTATCCAGAGAAACACATTAGAATCCACAGGAGCTGGAAGCAGGTTGATGGCACTAGGTGTAGAATTTATGCTGCTCTAAACACAGAGCTTCCTGCTGTTTGACTTCCCTTTGTTCTCATCTACATCTTTCCAACTTCTACATAGTTGTGGGAGCGAACGCCTCTGCTACAATTCGCCCTTTTCTCTTAATTATATCATGTTTGGTTTAACTTCTTTTGCTTTACACACATTTCTGATGCAAAAGATGGTAGTGGGGTTGTGCATCTAAGTATTGAAGCCTTAGGAAAAATGGTGTGAGATGTGAGTTCGAGGAATTGATTTCCAGGAAGGGAAGGGACTCAGTGACACTTCATCTTTCTCTGTGGACTTGTCCCTAGAAACCATGCATATGGTGGGGAAAGGGAAAATTAAAGACTCTGTGGGCTCTGAAATACAAGGCTCCCATGGAGTTAAATACCTATTTAAGGCAAGGCATTCTAGAAAACCAAGTAGTCGTTGTCATCAAACAAATCAAAGATGTACATAGTTTCAGAGGGTTATTCTGAGAACAATCAACAGTTGAAAAGATGGTAAATAAATTTATCTCAAAGTTCTTCAGTGTGGCAAAAACCAAACTTCAGGAATGCTAACAGTACCAGGAGTTTCCATTCTCTCCACTACTTTAGATTTCTACATAGTTAAAAGTCTTTCTCAGAGATTAGAGTTAATGTTGTCATTGACAACATTGCTGTTAATAACCTGCTGGTTCTCTCACATAAAAGTGACAATGACTACAAATGTGAGGGATGCTGAACTTCAGAATCAGATCCTATGAGTGATTCCAGAAACTGAGAATGCTATGAATGCATGCCTCTTCTCCCCGTTGCTATTCCAGGCTTCCTGGCTCTGAGAAGACAACTGCATTTATTTCTTTCCACCTTTGTTTGGTGATGTCATCATGTAGACAACTTCTCATGAAAGAAAGATGTCAGAACTACAAATCAAAAATCACTTGTCCTCTTTTGCTGGAGAGCTCACTGCAAAACATTTGTAAGTTTATATCTTTTCTTGGGAGCATCAAAATGTGCATTCTGCTTTTTGGATGGGTTTCCATCTTTTAGGGAGTTCTGGTTTAAATGTGAAATGGTTTGGGCACTTGGTCCAAAAGCAGCTGATTTTGCTGCTTTGAGTTTCTGTGGAAACTTTAGGAAGTAGCATCTACCTGGAAGAGGTGAGTTACTGCATGATAGCGACTACACTCTGTCCCTGCTCCCTGCCTGCTGTCTCTCTCTGCTGTAATACCAAGAGTTGAAGAGTTAATTCTCAGACTCGCATGCTGGCTTGTACAGAGCCACCTGCTGGCACAGCTGACCTTATGTGAACTATGTCTCCTTTTATTCTGGCAGAAATAAATCTTTGCACCCCTATTTCTTAATTGAGTGCTTTATTACAGCGATAGAGAAGTAAATTAATGTATGGGCCAACTGTGGGAGGGAAAATCAGCTCATCTTGAAACTGCTCTACATCTACCTCATTACCTTCAGGGTTTTAACTAGTGGGCAGATCCCAACGTGTCAAAGAGTCACTAGCATTGTAAAAGCTAGCTGGAGATTCTTTGCTTTTATGACAAAATTGGGAGTTATGTATAAGAATGATGGTGATTTCTAAGCACAATTGACTTTGGGCATATCTCAGTATCAGACTTTACAAAGGGGCTAGTCTTTCTGAGATGCTGCAATGGAAGTGATAGCCAGAGTGGTGGGAAGGAGTCTGATTATGGCTTAGTTCTTGACTAGAGGCTAGATTCAATGGAGGCTTTGGATAAGAAACCGAGTTCCCAGGAGTCCTTCAGAAGACAAGAATGTCCTCTAAGGTGAATAACATTCAAAATACCTTCCCCTTATTTGATCTCAAGAGGTCTGGAAGATGTCTTTTGCCAAGGTCTTGGGAAGTGCATTGGTCAAGAAAGGGGCCCAGTTTTGGATAGGATTTGAATTCCTGTTCTTCTTACCCCACTGGTAGATAGATGCTTTTGTTCAAGTGGCTTCCCTGATGGCATGGAGGATGAGACCATTCCAGGGTAGCAACCACCAACTGGCACTACCTATGGTCACCACAAGGATCCACAGGCAAGCCCTTGTTCTTTAAGGTCTGATATGAAGAAATCTTTGGTAGTCATTAGACCCTTCACTGAAAGAAGTGATGGTGCCATAGTCCTTTCTATTCTCATTATAGAAAACACTCCACCCTACCCGCCCCTGGGAAGCATAGGTCTTCCTCAGGCCACTATGATAGGGGGTTAAACACTCTCACTCCAATTCTCAGATGTGAGTTACATCCAAAAGAAGAACTCTTTGATATTGGATTCAGCAGTAATAGCACTGTGTGTGCAGTCAATCTTCCCCCGGGGCCTTAGAAGGGGGTTCTCTGGGTATTTACTAGCATTGCAGATAAATAGCCCTTAATGTAGTCAGTCTATTCTTTGTCCTGGATTTATGCACAATGGATGTGACATGCCATCCTTTTGCAGAAACCATTTTAAATAGCCAGTGCTCCTTTATACCGATGACCAGTTAAGCATCATGCACAGAGATATTACATTCTAAGGGTAATGTGCTTTTAGGGGTCAACATTCACATAAACATGTTCAAGTACCAAATGTTATTGTTTTGACTTTGTGACCAAAATAGACTGCTTACTTTTCAGGTCACGCACCTAAAATATATCCTAGATCTGGCTACATAGGCGGGCTATTCTCTGTGTGAACAGAATGCCACAGTATGCTAAAAAAACTGCAATACAACTGTAAGACTCAAGAAGGTGAAAATACATTCAGCCCCATGTGAACTGCGAGAGAGAGGTGACCGGAGATCTAGGCTATTGTTTTTTTGTTTTGTTGTTTTTTGAGACAGGGTTCCTATGTATTGTTTTGGAGCCTGTCCTGGAACTCTCTGTAGACCAGGCTGGTTTCAAATTCGCAGAGCTCCACCTGCCTCTCCCTCCTGAGTTCTGGGATTAAAGGTGAGCGAGCACCACCAAAGTCCAGCAATCTGGGGCATTGTTAAACTATGACTTTAAGCTACCCTGATTTCAACAGCCCCGAAAATTTCACTGTCTATACTGACCAGAATAATGAATTGTACTTGGATTTTTAATTGAATTTCGATCTCAGTTGGCCTCTAGGTAGTTGAGTCTTGTGTGATTATTGTTCTGACTTTATAACTCAAATGGGTCGCTTAAGCAATTGGTAGAGTTGCCATCTGGGTTCCTGAAACATGGAGTGAGTTGCTGTCTCCATGTTCTAAAAGACTGAATCTAAAGCAAATCGTTCTTATAGGCGAATCAAAACTGAAAACTATGGTTTAGAGCTTGAAAGATTCTGAGTTGCCAGTTCTTCTCATATCTCTATTTCAGGCATTCAGTGTGTAAGTGAAGCTCTAGCGTAGAGGACTTGCCTAGGACATGCCAAATCTTGGACCTGCACCACTCCCTGCACCACAGTCACAATCAAACAATCACCCAGTTTTAAAAGAATATGTAGAAGTTTTAAAGATGTAGAGATACTGAACAATTATAAAGTGGATATCAGGTGTCCATTGAACAAATTTTCCTTTTTAATTTTTGTTTTGTTTTGTTTTGTTTTTCGAGACAGGGTTTCTCTGTGGCTTTGGAGGCTGTCCTGGAACTAGCTCTTATATACCAGGCTGGTATCACACTCACAGAGAACTGCCTGCCTCTGCCTCCTGAGTGCTGGGATTAAAGGCATGTGCAACCACCACCCTTCGAATTGAACAAATTTTTACTCAATATCAATCAAAGTCAAGATTCACATGCTGTGTATGGGAGGTCAATAAGGAAGAAAATTTCTGGCATGCCATTTTCATTGGTAGTACAGATGTTTTGATGGTACAAAATAGATGCTGTTCAAGATAATTCTATGAGCTTGTGCTACAGGGAACCTATCTTAGGATTTCAATTACTGTGATATGAGAACATGACCAAAAGCATCTTTCAGAGGACAGGGTTTATTTGGCTAACATTTTTAAATTATAGTCCATCAACAAAGGAAGCCAGGGCAGGAACTCAAGCAGAACAGGAACCTGGAGGCAGGGACTACAGCAGAGGCCATGGTCAGGTGCTGCTTACTGGCTTGCTGTTTGTGGCTTGCTCAACCTTCTTCTTTATATGATACAGGACAACCTGGCCGGGAGTGCCACCAACCACACCAATTATTAATAAAGAAAAGACTCTACAGAATTGACTGCTAGTAATCTGATGCTGGCATTTTGTCAACTGAGATTCTTTGTACAGATAACTCTATCTTGAGTCAGATGGACAAAACAAAAGAACCACAAAACAAAACCAGGAAAGGATCCCTGTACTGTGTTGTTATTGGTGGGTATATATACACTGGAGTTTTGGAGGAAGGAACAGGGCTTTTTCGAAAAGCCTTTCATTTGCAGATAAACCTCTCAGGGGGAGGCAGGTGTTACCAAAGCAGATAGAGGAAGCCAAATCACCATCAGGAGGGAGTCTCTGGGTAGAATAAAACAGCCTTACTGAAATGATAAGGGTGGGAACAAAAATGTGAGAGGAAGGAATGGAACAGCAAAGAGTTGTCAAACTTCAGCAGCTATCCTATCTTCAGAAAAATGAGGAGTTAAGTTCACAGTTTTAAGCAAGGAGCAATGGTTACATACTTAAAGTTTTCACTGGCTGCAGTAGGAGTGTGGCATTAGGAGTGTGCCCTAAGAATGGTAAGATAAGATACCAAGTATGTCAGTAATCCAGGTAAGAGTTTATTGTATGGATGCAGGAACATGGAGGGCTGTGGGATACCTAGGAGTAGGTATGAATGGACTACAGATGATCTGGTAGTAACTGATTGATAGGAGGCAAGAAGTAATAGAAAAAGTGAAGTAGTGTGTGTGTATTTGTGGCTTGCACAGCAAGATATATCTATGATCCCTATCATCTATCTATCTATCTATCTATCTATCTATCTATCTATCTATCATCTATCTGCTTACCTATTTATCATCTATTTATCTATAACTGGTCCTTTTATCATTTATCTGTAATCTTTTCATCTAATCTATCTACCTATCTATAATCATATATCTCTATCTATCTATCTATCTACCTATTATATATCTATCATAATGCTTAATAATGAAATGAATGTGGAGCTCTTGCTCTGTCAATGGGTTCACCAGGTACATTAACAAATTACTGGCATCTGTACAAAAAAATAAATCCTGTGGTACAGAGAAAAGACTGTAAGAAATGAGCCTGCTATAACAGATAAGCTAATGTTTTTCAGGAAAGATGCACTTAGCAAGTATTCATGGGACATGATGACCTTAAAGACATTACAAGATACTCCATACCTCAGATCCTTTACTGGAAGCCAGGCTGGTCCTATGGACCCCAGGTAAGACATGACCTGCCACATGCTAACACTTTTTAAAGCCCAACCAATAACCCTAGACTCAACACCCTCCTCTGGGCTCCATATTCCAGCCTACAATGCCAGCAGAAGACATCTGCTGATGCCAGGTCAATTCTAGGGACCCATGGGAAAACATTGCCCAGAGCCAGCGAACACTCTCTAAACTAGAACAACAGCTCCCAAATCTACCCCCACCCAGAGTTCCATATTCAAGCACACAACATCAGCAGAAGACTTTGCTATACTGGAGGACATGTTGTACTAGGAATCCCAGAGACCAAGCAGGTATCCAGAACCCCAGAGGCCACACAGATACAAGGAACTGCAGAGACAACGCTGTTACCCCAAATGCCAAAGGTCTTGCTGGATGCAAAAACCCCACTGGAGGCAGCCTACTGGACCTGGAGACTCACTAGTCACAAGAACCCCTGGCTACTTAGGCCTGAAGACCAGAGAGGAAATAAAAACCAAGGAACAAAATGCATATCCAACAAAAACAAATTTGAGAACCAACACCTACACCTATAATCAACCCAAACACAGATGTCTAAATGCCATGGTAAGAACACAATTAGCCACAGAAAGGTCAATCCAGTACCACCAGAACCTGGCTATCCTACAAAAGCAAGACCTGAACAATCCAATGCATCTGAAGCACAATAAAACAATCTTAAAACCAAATTTATGAATATAATAGAGGTCCTTAAAGAGGAAATGAAAACAATTCCTTAGAGAAATTGAGGAAAAGACAAACAAAAAAATTGGAAGAAATCAATAAATCCCTTAAAGAATGCAATGAAAGTCAAGAAAAAAAGCAAACATATAGGTGAAGGACCATTCAAGACCTAGAAATAGAAACAGAAGCAAATAGAACAAAAACAAATAGAATTCTGGGAATGGGAAAACTGGGTAAACAAACAGGAACTATAGATGAAAGTATCACTAACATAATATGAGAGATGGAAGAGTCTCGGGTGTTGAAAATACAATAGAAGAAATAGGTTCATTGGTTTAAAAAAAAGTTAAATATAAAATAAAATCTAACACAAAGCATCCAGGAAACTATGAAAAGATCAAATATAAGAATGCTAGAAATAGAAGAAGGAGAAGAATCCTGGCTCAAAGGCCCAGAAAATATATTTATCTAAATCATAGAAGAAACTTTTCCTAAACTAAAGAAGAACATGCCTATAAATGTACAAGAAGCTTACCAAACACCAAAAAGATTGAACCAGAAAAAGTTCCCACACAACTTAATAATCAAAACACTACACATACAGAACAAAGAAAGAATATTAAAATTTGCAGAGGAAAAAGGCCAAATAACATATAAAGGCAGACCTATTAGAATTACACCTGACTTCTCAATGGAGACTCTAAAAGTCAGAAGGTCCTGGAGAGATGTCTTGCAGACTCTAAGAGACCACAGATGCCAGCCTATACTAACATACTCCACAAAACTTTCAATTACCATAAATAAAGAAAACAAGATATTTCATGACAATGTCAAATTTAAAGACTGTCTATCCACAAATCTAGCCCTACAGAAGGTAACAAAAGAAAAAACTCCAAGCCAAGGAGATTAATTATACCCTTGAAAAAACAGGTAATAAATACCCTCACATCAGCAAAACCCAAAGAAGGGAAATACACACACACACACACACACACACACACACACACACACACACACACACTCAGATGCACACACACTATCACCACCACCAACACAAAATACCAAAATTCAAGTGGATCAAAGATTTCAATATATTGAGAAGCTAAGTATTAAGGAAGGCTTGTTGGGGGGGACACAGGAATCTCATTGTGACGGGCAAATAGAATAGACTTCACAAAGTGGATGAAGGGAAAGGTTGAGATGGGAAGGTGGGCATGGGAACAGGAGGGATCAGGTGGAGGAAGATGAAGGAAGACAGTACTGGGAAAGAAAACTGGAACCAGGGGCAGCTCTGGAATGATTGAAAAACCTGGTGCAATGGAAATCCTCAGGAATCTATGGGGTAACTCTAGGTAATATTCCTAGAAATTGGAGATACAGAGCCTTGACCAACCTTCTGGTGTAACCAGGCAAGACTTACACTAAAGTGATTGGGACACCAACCCAGCCATATAATCTCTGACCTGCAATTTGTCCTGCCTACAATACATATTGAGACAAAGGTGGTACAGAAGTTATGGGAGTGGCCAATCAAAGACTGGTCTGTTGCTGGCAATTTTTCTTGTCCTGCTAGGTCCCACCTCTCCAGCCCAAATAAACACACGAAGACTTATATTAATTATAAAACTGTTGGCCAGTGGCTAGGGCTTCTTATTGGCTAGCTCTGTCTTAATTATTAACCCATTTCTATTAATCTAAGTATTTCCACATGGTCTTATCTTACCAGAGAAGGGTCTGGACCTCTTACTCCTTTGGCAGCTACATGGTGACTCCATCTGCCTATTTTTGCCAGTATTCTCCTCATCTCCTAGCCCTGCCTATACTTCCTGCCTGTCCAATCAGTCAATCAGTGTTTTATTCAACAACCAATAAGAGAAACAAATATACAGAAGGACTTCCCTCATCATCTCCTCTTTTCTGTCTAAATAAAAAGAAACGTTTTTAACTTGAACATAGTAAAATTATATATAACAGAACAGTTATCATGTAAGAACCATAGCTAACAATATTAAGTAAATTAACATTTGGAAAAATTTAAAGAAAATATTCTGTTATCTATCCTATCTTTGTGGGTCTAAGGTTTTATATGTAACTTATCCTTTATCATAACTAAGGAAAACCATAGCCGTGATTATCTGTCTTCAACTTCATCAAAGACCACAGAAGGATAATATATTAACTCTAGAACAGACAGAGACATCTTGCCGCCTGGACAGTCACCGGAAGTTCTTCTGTGTAACGTTGGGGCATCCATGTTCAACCCATAGGCCTAGTGTATCTGGCAGACATCTCAGTGAATCATGAAATTTTAACCTGTCCACCTGTATTGGCAATTTGTCAGTCCATTTTCTGTGTCTTGCAGAATGTCTGGCAGACTCTTCTATGAAGCAGGAGTCTTTCATGACTGTCCCATCTTATTTCAGCAGTCACTCTCCTGAGGGTCCTGTATGTCCAGCTTATAGAGCATACAGTCAAACAGCCCAGGCAAGAGCAGTTTCTTGCCCAAATGGCTAGTCTCGCCTCATTGAAAGCAACTCCATAACTAGTTTTTTCAATGCCCATCTTCCTCTCTGAAGTACTTGGTGCCTGTGTGTCCCAGAATTCTCATCTCCAAGCCCTGTCTATACTTCCTGCCTTGCCAATCAGCCAATCAGTGTTTTATTCATCAAAGAAAAAGAGAAACATATATACAGAAGGACTTCCCCTATCACTGGCCCAGTTTGAGACCCATACTATGAGAGGTAGCCCAGCCCTAACCCAGCCATGAGAACCAGGACCCAGGGCTGGATAGCCAAGAGACCTAGGATAGAACCAACTATGATTGGAAAAAAGAAAAAAGTCAATGAAACTATTCCTAATGATATTCTGCTATACTTATATATTGTTACCTAGCCCTATTTTCATCAGAGAGGCTTCATCCAACAACTGATGGAAACAAACGCATTGACCCATCACCAAATATTAGGCAGACCTTGGTGAATCCTGTGGAAGAGGGGGAGGAAGAATTATGTGAGCCAGAGAGGCTAAAGATACCACAAGAAAATGCACAGCATCAACTAATCTGGGCTGTCAAGGCCTCACAGAGACTGAACCAACAACCACGGAGCCTGCATGGAACTGACCTAGGCCCTCTGCTTATGTTACAGTTGTGTGGCTTGGTCTTCTTGTGGAACTCCTAACAGTGGGAGCAGGGGTTGTTTCTAACTCTGTTACCTGCTCTAGGAACTCTTCCTTCCTACTGGGTTGCCTCATCCAGTCTTAATAGGACAGGAGGTGCCTAGTCTCACTGCAACTTGATATGCCATGGCTGGCTGATGTACATGGGTGGCCTGCCCTTTTCTGAAGAGAAAGGAGAAGAACTGGATGTGAGTTTGGGGGAGTGGGGTTGGAGGGCTGGGAGGAGAAGAGGGAGGGGAAACAGTCATCAGGCTGGAAAAGATTACTTACTTAAGAAGTTAATAAAAAAGACATCACAAGACTGATAGAAAAGAGAGCACACTTTCGGAGTTTTCATTTCTTTACAGCTTGGTCTACAGTAACCAAAACAAAACAAAACACAACACAACATCCCACAAATCTCCAAAGAGCACAAATCTACTTGTGCTTGACTGGATCTCTCTGTATCCTATAATCTCGGGTATTCAATGAGGTGACTCCAAAAGCATGTAGAATTTTTTTTTTCAAGTGACATTTTGACAATCTCTGCTTTAGCCTCATGTCCACATTTGAGTATATAGTCTTCAGTATGGACAAATGGCTTCGTTTAAGTGCCTCACCTGGGAATCTGCTCACCCAGGAGCCTAAGAAACAGGACAAGGGATTCTTAGTTAAATTTACTACTATTTCCTGGGGTAAGTGCTTCATGAGAAGTTGCATTTTTCTTTAAAATACACTTTCATTCTTTAAGTAAAAATAGAGAGTACAGAGAGTTTAACATGCTTTGTGATAAAAGAAAAAACCAAAAATTTAAACACAAACTCTTTTTATTGGTTGGCTTAAAAGTGAATGCCAAGCAGGAAAATAACCCAATGGCATTTGTATCCTAACTGACCTTTTTTTTTTTTTTTTTTTTTTTCTCAGAATAAAAATATGCATTACCCAAACTAGACCACTTGGGGGCAGCATAGTGCAAAGCTAGCTTTTCACTCATCCCTCTAAGTGCAGTCTTCCCTCTCAGTAATGAAGGTTCCCACAAAGCAAGAACTTGGGTTGTGCCATTCCTGTGAGCAGATCCTTTGTCAACTGCTGTCCTATTTCCCCTTTGTCATGTACTTTTCTCTTGGTCTTTTTTGGGGGCCTCCTTCATAGGTTAAGAGTTGTGAAACTTCTAGTGGCTTAATTAATAAGCTCAGAAACTAAGTCAAAGCTGGCCCGGTGCCCTTTTTTGCTCAACCACATGGGCATGCTCTGTAATTGTAGTTATTTACATTTGGCATCCAACTGACTCCATGAGCTGCCTTGCTTTTCCCCCTGTATGAATACCGAAGCTATTAAATTAAACAGGTTAATGTGGCTACAGCATCTCACCCCCCCTCACCATCCCCACAGCTATAGTAAATCTGCCACCTGTTTATTTCCATAAAAATTCAATTACAGCACCGGCAGTTATTCCTCTTATGTGAGCAATTAACTTCAAGCAGTTTCCAGCTAAAGAGAAAGGCCAGACTGGCGGCCCCTTCTTTCTTTATTTTTGAATCCTTCAGCCCTTGGTTGTTTCTTTTGTTAGGTGACTGTGCACAGTCAAGCCAATGAAAAATGAAACGAATAAACTAGACTACAGGGCACTCTCACTTCAATGAAGAAACAAAAATGGAAAAAATCAACTAACAACCATCTTCTCTTGCCTCCCTCTGTCCACCTAGTGCCGAAGCCTGGGAGGCTAAGGGAAGTGAGCAGCCTGCTGTTTCTAGGAGCACAGACTCCCTACACATTCAGTAATATACAAACATGAAGAAGGGGTTGCTGTTTTGTTTTGTTTTGTTTTGTTTTTTTAGTTTGTTTTCTAGACAGGGTTTATCTATGTATCCCTGACTGTCCTGGAACTCATTCTGTAGACAAGGTGGCACTCAAACTCACAGAAATCCGAATGCTGGGATTAAAGGCATGCGGCACTACCAACCAACAATGAAGGGGTTACTTTAAACCTTATCTTATTCCTTCTTTAACTTTGTAGAAAAAGCAACCATGCAGGGAAACCTTGGCCAAATGCCACAGCGTCCTGGCTGAAGCACTAACACAATTATGGAGAGATAAAAAACCGGGATGGTCTGAGCATCCCAGCAGCTGACAGAACGAATGTCGGGAGAAGCAGGTGTGTTTCTTTGTCTCTCTGAGAGGAACTGGTCTTTAGTTCCAGGCTGTGGGCAGCAAATACTGACATTTTCCTTTTATTTGTTTCTTCTTCTTAAATGTCTGCTTCTCTCTGTCATATTTCTTTCCTTTCTCACAGTCCATGAATAAAAACAAATGGCCCAAATCTCAAATCTTTCATCTAATTATTTCCTGCAGAATCTAGTAACCCCACCATTTTGGGTGGCTCTGGTTTCCTTTCACACACAGTGATTACTGATTTTTCTTTGAAGAAGTGAAATTGTTAGTCAATATTGCAGACAATATTATTTATGCATGTGTGGGCTGTCTACTACTATTATTTTGTTAAATGGACATGGCAGTGAACTGATCCTAAGTTCTTACATTTATGCACATAGTTAATACACCTATCAATCCACATAGGAGAAGGCTTTGTGTGTGTGTGTGTGTGTGTGTGTGTGTGTGTGTGTGTGTGTGTGTGTGTGTGTGAAAAAAGGTGATTTGGTGGTGATTGACACAGAGCAACGAGTCAACATGCAGAAAACAAGGGACTAGAGGGCTCAGCTCTAAATGCTACATCTCTATCACCCTTTCATACCTATTGGTGGGCCCACCCAAGGCTAAGGGTAGAGGGCATCTACAGCAAACAGTCTTTTTTACACATGGAGCCACAGAGACAGTGACTCCACACTCAAGACTGGCACAGTCAGTCAGCAAAAATCCCAGCATGGAAGAGGGGGCTGGGTCCGTGAAGCCCACCTACTCCCAGCTGAAGAGCTTGTGGCAATTGCTGGTGTCTGGCAGAACCAGAGTCAGTTTTCTTCAGGAATTCAATCCCAGAGAGGTTCTTCATGCTACAGTTGAGTTCCTTACACCCAAGCGAATACGAGCAGCACCAAGTGAACTAAGTGTGATTGAAAACAAAGCATGTGAAGCTGGGAGGGCAGAATGGTGGGTGGGATGAGGCAGGGATTGGAGGAGAGGGAGGAGGGGTAGATTTGATCAAATTTTATAGAATTCTCAATGAAAATGTAATTTAGCCAAAGAGTCCATTGAACTCATATGATCATTAATTAAACCATTCCCTTGTTTCAGATTATGCAAATTAGCTCTCAATTTATTGTGGATAAACTAAGAAAATCAGAGAAAAAGTCACCACACACTAAGCTTTGAGGAGGTAAGAGAGCCCAAGGAGACTCTAGGCCCCAGTGCAAGGGCTGGTGGGAAGGCTGGGTTTAGGGCTCTGGTTTCACTTCTAAGTTGTTGCAAGCCCAGTTGGGCTCCGAGAAGCACTGTAGTGCTGCTCAGCATCATGTCACATGCAGCTATTCTGAAAATACAGGGATTAGTGAGTATAAAAATAGCCCCATCCTGTCTTCCTGTGTGTGAAGGTGTCCTGTGTCTGTGCACCAGCAATCAGAGGCCACTGAGGTAGAAAAGTGCTCTAAAGTGGTCTTTGAAGGCAGCCTGTCATCAGGAAATGATATGGCCTAATTGAGTTTATTCTCCTTTTAAATGGCTACTCAAAGGAAGGCCTCTGTTAGATGTTCCAAAGGGCATGTATAAATCCGCCCAGCCAAGTGTCCCTACTGTGGGCTAAAGTGTGGCAGTGGGCAAGGAGGAAGAGGACTCAAAGATCTGTGTTTCATCTCAGTAGGGCTATGAGGCTTTAATGAAGAAGGGTCAACGTTCTCTGGCCCCAAGACCACATCCTCTACTGTGAAATGGACTCAAGACCGTGGTCTTGAAAATTGTGTGTTTCCTATCTTCAAATGCTCTCATGAGACTTTTCACTTTTCAGTTCAGAATAGACACTAACATGGGTTTTCAGTGTTTATTTTTCATCCTTGATTTTGGGCAGATGCCTAATTTTCATAGCTTTCTTACCTACTGAAGAGTTTCTGGCTTCCTGCGTCTGCCAAAACGAAGCAAATGCACGGCCTGGTGCTTTGAAGTCTGAGTTAAAGCAAAACTAAATGGTCCATGTTTATCCTATCAATTAAAGGCATCGCTTACATCCTCCTCACTGATGGTTCTCATTTAGGCAGCATTCTGCACAGTCCTCAGGAAATGAACAACAGTCACTGAGCCTGGGGAATGGTTGTTATTATACAAAGAAATGTAGAAAAGTGTGGGAAAATGTAACTGGGCCCCAGCAGTAAGCTATGTGAACCGACATGACTCCAGCACCAACTGAGGAATGTCTTTGTCAAAGTAAATCTGCAGAAAAGCATTGAATGAAATGGCCCAAAATAGAAGTTTGATTTAGAACATCCATTAGAGAAAGTGAGCTACTTGATCCAAGGGCTGTGCTATGATGGATGCTTTTAATTCTCCGAAACTCATCTCTCTGATTAGAATGCGCACAGTTCATGTTAACCATAGCTGGCCAAGGGAATACTATGAATAGCACCATGCTAAGCAGAGCTTCAGAGAGAGACAGTTTTAAAAGAGCACCCATTAAGACTTTCTTTGTGGGGAAGGTGTGGTGGGTCATTGCATACAGGTCACCAAACCTGATGAGCTGAGTTTAATCCCTGGGATCCACAAGACAGAAGAAGAGAATCAACTTGTGCAAGTTGGCCTCTGATTGCCAATGAGCTCACATGCACAGCCCTTACATTTATAAACCAACATACGCAAATGTCCAAAATAATTTCAAAAGCTTTCCTTGGAGTTTATAGCATTTGTAAGTCAAACTCATAAACACCTGTCAATTAAAATGAAATGAACAGGAGATAATTGAACCCTCAAAGTCTCCCCTATCACCATGCTCATCCACTCTCTCTGGTAGCGGTTAAAATATATCTGTGTGGTGTTCGCCTTCCATTGTAGCTAGTTCAGGTCCCACGAAAGTGATTTGCCTCAGAAGGCAGCTGACTCTATTTCTTGAGAAATCCCACTAGGTCTGTTAGTCGTTGGTTTAAGTGACTTACATTGCCCAACTGACACCAGCAGATTTGACTTAAATGGCTTAGGGAGAACAGCCATGTTTGCACATTTGGCAGACTTTGCGGAGCTTGCTCTTTAAATTCACAGATCTGACTCTAGCAATGTGTCCTGGTAAGAAAATTATTACACAGTCATATCTTATTTAGTGGATTTCAGTTCCATAGGCAATATTGATGCTTATAAAGTCACTTTCCTAGAGGTTCAAATTTCAAGTACTTCTCTTTAGTTGTGACAGGGAAAATATGACAAAAATAAGCTCACCTATATGACCCATTGTCCCATACAAAGTTGATCTTTCCCCCCAATTTGATTTTCTACATCGTTAATTTTATTCATCTATCTATCTCTATCAAGGCAGAGGATGCCTGTCTAGCTCCTCAAATGCTAATGACCTTTTAACTTGATTTATTGAATATTCTATATTTTGAAGAGAATGGGAATGGAGACTTCTGTAGAAGAAAAATTACCCTGGGAAATTGTTTGATTTTTTTAAAAAATCAAACTCCCTCTTTCTCTCTCTCTCTCTCTCTCTCTCTCTCTCTCTCACACACACACACACACACACACAACACACACACACACACACACACACACACACTATATATATATATATATATATATATATATATATTTGTATGTATAGCCAATTATTAGAAGATTAAATTAACAGAAGTATAGCAGGATGGGGGAGGACCACAAACACTATTCCTAAGAGAGAAACAGTAGTTTGGTGTTCTATAGCACATAGTGTAAGTACTTACAAATACATTGGAGTATGTGTTTTCTCTATTTGATGAATAACTATAAGAGAACAGCCCTGAAGGCTCCTAATATAAACCAATAAGGAAACAGAAGTGTAATTATCTGATTAGATCATTACCTATTATATATCTATGTTTATGTATCACACTCATATTTATACAAATGTATGTTTATAAAAAATAGCTGGTTGTAATCTCTATTAATTTTAAAATATGTGCATGGAGAGCAGATGTTGACATTTGAGTTTCTGAGTCTCATGTCACTTAACCTGTTACCTTTGAATTTTTTACAAATGAGAGGACATCATTCTTTCTTTGCTGAAGAGTAATAATCCACTGTATTTTTTTAACCACAATTCCGTATACATTCATTCATTGATTGGCATCCATATTGATTCTTCCTATCAGCATGATCATGAGAATGCAAGCATGATAGTTAATGCCCTTAATTCAGATGTGGTATGGTGAGTCAGGAGTATTCAGGTGGGAAAAGTTTGAGGCCATCTTGGGCTTCCAAATGAAACACTGCATCCAAACACAAGGCAAGCATGAATCAGTATCTTTTCAAAGTGCTAAAAGCAATATAGGCAGTGACTTTTTGGGTAAGACCATAAAAACACAAGAAATAAGAGCAAAATAAAAAAAAAAACATATACAGCTTTTTTTCAAATAATTCATTTGTGAAATGATAAGTATTTAGTATAATGAAGTTTAATTTTGTTTTCCAGTAGGTAAGAATAACCCAGTGTTACAGAAAATAATCTAAAGCCTGAAGCTGGGAGTCGAGGGAATCACTTCAAAGGGAATAGTGGGCTAAGGACAGGGATTCCTTCTTTGGGAGTCAGGGCCATCACACTTATGGACCATATCCAAAAGGTTTGTTAGCTCCCAGGACTCTGAGTTCCCTATAGAGATAGAAAATCTAGAGGAAAATGTTCTGTCATAAAATAACTGAGTGATTGTTTATTAATTGTTGCTATATGCCATACAAATCAAAATAGGTATTGATAGATGACTATGGGGAGGGGGGATTAGAACCCTTGTGAGCAACTTATGGAAGGAAAAGTTTATTTGTTCTAGGCCTGAAGACAGAGTCCATCATGGTGGGGAAGGTATAACAACAGGCACTTGAGGAAGTTGGTCAGTCACATTGAATATATAATCAGAAAGCAAGGAGAGAGATGAGCTTTAGGGTTTCTGTCTCCTTCCTTTTTTAATTAGTCTGGGTCCCCAACCTATGCAATGGTGTTGCCTATATTCAGGGTGGGTATACTTTCTGGAACTTTCCCCATAAAAATACCCATAGATGTATTCTGTGTCCCCCAGTTGACTCGAAACCCAGGCAAGTTGATAATGAAATTTGACCATTATTGTGGCATCATGAGATTAGCTCCTAGATAGTCAACCCATCATAATCATAGTGAGAAAATTATCATTGGCATTTACATTTTATGCCATTCTTTAATCCTTGACTAGGGTGATCAAAACACTGGGTCCTGCTAGACTCTAGCAGCTAGAGAAATGAAATAAAAAAATACAAAGAAACAATATATATCCCAGATGTGGACATTAGAAGAAAGGCATGATTGAGGCAGAGTATCTGGGAAACAGTGCTGTTGCAAATTGGATCTCTTTTAGCTCAAGTTTTGTCATTCCCATGGGAAAAGTCAAGAGATCAAGGTGCTCTGGGACTTCTCTAGGTTTGTGGAAGACAAATGGCAACACAGCTAACCTCTGCCAGAACCAAAATATATATATATATATATATATATATATATATATATATATATATATATAATTTATCCTCCTGATTAAAATGAAAATATAAGTGTTGTGGTTGATGATAAAAATGTTAAGGGGATTAAAGCAAGTTTGCAATTGTTCTCCATCCACTGGCCACAGATGTATGGAGAGGCCAAGTTCAGATGCCATGCCTGTGGACTGTGTAGACCATCCTCAGCCATTTGCATTCCTGGCTCTTTAGCTAAGATGAGCAGAAACTCCCTTGTGGTAAACTGTTGGCTAAATCACTCCTATTGCTTGCCTTTAAAGCCCAATTTGACTTTTAGGTATGATTGCAAATTTTTTCTTTATTTTTATTTACATATATGTATATAAATAAAATATATGTATGATGTATCTGTGTAAGTACACGCCATTCACGGGTGGCCTTAGAGACCAGAAGAGGATTTCATGAGCTACTCTATGTGGGTGCTGGGAATATAGTTTGGGTTCTTAAAGAAAGCAGCAAGTTCTATTTCTCTGGCCTCTGACTGCAAGACTTATAAAACATACTGTCAGGAAGCTCCATTTAATCACAGACTTATAAACTGTATTCATCATTCATAATTTAATTTTTCTCACTAAATTTGTGATAATTAACTATTGGTCTATTCCATCTCAGCTAGTCTTTATTTAAGTGACCAGTATCTGGGTCAGTTTTTCTGCTAGTCAAGGCAGTTACTCCTAGTCTGCTTTACTTTTCTCCTAATGACCATGGAAAAAATAAATCAGGTGATCCATGGGAGAGATTGCATCCACCTTATAACATCTACACCCCTGCATCCAAAATAATGAAATTTGACCATTGACTAGGAGATATTGGTATTCTTAGAATCTTACTAGAGGGCAGAATCTGTTATATACAGACTGACCCACAACTTAAATATTTGTAAGACATTTAATACAAGGAAGGTGATATGTATTCATTAGAAATTCATCTTGGATTTGGGTCTTTCTTGAATGAGTGGCATGTGGTATAATATTCTCCTTAGAATACTGGGCAGGTCCAGAGAGTAGCAGCAGCTGCCACAACAACACCAAGGTTAAAGACTTGATATGCAATGTGTTCTTGTGTCACTAAGCTATTATTGTATTTGGTGGGTTAGGTGTTTTAAGTGCATTTTCATCTTATGATATTTAAACATATGATGACTTTACTGATATGCACTAATGTAATACATAAGTATACAAATATTTGTCTTGTTGTATAGGAGTCTTATGTTGCATTGGAGTCATCTAACTTTGGAAATGTTAAATATCTTATCTATTTCAGCAGATGAGGCATTTTTCAGGACTCATAATACAAGATAGAAGTCCAGGTTTGCCTTGGAGCAGAATGTAATCTGTGGAGCTGAACTAGAGTTTTCACTAGTATGGGAGGAATATTGGACATTAACATTTATAGAGCTTAAATTTACAAAGATGATTATAGGGTGGCACTGCAATGAAGGCTTAATAGAGAAAAGTGCTTGCTGAATAGACATGAAGCCCTGAGTTCAAATCTTCAGTGTACAAATAAAGAGACCATTGTGTCCATGAAGGCACCTGTAACCCAAGTTCTGGGAGCGGTGGGGGGTGTGAGTAATATGTTGACAGCTGGTTGTTATAGATTCAGTGAGAAACCCGTGCCCAAAGGAATAAAGAGAAGCTTGGTGGAGCAGGGTATTCTGTGCTCCTCAGGCCCCCACAGGAGTATATGGATACATGCATTCACACATATACATGCAAACACAACACACACACACACACTATAAAACTAATTATTGAAGTTTGTTTTTTGTGCTCACATTTGGGAAGATATTTCCTCCTAATATGTGGAGATGGTAGCCTTTATTATTTCTGTCATCTATTATTTCTCACCTGCTGAATGTGCATTCATTGACAAACACTTTTGCTTTTTTATTGAGTCATTCTTTGCCTCCTCTAAGCCCACGTAGTTGGGAAAGGTTGATTCTAATTCCCAAGGCCAGCGGTGAATAACACCAACTAGACCAACAGAGTCACATCGACTAGGATATGTACCATGAGCCTGGTCTCTGTTAGAATTAATACGGTTGAGGGGCGCCAACACCAGGATAATTTGCCTCTTTTCCATGGGGTGGAAAGGGCCTATCTGGGAATTAAGCCAACACAATGGTCACCGGAACAGAAAGACAGAACATGACCACATCCTCTGCCCTACTTTGCAGCATATGTCTGAAGCTGCTACCACATCTGAAATTTTCAATTACATTAAATAGTAAATCCTTTCCTTTGCTTAAATCTAGTAGAACTGGTATCCTGCTATTATAATAGAAAAGATTATAAAATATGGTGCTCTCTGAATAGCTCTCTCTTGTGTGCTATGCTGGAGCATATAGATGGGCATAAATTGAGATTAGAAGTAGAGTCGGGAGAGCGAGGGAGAGTTTAACCCAGTATTTTTTATTTTACATTTAAATGCCATCATGTTAAATGTGCTTCAGAGTTAATGTTTGATATCTGTTCTGACCTATTTCAGGGACTTAGAGGGCAAAAACTTAATTTTCCACTTCACTAGACCTAAGAAGGGCACAAAGAGAGCGCTTTTCCTAAGAGAGACACCATGGTTGAACTTTGACTCACCTGTTATTGGATACAGATTAAAATAGAACAAAGATTGCAAAGCTAGGAGGAAATGCTGGGCTCCCTTCAGAACAGGCACATTCCTACAGGTGCCATTTTTAACCCTTCACCAGAGGAAGACACGCTGGGTTCTGTACTGACGTTCAAAGTGGTAACCAGCACAATGGGTTGTTGCCAGAGTCACTGTTTAATAGAACTTCACAGGTCTCTCTGTGTCTTCTTATCAGATGCTATTCTGTCCTACTCTGTAGCTCTCTGACTTCTCTTCCTCTTCATAAGTAAGCTTGCTGCTCTCTAGACTTTCATGGAATTTGTGGGTTCTGCTCAGCTCAGACTTGATGGTTTATAAGCAGATGATCATGAGATTTAACACCTTTGAATCTATTGGTACTTTGTCAGTCTAGTTTTCAGGGTTTTTTTTTTTTGTGACAGGGAAATAAATAGTGTGCTTACGTAAGAAAAACAAGAGCAGAATAAAACAAAAGCAATAAGTCAAATATGTGGAAGAGAAGTCATTCTGGTTTAGAGAAGGATTTAATTCCATGTAGGTGTATGCCCAAGGTCCCTGGCTTTTTGCTAGAGGTCACTTTCAGAATCTAGAGGTTTTTATCTGTAATTCTCCCATACATAGCTGTCACCCAAGGTAGCACACCACATTATTGTTGCCTTTTTTAAGACCAGCACCAAATCTTTCATGCCAATCCGGAGAAAAGGAATTTTATATGACATAGTGCCATTATGCAAGCGACATCCCACTAATTCTGTTGTGTAATGGTAGCAAACCAAAGAATAGGTAGCCTATCAGACCTGAAACAGTCAAGTGGTCAGAAGCAAGACACTCAGTAAAGAAAGTGATAATCTAGAGCTTAACACAAATAGTTGTAGATCATGAACAGTCATCCTAGAATTCTGCCTTCTTCAATCAACATTTACTAAAGTATGATTCATTGGTGGGTCCTTCCATTGGTTATTTATAATCTATGTTCACTGAGGGTCCTGTTCAAGCTACAGGATTCAAGTAGCAGAGACTAATTCACACCATCCGAGGAAATATATAAAGATTTGGTTTTCAGGGAACATATCAGATTTTAGACAACAATACGTTGAGGATGGGGAAGCATTCTCCTCTCTTAAACCTTTGACACACTGAGTGAAAGATAGCCTGTCAGGAATGGGAAGTTATGACCATTATAGAGTGTGTGGTTATTTATTTTATTTTTCTCTCTAACCTATGACAACATGAATGGTTTCTCCATAGTACAATGTCTTATGCTTTTTAAAATTCAGTTTAGCCTTCATGTTTTTTTTTAAAGTTACTACTACATAAAAATATACGTGAAGTCAATGCATACTAGATTTTTGTCTTACAAGTTTTAAACTGCTTACTTGGAATGAGCATGTAACCTTGTCAGTCTAATGAAAAATTTCTAGTACTATGATAATTTACCTAGATTCTTGGTTATTGGCTTATCTATTCATCATTGTTAGCAACAGCTTAGAAATATAGAGAAGAAAGTTGAATAAAGTCTACGAATTGTAAAAACTAGGGTAGTAGCTAAATTTAATCATCTGATAAAGGCAGTATTCAAAAGGAAACTCTAAAATAAATAGGAGAATCTCTTACAATAAACACGGCAAACTGAATAGAAATAAACAAACCTACCACTTAGATCCAGAAAATAAAACTAACTGGAATAGCTTATTGATTATATGTGGGACCCCATGTTCACTCTCTCTCCTGCTGGAAAAGGGAATACTAGTTTTCTCCAATGGGATGTCACTGGGCATATCAATCATGCCCTAAAGAAGGCCTCATAACCACGAGTAGGTGGCTAACACAGAATAAACTTCATGGTTTTATGGCATGGGGTGGGGTTGGGAGAGGCTTTTTTTTTTAGTTTTTTTTTTTTAATTGTTTTTTGAAGGAGAGAGGAAAGAGAGAGGGGGAAAGAGAGCAAGGGAGAGAGAACATATGAAGTTGTAGGGATGTGGAGATGATCTAGAATTCTTTACATGCCAGTATACTCCGGGGTTTTGGATTTAGACTAGGAATGCTTGTGGAAGAGACTGAAGAGATCAGACTCCATCAGGGGTTTTGGTCCATGTAGCTGATAGCTTGCTAATTCTCCTACCAATTGTGACTGTTGGTATGAAGTAGAGTAATGAAATTTTGACCCATCAATATGTATATGATGAAAATATATTGTCTGAAAAAATTCAGTACATTTAAAATAAAATATCTAAATCTACAGCTTTGGATTCTGATTGGATTGAGGGTGAAGCTCAGAAACTCAATTGTTGCATCGTAGATATGCATGTGGTCAACTCAGACGAAGAAGCTTTGACAGAATGATGGATATTTAACTTGGAGAAGATGATTCTAAGAGATGTGGAAGGGATAAGGAGAGAGGATATTCATAACATGAGACACATTTGAAGCACTTTCTCACAAGAGATAAGTTAAATTTATTTGAAGCACTTTCAAGGGGACTAAGGAGAAAAATTGGGAGCAGGCTGGAAGCTTCAGGTTGAGAAATGGGAGCTCAATATAAAGAAGATGTGAACAATACAAAATGATCAGGGAAGATTTGGCCAACTTGAGAGGCCCAGGGCTGTGTGGACTGGCAGTGAATTGTCACACAGCTACTCAGGAAGGGTGAAGAGAGGGAGCATACTGTTTTGCTTAGGAGTTTACCTCACTTGCCTCTGAGGATGCTCCAATTTTATAACTTCCAGTTAAACCAATTTCATGTTTTTGTTTTATCTTCTGTTCCATGACATTGTCTTTCTGGATATCTTAGGAGATGAAGGGACACATTGGTGGTAGATATGTGCTGAGGAATTGTCAGCTTGATTTTTTTTTTTAACAAGTTAGTTTCTGATGCCACTCTTTCCTCATCTAGAATGAAGTTGTGTTTAATGTTACTATTAGTGACTCTCTGGGACTTGCTTATTTTTACTTTTCTGTAGGTTGCTGCTTAAATAAAAATCAGCATACTCTACAAGAAACATTAGACCAGATGTCACAGCATGCATACTGTAACTATCACATGTCTTAAAATTGTTTAGTTCAGTGTTGGAACTTTTATTTATTCTTAATACATTCGAAGATGTAACCAATAGTAGACAAAAATTTTACCACAAGCTTTAGAAATTATGTTCTAGTTCAGCCTATTTTAATTGCATTGGTTTTTGCAGTCTCTGCAAGCTATTTTAGACTTCCAAGGATAAATCTGAGTTATGTAGAAAGGATATGGGGTATTTACTTGAAAATTCATTGTTAATATTTCTTTCTAGGCTTAAACTGTGTTAGCGACATTTCAAGGACTTGGGAGACTTACATGGGTAATAGATTCTGCATTTCATAATGTTGTCCTACCTAAGGGTTCTACGTGCATAACTTTATACATGGCACACAGTCTTTCAGGGATTGCCATGTGAGCTATCCCTCTCTCTAATTCCTCTAATTCTGTCCCTCTCCTCTCCTCTCCTCTCCTCTCCTCTCCTCTCCTCTCCTCTCTGCACTTAAAAATGCTTTAGATGTGACTAAGTTTCTGCTCCTGTTTGGTGCCAGGACTTACCCCCTGGATGAAAAAGGGCCAACTTTATCATCCCACTTGGACATACAACTTATTTCTCAGACATGTATTTGGAATATAGTCTAGGGGATCAGTGTGGTGATTATTGTGAAATAATCCTAGTCCTGTTGTTAACTTTGATCTCATCAGACAGATACAATGGTTATTTTCCTGGTGTAAGCTATATTGCAAATCTTTAATTAATTTGACATCTTATTATAATAGGATTTTAAAGGCTAAGTTTATAGCATACATTTTAAAATCTCTACATTTTGGAAGCTATGATAAACTCTTTTCTTTACGACCTAATTCCATGGCCTTAGAAGTAGCCAATAGTCAATACATGTTGAATTATTCATCAGAGCCAAGGACAATCTTACATAGAATACTCAGTCAAAAATATCTTCATGGGTATTACATTTTGATGGGAGAATGCAAAGACCTACAAAAAATCATAAGCATTAAAATATAAGAAAATATATTGTCTACCAGATTGTGCTACTCATAAGAAAGAAAAAATGTTCTCTGGTGGTAGGTGGATTTGGGTAGAGTTTTTGGAGTAAATTTAATGAAGTTATATACTTAGGAAATAAAAATGTATTCTGCTCATATACATATATATAGTGGAATGAATAGACAATTAAAACATTTTAATCAACAATGTGGGTTTTATTTAGAAATAGATGATAGTAGAGGATAGCACTAATAGTCACATATATTTAAGTGAATAAAATGTACCTGAGTTTATTTTTATCTGCCATTTCATTTGTATAATATCACTTGGCAGTGCTTTAGTTTGGCTGAGACTGAATTGAAGTGAATTGAAAGGTAATGATAGAGCACTGTCCAACCAACTGGGAAAATATCATAATAGAAAATGTTATTATATGTCTTATTCAATCATCTTTAGTTGGAAAACGATAGAGAAATCAAGCCAGCCAATTTGAAATAGTTTAATAAATTGTTATTGCAAATACCAGTCATGATAAACTAATAATAATAATAGACCAACAGAGGCAAACTAAAAATTGATATTCTATTTGAGAAAGGCACATAACATATAGCATCTAAATTACAATGTTTTGGGAAATAACAATGAAGAAATAGGCAATATATAAAATTAGGAGGCACAGATATAAAAATGGAGCTTTAAAGATTACATATTTAAAATAAATGTTAAGAGCAGCTGGCTACACAGAAACATTCTTATTTATCCAGTAAAACCAAATAAAACTAAACTATTAGGTATGTGAGATTAACATAGACATCAAATTGAGATCAATAGAGACAGCAGATTAATAGAGAAAATAAGAATAATCTTTGATGAAAATATATGAATTTATCATCTCTGAACGTAAGGGGGGACCTCCTCTATTTGCATCTGTAAGTGAAACAGCTTTTCAAAATTCCTAGTGAGATCACTTGCTCGTGCTAGAGTTACATGACTCTGCTTGGGTGACCAAGAACCAGACACTAGATAGCCCAGAGACCTAGGGTAAAACCAAATTCTACTCTTCTGAAAAAGAAAAAAAAGTAACAATAAAATGATCCCTAATTATGTTCTGCTACACTCACAGATCAGTGCCTTGCTCAGACACCATAAGAAAGGCTTCCTTTTGTAGCAGATGGAAACAGAAGCAGAGACCCACTGCCAGACATTATACAGAGAGGGAGACATTGGAACTGTCAGCACTAAGTGGGATGTCTCCACCAATTCCCTCGCCTCAGAGTTCAGGGATGCTCATGGAAGAGGAAGCAGAAGGAATGTGTGAGTCAGAGGGGATGGAGAACACCCGGAGGACAAGGCCCTCTAAATTAACTGAGCAAAGCTCATACGAACTCATGGAGACTAAAGTAATCACAGGACCTGCACAGGTCTGCAGCACGCTAAGTAAAATAAACCAGACAAATATTGCATAATGTCACTTGTAGGACATATACACAATAGTAAAATTTATTTAAAAAAACTAGATTAGCGTTTAAGAGAAGTAAGAAGTAGGAAAAAATGGAAAGCTATTGCTTGGTAGCTCTAAAGGTTTCTTCTTAGGGATATAAAAATATGTCAGAAATTGATATCATTGATGACAGTACACTACTGTGAATGTAATTAATGCCACCAAATTGTACATAAAACATTGAAATGGTGAATTTTTAAAAAGATATTAAACTATGACACTAAAATTTAGGACACTAATAGTGGGGAAGATGGAAACAGAAGATTGAAGACAGAGTATGTTTTGTCCTCTTTAAAGAGGGTAGAGGTATTAAATTTTGGAATGTGTGGGAAATAGTTATGCAAGAATGGGTTATAATTGTACAGATAACTACTAGAAGAAGGGATACATATGTTCTGATTTCAAAACTAACAGAAGAGAAAGAGGATAGAGAATAGAGTCTGGAGATTTCCAAAGGCTGTTGTCAAGAAGGTAAAAGTAGTTAGGACTTGGGAGGTAGATAGATTCCTGCATGCTGCCTACACCTTGTGGGGATATACTCCAGAAATTTCCATGCCAAATGTCTTCCTTTATACCAGTGTTTCTCAACTTGTGAATCGAGACCCCTTCAGGGGTGTCCAATAACCCTTTCACAGGGGTCTCGTATCAAATATCCTGCATATCAGATATTTACATTACAGTTCATAACATAGGATAATTGGACTTATTAAGTAGCATTAAAACAATCTTGTGGTGGGTCACTGTAGCACAAGGAACTGTGTTAAAGGGTAGCAACATCAGGAAAGTTGAGAACCACTCACTATATTAGACATTTGCAATAGGGAGCAACTGGCAAGTGATTGAAGGCTTAAGAAGAAAGAAAGAGCCAGTCACCCTGGTGTGTGTGTGTGTGTGTGTGTGTGTGTGTGTGTGTGTGTGTGTGTGTGTGCACATGCAGGTATGTATGGGTATGTGTACATGTACATAGGTGTGCATGTAGCACTAACTTCAGCAGCCATTGTCTGAGCACTTACTGCCTGTTTAGGCAGTGTGTTTGCAGGACAACCATGGTTGTATTGGGCACATCTAAGCACTACAGGTGCTTCACCAGACCTGCCTGAACTCTGCCCCAGATGCCATTGTTGTTTTTGACATCTGCAGATAACCTGCACCTCAGGGTTTCTGCTCTGTTCAGCAGGAAAATGGACCCTGGATGTCTGTGAAACACGTTTGTCAATGATTCCAAGTCATAGAAGCATTGTGGCCTCAGGAACTCTGTCTGGGCAGCGCAGTGTGCTGGCAGAGAGGGCTTTTCTGTACCTCAGCACTGGCATGGTGGAGACTAGTGCAATGGAACTCAACATTTTCCTCCTGGCTGCTCCAGCCCTTCGGGACCCTTTTGTAATTAAATCTTTGTATTAAATTTCCTATACAAAGCAGTAGTTGAACTTTTTTTGCTTTCCTGACTGGGCAGTGAATGATGCATGCTGGAAAAGCAGTGCTGTAGACAAAAATAAGCCCCCCCCATCTTTCTTTGCATATTGGCTCAAAATCTCTCCTAATTGTGTGAATTTTATTATTAAAAAGACTTGCAAGCAAATAAAAACATTACAGACCCAAATTAAACATACCCAAACTCAAATTTAATTTGAGTATCACTTAATTTGAATATGATATATGCAGAACAAATGATCACTGATTTAGTACAGGCATAAAATATTTAACAACTACAAAATAAAATATATCTCAAATCAAATCATCACATCGAGAGAGAAATTTTGCATTAATTGGTATATTAAATAAATATTGTTACATGGGTATATTAAAATATACTATCTTCCTGGAATTAATTTTTGTTGTATTTGTTTGTTTAAGACAGGGTCTGTCTTGGCACTCTCTACAGAGTCCAGACTGTAGCTAGTGGCAATCCTCCTGTTTCAGTGTCCTTAGTGCTGGGACTAATGGTGTGGTGCACCATGCCTGGGTTCTAGAATACAGTTAGTTGAATATCAGTAACAATGTGACTTAGAATCAGAATCGTACGATTAATCTCCTTTCTGCTGAAAATTCAATATTGGTATGTCTAGAGAAAAAATTATAATTATACTTTTAGACTAGACTCTCTGCCCTAGTCTAACTTAATGGGTTTCAAGTCAAACTTCTTAATTTGTGTGACCCATTACAGTGAATCCATTAGCAGGCATTGTGCTCTCTGATTATATTTGAACTTTTAGAGCTTATTTCTCCACTGAGTTACATGAGTTTGCAGTATTATCCATTAGGCATTTTTAGAAGTTGTCCACATAATTACACACAGAGATGATGTGTGAAAACAAAATAGCAGTATAGGAGAGAAGATCTGCCTCTTCAAACATTCCCCCAGGTGAAACAGGTGACACACTGAGAGAAAGTTGGAGAGTTCTTTAGCATTAAGATATCCTGAGGAGGGTTTTTGAAAATCCCAGTGGGATTAGAGCTATGCAGGCTACTACACATTAAATCAGGCACTACAAAGTGATAATATACGTATTCATATAACTCATTGGAAGGAGGTGTTGCTCATTTCCTTGTGTATGTTATTATGTCCCATCAGTATAGGAGTCTGTAGGCATCATAACCCGATAAGCTGAGTGTGGACTCTGCATGGATGCTTTCTGCCTCCACTCCCTGTTCCTGTGATTAACTGTGCAGCCTTGTAGACATTAATCTTCCTGAACCTTAGTATCCCCTTTGGTAAGTACCAATGGATAATGCATGCATATGCTCAGGTCCATTGCAGTACCAGACTCCTTCCAAACAAGACTAGAGCACAAAACAATAAATAATATATATTGTCCTAAAATGGATTCTGAAAGGCCATCGTAGACATCATGCTATTAAAACCTGGATCTCCTCTCTCCCTCTCCCTCCGCCTCTGTGTACACATGTGTGTGTGTTCATGTATGGAGGCCAGACATTAACATTGGTTACCTTTCTCACCGAACCTTGGGATTCTGATTCAGATAGAATAGTTAATCAGTTGTCCCAGGGATCCTTCAGTTTTGGTCTTCCCAGCTCTGGGATTACAGGCACAAGATGACACAGTTTAGGGTCCTTGATGGGATTTATTGTCTCTGACAATTAAAAAGGCAGGAAAATTCTTATACTCAACAGATAACAGCAGAGAAAACTCAAACACAACAGACAACAGCAAACAGGATCACCAGTTGAGACAGACATTTATTTATTAAGGGTGAAGAAACACAGGCATGCAGTAGACAAAGAAAAAGATCCTCTGCAAAATGCAGGGATGGGGATGGGGTTGGGAATCAGGGTGGGGGGCTGGGGCCTCAGGAAGCCAAGAACTCTGGTCTCTTCTCAGGGGGTGGGTTTTTTAAGACCCTGAAGAGTTTGCCTCTCCTAATTTATCATTAGTCAGTTTGAAGAAACACAGGATAGTTGATTGGCTCACAACTGTTGTGTAACACGTCTTGAGCTGGCCTTGAACTTGTTAAGCCAGTCTGTTAACAGGCAGTCTGCTGATGGGAGACAAAAGCCTGCAAGGCCTTTGTTTTAAGCTGCCAGGCTCCAATCAGAGAGAAGATGGAAGCTAGCCATCTTGAAAGTTCCATTCCTAGTCATGGCTACTCTCCCCATCCACCTGCCTACCAGGGAGTCTAACTCCTAAGTGCTGAGGAATCTGAACATGAGTCTTTGTGCCTGAATGGCAAACCTTTTACCAAGTGAGTCATCTCCCCAAGCCCAGGTCTGTGCTTTTGATTGAACAAAACACATACTTGAGAACAGCTTTTTAAATTATAGTTTTCAAAGTTATAATCATCTGGAATAAAAAAGATTAGAAGACTGAGCATAAACCTGTACTGTAGCGTAGGAAGGATGGGTGAGGCCAGGCAATGTCCCTGTAATGAGGATGGGATGGAGCACGGATGCAGGCAGTGTTGAGATGAGGGACATGCATGCTTCCAGGCTTGTGAGGAGCCCTTCCATGTTAGCTGCTGATTTGAGGAAGAAACAGTGTAGTTGCTGTTCTCTGGGAGGCAAAATTCCATAATGGCTCCTGAATGGAATGTCCACAGGAGTATAAAGTATTTGTATTTTCAGGCAACAACAACAACAAAATCCCCTTGCAACTGCATCCCAGAGTTCTGAAGGACCCAGTTAGTGCAAAGGACAATAGAGAAGTTATATCCTGACTTAATAAACCATGGGACGTCCTAAAAGAATGTTGGCAAACCACAGGCAACTAAGATAAGGGTCAAACATCAAGAGCATAGTGGTACTACAGTTTAGTTTCTATATAATATTATTTTATGATTTTATGTTCCATTTTATTCGTTGAGAGCATGGTCTCTAGTGTCTGCTGGCTTCAAACTCTCCATGTAGATAAAGGTGACTTTGAACCTCTGCTTTGCCGGCTTCTATCTCCCTAGTCCTGGGGTTCCAGGCATGTACCATCATGCTCAGTTTATGCAATCCTGGGGATCAAACTAAGGGCTATAGGCATGCTAGACAAGCACTCTGCCAATTGAGGTACATCTCTAGCCTTAGAATTCCAAGGTGTACTTTTACAGAAATCAGTAAAGAAAGTAGATTTATGTTTACCTTGCTCATATCAGAGAGAAGGACTCCGGATTTCTCCCTGCCTTTCCTACAGTGATCTGACAGTTTTATAGAAAAGATGAAACAAAAGCCAGGAAGCATGCACATGTCAGTTTAACCATGAGACAGACTAACTTGTTCTCTCTGAGGTACTGGGGTAGGTAGGGAGAACCTGAGCAACAGGTTGTCTCTATTCTCTGTTCCCGATATAGGTTTTGTTGAAGTGAGAGTCCAAGAAAAAGGGCTCTTTAAAAAAAAATTATTAGTTCAAATTAGGAACAAGCTTGCTTCATATGTCAATGCCTTCTCCCTCTCCCTCCCCTCCCCCCAGCCCTCTCCCCCAGCCCTCAACCTGACCCTCACCCCATCCCCTCTCCACTCCCCATGGAGGATAGGGCCCTTAATGGGGGCTCCCCAAAGTCCACCATGTCATCCTGTGTCCAGGCCCAGAGTTCATCCCTTCACATGGGATGGGCTCTCAAAGTCCCTTCTTACACCAGGAAAAATACTAATCCACTACCAGGGGCCCCATAGAGTACGAAAGCCTCCTCCTTGACATCCATGATCAATGGTCTGGATCAGTCCCATGTTGGCCTCCCAGACAGCAGTCTGGGGCTAATGTGCTCCCCGAAAAGGGGCTCTTAAAGTTGAAGGAGAAAAGAATGTTTTGTGAAATGTAGGATCCCATGCATCCCAGGCCTGGCAGGTATATAAGGCAATTCTTTCTGGGGATGAAGAGAGATCTGTTGTAACCTTTCTTTACGAATAAACCCCCTGCTCCTTAACTCCAGCATTCCTCTAAACACACTAATATTGTAAGTGAAAAAGATTGGTGATACTCTGATAGTGACAAGATGGGAACAA
The DNA here is from genome assembly GCF_003668045.3 of Cricetulus griseus. Taxonomy (NCBI): domain Eukaryota; kingdom Metazoa; phylum Chordata; class Mammalia; order Rodentia; family Cricetidae; genus Cricetulus; species Cricetulus griseus. The sequence continues at coordinate 101,162,737 of NW_023276806.1, forward strand.
GTACCTCTCTTTAGAATATCTCCTCTCATGCCAGAACTCCAGCATAAATCATGGCCCTGCAATGGGCTCTTGGCATCATCGAGGCTGCTAGCATAGTGCAGAGGCAAGGAAGAACTACCTTTGCCAGACAAAATGGACTGACATAGTCTTTGTTACCATGGTCTCACTCTGGACTTGTCTTGATTCCCCTAAAATTGTGATGTCCAGCCAAAGAATTCATATGAGACACAGAGGTTAATGTAGAAGATGGACAGAGTTTGTTACAGAACCAAATGGACCCCTCTCAGGGGTTGAGAGATTGACTTGACTGAAGGGACTTCTGGGAGGAAAACACTCACATGACCAGAAAAGATCTTTGTGCCAGCCTTCATTTATAAGCAGGTCTTATACTATGTGTAATGTCTCCAGAGCAGACAGCTTTCCTGAGGGGCACTTCCATGTCTAAGTGATTGACAGACTCATTTGGGTCGAGTCTTACAGGAGGGGCAATGGCATGTCCTCGTTGTTTATCAGGAAGCTTCGTGCTCTACAGCAGTTGTAAAAGGTTTAAAGCTCCTGAAACCTGATTTAGATAGTTATCAACTAATGGCCTCTGGGCAGTTCGGATTGTCTATCATGTCTCCTCCCAGGGCCAGAGATATGACTCAGGACCCATTCTTGTGACCAGTAATTAGAATCATGAAGCTCTTATCCTTGGTTTTATAAGCTGCTGAATATGAGGAAAAGATCTAGCCAGAAAATCTTTCTGTTAAGTTCTGACCAGCTACTTAAAAGTCACTAGAAACTTCTGGGAAATATCAGTTTCCCTGGAACCCGAAGACTCAGTCCTCATAAGAAACACCCTGCCTCTCTCCCACTCTGCCGTGACTCACAAGTCTTGGCTAGGGAAACCTCACTAGGAGCTGGGCACTGAAGAAATGACAGCCACACAGAGACACAGGAGAAAAACTGGGGCCAGGTGGGGGGTGTGTGCTCTGACAGTAAGCCATACTTCCATGGCTGCAAACTGGAAACTCAGGGTGTTTCTTTGGTGCAGCACAGCAGGCATACTTAGCTGGTCTTCCACGAGGTGCCTATAGTTGCCAGTTTTTTGTTTGTTTGTTTGTTTGTTTGTTTTTGTTTTTGTTTTAGTTTTTGTTTTCAATGGTCTGAGGCCTTGGTCCTCTTCATCACTGTTTCCACGTCAACTTTGCACATTCCCTCAGGGCTCCCTCCACTCCCTCTGCTATGCTAGCTGATGCTTTGTTTCAAACACTCTGTCAGGGACCACAAGGACAAGGATGAGAACAGGCACAGAATAATATTGGCTATGCCTCACTGCTACTGTTGGAAAAATATTTGAGCTCTGTATCTTGATTCATGAGATATCCACCCCTCCAGGAAGCTTTCCAATCCCATGAGACTGAATTACATAGAGAAAGCCTGTCCATGCTCCTAAAAAGTATGTCCGATGGAACTGGAGGCCGACTTCAGTGGAGAACTTGGGTTTAGCCTGCATGAGTCCTGGGATGCAAAGCTTAGCACAAATAAATATAAATTAATAAATAAAAATAAAGGAGGCTCAGAGGAGATAGCGGATCTATAGTGGGGAAATTTAGAAGAACACATACCTGCCAGTCACACACATAAAAGATCATTTCAAATCGGTACAAATAAAATCATTTCGAGCACCTTGCATTTCATGCTTCTAAGCAATGCACAGTAAGCCATGAATGTGCAATGAAAGCAATGGGGTCTTCTTCCAGGGTCTCTGCCCTGTGGCTCCTCTGCTCACTCTCAGAGCATCCTTCCCCTGACTGTGGAAGGCTGAGGTAGAGCTTCATACTACATATGGGCTTTGTAAATTCCTAGTCCCTAGTTCAAATGCATTTAAAGTATTAGTAATGCATTAAAGTATTCCCCCAACTGCACGGCATTTATATTTCTATTGTGTCTCTCAATTATATTCTCCTCTCTCCCCATCCTTCACTACAGTGGTGATTTCTGAGAGTTGTCTAGGTTCTGAGGCTCTATGTTTAATGTGGATATCCTTAATCCTAAGTCTCCCACTGGGCGATGTATATGCTGGGTGAAGCTCACAAGGGGGATCATTGTAAATCACCTTTGACGGAAGGAGTCTCACTGTGCTGAGAACTGAGCTCGAAAGTGATTCCTCATTGCGGAGCCAGATAGCATGTCCTTTTTACCATTAAATGCTCCCTTGCCAGCAGCAGCTAGGAGATGTTATCCTGTAAACATTTCCCATCCAATATCTCCTGGACAGCAAATTTTCTGTGTGTCTCCAGCTAAACACCCGATAGAGAAGTGATGGCATTTCTCAGAGGCATTTCTTTTGTGAAGACCAAGGATGCTATTTTTGTCTTGCTTGTCCCTTAAGATACATTAAATATTATTCTACCACCCAGAATCTGTTACTTGCCATTGTCCTCAGTTTTTAACAGTTATGAGTGCATTGGAAGTGTTTGGCCCCAAGTCACCGAAGAAGTTAATTTTCCTTGTTGAGGAAAGATGATCACAACAGAATCAAGCTTAAGCATTAGACACCGATTTTGATTACCTTTCTACAAGCAGTTAGAATGTTATTTTCTAAGCTGCAGAGCAATTAATGACTAGAACTGCAGGAAGTATGTAATTGACTATTGATTTAAGGCCAAACTCTTGTTTGGCTGAGGAATTGCATTATAATTAATGGACCTTAACTGGACTTTAATTTTTCTACACTGGGCTTGACTTTTAAGTATTGTGATCGCAGTCCTCAAAGTATTCATAGAGGGAGCTATGTGCTTTTCTGTTTGCCTTGCAAATTTTTGAGTAAATTTGTGTGGGGGTGGAGTGGGGTTTGGGGTGGGACTTCATATGCATGTGGAGGCTAGAGGCCAAAATAAGAGTTCGTTTCTCAGGTGTTCACTTCTTTTTCTGGCTGACTTGGGACTTGTCAAGTAAGCTAGAAAGGCTGATTAAAGATCTGCCTATCTCCACCTCCACAGTTCTGAGATTACAACTGTGCACCATCATGACAGGCTGTGTGTGTGTGTGTGTGTGTGTGTGTGTTTCTAAGGTTCAAACTTAAGCCTCATGCTTTGTTGGCAAACACCACCAACTCAACTACTACCCTCCCAGCCTTTGGCTGGATCTTAATAGAATCAACAGACTTCTGAGTATTTGGGAGGAAATTCTCAAGTGTGCTGCCTTGTAAAAGCACCATAAATGTTTCCATTAACATGTTTACAAGTGGTTAATAAATTGGTCCATGCGGTTTTAATACAGGCTAATGATGGCAATGAAATGGTTACTGAAAAGCACTATGTTTCTTTCTTCCCTGGAGTCCAGTGGATAAATCAGGATTCTCATTTGTGTGGGAAGGGACAGCATTGTGGATTGGAAGATAGAGGCCAGGGAAAAGTCCTGTCATCTGTAGTGACATCCAGTGACTGATTATTCCCCACAGGATGGCAATAATATATGAGTTTGTAATTTTCAAAATATCCATCTGGCCACTGTCTGATTTGCTATGTCACCTAAACTCAAAGCCCTGGTATATTTAAGATGATGACAGAAATTATTTTTATCAGCTTTTAGTATTCAATTAAGTATGTCTCATAGGTAGAGCATCTTGGGGATCTTTAGGGACACAAAGATGAGCAAGGCATACTGAGAAGTGGCAATCTTCATGTGAGTGGCAGCCACTGTTGAACAGAAACACTGCAGATGCAGCTCAGCCACGAGGCCGTGTGTACTTCGAGGTACAGTAAGAGTGACTTACCAATTAAAGGCGCTTCCAAAACTTCAGAAAATTGCCAAGCAGCTCATCTGCATTGTCCTACTTTTCATCCTTTAAACTTTCCACCCAGCTGCAATTTTCAGCTAAATTTCGTTAATTTTAAATCACATCCATGTTACCCAGCAGTTGCTGTGGCAGATTCCATGGAGTAAAAAAGTTTTGAGCTCTTTTAGCTCATCTTGCTATTTTAACAGAGCAGACTAGTTGTTTGTTTCTGCTGTGGTGCAGTTTGGGAATTTCTTCTAATCCCAGCAGCAATTTTTGGATTTGGCAGGTGGTACTTCCCTTTCTAAGTGTGGAGCAGCCACTCTATGTCAGCTCCCAGGAGACCTGGCACATCAGGGGAAAAGCAATGTAGCCTGCACAGCTAGGGCTACACTGGCCGAATTTTAAAAGACTTTAATGAATTCAAGACTCCAGTACTTTCTTAATGATTACAGAGCCTGGATCGTAACTAGTTGAATCTCTTAGGAAGTAGATGTTCAGGCTTAACCATTCCCTGTTTACATATGAATCACCCAGTGACCTTTAGGACACTGTGTCTTCAAATCAGGTAATGTAAAGAAAAATGAGGGAATGGAATGTAGATTTATTTATATTTCAGGTCCACAAGGCCACCTCCTTCATAAAAGAGCATAAACATTTACCATGCTTCTATTTATAGCCATTGTGGTCACTGACCAGTAAATACCTGCTCTGGGGGAACTTAACTCTTTGTGAGCATTTTATTTGTTATATGCTGACCACACACATATAATTGGCATTTAAGATTGGCAGAATTAGTTCACTTGGGGATTATTCTTTACATGTACATTTTTTCCTTAGACATTACTGAAAATTTGTGTAAATCCCAAGGTCTTTTGAAGATGGTTATTTATGTGACTCAACTTGATTATCCTTAAATGTTACTGAAAAAAGTACTTAACATAGGGTGTGGCATATGCCTTAGCAGTTGGGTGGTGGAGGCAAAAGGACCAGAAGTTTAAGATCAACCTCAATTTACATAGTAAATTTGAGGCCAGTCTGGGAAATGTATCATCCTGTCCCAATAAACATACAAACAAAAACCATTGTATTAAATACTAAATTATCAGCATACCATTTTGGTAAAACTGAGATTTTCATTTCATATTAAAAGATTTTTGCCATGAACACTAACAACTACTGAAGGTGGAAATAATAATTACCTAATTAGTATGACTAATATCTAATTAGTATAAAATAACTAATTAACCTTTGTAGTTTAGTAGCAAATGACCTGGACTGTGTACTTCTTTCTACATTCTTAATCATTTTGTGACTAAGAAGCAAGTCCCAAGGGTATGGACTTTCACAAGCACATGGGATGATGGCTTTCTCTGGGAAAGGAAGTGGACATGTGGATCTGGCTGTACCTTGGACTCTGTCATTGCTTGTAGGCACAACCAGAGCAGAAGAAAAGAAAGAGAAGTTATCCTGTTCAATGCATTTGGATGCATTAATACATGAAAGACAGGATGGGAGCATAGTTGGCCCTGAACTGTTCACCAGATTACCTAGTAACTTTTTGTTTGCTACCTCTGCTCCTTGGTTTTCATTGCAGACTGGAGAGATAGAGTCAAGGATATACTTGTGAGTAACAACAGCAGTAACACTGGAGAGGAACACTTTTGAACACTTTCTGAAGAGGTCAGAGACGTAAACACTGAAGCCTCCCCTCTCTTCTGCCTCAGAAGTTGTAGCATTAATGCACACATTACATCAGCACCCCTTTCAAAGATCAGCTCACAGGGTGCCCACAATTCCCCAATTTACAAATCTGTGAAAAGACAGTAATCATTTCCCCCATTAGTTTAAATGAGATAAGAAAATGAGATGGGGTAATTGACTGAACACACACATACAAAACTCTTTTTTAACAGTCTTGATAAATTTAAACATTTATTTTTGTGAATGTGAGTAATTCTTATTTTTTTGGTTATGAGCCTAGGCTTTAATGGCTGAGCCATCTCTCCAGCCTGTGAGTAATTATTTCCCCGCACCCCCCAGACAGGGTTTCTCTGTATTGCTTTGGAGGTTGTCCTGGAACTCGATCTGTAGACCAGGCTGACCTTGAACTCACAGAGATCTGCCTGCCTCTGCCGCCCAAGTGCTAGGATTAATGGCGTGTGCCACCAACTCCTGGCTGCCTTGAGTAATTCTTGGTATTACTTTTTTTATATTACTTTGCTCAATCTTGGATGCAATAGAAACCCTAAGTAAGACAGAGAGCATCTTCAGAAGGTAAGGACATTATCTGCGTGATGACTTCGTTCAGTTGAACCTTGTGGTTTGCCAAAATATTGTAGCATGGAGAAATTATACAGGTTACTCATCAAATGTGTGTTTAGTTTCTCTAATAAAGACTGTCACCCTTAACTATTCATGAGACATTTTAAGAGGCAGAGTGCAAGCCTAGTTACTGACCAAATGAGAGGAAATATTGTTTGTTGTTTTCAGCAATAAACACCCAATGGATTTGCAGGAGTGGATTAAGTGGACAATTCATTATTGTAAGGACAGATTTTAGGAGAAAATTGCTACCATTCAGTAGAATTGATTTGAGTTTCATAGTGGGGAACAGAGCACTTAAAAGAAAGAAATTCCTAGTGTGGTAAAAACACTAATAACAACAACAAAAGCCAAGCTCCAAAACTCACAGTGTTTCTAGTTCTTAAAAGCAATGGGATTATGAAGTACAGGGATAACTTGGGAGCAGATGTAAAGCACAGTATGTCCCATTCCCAAGACATAAATCATCACAATGCCCCACAATGTAAATGCTCAGGATACTTTCCTTGAGTTACCACCACCACAATTACATGTGATGGAAGAAAGGGATCCATATATATGCTAATTAAAAAACAGCAACACACAGTAGCTATTGCATAAACCATAAAACATTCAGCGCTTGTCTGTTTGGAAACCAAAGAGTTTCTGCTTTGTCTTTACAGGTGTAATTTGGCTGCAAAAGAAATGTGTGTGGAACAGATTGCTGAATGTTCCCTTACAAGTCCTTGCTGTTTAACTAGGTGCTCTAATGTGATGAAAGGGAAGGCCAGCTTGGATGGGAACGACTCTTTTAAATCTTGTTGATGAGTTTGAAGAAGGGTATTGACAAGCAGCCCCAAACCAGTATCTTTGCTTCTCAAATCACTTTCATGAGTATGAAAGCCATAAAAACTATTTTGTAGTCATGGATCAAGGTGATGTATCTGGATAGTTGGAATGACTGGCTCTAAATTTGGTGGTAGCTTTGGTTTTTTGTTTGTTTGTTTGTTTTATTTATTAGTTCAAGTTAGGGAACAAGCTTGTTTCACATGTAAGTCCCTTCTTCCTCTCCCTCCCCTCACTCCCATCCTTCTTCCCCAACCCCCAACCTACCTCCTCCACCCCATCCACCCACCACTCCCCAGGCAGGGTAGGGCCCTCAACAGGGGCTCTGCAAAGTCCACCAAATCTTCCTGTGCTGGTCCTGGGCCCTTCCCCATGTGTCCAGGGCCAGAGTGTAACCCTTCACGTGGGATGGGCTCTCAAAGTCCCTTCTTGCACCAGGGAAAAATACTAATCTACCACCAGAGGCTCCCTGGAATGCAGAGGCCTCCTTATTGACATCCATGTTCAGGGGTCTGGATCAGTCTTGTACTGGCCTCCCCAACAGCATCTGGGGCGATGTGCTCTCCCTTGTTCAGGCCAATTGTTCCTGTGGGTTTCTCCAACCTGGTACAGACCCCTTTGCTCTTCATTCCTCCCTCTCTTCAACTAAATTCCCGATTTCAGCTCAATGGATATCTGTGGATGTCTGTCTCTGCTTCCATCCGCCACTGGATGAGGGCTCTAGGATGGCATAAAGAGAAATCATCAATCTCATTTTAGGGGAAGGGCTTTTAGGTTATCCTCTCCACCATTGCCTGGATTGTCAGATCGTGTCATCCTTGTAGGTCTCTGGAGATCTCCCTGGTTCCAGATCTCTTCTCGGACCTATAGTGGCTCCCTCTGATATGGTATCTCTCATCCTGCTCTCTCTCCTCTCTTATTCCCCTAACTCAATATTTCTATTCCTCCATTTCCTCTCCTCTACTCCTCTTCTCTTGCTCTTATTGTGGCAGCTCCCTTTCCCCTACCCTCATGCTCCCAATTAACTCAGGAGTTCATTCCACTTCCCATTCCTGGGGACCATTTATCCCTTAGAGTCCTTCATGTTCCCTAGTTTCTTTGGTGAAGAGAATTATAGGCTGGTAATCCTTTACTCTATGTCTAAAATTCATATATGAGTGAGTATATACCATGTTTGTCTTTTTGTGACTGGGTTACCTCACTCAGGATGGTTTCTTCTAGTTCCATCAATTTGCCTGTGAATTTCAAGATTCCATTGCTTTTTTCTGCTGAGTAGTACTCCATTGTATACATGTACCACATTTTTTCAATCCATTCTTCAGTTGAGGGGCATCTAGGTTGCTTCCAGGTTCTGGCTATGACAAACAATCCTGCTATGAACATAATTATAACTCGGAAAAATGGTAATCAGTCTACCTCAAGATCCAGCCATTCCTCTCTTGGTGGTACCTTTTATTTTTATTTTTTTAAAATTTTTCCTGCTCAACTGCAGGTGAAATACATAATGGAAAGTAGTCATGAGGCTTATAACTCATTCTTTAAGTAGCTCCAAAAGCAGCCCTGCAAACTGGCATTGTTTTTTGGTGTCTAAGCATGAAGCCGTTTGGTGATATTTTGTTTATGATCTAATAAAGCTTTGCCTGAAGATCAGAGTGCAGAGCTAAGCCACTAGTTAGCCACACACCTAAGCCATTTGTTAGCCATAGAGGACAGGCAGTGGGGGAGATACTTTAAATCCCAGCACTTGGGAGACAGAGGCAGATGGGTTTCTGTGAGTTCAAGGCCACCCTGGGCTACATGAGGGTTAATCAGTCTAAAAGAGTAACAGAGCTAAGGGGATGACACACCCTTAATCCCAGCATTAGAGAGAAATATAAGGTAGGAGGAGACAAGAGCAGAAGGCAGTCTGAGCTTTGGTGGAGAACATTGCAGTCTGAGGTGTAGTACCTTTGGTGATGCAGTCTGAGTACAAGATCAGCCTTCTGTCTGAGTATTGGTAGAGGTGAGAACTCTATAGTGGATAGCCGCTTTGCTTCTCAGATCTTCAGCTTTAACTCCAATATCTGTCTCTGGGTTTTTCTTGTTACCAACTAGAATTCGTGCTACAATGCTGACTAACTGTATAGGACAGAATATCATGCCCACTATCAATGGTTAAGTTTGATAAAGTGCTCTGACAAAAACATGTCCAGTAAGTTCTCATTTGTTACAGTTCTCTCTTGGAATGTCAAATTTGTTTTATCTTTCCTTCAGTAATGTTCACTCCTTACAGATATTAAACCAGATTTGTGTTGTACTCTTTTGGTTCCCATAGATAGAAGACTTTCTAAGTAGTATGTCTAAATTGTTTTTGGTTCTGTAACTTTGCAGATAATACCATTTACGTCCTAATGTCTTAAGTATCCATGCTGATCCCACGGCCTCTCTTGCCACTACATTAGCAAAAATGGAAAATGGGTCAAGACACTATGCTCAGAAATGCTATTTGGCAAGGCCTTTGTTTCTTTATCTATTGTCAGATCTCTTATGACCCAGATCTAAGGGCTCTATGGACTAAGTACTTTAACTTGATTTTTTCCTGTCTGTAGGAATCTTTCCCTAGTAAAATCACTGCTATGAGCATAAGATTACCTGATAGTGTGGAAAACATTGCATCATGCTAATGGCCTGTCTTGGAGGCCACAAATGCAGTGGCCCTCTCCATAAGATGAGAGCATGTTGTGTCCTAATTGTGTTACAGAACTTCTGGAGGTTGAAAAACATACAGTGTCATCCCTTTACCCGAAATAACCCAAAACTCAGGTGAATAATAAATGTATTTGATGTCTAGACATACTGATATTCTAAGGAGAAAAATGTGGCTTTCTGAGGGAGAACTGGCAGATGCAGATGAGAAAATATTCGTATTTAATCAGACCATTTTAATTGACACTCACATTTGATAATAGACATAACTCCTTTCTCAGATTAGATGGAGTTGGAGTGGAGACTATTTGAGTTAGAGACAGAAGTATCTTCTTTGGGCTCTCACCGTTTCAGGAGCCCTATTTTAAAACCTGCCTAGTCCTTTAAATTTAACCAGCTTGCCTCATTCTCATGTATTTTCAGTATTCCCAGCAATCTTACTCTGGTCTGAATATTGCTCCATTCAGAGCAGAGTTTTAATGATACTGTGATGGCTATGTAATATACCAAATTTGACAGGGATAAACAATGTTCTTAAAACTGCCAAGTATGTTTCAAGTTGGGTGAGGTCAAGAGAGTTTCTTTCTGGTGATTTAGATATTGGGGGTGGAGCAGGGCCATCTGGTAGTTACCAGTGCTGCTGGGGCCTTGCTTCATGCTGTGCATGGCACCTGCTTCTCTAATACAACCTTGGTATCAATTTGGTAACAGAAATGGCTCAAGAACAGAATCTAAATAATTGCTTTTTATTTCTGCTTTTTATTCTGAAATTATGTCTTTGGTTTGACTAAATGTAAATGCCATAAATAATACTGTTTTCAGTATTGGATTAGAAGAAGAGGCCATGTCAGATAAAGTGGAAGCATTAATATAAATGACCATCTGTAGACACTCATAGTCATTTACCCATAGATACACAGCTCTGGGTAACCAAGTATTTGCTAGCATCAAAACTTGTGCTGAGGATGGGGTGCTGCCCAATGGTTGGATGTTTGCTTACAATGCTCAAGGCTGTGTGTTCTACCCACAGCACTATGAAAACCAAAAGGTACAACCAACCAATACCAAACCAAACAAAAAGAAACAAAGAAAACCGTTGACTGAAAATATGAATTTAACAGTCTCAGCATGGAGCTCAGAATAGCATCACATCAGTAATAAAGCTGGAATAAGAAAGAATATTACCTTATAAGACTGCAGCTGTAAATATAGGTATCATTTACAGCCCCAAGTGTTGAGACTACCAATGATAGGCATCACGCAGCCCTGGAAAATATGTCCTTGGAGATGCTATGATGGCTTACTACACTTATTGTAAAGAACAGCAGAGCCAAAACTATTGTCACAATATTGTGACCATAGAACTTTTTGTCCTGGATAATTAGACTCACTGTTTCATGAACTAGAATACAATCAACTCTTGTTAGTAATACGCTCCATATTTAAGAATTTACATATCATAAAACTTACTTTTAACCCCCAAATGAAATTGTTCGGTACCTTTGACACCTTTTATGGATATGCAATTGTACAGAATAGCAAGAAACAAACTAAAAGAAAATATTTACAGCTGCTGTCTTACGAGGTAATAGTCCTTTTTATCCCAGCTGTTATATTACAAGCATACTTATGTTTCACACTTTACATAGTGACACATTTTCTGCCTTTTGTGCTCATGACTGGATTCAGTGTTCAAAGCAGCCCCGAATTATGGTATTAATGTCCTGTGCTGGGAATGGACACAATGTGGTTGTGGTGTGCCTTACAGAGAAGATACATATGCCAGAAAAGCACTGTTCAGCAAGCAGGAACAATGCCTTGGGCAGTAAATTTATCATGAAAGTATAAATGATGTTTATTAAAGAAGGAATTTTTAAAGAGAAATGTGTAGATCCCAGAAGTTTGTGAGTTGAGCAGTTGACAAGAGTACCATGGGCACAGCTCAGGGAACCAGCCTGAGATGCCCCTGGGAGAGCAGGTTCAGTATTTGCTAAGTGGGTGCTCATGTGGCTTTATGAGAAGCCACACAAGGAGAAAGGCTACTGTGAATGGGGAGAATCAGCTCACTGCTAATGACTGACATGGTGGTTCTTGTTGCATCTGAGTAGGAATTTCTACCCAGGGAACTTGAGACATGGAAATGAAGTCATTGTTTCCCACACTTGAACTACCTTATACCCCTGACTGAAGGGGAGGCTGCGGCTTCTTGAGGGAAGATGGCATGCCCAGCTCTCCTGAATGAGACCAGTACCCGGAAGTCAAACTTTTCCCACACTTGTGGGATTTTAGGCAACTGGGTCTGAGATCACACTACTTTTTAGATATTCAAAATGTCACTGTGGTTTTTATTTAGAGATGGCCTGGTGCACATCATGTGATCTATAGATGTTGGCTTAGGTTCCCACACAGTGGACCCAGAGGGTTTTTTACTCACTGACTGACCATGAAGTGGGAATGGTCTATATTGCTGAGAGGGTTGCAGCAGGAGTGTTCTATATTGCTGTGAGGGTTGCTGATTGGTGAAACTTCAAAGATGGAGGGCGGGGGAGATGACTTAGTGGCTAAGAGCACTTGATGCTCCTGCAAATCCCAGGTTGGGTTTCCATCATTGGCATGTGCCTCATAACCATCCACAACACCAGCTCCAGGGCATCACACATCTTCTGACCTCTGTCAGCACTATATGCATGTAATGTACAAACATACATGCAGGCAATGCACTCGTAAAATCTAACAGTGTTTCTTAGATGTAGGTATTTGCTTCCCACTGCATCTATGCAGGATTGGCTAATTTGGCATATGCCGAGAAATAGTGGTTTAGGAGAATAACAGTGAATTACTATAAATTGAAAGAGATGGAGACTGAAGTTTGAGATGGCATCTCATCAAATATGTTTGTGCTCCCTGGGATATGGCTACTGACCTGCATAAAAGCCACAAGAAGCAGTGTAATTTTAGCTGAAAAAGCAAATAATATGCTTTGTATCTACTTTATGAATCTATCAACTCCTACTCTCAAGTAGTAACCACAGAGTTCAGTGTGTGTGTGTGTGTGTATATGTATGAGTGTGTGCATATTTGCATGGACATGCTTATATACACATGAAGAGTCCAAGGATTGATGTCTGGTGTCTTCCTCTAATTTTCTCCATCTTATTTTTTCAGACAAGGTTTTTAATCTAAACCCAGAGCTCACTAATTGTGCTATACTGACTGACCATATAGCCTCAGGGATCCTCTTGTTTCTCCTACCCCTATTCTGGGATTATAGACATGCCTCCAGTTTTTATGTGGATGTTGGGTTTTGGACTTGGGATATTACTTTATGGGCTGAGTCATTTCTTCAGCACCATTTTCTTTTTGGTCTCTATAAATATTTTTTTTTCTGAGACACTCTTACACGTACCCTAGGTTGGCATGAAACTTATCATGTTGACAAAGATGACCTTGAACTTCTGATCCTCCTGCCTCTATTTTTAGTGCTAGGTTACAGCTATGCAATGCTAGGTTACAGCTATGCACAGCTATACCCACTTTATGTGCATTTGGGGACTGTCTCACTTAGGGTTCCTATTGCTGTGGTGAAACACTATGACCAAAAGCAAGGCAGGGAGGAGTGCAGTGTGTGTGTGTGTGTGTGTGTATGTGTATGAGTGTGTGCATATTTGGTTATTTGGTTATTTGGTTATTATATTATTTGGTTAACATGTCTATATCATAGTCCATTACCGAAGGAAGTCAAGACAGGAACTCAGCAGGGCTTGAAACTGTAGGCAGGAACTGATGCAGAGGCAGTGGAGGGTATCTGGTATTGGCTTGCTCAACCTGTTTTCTTATAGAACTGAGGATCCCTAACCCAAGGTGGTGCTGGCTCTTATGGAGGTGGTGCTGGTTCTTATGGAAGTATTTTTCAATTAAAGTTACCTGTTTTCAGATAACTCTAGCTTGTGTTGACATAAAACTAATCAGCACAGGGACTGAACTCAGGGCTCTTCATGTATGCTAGGAAAGTGATCCATCATTGAACTACTCACCCAGCCCTAATCTTAGATCCTTTGACCATGCTTTTATTCTACAGAACAACTCTCTTTTCTATTACATTGATTGTATAAACTTGTTTGGCTTCACTATATAGGACATATCCACTAGATGCTTTGGTGAGGAACATGACAGATGATGAGAAATAAATCCACAAGAATAATGTGGCTTTCTCACTTAGTCAAATTTATGGCTATCCAGTGGTATGGGCTATTCTGGGATATGCCTTTTGAGGTGAAGGTCAAGTTACTTGAATAGGATCTATTCAACCACAAAGAAAAAGAAACAATATCTCTGACAGCTTTGAACTTTGAAAGCAGTGTGTATCTCATAGTATGCTTCTCTGACCCATTGCTTATGGCTAAGAGCTTAATTGATGCCTGAGAACAATAGGACACTTCACAAAATATCCAGTTATGATGCCATTTGTCACTGTGACCATGGGATGGAAGAAATCTGGTGGTGTTAGAAATGTTAAAGACATAGAGGGAAATTATTTAACTATTTGAAACCTTCACAGAACCCAAAGGTAATAACACAGTACTTTAGATATTAGAACAAAGTCTGTCTCTAAGATTTTCTTTTTGTTTGTTTCTGAGATAAGTCCCACAGTGTATCTCTGGCTGGCCTAGAACTTGCAATGTACACCAGGCTGACCTGGAACTCAGATATAACGCTGCTTATGGTTCCTAAATTTTGAGGTTAAATGGTTCTATCATGACGCCTGGCTTTACACCTTCCTTTGTAAAAGGTTTTAATCCTCTTTAGAGAACAGCTTTTGGCTTGCTACTAGATCTTAGTAGAAACCACCTTACGATGGCCTGCCATGTGGTCATGTGACCTGAACATTTTGAAGAACAGTTTACGGTAGCATCATACCATACTGACACCCAAGCACCAGTACTAAATATCAAGTGGCACATGTCCTGAAGGCACAAATCAGTTAGATAAGAACATTGATCAAACATTTGTCACTTCTGCATCAGACATGTCTTCTCTTTCTCAACCTCAACCTGGGGACTCATGGGATAGCCAGTGTACTCAACTGCCTGAGGAATGAAAATGTAGGGACTTCTTCAATATGGGTGGTTATGGCTACAGTACTGCAGCCTCACTCTGTCATGCCCTGGGGGGAACTTGCAAAAAGAAATCTCTCAGTAGGCATAGTCATGATATAGGTATAGTTTTACATTAATTTTGAAATGAGAGATTTTTTTATAAAAGACTATTGATTTATAGAAATTTATAGGCTGCAGCTAATATTTTCAGGTATTGAATGAATCAGGAGATATTGGAGTCCTAGGTGAATTCACACCAAAGAATGGCCCCAGAATTGGAGATAGAATGATTTGCTTGGTGGCTGTGAGCACATTAACACAGTGGCCATGAGATCAAGGGTAGAAGTCATGCTTT
Organism: Cricetulus griseus; assembly: GCF_003668045.3. NCBI lineage: Eukaryota > Metazoa > Chordata > Mammalia > Rodentia > Cricetidae > Cricetulus > Cricetulus griseus. The sequence goes on from NW_023276806.1 coordinate 101,177,789, forward strand.
CATTTCTACTCGCTGAGGCCAATCTGACCATACTTGGGACTTCACTGATGAAAAAAAGAGATAGATCAACAATGAGTCCTAGTATGTCATCGTTCCTCAATGCAATAAGTGAAAACTAACTTTGTGGTGTACCCTGGTACCATGAAAGGCATATTTTCAAAACCTATAAGGAACAGGAACATGAGTTTAACCACACTTTACTTGAAGAGATTGGGGGAGCTGCTTGAACACCTGGGTTTTTGTAGTCTGTCAAGTGGTTCTAAAGAATATAAAATTTGAGCCAGTTATTATCAAAATTCTACCACTATTGTGTGGCTTGTCAACAGTGAACAGTTGGGCCCTGAAGAATCCGGTTTTCATAGGATTATCACTCCCTCTGCTGGAAAGATTAGAAACATTATTAACAGCTGAAGGCTGTAATCTTACTCATGCAGGTTGCTGAATGCTGAGATGTTAACTTGCCACCTCACCATCAGCCTTTTCTGCAGTCAAGGATGTGTAGTCAGAGAGCTGAAGAACCAGCACTGGACCCATGTGGCCTGGCACCAGAACATTTCTGTTCTTCAGAAATGGCTACTTGGGAGATCTGTGAATACTGGAATAGAAAGGTCAACTACATATCATAAACATGCATTTCACGTGTAGTGTCCTCAAAAGAATTAAACTCACATGTCCAGATTACAATGCCTGCCTCAATGGAATACAGCTGAAGGAATTCTAGAACCCACCCTTCTAGTGCCTCTTACCACTGGTACTTAATGGTTGGTAAGTTTTCTACATCTTAGAGACTTTTTGAAGAACTGAAGCTTTTTTAATCTCCTTTTCTCCTACATTAATCTCCATGATTTCTGTTCCTTATTTTAATTCAGCATTCTCTGCCTTAGTTTCCTTTCCTGGTGCCACTACTCCCACCACAAGATTTAGGAAGTTTTGATACAAGTCAGAGCCATGAGTAGAGACTTGCTCAACTGTTTTAGGGTTAACAAGCACCCCTTTGTTCTTCATTCCTCTGTCCTCATCTATAAGGTTTGGCAACATTCAGTCTTGTTTGCAAACCCTTTAAGTATAGCTGCGTTCCTATGCAAATGAGGTGATTCATTATTCCTGTCATGCAGATTATAGGTACTGCAAAGTCATCTTTACTGATCAACAGGAAATATGTTCAACACATTTGCTATCAGACCAAAATGACTTGCCAAATGCAGTTTTGTTTTTAAATATGGAAGGATTTCTTTTCTTTGTTTTCAATGCTGATGCTGCTAAAATTACTTAGATGTTTAAATGCCCTATGTTTTTGCCAATTTAAACATTTGGTGCAATTTAAGAGGATTGGACTCAATGATGTCTAAAGTTCATTTATCCTAAATTCAGTCACTTATATGCTTGAGATCTCCTTCTTCACATATACCAGAAAATAACAATATAATGCTACTTGGTGTCTGCCAGTAAAATTCAGATACAGGCACTGGACTCTTTTTTCTATCTAACTTGAAACCTACAATCAATTATATAAAAATAACATTGATGAATGGTATTTTTGGCTACTGTTATACTTTTATTTTATCATGCTTTTATTAGTAGGGAACTGTTATTTTTTATGTTGAGTTACCAAGGTTTATTTTAGAATAAAGCATTTAATAAAGATTTTATGTAGCTGCTACTGGTCAAAGTTGGAAACTCTGGGATTTGCATATATATAGTAAAATTGAAATATACACTATTTCTTATTTAACTGTAATTATTCCATGTGTAGTGATTCTTTTGTGTGCATAAGCCTGTGTGTGAGTGTGTATGTGTATAGTGCGTAACTATGTGTCTGCATGTAGATCTGAGGCTGTGCACACACATGTGAAGGCCTACTCTCCTGCTCTTTCTCTGTCTTCTTTATTCTTTGCAGAGAGAGTCTCTAACTCCACTTGCAGCTAATTTGGTGGTCAGAAACTCCTATAAGTTCCCATTTTTTTCCCAACATGTGACTACAACCAGCCTTTTTGTTTGTTTCTTAAACTTGGGTATTGGGATCTGAACTGAGACCCTCACACCATGCTTGCACAGAGAGCGGAGGTGTTTCTCCAAACCCCTAGTTGCAGACTTATGAATAGTATGAGTTGACTAGCTACAGTACACCTTAACCAGCATGTTTTAAGTCTCCCTCAGCTTTCTGAGGAAAAGTTTGTCTCCTTTGGGCTATAGATCTATGCCTCAAATCCAGTGGTTTTATAAAATAGGATCAGAAGATAGTCATCTGTTAATGTGATTTGCCTGGAACCAAACTGCTCACAAGTTACTGCTTTGCCTGAGTGTAGCAAATACACTTGACTACTACTTTCTGCCTACCTACTGGGCTTAAACACTGTAATCTCTAGAATATTCCTCAAGTGTATCACCCCTTTGCTCATCTATGTTTTTACTTGCTAGCAATTTGGCTGGTAATTAGTATTCAGAGAAAATACGCATGTGTTTATTGTATGAATCCCTGCACCTGTTCCACTCTGCCTGTCTCTTTCTGTAGATTACATGAAGAACAATACAAAATACTTCTTTTTTCAATCGAAATTGGCCAGATTGACAATATGGCACTGCTCTGCTAAAAAATTATTCTGCACCTAAAAGCTAATAGCCTGAAATAAAAGGACCCATCAATGATGAGAATAAAAAGGGATGTGCATTTCAGCAGATTTGTGTGCCACTCTGTTGCATGGATTCCAATCTGTAATAGTTTCTACTTGGCTTGTTTACGGAAAGAAATTAATGAAATGTTTAATAATTGAGTTCATGTGTTTCAGGGGAAGTAGGTGAAGTTTACTCACATTGAAAAGATAAGAACTAGCTAAGGACTCCCAGCTCTCACTGTGTGATCTAAGAGCACAGCTATTCATTTCCCTCCCTGGACATGAGACCTAATGTTCTATGGCACATTTATCATGCAACACAATGATTTATATGCCCACATATTAGAATTCTCCTGCTTCAAAGATGATACAACAACTGAATGCAAAGTTATATGCTTGGGGACAGATAAATAGTAAAAATCCTAATATGATACTAATTGTTATATGATTCAAAACAATAGACATAAAGGACCAGAGATGAGTTAAAAATAGAGAAAATATAAGAAATCCTTAAAGTCATTTTATATGATTTCCTTAGGCTACCTGTAATTCTTGTTATAAATCAGTATTTTCTAATCTCTCTCCTGATGCAGTTCTGACAGTAACTGTGTGGAATAATAATTCCCTTCCTCATATACAGAGGAATGGAGAAGGAATAAATAGACCTTCTAGATAATTGCATCAGCCTTCCCCACCACTTCAGTAGTGTGCTAGCATTTCAAGTAATTCCCCCTTTGTCTCTCACAGAAAAATCATTTCATGATTTATTATACTGGATTAAAGGGTGCAGATACTCGGGGAGTTAATACATGACTGAAGGGTAATCAGGCATAAAGGATGCCAGAACAGTGGATATGCTTCGATTTCTCTGAAGCCCTTAAATTTACTTTTTAGACTACTTTCCTATAAAACAACCAGAAGATAAAAACACACATGATTTACATAAACTACAGATAATGGCCATTTTATCTCTACATTCTAGAATTAAGAAAGCCAGTGGTCCTGTGGAATGCTCTCTTTTTAAGGTTTCAGTTTCATCAGATAATCATTAGTCAAATGGCTTCTGGAATGTGCAACTTCTTTCAATGCCATTAGTTGTCATTGAAGGTGACAGCCGGAGGTTTTGGCAGAATTCTTAAAATAACACAGAAAAATGCCACCAAAATGAACCTCTAATTTTCTTCTTTGTATTGCTCAGGAAATGCATAAAATCAAAGTTTATTCTACTTTTCAGTTCTCTGCATGCCCAAAGGAAGAGATGAGTTTCAGTCAGTGTTAGAAATGGAATCTGATTTCTCCTTTCTTTGTATTGTTCCTTTCTAGATAATAAGCTTGCTTCCAGTGGATGGCCTTTGTCATTAAATAAGAGGAAGGTTAAGACTTTTCCAAATTTAAATTGTAAGGAGCAAAACAGTAAATTGTTTAAATTTTTAAGTATTTCGAATGATGACTGGGATCTTTCACTATACACTCCAAAATAAATAAGATATTTAAATATTTAATGTTTCCAGTAGAAGGCTTCCACCAGCTTGACTCTCCTAACAGCAAGACCTATCAACACTTTTCATTTGAGGACTCTTTGTAAAGAGAATACGAAAATCTGCTCTTACAGACAATTTTCTTGCTTAATGAAATCAGATAATTTATCCTAAGAATTGCAGATACTGTGTTTGCTTCACACTCATTCCTGGGCATCATTTATATGCTTACATAAAGCATAACCTCAAAAATAATTTCAAAATATTAAGACATAAGACCAAGACATACCTTCGTCTTCATCACCAGAAATGTCGCGTGGACAACAGAAACATTGTTTCTTCCACCTTAATCTGTTCTCAAAGTATAGTTTTTAAAACTGTTAAAAACTTTATTTTTGCAAGTTGAGTGAATATAAATAAATGATTCAGTTAACTAGTTACTGGGGATTATTAAGAAGATATAACTGGTTAAAAATTTATAGGTAAGATAGAAGTCTTTATAGTCACATAGAGAAAGGAGTCTTGATGTAAGGTTTACCTAATTAAAAAACAAGTCATGTGCATGAGGTATTTATGGCTATGGTGTTTGCATAACAAAAGGAGCTCCAGTTTGATTCAAGAAGGCCACAGCATTTCCTGGGTGGGTTAAGTTGGTTCTCACTGTGATGGAGCTAGGACTGAAAAGGGAAGGGAGGGAGTCATCAGACCCTCAGGAAACTTCTGCTAAAATTTGTGCTATTTCACCTAAAAAAAGAATTGGTATTTGTTTTCTTAAGTCATGCACCATTTAAATCTTGGTAGATTTGCAATAAAAGATTGACATAAATAAATATATGTATTGTAAATATTACTGAGTTTGATTACAAATGTAAAGAGTACTTATACTGATTGGTTTAATGAAGTTTTGCTTATCAGAATTCAACTGGTTGCATTTGAGACAATTGATGAGCAATCCTACCATTGGTGCTACCTCTGATTAGATTCAACAAATAATAAAAGATATGTAGTCCTTATCAAATTTAAGTAGACACACAGATGTAATCTGCTATAATATGTGTTCTCATGTTAACTAATTGCTGGCAGATGGGTATTTGAAGAAAAAAAGAATGATTCTCCATATGAAATGATCTGATGGTTTTGTTCTTGGTTACAAGCACATAGTTGCTAACTGCTGATAAGCAGTTACTGCCAGGCAGCCATTTTTAGAAACAGTCTACAGAATTGATGTGAAGGATAAAAATTCTCAAATAGCATAGATGTTATATTGAAGGAACCAGCTTCCCTTTTGGCAGCCATAACATGTGCTTCTATGACCTTGACCTAGACACTAGAAAGTCAGATGCCTGCCTCGTGACAGGGAGCCAATCAGAGGTTAGCTGGTGGCGCTATGCTTTATGACCCTGGGTGTGCTTTATGGACTAGCGCACAGCAATGACGTAGAGAGCATAGCAACCACCCTGGGAGGGCCTATGGGCCATAACAACCAGTTGACCAATCAACACAGGCAAGCCCTCCAAGCCTGGAGGCACACCAATCGTGAGCCTGTGCGTACCCCTAGACACTCCCCTTACGCTGCCCTATAAAGATCTATGCGCAGCAGCTTCAAGCCGTCTTTTCTAGCCATCCGCCATGGCGGGTGGGTGAAAGACCCGAGCTAACATGGGGTTAGCTCGTTAAACTACAATAAAGCCTCATGCAGTTTGCATCAACTTTCGCCTCCATTCTGTGTTTGGGGTGGCCGCCGTCCTGGACTAAGATTCTGGAAGCCTCAGCTTTCTGAGGGTCTTACAATATCAGTAAAGAGCACATAAGAAATGTATACATTAAGTTACAAAAGGAGAATAATTTAAACAATTTTAGTTTTACATCTATAGAAAAACAAATGTACTGAAGCAAGGTTTATTCTGCTAGACATTTGTATGGTGTTAAAATTTAACAATATTTTTGTTATATGACTTATTTTTAGTAGAGCAGAATGTTCTGGCTAATATTTTGAGTATTGATACTGTGTTAAATTTCTTGACATGCCATTTAATTTTTCAGAATGGGGAATTGTTATTCTTGTGATGCTATCTTTGTTTTTGTAGTGAGAATAAATAAGAAAGCAGATGCCCCTAGGAGGAAAATAAAACAATAAAGAGAAAAATGGCTATTGTTTACAGATATAATATAAAAAAATTTACATATGGAAACTAATCCTTGATTCTTTTATGTCCAAATGCCTCATAGGCTGCACTTTGCTTTCACATAAACTTGAGCTGTGCTGTGCTGTAACTACCAAGGGAGAGAATGAAGACAATCACACCAACTCTAGGTTAGTGTTTCACTATAATCTGCAAGTCCAGCATCTATCCTTTCTTTATTTCCACTAATACCACTGACCACAATGATAACCTTAATCTTCTGCACATTCAAATGAATGAAACCAAGACACAGGTGATGAAAAGTATTATTTGGCCCAAATCAGTACCATAGGTTCAGATTTCTGAGTCATGGAAACAGAAAATCATTCTCCTTGGTCGTGCCCTAAGATTTATGGGTTAAGCATCACAAATCCTTATGTGAACACCTTTCAGCAAACAGGAAAGACCTGTAATGTTCCCCAGCCCAAGGATTTTTTTGGAGGAGAGGTATATCTCTTTCTGGAATTCAGTGAACGAAGATCTCTCTTGACTGTTTTCTGTTCCTTTCTTTGCCTGGAGACAAAGTCCATGGCTGGCAAAGTCATGCTGAGAAAGTCATCGCTCTGAACTGAGCATTATGGAAGTCCTACCTTCCTTCTCTGTTTTAATACTAGCTAATCAAGCATCAATAAGTAGATTGGTTTGAAGAACATTCTTTATTCTGTTTATTTTTTCACTTTTTTATTTATTTAAATTAGAAACAATCTTCTTTTACATGTCAATCCCAATTCCCTCCCCCTTCTATCTTCCCCTGCTCCCCACCAACCCCCTATCCCATCCCTTTTCTGCTCCCCAGGGAAGGTGAGGCCTTCCATGGGGATCTTCAAATTTCTCACATCATTTGCAGCAGGACTTAGGCTCTTCCCCATGTGTCTAGGCTGAGAGAGTATCCCTCTATATGGAATGGGCTCCCAAAGTCTATTCAAATACTAGGGATAATTACTGATCCACTATCAGAGGCCCCATAGATTACGTAGGCCTCCTAACTGACACCCATATTCTTGAGGTCTGGGTAGGTACTATACTGCTTTCCCAGCTAGCAGTCTGGGATCCATGAACTCCCCTTTGTTAAGGTCAGCTGTTTCTGTGGGTTTCTCCAGCCTGGTCTTGACCCCTTTGCTCACCATTCCTCTCTGCAACTGGATTCCAGGAGTTCCGCTCAGTACTTAGCTGTGGGTGTCTGCTTCTGCTTCCAACAGCTACTGGATGAAGGCACTAGGATGGCATATAAGGTAGATATCAATCTCATTATAGGGGAAGGGCATTTCAGGTAGCCTCTCCACTATTGCTTAGATTCTTGGTTGGGGTTATCCTTGTAGATCTCTGGATATTTCCCTAGTGCCAGATTTCTCTTTAAACCTATAATGGCTCCCCCTATTATAGTATCTCTTTTCTTTCTCTCCCCTATTCTCCTGACTCAATCATCATTCTCACTCATTGCCTCCTTTTCCCTCCCCTTCTCCCCTTCTCTTTCTCCTAAATGCTTCACCCCTCCCCCCATGCTCCCAATTTGCTCAGGAGATCTTGTCCATTTCCCCTTCTCCAGGGGAACCTGAATGTCTCTCTTGGGGTCCTTCTTGTTTCCTAGCTACTCAAGCAGTGTGGATTGTATTCTGATAATCGTTTGCTATATACCTAATAGCCATAATGAGTAACTTCATACCATGTTGTTTTTTTGTGACTGGTTACCTCACTCAGGATGGTTTCTTCTATTTCCATCCATTTTCCTGCAAATTTCAAGATTCCATTGTTTTTTCTACTGAGTAGTAGTAATCAATTGTATAAATATACCACATTTTCTTTATCCATTCTTTAGCTGAGGGGCATCCAAGTTGCTTCCAGGTTCTGGCTATTACAAATAATGCTGCTGTGAACATAGTTGAACAGATGTCCTTGTATGAATGTGCATCCTTTGGATATATGCCTAAGAGTGGAATTGCTGGAATTTGAGGTAGAATGATTCCCATATTCCTGAGTAATCACAATACTGATTTCCAAAGAGGCTGTACAAGTTTGCACTCCCATCAGCAGTGGAGGAGTGTTCCCCTTTCTCTACATCCTCTCCAGCATAAATTGTCATTGGTATTTTTTATTTTAGTCATTCTGACAGGAGCAAGATGGTATCTCAGAATTGTTTTTGAGTTGCGGTTTCCCTGATGGCTAAGGATGTCGAGCACTTTCTTAAGTGTCTTTCAGCCATTTTATATTCCTCTATTGAGAATTTTCTATTTAGGTCAGTATCCCTCTTTTTAATTTGATTTTTTGGTGTTTTGGAGACTAGCTTCTTGAGTTCTTTGTATATTTTGGAGATCAGTCCTCTGTCAGATGTGGGGTTGCTGAAGATCTTTTCCCATTCTGTGGGCTGCCATTTTGTCTTGTTGACTGTGTCCTTTGGCTTACAGAAGCTTCTCAGTTTCAGGAGGTCCCAATTATTAATTGTCAATCTCAGTGTCTGTGCTACTGGTGTTATATTCAGGAAGTGGTCTCCTATATCAATTCTTTCAAGGGTACCTCTCACTTTCTCTTCTAAGAGGTTCAGTGTGGGTGAATTTATGTTGAAATCTTTGATCCACTTAGACTTAAGTTTTGTGCATGGTGATAGATATGGATCTATCTGCAGTCTTCTACATATCAGCATCTAGTTATGCCAGCACCATTTGTTGAAGATGCTTTCATTTTTCCAATGTATAATTTTAGCTTCTTTGTCAAAAATCTGGTGTTCATAGGTGTGTGGGTTAATATCAGGGTTTTAAGTTAGATTCCATTGATCTACCTGTCTATTTTTGTGTCAATACCAGGCTGTTTTCAGTACTACAGCTCTATAATAGAGCTTGAAGTCAGGGATGGTGATGCCTCCAGACATTTCTCTACTGTATAGGGTTGTTTTGGCCATCCTGGATCTTTCGTTTTTCCATATGTGATTTCATATGTGTATCATTCCTGTTTTGTCTGGAAGACACTATTTCCCTGGAGTCCTTATGCCACATTTGGTTCTTAAAGTCTTTTGGCCTCCTCTTCTGCATACATCCCTGAAGCATTAAGGTGAGGAATGTGTTAACGACGTGCCATTTGTGACTGGATGCTTCAATTTCTCTTATTCAAAGTTCCCAAGAAATGTAGCAATCATGCACATTTTTGTGAAATTAAAATAGAGAACATCCATGAAAATATGTGTATTTCTATTTATGGTTACCTATCTACTGCAAAGAAGCATGTTTTCATGAAAAAAAAAAAAACACAGAACAATAAATATTTTTAAGCTACATTGTTTTCACACAAGGTTCTCTACCACAATGTTCATGCACATCAATTTTGAAGTAATTGTTTTCCCAAATATGTCTTTTTGTGGCTAAAAGTAAAGAGAGCCATAGATCATTCCATGCACTTTCAACATGTATGTATTAAAGCACAGTTTTACAGCAGACGTTAAAGACCTTGAGAAGTGGGGTTTCCAATGGAAAGTCTGACAGGCTGCTCACTGCAGGGACACCGGCGGGCACTATTATGATAAATGGGTTTGTAGGAGACATGATACTGAGCCACAGGTAATTAATGGCAGAAGTAAAATAAAACACCAGCAGCCATCCCACTGAGAGCATGATGCAATGGGAGAAATCTCTAATAAAACACAAAGAATGTCTATTTAGTAAAGAACAGTGAGGAAAGACTTGTAAAATAAATCAAATGCTGGAGCTATAACTTTAAGCAGTCATTGCACACTACCTTATAATTAGGAGTTTTAGAAAAACACCATAAAATTCATCTTTAGCCACACAAAATTGTTCTATATGGTAGAATGTGAAGGCAATGAAATATGAACTCAAGCACTCAAGCCAACTAATGACATCCAGTGTTTTCTAGCTGTAAAGCCTAGTTGTATGCGGTCCAAGAATATGGCTCTGTGCTGTAAAAAATTGGAATGTGGCATACATGATTAGAACACAGAATCATAGTGATATATCACCTTTTCATAAATGCCATGACATGATTCAGTTCATCTGTACATACACACAGAGAGGGGGAGATATTACCTTTATTACCTTTATAGATCAAGAATGTCTACAGAATTTTAGGTAATACTTTTCTTGATCTTTGAATATTACAGGAACCCCAGTTATTTAATTTTTCTTTTTCAGAGAATGAATGACTTCCACTGTGTTACTGAAAATCACTTTAATTTCATCTTCACATGGGACTTCAAGTCAACTATTATTTTCCAAGAAAATTCAGTGTTTGTGAGTCTATGTTTATATATATATATATATATATATATATATATATATATTATATATATATATTAAATACATTCTGCAGATTTCTTTCCATACCAGACTGCCTGAGGATTGATACAGTCAAGGTGTGAGGTGGGTAATCAAAGAAAGAGAAAATGATTATGACAGATTATTGACCCAAAACTTTGAAGAGATTGGCATCAATCTTGTCTTGCTTCATGGCCTCAGGCTGGCAAGGTATTAATCCTGAATGTGAGATGTGATGAGTGAGTCCCCAAGAGTTTGAGTGACGAGTGTGTTCTCATAGTGAAGTCACTGGAGGGAGCTATAATAGATATCAGCCACCTACTGATGTGTTGATATTATTTTTATTTTAACACATAGCCCCTATAATTCTGAAATGAATAAAATTCTTGCTTGAATGAAAGAAATTCTCAACTACTTTATAAGGACAGATTTGAGCTGAATGATTGAGATGAATTTGCTTCTGCTGGGAATACCTAACATTGCCATGGTTTCCCAAACAGCATTAGATAGAAAATCAACTTCATTGTTTTCTCATTACTTATTTGAAGATAACATTAATCTAATACAGTTGTATATGCCCTTTTCTTCCAGCTAAACTTTTAGCAATGCCTTCCACACTTTTGAGGTTAGTACTTCTTGTCGACTTGTTTGACCCAGGCAAGTTTTTTTCTTTGGGAATGATTTTGAATAAGATTCTTTTTTTTCCTCTCCATTTTTATTTAAATTAGAAACAAGATTATTTTACATGTCAATCCCAGTTGCCTCTGCCTCTCCTCCTCCCCTGCCCCCCACTAACACCCAACCTATCCCACATCATTTCTGCTTCCCAGGGAGAGTAAGGCCTGTAATGGGGGGTTTTTCAGAGTCTATCATATTCTTTGGTATAGGGCCTAGGCCCTCCCCTGTGTGTCTAGGCTGAGGGAGTACAAACAAGACCAACTTGAGGACTCAGAGTATGAGAAAATACATATGGTAGGAATTGGGTGATGGCAGGTCTGGGTTTGTGGTAGTTACATTTCAGTGGACAAAGAAGCAGAAAGCTGGGACTCACAGGGGCATGACTATAAAGCCCAAGACTACACACCTTACCTTTGTGATCCACTTTCTTCTGTTAGGCCCCACCCCTTAAATGTTTTATAACCCCTTGAAACAATGCCTCTAATTGGGTAGGTTCCACATGACCTCACGAAAGAGGAGATAGTAGGAAAAATCTTCTATATTTAAATTACAACAAAATTTGTAAATTCTTGTAAGAATAACAAAATATGAGTACTCTCTTAAGCCTCAAATTAGACAAAAATTTTAGACATTGTATTTCAGATTCTATTTCAAATGAGGCATACTTCGATAACCTGGCTAATTGTCCTATATATTTAAAAGGAAATCCATAGCCTAATTGTATTGCTTATTTTTTAAGATTAAAAAATTATTATGTGAATGCATGTATATTTGTGTAAGTGTATGCCAATTGTGTGCAGGTATTCATGGATTCCAAAGAGGAGCTCCAGATCTAGAGGTGGAGTTACAGACAGTTGTGAGTCATCCTGTATACAACATGGACACAACGTGAGTGTTCTGTAAGAGCCATCTCTCGAGCCCTGATTCTAAATTAGTTTTTCTTTTCATGTTTTCCAAATGTTTACATGACAAAACAAAGGAAAAGTGAGTTTGCCAATGTGTTGCTAAGCTTACTATAGTTACTAGTACTATTCTCACTTGTTTTCATATTTTTATATTCATTTCTACGCTTTCTACTGACTCCAAGCCAATTAATATAAACAAAATGGTTGGAATTAATATTTTAAAATAGCTAAAGTTTCTTGATTTCAGACTTGGTCCCAAGACCCAATTAAAGATTTGTGTTATGAGCCCAGTTTATAAGCAGATATGTGAAGTGTGGGCTTGACTACTTGTATAATCACAACAGAGAGGCAGCTTAGGTTAGAATGACTGTTACTGTGAAACAACGGTTTACTTTGAAAGAATTTGGGGAACATGGAAACTTAACGTAAAGGGATTTCAAATAAATTTTCAATTCAGTGCGTGAAGGTTTTTTGTATTACATCAAAGACTCGTGTTCCTCATATTTGCTCTTAAGCCCCTTTGGCCATTATCCTTATTTGGAGGATATAATTAAAATCCTATATGTTTCAAGGAATCTCCCTTTAAGTCAGATTATAACTAATGGATTTGTATTCCAGATCTATGCAATAGAACTATTGATTGTTCAAGAGAAGGATAATTGATTTTTTCATGTTATTTATATTTTACTTTCTTATTTACTTAACATTTTATACTACAACCAATTGCTAATTATATTTTAAAAATTACTCTCAACATGAGTGATGGTTGTATTTTTCTTTTCTCTGAACTATTTTGTAAATGTGGTATTTGAGAAACATCCATATATTGGCTGTCACTATAGTTACTTCAAGTTGAATATTCACTATCAAGGGAGATTTACAGTACTGCAGCCATAGTATAGTGAGAAAAGTTGTTGCCAAATGAATAACATTAAAAACCTCCAAATATATTAATTAACAAACTGATTATTACAAATTGACTCTAAAATTATTACTTTTCACTCTCCTAAATTACTGTATTGTTGAATTGGATATTTCTTTTTTGTTAAAGTTCAAGTAAATCTTACATTTCTTGGAACTGTTTCATTTATTAAATTTAATGCCTATTTTTACTTTTATTTTAGTAGTAAACTGATATTTTCAATGTAAAAAAATTCACTTTGATTCACTCATATAGCATTTTCATTTAGGAATTTTTTTGTTTATGAAGTTATTTTTAACAAATACTTTCTTGCTGCTAGACACAAGCTGTTCTTTAATTACTCAATAGCTCTTTAAGTGTCTTCCTTATTATATTGTTGAAAAAAATCAAGAGTCAAAAAAGCAAGACAGAAGTTAGACAAAATGTATGTTGAAACAGACAAACTACATTGGGAGTCAAGTCTTCTAGGTAGATGCCTACTGGGACAATTTCAACAATAATATTCTGATCCATGATGAGTACAATATGTCAATCTGTAAATCATGTATGAGTTGAAGAGGTTCTTCAGGAAGAGGTTAGTTTCCATCACTGTCCAACATCTCAAGAGCAGATTCTGACACTGCTGTTGCGTTTCAAGGTGTCCTAGCTACAAGTGGGACACACACACTAATGAATGATTGACTGTGAAATTAAAACATTGTGTTTATAATGGATCAGAACATTATTGCTAAAATTATCACAGTAGGCATCTCTCAATACAGTTTGTCTTGATGTACCTGCCTCTTTGCCTTGATTGTTCCCACCGTCTCTGAAAGTTCCTTTCTCACCTGACCAAATTACTTTTATCATAAAAGTCCTTTTTTTAAAGATCTTTTATTTTGAAGATGATGGTTTTTTTTTTTTTTTTGTATCCTGTGAATATATGTTGCTCTTATTGGTTGATGTATAAAGCTGCTTTGGCTAATGGACAGGCAAAATGTAGCCAGGTAGGAAGTATAGGCAGGGCTACCTAAATAGGAGAAAGCTGGGAAGAGGATGCAGAGAGTGAGTCTCTAGAGATACGCAGCTGCCGGTCAAATGAAGAGGAAGCAAGATGAAAATGCCTTACTACTGAGAAAAGGTATCATGTAGCTAAATATAGATAAGAATATGGGTTAACTTAAGTTGTAAGAGTTTGTTAGTAATATTCCTGAGCCAAACAGTTTATAATTAATGTAAGTCTCTGTGTGTTTATTTGGGACTAAATGGCTGTGGGACTTGGGCAGGAAAAAAATTTCCATCTATATGTGGTGCCCAAAGGTTTGACAAGAATTTCCACATAAAACCTGACAAAAGCTTAAAAAGGGTTCTGAACACACAGAAACAGAGCTGCACTGGGATTTCCTAGTCTCACAGTTTCATGCAGGCGATGGTGTAGAGATGCTATGGCAGTTGGGTTTGACCACAGCATGGTGGATTCCTTCTATGGTATACAGAGGCTGTCTCCAAGCCATACAGCATGCTGCAAGGAAGATTTAGCTTTTACTCATACAGACAAAAAAGTAGCAGTGTGCTACAAGCTGCCTGATGGTGTCATAGACCAGAGCTGAGGTGGTGAACACAGCTCCCAGAGCTGATTGTAAACATATTCCTGCCATGCTGGAAAGCCTAACTGAATGAAGCCAGCAGCCAAAAATTCCACTTTAATCTCAGCAATCCTGTTTAGAAGATTAAAGACTCATGTGGTCAGAAAAAGATAGAGATACAGGTAAACACAGATTCATAGGGGAAAAAAAAACTCTAAACAGTATACAATGTGTTTAAAAATATATGTAGGCTGGGGAGAGAAAAGAAAAAAGGAAAGAAAATGTCCTTTAAAAAATAGAGTAGCTGGGTGTGGTAGTGTAGGCCTTTAATCCTAGCATTTAGGAGGCAGAGCAAACAGATGGCTATGATTTCAAGGCCATCCTGGTGTACAAAATGAGTTCCAGGACAGCCAAAGATACAGAGAAACCCTGTATCAAGAGATGAAACAAATAAAACTAAAAGAAATAAAATAATTAAAAAGCCATGTAAAGATGAAAAATACACAGGGAGTCTGGATACTTTATGCTATCATGTGTCTTTAAATTTTTTGATTGCTAAGGAAGGAGTAACAGCTGCTAAAACACACTGAATTGTAACTGCTTTGCTGGATTAATCCAACCTATGTATTTTGAAAATGACTTGACTTCAAAATTTAAGCCTAAGGACATGTTACTTTGAAAAAGAGGTTCTGCTTTTCTTTCCACAGAAGTTGAAAAGCTGTGGATTCCTTCAGGACTAATACAGTTCAATCAAGCAAGATCCCCTGAAACAGTGGCCCAGGTAATCCAGCATCCAAAAATGGCTGAGACCATGCAGTCTCACAAACCACTACAGCCAGGATTTGGGAAGGGTTCTTAGTTTTCTCAGGATCCCCTTAAGATTGACAGTGTCTTCAAACAGAAGGAAGCATTTTGAAGAGAACTATGCCCACATTTCCAAATATTGTTTGTAAATGTTTGTTTTCATTTAAACTGTGTTGGTTATAAATGGTTAATAATCACAGTCATTCCCTTCTGAAACAAAAAAGGAAACGATACAGAAATGAATACTTTGCATTTGGGTTTATTTATACAAATTTAAGGTCAATTTTGTTATATGTATATTCCTACTCTTGTTTAGGTATTGTGTTTGTACAGCTTTTTTGAAAATGTAATGTATAATTAAATACAGATTGTAGATAGTCACCTATAATAGTCAAAACTTATAGTTATGTTGGTTGGATTTTCTAGATATTCAGAGATATATTTCAAATGAATAGGTAGTCTTAAATACCTTTCAAAGACTCACAGAATATGGCATTTAAAATGGTTTATTAGGGTTGTTCATAACAATGAGACACAATTGCTCCTGGCAATACCAATTACATCAGAGAGGAAGATGGGCATCAAAGAAACTCATTATGGGGTTTGCCTTCAATGTGGCAAAACTGGCTTATTGGGCAAAGAACTGCTTTTGTCTCAATTGTTGACAGTAAGCACACTGTTCAAACTGGACAAGCAGTTTACAAAGTAAAGTACTGCTGAACTTGCCAAGAGACAGGGTGGTCTTTCAGAGTTCCTGCTTATAGAAGAAAGCATCTAGTGAACTTTGCCAATATAGATCTTCAAATTTCCTGCTTCATCAAAAAGTTTGCTAGACATTCTGGGCCTATAGGCTAAAGAAGTATGCCCCAAGTTACAGAGGAACTTTGGGTGACTGTCCAGGCAGGCAGATGTCTCTGTCAACTTTAGAATTTCTATATTATCTTCCTGGTGTCTTTGATAGAGTTGAAGACATATAGTTATGGTTTTTCTTTAGTTATGATAAAAGATAAGTTACATATAAAACTTTAAAATTACAAAGGATAGATGATAGAATATTTTCTTTTAATTTTGCCAAATGTTAGTGGACTAAATATTGTTTTTAACTATAGTTCTTGCTTGATAACTGTTTTGTTATATATAATTTTCCTATGTTAAAATTAAAACTTTCCTTTTTATTTAAATAGAGAAGAGGAGATAATGGGAGATGTCCTTTTGTATGCTGTGAATATATGTTTCTTTTATTGGTTGATGGATAAAACTGTCTTGGCCAATGGACATGCTGGATGTAGCCTGAGCAATGGGCCAAAGAGTTTATAATTAATATAAGTCTCTGTTTGTTTATTTGGGACTAAATAGCTGCAGGACTGGGTGGGAAAGAAACTTCTGTCAACATGAAATGGTAGATTCATTATAATTACAGGAATTAATTCAGGTGCTCCTTATCAATCTTTGTCCAATGATCATAATTTATAATATGACAGTACAATCTGGAAACTGGCCATATAACATGTTGCAAGTTTATTTCTATTTCAGCAATTGTGTGTATGCTGTGTGTATTGTATGTGTGTATGTGTGCTATATTGTGTTGTGTATTACATATGTTTTGATTGTGTGTATGTGTGTATTATGCATGTTGGGTGTATGTATGTGGTGTGTGTATGCATGTATAATGTTGTGTAATTTATCACATGCATCATTTAACCAATAAGGTTAAGGTACGGAAAAGTTTTGTGTACTAGTGGAATTTCTGCTTTTGTCTCTTTGTGGTCATTCCTCCACTATTCCTATTATGTTCACATCAGATTCCTTACTCATATGTAACATGTTCTACATACAGAATAAACATGATAAAACTAAAATACAGGGTATGATAGTTAGAATAAGATGTCCTCTTTAATCTCAGTTACTTGAACACTTGGTCCCCAGTTGGTGGCACTGTTTGGGCAGTTAAGGAGTTGTCTTGCTAGAAGAACTATGACATTGAGAGCAGCCTTTGAGAACTTAAAGGCTTGCAGCCTTGTTAGTTAACTTTTCCTGCTTGGCTTTTCAAAATGAGTCTTAATTCTGGGTGTGGTAGGCATACAACTTTAGTCTTTAATCCCAGCCCTAGGGAGCTAGGGAGGGAGAGACTGAGGGACCTCTGAGTTTGAGGCCAACCTGGTATACAGAAAGAGTACCAGGAGATCCAGGGCTAAATAGAGAAACCCTATCTCAAAAAAGACCCCTCAAAGAGAGAGAACAACAACAAGACAAACAAACAACAAACAAAAACCATGTGAGTCCTTAGCTTCCAACTCCACTTGTCATGTCTGCCACCTGTTATCATGCTGTCATTGCTGTTGTGAATCCTAACCTAATCACAAATACACTCTCTCTTCTGAAGGTTTGCTTGGTCATGGCATTTTATCACAGGAATAGAAAAGTAACTAATACATAGGAAAAACAAATGGCATATCCAAACAATACAGTTTTAATTGAAACTGTTCTTAGAGATAATTTAGCAGTATGCTTGCAACTACTGTTCTGTAACTGTAGCTAACAGAGCTTTTATAAGCAATAACCCCCCCCCTGTTAAATATCCCATGTGAATACTTTGAGTAACTCCTGTGCTTATCAATATATAAAGTTTTAAATGTGATCAACTGTTATCTTCTTGCTTGTTAATTTATACGATCCAACCTTTCTACCACGTTGTTTTAATAGTACCCCTTATAGAGAAACCATCTCCCAGTGGTATGTTGAGGAGAATTAAACAAGAGATAATAAAACAATTAGAAGCAGCTCAGGATATCTATTTCTTTGTTTTAATAAGGCAAGTAATATTATCAAAATTCATATTAAAACTTTTTTTTGTTTTTTGTTTTTTGTTTTTCGAGACCGGGTTCCTCTGTGGCTTTGGAGGATGTCCTGGAACTAGCTTTTGTAAACCAAACTCACAGAGATCTGCCTGCCTCTGCCTCCTGAATGCTGGGATTAAAGGCATTAGCCACCATGCCCAGCCATATTAAGACTTTTATCACTTGTCATTTCTAGCAATTTAATCTTTGAAACTATTTTAAAATTAGATGACCTTTAATTGAATGAGGGACTTTGAGCCACATTATCTAATCTGTTTGACCATATGACCTATGCCCATTCATAAAGTTGATTTTCATTCATAAAGTTGTTCTTGATAGCTATTATAAGTTTCAGTCTCAGCTACTCTGTTACCTGTCTCATTGATAATGTGGTAAACTTCTATTTTATCTGATAATGAACTTTTGTTTTAGTTCTTCAATCTTGTCTATTACTAGAAATAAATTTAACATATTTATCCTTTGGTCAGATGATAATTTTTAAAAGCCCCCAGTTTACTCAATGTATGTTTAAGTTAGTATGAAAATTACATACCTTTAAAACTCCAATAACTTCTTTTCAGACACATTAGGATTCAGTTTGAATTCCTTATACTTGTAAGGATGCCTTTCTCCTTGATTTCTACTGAGCACCACTGTGTAATAATGGCTGTCTCAGACCAGTTTCTATGTCACTCCATGACAAGGAACATCATCTTCAATACATTAACCCTCTGAAGACTTGATAACCATTTCTTAAAAAGAAACTTACTTATTTTTACTTTATATGTCTCAGTGTTTGCCTTCATGGAATTATGTGTGCCATGTATGTGTCTTGGTGACTACAAAGACAAAAGGTTCAATAGATCTCTAGAAATGGACTTATGGATGGTTCTGAGCAAACATGTGGATGTTGGGAACTGAATCCTGACTCTCTGATAGAGGAGCAAGGGCATTTACTTCTGAACCATCTCTCTAGCCTTACATTAAACCAATTTTTACTTTAGCATAAAGCATAATGTTCAATCCAGCTGACATTTGTAGAAACTCATTGAGGAGTGTGTGGGGGGGTTGATTTAAATCTGATGTAGTTCTTATCTATAGTTGATTGAATCAAAAACTTGAACTCCAGGCTATGAATACTTTTTGTATATGTTCAATTAGGTTGGCCTATGGGCAAGTCTATGGGGGATTGTCTTAAGTACTAGTTAATTGATGTGGGAAGACACAACCCACTGTGGGTGGAACCATTCCCTAGGCAAGGAAAGATGGGTTTGAGCACATGTAAGCATGCATGCATTTATTTTTCTCTATTCTTGACTGCGGTTATAATATGACTAGTTGCCTCCAGCGCCTGCCACTATGACTTTTCCTGTAGTGATGAATTGTAACCTGCCAAATAAGCCCTTTCTCTTTTAAGTTGCTTTTTTCCTGAGTATTTTATCACGACAACAGAAATGAAAAGTAGAAAATGGCTTTAAAACCTCTTTAGTAGTCAGGCAGTGTTGGTGCATGCCTTTAATCCCAGAATTTGGGAGGCAGAGGCAGGCAGATCTCTGTGAGTTTGAAGCCAGCTTGGTTTACAGAGGTAATTCCAGGATAGCCAGCACTGTTACACAGAGAAACCCTGTCTCAAAAAAAAAAATACGACAAACAAATAAACAAACTCTTCACTATGATAACATTGATTTTGATTCCTCTAAAGGCAAAAAAGGCTAAACTATTCCAGTTTCATTTTTCAAAAGATGCAAGGTAGGGCAGAAATATTTGACTTAAAAGCATAGAAGTTGAACTTTCAAAGAATCTGAAGAATCTAAGTGAACATAATGTTTAGTTTCCTGTGCAATAACAAGTTTGTTAGGAAAGTTTACCTCTGATACCCACCAGATAGCACTTTCTCTCATTTATACACTGAATAGCATGTCTGAAGAAGACTAGAAGTATTTCTCTGACATTTCTGTGTTATATATGTTATTTTAGCACTCCTCTTTTTGGTATCTTAGGCTGTCTCAGCTTTGTCAATGTTCCAATTATTTTCTACTAGCTTAAAATATAAAGTGATCCACTCATCTTATGGGATGTGTGACCATAATATATGCTTTTTTATTTATTATAAGACTTGACCTAATTTAAAATGTCAAGAAAGAAAAATACACATTTAATTATCATTAGACAACATATATACAACAATACCAACATACTAAGCCTGTTGGTATTCTGGGCAGAAGAGAAACTCTCAGCTTTAGAGACTTTTAACATTATGGTCATATTAAATTTATAGTTTTATTTTGTGGTTATTTGGGCTTTGAATTAGAGAGACATTAAATGGGAGGAGGAATCACTGTTTAGATGCTTTTTCTGAGCACAGTTGTTTTATTTGTGGATAGATTAGCAATAAAAACCAATCCATAAACAGCTCTCCACATCTAAGTTTTGAATTTTATTCTTTTTCCTTCATGAGTAGAAAGCTTACTTTTAAAATGTGTCTAATGACACACATGGTATACAAAAAATAACAACCTTGACTAGATTCAGAGAATTACATTACCTGGTTCAGAGACTTCTCACACATAGCCGTGAATTTTTTTAACTGTGAAATTACAAAGTTTTCATGTTAATCAGGATATGCCAGATGTAAATTTGAACACCAAAGTGTAAAATGCCAAAATGCTTGGAAATCATACTGATTACATTTCACATGGAAAACCACCCAATTTAATATTTCATGAGCAGCTCCAGAACACACATCTGCACCTTTTTATTTATTGCCCTTGAAGTTCTTGAAATGAAAATGTTGCATAGTTGCTTAGTGGATAACATGCTTATTAGAAGTATGGGGAACTAGCTATAATGGTGTAACATTAGAATTTGAGGTCTTTTCATAATTTAAATTCTTCTTACAAAACATTTCTGCTTATGCATGCAGATGGGCTAATGGCATAACTATAATTATTAACCCAGTGTCACCTCCAGAATGCTATGCCAAGAGATTATTTTCTATGATTACAGTCTTGGATTTTCAGTTAGATGTCCTACTTTTGAACATAATGTCATTTTTTTTTTCTGTTAGCAAAACACAGATTTTTCTAAAATGAATTAACTCCATGGTTGATTGCTTCCTAACTCCACAGTCTCTCAGCTGAGACTGTTGTCATTGCCTGAGCACAATACACTACTCCAGGTCTTGCCCCAGTAAGTCACTGACATATCTTTACATGCCTTTGCCTCCATCAGTTCATCGGATGGAGCTCTCATTCCTCATTGATCCCTTCACACAATCAGCCTTGCAAGTCTGAATTCAATGAGCAGGACCACTGTGCTGAGGAAACATCTATCCTGAACCATTTTCTCTGTTTGTGGAGCAGTCCTATTTAATGTGATAACAGCATGTGAAAGGCACTAGTAAAATTGGCTATAATTTGTAAATAATGTATTCCATATTAATGTAATATACATCATTGAATTTGGACCTATATTCTTTTGCATATGTATAAAAGGATGCTTTGCATGTATGTTTGTGTGTTTGCATGTATGTGAGTACACCTGAGTGTGCAGGTGTGTGTGCATGTGTGTGGAGGCCTAAGAGGGACATGGGTAACTTCCTCGATCTCCATCTTATACAGTGTCCCTCCCTAGCTGCACCTTGAGCTGCTGTTACAGATCATCTGGATAGCCAGCTTGCTCCAGAGATCCCCTGCCTTTGTCTCCCCAGTGCTGGGATTGCAGGCAGGCCACCCACCCAGCCAATACAGAACTGACAAACCAAGCTCCTGTCCTATGCATGTGCAGTAAGCACTTTACCTACTAGCCACCTTGCAGCCAGCCCCTGTACTTTTGCTCTTTAAAACATAGGTGCATCTAAAAAGATATTTTTTGCTGGCATCTCTCTTAGTATATGGACATCTACATCACTTGTCTGTATTGTAATCATTTCATTTGAAACTTTCTAGAGAGGTTGCTGTTAGCATCCAGCTGTGAGAGCTGGGAGCAAATGTTCCCTTATCATTCTTTATTCATCTTTGGTTCCACATGTGTTTCTTGGATTTCTCTTTCTACTGTATTACTGTATACCCCTTCATTGACCATCAAAAGCCAAAGTTCTTAAGGGATGGATGTGTTTTGAAGGGTGTCTATTCTCTCTCACCTCACCTCCATAGCCACAGAGTTCTCCTTTTCAAATATTCCTGTGCACACATCTCCCCTTCTGTGTTGAAACCTTTTATCGTAATGATAAATCTTTCTGTCTGCTGCCCAAGCCCCAATGCCATGTGGACACCCAAAATAACACACAGAGACTTATATTAGGTACAATGCTGCTGGCCAATGACTAGGATTTCTTAATTGCTAGCTCTATCTTAAGTATCAACCATAACTATTAATCTATATATTTTATAAAGACTTATCTTATCAAGGACACCAGTGGCAGGCGTCTTCTCTTGCTGGGATCACATGATGACTCCACAGAGAAGAGAGGAGGAGGAAGCAAGTGATTTCCTGTTTGTCCTGATTATATTCTGAGTCCGAATGCTATGTTGCTTCCTGCCTGGATCACAAGACTTCTCTTTACTATATTTCCCAGAATCCTCCTCGACTCCTAGTCCCGCCTAATTTTCTTCCCTATTGGCCAACAGTACTTTATTTATCATCCAATAAGACAAACATATACACAGAAGGACCTCCCAAATTATCTCCTCTTTTCTGTCTAAATAAAAAGAAGGGTAACATTCCTTTTCAAATATTACTGTGCACACTGAGCGCACATCTCCCCTTCTACCTTGAAACCTTTTCTTCCAGATATTTCCATGGCAACTATACTACTTTCATCAAATTTTTGTCCAAATGTCACTTTCTTCATCATGTCTCCCCAAGACCCCTTTTTAATCTGCATCCATGACTGACATCATAGCTCCTTCTCTCGTTCTAGTTTTCACCACCAAATTTACCCCTTCTAGTATATTATATAACTATTATTTATAATGTCAATAACTGATTCCCATTTGGGATGTTTGGCCTAACTGTCAACTCAGCAAATCCTTTAATCACCTGGGAAGAAGTCTTGATGGTAACCGTGTGGATTTGTTGGCTGTTAGGGATGCCAGGGAGGGGTTTTCTTAGCTGGGTTCATCAAGGTAGGTAGGACAACTCACCCTGGATGTGGGCAGGAGCATTTCACGGACTGTGTGGGTACGAGACTGAATGGAAAGAGAAGAATGGGCTGAGCAGCAAGCATGAATGTGTTCCTTCTCTGTCTACTCTTGGCTGTGTGTGTGACCATCAGCTTCATGTTTCTGCTGCCCCAATTTCCCTGCTCTGACATGAATTAAAACAAACCGCATATTTCAGAAGTCACTTTCATCAGGAAGTTTTTATCACAGGAACAGAAATGGAAACTAAGCTACCATCACTGCTTACCCAGCTACAGTGCTAAGGCCACAAAGGATGGGATTTTGTGCTTTTTACTTACTGGGATATCTTGGGTTCTCTAAAC
Source organism: Cricetulus griseus (assembly GCF_003668045.3). Lineage (NCBI taxonomy): Eukaryota > Metazoa > Chordata > Mammalia > Rodentia > Cricetidae > Cricetulus > Cricetulus griseus. The sequence continues at coordinate 101,201,517 of NW_023276806.1, forward strand.
AATGCCAACCATAAATAGTATGGTCACTAAGGAAGCATTGAGTTGATTCAAACCCCTCAAAAGTAATTAATATGCAATGCCTTAATCTTCCTTCACATAATTCCTAGATTCCAAGGAATCACAACTAAAATCAAGAACTTTTCACAATTAGAAAATTTAAGAATCATAAGCATGTACACTATATGCATTAACCAAGAAAAATTAAAAATACAAAATGAAACCTGAGGACTAATTCTCCTCAATTGAAGGACACTGAATTTTTCAGTTATCAAGACACCTGCATATTTTCTTAAAGAGAGACAGATCAGTGAATTAGATGAAAGCATCCAGAAATAGACCCACATAAATACTAACAATTGATTTTCATAAAAACTATAAAACCAACTTCTTGGGAAGAAAGCTATCATCATCAATGAATGATGATAGAATAATACGATAGTAATAAGCAACTAGTGATCTATGCCTTAAACCATATGTAAAAATTAACTAAGAATGAACCTCAGAACTGCAACTACAAAGGATTCCTGTAAAAGTTATGATAGCTACTTTGAGCTAAACAAACATTTCTCAGCTGTGACATTAAAACCAAGATCTATAAAATGAAATCGAGCTTCCTCAAAATTAGAACTTTTTTTTTTGTTGCTTGTTTGTTTGTGACAGAGTACATCACTGAGGGTTGAGGCTCTCAAAGTAGTCTAAAACTGAATGGAGACCCACCTAACCACCTATTTTTTTTTTTTTTTTCCTCTCCAGTGCTGGGATAACAAGCATGTGCACTGTGTCCAACATTTTACATGGTTCTGTGGATCCAACTCAGAAGTTCATGCTTGGGCAGCCAGAGCTTGTTCTTTCTTCATTTTCTTTAAGAATTGTAAGGTTCTTTCATTTTAGCACTCTTATTGCCATATACCTTGCATATATGAATATTTTCTCTTAATTTTATTTACATTTGCTTCTTAACTTAGATATTAGTAGAAATTTAACATTTTTCACTCACTCTTCTGTGTCTTGTACTACTTTGATGCTTACAAAGTATGTTTTCCTTTACCCAACATACACTCTTAGCATAAGCATGCTATTTTAGGATAAAGATTCATTCTTGAATTAGTTGATAATTTAAAAAAATTAATAAAATACAATGAGCAGATACATAGTATAAGCATTTTGAGGACAGCGAAATCAATGTGCTTTACAATGTACTTTAGGCTATAAACGTAATTTTACTTCAAAGGAAGTAATTTCAAGAAAAAGTATTTAAAATAAAAATTAGAAGCACCCTAAATACCAACAACAGTAAATTTATTTCTCCCAAAAAGATAAAAAATCTTTTAATTATAAAAGAGATGAGTATTATAAGTCAAAGAATAGTGATGCTTAAATGATATTAAGAAATGTTTGATGTCGTGGCCCCGCTTGTCTCAGCTTTAACCCACCACAGCCATGAGGTTCTACCTGAGTGGGGGTGTGTGGACTTGGAAGCTTCTAGTAACCCAACGGCGATAAAGACCAAACACAGGCATCTTGTCATCTTCAGAGAGCTCTCAGTTCCATGCTGTGGAACTAGAGCCATTCCTTTATTAATCATCTTTTCTGGTGTCCCTTAACCACCATGCTAACACTACAAAGCAACCATTTCTCTCTTTGTCCTCCTCTCTCCCTCTGGCCCTCTCCAGCTTCATTCCTCTCTGTCCTCACTCAACATACCCCCAGCCCCTCCTTCCAGGTAAGGGCCTATTCAGATGCTTAGGCACATACAGATGCAAAATAAGAGGCACATTCCCATCAGGCCAGGTAAAGTTGCAGCCTGGTGTTAATTAACGATACAATAGTGGGCCAGAGTTTTCTGGCACCACAGCTGCTGACAGCCAGAACCTGGGACCCCACATAATCGGTCCCCCACAGTTTGATAACATTACTCAGATTAAAAGAGGGTTCTAAACATAGTTACAGAACTCTTGTAACGTTCTGTACAAAAGTACTTTATTTAGAAAGGTAACTGGAATACTGTGCCCTGAAAGACTAGCATTTAATGTTGTCCCCAATCTCTACATACATGCTCATATATGCATATGTACCCCTCCCAACATACACACACATGCACCCTCACTGACACACATGAATATGTACGTACACACATAAATGGAAAGTGGGGAGACATGTTGAATTCACCCGTCTCTGCCTCCCAATGTCTGTAATTGCATAAGCTTGCCTCTGTGCACAGCTTTTGTATGGGTTCTGAGCATTGAAACTCGGGTCCTCATGTTTGCCTAGCAAGCACTTTATTGACTGAACTATCTCCCTAGCCCGACTCAAATTTTCATTTTAATTTCATACATTCCACATCTATCTGCATTGTGTCTTGCAATGCAAAGTACTATTTATTTTTAAATGATATACTCAAAAGTAGAAATTTCTACCTGTTTTAATTTTAATATGTAGCTCATTTCCATGGGTACAATATATTTCCCCATGTTTGACTGTCTTTTATTGTCATTTTATTCTTTTATTCTAATAACTACAATGTAAGAACAATGCAGGTTTCCCCTGGGGTAAAGTGTATTTCTGTCTCTTGTGGCTTTAAAATTTTACTCATTTTAAATAGGATATTTTCTAAGTACAAAGGAAAATGTCTGTAGGTCATGTTTCTACTTTTTTTCTTTTTTTGTAAATCACAGATTGTAAGGGAAACTTCACAGTTCCAAACAACAAAAGGAGATTACAGCCAGATCCATAAATAAAATTCTGGAATTTCCATCTACTGTTTAAGTATTTCTGAGGTAATTCCTTGAATAAAAATAAAAGAATTTCTTGATGCAGGAGAATTCTAAAGTTACTTGTAGGTGACCATACACATCTTGTTACATGAAACTCTCTTGTGTCCTTAAACATTGACTGTGAGGAGGAGAGGCCTGTTTTACTATGAAACAAGAATCAATGTTCTTTCCAAGTAGTTTAGCCTATTAAATACATGGATTATAAGGTTGGTTTTCTTAGAAAATAATGTTCTTTTTCATTGCTGAAATGACATTGCGTACACTCAAGCAAGTCATGGAGAACTTCTGGCTAGATGAGTTATGGTAATTAGGTATAATTATATCCCTTCTGTTTGGGGTGCATGGAGCACATCCCTATAGCATTTAAACCTGAATCATATTTGACAAAGAACTTTAATCAAGTGGAAAGTGGACAGGCATCACAAAGGCTGCATTCTTTCTTCCAGAATGCTGTGTGTTCCCTTAACTGTTTTTCTGGTTGTGGCAGGAGAAGATTTAGTGAGGCATTTCCTTTCCAGGAATGTCACAGATGGCTTCTGGACCCCTGTCCCCTTCTCTGTGTTCTCCATGAACCATGAGGACTCTTTTCTTCAGTTCATTTCTCAGGAGAGATGAGCTGGATATAGCTCAGCTGTTAGCACTTCTGTGAGGTGAATGTTCAACACGCAGCACCAACATGAAAAACAAACCAAACAAAGAAAAACAAAACACCCTGAAAGGCAACTGCCTAATACATCTAGTTCTAGAGCAAAGGGATGAGATATTTTGTTACTCCGAGTCTACAGTCTTGATATTAAATCCATACATCACTGAAACAAAGTCAGTGTGCCATAAAAATCATCATCATGTTTTTCTATAGTAAATAGGAATCCTTTCAAAGCTCTGTAATCAGTTGGTTTGGAGTTTTTAAGGGTTTTGTGTTCCAGGATTTGAAATACTTTTAAGCAGATGACATTTGAGCTTAGACATCATGTGTCTACAAGTGGCTCACTTGTTCTGAGATACATTGGGAGTTTTTTACTCCAGCTTTTGTTCTCAGAGACCACTCATGGGTGTAGAATGTTCAATTTAATCACTATTCTAAATCCAATAATAAATTAAGCCTTGGGGATAAAGACAATTCAGCCATATTGTCTTAAAGCTGTTCTGCAGGAAAAATATATAGCATTGGAGTGTCTAAAAATGTGTTTTCTACAAATTTAATGGCCATGTTATTATAGCTGAACACTATAAGAAGGAGAAAGATTGAACCCCATTTTAAATGGGCATATATAATCAGGATGAAGCATTTGGCAATGTAAGCTTGGTGTTTTAATATGTGCAGAAAATATAAGGTATAGCCCAATTCAATTGCCATAGCCCTGACAGTAAGATAAGTATTTAACCTAAATGTGGGACCTGAAACTTCATGCACAAAGTAACTGCTCTGTTTAGAAGCTTTTAATAGGCTCATATAAAGTTTCCAGCAAAATAGAGACCATGATTTCCTGACCTTGAGAAATTTGCAATTTGATGGATCTTCCAACCTTCTGAAGTTATGCCGTCCAAATAATTCAGCATGTTTGTCTTAAAAAAAAATAAAGCCATAAACATAGCAGTTCCTTGAAATGGTGATTTCTTTCTAACACAGATCAAGGCAGCTGCTGTAAATAGAGAGGGAAAGGAAATGGCCTATTTCTCTGTAAATGGCAATTGATTTGAATAACTGACCTTGCACTTAAGTAGTTCCATCACAACCCCTCACCAGCTGCAGCAAGGGGAGAAAGGACCCTGAACCATGCCTAGCCAGCACAGTAAGGTTGACTGTGCAAACATGGATGGTGTGGGTGAGCCAGCCCTGAGGGTATGAGAGGGGCAGGGCTGGTACACCTCCCTTGCCTGCATACAGTGGTGGGAATGGGGGAAAAGATGCCCTTCCTACTTGTCCCTCCCAACTCCAGCTTGTGAGGGAGTTTCCCAGTTGCAGCACTCAAGAAAGTGGGCCCTGAATCTCCTCTGATCCTGCTGATGAGGGTACAGATGAGCTAACCTAGAATGTGAGCATGGGAGACCTAGCCTGACCACTCATCTGCTATATGGCTGAATGGGTGGGGAAGAGAAGTCCCTCCCCAACCCCATCAATGCCCGGGGAAGGTGGAAGAGCTGGCCCTGACTGAGGTCATAAGAGTGAAAGAGCTGTCCCTGCCTCCCACCAGCTGCATCACTTAGGGAGAACCGGCCCTGCACCTCACCTGGGCATCATGAGAGAGCCAACACTGTTGGTAAAGGTATGGGTGAGACAGCCTTGAAGTTGTTAACTTGGGAGAACTATCCATAACACTCTACTCATCTGTCATGTGGTGGTGTGGGTAGGAAGAGAGATGTCTCCCTTATCCCTTGCCCTTCACCACCTGTGACAGACAAGGCAAAGTACCCTCCCTCTTACTATCTGTAGCACTCAGGAAAGTGGGCCCTGTACCTTTCCAGGGCAGCAATGTAGAACTGACTCTGTTGATGAAGGTGTGGGTGAGGCAGCCCTGATGTGAGCATGGGAGAGCTGTCCCCATTACTCATCTGTCATGTGGCAGCATGGACAGGGAAGATATGCACTCCCCTCCCCTATCATCTCCAGGGGCAGGTGGAAGAGCTGGCCCTGCAGTCACAAGGGAGAACTGGCCTTGCTCCTCATCAGCTGCAGCGCTCAGGAGAGTGGCCCCTACACCCTCACTGGGCAATGCCAGTAGAACTGGTCTTAAAGGCTCAGGTGGGGGAGAACCGAACCTGAGGATGTGAAAGTGGGAGAACTGATCCACCCCTTGCTCATGGCTGCAAGAGGTGAACTAGCCAGGGTAATGCTGCTAGAAATCTCACCCCGGTGGTGATAACACAGGAGAGCTGGCAGCCTGCCCAACCCTGCAACTATTCAGGCCCAGAGCCAGGGTTACATGTTCGCCCAATCCATCTGTGATTTGCTGGAGCACAGAGGATGGGAAGGGTGGGGAAGGTTGGTTCTACAGACCCGGGGCTGTAGGATCTCCACCATACTGGGCAGCAATGGAATGTCCAGGAAGAGTCCCAACGAGGGCCCAATGTCCTCAGAAGTGTATCAGAGACCAGGGGTCTCAAACCAGACCAATGATTGTTTGCAGTGAAGCCTGCATGTAAAAGCGTGTGGAATAAAGAGGTTTACTGCATGACTCACTCTGTATCATATTGCAGCTTCCATGATGAGATTTTTTTCCTTTCTCCTTTTTTTTTTTTTTTTTTTTCTCTTAAATTTTTCTTTGTTTCATTCTGGGGATATGGGTAGGATCGGGAGACATGATGTATAAGACACAAAGTATTAGACCCCCGGAAAACTCAGGTATCCAGGGTCCCAGGCCACGACTTCAGTCACCCCAATCACCAGGCTGATTCGAGAGCTTGCTGCAAACTGCACGAGGCTTTATTGTAATTTAACGAGCTAACCCTATGTTAGCTCGGGTCTTTCACCCACCCGCCATGGCGGATGGCTAGCAAAAGACAGCTCCTAGGGCCTCCCAAGAGATCTTATAGGGCAGTGTAAGGGGAGTGTCTAGGGGTACGCACAGGCTCACTATTGGAGTGCCTCCAGGCTTGGAGGGCTTGCCCTGTGTTGATTGGCCAATTGGTTGTTATGGCCCATGGGCCCTCCCAGGGTGGTTGCTATGCTTTGTGTGTCATTGCTGTGCGCTTGTCTGTAAAGCATATCGCCACCAGCTAACTTCTGATTGGTTCCTTGTCACGAGGCAGGCATTTGACTTTCTAGTGTCTAGGACAAGGTCATAGAAGCACGTGTTCAGCCATTATGGCTGCCAAAAGGGAAGCTGGTCCCTTCAAAAGAATAAACAGAAAGAAAGAAAAAAAGAAGTTCCATCAAATCAGTCTTTAAGTGGCCTTGCTTTGTTTATAGAAATTTGCTTTCCTTAATGCCTGTTATCTACACAGAATTACCAAAGTATAAGAGGCCTAGAAGGTCAACATACCAGAGACTTACATTAGTTTTGGTTGAATGATAAGTAAAGAAATATAAGATTTACTAACTTAGAATCTGTAACCCCTCACTCACCTCCTCCTCTGCCATTCACCCCCAATCTCCCCCATTTACCATTCCTCTTCAATGATTTCCTTTCTCTCTTTATATCACCTGGATTCCTCCCTTTGCCATTTTCCTGCCTTCTGGTTTCAACAGTCTAAGCATGCATAACTAAAGATTCAAATCTGACATCCATGAGTAAGAGTGAGCATATGAGGTTTGTACTTCTGGGTATAGGTTGCCTCATTCAGAATAGTTATTTCCAGCTCCATCCCTTTTTCTCCCTACACGTTTCATTTTTCTTTGCAGTTGAACAACGTTCCATTGTGTATGTGTATAACAGTTTCAGTATCCACTCATGAGTTATTAGACACCTAGGTTGGTTCCATTTTCTGGCTTTTGAGCATAAAGTAGAAATCAACATGAAAGAGCTAGTATACTTTTGTACAGCATGGAGTCTATCAAGCAAGAGTGGCTGTGCTCATTTGGATGAGATGTCGCTCATAATTCTTGGGCATTTGACTACTTGGTCCTTGGTTCCAGTTTGGAAAAAGGTTAGGATGTGTGGTCTTTTAGGGAGATGGGTATCACTGGCAGAAAGCTTGAGGTTTAAGAATCTCAGGTCACCTTCAGTTCACTCTTTACCACTTGCTTCTGGTTGGAGATTTCAAGCTCTCAGCTCTTCCGGCTGCCATGCCTTCACTCTGTCTTTGTGGATCCTAATCCCCTGAAATTGGAAGCCCAATTGAAAACTTTCTTTTATAAGTGCCTTGGTTATGGCATTTGATCACAGTAATAGAAAAGTAACTAGTACAGTGATATAGCTTGATCATGTGGTAAAACTATTTTTAGCATTTGGAGGAACTGCATAGTAGTTTTCATCGTGCCTGCACCAGTTTTCACTCCCACCAACTGTGAATAAATGTCCCCTTCTCCTCACATCCACACTAGCATTTGTTGTCATGTTTCTATTCTAGTCATTCTGACTAAAGATCTTTAAAATGTAGAACACACACACACACACACACACACACACACACACACACACACACACACACCACACACACCTATGCTTTGGCTCATAGTTAATCTCTTATCTGCTATTCTTTTTTTTTCTTATCTGCTATTCTTATCTGGTTATCTGTTTAGTCAAATTCAAGATTTCCACAAATCTTTGTAATGTGAATGCTTTACTTTATAATATAATATTTTAAAAAAGTACATTTGTTACCAGACAACAGGGTAAGAATCTAGAACAGAACTTAACATGGGGGTTTACAAGCTAGATTATCATTTGAGCCTCCATCTCAGCTCTTTCCTACTTTGCATCCTTTTCTCTGCCTCTCCAAGGCTGAGCTAATGAGTAACATTACTGGTCTCTAGTATGGTCTGATCAATGGAAAACCCAAACCTCACAGCAGATGGAAAGGGGATAGAGAGATAGCTGCATTCCCTTGGAGTGACATTCACAACTAGAATGACATTTCTTTCTTGTATCATTTCCCTATTCCCCATACCTTGCCATGGAGACATGGTAACACCACTGGGCTCCTGTGCAACCTCTGATGATTTCTCTGAGGAATGCCCCATGTAATTGTTTATGGGCACATTGTTTAAGCCTTTTAGGATTATCTTAAGTAGAGGTTAGTTTATTTTCTATTCTACCCACACAAGATAGATTTCAGTAATGTTTATGAAAGTTTTTCAATATTCATATGCAAATAATGGCCAGGCAGTGGTGGTGCACACGTTGCCTTTAATCCCAGCACTTGAGAGGCAGATCAGGCAAATCTCTGAGGGTTCACAGCCATCCTGGTCTGCAGATCTAGTTCTAGGACAGCCAAGGCTACAGAGAGAAACTTTGTCTCAAAAACCCAAAAAAGAAAAAGTTGCAAATAATGTTTAGTATAATTTTAGACTTGCAGAAAATACTGATTAATATCCATCCACTGATTCTTTTCTCCTCCTCCACCTGCTCCCTTAGTTTGATACAGGATCTTGCAGACAAGGCTGTCCTGGTTATCTTCTGACTTCCGTGCTAGGATGGCAGGCATTTATTACAATGTCCAGATTATCTTTGAACATTCATGTCAAGCCCAGATTTCAGTTGTGAGGATATAGAAGACATTAAACCCTAAATACTGACTCCAAATTGAATGTTCTGAGTTCCAATGAAATTGATTTCACAGAATGGGTCTTAGTCTTAATACACTGGGAATATTTTATAAACTATGCAATACATTCCAGTCAAACATTATTTTCAAGGAGACAATGGGGTACCAGTAACTTCTGCCTGTCTGAGCTCTCACTCCATGAAGGAAAATATGGCCAGGATCCTCAAAGAAATGAGGAAACATCTCTTTTTCTTTTCTTCTCTTTTACTATTGCATCAAAACATAAAACTTCTCCAAGAGATTACAACTTGACGTGATAATTTTAAGAGCTACTTGAGGAGAAATAATAACCCCTTTAAGACTGTATTTTACTCCAAGGAGCTTTTATTTTTATTTTTTTCAAATGAATGATGTAAAGACAAAAGAATTTGTCATTCAGTAAAAGATTTTTCCCTCCTGCCTGTGTCTTCGCTACAAGTGCATTTATCAAAAAGAATGCCATACTCGTGCATTATATGAAGCAGCATCTTTCAGTGGGAGATGCCCACAGATATCAAAATTAATGAACAAAATATGCCAGTTTCAAAATGCTAGCTCATTGTAGTTTTCAGACAAATAAAATCAGGTCTACTTCCTAAAATTTAAAAAATGAAAAGCTAATACCTGCAGTTGCAGCCTTGACCACTGATAATAAAATGTGTATCTCAACAACATATTTTAGGGGGTGTTTGTCTATGCATAAGCCACACAGATTAGCAGAATTATTATTCCCATCAGACTCCTATTTTGGGAGTGCTATCTGTCCTTGAGTTGGGCTGTATAAATCAAGTGATACTCGTGATCTTGAAGTAAGCACTGCACACATTCATCTTTTTTGTTACTTGGTATTTCCTAATGTCTATGAGAGAGTCCCCAATACATCATATGTACTGCTTATGAATGCCTTGGACTTGTTTTCTAGTTCTTTCTCACAATAAAATTTTAACTCTGAATTAGGACTAATGTCTTTGGCTCATGGATGGTGTCACACACTTCTTTAGGATTCTCTCAAGCTGTGAGAGAGAATTTTACTCTCACCCTGTTTGTTGATGGATCCCTGTGATTAACGCTATTTTGTTACATGTGCTGAATTCTCTGATTATAGTAGTCCCAGGGAGCATAAGAATAATTATTTGAATTGAGCTTCAGAAACATGAAATTTTAGTCTTAAAAGAGAGCTGTCCTGTACTTAGTTCTCTATACAAGCACATTAGCCATCTTCAAATAAATAACACTGTGGGTTTTCTCTTGACAGGGATCTGTGCCAAGACTTTCAGTGACTTTCTAAAAATTCATAGACTCTCACCTATACATATTGGACAGATGAATATATACATACATATACATGCATACATATGTACTGCAATATATTATAATTTTTCTTTTTTCCCATGACTTAAGAAAAGCTGAGATTAGTTATTCTTATTAATTACATTTGAAGATTAAAATCTGCAAGTTACAACACCGTGAAAACCCATCATAATCCGGACTACAAAGTACATAGAATATTAGGTGTGCTAAGCACTTTTTGTTTTGTATAGCAAAAGTTTAATATAGATTTTATAAAAATATTTTCAGGTAATTGTTATGTAATTTTCACTCTGGCTAGGTGAAATATTTTAACAAATACCTTATCAAAATAATTTCCAGTGACTTAAAATTTTTTTATATTATTTGAGACAAAAATGTCTTAAAATGATTTCTAAAGCTTTTTAATGTATAAATTTTAAGTATAAAGTTCTTTATTTATAATATATATTGTGAAACAACTCCTTCTGAATTCTATTTTGAAAATTTTCCCTTAATGTTTATAGCCTGTAAATGACTCTGATTAACTAGAAATCAGAAAGTGGAACATGGGTTTGGTGATGTCTAACCAACATTATTTTTAAGCAGAAAAACATACAGATCCAAAACCTTATTACATTTACAATATAAATTTAAAAAAAAACACCAAACATACCTCTCAGAAATTTAGTTTCATCTACTTGGATCATTTAAGCATGCACACAAAAGCCATGTGAAATAAGCAGCTTTGGAAGTCAAGGCTCCATCACCCACAATATTGGAACTGAGATAACTAATTTTTTTTTCTGTAGTCACTAAAGGCAGGTGATACACTGTTCTTAGGCTTTGAATTTGAAGAAAGCATATATGTAAGCTAAGACATGATGATGGTGCAGAAATCGAACATGAAGAGGTGGTTTGTGGAAAATTTCTGAAGTCTGTTGTCTAGCCTCCCTTGAATCCTCTTCATACTCATACAAATTCTACAAATTTGTTTTCTGCTGGTATCATCTGCAGTTCACTGCTTCTGCTCATGAACTTGAGCTGAGGTATAAAATAAAAACTAAAGTATAAGTCAGTGTTTCTAAACCTGTGGGTCATGAAACCTTTGGGGGTTGAACAACCTTTGTATAAGGGTCACGTAGGACCATCAGAAAACACAGATATTTACATTATGATTCATAACAGTAGTAAAAACAGTTATGAAATAGCAATGAAAATAATTTTATGGTTGTGGGTCAGTATGTATGCACACATACTATATAATAAATTTCTCAAAATACATGCAAAAATTAGGAAGTTAAATGGTAGCCAAATGGCATTATACAGATAAGTGTGAGTGACATAAAATAGGAATATGTGTTCTAGATTTCATCAAATTTTCCACAGGTGAGAAAATACTTCTTTTTCATTTAATCAAACTATAACATTCTTGCACATGTTAGTTTTATTAATTCATATATGATTCCCCAATAGTAGGAACTGTGAAAGGTTCCTGATAATTCAGTGGGTTATTGCTTGTATGAGGTTGTATTAACAAACAGGAACTCACTCTTTAAAAAGCATGTAAATGGCGTGTATACACGCATTCATGTAATAATACCCTTTTTACAATAACAAAGGAATGGGATCAGCCTAGATGTCTACCATCAGACTAGTAGATAATAAAAATGTTTCTTATGTATGCAATAGGATTTTATTCAGTTATATAAAAAGTGAATTTCTGAAAATGCCTGGAAAACAGATGGTATTGGAAAAGAAACTGTTCAGGGAAGTGACCTAGGTTCAGGAAGAAAAGTAGACAGTGTTCTCTCTCATGTGTGGGTCTTAGCCTCCAACTTAACTATATGCATGCAGGTGGTTGTAGATACGGTAAAAACCAAGAAACTAGATGGGAGTCCATGTAACTGAAAAAGAAAGCTTAAGGAAGGCTTTGGGGAAAGCAATAGAACTAAATTGAAAGAAGGAAAACTAGGGGTGATTAGTAGAGTGGAGGAAGGAAATGGGAGCGAGGAACCAACCAAAAAGAAATATGTATGAAAATCCCATACGGAAATCTATTACTTTGTGTGGCAATTTTTAAAATTGTTGAAAAAACATGAAAAACATAATATGATTTCTGCACTTTGACATATTAAAATGTTAAAATTATAATATTTCATTTATAAGCATTGTTTTATAGTTATTTAAGATTATTGAGACATCGTGACTGCTACTAAGAGAGATGAAAATGAGTTACTATGATTTATTATTGAGTAACTTAATGATTTTCTTTCAAAATGACACACAAGTGTCTTCTGATTTGTTACATTGTGAATCCTACACTATGTAATTTCTCTGCACATTTATTTGGGAAACCAATAAGTAACTATTTGAAATTTCAATGAATATGAGATAAAACTATTATGAAGTAAACATTTACACAGCAAACACCTCCAGTGGCAACTTGTTTCACCAGTGGCCTTGTGGTGGTGGACATATCCTAGGGGCATGGCTTCAGGCGTGCAGATGTGACCCCTTATAAGGAAGAGGAGGGGTTGGCACTCTCTCAAAGGTAGTTCCAGAAGGACAAAGACTGCATCTTCAGGAGCAGGAAGACCGTGGCGGCTATTTACTATTAATTGTGTAAGTACTTCCCTAATAAATACCTGTTAATCATTTATCTGGGTCTTGTGGACTCCTTTAAACCTACCTTGAAACACCATTAAAAAGTGACTGTACACAGGGTTTGGATCAATGATTCAGAGGTTAGGTATTGGTTCACCCACATCTGAAAACTCACAATTGTCAATTACTCAGCTTGAGAAAATGCAGTAGAAAATCCAGTGACTAGTCTGGCTTCTACAAGCATAAACACACGCACGCACACACACACACACACACACACACACACACACACACACACACACACACACACACACGTGTGTGCTTACACACATGCATGTACATAAAAGTCTTTGTTTCAAAAAGTGAATATACACTTAAATATGATTATCTACAACTCATGTAAAATAACAGCCCCCTTTAAATATAGGTCCATAGTATTTCTTTTCACTCTAAATTAATGTGTTGCATTTTCAGAACGGTACAGTATTTGACACAGGCACAGGATTCAACACTCCCTCCTCTTTTTACAATAATGAGACTCATACACATAGGTACAATCACAGTCATTTTTGTGTGTATTTTTTTCTGAAGTAACATGCTGAAGTTTAAAATAAAATAAATATTTTAATCTCTTCTCCATTGGTTTGTATACATTATTATTTCATCAAAGCAACCCCTTCACTGTGGAATGGCCAATGTCATCAATAATGGGTGACTTGTTTTTTTATAGGGAAACATAACAAGGTGTCCTTAAGCCCTAAGGCTGCCTGCTCACATTTGGTATTTGCCCGCAAGAGGGCCAATTGTTCCTTTTGGATATAGTTCTAGCACTCAAATGAATATTTACATATTTAAGAATGCTGAATTCACTCTTAATTATTAGAATAAGACTTAATCTAATCTTTGGTTGTTTTCATTGACAGACTTTAAAACATTTGTCGTTATCATCTTCAATCATATCTTAATACTCCTAAAAGGGGATCCTCCATAGTAATATTGGTGTGTGTTTAAGAGGGTGTGTGTGTACATAATGTGTGTGTATACATGCTTGTTATGAATACTTGTGAATAGGTGTGCATGAAAGAGTGCGTACATACCTGTGGCGACCAGAGGTCTTCTTCAATCACTATTCCCTCAGCTTCTCTCTACCTCATTTTTTAAGATAGTGTCTCCCAGTAGACTTTAGTTCAATGGTTTGGCTAGTCTGCCTGGCCAACAAGCTTCAAAGATCAACCTGTCATGCCTTCCAGTGCTGGGAATACAAATGCATGTCCTTGCACCTGGCTTTTTAATATGGGCACTGGGCATGCCCTAAGTTTACACAGTGCCCTCTCCCTGGTCTCAGGAAAACTTCTCCTGATTGTTTTCACATGCTATATATAATAAAGGAATAAAAAAGGACATGTGAATTAGATAACACATCTATATCATTCGTAGCATGACATGGCTTTTGTAATAACACAGTGTAACATAAAGATGATTTTTACATCTTAAATATCTGGAACAGGATCTTTTTATACAACAGAATTTATAAACTTCTTGAGGAGAAATGAACTTTTTGATAAGATGCTTAAGCAAATAGGAATTTTAAGGAGATAAAACCTGTGTTAGGAAGCTCCTCATCCGCTAGTTGATTTTCAATTCACTGAGACACATTAAATATCTTTCAAAATGCTTTGTTTGTTTTGTATGTAGGTTAACAATGACTTGAATAATTCTCTTACCTGAGAAAATGATCCTACCCAAAATCTATATTTGAATTGATCTAGTAGCATTGTTTTGGGTTTAAATTGTACTGAAGAAAACACAAAGGAGCCAAGTCAATGAAAGAATGACTCAATGCTAAGGGCTCAGAATTCAAAACTAATAAAAATTATTATTGATATCTTTAAGTTTAATGCAGCTAGTGAAATCATCCCTCTTGGCCCCATTGCTGAAGTGGTTAGGGCAGGCTGTTTATCAATTCATCACTTTCAATAGTGCTTTTATCAATTAATATTGATCATTAGTTTCAAATTTTAATGAGAGGACTACTAACAATATGTAAAATACCATGTAATCAGCATACAAACACTTTACCAAGTTTTTTCACATATAAGTTTTCCGTATCCTTCTACTGAAAAGTTAAACTTTTCTTCTTATCATACACACATATTTTAAAAATAAGTGTTAAACATAAAGAAACAATTCAAGGGTGATCCAAAAAAATAATTTTAGAAAGGAATAATACATGTTGTAAGACCCCCAGAAGCTCAGGCCTCCAGAATCTTTTCCCAGGACTGCAGCCACCCCACTCACCATGAGGAGGCAGAAACTTGATGCAAACAGCAAGAGGCTTTAATGAAAGGTGGACGTTTGTACAAACAGACTCTCTCAGCATGCAGGCTAGAGAGCAGCCCTGTCCCCCAGGCACAGGTGTTTTTAAAGGCAAAACCACAAGCTTAGGGAGGGGTGTGACCAGAGTCATGAGTTCCTAGGAGGAACTCCTTTGTCTTGAGGAGAGGGCTGGGAATCAGATGGCCTCCTGACCCACCAGTTGTAAAACCTGCAGACCTCAGGATATGCTTATCTTGCTTCAGCAAATGGTAGCTATCTCTTTGTTTCATAGGGACCCTTAATTGTTAATTATTGACACATTGGCCAGTGGGGCAATCTGTTTCCTCCATGAGCTCCTCGGGGAGGGTGGCCATCTGGGAATTCTTGGTACCCAGTTATCTTATGGCCTTGTAAGCTGGTAAATTCCAGGCCCTATGTCATAGTAGTGGCCTTAGTTTCTGGGTTAGGCTGCCCTACATTCAGTTTGGAGAGTTTCTTTATCTGGGCTATATTTCTTTGCTAATTTTTAAGTCTTTCAATGTGTGGTTATATTTTTATTAAATTTTTCCTGGGAAAAAGAGACAACATCACACTGCACTGAAGTTATGCTTTAAAGAATGGAGGTTTCTTTCAAATATTTCACCATGAATAAAAAGTGTATTGGGCTATATTCAGTATTATCTGAAGTTTACACTTTCTAGTCAAATCCTAGGAAATCACTGGCAGCCTTCTGTCTAAAAAGAGGTTTAAAAACCTTACAATGCACTTTGGAAGTTGCATTTCTATTTCTTATTAACTCAGGAGGTTATTATATGCTGACAAAACCAACACTTGACCTTGACTGGTGATGTACACCCTTATTTTAAACCCACTACCATCTTTACTAGACAAGGTTTCTGGGAATGACATGGCTCTCCACAGGCCCCCTGGCCAGGGGACCTTCTGGGTATTTGCACTGGTTTGAAACAATAATGAGTTCTCTCTGAGGCCAACACTGAAACTTATCTGTCATTCTGACATGTTAGAAGAAATCTACTGGAAATGTTGGTGGCAAGAACATGAAATGGACTTGTTGAGATGTAAGATATCCAAAAGGAGATACATTTAAAGACATCCCATTAATCAAACTGACAAGGGAAAAACCCAAACAGAAAAAGACTACAGATGTCTTACTAAAGCATGCCTCATTACGTTTCCTCTTCCTTTCTTTCTCTATATTACCTGTTGGAACATTTCTTGAGTCTGAAGTCAGCAGCTGTCAAGAAAATGGCTTAAATCCTGGCAATTACCATAGAAAGCAACTTATTTCAGAAATGTAAATACGTTAAAAACTTTCAATCTTTCCTTTGAGAGTCTAGTTTTTGCTCTCATTGGGGATTAAAAATAACCTAACATCAAATATCAGCAAGGAGACCTGCAGACAAGTAGAGTCTGATTTTTTTTTTAATGACCTCAACTGCTTTGCGTGGGTGCCAAAAAAGGTTTTAAAAAGATTTACTTCATTTTTATTTTATGCACATGTGTTCACAGATGCCCACTGAGGCCAGAAGAGGGAGTTGCACCCCTGGATCTGAGGTTACAGGCTGCAGAACTGTCTCTCCATACCCAAGAAGAAATGTTAATGAAAGTGATGACTCTAACACTAACATTAATTAAAATCCAAATATGATATGATCTTTAAAATACTTATTTGTTTATTCTTTAGCTAATAGTTAATACATTTTTAATATTTTCAACTTGAGTCTTTAAATGTCCTGCCTACTATTAGCCTGTCTTGATTAAAATCAGCAAAGTATATCTCATCACTCGTGGAAATTAGTTTCAAAAGTTCTGTAGTCCTAATTTTGATAGACCAGAGAATCTGTTAATGACTTCATAGGACTGGTTCGGTGCAATGGGAATACAAATTCAAATTACCTTTGAGTCAGCACTCTTTGAGCTAAGTCAAGCTAAAGTGAGAACAGCAAGTGGGGCATAACTCAAACTGCCAATCCCAAGTACCACTTGTTTATCAGTGAATTCTGATCTTGAGGAATAGTGAAGGAAGGTAATACCTGTCGGTTCTGCTCTGGTATAATTCTTGTCTGAACCTAATAGACTCCCAGGTGTTCCCATTTGTTTTGAAAATGTTCCCATTCCTCCTTCATATAGAGTCAGCCTCAACTTCTATGTCCGAGTGTTTGTGTCTTTTCTTGGCTTTTTCTTTCACACCCTCTCATAATCGTTGTTTGTCAAGGTTTGCCTTTCCCGGTACACATACATAAACAAGCGAACATTTCTCTGATGACACTTATGTTTGAGTCCCATACAGCCAACAAGAACCAGCCTGACAGCAATCCCTACATGCTCCGGAAAAAGAATTGGACTACACCTCCCCGACTGCACTGGATTCAACTCATTCCTTTTCGATTGACACTACAACCAGAACCTCGTGTAATGACTTCAATCAAGTTGAGGATTTCAACATAGATCTTCAATCAAACAAATCTCATCTAACATGGACTAGACATAACTCATTAGAGACTTTCCCTGTACTGGCATTTTTTTTCCTACAGGGCCCCCACATGACTATCATCGTCCCATTTCAGCAGGAAATAACCTAAAAGATGCTACGTCCCCATTCCCCATTATTGTGTATTAGGGTAGTGTAAGTCTAGTTAAGAATAACCTTCTTATTGTTTAGAGTTGGGATTGGAAGAAGGTGTTCAAGTTAGACACTTTTTCCACATGACTTTAAGACCTAGCTAGAATAGACATAGGATGTACCATAGCAGATTATTGTATCTTCTTGTATTTCACCCTTATGATTGTTAGTTTTGGATATTTTACACTATTAAGTTTTAATCCTCTTTTAGACTAAAAGGGGAATTGTAGGGAGACACCCTAGCCCCACCCAATAGTCCTGGGACAGGTACCAGGTGGACCCGGGACTCGCCCATAAGGGCGTGGTGAAGGAAAGCCGGGGTGACGTAAGGGAGCTTCTTAAGGGGCTGCACGTGGGGACCCGGGCCCTTTTTGTTCTGGTCGTGCTTGCTGGTTCTATAACCTAGCTCTGGCCTGTGTTTTGCCCTGGTGTCTTCTTGAATAAAGAGACTTTAATCGTAATACATACCTCAATGCAGTAAAAGGGCATTGATTCTCACTGATGGAGAGCACCTCCATCAGGTCTCCCAGTATTACAGACACAAAACTCTTCCCTCATCTTCACCTACATACATATAGCCAGCATTTTTGAGACCAAAGTTTGTCTCTACTGAAGCATCTGCATGGGATATACAGTCCAATTCTGCCTCAGCCAAACATATATCTCTGAGCAAATTGACAGTGTAGATTTGATGTCCTTGTTTTTTTTCTTAAAGTGAATTTAAATTTTTTTACCATTAGTTTTCATGTATCTTTTGCAGAATTCAAAATGCTTCAAGGAGAGACAAATACTGTAAGGCCTACCCCCGAAAGGGAAGATCCTCACTCAAGTCTCGGGATGACGCGACCCCCCAAGTACTCACAAGAGACTGTCCTTGCTGCAATCGCACGAGGTTTATTGACAGGAGCCAGCGCGCTGGGGCCGAGACTCATATCCCACACAGGGGTAGAGGAATTTTGACCCCGAATGGCTGGGAATAGGGTTTTTTAAAGAAAGAAAGAAACCACAACCCAAAATACCAAGAATACCAGTGAAGGGTCTCGAGGGAAAACACAAAGGGAAACTCTCTATTCCTTAAGATTGTTTGTAAGATTCTAATCTTAACTTTTTATGGCTAGCCTTTTCCTGGAACAGAGTTGCTGAACCAGCTAGCCACCCTATATTCTAGGCCTTATTTTGTCTGCTGAGGGGGTCTTCTTTATCCTGGCCTTTCAATACCACTATAGCTTCTAGAGTCTTCCAGCTTTGCATACTTGGAAGCAGCAATGTTCAACTTTCCAAGGCATAAGAAACCTTCTGTTTTAGGGCAGTGGCTGTAGCAAGGCTGTAGAAAATCTGAAGAACTTCAGAACTTGTTACAGTCAGGAGGCTACCATATTGCTCCAGGGGTTGTGATCAAGCCTCGTGGCCACAGTGTTCAGAAGTTCTCTGGTGGACAAGGTGAACTCAATAGCCAAGACACAGCATTTTCTTACTTATTATATTCAAGCAAAGCGGCACAGCTGTCGGGAGCCAAGAATGATTCTATTAGAAAGTGTCTGGGGTCCAAAAAACCTCTAGTTCTAGTAACCAGGAGCTCTGGTCTACAATTGTATTGCAGATGTTAGCTAATCTGCTATTGGATGGCACAGCCTCAGTGGAGAATGTCCCCTAGTTTGAATCTCCATAGAACTAAGCATTTGAATAGGCCTGCACCAGGGCGGAGGGCTAAGTCTAAGTCTGGTGAGGACAGATAGTTAGGAACTATCAGTCTACAGGAAGGGAGATGGTTGAGAGATATCTCCAGATAGGGTCTAGGAAAATGGAAGAGAAGCAGTCTCAGGGTCAAGGAAGCACAGTTAGGAAACAGCCAGGAAGATGCTGAATAAAGACGAGACTCCAGTTTTGTAGCATGGCACTGAGAGCTCTCTAAAGATGACAAGATGCCTATGTCTGGTCTTTATCGATGTTGGGTTACTAGGAATTTCCAAGTCCACGTTCCCCGACTCAGGTGGAACCTCATGGCTTCCGTGGTTTTGTTAGACCCCCGGAAAACTCAGGTATCCGGGGTCCCAGGCCACGACTGCATTCACCCCAATCACCAGGCTGATTCGAGAGCTTGCTGCAAACTGCACGAGGCTTTATTGTAATTTAACGAGCTAACCCCATGTTAGCTCAGGTCTTTCACCCACCCGCCATGACGGATGGCTAGCAAAGACAGCTCGAACCGGCTGCATAGAGATCTTGTAGGGCAGCATAAAGGGAGTGTCTAGGGGTACACACAGGCTCACGATTGGTGTGCCTCCAGTCTTGGAGGGCTTGCCCTGTGTTGATTGGTCAACTGGTTGTTATGGCCCATAGGCCCTATCAGGGTGGTTGCTATGCTCTGCTGTGCACTTGTCCGTAAAGCACACCAGAGCTGTAAAGCATAGCACCACCAGCTAACTTCTGATTGGTTCCTTGCCACAAGGCAGGCACCTAACCTCTAGTGACCAAGGCAAGGTCAGAAAAGCACTCGTTACTGTCATGGCTGCCGAAAGGGGCAGGCATCTGACCTTAGTGACTATGACAAGGTCAGACAAATACGTGTTCGGCTGTTATGGCTGCTGAAATGTAGGGAGCTGGTCCTTACATGATGTGGTTGAAAATTTGCAAATGTTATAATTACAAGAATGTGTTACTGAAAGGCCAGGATAAAGAAGACCCCCTCAGCAGACAAAATAAGGCCTAGGATATAGGGTAGCTAGCTGGTTCAGCAACTCTGTTCCAGGAAAAGGCTAGCCATAAAAAGTTAGATTAGAATCTTACAAACAATTTTAAGGAACAGGGAGTTTCCCCTTATGATTTCCCTCGGGACCTTTCACTGATATTCTTGGTATTTTGGGTTGGGGTTTCTTTCCTCACTGGTATTTTTGGTATTTTGGGTTGTGAAATTTTCCTTTAAAAACCCCTATTCCCAGCCATTCAGGGTCGAAACTCCTCTACCCCTGTGTGGGATATGAGTCTCTGCCCCATCGCTCTGGTTCCTGTCAATAAACCTCGTGCGATTGCAGCAAGGACGATCTCTCGTGAGTTCTTAGGGGGTTGCATCATCCCGAGACTTGAGTGAGGATCTTCCCTCGGGGGGTCTTACATTACTTACTATCTTCCTTAGGGTTACTATTGCTGTGATAAAATGCAATGACCAATAGAAACTTGGAAAGGAAGGGTTTATTTCACTCACCAGTTCTATGAAACAGTTTATTATCAAAATCAGAGTCAGCAGGAATTCAAGTGAGGTAGAAACCTGGAGGCAGTACTTTATGCAAAGGCCATGGAGGGGTGCTGCTTACTAGCTTGCTGTCCATAGCTCTTTCAAACTGAGTTCTTTTTTCCAGTATAATATTTTTATTGATTATTTGGGAAATTCACACAATGTACCAGATTACACTCACTTTCCAGTCCTCCAAGTTCCACCCCACAAAGCTTGTGACCTCCTCTTGAAAAAAAAAAAAAGAAAAAAAGTCATACAAAGACCACTTTGTGTTGCCCATATACATGGTCAAACTCCTAGTGCAGTGCCCAGCCTCTTGAAGAAAATTGACTCCTTCCCCACCCCCACACCACCAGAAGTCATCAACTATGAAGAGCTACACTTCAGCATCCCTGTCTCAATTTTTAAGAGTGTTCTTTAATGACTTCCTGTCTAGACTATTTCTTTTTGGGGAGGATAGGGAAGTTGTTACAGAAGCCTTCTGTGTCTCTCATTCTCAACTATAACTCAGCAGTCATCAATACCACTGCAAAAGAAGATTCCTTGCATTTACAGTCAGCAGCAGCACTGGTCATGGACTTCTAAGTGGTTTTTGGCAACAGCATGTATCATGGACATCCACATGGCCTCCAGTGGCAGTCTGGACTATGGACTTCAGCATGGTTTCTAGTGGCACTACAGACCACAGACACCATCTAGCCCTCAGTGGCTGCACTGGCCATGGACATCAACATTGCCCCAGGCCACAGTAGGACCACAGTCACCAACTTGGCCATGTCACAGCTCGTGGACATCAATATGACTTTAGGTGGCAGCACAGAACAGGACAGGGAGAACATCTACATACATTAGGTTATATTTTCCTCCACAAATCACTAGTTGAGAAAATGCCTGAGGCTTGCCTGCAAACCAATCTCATAGAGGCATTTTCTGAGGCCTCCTCTGAAATGATGACTCTAGATTGTGTCATGTTGACATAAAACTAGCCAGCACATTGAGTTTGTGTTACAGACATTCGGCTGTTATTATTTAAAACAGACAAAGAAGAGCCTGTAGGCTAGGGAGATGGCCCAGTCAATAAGGCACCTGTCATTCAAGGAGGAGGCCCTGAGTTCAGATTCTCAGCATTCAGCCCAAGCATGAATTCATCCCTGGGAAGGCACAGGCAGGAGGATCACTGGGTTTTGCTGGCTGGCTCGTACTTAGTGAGAGATCCTGGGTCAAAAACTAACATGAAGACCAATTGAGGAAGATAGCTTAACCTCTGTCCACATACTGAATACACACACACACACACACACACACACACACACACACACACACACACACACACACTCTATACCAAAATAAGTAATTAAATACAACAAAAGAGACCTCATTAAATTGGATTTGGATCTCAAAGAAAAACCCGAAAAGAAAAATGTTTGACTATTTTTAGGAAACAAAGACTCAACTAAAAAGCCAGGCATGGTTGCACACATCTTTACAAACAGCCTTTGGGAAAAGAGGCAGGTGGATTTCTGTGAGTTTGAGCTTAGCATAGTGTACATAGTAAATTCTATGATACCCAGGGCTACATGGTAAGATTGTCTCAAAAAAGAAAAAAAAAAACATGAAATAAATAATTTGGCTCACCTTTGGCCATATACTTAGGAATTACACTGACACACAGGCTGGAACAGGCTAAAACCTAGTGCATTCTTCTAAGCTATTGGAAAAGGCTTTGAAAACACAGTGAAACTAACTGGAAACTGGAGTCTGTTTGCTGTTGGTTTTCTCTCTTCCCTGATAAGGTTACTAAGAATGTGCGTAGCCAGGCTCACACTTTTAATCCCAGCACTCAGGGGTCAGTGGCAGATGGATCTCTGAGTGGGCATGTAGTCCTAAGGTGAGTGGAGAGAGATATATTTATATAGAAAATGAAAACTATTACAATTTAACTTCATTCTCTAAAAGATTTCAATTTAATATCATAATTGTGAATTTTAAAACTGCTTATCCTTTAACTTTTTGTTTGCATATTTTGATTTTTCAATTTCCAATATTAATGATCTATTCCGTAGTATCATAGCATTTCAAATTTATCTGAATATTTACTTTGTCTGTATATTTTATTATCTTTAGAACTTTGGAGGGCCTGTTACAATTTCCATTATTCTCTTTCAGTTTTAAGCATTTCTTTAATATTAAAATATTTATTATTCTTATTATTATTCTCTCTCTCTCTCTCTCTCTCTCTCTCTCTCTCTCTCTCTCTCTGTGTGTGTGTGTGTGTGTGTGTGTGTGTGTGTGTGCCCCACATGTGCTCTGGTGTGCACATGGAAGTCAGAGGATAACTTATAGGCAATGATTGTCCTTCTTTTGTAGCATGCAGGGATTGAACTCAGGTCACCAGGGTTGTCTTGACCTACTTAAGCCTCCTAAGAGCCCATTCATTCCTGAAGAATATCTTTGCTGGGCAAAGGTAGGCAGAGAAAGACCTTAAAGAGATGTAGCATTCTTTAAGAATAGATCCCGGCATTCTTCAGTAAGCCAAGATCACATGGAAATATTTAGATTTATAGAAATGGGTTAATAATTAAGACAGAGTTAGCCAATAAGAAGCCCTAGCCATTGGCCAACAATTTTATAATTAATATAATATCTATGTGTTTATTTGGGGCTGAAGGGCGGCAGGACCAGGGTGGAAAAGAAAACTCCAGTTTTACATGTTCTCTCTTGGACTGCCACGTTTCTGCTGAGAAGTCTGCAAATTATTGTATGACTCCTTTCTATGTGATATTTTCTTATCTCTTGCTGCTTTAATGTTTTCCCTCTGTATTTCATTTTTGACAGGTTGGTATGTTGCAATAAATTTCTCATTGCTTTGTATTTGATGGGAGATCACTGTACTTATTAGACCTAGATGTTGGCTTCCTTTTCAGACTAGTGAATTTTCATCTATTGTCTTGTTAAAAATAAGTTTTGGCCCTTTATCTTTGCCTTCTCTAATTTCTCTCTCTTCCTCCTCTTCCTCCCCCTGCCTTTGTAATCAAAACAGAGGCTTTGCTTATGCTAGGCAACCATTCTACAACTGGTTATGTTCGCTAATTTACACAATTATTTTGTTACTTTTTTTCCCTTTTCTCCTCTTCCAGTCGAGTGATTTCAGGTGTTCTGTCTACAAGTTGACCTTTCTTCAACTTGGGACAATTTTTGAAATTTTCCTTGACAGTTTTGTTCTTGGTCCTTACATTGTCCATCTCTAGGATTGGTGTTCTTAAAAAACAATTTCCGTTTTCTCACAGACTTCTCAGTTTGTTCATGTGCTATTTTCCAATTTTCATATTTTTTGTTGATATGTGTATGGACTTTAAAATGTTATCCTGAATTATTTTCCTCATCTGCTATACATTTTTGGGGAGTCCATTATTAGAGCTTTGTTAGAGTCTTATGAATGCCTAGTAATTTCTTTAGTATTTGTTATCTATCCTATGACTTGAAGGTGATATCTTTACATTTCCAGAGAAAACTACTCTTTCTGGCTTTTGTATGTATGATTTTGTAGTAGTAAACCTTAAGAGTTTCTTCTAGCTTATGATTGTGACTGGGTCAGCTAGCAATGTCCTTAGGAAGCAGAGATAGTTTTATGTTCTCTGGATGATTGGATTATTTACCACTCTTGCTGTACATTCAGGTGAGGCAGTTATCGTGACTTTTTTTTCTTTTTCTATTAGTGGCTTTTATATGGAATGGGAATTTCAATGACATGTTTCTTGGTCAAAATGTACCATTGTTTGTATTATTAGTTGAAGAGGGTTAAACAGACCATAATTCACAGATTGAGTGTGAATGCTAGATTAAAATCCTTTCCTCCAGTAGTAGAGAATGAACTTGGAGTCTGGGGTGAGTATAGGCTTATCTCCCAAGCATGGTGGAACTGTTGTCTATATACTGACCTTACTCACCACGTGGTCATGCAACTTTTTCTAGGAGTGGGCTTTGAGGAGCCCAAGAAAGCTGCTTAAAATTCAAGGGGTGACATAACTAATGTCTGATTGATGTTGTAGTTTCCTGTGGGGTTCTTTCTTCTTCTTGGGCAGGGCCTGGAGGTGGTTTTGAGGAGGCAGAGGTTTCTACTTAAACTCCCAAGTGTGGCATTATTAATATCTCCCTGTTCTTCGGATTCACTGTGTAGGTCTTCTGGCTTTCCTCAGGCTGTGGAGTGGATTGGAAGTTGACTTTCTTGGGATTCAATCCAAGCAGTATGTCAACTTTGGGTGGGATGTGCTGTGGACTTGGATGTCCAACACAGTGTCACTGCTGGCAGACCCAAAGATCTTTCACTAAAGCCAGTTGATTGCATTTTGTCAGTTTGTCTCCACACTTTGTTCTATCTAGTCTCAGGTTGACTTTCTAGTTTATTTTTTGGTAGGTTGTCAATTTTTCCACGTGATTAGAAAGGAGTGAGCTTCCCCAGAAGTGTCTTAGAATACAGGGAACTAAATATTTGGGCCTTCTTCATTTGTTTGTCATTAGAATCAGTGACATCTGGAGAGTTATCTCTGTGGCACCATAGCCTCGTGGAAGATGTGATAAGATGATATGGTTTAGTGGAACTGGCTCT
This sequence comes from Cricetulus griseus, assembly GCF_003668045.3. Classification (NCBI taxonomy): domain Eukaryota; kingdom Metazoa; phylum Chordata; class Mammalia; order Rodentia; family Cricetidae; genus Cricetulus; species Cricetulus griseus. The sequence continues at coordinate 101,227,169 of NW_023276806.1, forward strand.
TACCATGTTGGCACTGATTTTTATATATGGCCACAAAAAGTGCAATGACTCACTCTCATTGCCAAATTTGAGATTTTTGTCAAGACTCCACTATCTGAAGATAGTTGCTGTTTGATACTTTGGTTACAGAGAATTAAAATGTTGGCTCTCCTGTTCAGCTGTGTTTATGATTTTGCAACTATTTTATTTTTTCATCATATGAAGAATTGAGTAATTGTTAAAATTATAATCAGAAATCTTGAAATCACAAGCATGAATTTTACATATAAAAGCAAAATTGCTTTAAGCAAAACCAACAAAAATAGAATTGAGAGTAACACCAAACTGAAAAAACCTAGTAAGAAGACTGAATAAACACTGTTTGAAGAAAACAAGCAGACATTACTCTGCATGTGCTCTAGACAGACAAATGACTGGGAATTACAGGTGAGAAAACAAATGACAGAGGTGAGCTTTAAGACATCAGCAGTCAGATTCTGAAAGGGAAAAATAAAGAAGGCAGGGAAGTCACGGCACATTCTATGACACTGTTAAGAACTTTCCACCATGATGTATATTATCAACTACCTCAGATTTTTCTTAAGCTCTTTGCTAGTTCTTATCATCTGGAAGTTTGCTACCGTAACAAGTTGTAATGGTTCCAGTATATTGGAAGTAAAATCTTGGAATTACAGTCCTTTATTTTACATGAGTAAATGAGTATTTTTGAAAGTGGACATATTGTATTGTGGGATAAATAAAGACTCATTTTCAATATGTTCAACAACATTCCAGCACATAATGAGAGTAAGCAGTAGATTCTAAATAACCCCCAATATGTTTGGCAACACCACTATTTTATGAGGTGAAATAAATCTTGTAGAACAAATCATTATGGACTTAGATTCATGGCTAATAGATTTGGGCCAAAAGAAATTCTTGAAAGAAATACAGGCTTACAGATCATGAGTAGGAATAAAGGAATAAATAATCTACTGTCTAGTGAAGATTTGAGTAAAAATTCCAGTTCTTAGCAACTACTTTTCTTCTCAAAATTTGAGTTATGATTATTGACTTCTTTCCACATAATTCCATATTGATGTTTTTTGTCAGAAGGTTGTAATTATCTCAAAGGATACAAGATAACATTTATAGGACACGGGATTCTGAGGTGTTGGAAACAGCTCACACCATGGACCTGCGTTATTAGTGTAGGATCAACTGGAGCTAATGTCTCTTTAAGACAGAGTAAAAGATTGCAGCTACACATGGATGACATTGTACATGGGGATGGGGTTAGAATGCTGGTGACTACCGCATTGAATGCCCTACTTCTCTTGCTTGCTCTTGTCTTTTGAAGACTGAAAGCAGCAAAATTTATACCACACAAAACCCCTTCCACTCACCCCTATTGCTGACCTGACTAGCTTGTAACTTACAAGAGAAATCAGTCTATAAGATTAGATACTTGAGATTTATGATTTGGTTAAACACAAACATGACTGATTCATATTTCTTTCTTGAAATATTAAAGAGAGAAAAAAAGAAATCAGGAGTCCATCACTGGTGGACAGTATGGTCTAAATACTGTAGAAGAGTGGGTCTGGGAAACAATTAAGTCCATGTTTGGCTTTGTTAGTTATGATGAAATGTGTATTTAGACACTTAAACTTGTCTGGGGTTTTATCCCACGCTCTTATGATGACAATGACTTCATGGTAACTCCTTTCAATGAATTTCAGCCTGAAAAACAAGATTTATGATGTGAAGAATCACTATATGTAGGAAAAATAACTTCTGTTACTAGTCTCTAGACATTGAATGTTTGCATCTAGACTCTGGTTACCACTTGTTTACCACTTGGTAGGATGGCAGACAAGTCATTTAATTTCCTTTTTTTTTCTATATTGTCTTTATATAAAATGCAAACTACTATGCTCATTAGTTTAGCATGCAATGAAAACTAAATCTCTAACTGCTGTCTGGCATCCCTATCAATTCCTACTACTATTTTTCTTTATGTTGAATTCTGACAAATAGTTCTTTTTGGATTAATGCTTAACTAGTCATTATCTTTGCTGACTGCAGTGGTGATTGGGTTTTGACTCTCCTATATTTAGAACAAAATGAATAATATTCATCAAGTGCAGATTAGTTCATAATTAAAACAACTTACTTACTCTCAAACATCTGCATGTAGTATATGAGAACAGGGACATATTTAGAACCTGGACATAGAGGCCTTATTTGAGTCCTACAGCATGAAAGTTCCTATAGAGTTCAATATCCTCGATAGCATCTCCTCTCCACTAGATTGCTAAAGCAGCACATAGGAGTATCTGACACTTTAGAGTCTACACTCAGCATATGGAACCCATAACCCTGAAATCTTCTCTTGTTCTTTCATCCAGATACATGGTTCTGAAGTTATTGGAGTATTGACATAGTGTTTACACATGTTGGATTTGCTGGTTAAGAGATACTTTTGTAACATTAAACGGCACAGAGAAGTCTGTAGCTATTTGGTAACAAAGGGGCATATGTAAACATGTATGAGGGTATACACTATTGAAACTGATAATGAATCCGGGAAAGAAAATACAAGAGAGCAAGGGAGGATGGGGAGGTTTACACATAAACAATAGGAAAAAAATAAAATGGAGTTTCTTTTACCAGAATAGTAAGCAGCTCCAGAGAAGGACATTAGGATAGTTTATAAAAATACAAATTATTTATTCAACTTTGCTTGTGTTTGAAAATGAAAATCATAAGAGCAAGATATCATTTCATTCCAGCTGATCTGGGAAAAGTCTGAAGGACTGGTTGAAATAACAGTGATGCTCTCAGTATGTACAAAAGTCATTCACTGCAGGACAGGAGTACAGAGAAGAAACCATTAGTGCCTAAGGCTACGTATTAATTAAGAGATAGCAAGTTTGACTTAGCAACTCTTTGGAGTCAACAATGAAAGATCACAAACCGAAGTCAAGATTAAATATCTTCAATGTCGCATTATTTGTAGGAGTAGAATTCTTAGAAGTAGTCTACAATAACTCTTATCAAGGAAGGTAAGTGAATAAGTGGTATCAATATGAATACAGCATGAGAAGCAATCAAATACAATGCTGTTATAACCCGAATACACTTTTTGAAAAGATTTTGAGTAAACAAGTAATGATACTGAGCTGTATAATAAGCCTAAAATACCTAAATATATGGCATAACACTTGAAATCTTTTAAATGCACACAGGAGAAAAAATTCACTTTTTTTCTCTGACCATGGGGAGGCATTTCGCCCAGGAAGTGAAGTGGATGGAGCTCCAACACAGAATCAAACAAAGAAAAACCTTGAGTGTCCGATGATAGGCTATGGAGGCCTGCATGATCCAAGTTCTCACATGGTTTTTGATTCAGGCATGTAGCAAAATGAAATATCCATGAACTTGGGCTCTCCCAAATATGGATTAGAGTTCAGAACACAAATGTAAGAAGTATTTGCTTTATTTTATGAAAGGTACCTACCCTGCCAAAGACCACAATTCCGAAAATCCTCTCAACTTTTAATCTCTTCCACCTTATAAAACGTTTATACAAAATTTTAATTTCCCTCACCTGGTAAGATGTTTATTTATACAACTCTCCCTCCCCATTTTCTAGAATTTGGTGGCCAGAATTTCTAGACCCTTTCTCTCTTTCTTTAATTTTCTTTGCATAGTTTTTGTTTTGCTTGTTTTGTTTTTTCCTTTAAATGAGTTGATCTGGAAAATACTCAGTCACATCCCAGCCAATGGAAGAAGGCACAGTCATCACATATGCTAGGATAAGAATGATGTGATTTTCCCACCTAGGTGGCAATTTAACCAGGTTTGGGTCTTGACCCACCCTTTTGCAAAAAGAAAGTGCAGTTCAGAGCTACTTTCACTTTGTATTTTCCTTCTGTAAAATCAAGATTATTCATAGTTTCTAACACACTGATGAAGGAATAAAATGAAAGAATACACTATTGATTAGGTTTAGTCTTGAACCATGACCCTTAGAGGCAAGAAAAAACAAATCTCTTTTAATTAAACTGGAAAGTACTGCAGGAGTTGTCCTTTCCTTCCTCTCCTCTATATTTATCAATGCAGTGTCAGCCGCTGAAGTGGCTTTTGTCGCCATTTGTACAACCTTTAAGTAGGTTAAAGCCAAAGACCGTGATTTAAATGGGAAAGAGGAAAGGCTGTACTTATCTTGAGAACTTTGCATTTAAAAAGTTAGGAAAAAAGCATTTATTCATGGATCTGAAAGCAATGCTGCAGGAGTCTTTGTTTGTACTTTTATTGAAATTAAGGAGGTTAGAGATCACCATTTTCAGGGATGGGCAGAAGGTGTGAATGTCTTTTCAGGTCCACTTCAGAACTGGCTTCTGCCAAGGTCATCATTAAGAACAACTTTCTACTTAATACTTGAAATTGTCAGCCAACATGGTGCAGCTTCCTGGTACACTGCAGAAAAGGATCAAGAAAAAACAGTTTGGGTGGAGGACTTTAGTTTAGACTGCTGTGTGCTAGCAGGTGGGCCAGAGATTTTATCCAAGTACTTGGTGACTGTCCAGTTTATTTTCTTCCTGACACTAAATGTTTGTAATACAATGTGTGAAATGTGGAGCATTCCTTTTCTGTTTCTTCAAAGGAAAAGTGTCTCAAGACAATGATAGTACATTTATGTGTCATTTGAGGATCCATGTCTGCAAAATTGAATATAGGTTAATAGCAGTGGGAATTTCTGCTTCAAGTAGAGACAACACTGAAAATACTAACCAATTTTATCCTGCATTGATACTGAACTCTATTTTTTTAAGTTAGAATTAATTTATTACAACTTACAACTTCCAGATGAGGATAAATCAGGAGAAAAAAAAAAAAAAAACAAAGCAAAGCAAACTTTTGGTTCTCAAGCATAACCTACTGCTAGCATGCCTTTCCACTAATTACAATGAAAGTATTTGACAAAGCAGAAACTGAAAGGAAAAACAAACTGAGGATGAGGGGTGGGAAAAAGCAGAAGACACACAGGAAACAGAAAAGAGTCAAGAGGGGAAATGACTGAGCTCTGTGTATTTCCTTGTGTTTGGGCCTAGAGGGGTACAAGAACAGAAATCTGAAATTCCCGCTCAAGTTCAGACAATGCGTTGAATGATGATTTCTGAATAACTGGTGCCTCATTAACTCATGTCAGCCTATGCGTCATAATTCTTTTCCATATGTTTTGTTTATTTTTAGATGCAAGTTGTATTAAGGAAAGGGAGCTGTGTTAAGTATATTTGTGTTCTGTGTTAGAACAGTGAATTTCACAGAAAATTAAAAACAGGGCATTTTAGCCCTCTATCCTGCCCACTGAAATCCTGGAAAAACAACCCTGGCTCTCATCTCTGCAAAGCCAGAAACACAGCTTTTGAAGGGCAGTGTTTGCGTCTTGCTTCTTTCACAGCAAATGCTAAGGAGTGCATGACAATGACAAGAGCCTCTTGCTTCTTTGAAACTGCTTTCTCATTGGTATGTGAAGTCCAGGAAGCATACTGTCTCTCTCGCTTTCTCTCTTCCTCTACAAGGAGTTCTCAAAGCTCCGACTCCAAGCTTGATGGGTTTCCAGAATTTTAGCCTGCACTTTTATGTGTCTGCTTCAAGAAATTCTTATCTGTGCTTTAAATGGGTTAACCAACCATTCATCTTAAATCTATAGTGTTCATGCATTTTTGACTTTTGAGTGTTTATGTATTTTGGAGTGTTTGAGGAAGTAAAAAAATAGGACTTTTGTGGTTCTTGAGTTCTGAAGTAATATTCAAATAACGCACATGGTAACTGTAGTCTAGGAAGCTAGATATAACCCTCCTCTCCATCGCAGAGCAGTGAGGGTCAGAGGTTTCACTGAGAGGAGGACACATTTGATCTAAGACAGGGGCTCATAGGTGAGGCAGAGCAGAATATCCCAGAAGGAAGGAAGGAAGAAAAGAAGGAAGGAAGGAAGGAAGGAAGGAAGGATGGAAGGAAGGAAAGAGAGAAAGAAAGAAAGAAGGAAGGAAGGAAGGAAGGAAAGAAGGAAGGAAGGAAGAAAGGAAAGAAGCAGATGTCCATGCCAATGTTTCCATAAGCCTCCTTCACTCCTTTATCTGGCATGAGTGCTGGGGGAGTGATGACAGGGGGATAAGAGACTGGCATGCTCACTGAGTATTTGACCTTCCCACCATAGGACCAGAAACACAAGGATGAGGAAGAGGAGCCCCTTACCCTGCAGGATGTGTGGCCATGTCTATCTTCCTCTATTCTTCTTTTCATTCTGTTTTTTTTTTTTTTCATGCTGTGTTTTGTTGTATGCCAAAGACACGATGTAATCTCAGCATCACAGATTTCAGGGGCTTTGTTTATATTGACTCCCTGAAACTCTACATCTATTGTTTTGTCTATCTCTTGTTCTCTTTTCTTTACTTTCCAATCCACAACAAAGCACTCAATACTACTCAGGTTATGCCTGGGGTAACGTAATGCTTTTCTTCTTTCATCATGTCTGCCTTCAATCTAAAAGCTAAAGAACAGCGCTGTCTTCTAAATGCATGATTTTCACTATTTTGTCCATTTCCTTGTATTCCTATACTAAAATTTAGAGGGGCATCTTCTAAAACAAGATATGACTACACAGTACTTATCAGAGTGGCTAAGCACAGAAGCAATGGAACCAATGAGACCCAAGCTAAATTTTCTTTCTTCTCTGCCAGTAAATGGCTACAGAAAATTGGGTAAGTTACTTTTCTCTCTGGGAATGAGAAAAAAGAACTCGAACGGATCAATAAGCAATAAAGAAACTGAAATAGGCACTCAAGTTTTCCTCTTGCAAAAGACTACCTATTCTGAAAAGTTTTATGTCTGAGTTTTCCAAACTTTAAAAAGACCCACAATTGTCTATCTTTTATCAATGAACTTGGTGCAAAAACTTAAATTCATAAGTGGCCAAATGAAATTAACAACATATTAAAGCATATTGTGAAAATGGAGGTTTCATCATGAAGTCTGAGATTCCTTATTTCATTATGCTAGATTTTGTTTATGTGCGTGTGTGTGCATGTGTACATATGCACATATGTATGTGCTCTCAGAAGTTAGGAGAGGATGTCAGATATCCCAGAACTAGAGTGTCAGGGAGCTGGAAGCTTATGGGTGCTGAGAACCAAACTGGGTCCTCTGGAAATGCAGCAACTGCTATTACTAGGCCATTCTATCTGCCACCTGAGAATGTTGTCATATAATTGATTAATGTTTTAAATACTGTTTATTAAGCCAATAAGAAAATTCAACCAATGTGCAACAGCATTTATTAAAACTAGATATTTTTATTTAAAATGAAATGTATGTTAATTTTGAGAATGCATGGCTTAGATATGTTGGAGTTTTATGTGCCAAATATTAATAAATACTATGTTTATTCCTTTGATATAGGAACAAATACTAAAATACCCAATATCTCATCTTAAGGAATTTTGAATTTTACAGAATATTGGCCAGCTGTGGCACAGGATAACTGAGTACAAAGAGATGCAACCTGATAAATAGTATAAACATCTACTTAGAAAAAAGAAAACAGCAAAATTAATGAGGAGCTAATAGTCACCATTCTCATTCATTACCTCCAAAAAGATAACAGCAACAGGAAAGAAGAAAAATGTGAAATACTGCTTTCAGAAATAAAGTGGAGAACATGGAGATTCAAACCGGTACATCCGGTGACCTGACAGGCTGGGGAGGCATTCCCTGCTTCCATGCCAGCTGACAGCCACTGCTGAGTGATGCCCAGAGCTGACAGTGTTCATGAAACAATCACATTAGGGATCTGGGCATGCTCAGAGCATGTACCCCAGTACAAGAAAGACAGGAGATATCACTGGAGAAAAGCTTGACATGTTTGCAGGGGAAAAGAAAATCAATGAACTTTTCAAGCAAAGCAATAATATGTGTGACTATGGGCTTTGGTGAGACAAATTAAATATCATGTGGATTTTCTTATGGGAGCTGCTAAAGAGCAAAACCCCACAGGTTCCTCGAGTGGATGATGGGAACATATGGCTGGAGGTCGATGGCAGGGCAACAAAGAGTTCTTAGTGCTTGGTTATTTATCTTGTTTAAAAGAAAATAAATACATTTCATATGCATACTCTTTGTGACCATGTCCCTGACTAATATAGGAAAGAAGTGGGTGAACTTTCCAATATAGGCATGAAATATTAATGAAAGGTCATTAAAAATTCTGTAACATTAGATGCTTCCAGGGAAAGGAAGACTGAGTGGGAGAAGAGAGTGCAGAGAATCTCACCAGAAAACAATATAACTTTGAAACAAGTGGCTGAAGGCTTGGCCCAGTAGAGTAGGCTTTTAATTCTACCTACCAGGAGGCTGAAGCATGATGATCACAGGTTCAAGGCCAGCCTGTACACCACCAGTCCGATTCAGTTACAAAATAAACAGTTAAAACATTTCCTGGGGATACAGCTCTGTAGTAATACCCTTGACTGATACCTGCGAGGCTAGTTCACTTTAATTGCCAGCACTGACAAAGAAAATGTTGCCTTATGCTTTCAAAAAGTATTGGCTGTAATAAAAGAATGAAGCAACACAGTTTTGGAATACAGTATAAATTAGTATGCCACCAATGAAATGAAGTAGAAAACAACTGTATAGGCCCCACAGTTCATATGTGAAAGGGCTGGCACCACTTCTTAGGGCGAATAAAGGGGAAATTCAACAAATGATGTTGGAACAGGGGGCTTAAAGGTAAACATCTGGAAAACAGAATTCTAAAACTAGAAGGAAAATTCTTCATGACTTCAATGTATTTTCTAAATACATTAAAAATTAAAACTTTAAGAATCGGTTGATAAATTCAATTTAACTAAATCTAAAATTTTTGGTACTTTCAAAGGTAATGTGATTGATACTTAGAATTGACAAGAATTCCTATGAATCTGTGAGAGAAAAAACTCTTTACAAAAATTAAAAACATACTCATTCATACACAATTTTTTTTTGTGTGTGTTTGGTACTAGATATCCAACCCTGGGCCTTAAACATCCCAAATATGTCTCTCACCACTGAGTTATATCAGCAACATTTTTTAAATCACTTAAGTAATTAGAAAGACGAAACTGGGAACCATGGTGATATCTTTAAACCCTTAAAGTCCTAAGGAGCATTACCAGACAGTGCTAATGCTTATGAAAGTATGGGGCATTGTGGACACATCAAAGTTCCTTGTGAAAATATGAATGACTTTCACATTCTTCTTTGAGATTTCAGCAAGAGATTGAAGAAGCATCTTATGCCTGAGAAAAGTCAGACATTTAAAACTTACAAAAGCATTTTTCACCTACAAGGATGCTCATAGCTATACCATTTTTGCTGTTAGAAACAGCAAAAAACTTTGAAAATAACTCAACATAATAAATCAAGTGACATATAAGAGTGAGATGAATAAATTAGGGATACACACACATATAAATTTTGAGAGAGAGACACAAAGAAAGATATAAATTTCATAAATATTAAATAATGTTGCATATTGTTCATTAATACAATTATATATGGTACACTGAAACAGTATCTAAAGAAAACATCTCTAAGAGAATTTATCCCTGGGAAATCTGGGAAAATATGTTGGGTTTCACACAATCACACAAGCAGATGTAAAGATTAGAGTTTTTAAAAGGGGAATCATTTGGAAGGTGGGGGGGGGAGCGTGGGAACAAGGCAGAGAGACCTTACAGTGGTGGTGGGAGAACACCAGGCTACAGTGTTCAGCTGGAATCTTTATCTATCCTGGACTTTCAGGAGCATGGATTTGCGATTACACATCACATAACATTACCAAGCTGTTCATCGATTGTAGCCTCTGGGTCCCTGATGTTTCTGATTGAGTAACTTCCAAGCAGAGGGAGCTTTTGAGCAAGGACAGGTCTCCAGATAGTGGGACAGCTTCAGGCAAAAATCACAGCACTTATCTAGGTGGGGGTAGCAATAGTGCCTGCTACCATAGTATCTACTACAGTCTTTGCTTGGGCAATTCAAATCCTCCTGCTTCTCCCATTTGGGACATTATTTTCATGTCCATTCTATTTAGGATTCCGACTCCTCATAATTTCTAAAGAATACACATCAGAAGAGGGTTAATAGATAGAGGACATTTCTGGCTGTTACAGTTATTACTGAAAAGGGGGGAGTGTGGAGGGATTTATGAGAGGGTTTGAAGGGACAAAAGGGGAGAAATGTAACTAAATTCTAATCTCAAAAAAGTTTAAGTGGCAGCTATTATGTCCCCCTTGCTCCAGAGATCTTTTGCTCCGTAATATTTACCTACTGGTGATTCAAAGATATATTCTACCCATTGGTTTAGGATGCATACCACATGACTTTTATTCTCCTTCAAGCTAGCTCTAAGTGTATCTTCTCAAAGCTACATTCCAATGAGTCTTAACTCTGTCAGACAGATGCCAACTTGCAGACAGTGCAGTGTGCTGCAGCAATGTTGCATGATTGCTCACCTGGCCATCATCACAGCTCTACTGTGGTTAAAATGGATTCATCTGGCAGAATGCTGTTTGACTTGATGCTTTGCAGGCCACACTGTCTCCCATCTCTAATGATGAGGCTTCCTCAGTCATTGTTATCAGGAAAGGCATAACCCTATCCAGCACATCTGTACCTTCCAGAATTGCTAGTTCTAAGCATTAAGGTGTCTGATATCATTATCTTTCATTGTGGACTGCTAATCATAAGGAATAGTACTCAAATGAATATTTAACATATTCTCTATTATTGATTAGCTGAACATTTATCTATGACATTATCTAGATCAACCTCACTGAGAATACCTATTGCTGAGATCATGAGTAGCCTGTGTTGATGATATGGCTGCTTTGCTCATGAACCTATTGCACAAACACTGAGGATACATGCTAAGTGCCCTCATCAATAGCTATATACCATGGGATGATCCAATCAAATTATTAAAACTGAAATACCAGTCAGTGATAGTTGGAGTCAATCTTGAATCAGTTTATTCTTTTCTTTCATCCATCATGCTTATCTGTGTATTCAGGACCACATTGATCACTTAAAAGAAGATGGGTGCCCTGGAATGCTTGAACTCCTGGAATTTTCTAGACTGTGTGAGTGTAAAAGTGCACACTTTCCTGTGTTTCATTCAAAGGTCAGGGGAATATGCCCATCCAAAAATCACAGGAATCCTGATATTTTGCTTATGAGAGAAATTATTCTGGTTTGTTATTGAGATCGAGAGCAAGATTTAAGCTTTCTTCAAATGTTCTTTCACTTTTATGGTTAAAACTTTTATGGCTTAAACTTCCCTTCAGCAGGAATTGATGCCTGGATATTTTGAATGCTACCAAAAATTCCTTTTGATTCATGATTAAATATGAGCATTTTTATCTTGATAGAGGGAGCCATTATGGGGTTAGGGAGGAACCCGATAGTAGGGATATACTCAGAAATCCACAAGGATGTCCCCAGCTAAGACTCCTAGCAATAGTGGAGAAGGTGTCTGAATGGGCCTTCCCCCTTAATTAGATTAATGGCTACCCTAATTGCTATCATAAAACCTACATACAGTAACTGATGGAAGCAGGTGCAATTATTCAGCATTGGGCTGAGCTTGTGGAGTTCAGTTGAAGAGAGGGATTAGGGATCATATGAAAAAGGAAGGGTCAGGAGCCTGATGGGGAAAACCACAAAGACAGCTGACCTGAGCTAGTAGAAACTCAGGTCACGGGCTATGGACTGACATCTGGGGAACCTGCATGGGAAGGAACTAGGCCCTTTGAATGTGGTTTGATCTGATGAAGGGGGTTGGAGGGGCAGTCAGTGGCACCAGGACCCACTGCAGGAAAATGAAGTGGCTTTTTAGAGCCCATTCCCTATGGTGGGATACCTTGCTCAGCCTTGATACAGTGGGGAGGAGCTTGGTCCTCCCTCAACTTGATATGCCAGACTTTATTGACTTTCCAAGGAAGGCCTTACCTCCTCTGAAGAATGGATGGGTGTAGAAAAGAGGGAGGCAGGGTGCAATAGAAGGGGAGGGAGGGAGAATGGAGGTTGGAATGCAAAATGAAAGGTAAATACTTTTTTTTTAATAAAAAGCAATCTGAGTGTCTTACATTCTCTCAGCAAAACAGGGCACTTTGCAACAGTGCTTACAACTTTCAACTGTCATTGCACTAACTTGTCCATTTCCTTGTACCTATACCCTGTCTTAGCTCATCCTGTATAATGGATGAAGAATATACAGGGCTCATGACAAGTATCAATAGTATAAAATGGTAGACATTATCAGTCCTCTCCCACCACCAGTGAAGGGTTCTCACTGACATTTGATTGAGGAGTTAAGGAACTTGAGACTCATATCTAAAGAGTTGGCTTCCTCTGACCCTCTCTGATATTACTTATTTGAGGTCAATGCCTAAGGAACACTGGACTTCCTGCATCATTGACTTATTGAGGGTGAGCTCTAGGAGATAAATAAAGGGTACAAGGAGAAAATTAGGGCCAAGAAGCTAATCAAGGAATTGGTCTCTGATGACAATGAGTTTTAGACTGTCCCCATTGGGAATCTGAAGCATGATTGGTTCCAACTTTAGAAACCCTATGTCAGTCAGTCAATCATTTATTCTGGGTTGTTTCTGTCTTTCATGGAGTCATGGTCAAGATAGAGGATTATTTAAATAATTTATTTTATTAATTAACCTAAATGAGTGATCAGCTGCCTGACATTAAAAAAAATTACCATGTTGCATGTTATAGCATTTTAAAATAGTGATATAATTCATTTAACCTTAAAGTAGTGACAAGAAGAGTATGTAATATAATTTTTTTCTAATCTTGGTAACTTATAAGATTCTATTATGTCCAAATAGTTAAATTATATAATTAAAGATAAAATAGTACTCATCCATTCAGAGAGTGTAATTTACTGCAGTTTATTAATTTGCTGTGTGTGTGTGTTTATGTTCATGTGTAGGCAGACATATATTTGTATGTATGTGTAAAGGCCAGAGACTGGCCTTTGGTGATCTTTCTCAGGCTTTCTCCAATCATTGCCCTTGAACTTGCTGATGTGCCTAGGCTGGCTGGCCAATAAGCCCCAGGGATCCTTCCATCTCCATCTCCTCAGTGCTAGGTTGGGATTACAATTGCAACATCAGGCTTGTGTTTTATATAGATTCTGAAGACTGAACTCCAGTTTTCATTGTTGCAAGGTACCCAATTTACCCACTCAGCTGTTTCTTCAGCCCAAGAGATACATTTTATGAGGATGGGTCTTCTGACAACATGGGTCCTAGAATACAATTCTGAACAAGATCTCCTATAACAAAACAAAGAAATTTGCAAAGTCATTGAGATAATTTGCATCTTTACTATAATGCAAAGGGCGAAAAATTTTCTTTTTAAATCTCAACTGGTCAGTGAATCCCAGGGATCCACGTGTCTTTGTTCCCTAAGCACTGAGATTACCAGTATATACCACCATACCTAGGTCTTATTTATTTTGTTCCCTGGGTTGAAGGGATTTAGCTCAAGTCCTTGACTTACTAACTAAGCTGTCTCCCCAGCTCTATAAAATATATTCATTTGAAGTTATTCTATGAAGAGTATGAAAACTTGGGAAGAGTGAACTCAAAGACTCATGTTGGAGCAAAAGCAGGGTTATTTTGATTATGGCTAGGAGTTAGTTTCTCACAACGCTTACATATTAGCTTGTTGCTGTCTCAGGGGCCTGCCTCCAGGAGCACAAGGCTTCAATAGGAATCCATGGAGTTGGTTAGGCTAGACTTCTCTATCTGAGGGGGGCTTGAGAAAAAGGCACTCACAAACTCTCTTGATGATTTCCTTCTTTATTCTCTTGTTTCTTTATTCTTTCTCTCCCTTTATTATCTCTCCATCCTCTCATTTTTTCAAAGCTTTTATACCCCAACAGAACCTTCAGGCAGTACAAGAGTCAAAATTATTACATTCCATTTCTCAAGTAGATGACTATAGGTAAAACACAGTTTTCATCACTTTCACATGATTAAACATTTTATGTATTACAGTTGAAAAACAAATTATTTCAAGAACTCACATACATTCCTACCTAAGCAACTTGTTATAGATTAACTATGTGGGCAAGCAAGGTCTTCTTGTCAGGTCTTTTACTGGCAGGCCAATTTCTTTATTACTTATATTGAAAGGTGATATTTCTTATAAGCAATACTAAAGGAATCATAAATTTAAGCTTTTATATATGAAAAAATCAGTCAGCTCTACTTTAAATCTTTAGGTTACATAATCCATTTATTAATAGTTTTTTTTATAACATCAAGAAATTGAGGGCAGAAATGGGTATATGGAAGTAATCATTACCTTTGGTCATCAACCAAACCCAGCAAGGAGAGTACATCAACCAGTAATAATTGGGCTGTTTCGTTCTTATTCCCTGAACTTGAAGAGTTCTGCATTCATCTATGTGCCTTTCTAAAACTTTAGATTGTCTTCTTGGGTTTTTCACCTCAAAGTTATTTAACTTTGTTATTTCCAATGCTTTGTTTCAGTTGTGATATACTCTGAGACCTGTGAACACATTCCCACAACATTAAGGTTAAAAGAATTTAAACTAGCTGGGCTACTGGGACTCAATTTTAAATTCATAACTTGAGCTACCATCCATGCAGCTCCTTGGGTGAAACTTGTAGACCCTGGCTATCATTGTATTTATTTTTACTCATTAAAACTCTGCATAAACTATCATTATTATCAAATTAGATGGTACAGCTTAGGGAGTGATCACCTTCTTGACAATCCGCAGGTAAAAATGCCCCATAGAATGCGATGTTTCCAAGAGATAAGTACACTATATTAAAGGCAGTGGCAATGTCCCCATGTCCATTCACATCGTGCTACATACCAGAGAAAGAGAACTGTGACAAACATGTAAAGGCACAGCACAATCAAAAGACATTCAGGGTCTGCAGTCTTGTGCTCTTGCTTAAATGAGATTTGCCCATCAGAGGATTTCCTTCTGGTGGGCTGACACCTGCAATTTCAATTGCAGTTCACTGCTCTTGTGGCATGGTCAATGGCATTAGCTTAGGAGCAATCTATCAAGTAATGGTTTCTTATACAGTAATTTTTTTTCTCACTACATTAGAGGCTAGAGGTCTAAGACTGAGGTGCCAACAGGGTTAGCTGCATCCTGATGCCTGGCCCCTTGATTTGTAGATAGCATCTTCTGTCTTTATGTCATCTCTCCTCTCTGTATCATGGTATAAGTTTTTTTTTTCCTTCTTATTGGAATACCAGTCAAATATTAAGGCATGTTGTACCACTTCATTCTAACTTAATCATCTCCTAAGGACCCTTTCTCAAAGTATGGTTACAATATATGACAGAGAGACCAGGACTTTGATATATGGACCAAAGAAGGCAATGAAATTCAACCAATGGCATCCCACTACTTTATTATCTATGAATTTTCTAGTATTGAAACTTGGTTTGCTAAAGAGCAAGTGTCGTCATTTCAAGGACATTTTTCATTTTGTAACTGAAAAAAGATGGATGCAATTACAATTTAGTTCCCATGTTTCCTTTCACATTATAAGGGAATCATCTTTGAGTATTTGAATTAAAATACTGAAATGAGTAAATGGTACAACCTTGTCTTTCCTTGACACAATTAAATGAGAAAATAATGTCCAGTGCTGGTTTGTGTCTTTGCAAAGTTGGAGCAGGATTATTTTACAAGAATTTAAGCAGCATGAACCAAACAGGGTTTATTCGTATTCACATGTGAGCTTCCATTTAATTAGAAACTGAATGAGAAGAAAATGTATTTCCTCCATATTAATAAAATATTACTCAGTGCAAATTTGAATACTATTTTTCTAAATTGCATATTTTCAAAGCTTGGATTAACTGAGATCTGTTCTCCTTAAAACCTCGGGGGCCTATCTTTGAAGACAGTCCTTGGTATGGCAATGAACACAGTTGTGGGTTTTGATTAGTAAGAAATATTAATCTCAAGGGGCACACTTTTACTGGCAAATGAAAACTTTTCAAAAACCAACTTTAATTTCTAGCTGTATATTCCAGCCGTTGAATGCTTATAGTGATAAGGATGAAGATAAAGAAATGTGGTCGAAGAATGAATTCCAAAATGAACTCTTGAACCCAAGCAGAAGCTGAAAGCAGAATAAAATGTTTAAACAAAAGCTGCAGGAATAATGGGTACAAGAATATTTATAGATTACCAAGATTCACCACATATACCTCTCCCATGGCATTTGATGCAGCAGACTTACTCTTTGATTCTCATCTTGTGAATTCAGAAATTACAGTTTGTGTTTCTTCACTTAATCTGTGCCCTGTTCTCTGAAAGCAGAGGGCAGATGACATGCTTTCTCTTCAGTAGGAAGAGCAGGTTCATTGGAGTGATAAAGACATCTGTGTAATCAAAACTCCCTGAATATAGGTGACAATGGTGCAGCTGGGGTGATATATGAGGCGACTGACAGTGGGTCCAAGATCTAACTCTAATGCACAAACTGACTTAGTGAGCCCATTTTATATTGAGAGATACCTTGCCTAGCTTAGACACAGGACTGGGTGCTTTGGTCCTGCCTCAATGAGATGATGGGACAGACTTACAATTCCTAGGGGAGGCCTTACCCTCTCTGAGGAGCAGATGGGAGGTGGAGTGGGGGATGTGGGGGAGTAGGAGAAGAGAAGGGAGAGAGAACTTGGATTGGAATGTAAAGAATAAGGAAAGGAAAAGAAGGAAAGAAGGAAGGAAGGAAGGAAGGAAGGAAGAAAGAAAGAAAGAAAGAAAGAAAGAAAGAAAGAAAGAAAGAAAGAAAGAGAAAGCAATAAGGATACCAAAAAGGGAAAAAATGAGCAAAGCCCCTAGTCTTTTGAATTCTAGCATCAATAATGAGAACAGACTCTCACTTGTCTCTTCTCAGGTACTGATGATAACATGAAGTAAAGTGACAGTAGTGGGAATGAAACCCTCCAGCGCTGAGACAAGAGGATGGTGCTGAACACACAGGTGCAAAATGGGAACCACTGAATGAACAAGGAACCTGTATATGATCTTTTAATGAGCCCATTATTTTGTACAATTAATGCACATTAGATATGTCCAGAGAGACTGTCACATATTGAGTATACTCTTGCAGACATAAATTGGCTGGTGGAGAATATGTAGCAATGAATGGTGACCATCTTGACATCTTTGAGGTCCTGGGAGATGACAGAGGAAGGAAATGGACAGAGAAGTGCTAGAAAAAGAGACAAAGGCAATTGATGACTGCAGTGTTAAATAGCATTGTTTTGGAACAATGCTCTATAGAATTAAGCTATATCATAAATTGTTAGCATTTTAGGTAGTAATTAAAGTGGTGTGGTAATATGTCTTTGCAGATAATGTAATTGTTTACTAGGAAAAATAGAATAAATCCATAAAATGCTATTAGAAGTTATATGCAGTTTTATTAAGGTGATTTATTACAAAATGATAATAGTAACATTCCTATCACCAATAAATGAAAGAGGGAGAGGGAGAGGGGAAAGACACACAGACATAATTTTGATGTGAGTCCCAGCTCAGCTAAACTATACATTGAGGACCCTGGAAGTCCTCAGAGACATGTGGTGTGGAATATGGAATATGGGCAAGAATATATATATATATATATATATATATATATATATATATATATATTTCTAAATGTCTTAAATAAAAGACATTGTAAACTTCCCTTCCTTGTCTAATGACATAAATATACAAGTAATCCTAGCCATGTGGACAGGGTTTTGAAAGGAAACATTCATTTTTAAATGTTTGTAGCTTTGAAAAATGGCTTTTTAAAAACATTTTTTTTTTTTTTTGAGTGGGGGTGGGTTCGAGACAGGGTTTCTCTGTGGCTTTGGAGCCTACTCTGGAACTAGTGCTTGTAGACCAGGCTGGTCTCAAACTCACAGAGATCCGCCTGCCTCTGCCTCCGGAATGCTGGGATTAAAGGTGTGTGCCACCACCACCCGGCGGCTTTTAAAAAACTTTTGAAAAATTATATTCATTAGAAAAACTTAATAATATTATGGGGTGGGGAACCACATGCGTCATTGTAATAAGAGCGCTGATGTTTGTCTAGGGGATTTCTGAATTTGCTCCCTGGCACTGGCAAAGAATTGAAGGTCGTGGAAAGACAGACCAAGTCTTGGAGAATGAAAAAGCTTCATCTCACAGCGATGAGAGAGGCCTAAGGGTGAAATGCCGAAATAGATGCTGGCTTGGGTCACTAATAGAGGCCCTGGGTTCTCACCTTTGCCTTACTGGTCCTCTTGAGAAACTCCTAACAGTGTCTTCCCAAACAAGAAGCAGCCATCTGCACACTTTTCTTTCGTTGTCCACATGTTTTCGTCAAACTTCCCATCACCTCAGTGTGCTTGGGGCTGTGAGGGGATATCTTTGTTGTCTTCTTTGTCTACTTTTGTTCAGGCTCTGGCGTCGAATCTCCAAGTTTCCTGACCCGATGAAACATTTGCTGCCACAAACAACTGTAGTTTTAGGGGTGGGTTTATTTTTCTGTCTATGACCTCACCAAAGTGGAAACGTCCAAAGAAAAGCTAACACAGATGACTTCTCATCAGACATCTCTATTAGAAGAGAGTGCCAGGGGTATGGGACGTAATTTGAAACAAAGAGTACCATTAAACTTAGTATTTGTTTTTAAGCAGTTATTTAAATACTTTTCTGAAACAGGGGGAAAAAAAGTAAGTCGCAAGCAAAGGAAATTTAAAAGTAAGGGATACTTTTTTGTCTGGATATTGGTTTCTGTTATTTAGAGAAATAGCTATGACATTGAGTGGCCCAGTCTCCAGCCAAGTGTCCTGCAAACAGAGATACTTCCTGGAGTGTAGCAAGCTACATGTATGTCTATTCCATCCACATTCTTTCATCTCTTCCTTTTGGCATATTTCATTCTTTACTTAGATTTCTTAAAAAAAAAAAAAAACTTTCCATGCAATAATCCTCTTTGAAGGTATTGTTTTTTTCTTGTGAAACAAACACAACATTCAAGTAGCTTTGAAGACATAGTTTTTCAGGAGCTATTAATATTTTCTAAAGAAAATGAATATAAAAGTATTAAATGTATTAAATGCAGTTTTTGAAGCAAGTATTTTAGTTTATAGGAGGATCACTGCTTTTAGTCACATATTTTTAGGGATGAAGGTTAATAATTTGATGCATCAAGACTCTGCCCTGCCAATTTCCATAATTTTTTTCAATATTTTCAACAGATTTTGAAATGTCTCCTGCTTCAATATGCTTTATTCCTTCTACAAAGGAGCCAGAAAAGAAGGTCTGTATTCTGTGAGTGTCCTGGCTAACTGACAAGAAAAGACCCAGGATTACTTTGACTCTGTTGACATTTAAGAGAAGTCAAACCTACTCATCCTGGCAAGGTTGAAAGTTGATGTTTAATGTGTTAAAGTGCAGACACAGGCCTTACACTCCCGAGAGCTTGAGGCCTGGAGATAAACATGGAGTGAAAGTGGCAGGAAAGAGCCAAAGATCACTTAGAACTTTCATTTTTGTTATAGCCATCTGGGAACAAAATCAGTCATGTGGACGGTGAGACGATACAGTGCATCATTGCTTTAAAGTCACACAGCTTCTTGAATGACTCCCAGAAAGAGCCTTGGTAAGCCAGATATAACCCATGCTAGGACACTAGTTAGCAAAAAGCACTAAGAACCTGGGAATAATAAACCCTGTATCAGAGTTTTCAAGGGTATCATGGCTATACTATCAGGGTATTGTAAAATTGAATGATTTTTAGGTCATTAAATTAAATTAAAATTAAAAGATACTGTGTATTAAATGCTTAAATCCACACAGAGAAACCATTTGCACTTGAAAACAGCAGTTAAAAAAATTAGGTATGTTGTACTTTCTCTCCCATTCTTTTCAACATCTCTAGATGTTGTTCTAGGTTGGCTCTGGACATTTGGTGTTGTACACAAATATCCAGATTATAATGTTCACCACGGTCCTAATAGTAACCATAACTGAATCTGATGGAGGGAGTGGAAGGACTTTTCTTTGAGAAGAATGGGGCTATGAGTGGACTTTCAGGAGTGCCCAAAGTGTAGCTCATGACAGCTGCCACAACCAGTGACCATTGTGCAGACCAATACAGCAGCAGGGGCTTGCAGATCTTAAACATCTTCAACTCCATCATCCAAGGCCATAGCCAGGCAGTCCTACTACTGACACCTATGCTGGAATCAACTGGGAGGAGGAAGACAATTTTGCAACCCCAGCCTCTCAGATGGCCAGCTTCCTCTCTGACTGCCCTCAAGCCATTACATTCTGTTTAGATTTTCTCTCTTGTTGTTCTGTCTATACTAAGGCCTTGAATTCACCATCTCAGTCCTTGTAGCTAGCTCCACATTGTAGGAAGAAAGCCCTGTGGGTTCTATTGATGGAGTTCAAATGACAAATGTGGATATTTTCCAGAAGATCAAAAGTGTTCAGAGTTGTTCAGTTGCTGTAAATACATCATGCAATTCTAAGTCACTGCAGAGAGATAATTTTTCTGCTTCAAGAAACTATAAGAAACAGTCATGCTGATGTGTTTAACCCTTGAGTGAAGAATTTGTCTCATCAGTAATGCTGTAGCCAAGAACATTCTGGAAAATGGTATTAAGGTATCAGAACCAACTTCTCCCCTTACATCCTGTTTTAGGGATTATTAGAAACTTCTTTGCATGTACCAGGAACCACTGAAACCCTGAGCAATGGCAGAGCAGCTGATATTGTTAACTTCTTGACTATTTATACATGCTTTGATAAATTTGACAAATATATTTACAATAAGATTTTATGGTTTGTATACTGATTATTTTCCTCACATAATAAAATGAAAATGCCCTAAATATAATGATATCTTTTTGCTATCATATGTGGCCTGTTAAGCTTGCTAATGATACTGAGTTGATGTTAGTTACACTCTTCAGTTAGGCTAGCAAGATTTCATCAGTGAAATGATTTCTATACGATCTGTCCTATTATCTTAAGTGCTACAAATTGGAATGAGGATGCCAGAGAAATGTGATATTGAAATTTCATAATCACAGTAGATTATGATGGAATAGAAATAATAAGAAATCCAATCATTTAGTTCTTAGAGCTAGTGTAAAACCAGTCTATGGTTAAAAGACTATACAAGGAAGGATATGCAAAATATGTTCAATCTTAACTTTCAATTTTGGTAGATGCAACCAAAAAGTGACAAGATGTAAATATTTCAGTGTTGCAATATAGGAAAAGAAAATGAAAGGGTTTTTTTTTTTTTTTTTTTTTGAGATTGAGTCAGTTCATAGAATAATGTTTAAATTTCTTGAACTTGATCCTTTTGGATATTTATAATGAATGTGCATTCCAAGTTCATATGATTTTAATTACAATAAGTTTTAAACATGTTCAAACAGTGTAGAGATTGCTCAGTGTCTACAGGAACTTTCTGCTTTTGTTAAGGACTCTGGTTGAGTTTCTAGCATCCACAAAGCTAGCATACAGTCATAGGTAACTCCAGCTTCAGAGGATTTGATGCCCCCCTCTGGCCTCTGGGGATACTGCACAAAAGGGTACACTTAGAAAAATGCAGGCAAAAATGCATACATATAAAATAAAAATAATTAAGTCTTTGAAAAACCTCGAATTTGTATCAAATGAAATCAAGAAACTAATGTTTTAATTATTAAAAGTTTAAATCAATAAGATTTCAACATTAGTAACAAGACACCTCTCTTCTGATTCAACTGTGGGACACAACCTGACATGAACTCTGATTAGTATGATTTTAGGGATTGTACTCTGTCCTGAGTATTTTAAGTAGCAAGGAAATCAGGTTCTACATAGCTGACCAAGGAACATTAAATCTATGTTTTTGTGATCTACTCATAGTTTGGCTCTAGAATAATCTGTCTCCTGTCTCTCTTTGAATTGAGAGCTGTGTCTTTGCTTTGACACAAGAGAAAGGGAATTTCAGTGTGTGTGTGTGTGTGTGTGTGTGTGTGTGTGTGTGTGTGTGTGTGTGTAGAACATGGAGATGGAGTAGATGCAGGATGGAAATATCTCAAAGTGTAATTACTCCTGAAAGCTGACAGAGGGGAAGAAGAACAGATTAGCCTCTGTATTTCTCACCTCAGTGGTTAGAAGACTGGGAGTGCTATGCACTCAGTTATGGAGTAGCACAGTAGGACAAAAGAAAGGTAAGTTTATGTTAAAATGAGTTTGGAGTGCAGGAAAGGAATTGAAAAGATTTGTCAGTAAGCGGGAGACATTATAAACCAGAAGGAAACTTTACAAAATCAATAGCCGTTTTCAAGTCATCAGTTTGTACTAACTGTCATTTGGCAGAACTTGTAAAGAAGTAATAAATTTTAGCTACACAAACTCAGTATTTTCAAGAGTCTAAAGTGTGGAATTTTAGTCCAATAAATTTATAATACGGGTATGAAGCAATGAGTGTTATGGTATTGTTGTAAATGATGTCTACAAAACAACAAAACAAATTCATTATTTAGGAAATCTGTCAGTTGAGGCAAAGCATAGTTGTACCGAGCTCTAAGGACTGGAATTCTGAAACATAATGGCTGCAGTTTCTGTGTACTGGATGGATAAGCACACCACCCTTGTGATGACTTTGCTAGCAGTAATGAGTGAATGACTTTGAATTATACGAAGGTTAATTAACTGGTCATTCTTGATGAGAGTGCAACTCTGTTGTGGGTCATTTGTGAGACATGGTAAATGCGTGGCAGATTGAACTTGACATTCCTGTCTTAGGCCATCCATTGTTTTGGTCACAGTTCTAAATATACTTCCTGTTGTATTTTGGCTGCTGCCATATGTATGAATTAACCAAGTCTAAAACAGCCAGGTGAAAATAGAGATTAGATAGGTTAATCTATTCAAAGTTGCACATTGCTAGAGGGACAGAGGATTGAAATGTTTCTGGTGGGAAAAGGGCTCCAAGGAGGCACAGCAGCCAATGCAAAGTAATTAGGGATAGGAGAACTTTCACAAAACACGAACCATTGACTGAAAAGAGAGGACAAACCACCTGAGAATTCCTGAAGGATTTCTTTAAAGTTTATGAAAGCAACCATGACTCCTGTCAGGGAACCAGGTAGACAGACTGCAGGTCTTCACTGCTCTCTCTGTTTCCCCAGATCCAAGCCTTCAGTCTCACCCCCAGATCTGCAGCAGAACACTGGCTGCTACCTTCCCTGTCTCTCTGATCCCATCTCTTGTGGGTCTAGCAGATCTTCCACCCCTAACTCCTCTTCCCTGACTCTGTGCTTTCCCTACCC
The DNA here is from genome assembly GCF_003668045.3 of Cricetulus griseus. Classification (NCBI taxonomy): domain Eukaryota; kingdom Metazoa; phylum Chordata; class Mammalia; order Rodentia; family Cricetidae; genus Cricetulus; species Cricetulus griseus. The sequence goes on from NW_023276806.1 coordinate 101,250,602, forward strand.
CTCAACTCCAGCAGGCATCCCATGTAAATCCAAAGGGCACTCCTACCAGGGAAACAGGTAGGCTGTATGCAAATATGCAAATCTCCCCCTCTCCTTTTGTTCCTCCAGGTCCAGTCCCCATAATCTCCTGACAGCTCTGTAATAGAACATCCCCCTTTCCTCTTTGACCCATCCCCAGTAGATCACAAAGATCTTCTGCAACCTTCCTTCTGCTAACCCATCCATTATCCTAGCTTCCAATTCCAGCAGGGATCCCCTAAGAACATACCTGCTTAGCAGACCAGGAAAACAGGTAAATTAACTGAAGACCATCATCACACCCCCCCTCTTTTCCTCCAAATCTAATTCCCAGTCTCATCCCTAGCTCTGCAACAGAATGCCTCCTTCAGTCTTCCTTCTCCCCACCCTGTCTACTTCTCCTGTAATTCCCACAGACTTTCCTCTCCTAACTTTGCTTCCCACACTTGTTGCCTTTATCCAGCCACAAAATCCTACAGGCACCCCTACTAACCCATAGGGATCAAGAGAGTACAGATTGGAATAGAAGAAATCAAATAGAAGAAATCAAATATCTTTGCAGATGATATGATAGTATTATAGGAGTGACCTTAAAAACTCCACTGTGAAACTCCTACAGCTGATACACATATTCAGCAATACAGCTGGATACAAAATTAACTAAAAGGAAAAAAAAATGAGTAGCCCTCCTACATACAAATGACTGACAGAGAAAGAAACTAGGGAAAAAACACCTTTCAAAATAGCCTCTAACCAAGCAAGAGAAAGACTTTTGTAACAAAAACTTCAAGTCTTTGAAGAAAGAAATTGAAGAAGATGTCAAGTGATAGAAAGATTTCTCATGCTCGTAAATGGGTAGGGCTAACAATAAAATGGCTGTCATAATGAAAGCAATCTACAGATGCATTGCAATTCTCATGAAAATTGTTTCAGAGATCCATGAAAGAACAATTCCAAGTTTCATCTGGAAAAACAAAGACCCCATGATTTACCTAAAATAATCCTGAACAATAAAAAAAGCAACAACAACAACAACAACAAAAAACCCTTCTGATTTTAAGCTGAACTACAAAGCTATAGCAACAAAAACATCATAATAGTTGCATAAAAATAGATATGTTGATCAGTGCAATCAAATCGAAAACACAGATATAAACCCTTATGCCTATGAACACCTGATTTTTGATAAAGAAGGCAGAAATACACATTGGGGAAAAAATAAAACAGCATCTCCAACAAATGGTGCTAATCCAACTGAATGACTGCATATACGGGAATGCAAAAAGATCTTTACTCATGACCTTGCACAAACTCATCTCCAAATGGATAAAAGAGCTCAAAACAAAACTGTATATATTTTACTTTGATAGAAGAGAATGTGCGGAATAATCTTTAACTCACTGGTACAGGAGAATACTTCTGAACAACCTTAATGTAGGGATTTACTTCAACAATTAATAAATGGGATGGGACCTCATGAAACTGAAAAGCTTCTATAAGGTAGAGAACATCATCATATGGATAAAGCAGCAGCCTACAGAATGGGATGATTTTTTTTTTTTTACCTTTGTTTCCAATAGAGGATTAACATCCAAAATATATAAAGAACTCAAGAACCTAGATATCAAAAACCAAAATCCAATGAAAATATGGGGTACAGATGTAAGCAGAGAATTCTCAACAGAGGAAGTTTTAATGGCTGAGTGCCCCGTCCGGAGGGGCTCCGGTAATTTGTGAGTGGATCACACCTGCAAATAATGGGCGGGAAAGAAAAAGCAAGGCCAAGCAGATTTCCTTGTCAAGGTCAACTTTATTGAAACCAAGGGGCTTTTTAAAGAGAAAGGTGGAAGCAGAGAAAAAGGAGGTGGGAGGAGGAATGAATGTTAATTGCTCTCAGGCAGGTATCCGGAATCTCCTGTGTTAAGGAAGTGGGGGAAGGGATAGGTGTTAGTTGCTTCTCAGGCCAGGTATTTGGAATCTCCTAAGTTTATCTCAAGCACTAACTAAGGAAATGGGGGAAGGTGTTAGTTGCTTCTCAGGCCAGGTCCCAGAACCTGAGGGGTGGGATGCTAGGCTAGCTGGTGGCTAGCTAGGCATGGGGAGTCACCAAGGCTGGCTTCTGACAGCTGAGAAACACTTGAAATGTTCAACATCCTTAAACACCAGGGAAATGCAAATCAAAACTACTTTGAGATTCTATCTTACATCTGCCAGAATGGTTAAGATCAATAACACAAGTGACAGCTTGTGCTAGTGAGGGTGTGGCACAAGGGGAACACTCATTCATTACACATAGGGGTGCAAACTTGTACAGCTGCTATGGAAATTAATGTGGCTTTTTCTCAGAAAGGGACTAGATCTACATCAAGATCCAACTACACCATTCTTGGGCATATACCCAAAAGACACTTCATTCTACCACAGAAACACTTGCTCAAACATATTTATTGCTGCTCTATTCATAATAGCCAGAAATGATGCCCCTCAATAAAAGAATGAATAACAAAAATGTGTTACATTTACACAATGGTATATTACTCAGTTCTTTAAAAAATGACATCATAAAATTTGCAGACAAATGGATGGAACTAAAAAAAAAATGTTTCTAGCTGGAAGTTGGTGGCACACACCTTAATCCCAGCACTCAGGAGGCAGAGGCAGAGGCAGAGGCAGAGGCAGTCTGATCTCTGTGAGTTCGATTCCAGCCTGATCTCCAGAGCCAGTGCCAGGACAGGCTCCAAAGCTACACAGAGAAACCCTGTCTCGAAAAACCAAAAAAAAAAAAAAAAAAAAAAAAAAAAAAAGAAAAAAAGTTTCTAAGTGAGGTAACACAGACTAAGGAAAATAAATATGGTATGTATTAACTTACATGTGCTGTTAAACAAATGATAACCATGCTACAACCTGAAGATCCAGAGAGGGTAGGTATAGAGGAAGACACTAAGAGGAACAATTAAATCTTCATAGAAGGGAGAAATAGAATAGATTTTATGGGTGAACTGAGCCTGGGGAGGGCAGAAATGATAAGATCAGGAGGGGAAGAAGACTGTAGATGACAAGGACATCTGTTCAACGATGTTCATTGGAGAATTATTTGTAATAGCCAGAACCTGGAAGCAATCTAGATGCTCCTCAACTGAGGAATGGATGGAGAAAATGTGCTACATTTACACAATGGAATACTACTCAGCAGGAAAAAAAAAATGGAATCTTGAAATTCGAAGGAAAATGGATGGAACTAGAAGAAACCATTCTGAGCTCAGTAACCCAATCACAAAAAGACAAATATGGTATGTACTCATTCATATATGGATTCTAGACATAGAGCAAAGGATCACCAGCCTACAATCCACACTGCCAGAGAAGTCATGCATGCATGGTCCCTCGGAGAAGGGGAAAGGGACAAGATCTCCTCTGGAAATTGGGAGCATATAGGAGGAGGGAGAGGGAGCTAGGAGAATAAGAAGGGGAGAAGAGGGGGGAGGAGGACATGAGGGACCAGGAAGGTTGAATTGGGGGAAGAATAGAGGAAAGCAAGATAAGAGATACTATAATAGAGGGAGACATTATAGGTTTAAAGAGAAATCAGGCACTAGGCAAATGTGTGGAGATCTACAAAGATGACACCAACGAACAATCTAAGCAATACAGGAGAGGCTACCTTAAATGCCCTCCCCTGACAATGAGATTGATGACTAACTTATATGCCATCCTATAGCCTTCATCCAGCAGCTGGTGAAAGTAGAAGCAGACACCCACAGCTAATCACTGAACTGAACTGGAATCCAGTTGAAGAGAAGGAGGAGTGATGAGCAAAGGGGTCCAGACCAGGCTGATGAAACCCACAGAAACAGCTGACCTGAACAAGTGAGAACTCTTTGTCCCCAGACTGATAGCTGGGAAACCAGCATGGGACTGATCCAGACCCCATGAATGTGGGTGTCAGTGAGGAGACCTTGGAAATCTATAGGGCCCCTTGTAGTAGATCAGTACTTATCCCTAGCATAGGAATGGACTTTGGGAGCCCATCCCACATACAGCGATAGTCCCTGAGCCTAGACAAAAGGGGGTGAGCCTAGGTCCTATCCCAAATGATATGAAAGACTCTGACAAACCCCTATGGAAGGCCTCACCCTTCCTGGGGAGCAGAAAGGGTATGGGATATGTAGGGTGTTAGTTGTGTGGGGGCAGGGGAGGAGGTGAGAGAGAGGGACCTGGGATTGACATGTAAAACAATCTTGTTTCTAATTCAAATAAAAAATGGAGAAAAAAAGAAGACTGTAGATGTGTTATGAGGGACAGAATTTGGGGAGAAAAGCTAGATTTGAGGGACATTTGGAGGGTGACATGTATACCTAATGCCATGGAAACTTCCTAAAATATATGAAGGCAATCTGAATGAAGTCTCTAAGCAATGAGGGAGACAGAGTCCCAGCTGGCCATCTCTTTTCACCATAGCCAGACATTACACAGAAAGAGACAGCTCTAAATGGGATATCTCCATGAAACCCCAGCCCTCAGTTTCTCTGCATATATGGTATAGCTTCCAGTTTAGTATTTTTATGGACTTCTGTGTATGTGAACCAATGGGTCTCTGATTTTTGTTCATTCTCTTGGGGCTCTTTTCCTTTGTTGGCTTGCTTTGTCCAACTTCAATGTGATAGTTTTTGGTTTATCTTTTTATGTTTATTTTGTTGCCTCTTAGAAGCCTGTTCTTTTGAATGATAGACAGAAAGGGAGTTGATCCAGATGGGAGAGGAGGTGAGGAGGAACTGGGAATAGTAGAAGGAGAAACTATAATTAGGATATATGGTGTGAGTAAAGGATCTAATTTTAATAAAATGGGAAAAATAATGACTACTTTAAAAAAGAAATAAAGAAAGCAGACTATGCCAAACATAGGGATGGTACAGACCCTGGGAGTAACTCTGTTTAAGATCAGATGTGGTTGTGCGGGCTGCAAAATGTTCAAGTATCCAGTGTGGATGGTATTTCCGAATTCTGTCAGCATACGATTGTTGTTGTTGTTGTTGTTTTTTTTTTTTTTCCTTTAGTCAAATGTTTGCATTCAGCAAGTGATGAACTAAGGAAGTAAATCTGTCCAGATGTGTTTGCTAATGCACGCCTTTTCCTCTCAGCTACCCCAGATAGTAAGGCAGGAGACCCATTATAGCCTAGGAGTTAAAAGCCAACCTGGGTGACATAGTGAGAAAGTGTCTCCCCCCCCAAAAAAAAACAGAACACAGTGCAAATTCAGCTGCTATAAGGCACTACCACAAATCATGTTAGTTTTTCCTGTAAATGGTTCTAACTGCATGTTTTAATAAATTATTAAAGGGTGTCTTAGTTTGTAAATTCTCTAACAAATCATTTTGGAAAACTAAAACATGTATCTTACTTTGGGCTGACTGTATAACTTAAAATATATACTATCCTAAAATGTTCAATATATTTTGGGTTTTTAATTCTACCCAGGTAATTATTTCAAACTATAGTAATTCTATAAATATTGAAAATGTCTAGTCAGTTTAAAGTGACAAAGCAACACACTGTGCTGGAATCTACTCTAACAAGGACTCTACCTCCTTTGATTTATTGCCAGAGCTGAACACATATATCGTTTATTTTAATATTCCCTTTTCCTGGCAATCCTGTAAGAGGCTAGCAAGCCAAGTCTGATAAATAAACCATGTGCTTGTTGCATTAATATTTTTATGATTAGCTGTTTGGGGATTTATGGATCTACTGTAAGGAACTCAGATTGAACTGGAGTACAGATCCCCTCAAGATAGGGCCAGGTGCCATGTGCTTTTTTTTTTTTTTGTAAATATAAGTTAGTTGTCTTCATTGCCAAAATTTTTATTGCAACTATAAATATTCAAATTCCATTGTTTTATTAGTTCAAGGTTAATACAAAGAAACAAAATATGATTGCTTTATATAAAGGTATTCTTTAGCAGTCCTGGGACTAGACAATGGTATTTCTTTATGTTATGTTTTTGTGAATATATTTTTGGTGAAATGAGAGAAAAACTTTTAGTAATTTTCTTAAGTACTTTCTTATATTTTCAGGTACACACACACACACACACACACACACACACACACACACACCCCTAAGCCAGATCTATCTGTTCAATGATGATTTCTAGGACTTTGTTACTTTCTGACTTGAACTTATTCTGACCGGTGCTGAGGCAGGAAGTTAGTGCATAGAGTTAACAGCAGTATACCTTACAACAGTATACCTTACTCCTTGTGTTTCTGACAATTTTAGGTGTCCCATGTTGATTAACAAGTGTGTATTTTAGTTCCAGAGAAAAATGTTCTTTCAATTTTCTAATGATATGATTCAAGGCTCAGGCAAAATATTGTTTTATGATAAACATAAATCTCAATCTATTTTAAGTCAGTATTGAACATAATGTGTCAAAATATTATGCTCTTTGAGTTTGACATATGAATTAGTCAAATGAAATACTGTAAATATTTATTGATTAGAACTAGTCTTAAGGGAAACTGCTAAATAAGTCATACTGGACAGAACTCATGGACATCAGTCACGTTTACATCTGTCTTACATAGAAATAGGAGGAATGGAGGTTGAAAATACTTTAATTATAATAGTGTGTGTAAAGGTTGAGAAGAGAGGAAGTGGTGAGATGGCTCAACAGTTAGCAGTAGTTGCTGTTCTTGTAAGGAGTGCATGTTTGGCTCTCAGCACCCACATGTTGGCTTAGAACCATCTGGAACTTCACTTCCAAGGGTTCCAATGCCATTTTCTGGCCTCTGTAGAAGACAGGAATTAATTCATGTAAACACACACACACACACACACACACACACACACACACACACACAAACGTAAAGCCTTCACAGACATAAAATAAAAACATATAAATCTATAAGAAAAAAATGAGAAGAGAATGGTCATGCAGTCAGTAAAGGCTTACTTGCTGTGCAAGCACAAGGACTGGAGTCCACAGCATCCACCTAAAAAGTCCAGAATGTAGCAGGAAGTCAAGAGAATGTGTTAAAGGGTCTCAAGAATTTATGTAGGTGAATGATAGGGACAAACACTCACTGATACAAAACCAATTACATGCTGCTGCTGATCTCATACAGCTGCATTCCTCCAGGCATCCTGCCCAAGGGTGAAGACCACCAACAGCAAGCCACCTGCTCTGCTCCCACCACCCAAGAGAGTGAGAGTGCTAGACCCTCTTCCTCAGCTTTTAACCTGTCACATAGGCAAACAAGACCACACCTTAGGGCTTGCTGTCCCAAAATTCATTGGCTAAACTAATCAAAATACCACACCATCAGAATGTACTTACAACCCCAGAACTGGAAAGACAGAGAGGAAGATACATGGGGTTTGCTGGACAGCGAGTCTAGTCAATCTTGCAAGATGTAGGTTCAAGAAAAGAGATTGTCAAACACTAAAGAGTGGTGTATGAAGACATTAGACATCTACCTTTGATCTACACAGGTGTACACATACATACATGCATACCACAACACATGAAACCCAACACACAGAATGAGAAGAGACTACTTACCATATCCATGCCATATTAGTTGAATGCCTAATCACATTATTTGGGTACATCTCAACATGAATTGAACACACTAGGTCAATTAGAGACCGGAATGTTTTGTAATGTTTAGTATTAATTTAAGGGCTGATAAAATTGATGAGTAATTTTTCAAATCTTGTTTAAACTCTGCCAAAGGCAAGGTAAATATTGTAATAAAAAAATTCCTCTCTATTATGAAGAAATTTATAGGGCAAATTTGATGACAAATGGCAGACACAGCAATCTACAAATTTCCTGCTTTATCCTGACCTTTTGCAATTATTGGCAATTCCCCAATTGCTAGGATAAACATGGATGCATGAGTACATGTGAAGAAAATGCACCCCAGTAGATGTGGACATACTCATTGCAGGAATGGGATAAGAATATGTTCTTGGGTTTAAGTTTATCCTTAACCATCAGAAGACAAATTTCAAATGTATGGCCTGAAAAGAGTCAACCAAAAAGCCTTCTCAGAAGTCACTGCAATGAATCTGCTATGGTATATTCCAATTAGGTATTAATCACAAAACAGTGTGTTGAGCACTCTAAAAGGGGTTAACAACCAGGATGGCATGAGAAGTCCTATTTCAAGCCTTCTATTAGCAGCTGTGGACATCTGTCCTATAAAGCAGTTTACAATCGTTAATAGCTCCTTAAATCATTAGTTTCTTCACTTGTAGCATTTCCTTCCCTTTATAAGAATTTATCTCTGCTGTGCATAAAGTGAGAAGCAAAGGAATTTCTATTAAGTTTTCTTGTTAAATCAGCAAGAAATCTGGGGAAAACATTTTGACCTTACACATTTTTTTTTCTTCTCTTCAGAAGCATATTTAGCTGCCTGGACTAAGAGGCCGGTATTCATAGAGAAATTTTATTTGCACACAGTAAAATATTATTAGCACACAAACTGTTGATTAAGCATTTTGTAATAGCCAGCATTGTTCAAGGATTCTTATTTTCTGCATCAACAGTGAGAAATGTGGTGTAATATGTCGGTGAGGTGTTTATCAGATTCAGTTATAAGGCTTTTGGTCTCAGAGCTAGAGGACTTTCTTGTAATGCATTGTAGCCCATGATCAGTATATGGATTAACCATTGGCCCCTCTGAGGATTGGTGCATGAAAGCATTTGGTTTAGCATTTAACTAGCCTTCAAAGTAGTAAGTGTTATAGTCATTTTATATATCCACTTATCAGGTAGCTAGATCATCTTTTTTTCTACCATCTATCATCTGTCTGTTTATCAACTATCTGTCATCTATCTATCTACCATCTATTTATCTATTGTCTATGGTGCATGTGTGTGTGTGTGTGTGTGTGTGTGTGTGTGTGTGTGTGTGTGTGTGTGTGTGTACACTTTTGTGTGTGTGTGTACACTTTTGTGTGTGTGTGTTTGTGTAGCCATAGATTGTCTCAGTATTCTTCTTTAGGATGTCAGACACCTTTATTTTTTCAGCAAGGGTCTGTCACAGGCCCAGAATTTGACAAGCTGGCTATGCTGGATTGCCAATGAGCACCATGGGGCATCGTGTCCTCACTGCCCCTGCACTGTGATTGCAAGTACACACCACCACACCTGGCTGTTTAATATGGGTTCTTGGAAGTACACTTCCATTCTCATTCTGCCAAGACAAATACCAAATCAACAGAGCTATCTCCTGGTTCAAGACATCTGAGTTATGATGATGAGAGCATGGATCCTTGATTGCATTTCTAAGCACAATCTTTCTTTCTTTTTTTTTTTTTTTCATTGTGACATTTTTTCTTTTTTTTGTCTAAATTTTTTTATTTTATTTTTTTATTTGAATTAGAAAATTGTTTTACATGACAATCCCAGTTCCCTTGTCCCTCCCATCCTCCCCTACTATCCCCCCAACTAAAACCTTACCTATCACATACCCTTTCTGCTTCCCCTGGATGGTGATGCCTTCCATGGGGGGGTGTCTTCAGAGTCTATCATATCCTTTGGGATAGGGCCTAGGCCCACATCCATGTGTCTTGGCTCAGGGAGTATTCCTCTATGTGGAATGGGCTCTCAAAGTCCCCACCTGTGCTAGGCATAAGTACTGAACAACTACAGGAGGTCCTGTAGATTTCCGAGGTTTCTTCACTGAAATCCATGTTCCTGGAGTCTGGATCAGTCCCATGTTGGTATCCCAGCTATCAGTCTGGGGAGCAAGAGGTCCCCGATGTTCAGGTCAGTTGTTTCTGTGGGTTTCACCAGCCTGGTCTGGACCCTTTGCTCTTTACTCCTCCTCTGCATCTGGATTCCAGTTCAATTCGGTGATTAGTTGTGGGTGTCTGCTTCTACTTCCACCAGCTGCTGGATGAGGGCTATCGGGTGGCATATAAGTCAGTCATCAATCTCATTATCAGGGGAGGGCATTTAAGGTAGCCTCTCCTCTGTTGCTTAGATTGTTACCTGGTGTCATATTTGTAAATGTCCCAGACATTGCCTAGTGCCTGATTTCTCTTTAAACCTATAATGTCTCTCTCTATTATGGTATCTCCATTCTTGTTAATTCTTCCCCTGACTCAACCTTTCTGCTCCCTCATGTCCTCTGCATCCCTCCTCTTCTCCCCTTCCTATTCTCCTAGCTCCCTCCCCACTCTTCTGGTCTAAGCACAATCTTTCTAAATGAATAAGTTTACAACTTGTGGTGGAGGTTAGTGTAAATTTGAGAATCCAGGATAACAAGAAAAATGCACCATCTTGGCATGTTGATGAGGTTAGTTGATGTGGAAAGACACATCTTAACTGTGGAAGGCATCATTTCTTAGACAGGGAATCCTGAATTATAGGAAATGAAGCATGACCATGTGTTCTTCACTCTGCTTTCTGACTGTTGGTGCTGTGTGATCTTTCAACTGTAGTTGTGATATTCAGGCTTCTGCTGCTTTGGCCTGACTACCATGATGGACCTTGAACTATAAGGCAGAAGAGGCCTTTCTCTTTTAACTTACTTCATCATTGTTTTGTCACAGAACCACAAAAGTAACTAATACATAAGATCATAGAAGCAATAGGTATCTGCCTTCAGATGTTATGGGTGAGAATATTTCTTTTTTAGAATAGTGACTGATAATCATAGCCTCTGGGTCTTGAAGCCTTGACCTTAATATTGTTTCCTCAGCACTGTGCCCATCTATTGTCACATTGTTTGTATGTATTTACTTTTAGTTGTACTACTTACAAACTCTACACATCATTTTTTAATGTGTGGTACAGTACATATTTTGTCAAATGCCTCGGGCTGCTCCACAGAATTCACTGACAAGTATGGGTCTTAAGGCATCTCCCACTCCACTGGGGAAGTCAGGTTGAGGAAGCTTTGTGGCAAGTAACATTTTCACCACGAAAGTAGTTTTCTCACAACTGAAGGTCAGATTATATATGCTGAAACCGAAAGATAATATCTGTATACTAGTGTGCAATTAGGCAACTGAGAGCCATAATCACCTAAGTAGCTATGGCACTAAGGATATGTTGATGCATATGTTTTAGTATTGAGGAGAAATAAATGAATCGAGTAATTATATTTATCAGTATCTGAATTTTGTGATCTGACCAAGTCATTTGATGCAGTCTGCAAAATATACTACTCAATCTAGCTCAATTTCATGCAGTGTTTCCCCTTAGAGAATTGTTTGGCAATATCATGATGTTTGAAGCTTTACAGAAGCCTATGGGATGGGCTAAGTCAAAGTAGTCTTGTAGGTAAATGACATCATTTTTGCTAGAAAGTGTTGTCTGAAAAGAAATCTTAAAATTTCCTCTGCTTAATGCATGCAAAGCAAAGACTGGGTATATGGGATTCCAGAATAAGAATTGACTTTAAAACAGCATTCTTCCATGGGTGCTTCAGGTTCAGCTGCTCATGGTGCAAGAATCCTCCAATGGTACCAGCAGAGTGGAGAGAAAGTGCCCTGTAGAATAGCTATTCAGCTGTGAGCAGGCTTGAAAGACATTTATTTGTCTTAATTTTTGGCAGCTTGTAAACCAGGAACTGAAAGCATAAGACTTTGGTTAATGGTCAAAATAATGAGGTCTGAACTGTATCTCTACTCTTGGGCATTCATTAATAGCCAAATGAGTCTTATTACAAAAGCACAAAGTAGTAAGTTAGTAAGGTGTATTTTTATGAATTAAGCAAACCATTATGGTTATCATACTACTAGTAATGTGAAGCCAAACAATAATTTAAAATATATTTTTATTCCTTTTAGTCATCTCAAGGCTAGCAGATCAAAAGATAACTGCTAATGAAAAGACAGTTTGGGATCTTCAGTTGGCTTAGGCACTAAAGTGCTTGCTGTGCAAGCACGAGGCAGTGAGTTTTGATTCACAGCATCCATGTGAATAGGTAGATATGCTGCTTCACATCAGTAACCCTAGTGCTGGTCATGTAAACGTGGATCCAAGAGGCTTGCTGGACATCCAGTCTAGCTGAATTGGTGAGCTCCACAGTTCAGTAAGATCTCTTGTCTCAAAAACAAAGGCTGATTATGATTGAAGAAAATGCCTAATGTTGACTTCTTGCCTCTACTGGATCAGATACAGATGTGTATTGTCACTTGCATACAGGTGTGCATACACACACACACACACACACACACACACACACACACACACACTCACGTACACACACACACACCTGCACATTATATCTTGCCTATGGTGTTTTAAGATATACTGCAGAATAAAATGTTTGCAAGGAAGAAAATGCAGAATCCTGTACTATAAGAAAAGAACCTCAAACTTTGCAATGTCTATTAACAGTTATAAATCTGCCAGAAGCACTGGTTCCTCCAACCACCATCTGTACTTAGTGTCTTTTTTTGCATCAATATTCTAACTGTAATCATCATTACAGTGTTCCATAAGGTTGAAAGACCTTTATGTTGTTCATTTTGATATTGCATTTTATTTTTTATTATTCTGCATGTGCCCCTGACTTGTTTTATTATTATTTTCCCCAGCATAATATTGTTATTGATTGTTTCGGAATTTCATATTATGTACCCTGATCAAACTCACTTCCCATTCCTCCCAAGTTCACCCTCCCAGACTTGTGACTTCTCCCCCCAAAGAAAAAAATACAACAGGTTGAATTTTTGTTGCCCATATATTGATTCAATTATTGTCAAACTCCTAGTGGTCAGCCCCTTAAAGATAACTGAGTTCTTCCTACTCCCTCCACCAGAAACCATCAACAGTGAAAAGCTACACTTCAGCATCTTTACCACAATTTTAGAGGACTCTTATCAAAACTTCCTGTGTATGTCCTCCTCCCTCCCTCCCTCCTCCCTCCCCCTCCTCCCCCCCTCCTCCCTCCCCCTCTCCCTCCTCCCTCCTCCCTCCTCCCTCCTTCCTCCCTCCCTCCCTCCTTCCCTTCCTTCCTTCCTTCCTTCCTTCCTTCCTTCCTTCCTTCCTTCCTTCCTTGCTTGCTTCCTTTGTAGGTATTGACTCTATCCTAGCATGTCCTGGGCGTCAAACTGAGGTACTGGGACTTGGCAGCAAATCACCCTTACCTCCTGAGCCATATCACCATCCTAGGTGTAAGAATTGTAGCATAATCCAGGGTTACAGATAGAGCTCAGTGGCTAAGAGAACTTGTTGCTTTTCTGGCCTCCCCATGTGTTCCCAAACATGTGCATACACTTACACTCACACACACATAAATAATAAAAACCAAAGTTTAAATAGTTGTTATCCTATATAAAACCTAACATATAGGGGCAAAGCAAGCATTTTTCATTGAAATTCTCTTTATTTTTCTCCTGTGTCTGTATCTATGTGAGTACACGCCATTTGTGTGGAGGCCTTCAGGGGTCAGAAGAGGGCATCAAATCCACTGGACATGGAGTTTCATGTGCTCAGGAGCTGCCAATGTAAGTGCTAGGAACCGAACTCTAGTGTTGAAGAACAGGAAACACTCTTAACAGCAGAGCCATCTTTCTATCCCACAGAATATTTTTTAAGGATAGAAAAAGATAAACAAGATTAATTTTAATATGGCAGGTGAAGTGTTAAAAATAGCAAAGAGGAAAGCTGAAAAGAACATCTTCCCACTGAAAGGTGGATGCTGAGCATGTACAAAATTGCAAGTCTATGACATCTATGTGCCTTAATTTACTTGGCTAAACCTTACAATGCACAATAGAAGATAATACACTCCCAATGCCACAAGAGAGAAGACATCACCATGCCTTTCTTCCTGTATGTGTTCAGAACTCAAAATAATCAATAATGGACGAATCATGCAATGCAGTTAAATTAGCCAAATAAGAATTTACCAGTGCATGAAATCCCAGGCAGGATGAAAAGTGGGTCAAGGTTTATGCAACTGCTATGAAGGTTTTATAAGAGTTCTTTAGGTAAGCTGGCTCCTTAGATGTTTAAGAAAAGAAATTTAGAAGTACCAGCTTCCATTACTCATTTTTTAAATTTCTTTTTAGTGAGGTATGAGTTTGACTTAGCATAAATAATGTTCAAACAATCAATGTATTTACATACCAATATTTTACTTTTCCCTCTGCTTTTAAACTTTCTCTTCAATAATGGGCTAATACTCACAGGACTTTTCTTTTGCAGTTGCATCAGTTCTTTTAGTATTTAGGCTAAGGGATTTTGGCAGTGGTAGATTTCTTTTCCAGTTATTCCTTACATTTATATCTCATGGCATATCTATAGACACTCTCATGTATAGAATTCAAGTTCATGCTTTCTGGGAAGATTTTGTTTTATTCACTTATTAGAAAGCTGGATCCTAGGGCTGTGTGTTATTATTTCTCCCCTTTCCTTCACATTCCATACTTTAGTATGAGGACTGTGATTTTATATGCTTAAGAAATTCCACCTCCAATAATCGCACATTTATAGGAAATATACACACAAGCCAACTAACTAGCTGTTATAAACGTCAAAATAGTGGGGTATAAGGCATGATGGGGTATAAGGCAGAAAGAAACATGGACAATCTTCTGAAGAGATGAGAAGCCATTGTCTTGATCTATGTGGGGAGTACACACAGATGTGTGTTTTAAAACAGTAGAAATACATCAAGCTACATTTTGGATTGCTGGTCATCTTAACAGATTAGACTTTAAAATTAAAAAAAGAGAAAGTAAAAAAAAAGTTATTAATAGTATCCAGCTATAGTAAATTTCAGATTTGTAGTCTATCAATCAATTTTGAAGTTTTTGCTTCTGAAGTGAATGAAAAGAGACCAAGTTGAGAAATAAAAGTGAGTGGAGGTAAACATCTAGAAATCACACCATCCCCAGGGTTAACCAATACAATGTTACCCCCTAGCATAGTCAAAACAAGAGGAGAGTGTAATAGCTGGAACACATCCAGCTTTGCTTTTCTGGCTTGGGTATCCACATTCAAACTGCCACCACTTTTTAAATCCTGTTGCCATACTGAATATAAAACAACACCTGGGAAAGCAGGCAACACACAGCAACAGCTGTGATTTTTGGCACAGAAGAAAGGAAGAAAGCAGAGGTAACAGCACAGAGCAGAACAGCTCTAAACCTGGGCCAAGTAGCAGCCGCAAGTCCAAGAATGGCTGGGAAGCAGTGTCACCCTGTCCAGTGTCACCAAGGAAATTTCAGCACAAACAGTGGGCCTGCGTCAAATCCTGCACATAAATACAATTAGTCAAACTCTGTCTCCCATGAAAACTTGTCCAAGATATCACTACCCCAAAATCATGTGTGCATGCTAATCCACAACCTTCTCCCAACATTTTTCAGTTAAGTTCTTAGAGCTGGCAAAGCAACCCTCATGTAAGAGAGAACCTTTCAGGGTCACTCACAGTTTCCACTTTTTTTTTTCTTCTGATTGTCAACAGTTTTAGGTAGTCTGGTGGGATATTTTTGAGCCTTACATCTGTGTGATTGTTAAAGTCATGCTGAATGAAGGGCTAAAACAAAGGCTCTCCACTGGGAATTTCAGATACTATATGTGAAGCCAAAAGGAACATGATGTAATAAATCTAAATATAGCCATCACTGCCATAAGAATATATATATGGCCATAACCACTCAAACATTCCCAGTCTCATCTGAATGACATAATTACACTGACAACCGCCTGGCAAACATAAATCATGCAAAATCTACCCAAAACAAACTTACTGCTTCATAAACACAGAGAACTAACCTTTTAGCACAATATAATGAAAATAATCATATATTGACAAATGATTTCAATTCACCATCAAGAAAAGACTTTTATACTGTCTTTCAAACAATAGTCTTTTGTAACATAAGAATCAACTGACAGAATTACAAAGCAAAACTCTCAGATGCACAGCAAAATAGATTTTGACATGTTTTTCTTGAACAGGTCCATCACCCAAATCTATAATGTTCCTAGTAAATTAAAGAACAATTGTTGTATGTACACTATAAGCAGAAAAGAGCATGTTCTTCAGTAGTTATCTGTAAAAACAGATTGTACACTCACTGAAATATATGTCTATTTCTATGAATTGAAACTATCATATCATGTATGACAATATTTAAAGCAATAATTAAAAACAGATAACTAGAATTTTCATTCAGTTAGAAATTTAAGAAGACAAATTTAAGTGATTTCTGAATATAGGAAATCATTGAGAATTAATGAATTACATGTGCTGGGTATAAAGATATACTGTCATGGTCTTCCATTGCTCTGGCAGAATACTTAAGATGAGGCAATTTACAAAGAAAGGAAGTTTATTTTGGCTCCTGGTTCTGGAGTTTGGGAAATCTAAGAGGATGGTGCTAGAGAGAGGGCTGTGTGCCGGTTTAATTATGAAAGAAAATTGGAATGACAAAGAAGCTTATACCAATATAAAAGAGGGCAGACCATCAGGGATAGTTCATCGTTAGCGGTGACAAAAACCATTAAACCTGTCTGAACAAATATTCAATCTGTAGCAAATATTTATACTATTCTGCTTTTCCTTTGCAAACACTCTGCTATGCTGAATAGCATAAGAACCTCATAGGAACTACACAATGTGTGGGCATGGCAGTATTCCACAGGAACTTATGGTCATAGACATCTGGATTTTATATAGTTCTTTCATGTCAGGGAAAGTTGCTTTTACTTTGATTCCTCTCCAACCATTTGCCAATACACAAACAGTTCTTTTCTCATGGGCCATATAGTATCCGGTGTTTGGCCCCATTAGCTTGTAGGCCTCTCTTTGTGAACACTTACTACAGAATTCTGCACTGATGCAGGAAACTTGGAAGGTGAAAGCATAGATGGCACCATGAGAACAAATATCAGAAGCATTGGCATGTCTCAATGGGGACAGTATTTGCGAGAATGAACCAATCACTGTCTGACATTCATGTTTTAAATCAGTATTCTCATTTCTCTGTTGTTGACATAGAATGCATGATATTAGAGTACAAGTCGATGGGGTGAGCTTGACTGAAATACATTATATAAGTGTATCAAATTCTCCATTGACAAAATGAAGAAAAGTAACTTGGAAACATTTACATACTCTCACAGTTTCATTCATACATCCATGTAGATATGAAACAATCAAAGACTCACAGAAACTTTGGTATTGAAGGAATTTAAAGTACTATTGGGTACTGGAGAGATGGTTCAGCAGTTAAGATTGCTTAGTGTACAACTATGAGGGCATATGTATCTCCCCGTCCATTTAGCAAGTCGGTTGTAGACTTCCATACTTTTAGGGGTCAAAGTCAGGAGGATTGCTGGGAACTTTGGTTTTCATCCTAGCTAAAACACCATATCTAGGTTTGGAGAGAGACTCTTCCTCAAAGGGATAATGCAGAGAGTGATAGAAGAGATCACCCAACACCCTTTCTGGACTCTGCACACACATGTGCAAGTAAACCACATACACTATACACACACACACACAAGCTTGCAAGGGCATGGTCAGGCACACCTGTAGCCAGCCCCTAAGTAGGCGTGGCTACAGCTTCCCCAACAAATGTCTTTTTTTTTCCATTGGCAAAGTAGAATTTCTTAAAATTAAAAGAGAAAATTCAGGGCCAATCTTGTGCCTAGAACACAACTCAATCTTAAAAATTCTTCACAGAGAGTTCACAACCGAAAAGCACGTGTTCCTCTACAAAATCAAAGCAGATCATCTCACCAACCAAGGAAGAAATCATGTAAAATTAAGTGATGTAGATTGAATTTACAAAAAGAAGAGATAGTCAATGGTGAAAATGAAGGAGAAAATAAAAGTATTAGGTTGTTACATTGTTACCCTCTGAAACTCAGTGAAACATTACAGATGTTTGAGAGAATATTCAGTTTCTGCTTACAATACATCAAGGGCATCATGGTGGACATCATAATGGAGAACAGAAATTGAGTCATAGTTGATTTTGATTTTATAGTCATGGACTGAATTGGTTGAGCAGAGCTGAAGTATCAACCAAAATACTAAAGGTTATGGAAATCAGTACCTCCTGTCTAGATGGTGGCTTGCCTTCAGAGAAGAAATGCAAAATGTTACTGGATCAGCATTTTTTTTTTGCTGGCTTTGCAATCCTGGATCAAATGTCAACCTGCTGCTTTCATCACTACTGAGCAAACCACCCTAGACACAGGTAACTTTATTCAAAAGAAACTCAGAAGCAAAAATATCTATACACTTGGAATGCACAGACTCCAAGGAAAGAGCAGGAAATATAGTAATAAAAATTCACAAGAATAACATGCTGAAGAAAATGGGTATTTCAGGATTACAAAAGGAATTTGCAAATGCATCTCTTAAATAAAGAAACATTTAATTAATTAATATGTTCATTCATTTATTTTCCTGAGATGATTTCAGTCTAGCCAAGACTGCTCTAGAACTTACTTTGAAGACCTGGTAGGTCTCAAAACAGCTGTCATGTTCCTACTGCTTCAGCTTCCCAATTGCTAGTAT
The DNA here is from genome assembly GCF_003668045.3 of Cricetulus griseus. Lineage (NCBI taxonomy): Eukaryota > Metazoa > Chordata > Mammalia > Rodentia > Cricetidae > Cricetulus > Cricetulus griseus. The sequence goes on from NW_023276806.1 coordinate 101,269,130, forward strand.
TACAGGCATAATCTATCATATTAAGCACAAGGAAAATGTTTTATAATTTAAACATTAATTTAAAAAATTATAAAAGACAGTAGCATTGTGGAATATTAATTTAAGATGTATTATATTCATTTATGTTGTGGAATATTTGTTTAATGATACAAAGATGTGTTGCATTTTTTGTGGCATTTGTTTAATTCTGTGAAGCTGTGTTCCTTTCCCTGCCTAAAATGCCTGGTTGATCTAGTTAAGAGTTGAATGACCAATAACTAGGCAGGAGAAAGGATAGGCAGGGATGGCATGAAGAGAGAATAAATAGGAGGAGAAATCTTGGCTCCAGAGAAGAGAAGAGAGAGGAGGGAGGAGTAGGAGGAGAGGAGGGTGCCAGGAACCAGCCACCCATCTACACAGTTAGCCACAGAGTAATAAAGAAAGAAAGACATATAGAATAAAGAAAGTTGAAAAGCCCAGAGGCAAAATGTAGCTAAATAGAAATCAGATAATTTAAGTTAGAAAAGCTGGCTAGAAACAAGCCAAGCTAAGGCTAGATATTCCTAAGTAAAAATAAGTCTTCATGTACTTATTTGGGAGATGGGTGTGGACCTCCAGAGTAAAAAACAAAACACCTATGCAGTAGTACTACTTTTCTCTCTGCTTTCTCTCTGTGTTGTCTGTCTTTTCTTCCTTTCTTCCTTCCTTCCTTCCTTCCTTCCTTCCTTCCTTCCTTCCTTCCTTTCTTTCTTTCTTTCTTTCTTTCTTCTCTCTCTCTCTCTCTCTCTCTCTCTCTCTCTCTCTCTCTCTCCCTCCCTCCCTTCCCTCTTTTCTTTTTTTTTAAGAAAGGTTATCAGGCAACAACACAGCAAAACTAAGAAATATACAGTGTAAAATAAATCCACAGAAACAAACCTTTATCAGTACTAGAACAAAATAGAATGGATATTACTTGAAATAGAGAGAATAAAAATAAGCATGAGGGCTATATGCAAGGCAATAGCCAATGGATAAATGTGGTTAGTATGATTATTAAACTTGGGAAAACAAAGGGAATCAAGCATGCTGTAGATTTCTAGGAGAAAAGTATATACAAAATTCAATAAAATTGATAAGATACTTTATAAATAATAAACTTACTCAATATTATTCACTAAAGAAACATGTATAGTGTTTGGGAAGGAAGGAATCTAAGAATGTCCTTGGATGTCAATGCACTGAGGCAGTCAACATTATTTATCAGAAGAATTTTGCCTGTATAGACTCATTTATTTCTTACAATATTAAAGTATACCAATGTTATCTTAATTTTGCCAAGAAGCAGAATCATAGAAACATTAACCCAGATCATACAGCTACCAATTAGGGGCATCTTTGAGGATATATCCTTAGTTATAGAAAATCTCTCAAATGTGCACAAACACACACAGAAATATGAATGTGCATTATGAATATATGATAATATGTTGCATAAAATAGTTAGAGGGAGACACATTTGATATTTAGCATGTAAGAAACATATTCTACTAGATAACTGCATTAGCAACTGAACTTCATGTAAATAAATCTGTAAATAGTACATAATATATACATAGTATAGCAATACATAAATACCTTAGAAATGATGTTGTACTTAATATATGTGATGCATGTGTATGTTGATTTAAGAGAATCTTTAAATTATAAGGTATAAAAATTCTTTTGACACATGAGGACTATGATAAAGGTAATATATAGCACATATGTCCTGAGGTGGTTTGAATAAGAATGACCCTATATACTCATATATTTAATGCTCAGTGATCAAGGAGTGGTACTTTTTAGAAGGATTAGGAGGTATGGCCTTGTTGGAGGAAGTGTGTCCCTGGGGGAGGTGGGGGTGGCAGAGAATGGGGCTTTGAGGTATTGTCATTCAATGGATTTTTATGGATATTTGTCATTGTTTAGGGAAATTGGTTACAAAAGCTTGTTGATTAAAGTCAGGAAGAAAGTTGAACAAAGGAGACTGATTAGATTCAAGGTTGTTATTTTTTAAATAAAGGATACAGATATGATAGGATAAAAGGATAGATTATTGAATCTCTTCTTGAAAAGAAAAAAGGGAGGATATAGATATGATAAGATAAAAGGTAGATTATTGAATCCACTTCTAAAAAACATAGATATGATGAGATAAAAGGAAGATTATTGATTCTACTTTTAAAAAGCAACTATTAGTTTTAGGTATTTTACATTTGATTGGACTGTTGTATGTTGTATACAAATATTGTATATTGGTACAAATTTAAGATTAATTTGTTAAAACATACTGAACACGTGTTTCTAATTTAGTTCAAGATATTATACCTATACAGCTCATTTGTCAATGTAATGCAAATTTCTAGTTCTTGAAATTTATTATTACCAATTATATAAGATAATAAGGAAATGTTGGTGAGTAATTAGTCACCTATTATAATCAAACTTGTAATCACATTAGGTATGTTTTCAAAGACAGACATATTTTAGAAAGATAGTTTGTCTTCAAACACTTCAGTGTTCTACAGAACATGACATTTAAAATGTTTTAATAACATAGGTATTTTTATGACAATAAGACGTGTCTGCTCCTGGCAGCACCAATCTACTTAGGAGAAGATGATGGGCATCAAAGAAAATACACATGGAGTTTGCCTTCTTTGTGGAAAAAGTAAGCCACTGGGCAAGAAAATACCCTTGTCTTGACTGCTGACAGTATACTGTCCAAATTGGACAAGCAATACACAAAAGAGAGTGGCAGCAAAACCTTGCCAAGACAAAGTGGGGTAGCCCTTCAGAAAATTCTATTTCGCAGAAAAGTCTGTCAGATGCCAGGCCTATAGCCCAAAAGATGGATGCCCCAATGTTGCAGAGGAACCTTGGATGACTGTTCAGGCAGGCAGTGTTTTTGTCATTTTTCACATTTTTTGGAAGTTACTTGATCACACTTCCTGTTTACTCAGTTAATATTATTTTCTTCTCGTGTCTCTGAGGGAGTTGAAGACTAGAAAGTATAGTTGTAGTTTTCATTGTTTACCAGACTCAGTAAAGAAACTCACTATATATGTGTAAAGTATAAATGGTTTGAGAGATAGTAAAAGATATTTGGTAATGCAAATTAAAATCGAAAGTAAATTAGGTATAAGACTTTGGATTCACCAATTTAGGATAGATTTGCCAAATGCAAATGGACTAGATTTTTTCTGAATTTGTCAAATGAAAATAGAATAGACATTGTTGACAAACTTATTGCCTAGATATATTGTATATACTTATTGTACTTATTGTATATAGTTTTTCTTATGTTAGTTATAGCCTTCTTTTTGTATTAGACAAAAAGGGGAAGTGTAGTGATATATTATTTATGACTTATTAAAGCTTGACTGAGGATTCAGAAAAGCAATTTCAGCCACAAGCCTTAGAAGCCAGGCACACACCTTTAATACCAGCAGTCCAAAGCTAGGAGGAGGTGTTACATACTTTCAATCGTAGGACTCAGGTTAAGAGATAGATGGATCTCTCTGAGTTCAAGGTCACCCATATCTACAGAAGAGTGGATCAGTCTAAAAGAGAATTATAGCTCACACCTTTAATCTGAACTTTAGGAAAGTATATAAGACAGAAGCAAGGTCTCAGAGATGCATCCATTCTCTAGGCACACTGAGGAGAGGCAGCAGTTTGGGCTTGGTGAAGATCTTATGGATCAGCCCTCTCAGCCTGAGGTAGAGGTAAGAAGCTAGTGGCCTGCTGCTTTGCTTTTCTGGTATTCAGCATGAAGTTTGAACCTCAATATTAGTCTCTGGGTCATTTATTTTTCGTGTTACATTATTTCTCATATGCTTCTTCAGGACTCACAAATTGAATCCAAAAATCTATGTCCTGATGTGTTGTGGCTATTGGCTTGTCAATATTTTGTACTGATTCAAAGCCCAGCTAAATTGAATGCCCTGGATCCCCAAACTTATAAGAAACAAGATATATCTAAATTCATATTTTATAAATGAGAAAACACAATGGAAGTTTATCTTCTTTTTAAAAGTTTCTTTCTCACATAGAGTCATTTCTTCGGCTCATCTTTCCTCTTCTTTTGCTAATGAGCTTTCTAGGCCTTGCTGTCTTTGAGCAAGTTAAAAATTGTATCAAAAACAAAGAAGCTCACCTTTCTTGAACTTTTTCCTGTAATATTGAAGTGTGGCACTTCAAATGCACAAAGTACTTTTGAACAACGGAGAGTTTATAAGTTGTTGAAAATAAAGCCCTTTAATAGAAATGAGTTGGGCAAGAGGAGACTGCTGCTCACCCACTGAGTAACAATGATTGTTGGAGTGGTAGTTGCCAAGCCCATGTGTCTGGAATGTTCACTCTGGATTCACAGAAGTCTCTTGGGTATCAAAGGATGCTGACTGACATAGGAGTTAGGAGCCGTATCTTTTTTTTTTCTTCTCTTTTTATTATTATTATTATTATTATTATTATTATTATTATTATTATTAATTCAAGTTAGGGAACAGGCTTGTTTCACATGTAATTCCCCTCTCCCTCTCCCTCCCCTCACCCCCATTCCTTCTCCCCCACCTCCAACCTACCCCCCACCCCATCCACCCACTACTCCCCAGGCAGGGTAGGGCCCCCAACCGGGGCTCCACCAAGTCCACCAAATCTACCTGTGCTGGGCCTAGGCCCCTCCCTATGTGTTCAGAGACAGAGCGCATCCCTTCAAGTGGGATGGGCTCTCGAAGTCCCACACAAACACACACCAGGGCAAAACGCCAGTCCGGAGGCTCCCAGGAGTGCAGGGGCCTCCCCATTGGCATCCATGATCAGGGGGCTGGATTAGTCCCCTACTAGCCTCCCAAAGAGCGTCTGGGGTCGATATGCTTTCCCTTTTTCAGGCCAACTGTTTCTGTGGGTTTCTCCAACCTGGTACAGACCCCTTCATTCTTCATTCCTCCCTCTCTTCAACTAGGTTCCAGATTTCAGCTCAGTGTATTTCTGTGGATGTCTGTCTCTGCTTCCATCAGCCACTGGATGAGGACTCTAGGATAGCACAGAGAGTAGTCATCAGTCTCATTCTAGGGGAAGGGCTTCTAGGCCATCCTCTCCTCCACTGCCCGGACTATCAGATCGTGTTATCCTTGTAGGTCTCTGGAGATCTTCCTAGTTCCAGATCTCTTCTCGGACCTATATTGGCTCCCTCTGATATGGTATCTCTCATCCTGCTCTCTCTCCTCTATTCTTCCTCCAACTCAATATATCTATAGGAGCCATATCTTAAGGAAGTGATTTTTTTTTTTTTTTTTTTTTTAGATTATTGTGTCCGGGAAGTGGTTTTGAAAATTTTCACTTTGTGAAAGATATTAACAAAACCAACAGACAATGGAAATCAATAAAACTATTTATCAAAATGTGCAGGGAGGGCTGGCCAATGGCATAGTGGTTAAGAGTACTTGTTTGCAAAGGACCTGGGACATGTTCTGCTAGGGTGTCCACAGCCCAATAACTCCAGTTCCAGAGAATCCAGTGCTTCCTTCTGCCCTCTGGGACACCAGGCACACAAGTACTGCACTCATACATATGCAGGCAAAACAATACTCTTCTAGACTAGCACTGTTATGCTCTATAACTTCATTTATGCCAGAGAAGTACTATATTCTAACCTTCAAAATTTTCAACTCTCCTAGTTTATAAAATTTTATAATTGATCAAATTAACCTCTTACTTATAAATGAAGCCCGTTTCTTTGTTTAGATTTACTCAGAAGCTAGATACCAATGGCTTTCTGAGTTGAGCTTAGATGTCACTGTTCAGCATCTGAATTCAGTTCTGTTTCTGAATTATTTCACTCTCCATTGGAAGGAATGTTGATATTTTTCAGCTTTTGATGAAACAGTTAAATAAAATCTCAATGAGGATTTAGTAATAGTCGATAGATACACAAGTCTCAATAAACCTAGTTAAAATTCAACACTAGCTACAGAGCAGATGAGATCTTAAATGGTATTATGATTTAACTAGAAATATTTCCCACCCCAGTATTATCTGCTGAACAATTACTCCCTTGTTTGTGGTCCCCCTTTTTTAGGAGGTTCTGGAGATGTTAGAGCCTGCTGGAGGAAGTAGGAGACTAGGACCTGCCTTGAAGGCTTTACCCTGTCTCTTTCTTTTTCTCTATTCCTTGTCTGCTGTGAGATCAGTTCCTTCACTGTATGCCTTTGCTGTTACGATATTTTGCCCCAGAATCTAGGTCCTAAGAACTATGTGAACTGAAATCTTTCAAACCATGAGCCCAAAGAAATTATTTCTCTCTTAGTATTTTATCATAGTGAAGCAAAAGTAATGAACAAAGGTGGTTTTGCCTATAATTTATATTTGGTTTACTCAGCTTTATCAATGTGATTACTGATAGATACATTAGCAGGATGATATCCAAAGAGTGTGTGTTTATGATAAGGATCTAATAAAATACAAAGCAGAAACATTGAAAACTTCATGATGTTGTCTGATGTCTTTTTGGCACATTTTCATCAGATAGGCATGGCATGTAAGAGTAACTTAAGTATAACAAAGGTACCTAGAAAATAAATACCCAGTATCTGATTTTTCACTCTTCTGTGTGGCTTAATTTGCACCTAATAATAAGATTGGCTTTTTCTGAACATTCCTCCTCTATTATTTCTAATAAAAATTTTCCAGTGCATCTGCTACAGATTTACATCCAAGAGACTATCTTTTGGCAGAGTGGAGATGAGCCATATGTCTCTGTTTTGTGGCCATCATATTTGAGCTCTTGAAGGAGATTAAGATTTCCTCAGAATTGGAAAATATGGTCTACTTTGCTACTAACTTTTGCAATTGAGAATTACCTATTTCTATAAGAGAGGAGGATAATTCACAAAAACTATTAATCACTCAGTTAATATTATTTTACCCTATAATTTTTTGTTTACAATAAGAGAAGAACTGGAAGAAAAATGACTTCATGGAAAAGCAATTATTTTTTATATAATAAAAAATCAATACAAGTTCATATTCACTATATTTTAAGAACATCAACACATTTATTTTGTATACTTTTATTTCAGAGACTCAGATATATATGACAGAATCTTTTATATAGAAGTGATATTTGCAATATATGAGAAAGCTCCTGCTTCTGGATTGTCTGCAGCCATTTTAAACAGAGTTGAAGTACTACATTAAACAAGAATGCACCTATCTAAGGGAAGTGGGAGAGAGAACACCAATTGCATTGTGAAGTAGGGAGAGCTGGCTAAGTGGACCATTTCTCTTCACTGGAGAAGGGAATCAGTTCTGTAGACGAATTAGCAATCAAAATTAGACTTGAGAAACACATCTGAGCAACATGAATCCAACTTACCTGATAGTAGGGAAGCACCAAAGTTAATTGTGTATATATGACCTAAGGCTTAACCCTACAGCTAGGCTGTAACAGAGAAGAATAACACAAGCGAGGCATTTCACTTGGATGCTGCCTGCTTGTAGATGAGGACCATGGTTGGTGTTGATAGAAAAAAGAAAGAGTCTCTAGTTTACCATAAATCTGACCATTCCTATGTCAGTACATTTGAATGCTGTACTTTATTTTTCCTTAATATGGTTTGCTTAATTATCTGTTTCTTGTTTACAGTCTCATAGGGTCTTATATGTGGCATCTCCGTGTCCACTTACAGAAGTTGCCATCTTCTCTTGTGCAAGGATTGACTGCTGTTGACACTGATTTGGTTGCTGGGAAGGCGTTAATTAGATTTGACAGTTGTCAAGGTGTCAAATGTTTCCTTGGTGGTTTTATGTTTTTTTTTATGATTTTTATTAAGGATTCCTTCCTTGCTCCACACTCTGAAATATTTCTTTTGTTATTAAAGATTTATTTTACTTTTCATGGATGTGTATGAATATGTGTCTGTATTTGTATGTCACATGTTTGGAAGTGCCTACAGAGATATCTTAGTTAGCATTTCCACTGCTGTGATGAAACACCATGACCAAGAAAACAAGTTGATGAGGAAAGGATTTATTTGGCTTATATTTCCACAGTGCTGTTCATCACCAAAGAAAGTCAGGACAAGAACTCAAGCAGGGCGGGAATCCTGGAGGCAGGAGATGATACAGAGGCCTTGGAGAGATGTTGCTTACTGGCTTGCTCAGTATGCTTTTTTTAAAACAAGATTTTATTTGCTTATTTATAATGTATACAGTACTCTGCCCACATATATCCCTGCAGGCAAGAAGAGGACACCAGATCTCATTTCAGATGGTTGTGAGTCATCATGTGGTTGCTGGGAATTGAACTCAGGACCTCTGTAAAACCAGCTAGTGTTCTTAACCATGGAGCCATCTCTCCAGCTCTCAGTCTGCTTTCTTATAGAATTTAGGATTACCAGCCCAGGGATGGCAACACCCACCATGCTCTGGGCTTTTCCCTATTGATCACTAATTTAGAAAATGCCTTACAGCTGGATCCCATTGAAGCATTTTCTCAGCTAAGGTTCCTTCCTCGATGATGACTCTAGCTTGTGTCAAGGTGATACAAAACAAGTCAGTATAAGAGACAAGAGAGGGACATCAGATCTTCTGGAGCTGGAGTTACAGTTAGTTGTGAGCTGTCATGTGGATACTAAGAACCAAACCCGGGCCTTCTGAAAGAGCAGCAAGTGCTCTTAACCTTGAGCCATCTGTCTAGTCCCTGTGAAGATATTTCTATATCTGGAATATTTTCCTATTATAACATTTATTTAAGTTGAATTTTACTGCAGTTGGCTGTGCATTCACAAGGCTGTGTGTACTCCCAGAGGCAGTCCTACTTTCAAAGCAGACATCCCATAACATTTTATTCACCAGCTAATTATTGGCAAAGGGGAATGCTATTCTCTCATTTGCCCTGTGGAGTTGGTCTCGTCCTCTGAGACCAAAATAATTTCAATAGAAATTGAGTCACCAACAGTATTAGCTAACACAAGCAGGTATTTCCTCTATACAGACACTCTATTGGGGATTATATACATTTTAACTCTTGTAACCTTTAACTTCACAGGGGTCTGCTATTAAGACCCCAGTTTTTAGAAGATACAATTAGATTTCTGTAAACAGAAATGAGGAAAATTGATGCAATATAACCCGCCAACAGTGCCTGCCATGACAGGCTGCATAATTGATAGAATAAAATAAGTCTGCAATTATACTATCTATATTTGTCCAATAAATTTACTTAAAGCTGCTCACAATGGAGTTATGAATAATGACATAACTTTATTAGAGCTAGAAGGAGGGAAGTGAAGCTAAGGGAGTTTGCAAATTAAACAATATCTTCATTTTTGGAATAAAAGTCTATATAGATCATGGCTGAAGTAAATTAGTAAGTATTTATCTATCCAAGAATAGATTTTTAGATGAAGCAAATTTGGGGAGAAGAACAGACAGGAAATTCAGAGATTATTTTTTCTTGTGCACAGCAGGACAGGATATAATAACAAATAAAAGACATGCAGTTGCTATTTATGTAAAGTAAAAATATCCAGTTGTAGTTTGTAAAAATGTTTCATACATACTTGATCAAAATTTAAACATTCCATTCATTTTCAACTTTTCCGTAAGTATTTTCATTAAGATAGATGATTAACTGTCTCTGTAACAGGTATTTTATTCCTACTTTAGTATATTAAAAATAAGTCTATCCATCTTGAAACCCATCACTTTTCATTTCAGTTTCTTTGAAGCATTTGGCAATCTCTGAAAAACTGACTTGCAATGTCTTCAATTTACATTATGATTCAGTGAGAGTTACCCTAGCACTCAACTTTGAAGTAGACTCTGGTAAGTTCTCCAAATGAAAATACTCAGCTAAAAGCATCTTTATTGGACACCAGTTCATTGATCAGTGGTTCTCAACTTTCCTAATACTGCATCCCTTTAATATGGTTCCTCATTTCATGCTGATCCCAAATCATAAGGCTATTTTTGTTGCTACTTCATAATTGTAATATTGCTGCTGTTATGAATCATAATGTAAACATTTTTGGAGATAGAGGTTTATCAAAGGGGTCATGTCTCACAGGTTGAGAGCCATTGCCATGAATGGTTCTATCACTTTTATGACTCCTTAATGCTACATAATGCAACCCCACCCCCATGTGTATGTGTGTCTGTGTGTGTTTTTCTGCCTCACTCTTGCTTTTTCTTTCTGTGTATCTACCTTTCTTTTTACTTTTTCCCTCTTTTCCCATGACCCTGTCCCCCTCTTGCTTGTCTGTCTCTCTGCAGTGAGATTCACATATTTACACACACACACACACACACACACACACACACACACACACACACACACACATCCAAATGACATAACTCCTTCATTTTCAATGTCTGTAGGTGATTATAAGCAGTCATGGAAAATTAAATGGATCCTTGAAATTCCCTGTTAATACTCATGGCTCTGTGTTTCTCACTGCACAACTTTTACCCACTGCCCTTTTCAGAGCCACAGCAGTCTGTTGGTCAGTTTATGTCTTTACCAGGAATTGGCTACACTGCTAGAATAAAGTACTCTGGTCCATACCAGAGTACTTTAAAAGAAAAATCCTTATGAAATAAGACAAACTTTCAGTGAGACTATTTTGAAATGGAATCAAGGGCTGACCCCTAAGGACGAAGAGACTTGATGTACTTCACTTCCAAAACGGCTTCTAGTAACAAACCCAGATAGCACTCTGAAGCTTTGTCAAGGGCAAAAATGGCATAAGCTTCACACAGTACTACTACGGCTGCCTTAGAAGCAGAACTACTATTCCTGGGCATCACCTTGGGACTTCCAAAGAGAACTCTACAAGATAGACCCAGGCTTTCTAACTGTGCTAGAAGGCCATCAGTGATCAGACAGCAGGAAACCGTCAGGAAATGGGCAATGGGATGAATTAAGTTGTCCTTTCCCTAATTTCGTTTCCGTCCCTCTACACCATTATAGAATGGAAGATGTAACTCTGGGAGCCTTCTTAGGTGTCACGTCCCTTTGCTGGAAGATGCTCCAATGTGAGGGAGAATAAGGTCAGGTGAAGTCAGTATCCACAGCTTGGGTTGAGGGTTCCGAAGGTAACGGTGAAGCGAGAGAAGTGGTTCTAAGCTTTAGGAGCCAGGCGTCTTAGTAACTATAGCAATGATGGGTGCTATCGCACGCCTTTTAAACTCTGTTCTGCACTCTTAAATACAATTTATTCACATTTCATTATCTGCTGTTTATTGTTCCCATGGACACTTAATTCTAAGAGAAAATCTTGGTGGTTCACCAGACATCCTGCAAGTGATATTTTGAGAGGCAAATGCTAGTTTTAATTGTTTGTACAAAAAAAAAAAAAGGCTCTTACCTCAAAGGGAGTAAGAAAGTTTATTCTATAAATAAATATTCTATAGCCCAGATTCTGGTTACCTCAAATATTATTCTCCAATGTGGCTAACAGGTGTAAGATACATACATACATACATAATACATACATACATACATACATGTATGTATCCACACCAGAACAAAGAATGTCCTAAATCAGGGAACTTTTCATGAGGGAAGCAGGTCCCAGGATGCCAGGAAACTACGGTAAGTTCCTCAGATGCTATCTGATGGCATTCTTAGCCTTTGGGTTGGTGAAAGTTATGGGTCTGTTTGTACATTCCTAAAATGATTTGAGTTAAGTAGTCACAGACTGTTAAATCGCACCCAGAAGTGTGCAGTGCATGGCTATTTAGGGCTGAGACAACAGAAGGTTTTTTGGGTCTAGACCTGTAGCCTTCAAGTTTTCTATACTCATTGAAGTTCTCAGCAGTCAATTAACCTTGTTGGATGTTTAACCTGGATTATATTTTTTTTCTGGGGGGTTCAGTTTATGTCTTTACCAGGAATTGGCTACACTGCTAGAATATAATCTTATACTCACAGGCAATATATTTTTCTTTAAACTCCTGACAGTAAAGACATTTACAGATGACACACACACAAATACCCATGAAAGAAACTTCAAAAGAGGTGAGTTTGTGTAAGAAATAAATGAATTAAGGTCTTCAAAAATAGGTTAAAGTGAAAAATAAAGTGGAGGCCTAACATAATGAGAGGATAAACAAAGGACATGTTGTATATATGTGCCATATGTGAGGACTTCAGGTTGAAGAGTAATGTTTATGTTTATTTATTTTGTTTGTTTTACCTCAGCAAAATCTTAATTGGTAAAACTGGACTGTCTCTAAACCTATGAAAGATGTTTTATCTCATTGCTTCTATTGTTCAGATGAATCCCCCACCTCTACATAAAGTTAGATAAATGTCGCCTAACATTTCCTTTTTTTTTTCTTTTTGAATCAAAAAATGTTTTATTCATTTCCTTTTCACATCACATTACATTCTGTTTGGATACATCATTACATCCACTTTGTTATTTTTGAAACAGTTTATGGTTATACAGTACTACACAATAAAACAAAATTGGAATCATAGGTGGTACAGAGAATCTGGCACCTCCTGATGAACTAGGAACAGAGAGCTTGTAGACTGGATGCAACTACAAGGAGCAGATGCAAACACATTTCTTAAATGGTAGAACAATGGCTTTTTTTGTTGATCATGTTATCTTACAAACACATCTGAAATGTGATTATTTTGATTGTTATTATAGGGCAAGAGTTTATTTGTTCACGAAATTGAAAGTAGTATTGATATATTTAGTTCAGCTACCCATATGGAATTTTCCCTCTTTTATTTTGATATAAAGATGAGAACAGAATATAGATGTCTTCTATTTTTTGTGGGGGCATGCACTGAATAAAGCTGCTGCTTAGGGGATGTTCCATCTCCCTCATTCCCATCTCTTTAACTCACCTCATCTGTAGATTCCAGTGGTCCCTGCAAACTTGCCTTCTTTCTCCAGCATTTCACAGATTCTTCATTAAAACATGCAATTAATGGCATGCTTCTGAAAATGAAACTTTACTAGAATCAAGTTTTATGGTCACTGAGTGGTGTTCCCCTAGGCTCTGCTAGGGAAATAATGAATTGTTTAACTTAATAGAAGCTATAATGGTTACATATCCTGCCATGTAAATTACTTAAAAAGAATGAGAAGAATGAACAGCTCCAAGTTCAAATAAGCTTTGGTGAGTTTTCCCTCAAAGTAGCATTACTGCCCTTATTGATAAATAATGTGTTGCCCATGGAAATGCTGTGTAATCCATTTCCATGCCTCACTTGATCCAAGTGCTCGACTCCCTAATTAAGCAGCTGTTAGACTACGAAACTTTGTTTTCCTGCTCAGTATATTGGCCTCTTTACTAATGTAGCTTGGGTGATAACAACTTCTTGCTCATGAGAGATTAATTGGATGTTTAAAATGTCAAGAAGGAAGAGTCAATATTTACATTATATTAATTGTTAGGGTGTAACTAGGACAATAAGCAATGCAGCATCATGTATTTTAATATATAATAATGGAAAAACCTAATAAATTTGAACACAAAAATACTGCATTATTAGCACCATTGTGGCATCACAAAGACTGTTTCCATAAATGTTCATTTTCTTTCCTTCCTTTTCAAAGATAACAATTTGATAGGTATCATTTCTGTGTCTACATGTAATTCAATCTTGTTTGTAATTTCAAAAAAAGAAAATATAAATATACTAATGTACACATTAAAAAAGAAATGTAACAACTCTCTCCTATCTATCTATCTATCTATCTATCTATCTATCTATCTGTCATGATATTCTATCATGTCTATCATCCATCTATCTATGTATCTATCTCTCTCTATCATCATCATCTATCTAATCTATCACCTTTTCATCCATATATCCATCTCTATCTCTATCTCCATAGAAACTCTATATTTTGTCTTAAGTTTTGTACATGGAGATAGATATGGATCTATCTGCAATCTTCTAATGACAGCATACAGTTATGCCAGCACCATTGGTTGAAGATGCTTTATTTTTCTCATCATATAATTTTAGTTTCTTTGTCAAAAATCAGGTCTTCATAGTGTGTGGATCAATAACGGGGTCTTCAGTTAGATTTCATTGGTCTACCTGTCTGTTTTTGTGCCATTACCAAGCTTTTTTCACTACTATAACTCTATAGTAGAGCTTAAAGTCAGGGATGGTGATGCTTCCAGAGGTTCCTTCACTGTACAGGGTTGTTTTGGCTATCCTGAGTTTTTTGTTTTTCCATATAAAGTTGAGTCTTGTTCTCTCAAGGTCTGTGAAGAATTGTGCTGGTATTTTGATGGGGGTTGCATTGAATCTGTAGACTGCTTTTGATAGGATTGCCATTTTTACTATGTTGATCCTACCTATCCAAGAGCATGGGAGATCTTACCATTTTCTGATATCTTCTTTAATTTCTCTCTTTAAAGACTTAACGATGTGTCATACAGGTCTTTCACTTGTTTGGTTAGAGTTACTCCAAGATATTTTATGTCAGGAGGGGAGAGGGGACTTGGATCAGTGTGTAAAATCAGATTGTTTTTAATTTAATTTAAAAAGAAACTCTGTTTTAATAATTTCCTATTCCATGAGGAAATTCCCCAATTACACAAATGTCTACTGACTTGTCATTAGATTCATTATTGCAGCAGGAAAACAACTAAGTGGAAAGTGAAATTGTGAACAATCTTGTGTCCTCATAATCATTGTGATTAATTAAGACACCCCATTAGAGGTCATGTGACTCAGGGCTTTATTGACCTGCTGTTACAGGGTTGCAAGGCATGGAAATAAGCATTGGTTCACTGTGGTTTGTTTCCTCTGAAACACCAGTCCTGCTGCAGACAGGACACATGTTTAGGCAGAGGGGACTGTCTTAGTGGCCAGGGGCCCCAGTACTTGCCTCTTTGCTCATTTACAGATTCCAGGATGTTGAAGGGGGGAAACAGGGAGGAACAAGAGTGGTAAGTAATGAACCAGAACTGAGAAAAGTAGCTTAGATATGCAAAAGCCTTGGCTGGGGCTCTAGAAATGCATTTCAGTGGTATTTCCTGATATCAGCCTCCAGTTGGAGGTTAGTATGAGGAATAGCCATGAGTATGCTTGGTCCAAGGGCCTGGAGTTCCTTGCTAGAACATCTCCTTCAAGAAAACAGCAGTGTATTGGCAACAGTCTGGTGTAGGGATAGCAGCTTTCTTCATGAACCTGTCAGTTAAATCCGTGTAATTTCTTTTGGTCAAGCCTTAAAGATTGTACATAAAATCTTCATTTCAGTCTAGAGTATGACTCCTCAGACTTAGAGAGTCATATTCTTATGACTTGTATTGAAGAATATTAGCATATTAGATATTGGTATTATTTTATTCCTTCCTTCCTTTCTTTCTTTATCCTTTGATATTTGTGACCGTGTGTGTGTGTGTGTGTGTGTGTGTGTGTGTGTGTGTGTGTGTGTGTGTGTGTCTAATATAAAGGCCAGACAAGAGTATCTTCCTCTATTGTTCTCTATCTTGTTTTGTGAGACAGAATGTCTTACTGGACCTGGAGCTTGCAGTTTCAGGCTGATAGGATTGCCAACAAGCTCCCAGGATGCACTTGTCTTTTCACACAGTGCTGGGTTACAAACCTATCCCAGTGTACTTCACTTTTATATGGGTGATTGGCCTCTAAACTCAGGTCCTTCTAAGCCATAGCTTCAGTCTTGTTATTGCTACTTTTCATCATTCAAATTGAGCTCAATTCTTCATCAAAGCTTTCTATTTCCATAAAAGTAATTTCTATTTCATATAATGTTGAATTTTCAATAAGCATATTAAAATGATATATAGCTGGTATTTCTGTGTTTTTAGAACGCCTGACCCTAGATGCTATAGCATGTGACATTTACATCGTGGAAGAAATACAGTGTTGTCTTGGGAATGACTGCTTTTGGAGGTTAGAATTTATTGCTGCAATGGAGATGGCTTCTCTGAGAGGAAAACAAAAAATTTGAAGATGAATCATTATGAAACAAAAGATTGGCTATAGCAAGATAGTTATACAGCATCCATGGGCATCTTAATTATTATGGAGCTGACTGGGTTTTAAATTAGTAGCTAAATCGTTATTAATTAAAGTAAACTGAAGTATAATAAAGGAAAATTTTAACTATTGTAATTTTTCTTCATTATAGAAATGATTCAGATAACACTGACAATCAGCAGGGTGAAGCCAAAGGTCATCTTGGCCAATGTACAATCTTGTTAAGAATTGTGTGGAAAAAGTGACAAAGAACTTATTCTAGCTATAAGTCTAAGAAATTACTTTGTTACCAAGATATTAAAGCATTTTATTAAATATAGTTCCAACCTAATTTTAGGTTACCTTTTTGTCTTTTAAGCTATAAGAAATATTGAAAAGAATATTTAATTCTTAGAATTAAATCTGAAAATGTAATTTAATGTTTCTATATATTGAATATATCCACACAAAAATACTAAAAACTTCATCCCTGAAATGTGGTGCTCATTAATATTCACTTATTTGCTTTTGAGGCAGAATCTTATTCTAGCCCAGTTTAAAGAGGAATCCACTCTAACCTATACTTGTCTCAAACTTATGGCTATAGTTCTCATACCTCCTGAGTGCTGTAATTATAGATGTGAGCTACTACTCTCAGATTTATAAACTAGGTTTTGCTTGAGCAATGTTTTCACTCTCAAATTTTAAAATATATATGAAGTGATGATATTTTGAATTATCGAAATATTTGAGCATAGCTTTATAGACAAGCTACAAGTGTCAAAAATTATACACATGCAAAATACAAGATATGGAAGACTACTTTGTATATTTCCTCCTTTTCCATTCACAAAAATTGCATGATTAATACGTTGATAGCCTAGAAACCAGATATGTTTCATGATGTTTGGAAAAGTCAGTAGTCTTTATCTGTCTTGTCAGGTAACCTAGAGCATCATCTGTAACATTGACAGGAAGAGTCACTGAAAAGGAGGTTGTTGCTAACAGGACAAAAATAATAGATGAACAAGTTGAAAATTATATAAGAATCTATAACATTTGGTAGAAACTAAGCTAAGAAACAATACATATTTTCTCAATTGGAGATGAAAATGTTAGTAAATATAACAAAATTAAAATTTACTTGGGCTGTCATGGATAATGTTCCTTTATCCTTCTGTTCTGAAACTAACTCAGTGGTACTCTGTTTAACTGTCAGCATGCTTTTATTGGTAGCCTCTACACTGTATTTATGGCATAATCTTGTTAATTATGGTTGTGATCTCAACAAATCCAAGTATTACAAACAGTGAAATAATTAGTTAGTGTCATGCAGAATCAAAACTTGTTTCAAATATATATTCTCCAGTATGTTAATTTGAGTTACAATGAACACACTGAAAATACTAGAATTGTAGCTATTGGATAGAACTAAATATATACTGTTTTATTAAATATAACACAGATGTGCCAAACATAGACTCCATTGAGCATAAGGCAAATCACATCCTTGCCTTGCTACTTTATGTGTTTCCCTGAATCATAAACCAAGCTCAAATGAAGCTGGATGTGATGTAACAATTTTTATTGTTGCTCACATAGTACATTCTTGGCTTCCTAAATGGGCAAATAAATTACAAGGTTCTTCTTAATAGTGAGTCAAAAATTTTTTCTTGTTGGAATGAAATTATCTTTGATATTTGTGTTGAAAACTGAATGTAAGCAAGCATACAATTCAAAAATGATTGATAAAATCAAATCAAATTATATTTTTCCAAGCTTTGTGTTCTCTGCAGCTTAATCAAATCTGGGAAAGTTTCTAACTTTCATAGAGTTTAATGTGTCACAAACTGCTTTGAGAATGCCAGGGCACAGATAAGCCTGTGACCTGGACATGAAACTTGCAAGGCTACTTACTGCAGCTACTTTGTTGAGAATATATTGTTTCCGTGTCATCTATCTGATGTCCAATAAGTATAATGAAAAGTCAGTTCTCAGCTGCAGAAATCTGGTTTCATGGATAGAACAGATTCTCAATTACCCATATACATCATTCTTTTTCATGTCTTTGTTTGCCTGGAGAATTTTACATTTATTTACCAGTATTTGCAAATTAAATGCTGAATTCCAACTATGAAAGTTTGGAATTCATATTTTTTGTATCCTTAATGGTGACTATGACTAATTTTCTTTATTTGGATCAAAACATATGCAATGTTTTACTGGTGTTGATAATGTGAAATTGATAACTTGATCGTTCCCTGATGTTGGCCTCCAAAGCCTACTGAATCTATTAGAAACATGGGATGCATATTAGAAACTTCCTGATATATTTGTCTATTAGCATCTACTGTTTATTTTGCTTGTTTCTGCTTCATTTGGATTCAGTTTGCTTTAACCAAATAATGTTCTAATTCCTATAGCAAGAAATGAAAAGAAACATTTGCCTAAAGAGCAGTGGCAAGTGTGAGATAATAGAAAGGTTCATGAGTTTTGGCTGAATGAGTCTTAACATAAAATTCTATGAAAGAAAGCACACAATCCAAAATTACAGAATACTGTAAAGGTTTGTTACAAGACAGAGTCATAGATATGACAAACTTGATAAAAAGGATGCCCAAACTCTACCGAATGAGTCAAGTTGATAGATGTTATGAAACATTATGTTCAAAATTACAGATAGGAGAGATTCCACAAGTCCCCACCCCTAGATGAAGAGCTACAGTCAATCAATGGCCACTGAGAAAAGGAAAAGCAGTCTTCTAAAGGAAGGAGCCACTGATAGATTACTCAAACCCAAGTAAGTGATCATTCCTAAACACCTGTACATAAGATCAGCACTATATGGGCTCAGTGTGTGTGTGTGTGTGTGTGTGCGTGTGTGTGTGTGTAGAGGAAAGGAACCACAGAAGAGACCATGAGCTTAAGAAGGAGTTGGAGGACACAGAATCAGTTAGAGGACAAAGAGGCAGAGCTGGAAATGAGTATTCAAATTTGAAGTTATCAAAACATTGAAATTTAAAATTAAGAAAAATCCTGTTTGTCTGAGGATCTAGCCATTGCTAACACTCCATACCTAACCACCCTGCCTATGTTATTGTTACTGCACTCTCAGAAAATTATCTTTATAGCCTCTTATCCATTACTTTTACCACACTCTCAGTTTATGTTTAGACCTTCCTAACCTTCTCCACTTCTCTCCTTACACCTTTCTTTGTTCTGAATTCTGAGGTTCTGTTTTCAACAGGGACATGAGAAATCATACATGGTGGTTTACAAGTCACATTATTTCCTTGCTGTTGGCTTTATGTTCTCATCATTTTCATTCTTATCTACCCACCACTTGCACAAGGACATCCTCTAGGATACTAACGATAATGCTATCTCAGTATAGATTACAAACTCTTCATGGATATTTCTCTTACAGATGCTATGCTGTTGCCCTTGACCTAATAATTATTTCCTACCTCAGGATAAACCACAAGCTCTCCCCATGGACATTTCTCATAGATTTCATGCTGTTGTCATTGACATACTCATTGTTTCTCTTACCCCTTTGTTATTTACTTCCCTCAAATATCATCTTGTCTCAGCGTCTTCCTCACCCCTTTGTTATTTACTTCCCTCAAATATCATCTTGTCTCAGCGTCTTCCTCACCTTTATCCACTTTTGCTTAATTTTTCTCCTCAAGACCTATTACCATCAGACAGAAAATAAAATCTGTTTAATTTGTGCCTGTATCTTCTAAATTTCTCTTTTAACAAAAGCATGGAAAAAATTAACTCTGGGAAGGGGAGATAAAAAGGGAAGCTGTTGTGTATAGTAAGCTGCTCACACTGTCTGTGGAAAAAAAACTGTTGAGTACTGGCAGATGACTTCTGCTAACTGTGGGGGAGGTTCCAAGGCACAAGCCAGACAAAATTGAGATGTGTCTGACCCCAGAGGCACTGCACAAGAAGTTGTGCATGGGTGGAATAGCCTGCATGACTAGAGGAAGAATGGTCCTGAAGAAGTAGCAATTAGAGGTCCAGTAGCTTTCACAGACAGCTGCAAATGATCTCTGTTCCAAATAATTGCATACCTCCCTAGAAGGTCCCACCTCCATCACCACTGCCATCGTGGAGGGAGTCTTTCCCAGCCTGAGAAATCCCAACTACCACTGTTGCATTTGCCAAGGTACTCAGTACACCTCTGGATATTCTTGGCCTAACCTGTAGCTCCTCAGGTACCTGTCGCAGGCTAAGGGCCCATAGGCTGAAGAAATTCCTGAGGCTGAATCAACATGATTCTTAATTAAAAAGAATTTACAAAGCTCCTTCATTTTTGTCATCAAAAGAATACATTTGAAAGAGATTTGTAACAACAACCAGCCTGGGGTTGATACTTCCCATGAGCACTTGGGGGTGGTGGCCAGCTCCATTTCTCAAGGTGGGCCATGCCTCCCCAAAACCCCACCTGCTCAGCATCCCCCAGAATATACTGCTAGCCTGGAGGAGGGTCCTTGGAGTTTGGCCTCATTGGGACCTCAGTTTAGGAATATAGGCTTGCTTTGTGGGTGGGCAGCAGAGACCTCATGTAGTTTGATGGAAATCTACTGAGGTAAAAAGAGAACTGCAGTTGGGATTTTTTTTAGAGATGATTAAGTTAAAGTGAGGTCATTCAGGTGTGCCTTCTTTCTAAAGGACTGCTTCCTTTTAAAAAGAAAAATTCTGGACGCAAATGCACATAGAAAAAAGACAATATAATGCCCCTGGGAAAATTCAGCCATTTGTAAGCCAAGGAGAGAGGGTGGAAAAGATCCATCCCTCAGAGCCCACAGAAGGAGCCACCCTGCTGACTGTAATTCAGACTTTTGCCTCCAGAACATGAAAATAAATGTGTGCTGGGTAAGCCATAGAATTTGTAGCAGTTCTGGCAAACTAATACACTCTTCTCTGTAATGCTAATGTAATTATCATTATGAATCCAAGAATGGCGTTCATGCTATTGGGACTGCAAAGCAATAATATATGTCTAATTTTTTTCATTATATCTTCACTCTAAGATTTTGTTAACTTAATCAGATAATAAAATACTAATGGGTTATAGTCTTAAATGCACAAATGTTTAATTCTTTCATGAATAATCATGACAGGTAATTTCTATATTTAATATCGTTTCACAGTTAAGGAATTCAGCTATGAAAATTATCACAGCACTGATCTCAGCAACAACTGGATTCAAATCAAGTTATCTGGCTGCAAAGCCTCTACCTTTCCTACTTTCTGCTGTATGCAGTATTTCTTACCATTGCTTGAGTTGTGAGGAATAGACTTAGTTATGGTAATTAATGCACTATATATTTGAATATTTTCAAAATGTGTGTCAAATAATGACTATAAAAATATCCCCACTCTCTAGAAACTTAGACTAATTCCCCTCTCCTTAAGCTAGGTGGGATTTTGTGGCTACTCAGTGATGCTTCATGGACCACTTAAGCAGGTTTTAGAAGATTCTATGCCCTCTAGCTGGCTCTCCACAGCACATACTGATCCTGGAGATGGGATTCCCTTCAAGGTTTGTGGTACCCAGTGAAAATGAGTGAGGTGTTAAAAAACCATTTAAAATGAAACATGACAACAGAGCATTAAAACCAGAGTGAATTTGTACAACAGAATCCTATGAAGGCAGCCTACTCATGGAGCTAGCAACTATGGAATCCAGCCAGAGCAGGCTTAATGTTGTGTTTCAAGGAGTTAAGGCCTCTGTATCTGTTTCTAAGGATGCTGACTTTTTATTTTAATTGTATGCACAAAATAGGAAGGATTTATCACAAAATATATATCGTTTGATTTCTTCCTTTTCCTAATGCTTACTCTTTTTTACCTCAGGTCATAATATGTGCTATTTTCTCTGAGGGTGCTGAACACTTGCCAATAATCACTGAAGTAAAAACATCAAGTCAATGCATTGGTAGACATTTACTTTGGATGCAGAATATTCAACTTCCCTCATTTATATAGAAACAAAGATTTAATTTTATTGAATGGAATGTAAAATTCTCATTTCAAAATTCATCAATTGCAAGTGTAATGATTAAAATAGTACTTAAAATTGGTTAGCATTGGTTATGTAGTCTTGAATACTCTAAAACTGATATTTGCTAGAGAATTTTATTTTCTTCTTATACTTATTTTTATTATTAACATATCTTTTAATTGATTCTTTGGGAATTTCACATCATGCACCCTAACCCAATTACTTCCCAGTCCCTGTATCTGCCCTTCAAACTTGTAGTATCCTTACACAAAAGGAAAATGGAAAAAAAATAAACTTAAGATAAAAGTTAAAAATAAATAAAATAAAAGGCAAATAATCTAAAAACCAAGAACTCCACCAAACTGTTTCCCTCCTCCTTTTCTGTCTCTCTATTACCTCATCATTTGTCTTAGCAGTAGTAGGAGCTGCTGTGTATCATCCATTATATTTGCCCACACAGCTTTGCTTGCAAATGTTCATTGTGTAATGTGTTGTTGGTCAGGTTCAAGGACTCTGGCTTCTGGTACACCATCAATACTGGACCCTCACTGAAACTACTCTCAGATATCCTGTAGTCATGGAGATCCTGCATCTATGTTTCTACAGGATCAGTCCCTTTAAGCACTCCAACAGGTCATAGAATGTGACGATGTTAGGGAGTGCCCACCCAGTGCCCTGTATGTGTGTCTGGGTAGTAGCTGGATTGTTCTGAATAGGCTGCTGGGACCTCTGCTCACTCAGGTGAGGGGTGGGACCAGCTTTCTCAAAGTGGGAGCTCTCAGGGGGGCGGGTAGGCTAGTTTTCCTGTGGGCTCACTGCCCCCCAGCTTGGGCAGATGTTAACATGGTGCTGGTTGCAGCATGACCCTCAGGCACCAACACAGCCTTAGGTGTTGTTCTAGACCCCAGGTAGTTACCAGAGCCACGGGCATCAACACAGGCCCTGGCTGCAGGAGGGCCATGGACCCAGATGTGGCCCTTGGCAGCAGCTTGGTTGGGCCTGGTTGACCCAATAACCATAGGTGGCAGTGCAGGCCACTCAGATCTTCATGGTCCTGGCTGCAGCAAGTCCCTTGGTTCCTAATATGGCTATAGGTGGCAGCTGAGAAATCTAGGCATCTGTGTGACCTTTGGTGGCAAAAGGGACCATGGACATTAACACAGGCCCTGGTAAGTAGGCCTCCCACATGAGCCCATTCCTCGCCACCTTTACCTCTTCAGATTTGTCTCTCTCCATAGGAAATGAACCATTCTGCCTCTTCCCTTCTCTCCCATACCCCACAATATATTTGGTCACTATAATGGCACTTGACTACCTAGGTGGCCTCAGGTGTGCTGTGGTTTCTCTTCCCTGCCCAGGGCAAATGGCTCTGGCCAGGTGTGTGTGTCTCCATCTCTGCCTGCTTGGTCCTCCTTATACTTATTCTTCATTAATTAAATTCATTCTTTGACCATGAGGGGGCCAAGAAAGGAGAATAACAAGATACAGGTGATATGAATGGGAAGAATGGAAAAAATGGAAAGGGGAAGGGAGGTCAATACAGAGGGAGAGGATGAGACAATCAATGACAAAGATGCCTTAAGGAATATTATTTAATTTTACGTAAAATTACACATGCACACCACACACACACACACACACACACACACACACACACACACACACACTGACTTGAGCTACAGAGAAATAGGATGCAGAAGGACTACATATATGAAGTTACATATGAGGAACAAAAAACTAGTATCAGACATGAGAAACCTTTTCAGTGACTGGATGTCCAAGAGACACTGAAAGCAACATAGGCTATTGCTCTTGCTCTTGGTTGTCTCCCAGAAGTTGAAGGTAAGTACTACTGATGACATCACCAGACACATGACTCAAATGTGTGCTGGATCTGATCTGGAAGCTTCCTCCCTGGTGTCTAGTTTTTATAGTACCAGAAATTGCTATGCAAGATGCCGAGAGAGGAAGAGATCAACAGTCCTACCCAGTCTTGTTGCCTAGAATCTACAACAATGACGGCCAAGGAAAGATATCTCTAAAGGTCCAATGGTGGTATTCATAACTTGGCAAGAATAAATAGCCGTCTAATTGGATTTGAGGCCAGCTCAACAAGAAAGAAATTGTGTCCAGTATTAGAAATCTAGTCAAGAACACAAGGCTAATAATGTTGCATATCTTAGAGGAGATCTACCTCTAGATTACCACTTTACTCAGCCAGCATATTTCCTTAACTTGTAATCTAGCACTTGCCCTTATACACACAGGTAAGTGTAGCTTTCACCCCTCATCAAAGTGGTTTCATTTTTGCAACACACTGAGAGTTTCACGGAAAACTGTAACTCATCAAAATTCGGGGATCAACCAATTTTGCTATACCCAGCTCCAGGAAATACATCTGCAACACAATCCTTGCCCCTAAGGCTCAGGGAATATCAATAGAGAGAAGATGAAAAGACTGTAAGAATGAGAGGACCATGAAGTCTTTCATGAGATTGTGTCTCCTAGAAACAATAGGAAAGCTACAACCATGATACCTCAATAGTAT
Organism: Cricetulus griseus; assembly: GCF_003668045.3. NCBI lineage: Eukaryota > Metazoa > Chordata > Mammalia > Rodentia > Cricetidae > Cricetulus > Cricetulus griseus. The sequence continues at coordinate 101,293,664 of NW_023276806.1, forward strand.
GGCTGCCTAAAAGAAGACCTGAACAATGACAGCCCCTTTAGACCTACTAAGGTGGAAGAGGAAATTTCATGGGGATTCGCACCTAGATAAAGAGCTACAGGCAACTATATGAAGGCTAAGAGAGGGAGAATTAGTCTTCCCTGGGGATGATCTCCCTAGTTGGTTATTCAATACCTAGCGGTCAGCTCTGAAATATATACACATAAGCAACAGTAAATGGATTCAGCAGGTTTTATACTATTGGCCTCTTTATTTCCCTTTAGCCACTGCATCAGAATTGTATTGTATTTTATTGTAAATTATATCTGTTAATTATTGTTTCTATCCCTTTTTAGCAGTGTTTTCTACAACTGGAATGCAGAGCAACCAAAACACACCTTAGATAACAAATACAACGCTAAAAGCACAGGATGTCCTTGTATGAGCTTCAGTCCAGTCTTACTATTTAGTCCAGTCTTACTATTCTCCTCAGCAGTGTGATGCCACATTCTGTTCTTTTCTGGGAAGACAGGAATCATGAACATGTTTCAGATTTTCTATGTTCTCTAGGACAAATGAAATGTGAAACAAGGTTAAAATTCATTTTTTGCATTTATGTCATAATTTGATTCACAAGATCTCTGGCCTGCCCTGCTGCAATGATGGTTTTATTCATCATGAGGCAAGTGAATGCAATGTTACTACAATCATGGAGGATCACAGGAACCAGAGTATTGATTTTCCCCCTTCACTTCCAATGAAAACCTTTGCAACAAGTTGGTGCTGGTTTGGAGTTTCTAAAGTTGAAAGTGGTAGAATGCGAACATTTTTCTTTCTCAAGGCTATAACTTTATTTTAGCTCACCCAATTCAAGAGGGAAGTTGTAGAGAAGATGGGTTAAGCAGTCAAACCTTGGTCTCTTTTGCAGTGGCTCTCAGAGCCTGTGGGCTATTCAGCTGCTAGTTCAGGAGCTCTAACAAAAGACTTTGCCTAAAGGCAAATGTCCATAGGAGCCACTTTCCCCTGGCTTGCCTGGCAGCTCTGCTCCAGGCTAAACTTATGGCTTTCATTTGCCTCACAAATCTGCAGTTTTTAACAACTGTATTTAATATAAAGTCCAATTCAGATTCTTATACTGTAAAAAGAAATTATCATGAATGGGCTTCAGTAGCTCTTCCTTTCATAAACTTAAATGATATTAAAATGTGGACCTTTGCTGATGAAGCTGTACGAGAGCACACATATCTCATCAACAACAATGTCTGAATTCTAAAGAGAAAGAGGGGAAGCCAGTATTTGAAACGACAAAGGTACAGGACCAATATCTGGGACAGACTTGAGTCAAGTGTGTGTTAACAACGCAAGTCTCTAATAGAGCATGAGGATTCACTCGGAACTCTATAGAAAAAGCACTTTGACAAAAATGGAGGAAATGTTAAGTCAGGTAAATATAATTATGTACAAGGAAGAGCAAGATGTAAGCACAATTAAAACCAAATTTGGAGAGATATATCCACAGCTAAGAGTACTTGGTGCTCTTCCAAAGGGCTGCAGTCCAGCTCCCAGTTCCCATGTAAGGTGGCTTACAGTGGCCTGTGATTTCATCTCCGGAAGACCACATGCCCTTTTTAGGCCATTGCACAAACATACTCCTACACACACTCACATACATACATATGTACTAACTCCCACTCACTCCCACTCCACTTACAAAACACTCATAGGCACACACACACACACACACACACACACAACACACACACACACACACACACACAGAGAGAGAGAGAGAGAGAGAGAGAGGAGAGAGAGAGAGAGAGAGAGAGAGAGACTAAAAAGTCATTAAAATTTAAATTTGGAGACAGACCCCAGGAACGTGGGTGTCAGTGAGGAGACCTCAGAAATTCATGGGGCCTCCTGTAGTAGATCAGTACTTATCCCAAGCATAGGTGTGCACTTTGGGAGCCCATTCCACATAGAGGAATACTCCCTGAGCCACAACACACAGGGGTGGGCCTAAGCCCTATCCCAAAGGATATGACAGACCCTGAAGACCCCCTATGGAAATCCTCACCCTCCCTGGGGAGCAGAAAGGTTATGTGATAGGTAGAGTTTTAGTTGGGGGTGGTAGGGGAGTAGGGGAGGGAGAGGGAACTGGGATTGACATATAAAACAATCGTTTCTAATTCAAATTTTATTTATTTATTTATTTATTTATTTATTTATTTATTTATTTATTTTGGTTTTTCAAGACAGGGTTTCTCTGTGTAGCTTTGGAGCCTATCCTGGCACTCGCTCTGGAGACCAGGCTGGTCTCGAACTCACAGAGATCCGCCTGCCTATGCCTCCCGAGTGCTGGGATTAAAGGCGTGCACCACCAACGCCCGGCTCTAATTCAAATTTTAAAAAATGGGAAAAAATTAAATTTGGCTACCAGATTGTTGTAAAGAAACTAGAATTTGATTGCTGTTTTAATGTTTGTAATTTTGTATCAGAAATAAAACATTCTAGTGAAACTCTCAGAAATACCTGTCTCTGCTGAATACTGTGAAAAGTAATGTACACATGGAGTTTAAGGCAAGTGGCTCCTTAGATGGTTGCTAAAGTGAGCATCTGAAGTTCATTGTGATCAAAAGCAGCAGACAGAAGATAGCTCCAGAGTAGTTGTTCAAGTGTACTTTTTTCTTTTTTTCTTCCTTTTTTTTTTTTTTTTTATGCTGGGAGAAACACTATGACCAAAAACTATTTGGGGGAGGAAAGGGTTAATTTTAATTTACTACTTATAGTTCATCATCCAGCAAAGCTGGGGCAGGAGCTCAAGGCAGGAACCTGAAGACACAAACCAGGCAGTGGCACGGCTTATGGCTTGCCCCCATGTGGCATGATGTCTTTCCTTCCTTCCTTCCTTCCTTCCTTCCTTCCTTCCTTCCTTCCTTCCTTCCTTCCTTCCTTCCTTCCTTCCTCCTTCCTTCCTTCTTTCCTTCCTCCCTTACTCCTCCCCTCCCTCTCTTTCTTTCTCCCCCTTTTCTCTCTTTTTTTAACTTTTATTCTTCTCACATACATTCTGTTTGGCTAACAGTTTCTGCTTCCTCTCTCCTCTCAGTTGTTCCCTCATCTCCCCTGTCCCCCAGATCACTTCTTCCTCTTTCCTCCATTTCCCTACAAAAAAATAAAAACAGAAAAAAAGGGGGGGGCAGGCTGGGCACAAACTCACAGCTGGATGTAGCAACTCAGTAGGATGAAAAGTGTCCCATGGTTGGGTGTCCCAAAAGAACACCAAGCTACACAACCATAAGGTACATGCAGAGGACCTAGCTCAGACCCATACAGGGTCTGTGTTTGTTGCTTCAGTCTCTGTGACCCTATGAAGCCTGCTTAGCTGATTCTATGGGCCATATTCTCATGGTACTCTTGTCCCCTCTGGCTCTTATAATTCATGTCAGGTTTCCATGGCTCTGCTTCTTGTCTGACTCTGGGTCTCTACATCTGCTCCCATCAGTTGATGGATGCTATTTCTCTGGTGACAATTAGGCTATCCACTATGATTTTGTTTTCCCAGTCCTGTTTGGTTCTATCTATCCTGGGTCTCTGGGCTTTCCAGCTTCTGGTTCTTGGCCATAGAGGCAGTATTGGGCATGGGCTCTTTCTAATTTCATGGCCTCAAGTTGGACCAGTCATGGGTTGGCCACTCCCACAAGTTCTGTTCCACCATTGCACTAGCTCCATATTGCAGGCAGGACAGATTGTAGGTTGAAGGCTTTATGGCTGGGTTGATGGCCCAGTCCAGCTACCTTACATGGAACATGAACTGTTAGGGCTCTGTATCCCCACTACTAGGAGACTTCTCTAAGGTCACTCTCTTAGATTCTAGGGAATTTCCCTTGCATTGAGTTTCTGCATAGTCCCATAATCTCCAAATATCCCCCAGTTCCAGTCATCTCTCCTAGTCCTTTCTCTCCCTTCTCCCCAACCACTGCTTAACCTCTCTTGTTCCCATATCTACCCACTCTCAGTCCACCCACAAAATCTATTTGATTTCCCCTTCCCAGGGAAACCCATGTGTCCTACCTTGAGCCCTTGTGTTACTTAGCCTCTCTGGGTCTGTGGATTGTAGCATGATTATCCTTTACTTAACAGCTAATACCTACTTATAAGTGAGTACATATAATATTTGTATTTCTGGGTCTGGGTGATGTCAGTTGGGGTTATTTTTTCTACTTTTATCCATTTGCCTTCAAATTTCATGATGTCAATTTTTTAACAGCTGAGTGATACTACATTGCATAAATGTACTACATTTTCTTTATCTAGTCTCCATTGAGGGACATCTAGATTGTTTCCAGCTTCTAGCTATTCTGAATAAAGCTGTAATGAACGACATGGAGTATTACTCAGTGGAAAAAAACAATTAAATCTTGAAATTTGCAGGCAAATGGATGAAACTGGAAGAAAAAAACATCCTGAGTGAGGTAACCCAATAACAGAAAGACAGGCAAGGTATGTACTCACTCATATATGGATATTAGACATAGAGCAAAAGACTGCTAGCCTACAATCTACACCACCAGAGAAACTAGGAAACAAGGAGGACCCCAAGAGAAGAGCACATGGTCCCCTGAAGAAGGGGAGGGAGACAAGAACCCCAGAGCAAATTGGGAACATGGGTGGGGGTGAGGGAGGTGGGAAGGGGAGAAGGGGAAAGGGGAGGGTGGAGGAGAACAGGAGGACTGAGACAGGGGAGGGATAGAGGAGAGCAAGAAAGAAATGCCTTGATAGAAAGAGCCAGTATAGCTTTAGAGAGAAGTCTGGCACAAGGGAAATGTTAGGGGACCCACAGGGATGACCCCAACAATGAATCTAGGCAGTGGTGGAGAGGCTGCCACTGATGCCCTTCCTCCATAATGAGATTGATGACTACCTTGGTTGCCATTCCTAGAGCCTTCATTTGGTAGCTTACGGAAGCAGAAACAGGCACACACAGATAAGCACTGAGCCATACTCCTGGAATCCAGTTGTGGAAAGGGAGGAGGGATGAATAAAGGAACCAATAGGGTGCTGGAAAAACCCACAGAAACTGTTGACCTGACCTAGTGAGAGCACAGAGACACCAGTCTAAGACCTGGGGAACCAGCATTGGAATGAACCAAGGCCTCTGAATGTGGGTTCAGGAGTCCAAGACAGTCTATGTGACCTCTAACAGTGGAGCCAGTGTTTATCCCTAGACTTTGGGAGCCCATTTCCTGTGGAAGGATACTATTGCAGCCCAGATATGGGGAGAAGGACCTGGGTCTTCCCCCAAATGATGTGACAGACTTTGATTGTCCCCCCTCCCGTGGAGGACCTTACTATCCCTGAGGAGTGTGTGTGGGGTGGGGTGGGGGTTTGGGGGGGGCATGGGAGGATGGGAAGACAAGGGAATGGGGGAATTGATATGTAAATAAGAATGCTTCTAAAATTAAAATAAAAAAAATGCTGCAATGAACATGGTTGCATTTTCTTGCATTTTCTACATTATTATGCAGGCTCTCTACTTAGGGGTTGGTACCACCCACAATGGGCTGGGCCAACCCAAACGAATTACCATTTAGCAATGCTACACAGACATGCTCACAAATCAGTCTAAACTGGGTGATTTTTCACTTGAGTTTCCCTCTTCCCAAGTGACTCACTGTTTGTGTCAAATTGACTGCAGATTCTAACTATGTCAACAATTGTACCAGATACAGTGATACCAGCTAAGCAGATTACATCTATCACATATTCTGTGGGTTGTAAAGCTTATTCAACATTTTCTAGATTCTTTCACTCCTTACAAGAAGTTGTGTCAATTACACTTCATCTTTGTGCAGGTGAGGAGATGCCCACAACACTCTGAAGCCTCCAGATTGTTTCTTGTGAATTTCCAGGGACTCTCAACTTGTGTCTATTACTGCCATCCAGTTTTGTTCATTTATGTACTTATAAATGTTTAGGCTGAACTTTATAAAGCCAAATAAACACATGACTCTCATATATGTATACATAAAATATATGTATTATTATTCAAAACATTCATATATATACAGACATATCTATATCTATATCTATATCCATATCCATATCCATATCTATCTATCTATCTATCTATCTATCTATCTATCTATGTATTGTGTGTGTGTGTACCTACACTGAGCACTATTTATGTTCCTTCCCACAAAAATCTTATGTTGAAATCCTAACCCTCAAAGTGATGTTTTAAAAGGTTGAACTTAGAGTGATCCTTGAGATTATGTGAGGCCATGAGGGTAGGGGTCCCCAGGACTTCTTAACTTGTCAGAAGACTTCAGAGGAGTTCTTTCTCTCAACAACATGTGCACACAAAGAAAGGATGACTGTCTTGAAGTCATGGAGAGGGCTCTCACCAGAACTCACCCTTGCTGGCACCCTGATATGAGACTTCCATCTATGACACAGTTTGAAAGAAATACCTGTGGTTTAATCTATCTACTCTATGAATTTTGCTATTATTTGAACTGAAATAATTTGCTTAGGTTGATCAACTGAAGATCTTGTTAGACTTTTGTTTAAATTAGATATAAAGAAAAGGCAGTGCAAGATGAGACATGAGACTATTAGACATATTAACCAGTTTATTATAGGCCCGGCAGAGTAGAGAGAGTAAGAAAGAAGAGAAACAGGGTTAATGGCTGACCACCATGGCTGGTCGCCAGAAAGAGAGAAAGAGAGAGAAGAGTAGAGGAGGAGGAAGTAGAGAGAGGAGTAGAGAAAATAGAGAGAGCATAAATGGGCAGGGGTCTGTCTTTTAAAGGGGTCCTTTGCACCTGTGTGCAGACTTATTTCCCATAGAACCCTGGGCCTCCCAGGATTCCCCCTGAGTGGATTCTGCCAGGTAACAGGGGCAGGCCAGCATAATGCCTGAACCTTTCAATCCTACCTTTACTTATTATTTTTTTAAAAAGATGGGTTGTTAGACATGGCAGATTAAGGAATAAGTATGTCAAATTCTCAAGACTGCTTTCTGCTGTCGTGGGGGGGCTTTGACCATCTTTGGGGGACCTGAGAAGGTTGGGGTGCTGCCACGTCCTGGGGTAGCTGGTTGTTTCATCACAGTCCAGGCTGTATGGAACTCCCTTAGGAGCCTCTTAGACCTGGCAAGATGTTGGCAGAGCAGAAGACAAGGTTAAGTTTAGAAAAAAATAATTTCTTAGGTCCTGGCACTTGAGGGGAAGATTGTGAGATGAGGGAGGGTTTCCTAAAGGGGTCCCAACATGAGGGAAGGGAGTCCTGGGACCAGGGAAAGATTGAATAATATTTATTTGGAGTGAATCTGATCTGTTTGTTTGGATCCAATTCAGCTTCTTGGAACTTACAAGAATCCTTAGAGTTTATGGAAACATAAGTATTAGACACATTAGCAGCATATTCATGTTAGAAGTACCTTGGCTGAAAGAACTAACATTTTAAAATTGACAGATTTTTTTTTTGGACAATGAAAAGCATCTTAATCTTGGCCCAGTAGTTATGATCATATAGTGGTATTGTAGAACTTTACTGACTATTAACAGCAGCATGAGAAATAGAGAAATCAGGAACATATTTCATTCTTTTTAATGTCTCAACTCACTTTATCATCACTTAAGCCTTTTTATCCTCAGACCTTCATAACTTTAATTCATGTACCTTACATTACCATCTTCGACCTTCCATTCTCAGACCTTTATACCTTCCATTCTCAGACCTTCATAACTTGCATTTATCCACCGTGTTAGGACTTTCCATCCTCAGACCTTTGTAACTACATTCCCAGACCTTCATATACTTTACACTTTCCTATCTTCACATAGATAAACCCTAAAACACCTGTTCCTGAAATCTGTTTTGCTTTGAGCTGGCAAGACTAACAGTCATCAAAAGCATCAGAATTCTTGAGAAGGATAAGATTTTACCAGGTTGGGTAGTAGTTCTCTTTCTGTGTCTGGCCTACTCTTCAAAATGTGTGGCCTTTAGGTCATCTGCGCTGTCAAAACAGAGATTCTTTCTCATTTTCAAGTATGGATAGCAACACTGTGTTTGTAAACATCACACCTCTATTCAGCTATCTTTACTAGGCAAGTAGATTGGATCTGAATCTTGGATTCTTTCAATACCAGTGATGCAACAAATGTGAGAATACAGATAACCCGTCTACATACAAGCACACACACATACACACGCACACGCACACACACTCACACTCACAGATATTATCATATTGCAGTTATAAGTCTGGTAAATTGCGGAGACATTTCTCCTGTTTGCCATGATGACTGTATTAGCTTAGTCTACATCTAACATGAAGGTTTTCCTCTCCTTCACACCTTTACCAACACTTGTTTCTAATAGTTTTGGCCTTTCCTAATGAGCAAGATGATATCTTCTTGGGTTTTGATCCAAAATGCCTGGAGGCTTAGTGACCATTGAGCTTATTTATTTATATTTTTATTGATTTATTTTGGAACACTCTGGAAATGATACATCTGGAAACAAGAAGGAGCTGGTGGGGACACATTGGGACCTGCCATAGACCACGCTAAAACCCATGACCCTTTACTCTACACAGTATATGCAAATATCAAACTCTTATTGTTTTATGTTTTATCCCTCACTTACTGTTGTGCCAGATGCTTGCAAATCATCATGTACACTGAAATTTTCCATTTTTCCATTTTTGTTACTCCTTGGCTTTCCTTGGGGATCTGAACTCTCAGTTTTGTGATGATGTTTGTCCTGAAAATTTATTTCCATTGTAAAGAATTTGCAAATAAAAAGCATCACACATTGAAAATCAAAATCAGCTAGAGTGCAGACTTCATTTCTACCTTTCTACTTGTGATCTCTGAAATTTTTCTTAAACCTGAAACCATGTATTTTTAGTTTTGAGCTCAATTTGAGTCTTTCATAAAAGGAAGTCACAATCATCTTTCAGACTACTTGCAAGGTTATTGTTTATATTATAAATTTAGTGATTTCCAATCAGCACAGTGCAGTCATATCCCTCTGAAAAATCAAAAAAAAAAAAAAAAACAAGAAGAAAAAACAGAATTACCCTACCAAACAAAAAGAATGTATTGTTGGCAGGAGTATAACATAAGAAGGGCACAGCATGGTGGGGAAATCTTTGTATCTTATCTTGCAGCCTTTTTGACTGATATCCAGTAGAAGCTAAATATTTGCTGATATTAGCTATACCTTTTGAGTTTGCCTAACAGGAGAATGGCAGCACATTAAGATGACACAAGATAATTTTGTCTCTACTTACAACACCCAATCTCCCTATCAGTAGAAGTCAGAAGGTCTGCAGTACCTTCACTATGGAGCCTGACTTTGCAAGTGACTGCAGTTCACAGTGCACTAACAGACATATTTAAAAATTATTTCTGCGACATTCTGAATTCTTCTTCAGCCACAGACAATTATGATAAGGATGTTCACTGACAGTCTAATATTACATGGTACTTTACAGACTAGAGGATTTTCAATTTGAAAGTTCCTTTTAGTCAGAAAATACCTATTTTACAAGTACACATGACTGTAAAAAGGAAGATGTGAGTTCTCATTTTTTCATTCTTCCCATCTATAATATTTAAAGTTCCTTTTTTGCCTCAATTTCCCTTTAGTTCTCATTTACTCACAACCTTTCAAGTTTTGTAGAAATTAATCTGTCTGTGCCTTTTGAGCCTCTCCTGTGACAAATTTATATTAAGAATTTTTTTATTTTAGAAACAATATCATATTACACATCAATCCTCTCATTCCCTTGCCCTCTCATCCTCCCATGCTCCCCACCAATGCCCCCAACCCACCCCTAAGCCACTCCCCAAGGATAGTGAGGCCTTCCATGGGGGATCATCAAAGTATAACACATCATTTGGGGGGAGGGCCTAGGCCCTCCTTCATGTATCTGGCTGCAATAGTACCCCTCCATAGTGAATGGGCTCCCAAAGTCCATTTGTGCACTAGTAATAACACTGGCTCCACTGTTAGAGGTCCCATAGACTTCCTAGGCCTCCTAGCTGGCACTCATTTTAAGAGGGTTTGTTACTTCCCAGGCTGGTTCCCCAGCTTTACATCTAGGATCTCTGTGTCCTCACTAGGTCAGGTCAACTGTTTCTTTGGGTTTACCAAGCATGGTCTTGTCTCCTTTGCTCATCCCTTCTCCTTCTCTACAACTGGATTCTAGGAGTATGGCTCAGTGCTTAGCTGTGGGTGCCTGCTTCTTCTTTGATCAGCTACTGGATGAAGGCTCTAGTATGGCAACCAAGGTAGTCATCAATCTCATTATGGGGGAAGGACATCAAAGGCAGCCTCTCCACTACTGCCTAGAATCTTAGTTGGATTCACTTCCCTGTGGATCCCTGAAAATTTCCATAAGTAGTTTTGAGTCAGTGTTCATGAGGGATATTGGTTTGTAGTTCTCTTTCTTGTGTCTTTGTGTGGCTTGGGTACCAAGGTAATTGTAGCGTTGTAGAAAGAGTTTGACAATGTTCCTTCTGCTTCTATTGTGTGGATCAATTTGAGGAGTACTGGTATTAACTCTTCTCTGAATTTCTGGTAGAATTCTGCACTGAAACCATCTGGCCCTGGGATTTATTTTGGTAGGGAGACTTTTGATGATTGCTTCTATTTCGTTATGGGTTATATGTTTATTTAAATTGATTATATGTTCTTGATTTAATTTTGGTAAGTGATATCTTTCCAGAAAATTGCCCATTTTCTTTAAATCTTGAATTTTGTGGAGTACAGGTTTTCAAAGTATGACCTGATGATTCTCTGCATTTCCTCAGTGTCTGTTGTTATGTTCCCCTTTTCATTTCTGATTTTGTTGATTTTCATGTTCTCACTCTGCTTATTAGTTTGGATAAAGGCTTGTCTATGTTGTTGATATTCTCGAAGAACCAACTTTTTGTTTTGTTGATTCTTTGTATTGTTTTCTTTGTTTCTACTTTATTGATTTCAGCCCTCAATATGATTATTTCCTGGCATCCACTCCTCTGGATAAGTTTGCTCCTTTTTGTTCTAGAGCTTTCACTTGTGCTGTTAATTCTCTAGTGTGACTGTTCTCAAGTTTCTTCATGTGGGCACTTAGTTCTATGAACTTTCCTCTTAGCACTGCTTTCAAAGTGTTCTATAAGTTTGGGTATGTTGTGCATTCATTCTTTCCTGTTGAATTCTAAGAAGTCTTTAAGTTCTTTTGTTTTCTTCCTTTACTTAGGAATGGTGCAGTTGTGCGTTGTTCAATTTCCATGAGTTTGTAGGGTTTCTGCTATTTGTGTTGTTGAATTCTAACTTTAAACCATTGTGATTAGATAGGATTCAGAGGCCTTTTCTAATTTTTTATCTGTTGAGGTTTGATACGTTGCCAAATATGTGGTCAAATTTTAGAGAATTTCCCTGTGGTGCTGAGACAAAGGTATCTTTTTGTGTTTAGATGGAATGTTCTATGGATTTCTGTGAATCCCAATTGTGTCATAATTTCTGTTAGTTGCTTTGTTTCCTTGTTAACTTTCTATCTGGTGGTCCTGTCTAGTGGTGAGAGTGGGGTGTTGAAGTCTCCCACTATAAGTGTGTGAGGCTTTATGTGTGATTTGAGCTTTAGTAATGTTTCTTTTACAAATATGGGTGCCTTGGTATTTGGGGCGTAGATGTTCAGAATTATGACTTCATCATGATAGAATTTTCCTGTGATGAATATCAAGTGATCTTCATCTCTTTTGATTGTTTTTAATTTGAAGTCTAATTTGTTAGATATTAGGATTGCTATACCAGCTTGTTTCTTGGGTCCCTTTAATTGGAAAATCTTTTCCCAGTCCTTTACTCCAAGGTCATGTCTGTCTTTGAATTTGAGATGTATTTCTTGTATGCAGCAGAAGGTTGGATTCTGTCTTTATATCCATTCTTTTAGTCTGTGTCTTTTTATAGGCAAGTTAATACCATTGACATTGAGAGATATTGATGACCATTGATTGTTGATTCTTGTTTGTTTTGGATTTGTTGTTGGTGGTGGTATTTTGCATGGATATCCCCCCTTTTTCTTTTTGTGTTTGGTAAATTGGGATTATCTATCGCCTATGTTTTTGTGATTGTAATTATCTTCCTTGGGTATGAGTTTTTCTTCCAGTACTTTCTGTAGGGCTAGATTTGTGGATATGTATAGTTTAAATCTGGTTTTGTTATGAAATATCTTGTTTTCTCCATCTATAGGGATTGAAAACTTTTCAGGGTGCTGTAGTCTAGACTGGCATCCATGTTTCCTTAGCATTTGTAGAACATCTCTCCAGGGCCTTCTGGCTTTCAAAATTTCCATTGAAAAGTTGTTTGTAATTCAGATAGTTCTTCCTTTATATGTCCCTTGCCTTTTTTTTCTTTTGCTACTCTTAATATTCTTTTCTTTATTCTGTAAGTTTGGTGTTTTGATTATTCTATGGCAAGGGGACTTCTTTTTGTGGTCCAGTCTATTTGGTGTTCTGTAAGCTTCTTGTACTTTCATAGGCTTATCCTTCTTTTTATTGGGGAAGTTTTCTTGTATGATTTTGTTGAATATGTTTTCTGTAACTTTGAGCTGTATTTCTTCATCATCTCCTGTGTCTATTATTCTTAGGTTGCCCTTTTCATGGTGTCCCATATTTCCTGGAATTTTGTTTTAGGGACTTGAGATTTTCTTTGGTCAAGGACTGTATTTCCTCTAGTGAGTCTTCAATACCTGAGATTCTCTCTTCTGTCTCTTGTAGTCTATTGGTTATGGTTACATCGGTAGTTCTTGATTGTTTAGCCAGCTTTTTTATTTCCAGAATCCCTTAATTCTGTGTTTTCTTTATTGCTTTTATTTCAGCTTTCAAGCCTTGAACTGTTTGAATTGTTTCCTTCACTTGTTTGGTTGTTTTTCTTGGCTTTCTTTGCATTCTTTAGGGGATTTGTTTATTTCTTGAATTTTTTTGATTTGTCTTTTCCTACATTTTCTGTATTTTTGTTTGTTTTTTCTTCCATTTCTTTAAGGGATTTTCTTGTTTCCACTTTGATGGTCTCCAATATCATCATAAAGTTGTTTTTAAAGTCTTTCTTTTCTGGTTCATCTGCGTTGGGATGTTCAGGTCTTGCTGTTGTGGAATCCATAGATTCTGGTGGTGTCATATATTGGTCTGTCTGTTGTTGAGTGTGTTCTTATACTATTGTCTTCAAATCTGTTCTTCAAGTAGGTACATATAGTTGTACCAACCCGTGAGACAGCAACCTAAGGCAAGATATCCAGGGAGATGAATGGGGATAAGAGATGCAGAGAGAATGACCACAAGACAGGATTCTGATCAAGTGACAAATTTTATTTTTTCCAGGCTAGCTCATATAGTCAGTAGTGTGGGGTAAAGGGGAGAGGGAGAAGAGGCCAAGAGCCAGGTGTTAGTTTAAGCAGGATGTTAGAAAACCATAGAAGGAGGGTTTGGGCATCATAAAAATTTTATGGATGGTGGGGAGAGGGAGGGTTGTTTCTGTAAGTGGGCCTGTGGTTGGAACTCACCTCAAGCAGAGGGTGGAGATCACAGCCTCTCTTTTAACTATTGACTAATAATTATTGACCTATATATTTCTACATGGCCTTATCTTACCTGGGAATGCCCAGTGTCTTATATCCTGGTAGCTACATGCTATCTCTCTTGTGGTTTCCTCTCTACTTCCTCTCCCCAGTATTCTCCTAGTCTGGAAGTCCTGTCTGTACTTTCTTCTTGGCTATTGGACAATCAGTGTTTTATTCATCAACCTATAAAGAGACATATATACAGAAGGAAATCTCCCATCAGTTTCCCATCCTTGCATGCATGTTGTTTCCCATCCCTAGATGGATGCTGTTTCTCACCCCTGGTTGGATGCTGTTTTCCATCCTCACCTGGATGCTATTGCCTGCTCTTTGCAACCTCATCTGAGAGCCAGAAATTGTCAATGGTAGACTATACTTCTGTAGTTTCCAAATTCCTCTGTCATTGGGGTAGTAGCCAGGTCTGTCAGTTCTCAGTATTCCTTCACAGATTTCTTGGTGACACTTCCCCATTTCCAGCAGTGAACATTGAAGTTATCCATGTGGCTCTTCATCTTGTCTCTTAATCATATTATTCTTATAGAGTTGGAATGTTTGAGTAGGTTCTACTCCAGCTCATTTTTCTCTGACACTACCTTTTATCAACAAAGTTTAATTATACTTCCTAACTTGTTTTTTTCTTTTGGATCCAAACTCTACAATTTCAGCCAAGGACACTGTGAAATGACACTTTGGGAAGAGGTAACAAATTTTTTATTCTCTCTGGTCCTCTTGTTCTAAGCTAGACAAGATTCCCTTGATCCCTCTGTCCAAGAGTTTCTGTTGTCAACACTATCCTATAGTGTCTTATTTTTAGATTTAATCTCTCCATTTTATATGCATATAAAACTGAACTATCTCTTTATTTCTAATTTTCCTGTCTTGGAGAATTGGATTCAGAACAGTGAGCAGAATAACCTTAAAGGCATCTTCAAGGGGAATCACACAAAGACTTTGACATGTCTTATAAACTGGCTGAGACACAGAGTAATTAAAAGACAAAATGAAGTCGATGTGCAAGTGAAGGCTGAATGCATTAAAGCATTTGTAATTCTATCCTTTCCTAGAGACATTAGGCTTGCATTTTTGTCTGCAGATAGCATTATCAGATAACATTATTTGGTATAAAGTATAACACTATATTAAGCTCAGCTAATTTTCTATTAAACTATGATAATTACAATCCCAAGGACATATTAATCCATTCTAACATATACTATGTAAATTCAAAGAAAAGAAAAATCCATGCATTAAACAAAAGGAATAATATAACAAATCCTTGCAATAGCCACAGCATATATTACCATAATATAGTTTAGACCTAAGAAAACTAGCTGATCGGTGTTTCTAGTAGTTTGCATGGAAACAAATCACCTGGTCAAACTGTATTCTAATTTCCAAAATAAACCAATAATAAAGAAATAAATATTGAATTTCCATTCAATATTTTGAACCCTTTCACATTTGCTTTTAAAGGCTGCTTCTGACTTAGGCTACCTATTTGAGTACTGTTCTAGTGGATTTAAATGTCATTTGAGTTTAGGTCATTTAAATAATCTGTGGCACTATAGGATACTTGTGTTGTGGGAAGGAGAAATGCTTTTGAGAATCAAAACCATAGCCTATAACGTCCAGAGATGCGTCATCTTCTTCTACTGTTTGTTAATGTTCAACTGTTTAAAAAGTTATTATCCTACAACTCAGCAAGTCAAGGTGTTCTTGCAATTTATCTCAGTGTCTGTAGTTGCAGTTGCTCTTGAGGTCCAGTCCATTTCTTGACTGGTGCTGCCTCTATTATGAAGGTTCTAACTGAGAGCAGGGTCCCATTTACAAGTTCAATCTTCTGGAGTTCCCTGTCCATTGTTTTGTGCCTTCCTACAGTATTGCTTCTTAAATAGGTACTTAGTTTTTTTCAGGTGAAGGATACAAAATGAGTAAATGCAAACACCTAAGAGTCACAGTGTTGTCTAATAAAATAATAGTGTACTACTATTTTCAGTGTATTATTTCTTTTAGAAGAGCCTGAATAAATTTATTCCACACAGAGAGGAACCTGGGTGCTAGGAGGCAGGGATCACTGTTTCCCATTTTAGAGTCCATCTATTTGTTTTACTTTATAAAATGATATGCTGATGGTCTGTGAGCAACCATTTTAATACATTCTGTTATTTCTATAGTTTCACTTGTTACTGATTTTCTACCTTTCAAAATGGATCATTTTTAAATAAAGCAGGTACTAACCAGATGTGTGTTATCACACAGCAATGATCTCTGCTGTCAACAGAGTAAGGGTTGTGATGGTGCATATTTTTTCCATTTTTATTTGAATTAGAAACAAGATTGTTTTACATGTCAATCCCAGTTCCCTCTCCCTGACCTTCTCCCCTACCACCCCCCAACTAAATCTCTACCTTTCACATACCCTTTTGCTCCCCAGGGAGGGTAAGGCCTTCCATAGGGCGTCTTCAGAGTCTGTCATATCCTTTGGGATAGGGCCTAGGCCCACCCCCATGTGTCTTGGCTCAGGGAGTATCCCTCTATATGGTGTGAGCTCCCAAAGTCCACACCTATGCTAGGGATAAGTACTGATTTGGTAAGGAGGTCCCATGGATTTCCGAGGTCTCCTCACTGACATCCACATTCCTGGGGTTTGGATCAATCCTGTGCTGTTTTCCCAGCTATCAGTCTTTAATTCCAGAATTTAGGAGATGAAGGCAGGAGACTCAGAAATTCAAGATCATTTCAAACATAGTGTGTTTGAGATATACCTAGGCTATATGTAAAGATCAGATCTTAGAAAAAGCAAAAGCAATTTATTAATTAGAAGTGAACTAAGATTGTTTCTGTAAATGGCATGAGTGGTAGCTTGAAAGAAAATGGCCCACATAGGCTCATAGAGTTGACACCATTGGGAGATGTGGACTTGTTGGAGTGGATGTATCCTTGATGGAGGAAGTATGGGTGGGATTTTAGGTTTTAGATGGGCAAGTCAGGCCCAGTGTCACTCTCTCTTCCTGCTGTCTGCTGATCCTGGGTTAGAGCTCTCAGCTAATTCTCCAGTACTATATCTGCTTGTATATTGCTATGATTCCTGCCATAACAAAAGGGACTAAACTTCTATACTCTAAGACAGGCCCATTAAATGTTTTCCTTTATAAGAGTTGCCATGATCATGGTGTCTCTTCACAGCAATAGACACTGTAACTAAGACTACATGGTCATTTACCTCTAATCTTAAAGACACTACAAGAACTTGTTATAATTGGTAAATTGAACAAAGTTACAGAATAAAACATCAATATAGCATAATAGTTGTGCTGTGCCTGGTGATGCACATATGTAATCCCAGGTCTCTGGGAGGCTGAGGTTAGAGGATTGCAAATCCAAAACTTGCCTAGAATACAGACAGCATGAGTTCAAATCCAGTATGTATAAGACCAACTCAATGCTTGGTAACTTCTGACCCATCCTTCTGCAAAAAGAAATTATATTGTGTTATATATTATAGTTAGCAGAAGTAACAGAAAATTTAGGAATAAATCTTTGAGGTGGGATCCCTGTAGGTATCATGGTTGGGAGGGAAATCATCCTCATGAAATAAGAAGGAATCTTGGTTCAGCCTTACTTAGCCAGGCTGGCTCTAACTTCTGGGTTCTGACACCAAGTGGCTTATTTATTTATTTTACACATTTTAAGACAATAAAACTTTGGGAAAAGTTTTCTCAGGATAATTATCACAATAAAGCCAAAGGCATGACTACATTGTAAGTCCCTTATAAAGTACATGTCTTTTGTAGAGTATGTGTGGTTTCTTTACCATAGATAGCTTCTATTGAGTCAGTAATGGTGCTCATGAGTCTGAAGGATTAGAGTGAGGGCTGGATCCACAGAATAGCAAAAGATTACCAGGTTAATAATAAACAGTGTCCACTCCATCCTTCCTGGTAAACAGGTGTCAACTTCTTTCATTGAAGCAAAAAGCCTGTTTAATAATTCTGGTTTCTCTAATTCTTTCTGTAAGCACATGGACTTCACATCCTTCAGCATCTCCCCATTTCTAATTTTTTAAGGAAGAGGTAGTGTCTGTAATAGTGGCCATGAATGAATTCCTTGACTTTATGGCTAATCTAATTAACATAGTCAAGCGTAAGAGAATTATAATAGATAACAGAGGACCAAGGAAAGGAGAAAGACAATTTAGCCATAATGCCCATTCAAAAGTTCCTTGAGAGAATTTGTGTGTCTCTCTATGCAAATCATTAATTTGACTACCAGTAGTATGGGAAAAATCTTACATATTAAAGCAAGATATCCCAGGAAATTGTTGAAAACTAAGATTATATTTGAGTAACAACTATAGTAGTTCTATTTTGTAAAATTGTGATCTTCAATTTACCCATCTTTTGATTAATGTCTGCTAATATGTTTGCTATATTATTAGTCATATTATGAATTATACAGGGCACTTTGAGAACTATCTTTGTATTCCAGCAACTATTCCTGGTTTAACCAAATAAAAAAACATTGTATTGGCAATAATACTAGATCCAATAGATACAAAGGATTATCAAAATTCTTGGGGAGAGCTTTCTTAATTTTATTGATCAAAAGCAAGGAGAAAAGTGGATCTAATACAACCTATCCCACATAAACCTTTATAACTTTCAGGAAGGTCAGTATAAGTAGCATTTTAACAAAAATATCTCATCCCAAAGGTAGTTGTTTACTAGAGGGAAGGATGTGATAAGGGGAATAATTGCAACAAGAGGGGATATAAATGCATTTAAAGCATAAACAGCGTGATTAAAAAATCAGCACTGACAGGAATTTTAGGAAACGCCCTTTGAATATGGGTGTGGATGGATTATATTTTGCACACTGTTATTTGTGCATAATGTATTGTGTCTCCTCTGTCATATAAATACAGAAAGATTGCTCTTTTAACTGCCATGTGCCAAAAGAAGCCAGAGGTTATGTTCTAAACCATTGGCAACAGATAGAATTATTCTAGGTACAATAACATAAACTTTGGTAAGCAATACATCAGAACTGTAACCAAAGGCTTTTTTTTGTCCTGCTCAGCCCCATACCCATTCCTAAATAATCACTCAGAGAATTATATATTAATTATAAATATTTGGCCAATGGCTCAGGCTTAATACTAGCTAGCTCCTATATTTAAATTAACCCATTTCTATTAATCTGTGTATTGTCGCATGGCCTGTGGTTTTACAGGTGGTGCTCTTGCATGTTGTTCCTTGATGACTGCTGATGTCTCCCAGATGCTACCTTTCAACTCCTGTATCTCTGCTTGGATTTCCTGTCTGGCTCTATCCTGCCTTGTCCTAGGCCAACGCAGCTTTATTTTTCATCAACCAATCAGAGCAACACATATTCAAAACATACAGAAAGACATCCCACGTCACAGAATTTTCTAAAAGTACTTCTATAAAGTTGAAGTTTACAAGTCTTAACTTAGAGATTGTCCCATTGCAGTGTTGTGTCATGTTTGAGAAAATACTGACAATTGAGCTTAAAAATTATATTTGAATAAAAGCAACATTCATGCATAATTTTACTCTAAGTTTGTTGTTTGTGATTATTTTCCATGAAAATATACTGTCTTTTGCACATTGATGCATTCAGAACTCCTTATTCATCTTACATCCAGTGGGAAGAAAATGTGTGATCAGCTAATGTTGAACTGAGATCGTGTCAGAGGGGATCTGAGGAAACATTCACACATATTAAGCAGGAGAACCATTTAGACAACAAAAATCAAAAAATGTCACTGAAGGTTAAGGAGACTCAAAAGCTACTTCCATTAACAATTTACAGCCTTAACACTAGCAAATTATCGATGTATGGCATTTTCCATAGGTATTTTAAAAATAATAAGCCAAAATCTATTTCAAGCAAATCTTATAGTACCCTGTAGTCTGTGAGAAAATGTCAGGGATGTATAAGGTATACTAGAGTTAATTTTTAAAACTAAATTATTCGTGTGTGTGTGTGTGTGTGTGTGTGTGTGTGTGTGTGTGTGTAAGAGAGAGTACCTGTGTGTATGTATGTGCATGTGCACAAGTACGTGTGTCTGCCTTTGCTATGTGCAGGTCAGGTAACAACTTTCTGTAGTCAGTTCTCTCCTACTATGTAGAATTCCGGAATGGAACTCAGGTCATATAGCTTGTACAGCTCATAATCTTACCTGCTGAGCCATTGCATCAGCTATATTGTAAATATTCTTTGTAATGCACATTTGTTTACAGTAGCTATTTAAAAATATTTCCAGTAATTTCCTGATGCAAACACCTTATGAAGAAATTCAATTAGACTTCATAATTCTAGCCAATATTACCTGTAAAGTGTGTCCTATTTATACTTTAAAACTGCCATTTTCCTGACAAAATCCTTATGTTCGATGTATAGAATTCAGAAGGCTGGGAAGAATGTTCACAGAGAACATACCAAAGAATTATTTTTTTCCCTTATCTGTACTAGGGATGAATCCTGGGCTTTGTGCATTCTAGAAAGTGCCCCACCATTGTGTAATGCTCTCAGGACTCTTTTTACCTCTTAAGTCTTGGATCATGGACTGGATATGTCTTTTCAAATGGCCTTGAATTCTTTTTGAAGTTGCAATCCTAATGCCTCATCAGGAGCAGCAGTTCAAGTAGCAGATACTGCAGGTTTATGCCACCAAATCCAACAAGGACAGCACATATTTTTCAATGTGAGCTTCCCACTTAGCACTTGGCTTATGTTCACTGGGAGATTCTGGGATTTAAATGAGGTGGGATACAATGAAGTTAAATAAACACTTAGTGAATAGGCATCAATTGTTTTAACAGAATGCTTGTCAATATTATGCCAGGCTAAGACATAAATGGAAACAGAGGCAGGGTGATTATGTGTTCTATCTGGGCCACAGAGAAAGTTTAAGATCAACTTTGTCCATGTCTCAAGATCAAATGCACAAGTGAGGCTGGGGCAGTCACTCAGTGGTAGACTTTGTGCTTAGCATGGTGAACTCCCAAGTTCACTCCCATACCATACTAATGTTTAGTAATATCTTAGACAAATATACATTTAGCCCACAACTAATGTGAAATATAAGTTTGATTTGTAGACCATATTCTGCTGAAAAAGTTTGAAATAATGTTAATGTTAATAATTAAATTAATGACAGAAATATATATATATATAGGCTATATTCTGATGGAAAAGTTTGGCATAATGTTAGTAATTATTCTATTCACATAGAATAATTACATTATGTCAGAAAGATATATTATGTATTATTTAATTCAAAATTAATGCACAAAGGTTGATTGCTACAGACACACACACACACACACACACACACACACACACACACACATGATTGAATAGCATTTATTTGTCTTTTCATCAGTCCATAGAGAATCTGATTTTTAATGAAATCAACACATCCGAGGGACACTTGCATATCATCTATTACAGCAATATTCTCAATAGCTAATTTATAGATGTAAACTAGGTATCCAAAACAAATGGTAGAATGGTTACAGAAAATATGGTATTTTTGTGGTACACACACACACACACACACACACACACACACACACACACACACATGCATTTGTGTGTGTGTGTGTGTGTGTGTGTGTGTGTGTGTGTGTGTGTGTAAATTTTTCTTAAACATAAAGATGAAGTTATGTTGCTTTACAAAAAAGTTGTAGCTGGAGGTTTTCATATTCAGCGAATTAAACCTGTCTTGGAAGGACAAACACTGTGTTTTATCCCATTTGTCATTCTAAATTTTATGCACATACTTAAAAACATGTATGTATATATGACATGAAAGTTGAAGTGAAAAAGGAACAAAGGAGGACTGATGAGAGGAAGAAATAGAAGTAGGGGGTGTATTAGAAGAACTGTTTGTGTATTTGAATATTTTTAGTTAAAAAAGAAAAACTTAGCAGCTGATTGTATTTGTGGGAATACAAATAATTCTACCAAGAAGGATTTTTAAAACAGAAATATGATGTGGTGATGACTGTGTTTCTGTGAGAGTAGTGTGGTATCTCATCTCTGTGTGTGGAAGAACAGAACTTATCTTACTAGAGGATTCAGGATTTACTTGCCATGTCCAAATATACCCATATGTCATGAAGCTTACCATACGTCTATATGATGTATTTGTGTATGTGTGCATGCCATCTGCATGTGTCATGGTCATCTGTACGCATGGATACTCCTATGTGGGCATATGGTGATGTGGAGTCCCAAGGTTGATGCCAGGTGTCTTCCTTGGTTGTTTGTTGCCTTAGTCATGGAGTCTCATGCCTGAGTTATCAGTCATCATGAGCTCAGTTGACCACAGAGCTCACCAAATAGCTATTCTAACTGACCAGCTTGCTTTAGGAATTCCCTAGCTCTGCTTGCTGGTTGGACCATGCAGTTAGCCCTCACATGTTCTTGGCTTTTCATGGGGTTCTAGAGATTAAACTCACTCTCCTTGCCATCTTCCTAGACCAGTTTTACTCTATGACACAGCTCAGCCATTAAGTATTCTACTTCAGAAATAGTTTTAGATAAGTTAAGAAGAACATAATTTATTTGAAGGAAAAGATGTTTTGTAGGGAGCCAAGGAGGTCATTTTTTTCAGACATAGAAAGATTTATGAATCCAGACTTGTCCAGGAGTCTAAACAGTATAAACCAAAGGCCTCAGGCCCCACTGCTCATCTAATTCAGTGCAAGAGCAAAATCTTGGGAGCAAGGACTTCAATAGTTTGAACTGCAGGTAAGTTCCCTTAGAGGGAAGGAGACAGGGTACTTAAATTATATCATTCCTCAATGGCTAACTTCACTACATGATCATACAGTGTATGTTCCCATGTGGGCTGAGGTATACTTAGAAATGCCTAAATGGAGCAAGAACAGGAGTATAAAATATTAGTCATCTTTTCAAAACAGCAGATTTGTTTCAAAACAAATCTCCATTGTTAAAGAACTTTTCAGATTTATTTTGTATCTGGAAAACAAATATGCAATGGAAAGAGCTGAGAAGCTATTCTTCAAGGAAATCAATAAAGGAGCATGTCTAAAAGTTCATTAAAAAGGTGAAACAAAAGTGAACAGTTTGTAGTTTGTGCTTCTGTAGTCGGCAGGATTCAAAAAGGACTATATCCTTCTCTAGTTTGACTTTGCTCCACTACACTTCTATGGTGCTCACACTCACCCAGCTCCCTTCCATCATCATGTCAGGGCAGCACTTCTCAATATTTTTCACATTTTCTGCCTCATACATCAAACTGTAGAATTTTATCCATAAGGCAGAGCTGTCACTCTGTAAAATTTTTAGCAATGTTCTCATTTTTATCTGACATCTAGAAATACCTAAAGTAATAAAAAATCATTTTTACCTCATATTTGCTTTGGTTTTTATTCTGTCCCTGTCAGTCTATATGCAATACAGCACGGGAAGATTTATATAAGATCATTTAGCTGTTCCAAAACCAGACAGAGCCTTCACCCTAGTAGTTTTTTCACTACAGAATTTCATACAAGCAAACATAAATCCTGTACTCAAAATTATATGCTCTTTCTCTGGAAACTTTACATTTTCTATAAATACTTTTGTTAAAAAGTCTGTCTGTCTGTCTTTCTATTTATTTTCATCACCATCAAAAAATGTGTACATAAAGTTATTTCACAGACTGAAGTAAGAATAAATTCATTTCTTCAAGGAAGTAGCTATGTGGGGCAAGTGACCAGATCATTCAGAGATCATGTTTAGTATTAATTCATGATAATCTTTCGCATCAAGACATTTATGAACTATGACTTCACTAAACAGGTACTTTTCACTTCAATTTTGTGAATAAATATTCAGTACTGACATACTGTGTAGGCAGGCACAAGTGAATGAAGGTGCTCACTCACAGAGCCCAAAAGTGTCTGGGTTCCCTGAAGTTGGCATTACTGCTGTTTGTGAGCTGCCTGACATGGATCCTCTCGAAGGGCAGTACTCATCTTTAACCACAGAGCCATCTCCCCAGAGCCAGTAGATTATGCTTTTCAGATAGGGTCTTCCCACGGGTGGTGTATCCCAATGTTTAGAAAGCTAAGACATGAGAAGATTAATTATATATTCTGGGGAAAGGTGAGATTATAATGATGCATGTTGCACAGTCCCCACATAAACTGTTGTACTAATCAGACAATCTGTCTTGTCAATTGACATTTTGGTATTAATTGCAGGACATTGCAGACCTTTATTTCAGAGTTTTTCAAACTTATTTGAAATAGTCAATGAGCAATTACGTAATTTGGGAGTCCTTACGAAAGCCTGGGGGAGAAATCTAATTTGTGTACTCATTGAGAAGTGTTTGCTTTCAACACTGTAATTAGGGGTCCTGAATCTTCTGAATCAGTTTTAGACATGGCATTGGATGGAGTGATTCATTTCCCTAGAGGACTGCTGAAGGGTGTAAATGATTACGTCTGAACACACAGGATAAGATTAGAACGATCAAGCCTTCACAAACCCTGTGAATCTAGTGTCTACTTAGAATGACACCTTTTCCTGTCACTTTTCTGTCTGGTTGTTCCGCATGGGAAACTATAGGCAGAGAATAAAACATTCAAACTAGCTTGTAAAAAAATCCAGAAATGTTACTGAGTCTTCCTGCCATGCTTATCTGAGTGTGTGAAAGTAGTAATGCCTGAGCCACTCTCACTAATAACATGTGTTTTTAGGTTTTGACCATGCCTGTTACATAACAGGTGCGAAACAAGTGTGGTCATCTCTTATTCTTGGGAACCTTAAAATTGGGATGTTTTTCATTTCGGATCCATTTTTCAATCATTTCTGTGTATCGTGCTTTATATACTTTACTTTAAAATTATATTGATGTTTATGACAGATTTTTTTCCTTTAAATGACTGAATCTAAAAACTTAATAAATAAAATTAAAAACTGTTCTATTTTCAGACCCAATTCTGTAATTTAGATAACAGACCTCCAGGTGGCAGCTGTGTCACTACTGCCAAATAGACAGTTTTCTCTAACAACAGTCAATTACCATTTTTTTTTTTTTATTTACAGAAATAGGGCCTTTTTGAAGCTAGCTAATATGTCACAAAAGAACAGGCATTCCCTTGAAATCTGGTACTTTGAACCATATATGGCTAAAGGTGTAGAAAAAAAGGAAAAGGTGTTGAGTGGAACTTGCAAATGGAATTTCATGTGTTTTACAAAGATAAACTCCTTTTATGCACATTGAATTAATGATGAGAAGATACTCCATTTTTTATGCTACTGGAAGAAGCTGATCTTCAGTACCTCCTTAAGTGATGTGCCTTATGTATGAACCTAACAACAAATACTCATCTTTTTCTTCCTTTGTCAATTTAGTATTGTACTGAATTTCAGGCAAGAGTCTAATTCTAAAGTGCCAGATTTTGTAACAGGCTCACCGAATGCTCATCTTCCTGTGGCTAGCCTGGCATCTTGTCACTTCCTAAGCAGTGACATTCACTTGGAAGGTTTTGAAAACATTATTACATGGACACAGAAGGTTCTTGTGTGTGTGTGTGTGTGTGTGTGTAAGAGCACTAACTTAGTTACTAATTGTGTATTCTTGTATGATGGTAACTAACTTCTAAATCAGTGAATTTTTGTGCTTTGTGTGTTCACTATGCTGATGCAGGAGTCCAAGAAACATCTTAGAAAAATCTCTGTTCTATGTGAACTTCCATTGGATTCCAGTCTCCCCTGTGGAACCATCATCCATTGTTTCAGTTCCCTGGCCAACTTTTCTGTTAAATATACAATTCAGAGACAATCCTCGATGATGATGAGGCCCCCTCTAGTGTCAATATTATCTGGCTTTAGCCATCAAAGCCTAGCATTACTGGAATCTTATGGAGTTGATGTGTTGTCTACTTTGAAAAGATAATAAAAACAAAACAAAAACTTTTATAATGATTATACCAGTATGCTTTGATGTGGTATTTAATAATGGAATTTTCAGCTGTTTCTTGAGACCACAGAGTCTATACACATGCTAAAACAAGTTTCAATCACAGTGGATGAAGCCAACATTGAAGGAGGAGATGCAGGTGATTTTGGAGTCATGTGATCAACTTTAAAAGATACAAAGTTTGCTTTAGCCTACAGCTTTGGAAATTTCTCTCCATTCCTCTCATGCATGTAATGGATTAGCACATCAGAGAGACAATCCAGTGACACAGAGTGCTGCTCACTCAGAGGTGATGGCCAGCAGCCAAAAATGGGGCAACAGATACCAGAGCCCCATAAAGGACCTTCTTTCTCCCACTGGGTCTTAATTCTCAAGTCTTCCATGTTCCATCAGGAGTACAATGGGAAGAAGAACACATTTTTCTTTGTCAAACACCTGTCCGAACCAGAGCAGTAGGTCTGTGTAGGGGATAGCGTCAGCATGTTGCTAACATCCATTTATGCAGCGAGAAATACTGAAAGCAAATCATCTACTCTATCCAGCTTATAGGCAAAAAAGTAGACCCAGAAAAAACTTCTGCTTGTCAAGTATTAAAATCTGAGGTTTATTATTATTATTATTTTAATATATCATCATCTTGTGGTGCTAAGTATTAAAACTATGTCTTTGTGCATGATGTTTACCACTCAGCTACACAAAATATTAGTTATTTTTCTATTGTTGTGATGAAATACCTGACCAAAAGGATTTAAGGGAGAAGGGTTTATTTCGGTTTACAGTAAAAAAAAAAATCCTTTCTTTGTGTAAGGGATAATATGACAACAATATTAAGAGGCCAGCTTGTCACAGTGCATCCACAAACAGGAGGCAGAGAGTGAAGGAAGCTCATGGATCCTTGTTTTTTTTTTTTTTTTTTTTTTTTGTTACACAATCCAGGACCAGGGCTCAGAGAGTAATGCTGCCCAGATTTAGGGTAAGACACACAGACTGATTGCTCTTTTCACCATAGACTTCGATGAGAAGAGCAAACAATACCCAGAATGATACACTATCTTCAATTGTTCTTCACCAAGCAAACTCATTCCCTACTTCTGTCTTCAGCCTCAGTCAATGTGATGGCTAATTCTGGTCGTCAACTTTACTGGATATGTAATCAACAAGGAGACATGTCCCTCAATACATGTTCTTTTAGGTTAGGATAATTCACTAGGAAGACCCATCCTAACTGCTGGAGTGAATGAAAGAAAAATTGCACTGGCCACCAGTGTTCTTCTGCCTCTGATTGTTGACTGTGGGCATGCATGGCTAGTCTCTCCTGCCACTTCTCACTCCTGTCACTATTCTTTTCCTGCCTGCTGCCATGATTTCCCTTCCAAGACAGACTTCAATTTGAATTATAATCTAAAACAAGCACATCCTTCCTTAAATTGTGTCAGTCAAATATTTTTCACAACAATAAGAAAGTAACTAATACACCAAATTCTTGAGATAACAGGGTAAGGAAGCCAGTGTCTTTGTGAAAATATTGCATAAATGACCCTTACTCCAATTCTGAATAGAGTCCCTGTTCCCTTCTGAAATCCCAAAAGCTAGGATGCCACTGAGCATATTTCTTTCAGCTCCTAGCAGCATGGTCCACTAAGCTCTGCTGTAGCACTTCCTGAGTCTGAGTCAGAACTCTTCCACAATCCCCCTTAAAACCACTTGTAAAAGTCCCAAACCCTTAGCCACCTTTATCACAGCTAGGGCACCACATTTGGGTACCAATTTGTTTCTCTTAGTTTTATTTCTATTGTAATAAAATACCTGACAAAAGCAGTTTAAGGAATGAAGGATTTACTCTTTTTGTGGTTCAAGAGGATTCCACTGTGGCAGAAAAGATTTGCTGGCAGGCAAAGAAGGTACAGTGGCAGGAATAGATGACCAGCTTGTCACATTGCATTCACAATCAAGAAGCACAGAGTGATGAATGTCCATGCTCATTTAGTTTCTCCTTCTATCCACATTTTCTGTTTTATCCAGTCTAGGACTTCAGCCTTAAAAATGATGCTGCCCACACTTGGTGGAGGAGGAGCATCTTATCAATTCTGTTAAACTAATCTCTAAGACATTCCACAGACATGCCCAAAGATTTTTCTCCAACGTGATTTTTGATTCTGCAAAGTTCACAATGAGCATAAATCCAGATTCCCCAGTCCTTGAAATAATTTTTAAAAACATTACCTGCTTTCTAGTTTGATTGTTACCATGAAAACTTGAGGAGTAAAGGGTTTATTCTCTTTTCCTTATTAGAGTTCATTATTGAGGGAGGTCAGGGCAGAAACTCAAAGCAGGAACCCAGAGGCAGGAACTGAAGAAGAAACATGGAGGAACACTGCTTACTGGCTTGCTCACTCATGGCTTGTCCAACCCGCCTTTCTGTATGACCAAGGACCACTTGGCCACAGGTGGTAGAGCTAACAGTGGGCTGGGTCTTCCCAGCATCAATCATCATTCAAAATAATGCCTGCACAGTCTTGTCTACAGGCCAATCTGAAGGAGGCATTTTCTCAATTGACTTTCACTCTTCTTAAATGACTTGACCTTGCATCAAGTTGACAAACAAATAGACATACAACAAACAAACAAAAGCAATTAACAAGCACAATGTGTTTTGCAAAAATTCAGAAAAAAGCCAGAAATAATTACAGTTATAAGAACTAGTTCCTTAATTTAGATCAGCAAATGAATATACATGCTCTAACAGAAAAAGAAACAAAAACTTACTGAAAGATATGGTCTCCAATAAAGGAGAGATGAACTCAGGAAATCTAAGTAGAATCAAGACAAAAATAAAAAAACAATTAATAGGTTTTTCTTTTTTTAAAGCTTACAAATATAGATTAATGACAAAGATCAGATTGGAAACTTATGGGGAATCCAATTACATGTTTGAAGAATAAACTTGAAATAATATTCATGCAGTAGCTGATAGAATCAGAAGCAGACACTCACAGCTAAACACTGAGCTGAACTCCTGGAATCCAGTTGCAGAGAGAGAGGAGCAAGGGGGTCAAGACTAAGCTGGAGAAACACACAGAGACAGGTGATTTGAACAAGGGGGAGCTCATGGACCCCAGACTGATAGCTGGGAAACCAGCATAGGACTGATCCAGATCCTCTGAACACGCGTGTCAGTTAGGAGGCCTGGGCAATCTATGGGGCCTCTGGTATTGGACCGGTATTTATCCCTAGTATACAAATGGACTTTGGGAGACCATCCACATAGAGGAATACTCTCTCTTAGCCTAGACAAATGGGGGAGGGCCTAGGCCCTGCTCCAAATGATATGACAGACTTTGAAGATCCCCAATCGAAGGCCTCACCCTCCCAAGGGAGCAGAAAGGGGATGGGACAGGGGTCAGTGGGGGCAGAGGGAACTGGAATTGACATGTAAAACAATCTTGTTTCTAATTTAAACTTAAAAAAATACCATATAAAGAGTACATAATTACAAGAGTTATTGAGAGGTCATTCATTTGACCACACCGATGCTCTGCAATCACTGGTGAGATGGGGACATTATCCAGTAGGCTTTGACCCACCTTGTTCCCACTCTTTGATACTGAATTCCCTGGCCTCCGGTACAGTGACCAAATAATTCTATATTCATTATAAATTATCCATGCTCCAGTAATCCATCATAACCACAAATGACCAAGAAATAATCTTTGAAACTCATACAGAATTTAGGAATGTGACTAAATAACAAATTGAAACAAGATTTAAGTCACTTCTTACACAGCCTGTGTTGTACATATTTACACAGGTACTTTGTGCATTTGTTTATTCATTTATGTCATTGTAGCTCCAATATAAATTAAAAGGATGACTGGTATAAATAAAACCTTGAAATAAAAGTATAAGACTCAGCATGAATTTAAAGGGACTAACGATTGATTGGCATGCAGGTGAATATTGGGGAAGAGAGAGTGTTAATCCAGTTTAATGGTATGCTTCCTTAGGGATCATTAGCCACCAAAGAAGAGCTGTCTAAGTGTTCTGCATTTATTGACACAGCTAATCCTCCTGCTTCCTCAGTGAGACAGATGCTTTTCTGATGAAGAAACTGAGGCCTGCATGCTTGAGGAGTTTGTGCTTGGCCACACACTGGTGAAGACAAAGGTAGGATCAGAACTTGGAAGATGTGACAATGAGACTGCAAAGAGTCATCTGCTAAGGCATTCATTTTATCACAGTAAAAATAAAAAAGAATGAAGAATATGTTTGCTACAATCATGATAGGAGACTTTAATAGTTTTCAAATAAAGTATAGATTAGGACTTGTTAGCAGAGGTCTCATGGGATGTTCGTACAGTCACTGTAATTTAAAGATTCTCTTTGATTATTTGTCTTCATGGTTCTTAAATATGTTAGATAGACATCTTTAAAATTCCACCATGCAAACACCCTTCTTAATTAAATGTGAATTTTTAAAGTAATTAAACAATCCTTCCTAGACTGGTATTTATAAGCAGAAATCCTATTTTTGTATATGATATAGTTTTAAAATTTTTAATTTGATTTGGGCAGTGGTGGCACACATCTTTAATCTCAGCACTCAGGAGGCAGAGGCAGGTGGATCTCTGTGAGTTCAAGGCCAGCCTGGTCTACAGAGGGAGTTTTGGGACTGTTTCCAAAGCTACAGAGAAATCCTGTCTCAAAAAAACATTTTTTTTTTTAAATTTGGGGCTGGAAAGATGGCTCATCAATTAAAAACACTGGCTACTCTTTCAGAGGGGTCAATAGCACCTACATGGCAGCTTACAACCTTCTGTAACTCCGGTTTGAAAGGATCTACCCCTTCTTCTGGCCTCCACAAGTATCATGCATGCACATAGTACACAGATATAAATATATATATATATATATATATATATATTATATATATATATATGTGTGTGTGTGTGTGTGTGTGTGTGTGTGTGTGTGTGTGTGTGTATAGGCAAAATATTCACACACATAAAGTAATAGTAGAAATAATAGTACAAAAAATTCTTACACTTGGCCTATTGTGCAAGAACTCAAATCTAAGGTGAACACTAGACACAAATAAACAAAAGCCAACCAACCAAACAAAATAATCTTAGCTATGAAGAATGCCAAATATTGTACTATTTGACCTGTAATTTGTAATCAGCTAAATATGCTATAATGGAAAACCACCTTCCACTTGAGAGTCTATTGCAATCATATAGAGAGGCTCTATCTATAATTACAGCCTTGGTACTATTTTATGTGTAGAGTTTTGCATGAACATGCTTCAAACTCATTTTGGTATACCAGGAAGTGACAGGTGGGTTGTATGAAGTTTATCTAATTAAGTCACTGCCAACTGTCTTCCAAAGTGGCTTTACAATTTTGTAGACTCACCAGCAATGAAGAAAAATTTCTTTCACTCTATGCAAGTGGCAGCATTTGATACTATCTGGAACTTTTTAAAGGGCCATGGATGATTTGCCTTACAGTCAATATTAAATAAATTATGGTTAAATAATGAGATTTATTTTATTCATTAAAATCATAGATTTGAAAAATGTCTAAAAATACTGCATAAAGTAATTTTTTATGTGTGTGGTGGTTTAAATCTGCAATCTCAGCATTGTGAGGTGGAGGCAGGATGGTCAGAAGATACAGTCCCACCTGCCCTATAAAAGGATTTGGAGGCTCCTTGGGCTAGTGACACTTTGAGTCAAAGAACTAATAAAGAAAATAATGTACAGCATAATATTTCTCAAAGTTCTCAAATGTGTGTAACCAATGTCCTAATTTTACAATGTGAATGACTAAATACATTAGCACATACTGAACAAATATGCTAATGATACTGGTTCTCATCTTCATTTCAAAACTTAAAAAGATTATGAATTTAGTGCAGAAATCTTCAGGGCTCAATTAATTCAACCATTGATGTCATGGCAGCTCACCAAGGACAAGGTCTTTATCATAGCTCTTCTGAAACTCTAACTCCTAACAAACTGTCTTGGAATAGTTGACTCTCAAAGGGGAACAAATTAATGAGATTGCTTACATAAAGAATGTATGGATAATGTATTTTATATGGAAAGTCTTAAGTATGGTTCTACTTTTTCTCATGTCATTTATATTCTAATCTGAATCATGCTTAATGTAGCATTTTCCCTACTTTTTAGGTTAAACTATAATGTGGTATTTCCTAGTTTAATTTTTCCATCACCTTCTATTCTACTTTTTTGGGTGTATGTATGTGTGTGGATT
Source organism: Cricetulus griseus (assembly GCF_003668045.3). NCBI lineage: Eukaryota > Metazoa > Chordata > Mammalia > Rodentia > Cricetidae > Cricetulus > Cricetulus griseus. The sequence goes on from NW_023276806.1 coordinate 101,325,493, forward strand.
AGAGTTTATGGTCAGAAGTCTTGGTCAAATATTAGAATTGCAAATAAGTTCTTCTTGCTTCCTTGCACTACAGCAGAAGAACAGGAGCTGCCAGTGTCTGAAAAGTTAATTAGACAAAACAGACAATTAATTACATCTTATTAACGTGTAAAAGGCCTGTGACAAATTGCCCTAATTGCATGCTCTTATATATCTGAAGAGGTCAGGCTACTTTAAAAAGTATGTCGTTAATGGAAGACAAATGTATCTTCATGTGCTTGATAAGAATATTATAAACTGCATTATTTATGACTCTATTGGAATACTTAATAATTTTAAGCTTTAAATTAAACTGCTCATTAAACTAGAGAGCCAGCACTAGTTCTTAAAATAGGACATAAAAGCCTACTGCAGCATAAGATAAATTTGGAGGTCTAACTTTCCCTCAGAATGTCTCTCTCTCTCTATGTCTATTTTTTAAATGCCTGAGCGTCAGAGATGTGAAATTCACCTTAATGTATCCCCAATAAAAGAGAATCCTTACACTGAAGGCATTCATCCAAAGAAGCACATCGTTCATTTTAGAGAACCCTTGGTTACTCAGACTCGTATGTATTCAGATAAGCAGTAGGAAAAGGAAATAAAAACAAAATACACCATTTAGAGGACTTCATGAAAATATCAGGGCTCAATGTATTATAGGCTAGTCCTAATAGTGTTTTGTGGACTAAACATTCAACAAAAGCTAAGAGGAACACATAGTAGCTAATATAATCAGTTTAAAATGAGGAATAATTTGAAGTGGATTTCACAAGCAAATATGTCATCTCTTAAAGGTGCTTGGGTGTCATCAGTGAGGACCTGTCTCAGGGAGGGAACACCAACAATTAAGTAATCACATAAAGGTGCCTGGGTGTCATCAAAGGTTCCTGCTGGGGCAGGAACACCAGTAATGTTACTGATGATTGTTCTTATCTCAGTGAACACAGCCTGCTGATCGCTTGTGGCTCACCGAGAGGCTTCACCAGTTTTGGAGATTATGTTTCTTCTCTTCCCTAGAAGCCAAAATGTCTCAGAAGGATTCTTCCCATCCTCTGTTTTAAATGTGAATGGCTGTTGAGCTCAGTGTACCAAAGCAGTGTGTCTGGAAACTGCAAAGGCTGATGACTATAGGGAAACCTGTCAAAGGTCAACTCACAGCTTCTGCTTTTTGCAGGCTCATCCCGTTGGTAGGGGGCTGTGCTCATGGACATCCTCTGAGACACCTTTCTTGTCTTAACCAGCTCAGTGAACTGATTTACATATCTGAATGTTTGTGTTCATTTCAACATGATTTTCAAAGAACTAATTTCTTCTTTAAAAACAGTTTTCTACATCATTTCCCCCTTTCTCTGCCTGTAAATTAGACTCATGCCAGATGATAGGATTTATGTACTGTCTACTGGAAGGTGCCAGGGTCTGCTAAAGGTCTAATACACAAAAAACATAAAAGTAACAGCAATATTGAACCTGACTTTGAGTCGTTAGATGACAAATCCCAGGAAATTTCACCTCAAGCTCTGGACAGTGTATGATGAGGCTTTTAAAAAAATGTACCTAGACAATGGCCTCTGAGGTTAGGAAGGTAAATGGTAAAATATTTTATCACATTCCTGGGCATGACCATTTCAACATTCCAGCTAAATGACTTTGAAGTACCAAGAAATTCTTTATTATAAGTGCTTAGATTGAGTTACTTGCCTAAACATACAGAACATTATTAAAAATGGTTAAATTATAATCATGGTTTCTTCAGAAAGTCTTCATATATACTTTGTATTTAGCACTTGGCTAAAGTATGTTTCTAATGTGATCATGTATTCCATAAATTAATATTTGTATGAATTTTCTTTCTAGGAAAAGCTGTCATTTTTTGGTAGCTTAATCACATTTTAAAGTTAAAATACTAAGGTTTAGAAAGATTAATATAACACTTGAGTTTTCATTGTTTGTTTTGTTTTATGAGGAAATGATCCTAATACACACTGCTTAAGTGCTTTTCTACTGAAATATACAGAGCCCCAACTCTTTCTTACTTTTATTTCGAGGCAGGACCTAATTAGATCAATCACTTTAGACTTGAATTGATTCGATAATCAGGCAGACTTTAGACCCGGAATTCTCTTGTCTCGGCATCCCGGGTAACAAGGATTATAGGCATGTGCCCCCAGGCCTGGCTAAGAGCAGCCCCTTTGCAGATCAGAAGTCTATGTAACTTGGAAGCAGATTCTGATTTTGTGTAACCCATGTAGTTTATTTAAGTTAGGTTTATTGTCTCTCTTTGGACAAAACAGCTCTAAGCAACTTTGGATGCAAACCAGGAATATGGTTCATAAAAAGTAATGTAGCTATTCATAGCTAGGATATGAAATCAAGGAGTACAACATTAAGATTAATTGAACTAAGTCATTTTGTAGCAGTCTGGTTGACATAGTTGTATGCTTGGAAACAAATATTTCCAGTTGTTTTCCCTAAAATCAGAGTCTCTGAATTCATTTTCAATAAATCATCAGCTAAATATTGAAATCTGAGTAACAATAAGCCTGTGAGTCAATTTTGATAAAGAAATACATTCCTATGGAGAAGGTGTCTAATTTATCCCAGTAGTTAGACTATTACAAAAGTGCTTTCTCTTCAGTCAGCCAACAGACCACTCTCAAGAGCAGGTGCCCTAAGGAACTGAATGAAGTGTTGTGATAAAAAATGTCAAAAAATATAGCCGTGGATTGAGATTTAATACTTATATTTTATGATTCAATAGGAAAAATTTAGGTGGAACCTTTTGTTTTACTTTTTCTCTTCTTTTAATCTGCAAATTTATGCTGATGAGGGATCACTTGCCTACTATGCCATTTCATCTCAGAGCTTTGATTTAAACTGAAGCACCAGTAGATTGACTATAGTAGAAAACCATGGGCAAATGTCAGAAGAGTTACTGAACAATAGCACTTTAATAATTTTTATGAAAGGTATTTTTGTATCAATAACTTAGGCACTATTAGGAGTCCACTGACTGTATTTTGAACACTGTCTTCACTTCATAGATACAAGGTTTAGGAATGGAGTTGTCTATAGATGCTAAGGACACAGAATTATGACAGCTACGTTTTGTAACGATTCACTTAACGTATTTTTCTAGTTACTGGGGCACTATAATTTATAATAAGACCTTTTATGTGTATCTCTCAAGAGAAGACAAATATTCCAAAATTGCATTTGCTTAGTTTGTTTGCAGATGTATGTGTGTTATGTATCTGCATGTTTTGAAATTGGAGGAAAACTTGTGGGAATTGATTCTCTCTTTTTAGCATATGGTATACCAAGGATGAAACTCAGAACAACAGGCTTAGTGGCAAGTGCCATCTTACCAGCCTGGGATGACCTGCAGATATTGTCAAAGGTAAAACAGCAGTGGTTAATTTCTGGCCTACTCTTTCCATTCTAATTTGAAGTGAAATGAAATGGAAATTTAGGTGCAACAGGAAACATTCTTGCTAGGATTAGAAACCTTGAATTATAGTGTCCTTGAGTTATTATTTTCAGTGAGTTCATAGAAAAAACAAGCCACTTATAAATAAGTAGGCAAAAGCTGTTATGTGTGCATATTAAGTATAGGCAGTTAGGAACTATAATGAAAAAAGTACCCTTTGAAAAACCAATAAAAATATAAAATTTTCTAGCAATAAACCTAACAGAAGCAAGCAAGACTTCTCTGAAGAAAACCTTGTGGATTTACCAAAATCATAAAAGGAAAGCTGGCATTAGGAACAAATATGTCCTACTAGTAAGCGGAAATAATAAACTACAGTTCAGCTTCTATAGCCTCTGGTAATTAACTCGTATATTTAACCCATTTGCAATAACAATAAGGGTATTGTTTATTTTGAGTTTCATAATATGAGCTTAAGGTTCTTCAAGAATATGATTATTAAAAACTAGGGACTTTCCAGTCATTAAAGCTATGCTTGCTGTCTGTGGTCCTGAGTTTCCACCAAAGGCCATGCTGATGCCCTCGTCTCTGCTGCAGCCTAAAGCCACCTCTATGCCGGTGGGGCATGCTGCCTCTGGGAACCATATTGATATTGATGTGAGTGGCTTGCGCTGCCACCTGAAGCTATGCTGACCTCTGTCTGTGGCCCCTGCTGCCTTTGAGGGTCTTGCCAACATCAGCGGTCCCGCTGAAGCAGGCAGATGAGTTCGTGGTCTGTGTTGTCTCCAGAAACCAAGTAGAAGCTCCGAATCTGTGTTCCTGCTGTATGTAAAGAGACACTTTCGCCGTGATGTCGATGACTTCAGATGCAGTTGAGAGGGAGAGAGACATGGAAGGCTTCTGTGACAACCCTTACCCCCTTATCACCTTCCCCTGAAGAAAATTGAAAGCTTAGATAGGAAGCCACTAAAGAGAACTATTAACTATTAAGTATGGAGAGCTCTCCACAGAGGTGTGGGATGGGAAGGACTCAGTTCTGTTGAAGGGACAGGCCACTAAGAATTTGACGATTCATCAGTGAGTATATAGACAGCACAAAGTGGATTTTGTATTTTCCCCCTTTTTTAAATTTTGATTTTTTTTTACATCTTTTCAGGGGAAGGTCAAGGGGGAGGAGGTGCCACAAGGAATGGGGGTGGGGCAACCACGGAAGGACTGGGAAGGGATTGTGATCTGGGTGCATGATGTGAAACTCCCAGAGAATCAATAAAAATGTCATGTGGTTCCGGGCGGTGGTAGCGCATGCCTTTAATCCCAGCACTGGGAGGCAGAGGCAGGCAGATCTCTGTGAGTTCGAGACCAGCCTGGTCTACAAGAGCTAGTTCCAGGACAGCCTCCAAAGCCACAGAGAAACCCTGTCTCAAAACTACTACAACAACAACAACAACAACAACAACAAAAAGTCATGTGGTTAAAAAAAAAAAGCTGTGCATGTTAAGTAGAAAAGTGGGAGAAATTTAATCAAGTTTTCCAATGCTGTAGAGCACAAACTCAAGTGGTGTAATTTGGTGCTCACAAGAGTACTTGTGTTCATACTTTTTCATGCCTCAGTAATTCTAAAAGACTTAGGCATAGGAACCATTTCATAGACCCTGGCCCCATGGCAGGCAGGTGTCATTGTTTCCTCACATTAGAAGTGGCTTTTTCCTCAGCTAGGTAAAGCAAAAGTGAATAGCTAATTTGGAAAATGTTTGACAATAAGCAAAATGAAAGATGTTCATTTTTAAACTTCATTCTAAAACTTATTTCAAATGATACACAACAAAATATAACACATAAGGAAACTAAGCTTCAATTGACTTTACATTTTCAAATTGTCAGCCCTAAGAATATGTGCATATAAATCATATTGTACAGATTGAACAGGTTGTATTTATGTATTGGGGTATATCAGTTAAAGAAAAAAAGGTCACAAATTTTAAGAAATTTCATGAAAGAGGTGGGAGGGAGAAAAGAGGAGGGAAATGATGTAATTATATTATGATTTCAAAAATGTGAAAGTCATTATAAAACAAAACAGCATTGTTTTAAGTATTATACCAAAAATGTAACACAAACACTTGATAAATATGGGAACTGAAGAGACAGCTCAGTGCTTAATAGCACATACTGCTTTTGCAAAGGATTTGGGTTCTGTTTGCAGCACCAGTGTTCATTTAATTAGTGGATCACCTGTAACTTCAGCTTCAAAAGATCCAATACCTCTTCCTTAATCCTCAGGAATCCACATTCATGTGCACATAGATTCCCTCATTACACATAATTACAAAATAATGAGAAATAAATCTGAGAAAATATGTCCTTAATTCTACCTTCAGATCTGTGACAAGATGTGGACCAAACTCATAAATCTCAGCTTCATAGCCTTAAAATTATATCTACTATTCTATTCTTTGGAAGAATAGTCATGTCTACTGCAGTTTTGGTTTTCCTATAGAAAGAAAACAAGTGTTATGTAGCTACTTCCTCTAAATCAAAGCATGGCCTTATTGCATAAAGAAGAGAACTTATTGGGCATAGGCGGGTCAAGAGGAAGCATACAGACTCCTGGGACTTCTCACCAAGGTTATATAAATCAGTAACAACTGTTGGGGGAGAAAACACTCTTTGGTTTAGTTGCTTGAAGATTGGGCATGGAACTCAGGTAATAATGGCTTCCATGAGTCATATCACCCACACTAATGTGGGCCTTCCAGTGACACAGCAGCCCATGTGGCCCATCATTCTGTAAATAACCCTTTAAGGAACTCTGAATTCTGGGTTGCTAAGCTAAACATTGGTAAAATCATTCCTGCGGATGTCATTGGTGCCTTAATTTGAAGTGAACAGATGCTTGCTCATGTCTCCACAAAATATCATGAAACACTGTTCTTTCCCTATATCTTAATTATAGTCACTTATTTGTGGCTATTACTTTTTATGAGTCAAAGATTTTTACATTGACTATTGGTAATTCTTTGTTACATTTTTGGGATGAATATGATTTCATAATTAAAGCCATAACAAGCACAGAATTCTCTATGATCCCTCATGAATACATAATAAATAATTATAGAGCAAAATCTTCTGCATAGTCATCAGTTTAATAGTTCTATATTAAAGACTGGCAGACTATGCCTCATGAGCCAAGTCCTCTTTCTACGTCCATGGCATTTTGATGGAGCACAGCCATGCTCATTTATTTATATATTATCTGTAGCTGCTTTTGTGCTCCAAAAAGGAAGCTGAATAGTTGTGACAGAGACCATATGGCCTGAAAAACATAAAATATTTATGATGTGAACCTTTGTAGAAAAAGTTTGCAAGCCCTGACCTATGCTGCTACATTGAGCTAGAGTTTTTGAGACTATCCAAGGTGAATACTACTACAGAAAAGAGGAATAATAAAACATTGTTTAGATATTGGAGAAAGGTTATACAGTAAGAGCGAACAGGATGAAAGACTCTCCCAACATTTGCTATGCATTATAGACCCTAACTTGTGTATTATGTGTCTTCACCCACAGTCTCTCAGTAACTCTGTTTTCTTTTATATTTTTAAAGGTGGATTTTCTCTTATGTATCTTAGATATTACCAAAGTTATTTTTTCTTGTTCTTTTCTGAATGCAGATGAATTCCAATCTTTCCCTCAAACTTCACTTCTGAGAGTTTTGTTTTTGTTAAAGAGCATTGTTTATTTCAAGCAAAAGTATAACTCTTAGTAAAATAAGTTTAAATGTATTTAACTTAAAAAATGAGGTATTATTAAGATGCTACTACTTACTGAAAGTTGACTTTAAAGAACTATTTCCTCATACCCATCAAATGTGCTCTAATGCTCTGAGGAAGATGCAGCCATCTAGCCACTGGAATTAATCAATTGCATTTCACCAGAGATAACAAAATTTGATGTTTGCTTATTATAAGTTTTCTGTAACTCACAGTTCTTAAACAGCTTATATATGATGAAAAGTGGATATAAACCAGATGAATGATCTAGACAAGACCCCTACTAAGATTTTTGTTTCATTTCAAAGTCATAACTTTTACTGAAAGCACAAATGGTCTATTCCCCTTTTTGCTTACATCATTGCCAGAGTGGAACTTTGGTCTTTTTCATTTGCTTCAGCATCATCACTGTTTTAAGGATGATGGGCACTTACTTTGGGGACTAATACCAATGTAGTTATAAAGCCAAAGTACAGTAAAGGAAAAGCAGCATTTAATGTTAGGTAGCATTATTCAAGGAACTAGACTACTCTGTAGTAAATAGACCCTGATTTTATTTTGTACAGTTGTTTATATTTTCAACTCTTACTTCACATCAAAGGTCAACAGAAGTTCAACACTTCTCTATTACAGAAAGTAATTGGTCCTAGAAGTGACCCTCACTCATGCTCATCCTGCCTCACCTTTTTGTTCAGTATGGGCCTTATGATATGGACACACACACACACACACACACACACACACACACACACACTTTTTTTTTTTTAGTGAGGCTGCATTTCCTAAAGGTTCCACAAAAATCCCAAAGAGCTCCAACAGCTGTGTCCAGGTGTCTCGGCATATGAGCCCACGAGAACATTTTACATTCAAATCACAACAGCTCATTCTGTCCAGAGTATATAGAAAAATATGCTCAATTTCTTGATTTTTATCTTTTTGAAATATTTGTTTTCAAGACACTCTGATGCTCAATAGCCTATAATACATTTTGGTGTATTTCACTTAAAGTATTTCACTTAAAGTGGAAAATGAAAGTATGTAAAATGAGTGTTATTTATTTTGACACACAAATATAATAATGTGTGCTCTCTGAAAATCAAAGCCTTACATTCATAAATGAGATTGATCTTAGGTTTGTAGACACTCATTTAAAAAGGACCACATTAAGACAACAAAACTGAGGCAAGAATATAAAATCCTTGCTCTCCAATTGTGAGGACTGGAGTTTGGGGTTTCAATACCCACACAAAGGCCAGAGAGGCACAGTTGTCCACCTGTAATTACAGTGCTTGAGAAGCAGAAAGGAAAAACCACTGGGGTAAGATGAGTAGGGAAACAAGCTAAACATGAGACCCTGCTTCAATAACTAGAGTGCAACTAAGGAAAACAGTCTATGATGGCAAGATGGCTTCTATATGTACATGCACACATATACACGTTCACATACATATGGTCATGCATATCCCCACGCATACATATCACATCCACACACAGACACACAGACACACAGACACACACACACACACACACACACACACACACACACAATCATTATAGAAAAAGGATGGTAGGAATGTAAAAGTTAAAAAGTTAATGTTTTGAAAATGTAATGTTAACCTTTACATGTTTTAGATTTGTACAATAAAATATTTCTAAATGAAACAATAGAAAACTACACATGAATGAACTCAAGTTCAAAAACTTCTACTTTGAAGACCTTAACAATTACCATCATTTTAGTCTAGACACTAATTTTCTGGATACATTATGACAATTTGAATCAAATTGGAAAAACCCTGCCTTTCAAATCATCTCTGACCACAAGTGGCCAGGAAAAAAATTGATCCATGAGATCTTCTGAGATTAATAGGCATCGAAGAAAAATGAAGCCTCTAGTAGACTTTGTGTCCTTTGCCTGTTGTCCTGAGATGCCAAGGGAGCTGAAGAAGTTATGAACTGTGTGGAGCAGGATCCCTTTCTTCAAGGCATTCTTTAACAATAAAGCTCAGACTTTATACTCAATCTAATGCAGAGCCTGGAGAGGGCCAGGTCATAGTTAAAGAGATCACTGAATCTGCAATGGTATGCTTAGAACTCAGATGAGTAAGTGATCATAACTTGAGACTTGAGAGCAAACAGTGAAGCTGCCTGGAGAACTAGTCTAGTGAGGAATTTTTTATGTAGTTCTTTCATTTGTGGTCTAGCAACACACCAGTTTATCTGCATGAGTTCCTGTTGACATTCCTATCCCCAGCCTATTCCAGCAGCTATAATGAAAACCCCTATCTCCCCATGCCTTCACTACTGTCTAGTTTTGGCTTTCCCACTGACTGGACCATTTGCTAATGATTTGGTCTTGCTACTGGAGTTCATTCTTCACCACTGCATCTCACAAAGATCTCTCCTTGTTTATTTCCAATGAAATGGAATGAAAAGACTAATGTTTCTGAAAATGTATTCAAGCAATCTCGCGTTTTTCTTTTATTTCCTATGGGAAGGAGTATCTCTGATTCTGCCAGGCACTCTGTTGTTTTCATTAGGTGCCTCTCACTGGTAAATAGAAAGAAAATGTTGTATCATGTTGTAAAGAGAAGCATCTCTTGTGAATTCTCCCACTGTTAGTCTTAGGTTATTCCAACCTCGTAGAAGCAAAGGGAAGAACTGTCTATCAAGTTATCTAGCCAAGCCACTGCCTAATTTTCAACTCATATTACAATATAAATTCAGTAAAGTGCTGGAGGAAGCAAAAATATAGATTGTGTATTCAGTGTCAGTGACAATTTGTGGCAGGCAATTGTAAAAATACAATTTTAAAAAGGCAATTTTATCTGTTATACTGTGGCAACAGTAAAAGCTTTTATAGATAGGAGAGAAAAAAATGATTTCTATAAAAATCTTTCCTTTCTTCCTTCTTCCTTCCTTCCTTCTTCCCATGCTAGCAGCCTTATACATAATAAGATTTCAGAACATTCCTCAGGTGAACCTGATATACAAATTTAATTATATAACTTTTATTAAAACATGTAGCCCTTTATGGAAGTTAAAAATTTCATCACTTTCTTATGATTAGATAAAGGGTGTTCTTGATACTATGTGGTCTTAACACAACTGAGGAAACAATAAGGACCAGGAGTTTAAACATCATATTATAGGAAAATACTAGTGATGGAAAAAGAGTAGAAATGGTTCCTACTTCTTTATGGAGGAGAAATTAATCCCTACAAAATAGCTTGCTGTAAGACAAATCCTAATATGTACTGTAGCTGATTGATTAATTTGTATGCTTGTTCAGTTTCTACTATATGAAAAGGGTTCATAAAATGATGCTTGACAGAAATAATTCTTCAACAACAAGAGCAAGCAGACACAGGGCTTCCAGTTAAACTTGTTTTAATAAAAAAATTTAGAAACATGAAAATCCACAGAGAGGTTATAGCAATGGCTACAAAGAAACAAAGAAACAAAAGGATCTATCTATCTATCTATCTATCTATCTATCTATCTATCTATCTATCTATCCCTATTATACCATCTATTCTCTACCTATCATCTACTTGTTGAATATATCATCTGTTATCTACCTATATCTACTTTAAATCTATTACACAACTCTATATCTAATCTATCATCTATTTTCTTTCTCAATTTCACTTCATAGAACAGTGTCTCATATATAGTTCATAGAACTATATATATAATATATATAATATATATATATATAGCTATAGAAATAGATATGTATGCGTGTGTATGTTCAAATCTTCATACTCATACTTCATACCCTTCAGTTATATTTTTGCAGTGTGATAACCTTACTTCAAAATATCTGTTTCATGTCTTAGGTTCACCTTTATTTCTGTTCCTATTTTCAACAAATATACCATTAATTCCTAGGGCTATTTTTCCTTGTTAGGTTTCATTGCAGTGCTTTTTGTGAAGTTTACAGTTCTTCATCCAAGCCTACATCTTCATCTTGTCCTTCCTCTATTTCCATTACAGATGTCAAAATAGTCCCTGATTTAATCCTCTTACTTCTATAAAACCTTTATGTCATACTTCAGGCACAGATTGGAGAACAAAAGTAGTAGTCTTTCTCCTTATACATCACAACCTAAACAACCCCAGTCTAGCAATACAAGGCCATTACAATCAACATGTACAAAGCTCTAAAGTTTGTAAATCTCCTTTACATTAAAATTATCAATTATTGCACTGATATTGAATGTATGTATTCTGTATTACTTATGCAAGAAATAATGATGTCCCTTGGAGAAGTGGGTAATGGATAACATCCCATATGAATGCAGGTCTTTTGCCTTCAAACATTGATTCCTAAATGACTGGAATTAATACCACTATGTGTAAAATGCCACTAGGATGGCACTTCCATTTCAGAATAGTGGGCTACTTGGCCACATTTAAAAATGCACTGTGTGTGTGTGTTCGTGTTCATGCTTGTGGAACCCAGATGACAACTTGTGGGAGTCTTTCCTCTCCTTCCACAATATGGATACTATTGATAAAACCCAGGTTGTCATGTCTGGTTGCACTGGCTCGGTTTCAGTGTTTTCAACACTTTCATTGTCATAGATAATGGCTACAATATCTCTGTATTTGGCTTTTGCTGAATTCTTCTCACTGGTTAATCCAGAGATTGTGTCACAATCTTCTGTTTTTTCTTTCATTCTTTCTACCTTTTTTAAAAATTGTATTAAACTTTCTTATTAAAAATATTTGCAAATAAATAAAAAAATCACACACCAAAAGGAATGAGACCCAAAGTCTGTAGAATTTTGTGGGCTTCTATATAGCTTGGATTGGCACTCAGAATGGAAGCTGAGGGGCTTCCCATTAAATTTTACACTTCCAGATCTGAATATATTTTATGCACTTACCCATCACCAACATAGAAAAATCCATGGCAGAATTAGAACTGACAATTCCCTCCATCATAACTTGTCTATACAGAGGGCCATGGAGAAAGAATGTGGATGGTATCTGGAAACTAGAAAAGCAAGAAAAGGCACTGCTCTGGGGTCTTTGGGAGGATAGCTCTGTCATCAGTTTACATTGTTTTAATTCATTAGTGGGATTAAACCACAGTAAGTTCAAGAAACACATAGTCACTAATATAAAATTCATTGTCTAAAAGCTCTTCCCAACTTTTGTGGAAAATCTGAGAATTTTTTTTTCTGCCAAGGGAGATAAAAAACAAATTCTTGATCAGCTAAAAATTTCCATAAATTTTTGATTTGTGTCCAGGCAACCTGATTACCAAATATCCTGTATTGAGTGTTCATCAGCTACAGAAGAATCACCAGGGAGGCCCACACTGACCTCATCCACTGCATTTCTCTTTAGTCTCCTCTTACTGGAGACATAACTCCCATATGCTATTTTTCACCTCATTTCCATAATGAGGGAATTACCAGCACAGAGTCAGGTAAAGATATTAGGGTATTTATTAGAGAAATGCCTTACTTACAGAGCAACCTAGCCAGCTGGCAGGGCATGGAATAAGTAGAGCAAGCCAATGATGAAAAGGAAGAAGAAGGGGCTTCTATGTGCCTGCCGCTCACTCTTAGATCTTCCTCCAGCAGGCATGGTCAGGCACACCTGCAGCCAGCCCCGAGCAGGTGTTGTTACAATGTCCTCTACAATTCCCCTTTTAGTTTAAAAGAGGATTAAAACTTAACATATCCAAAACTAATAATCATAAAGGTGAAATACAAGGAGATACAATATTCTGCTATGTCACCACCTATCTATTTCTATTTTAACTAAACCCTAAAGTCATCTGAAAGAGGTGTCCAAGCCTGAACACCTCCTTCCAATCCAACCATAAACAATAGGAAGCTATCCCTAACTAGATGTACATTATCGTTAGTGATAACAATGGAGGAAAGGAGGCGTAGCATCCTATTGGTAATTCCCTCAAAATCTGGTGTCAGGAGTGGGATCACCCCACACCCCAAGGCAGGGCTTGGGTAGATAGAGTAAAGACTTATTGTTACATTTCTGCCTTTACCTTCCATCTTCTTTGGTTTGAAAACCTCCTCTGGGAGAACTTTCAGCACTCAACCTTCTATCCCCCTGGGACAGGCACTCTGCAGCTGGGTCCTCCTTTGAATACACAAGTAACTAAAACCAAGATGGAAGCCTGATGTCTCTGATTCATGTGAAACACTCAAGGAGTATCTGCCCACATTATCCACCCCATCCCATGAAGCAAGAAGATGCTGTTATCCTGTACCTGCAGTTACATCAAGTTCCAAGAACAGGAGTACCTTTGAGAAAGCCCACCCTGAGATGATATCCTTGAGCTCGAGAGAGGCCTTACTCTGGAGCATACTGTTTTGTGGAAACCTGATCAGTCCCTTTGGTAGATAACAACTCACAACCTACAAATTAATAATTTATTAGTAATTTATAAACCCACTTTGTAAGACCAGGCCTGAGATGATGATGGACAGGACCATACCTTGAGCAAAATTGCTTAATAATGCAAAGCTGTTGTCTTCTGGTTTCATTTCCTTGTGTTACATATAAAACTCATACAACCCTTTCATTTGCCTCTCTATCCCACATACTGGTTAAAAACTCTCCTCTCTGCTTCGCAACCATACTCATCTCTACCTGCTATTCAGGCAGGTCTCCACCTCTAGCATGCTGGAGCTGGAACCGGACAGTTACCTTTGCCAGAGTTAGGCTCCTCTCCTTTGTGTTGTCTTTGCTCCAATCACTTGTCCCTAATCCAGACATGATTTGCTAAGCTTGTATACAACTGTCACCATTTGCTTTCTTCGCTAAATAGATTTTACACAGCTCGAGTGCAGAAACTACATTCTGGAGACCAAAGCTACTCAATAAAATATGTGGCTGTCATTCGAGATCACATTTTCAAGTTATGTCCAACAATTTGTTATCCAGGACCACTCTTGCCTTTTGGATTTCTCCTTAAGTTCTGTATTGGGGACAATTGTATTTCCTGTGTCTTCTTATTGCCTATCTACCCCTGAAATATGTGACCTATACCTGGGACACAGCTTCTACTCAATTCCATTTTAATCCCTTGCAAATCCAGCTTGTGAACGCCCCCTGCTACTGAAATCATTCTGTTAATATCACCACCTGCCTTCCTAAAATTCAATAACCTTTTCTCAACTGGCACTTATTAAATCTCACCAATGCGTCAGACTCCCTTGATCTAGAAGCTTCTTTATTGTTCCACTTCTGCTCTATCCAGGTATTTTGTTCTCCTTAGGAGGTATAAACCAATTGCTACCCCATGGCATTTTACAGTTCACTGAAATTCCATTTTGCTAATAATGATATTGTATAAACAATAAGGGGTATGCTGCTAAGTGATCTCTATTTCTTTATATTTCCCTATTTGCTAAGTGTCCTTGTCATCCTTTCACTCCGGTTAACATTTTATATGATGCTTTCTCTCTCCCTGTTTTAAAACTTCGAATGTCCCATAAACATTTCCCTTTGATCCTTAAATGTAGTTTCCTCTTAAATTCTGGCTTTACTTCTGCTTCTCTTCTTAAGTATTCATATGAACTGTCTACTCCTCTTTTGGCTTCTAATAGCAGTGCCCTCACAGACCGCTGACGTTACAGATTTATTACCCTCCTATTATTTGAAACCAAACATTTCCCAACAAATATTCTATTGACAGAAACCAGCCAGTCTCTCATGTTTAAATTTCTATTGTAGTCTCAGAGGTTTTAGTTCCTTGTAGTTGAGAATTCATAAAATACATGGTTTTTTAACCAATGAATAATTCAGATTTTTCTTATATTCATGATAGAAATTATGTCAATTTTCAGTGATTTTGACTTAACATGATTATTCTGTTGCTCATCATTCTCTCTCTGTTTTTAAATCATATTTGGCCAGAGTAATAGTCTTGACTATTTAGCTGTATAGTTAAGGATAGATTGTTAACATCTTATCACTCAATATGTAGAAATGGTACATTAGTACTACCAAATAATTCTGATTTAAAGTTATTAAAGACTTATAATATATATATATATATATATATATATATATATATATATATAGTGAAGTTAAGCTTCTTAGGAAAAAATGAATTTTGAGTGGCCAATATAAAAATTAATTTCAATCTACAGAATCTACAGGCTGGATTTGAAATTTAGTAGGACAAGAGAAGGAACAGTAAAAATTTAAAGTTATTTTGAACATTATGTTTATGCATGATGGTTATTTATGCATCTGATATTTAATAATGCTAAGCTGGTAAGATATTAGAATGCTAAGTATTTAGATTTATGTCAACCATATTAAAGACCCATAAATGAGACAGACTCATTAAAATATTTGAACAAAACAGTACCCTGCAGAATGGGGAAATAATTTTACTAGAATAAAGGACTAATACTCAAATATATATATATATATATATATATATATATATATACCCCTCATTAAATATGGAGACATCTAGCTGGTGCTTACATAGAGCTTTCACCCTTACTGGCTAGTGTCTTTCAAACACAAGTACTCTGAAACTATCAAAGGAGAAATGGAAACACCAACCCAGTCACTAACCCTTTGGTCTACAATGGTTTCCTTCCTGCAAGATATACTAGTGTAATGGTGGCACAAACTTGTGGGACTAGCCAGCCAAGATCTGATTTGATTTAAGGTCCACTCCATGAGATGGAATCCATACCCCGGTTTGATTGACCAAGGACGTGAAACTAGATAACCCAGAGAACTAGGGTAAAAAAAAATACTACTGTTATACTAAAAGAATGTAGCAATAACATGATGCCTAATGAAATTATCCTGTAATCATAGGTCAGTGCCTTGTTCAACATCATCAAAGTTTCCTCCTACAGCAGGTGGAAACAGATATAGTGACACACAGCCAGACATTGTGCAGAGAGTTAAAATCCAGGGATACTCAACCTTAAACAGGATGTCTCCCTCAAATCTCTCCCTTCTTGGTTCAGTGAACACAAAGGAAAAGAATTCTGAAAGAGTGTAGGAGCCAGAGGGGATGGAAGACACCAAGAAAAGAAGGCCTTCTAAATACAGCACATATTAACTTACAGATTCTAAGGCAGCATGGGGTCCTAGAGATGAAAGGAGAAATAGACACAGTCCCCAATCCCTAACCCAAAGCTACCTGTAATTAGTAAACACATGAAAATGGAAATTTAGTTTCTGCCAATGGAGTCTCACTGGGGAAACAAACTACTACATGCCCAGCAGTAGGTAGACAACAGAAAATAAACTTACTATTACCTTTGGAGGGTCCTTGACTTATTATGTTGTGTCAGTGTTGCCGGTGATCCTGCTCAGACACCCCTTGGGGGAGTGGGTGAGAAGATGCAGCACCAATGCCTCAGTACTCAGACACAGGGAGTCAGTGAGTAACAGAGCGTGCTGCATAGTTGTTTATTAAGGAAATTACACCTTCCTTTATACCCCCCTCCCAAGGTCCCATTGGGTCAGGAAGCTGACTCTGCTGTGTTGTCCTTTCCTCATTGGTGTCTCTGGGTCAGGTGTTTCTTAGTCATCAGTCTGTGGGCACAGGGGAAGGCTTGGTTCAGGGAGGAAGTTCCAGCTGTGCATGCTCATGAGGGCTGGCCTCGGCTGCACCTGGGCAGGGTGACTGATGCTTGGGTAGGCTGGCCACAGTTTTTCCTACAGCGTCAGAGTTGTTTGTTTTTTTTTTTTTTAATCTTATTTGTATATTTAAATTTTTTTCTCTCCATTTTACTACAGTCCTTTGAGTATATATTATGGCTTCCAGTTTAGTATTTTCATGGATTCCTGAATGTGGGAACTGGTAGTTCTGTCTATCTTCATCTGTTTCTTGGCCTTTTCTTGGTCTCATTTTCTTTTCTTTTGTCCCTATTCAGATATATTAGTTTTTGTTTTATCTTACTATATTTTATTTTATCTTATCATTATCCCTTAGAAGCCTTCTTGTTTTCTAATTGGAAACAGAAAAGGTATAGATATGGATGGAGGGGAGATAGGTAGGACCTGGGAGGAGAAAGAGGGGAAATTGTAATCAGGATATATATGTGAGAAAATATATTTTCAATAAAAGGAAAAGAAAGGATCCAAATTAATAGTTATCTGAAACAGAGAAGAATATTACAATAGTTGTTATATTTAAGGGAAATATATTGACATACTAACTTAACATGACTGTATCTTAAGTTGAATCTATTCTGTTAATATTTATATTCAATAAAATAAGGAATAAAAGATTTTGAAAGGGGCTGTAAAGAATGCACATTATCTTCCATACTTTATTAATAGTAGGGTATATGCTTGGTAAATAATATGTGAAAGAATATTTTCATTTTAAAGTTTGTTCAAGATTAAGCAAGATTACTAATCAATTAGGTACATGTCCTCAACAGCATTTGATAGAAGTCTACAGTACAATTAAAGAGGTAGAGAGTCAAGCAAGAGTCATTTACCTGAGTTTCTTCACAGCCAAGTCTCTGTAGCTAGTTAAGAATACAATGGGGATTTTACATTTGAGACAATGCACTTGAGAAGGAAAATGGTTGCAGGTTATACTGTAATATTCAGATATAATGATTTTTCCTCCAGATGTGCTTTGTAACTATAAAATAGATCAATTCCTTTCACTCTGCTTTCACGGTAGCATGAAAATAACATTTATACCTTAGATTAGTGTGAATTTTCTGAACAAATTTCTTTGTGTTGGGGAGAATATTCACATGAGTTGAAGCTACTTAATTGTAGAGATCAATTCTTTCTCTCTTCTAAAGTTTCCTTTTTAATTTACATTTTCCTATATGCATAAAATATTTTTATGAGTTTGTCTATAAATGAGAGAAGAAAAGAGACTACCTCTCTCTCTCTTTCTCTCTCTCTTTCTCTCTCTCTCTCTCTCTCTCTCTCTCTCTGTGTGTGTGTGTGTGTAGTAGCAGTAATAGTAGTTGTAGTTCTTTCTTGTCAGGACTGCCAGACCAACAATAATGACACAGAGATTTATTATTAATTACCAAAGCTCAGCCTTAGCTTAAGCTTGTTGCTAACTGTTTGTATAACTTATATTAATCCAAATCTTTCAAGCTATATTCTTTTAGGGGGCTTGGTTACCTTCACTCTATGCTGCCCATCCTGCTTCCTCAATGTCTGCTGGTGACTCTGCTTTCTTCTTCTCAGCATTCTCTCTCTGCCCAGAAGTCCCCCCATCTCTCCTGACTAATGGACATTCAGCATTTTGTTATACCTATCACAGAAATACATCTTCACAATGTACAACTATCACACAATATTTCCTTTTGTGTATAAATAAAATGGGAAGGTTTTAACTCTAACAGAGTAAAGTTATATACAATGAGAACAATTATCAAGTAAGCAATACATTTGCAATGTTCAGTCCATTAGTATTTGGTAAATTCAGAGAAAATAATCTGTTATCTATTCTATCATTGAGTGCAATGTTTTGTATCTGTTTCACTTTTTATCAAAACTATAGAAAACTGTAACTATATATAATTTTTAACCCTGTCAGATACCCAAGGAGGATGCAATATTATCCATTTAAACAGGAAGTGCAGAGCAATCAACTTCCAAAACTAAGAAACAACAGAGCTATCTGGATGCCAGGACAGTCACCCCAAGTTTCATCAACAACATTGGGACATCCATCTCAGTCTGACAGACTTTTTTGTGAAGCAGGGATTTTGAAGGACTATTCTATCTTGCTTTGGCAAAGTTTGGCAGTTGCCTTCTTTTGTGTCCTGCTTGTCTAATTTGGGTAGCATTCTGTCAGCACTCAAATCCAGGGCAATTTCTTTGCTCAGTGGCTAACTTTGCCACAAATGAAAGTAAACTCAATATGGATGTACTTCGATGACTGTCATCCTCTTTTGAAGTAAATTGGTGCTGACAGGAGCAGATGTGTCTCATTGTCATGAAAAGCCTTGTGTTACTTAAATACTTTAAATGCCATATTCTTTAGATCTCTGAAGTGTTTGAAGATCATCTATCAATTTAAAACATATCTCTGTTTGACCTTGGAAACATTTATAACATGGGTATATATTTGATTATTATAGATGACTAACTACTAACCTGTCTTTATTATCTTAAACAGTTTTCAAGAACTAAACCTTTACATTACATTTTTAGATGAGCTTCATAGGTACAATAGTGTAAACAAGAATAGATACACACAAACAGTATAATAAAAATAACCCTACATTTGTATCAATATACAAAAGTCTATACTAATATAAAATATTTGAGACTAGAGATTGTTCAAAAGTAGATGGAAACAATCCACCCTTTCATCCTATCATCTCTATACTATAACCCTTTTTACCCTAAGAAAGAGATCCCTGAATCTAATCTCTCTGTTCAGCTGTTTTCCTCACCATTACCAATAACAACTTGTAACTAATTCCCCTAAATGATGACAAATATCCATAAACTACAGAATGACTAAAAACCATCCACCTCAGCTCTTCAGAATGTGGGCATCTTGTTCTGTATATGTCCTGATATGTGGGATATAATGGCTTCTTTAGGAGACCATGAGAAAACTGGGATGATGGTCAAGTCATGGGAGAACTAGTTGTGTTATTTTTGCTTAGCCTCTGTGTGAGTGGAAAGTATAGAGCTTATCTGAAATCTTGGCTGGATAGTCTGTGAGGCTGGACCATCTCAGTTAGCATCTTTGACATTGTTCTGGTTGCAGAATTTTGAGGAAACTGTAACAGAGGCATTTTAAGAGGCTGGTAACCTGGGCTGCTTGTCTTTATTGTTGTGTGGTCCTTGTTTTCTCAAAATACACAAAATTCTAAAGGTAACACATGCATCTGTGGTGATATTTTGTTTATGATCTCACAAATAAAGCTTGTGTGAAAATCAGAGTGCAAAGCTAACCACACTAGTCAGCCATAGAGGCCATGCAGTGATGGCAGACACCTTTAATCCTAATAGCCACACTCGTTTTCCGTAGAAGCTGGGCAGTGGTGATGCACTCCTTTAATCCCATCACTAGAGAGGAATATAAGGCAGGTGGAGACAGGAGTGCAGTGTATTCAGTCTGAAGTCATCCTGAGGACACAATTGCCCCTTGGTAGAAATAAGAGTCCTTTAGTGGTTGGCTGCTTTCCTTTTCTGAACTTCAGCTTGAACCCCAATATCTGTCTCTGGGTTTTTATTATTAATGCTACATATATCTGCATTAACACAAGTATGGAATGTGCATTGTGCATAAATCATCTAAAGATGATTTTCTGTTTTTTTGTTTGAGCAGATAATAGGCACCTGTCAACTTTATAAGTCAGTCTAGACTGCATAACCAGACTCTAATATAAATCTCTATCCATGCTATTTGAAAGGATGGCATATAATAGTAAGTCATGAGGATTCTGTAGCCAACAAGATTGATCATGTCTGTCTCAGTATTAGAACTTCTTCCATGTAAAAGATCAGCATATATGTCATTTGTCCTGTACTTTTTCCTGGCTTCCTCACTCATATCAGGAGGTCTCACCAATCAAATTTGATCTTCATTAATTTTGAAGAAAACTATAACTTTTTGTTTCCTGTGGAAACAAAGGCATAACCACTTCCCTAATGCATCATAATTTATTACATCCATTCTGAAACCAAGACATGTCTAAAGTACATAGGGTGGTTTAAATCATCAATCCCTTTCATAATTCAATTTCTCTCAGCAGCTGCTCTTTGGTCATCAGCATTCAAAACATTCAAATTCAACAAAGCACCATACAGGATCCAGATGACCTGTGTATTTACCATCTTTATAGGGCTTTTCTTTATTTTACTTTATTTTCTCTTAAAGACTATTATTTTTAAACTATTTGTTTTCTTTCTGTGACTGTCTATACCCATCTTTTACTGTATTTGTTTAAAGGTTTTCTTGGTCTGGACTGCTTTACTGCCTACCTTTTGCTTTCTCTGACCACATGAGCCAAGCCTTAAACACAGTTCTTATCTCAGCACATGTAGTTGGCTGGCTCAAGCCAACAAGCAGCAATCAGGAGCTGCATCTCTATGACCAGTGGCCTCCCTGAGAAACTAGGGACTAGGAAGCCATATTTGACTCTGTGTTTGTATGTTTAGAACTTTTTATTTTTACGCTTTCATGAGTCCTATGTGAAAATACATACCCCACAGTGGATACCATATGTAGTAGTTCTTTTTCTAGGGACCCCAGACTGCAAATAATGACATGGAGATTTATTATTCATTATGAAAGCCCAGCCTTAGCATAGGCTTGTTCTTCAGGAGTTCTTATAACTTAAATTAGCCCATATCTCCAAATCTACATTCTTTTACCTGGGTTGGTTACCTTTACTCTGTACTGTTCATCCTGCTTCCTCTGTGTCTGGCTGGTGATTCTTCTTCCAAGCATTCTCTCTCAGCCCAAAAGTCCTGTCTGCCACTCATCCCTAAGTATTGGTCACTCAGCTTTTTATTATACCTATCACTGAAATACAACTTCACAGTGTACAAATAGCCCACAACACACACACACACACACACACACAGACACACACACACACACACACACATTTATAAGTCATAATCAACATATACGGATGATGGATTCTGGGTAGCTACTGTGATGGAGAGACAAGGGTACCAGACCTTCTCTGAAAAGTGAGTAGAATTTAAAAACATTTTTGATATATGGTATAATCTAAGAACATGTTTCCCTTACTTCATGTTTTTGCTGATGCGAAACAAAATCTTAAGATTGGGCATTATAGAACCACCAGAATGGGACATACAGTGCCACAGAAGATATCATACGATCCTACTATTCTAGTAATTGGGAAAATGTCTTTGGAGGTTGAACAAAATGATAAGAAGAATATCCAGGCATCTTTAATCCAATATATAGAGTCTCTTTCACAAGAGGTGACTGGGGCATAGAGAGAATACAGTAAGAGCATACTTGGAGAAAAAATAATCATGCAGTGGAAGTTTATCTCTATATTCCAAAAAATCTTTAAGGATTGTTGTAAACATTAGATGCTAGAAGATCTTAAAAAGTATTTTATCTAGAGTCTCAGAAATACCTTAGACCTGGTAACTCCTTGACTTTCTGTTATTTTAAACCACTCAGTTTGTGGCATTTTGCTATGGTATTTCTAGAAACTCATGTAACCTCTGTCAGCCTTACCACCCACTTTCTGACTTTCAAGGTCCCTGTATATTGACTGTGCCCTGCTACACATCACAGGGAACCTTGCATTCATTGGACTTCAAAATGTGTTTTTCATTTACATCAACATCAAGTCAGGGGATAGGAATGTATATTGTAAAAATATAAAGAAAAATGTACTGGAGTAAATATAATTACTTTCAATAGAAATGAGGTTTTAGAAAACTCTGAAGCTTTGACAGTTCTATACTAAACACTAATGCTAAATCTAAAATCTAATGTTGTTCATGACCAAGTGAGGGCCATGTTCCAATTAAAAAAAAAAACCTATGATTGCAATATGCTACATTAACAGATATAAGGGGGAATTGGCATCATTATCTCAATATGGACAATAATAAAAAATGTCTTGGTCTTGGTATCTTTTGCTGTAGGATGATCAGTGTTATTTTGGTTGGTAATTTTCAGTTAAAAATTTAGTTTAGCTTCACAAAAAAATAAAAAAATAAACAACCATCAAGAACTCTGTCAAGTAAGGTGAATTCAAGTGCATTGTGTTGGACCTAAAGCAAATCTAAGACGACACATTTCAAGGGAACATGGGATATGAGTGAGCTGTGTACTGGAGACAGAATATCCTCAAAAGACACTGCAGATAAATTTGATCCCTGGCTGCTAATCCTTGAAGGAGGTAGTGTTGTGAATTTATCCCTATGTCCCCAAATTCCCCTGTGTGCTGAAGGTCTATGTGTGTCTCTGCAAACTGCTTCCTAGTAGATGCAAGGGTCCTCATAGTCAGTAGTTTATTTTTACATTTCTGTTATTCCAATTATAACCACTAGGAGGCTCTGCTTCACTTGTTCATCCTCTTACCCTGTTCATAGGTTTTTGCGTCCCCATTCCTGAAGGTCGGAATCAAAAAAATGTTTGACAGACAGATTTCCAACTCTAATTTAACATATGGATGAATTCTATTTCCTTATATTAGCAGCATTAAATTTATTATATATTTTTTAAAAAGAGCCTTACCAAAAAATGACAAATGAACAGTTAAACAAACTGCTGTATATATACACAATGGAGTTTTATTAAACAATAAAAAGGGATGAAATTATGACAAGCACTCCATGTTGGATGAAGGTAAAGAGAGACTAACAGAAAGAGGGACACTCGGGATATGAAGAGGAAGAAGTACTTGCATATAACAAGAACATCTACTCAACGATGTTCATAGCAGCACTATTTGAAGTAGCCAGAACGTGGAATCATCCTAGATGTCCCTCAATGGAAGAATGGATAGAGCAAATGTTGTACATTTACACAATGGAGTACTACTCAGCAGGAAAAAAAAACAATGGAATCTTGAAATTTACAGGAAAATGGATGGAACTAGAGAAACCATTCTGAGAGAGGTAATCCAGTCACAAAAAAGACAAACATGGTATGTACTCACTCCTATGTTGCTTTTAGACATAAAGTAAAGGATTACCAACCTACAATCTACACTGCCAGAGAAGTTAGTAAACAAGGAGGACCCTAACAGAGACATATATGGTCCTCCAGAGAAGGGGAAAGGGACATGATTTCCTGAGAAAATTGGGAGCATGGAAGGTGGGGGAAGGGAGTTAGGAGAATGAGAAGGGGAGAAGGGGAGGGGTGAGGAGGACATGAGGGAGCAGAAAGGTTGAGTTGGGGGAAGAATAGAAGAAAACAAGAAAGGACATACCATAGTAGAGGGAGACATTTTAGGTTTAAAGAGAAATCAGGCACTAGGCAAATGTCTGGAGATCTACAAAGATGACATGTCCTAACAATCTTAGCAACAGATGAGAGGCTACCTTAAATGCCCTACTGTGATAATGAGATTGATGACTCACTTATATGCCACCCTATAATCTTCATCCAGCAGCTGGTGGAAGTAGAAGCAGACCCGCACAACTAATCACTGAACTGAACTGGAATCCAGTTGCAGAGGAGGAGAGTGATGAGCAAAGGAGTCCAGATCAGGCTGGTGAATCACACAGAAACAGCTGACATGAACAACTGGGAGCTCTTGGTGCCCAGACTGATAGCTGGGAAACCAGCATGGGACTGATCCAGACCCCAAGAATGTGGGTGTCAATGAGGAGACCTTGGAAATCTGTGGGGCCTCCTGTAATAGATCAGTATTTATCCCGAGCACAGGTGTGGACTTTGGGAGCCCATTCCACACAGAGGGATACTCCCTGAGCAAAGACACATGGGGGTGGACCTATGCCCTATCCCAAAGGATATGATAGACTCTGATGACCCCTATGTAAGTCCTCACCCTCCCTGGGAAGCAGAAAGGATATGTGATAGGTAGGGTTTTAGTTGGGAGGGTGATAGGGGAGGAGGAGAGGGAGAGGGAACTACGATTGATATGTAAAACAATCTTGTTTCTAATTCAAATAAAAACTCTGCAAAAAAAAAAAGAAAGAAAGAGGAGGGTAAGAATATGATCCAAGTATATCACATATATAAAAGAAACTGTCTTTTGAAATTCATACTGCATGGAATAATTACGTTCCAATGAATGTATAAATAAATGTATAAATAAATATATACCAAACATCAAACCATCAGTCACTGATGAATTTCACTTAATGAGATACTATTGCAATTCTGGTAGCTTACATTCTTAGTTATCTGTGGTGTTCAAAATGGGAAGGTCACAAACACAACATAGCTTATTATTTAGCCTACATTGTAACATTTAGCCTATAATTTATACATTTTATTCATTACTATTTTAGCTCTAGATAATTGGAAGACTGGCTGAACTTTGATTTATAGAGTTTGCTGCTTTTTCTAGTGGGGATATTACATACTGGGCATGTCAAGATCTTCTCAGCATCCCACATTGAGCAGTGAATTGGAAACCATAGTATTTTCACCACATAGAGACAAGAAACATGAACATAGAGAGGATTTAGAAGTGGTAAAAAAGAAAATTATGATTCTCAAGCTTTTGTTACCTCAAAATGTAATTTATCTACATGACTAACTTTAAAATAATACTTGCATTTAACAGTCAGTTCAAAATATTCTTTAAAAATCTAAAATTCTTGCAAACCCACAGAAGCTACTAGCTCTTTCACCACATTCGTTTCTTAACAGGTTCCTACAATTTTCAGTCACAAGATTGAGCCTTACTCAACAGTACCTCATTTGAGTTCTGTTATGTGGGAAGAAAGTCAAACAGCTTGCCTCTATCACTTCTGTTTAAAGTATGCTGGTTACTATCTGATTTCACAGAGAAACGAAGGGTAATTTGATCTCACCACTGTTAAATCATTTAAAAGATAAATATGGACTAGATAATAAATAAATACTTCTCTTATCTCTTCCTCTATGAGCACTCCCATGTCCATGAACTCTTTCCTACACATACATACACCCACATTAAAAGAATATCCTTTCCCTCAAGGACACAAATCTATGAAGTTATTGATTATGTCTTTTATCCTGAGAAACTGATGCATGTCAGGACACTATATGTATCTTTTTTTATTGAGTTGTGGCTCTTTTTTGTTCAATCAATTACTGATTATGACTGCTAAGCTTTGGTATCAACTTGATGGAGTAAGGAAGAACAGAACCTCAGGTGAGGAGAATAGGCTGCGTGTACATTTGGGGAACATTTTTCTGATTGTTTATATTGCTGTAAGAGGGCCCAGCCCACTTTGAGTGGCACCATCCCTAAGCTGGTGGGCCAGAGCTGTAAAAGGTGGTCAGTTGAGCAAGAGGGAGGAAGCACATTAGCAAGCAGCCTTCTTCCATGGGTTCTGCTTCAAGCTCATGTGTTGAGTTACTGGCTTGGGGTCTCTAGATAATGGACTATATTCTGTAAGCAAACGTATCATTTCTTCCTCTGGTTGTTTTTGTTCAAGTCTTACCACAGCAACAGCAAGCAAACTGTGACACAAATTAATCAATAAGTAATTTGTACTTCTCCACACAATGAATAATGACAGCCCAGTAGCCACAATCTTACTGTTAGAATGGCATAAATGAAATAATACCTTCATTAGAACGAAAGAACTCCAAGTGTTGTAGAGTGGCCAACATGTGTGCACTGCTGTTAGAATGGCATAAATGAAATAATACCTTCATTAGAACGAAAGAACTCCAAGTAGAGTGGCCAGCATGTGTGCACTGCTGAAATCACATGGAAAGTCCTTGGTAAGGCTACAGCTTCTACTATTTTGGAGAGTCTGGCGATCAGAGCACACAGTCTTATCTGTCCTTGTGGTTGGTTCTCTTTTGTCTGATTTTGAGTTCCATCTGAACTGAGCTACGCAGCTTCCATGCTAGCTGAGGTTTTCAGAAGCCCACCAATTGCTGAGGTTTGTGAGAGAAGGGCACTGATTTTTAAAGTTGAAAAGTTATCCTTTTAAACTATATGCTTTTTATTTCTTATCATGCCTTCCTTTATATGAAAAAGTGAGTTGTAGACAATCTTATAGTTTCCTTTTTGTTCAAATTAAGTCAAAACTGATTGTCAAAACTGATTCTGACAATTGACCTTCCTGTCTCTTTCTTTGGTTTCTTTCCCTCCAAATGATCTCCCAGGACATTCTCCAAGTATTGCTAGGCGTTGCTTTTCTTTACAATTTATCAATGGTTTTTCATTACCCACTAAATAAAATGCAATTCCTCATGAAAGATTATCTGGTCTTTGATTCTCCAGTCTTTTCAGTCTCCATTTATAATTGATTTTCTTGATATTTACAGTTCTGGTAATGTAATCTATTGATGAATCTTTAATTCATTGAATATATAGCACTTTCTTATATCTCATCACTTCACTCACAAATCTGTCTTGGCTTGCCTCTGCCCCTTGGCTATTCACATATTTGTGTTTCACATTATACTTGATAGACTTTTATATATTCTGTCCAAATAGAGTTAACCAGACTCAGCCCTGGGCTGTAGTGAATACTTCATATACCTCCAGTATTGTTCGTATCACGTGCGCTCATTTTATCAGCTAGGACAGGACTTCTTAAACTTTTTCTTTTTGTAACACTGTTTTGCTAAAAAAGGTTTTAAGGTACAGTGTTCAGTACTGATTATCAGCTAGGTAAGACCCAGAATCACCATGGAGAAGACATGCCTGCGATATGGCACACCTTTGAGGACTTGCTTAGATTAGTTCCTGAGGGATTGTCTCGATTAGGTTGAGGTGGGGAGACCCACTGTAAAGGCAGCAGTACCATTCCCTGAGTTTGGGTCTGAACTGCATATAAAGGAAGAGTGAGCCTGAGCAAGAACAGCCATTGCTCCTCTTTTTTTTTTTTTTTGGTTTTTCGAGACAGGGTTTCTCTGTGTAGCTTTGGAGCCTATCCTGGCACATGCTCTGGAGAACAGGCTGGCCTTGAACTCACAGAGATCTGCCTGGCTTTGCCTCCTGAGTGCTGGGATTAAAGTCATGTGCCACCAACGCCCAGCGCATTGCTCCATTTTCATGACTGTATACACAATGTGAGCAACCGCTGCAAGCTTCTGCGAAGTGGTTTGATTAACTTGTCATGACTATAGATTGTCCCTTGAACTGTGACATAAAACAAACCCTGCAATTTTTTGTTTTGTTTTGTTTTTGTTTTTCATGACAGGGTTTCTCTTTGTAGCTTTGTAGACCAGGCTGCCCTCGAATCCACAGAATCTACTCCCTCTGCCTGTGCCTCAGGAGTGCTGGGATTAAGGGATTAAAGGTGTGCACCACCACCACCAGGCTAAACCTTTCCTTTTTAAGGTTGTTTTAGTTAAAGTATGTTGTCACAACAGGAAAGTAACTGAGACAATGGGTATATAAATCAAATATATACTGGTAAAAAATTATAAAGGAATTTATTATTAAACAATTATTTAATATGCATATGCTTTTGTCATCATTAAGGAGGGAAACAAATTTGCATATTAATTAGATAGATAGTTTTGCTTATTTTTCTATAAAGAATTAAATTTTAGCTGAATATTTGATATTGGAAGAATAAGTCATCTTCTATGTTTATCAATAATTTGATTTTGTAATCATTAATGCTGAGAATGCTTCTTTAAATATTCAAATACATGAAATGTCAGAAGTGTGTTTAAGGTTGTTTTAGAAATTATGATAAATTCTGCCCTACGAAAATCACATTTATTGAATGATACTTTTGGAAACTCAAGGCAAATCAAATAGCAACTTCAGAAATCAAGCATTTGAATATAATCAACCAAAAGATATATTAATTTGTTGCATGCTGAAGAGTGATAGTAGGAAAGTATTAAAAGTATCTTTTCCATAATTTTAAGACATTGTGCTTTTTTGAGAATAGAAAATCTTGTACACACAGTGAAATTACAGGAATTCATAACATACACTAGTCTTGAGTCTGAGCTGGGGTACTCAGGCAGAGTTTAGTGACATTGTGTGAAATGATATCCTGTGTATTACAAATTGCCCATGTGTGTTCAGAAACAAGACTACAGTGAAGTGGCTTGGGACAAGCTGGACTAGCTCCATCAGATTGAGTATGTGTATGATTTTGAATTGCTTGTTGTGCATACAGAAAAATTTTTATTGTTTTCAGCTGTTTGTAATACCCACATTCTGCTGTGTTACACTATCCAGGATCCCTCTCTGTAATTTAAAATGGATGTGAAATTTGGAGAAGCAATTTGTACATTTATTTTTAGATACTTTACACTTGATACAATGACTGGCAAGGTTTGGTTTTTGTAGTTAATGTATCAGTTGAGGTAAGGGGAGATGACAGTAAGAGCCAGTACTTAATAGTTAAATAAGTTCTAGTTTGACTCTTGATTTTCCTGCCACTTGCTTTGTGACCTTGTAGAATCTAAACTTCTCCAATTTGAAATTTTCGCACTTCCAAACTACTGATGATGACAAAGTTGATTATAGTTGTGAAGAATTAAAGTTAACTGCTTTGCCTACAGTAATTATTTTATATGCATTAAATTAATTTTTAATGAATCAGAGTTATTTTATGGTGATTTTCAACTTTTCTTATACAAGGCCATCTTGTATACCATATAGTATGTATGGCTTCATTAATACCAGAGGGATCTCATAACTGACAGAGTCCATCATTTCTAAGACCATCCCATTAAGTGTGAATGTATGTACTTTAGTCCAATCCATGCTGCTAATAAACAACAATAGGGGTGGGTACTATTTTACTATCGATAGGGCTTGTGTAGTCATATGGGACCAGGCTGGTGAGGTGAATGATGCTTGCAGTGGTAGGTCACCATTTGGGTAACATGCTTTAGTATTGATTTTCATTTTTTGTCCTACTTTTTTAGAAAAGATATATATATGGTTCTGCCTTCATGTATGCCTGCAGGCCAGGGAAGGGGACCAGATCTCATGTTAGATGATTGTGAGCTACCATGTAGTTGCTGGGAATTGAACGCAGGACCTCTGCAAGAGCAGCCAGTGCTCTTAACCTCTGAGCCATCTCTCCAGCCCCTTTTGTCTTACTTTTTAAAACACATTTTAATAACACAACATCTTCTCAGTTTTCCAGAAGGTTTTTAAGCATTTAGAAAAGCGACATACTAAGTGACAATCAATACGGCACCCCTTTAGTGACTCCACTGGAAGGTTCGAAGCAGCTATCTCATGGGTTTGGAACTAAGAGACATAAGGATAAAAAGGATAAAATGCTGTTTTTTTTTTCCCCCTTGGGCAGTTGTCTCATGGTGACTCTTTAAGCGAGCTCATTTGTCTCTGAAGAGAATTTCCATTTTAAACACTTTCTACTGATATAGATATATGGCTAAATGAAGATCACAGATATGTCCTGATTCTTACTGCCTGCCCAGAGTTTGCTTCAAGCCTTTTGTTTTAAATGCTGAGGAAAACTCATCAAATTCACCCATGCTTTAATTTAGCAGAACATACAAGCAAAACTAACTTGAATTCTTAAGGCCCAAAGTACCTTCAAACTGCATTTGTCTTAAATGTTCAAAAGACACACAGTGAGGTCCCTATCTCATCTCTGAGGAACTGTCACAGCTGCAGTGCACTAAGCATCACACACAGGGATAACACTTGGTGAGTGGGGACCTCTGCCCTGATGTTTTTAGGCAGAATATCTTGGTTCCCTAAAAGCCTGGAAGCCATGCTTCCTGTGTGACAGGGAAACCCAGCTGCCTAGGGAAATTCAGAACTCTGTCCTTTGAATTGGTAATGTGACCACAGTAGTGAAGAGGAGTTACATGGGCAAAAACAGGAGAATTTTTTAAAATTTTTTGATCTTTAGTAAAATTGTTTATGTTTCAACGTTTGATTCAGGGAAAAAAAAAAGGTGTCATAAGCTATGTGCAATTGCCTCATCTTTCAGAAAAATATTTCACACCTCTAGTGCTGTAATTTGTTCTATATAGTATTTTGAAAATTATTGGTTCAGGAAGGTATTTACTTGCATAAATCTATGTAAAATATTTCTAAGAACATATAATTTGATGTATTTCTACTGCTCAAACTTCTGAGAAATCTAGTCTGGAAATATGTGGCTTGGTGCAGGTCTTAAATAGCTATGGAGGGTGCTTGTGATGTCTGTGGTGTGTATGTGTGTGTATGTGTTTGTTATGTGTAGATGTATTGTGTGTTGTGTGTGCATGCATGCATATTATGTGTATGTTGTGTGTACATGTTATAAGTGGAGAACATATATCATGTGGTGTATGTATGTGGTATACATGGTATATCGGAGTGTGTTTATTCTGAGGTTTGTGTTTGTATCATGTGTATGTTTTGTGTGTGGTGTCATTTATGTTTGTAATGTTTATATATATGTTGTGTACAAGTTGACTTTGTATATACCACATTTATGCATTGTGTGTGGATGTGTTGTATATGTGGGCATGTTGATTGTAATAATGATTATCATCTAATTTATTTTTAAATCAGTGTTTGATCAGAGTGACAGAACTATAAAATACACCATGTGAAGAATATGCTTGTTCTCTGTTTTCCTTTCTTGGAAGGAGATTTGAAGAATAAGCTGCTTTATTGTCTTCTATGGCATCTGTAATATCCCCAATGCATGCCTTTCTAATTTTAGAAAGTGAAATTTATTTATGAAGAGAAATTTGTGCCCATATCTATCTGACAGGGAAGTTTGATTGGAGTGAAGTGACATAACAGGAACAAGATGAGAGGAAGAGGTCCAAGTAGGAGAACAATATAGAGTGATGCATGAATGTAGCTCCAGATCACAAAGGAAAATGCACAGGAATAATTTAGGGGTTCTTAAATGATCCCCATTTTCACTTGACAATATCAACATTCACTACAACGAGATGATCATAAGTTTCCAAGATCTCTTGAAGGGACTTCAAGCCTTTCTTAAAAATAAGGGGCTTAACATTCTAAGGAATCAAATATTTTCTCATATTTATTTCTGGAAAAATATTGTATTGTATTAAAATAATTATTGCTAAGAATCATTGAAAATTTAATATGCTTGGGCACTCTGCTCAACATTTCTGATTCACTTCCTTTAATTTGTACTGTCATTCTCTCTGGTCCAAACTGTAATGATCTTCATTTTGGAGCTGAGATAATGGAGTTTTGGGAAGGCAAGTGATGTATTTGTGTGCATGTGATATGTGGGTTTCACATGATTAAGTGACAGATTCAGGAAGCTGTTCTAATTCCATGTAAACCTCTCTATGTTATGATATCTGGTCTTGACCAAGCAGAGGGAGATAGGCAGAGAATAATTTTAATAGTTTCCAGGACAACTAAACTGTATTTGGACAAATGATCTTATTCTTGGAGAATACAGTTTTATTCCAAACTTTAATTTCTGTACTTATTGTGAGTGATTGTCCACTTTCCAGTTCTGAAAAATAGAAATGATCTTTCCTGATTCTGAAGCAAGATACAATAACTGTAATTTCCCCTGTGTTGTGTCCCAAATTCTGGTGATATTTACATCTTTGCCCTTTAAATGAGAATCACTTATAATAAACACTCCATGGCAAAAGGAAATCTTCAAGCATTTCTAATATGACTGGAAACATTAATTGGTAATCACCAGCTGGTTTTAACCATTGTCAGTTGCTTCACTGAATTATTTTCTTATGTAAAAAGCAAGTTTGAATAAGAGGTTTGAATAGTTAAGACTATGCTTACCTGAACTACCTTTTTCAGCCATAAATGTTATAAATAACTGGAAATGTGCCCAATAACCTACAGTGTTTCCATCAGTAAGAAAGTTTCGTGTGAATCCAGTTGCAAGACTGTGCCATATTTTGCAGGTATAATGATGAAGCAAGAGGATATCCAATTAAACACTGCTGGTGGGGAGCAATGCAAGCCTGGGATGCAGTAAGGAACACAGGGAGATTTTCCTAGACAGCAATATTTCTCCTAGGGTTAGAAAAAATGAGACTCTTCTTCCCTAGGGTAGAAAGAGAAAAGGAATGGAGGGTATATAATGGCAAAATACAAAAAGTAACTGTTGGTAAAAAATAAAACTTCTATGTGCTACACATTTCATAGACTATTCACTTGGTCTAAAGATCTAGCATGTGAAGTGATGGTTACTTCAATTTTCTTAGCTATACTATTTCAGTATATATATATATATATATATATATATATACTGAATTATACATATATATATATATGTATAATTATGAATGTAACATGTCATACATGTGCATATATATACACATTTTTTAAAAAAGAAATAAAATGCATTATGTTGCTTTGTGTGTGAACCTTATTCAGTCATAAGGTATCCATGTATTTAATTAAACATTATTTCAGATGTTTTGAAGGGGGAGTGTTAACACTTAAATTGGCATACCAAGTAAAGCAAATTGTCTTCACTAGTGTAGATAGACCTTATTAACACTAGTGTTGAATCAACCGGAAGCTTGGAAAGCTAGTTAGTGTCTTTAGTAAGAGTGAAATCAAATAACTTGAATACCTTCAAAGAGAGACACCAACTCTTCCTCATTCCAGATTTTAGACTTAGACTCTCAGAGAATCGGTTCAATCATCCATGCAGATTTACATAAGCAAACTACTTTTTTAAAATAACTACATATTAGAATATCTACTTACACATATATAATGCATCTGTAATTTGGAGGAATTGACGTCAGCTCCCTGTACCTGTGTCACATAGAGCTGCTCACAGCCATCTCCAACTCAATCTCCAGAAGATTGGACACCCTCTGCTGGCTTTATTGTACATATACACATGTATACACTCACAAATGTATGAATGAAAAAGAAAATAAGCCTTTAAGAGTTATGTTTGGCTAAAATAAATAAATAAATAAATACTTTTATATGTTCATGCACTAAATCTTTTATTGATTCTTTACTGAATGTTCCTGTATTCAAATTCTAGACAGTACTCATTTGTGCAAATCTTGATAATCTATCATGTATGGAAATGCTATACAGTATGTAAGGACCTATTGGAAATGATGTATTTCAGCAGTGGGCATCAGCAAAGCCCGTCGTCAGTCATCAGTCAACATTAGCAGTAAATTAGTGATAAATCTCCTGGATTTTATTGGCTACAGATGCATGGATATAAAGATCTCCTTGGTTGACAAGAGTAAACTCAAACTGCCTACTGTAACACAATAACCTGAATGTGCAAAACACACTTTTTCTTTTTTTAATTCCTTAAAATTTCTTCTTGGATTATTTGGGCTTAGAGTCAAAGCTCAGGGTTTTCAAACTAAACTGGGTCACACACCAAGCTTCTCAGACAAGGATCCTCAGAAGTAGCCCCTCCCAAAGTTTGGCTCTGTTAATCTGAAGACCAAGTGGTAAAGTGTGCAGGTTTATTAGGGACCCTGACAGAATGGATTATACTAACATTCCTCCATGAACTCCCATGGAGATAGAGAACAAGTTGGGCCTCACACATCTGCATCACATGGGGAAGTGAAAAAGTTAGGAGAAAGGGAAGAAGAAAACATGAGGAAGAAGAAAGAGAAGGAAGGATGGAGAGAGAGGGGAGACAAGGAAGAATAACAAGAAGAAAAGGAAGAGGAAGAAAAAATGGGATGGGAAGGACAAGAGTAATTTTTCTAAAAGTTGAACAGGTTTTATATGAATATAGGTGTAGTTTTGTCTATCAGAAAAGATCTATAGCATTCTTTAAGTTTTACACACACATATTATATCTATCTATCTATCTATCTATCTATCTATATATATATATATAATATATGGGGTCATATGTGTGCCAAGGCTCATATGTGGAGGATAGAGGCACACTTGTAAGGGTCAGTTCTTTCTTTCTACTATGCAGGTCCTGTGGATCAAACTTTTGGAGTCAGGCTTGATGGCAAGCATCTTTACCCACTGAAGTATGTTGCCATCCTGATATTCACCCCTTATAATTACTCTTTCAATATTCTGAGCTCTCTGTCCCATCTGTAAGATAACTATTTTAGACTTTTAAAAATAATCTTATTGATATATTCATTGCACAAAGAACTGGGATTCATATACAATACAAATGTACTTTAATTCCATCACCTCTGATTCCATAGGCACCCATAGATACATGATTTTATGAATTTATATAAGTTAGAGAATATAAACAGATAGCCTTCCTTACAACTTTTTTAGAATCAAGGTATAAGGTGGTGGCTAGAGAAAGGCTCTTGCTAATGAACACCTTACACCAGCCTACAGTCTCCCTGCTTTTTCCTCTCTATAAAATCCTCATACACTTCTGAAACTGGGCAAGGGGCTAACATCCTTTATATGAGTCCTTTGATACTTTTGACATCATGCTTTGATGGCTTCCTCTGATGGAGTACAGAAATAATATATGGACTTAGTTCTTAGGTGAACATAAAGATAGAAAAAAAAACACAACTGGACACCTGAAGCAGAGAAGGCTGAGTATAGGGGTATATGATCATTCATGAGAAAGGGTGTGTGTGTCAGGCTTTTCCAGAAAAGGAAGAGTTTTAGTTTATGTGTCAATTTACACAATGCTCAAAATCTGCCTCTACTTGTGTGGTATATCTTCCAACCTTAGGTTTGAGTAAGTGAACATGTGTCATAAGGTAAAGTAAGGTTAAAGGTTGACTCTCCATCATATATTTGTCTTATTGATGGTCAAAGTCTGTATCAGTTTATAGCAAGTTTCTGTGTGTGTTTGTCTGCTTTCAGATGGAACTTGAGGGTATTTCATCTCAAATTTAGCTCCTCTTTCAGGCAAATCCTTAAGTCAACCTGACTACTTCTTATAAACAAGAGTCTCTATCTGAAGTGTTGTTACTTAAATGGAAGGGATCCTAGATATTTGGCCTTGGTGACATTACCACAAAGCCTTAATCTTTCATCTATTTCCGATTTCTACCAACTTCCAGGGATTCCCGTTTATTTGTTGCTTGGCTAATTGATTTCACAATAAGTGAACTTAATTTATTATATTAATGATAATCTTTCTGTGATTTCCCCCCTAGAGCTTTGGTGACATTGCTATCAGCAGTTAGGAGATAGATAAAACTCTGTAGTGGCACTATCTGCAGTTTAAGGTATTCCTCTCATATTTTAAGAAACTCAGCTCATGTTAAAACATAATTTATGACTTCAGAATAGAAAAGAATTTCAGTTTTAGTTAGTATGAAGCAAGATTGGAGATTTTATTAAAGATATTTTAATATGGAATTAAGTATGAGGCCTGAGTAAGAAAGAGAAGCATCCAGAAAGAAAGACACACCCAATAGACAAATGTGGTATTCTTTTTTTTTAATTTTTTAAATTTAGATTACAAACACTTGTTTTACAAGTCAATCCCAGTTCCCGCTCCTTCCCCTCCTCCCCAAACCCCACTAACCCCTTATCCCATCCCCTTTCTTCTCCCCAGGAAGGGTAAGCCCTTCCATGGGGGATCTTCAAAGTCTGTCTTATCATTTGGAGGGCCTAGGCTCTCCTCCGTGTGTCTAGGCTGACTGAGTATCCCTCTATATGGAATGGGCTCCCAAAGTCCGTTCATATACTAGGGATAAATACTGGGATATTATGGCAGCTCAGATACAGAAAAGAGGGCCCAAGCCATCCCCCAAATTATGTGTTAGACTTTGACGATGCCCCGTGTAAGGCCTCACTATCCTTGGGGAGTGGGTGGCGGGTGGGTTGGGGGTATCGGTGGAGAGTATGGGAGGATGGGAGGGAGAGGGAATTGGGGGATTGATGTGTAACCTAATATTGTTTCTAAAATAAAAAAAATCTTAATATAAGTTTGTCACAGGGGAGGCTCAAAAGGCACAGACAGATTAACTTCTACAAAATTTGAAAGACTGAGTAAATGACAACTAAAGGGAAATCAAGGCTAAAAAAGAACTGTAAATATTATAGATTGGAAGAATGAAAAAATGAGAACTCACATCTTCCTTTTTACAGTCATGTGTACTTGTAAAATAGGTATTTTCTGACTAAAAAGAACTTGCAAATTGAAAATTCTCTAGTCTGTAAAGTACCATGTAGTATTAGACTGTCAGTGAACATCCTTATCATAATTGCTTGTGGCTGAATAAGAATTCAGAATGTTGCAGAAATAATTTTTAAACATGTCTGTTAGTGCACTGTGAACTGCAGTCATTTGCAGAGGCAGGCTCCATAGTGAAGATCCTGCAGACCTTCTGACTTCTGCTGATGGGGAGATTGCCGTTGTAGCTTGAGACAAAATTATCTTGTGTCATCTTAATGTGCTGTCATTCTCCTGTTAGGCACACTCAGAAGGTATAGCTAATATCAGCCAACCTCTAACTTCTACAGCATATCAGTTTAAAAGGCTGCAAGATAAGATATGAAGATATTTTCCCACCCTGCTGTGCACTTCTTATGTACTACTGCCAAAAATACATCCTTTTTGTTTGATAGGGTAATTCTGTTTTGTCTTCTAGTTTTTTTATTTTTGAGAGGGATATGACTTTTCACACGTTATTCACACATGATCAACTGGAGGACATAAGATAGTTGGTACTCAAGGTCAGCAAAGATGAACTTGTTACAGTGTCTCCAAGTTCATGTCTCTAACCAATGAAGACTGATGATTCAGATTATTAAGAGTATGCATTGTGGATGCAAACTGTATTAAGCAATATTATAGAAAATGAAGAAATATTGAGGAAATGTGAGAGGAACTCCTGAGTAGGAGGGAAAAGCCATTGAACTTTGACCTCTAGGGAGTTTAGAGGGCCATAGCAGAAGCTGGATAATTCATCTGTATTGAGATTGGTTAATTTTCTGCACTGAGCCAATACAGGGCTCACACACTTTAGGACTGTCCCCTTGGCCCTCCTAGGGATATGATGACATGCTGTTGACAAGCTTCCACCCTCCTCTCCTTTGTCTAACTTGTGACTTCAGCACTGCTGACCTTGACTGTCTACTCCTGTTATTCACCTGCTACTGGTGCTACCTCCAACCCTGCAGGTTTTTCAAGTGCTGATAATTACACCAAGCTCTCTTCACTATTACAGTCACATGCCCAGCTTGTAGCTTTGCTATGGCATAGATTTAACTTTCTCACAGCTATCAGATACAGCTGTAGTCTTTCCAGTTTACCTCATACGTAATTCCTTGACTGGGAGGCAGTGTGCGGTAGTATTCCAGGTGGAAGCTTATCATTAGAAGCCTTGTTTAGTCATGGTTTATTCTGTAAGTATCCACATTAGAAGCAAAAGGTGTAAGAGGGGAAAACAGAGTCTCACATATATCCTCAAGGACTGTGGAGGTGGATGAGACAATTGGACTACCATTACTGGCCCCAAGGTCTAACCTTTGCATCTTCCTTCTAAGTTTGTTACTTAACTCTCAATGACCACTGCTCTAGTTCGTTTACTTCAGTGTTCACGACTGTCATTTTCATCCTTAATCTGGCTTTTAACTCCAACTCCTGTTCTCATGGCAACATGTTTGAATAACACACAGTTTCTACCATGGTTCTTTCCCCCTTTCTACTTACCAGCATTCAGCTCCTGCATCACCAATGCAATTAATACCCACACTGATTTATGACTCTTAATTGTTCTATCACCAGAAAAGTCTTTAAACCTCCATCAGAGTACAGCATTGGGATTGACTTAAATTCCTAGTATTCAGATCAATAGACACAAATTTTCCTTTAAAACAAAATTTTTATTTTATATCTTAATGTTTTATTAATATGTGCGCGCACGCCTGTGTGTGTGTGTGTGTGTGATAGAGAGAGAGAGAGAGAGAGAGAGAGAGAGAGAGAGAGAGAGAGAGAGAGAGACATGGCATGACTAGAGTTTAGACATTAGAGGACAACATTTTAGGTGTTCTCTTCTACATTATTTGATGCTCAGAACAGTGGGCTTCTGGCCTATCTCATGATAGGAGTGCTGAGATTATAGAGGAATACCACCTCTCCCAGTTTTCTTCAAGGATTCCTATAAGGCTAGCACTCTTACCTGCTGAGTCAGAGTTGCTGTTTTATGCTGGCAACTAATCAAAATCCTCAAAATAATGGAAAAATGTTAAGCTTTTCTCTAAACATTGTAGTGTGCCACTAGTTATTTAAGCAACTTTCAGATGAAGCCTCTCTAATGACAATTGGGCTAGGCACAGATCCTAGGTCTCTGTGCTATCCAGCTTCCTTTTCCTGGCCATTCAGGCAGTATCAGGCATATGCCCCCTCTACCCTTTACTTAATAGCTAATATCTACTTATAAGTAAGTACATATTATGTTTGTCTTTCTGTATCTGGGTTGCCTCACTCAGGGTGATTTTTCTTTGATTTCTCCATTTGCCTGCAAATTTCATGTTATTTTTTTAAACAGCTGAGTAATACACCATTGTGTACAATTTCTTTATATATTCTTCTGCTGAGGGACATCTAGACTGTTACCAGTTTCTGACTATTATGAATAAAGCCCCTATGAAAATATTTGAACAAATATCCTTGTGGTAGGATGGCATCTTTTGAGTATATGCCCAAGAGTGGTATAGCTGGGTAGATCAATTGAGGTAGATCAATCCTTAAGTTTCTGAGGAATTGAAATGTATATTGATTTCCATAGTTGCTGTACAAGTTTGCTCTCCCACCAGCAATGGAGGAGTGTCCCCCCTGGCTGCACATCCTCAACACCATGGGCAGTCACTTGTGTTATTGATTTTAGCATGACAGGTGTAAGGTAGAATCTCAAAGTAGCTTTGATTTGCAGTTCCCTGATGGTGAAGGATGTTGAACATTTCTTTAAGTGATTTTCATCCAGTTGAGAATTCTCTGTTTAAATCACTACCCCATTTTTCCCCATGGGATTATTTGGCTTGTTGATTTCTAGTTTTTTGAATTCTCTCTATATTTTGGATATTAGCCCTCTGCTAGATGTAGAGTTGTTAAAAATGTTTTCCTATTCTTTATGCTGCCATTTTGTCTTATTGATGATGTTCTGAGCCTTACAGAAGCTTTTCAGTTTCATGAGGTCCCATTTATTAATTGTTGATGTTAGTGCATGTACTATAGGTACTGTGTTCAGAAAGTTGTCTCCTATGACAATGCACTCAAGGTTATTCAACACTTTATAAGTGTATTTGGCTTTATGTTGAGGTCTTTGAATCACTTAAACTTGAGTTGTGTGAAGGGTGATAAATATGAACCTATTTGCATTCTTCTACATACAGACACCCAGTTAGACTAACATCATTTGTCGAAGATGCTTTTTTCCCCATTGTGCATTTCTGGCTTCTTCATCAAAAATCAGGTGTCCCTAGGTATGTGGATTTTCATTTGGGACTTCAATTCAATTCCATTGATCAATTTGTCTGTTTTTATGCAAAGACCATTATGTTTTTATTGCTAAATCTCTGTAGTACAGCTT
The DNA here is from genome assembly GCF_003668045.3 of Cricetulus griseus. Taxonomy (NCBI): domain Eukaryota; kingdom Metazoa; phylum Chordata; class Mammalia; order Rodentia; family Cricetidae; genus Cricetulus; species Cricetulus griseus. The sequence goes on from NW_023276806.1 coordinate 101,365,768, forward strand.
GAAATCAGGGATATTGGTAACCCTGGAAGCTCTTTTATTCTTCAGGATTATTTTAGTTATCCTGGATTTTTTTGATTTTCTGTATGAAATTGGGCATTGCCATTTCAAAGAATGTAAAGAATTGTGATGAAATTTTGATGGGGAACGTGCTGATCTGTAGAGTGATTTGCTACGATGACAATTTTTAGTTTGTTGATCCTACTGATCCATAAGCCTGGAAGGTCTTCTGATATCTTCTTCACTTTCTTTTCCACAGACATGAACTTTTGTCATACAAGCCTTTCACTTTCTTGATTAGGGTTGCCCAAAGATATTTTACATTGGCTGTAGTGTTGTTTCTCTGATTTCTTTCTCAATCTGTTTGTTATTTTCACATGGGGCACTACTGATTTTAGCTAATCTTGTATCCATCCATTTCGATGAAGATGTTTATTAGCTATAGGAATTCCCTGGTATGAGTTTTGGGATAAGTTATGTATAGTGTCATATCATCTGCAAATAATGATACTTAGACATCTTCCTATCCAATTTGCATCCCTTGATCTTCTTTCATTGCTTTATATAAATATGGAGAGAGTGGTTAGCCTTGTCTTGCTACTGATTTTAGTGAAATTGATTTGAGTTTCTATCTTTTTATCTTGATGTTGGCTATAGATTTGCTGTAAATTGGCTTTACTGTATTTAGTAATGTCCCTTGTATCCCTAATATCTCCAGACTTTTATCAGGAATTCATGTTGGATTTTTCTCAAAGGCCCTTTCTGAATTTAATGAGGTGAGTCTGGATGACCTTTCCATTGGTAAATGTGCAGTATTTCAGTCACCCACTATCAATGTGTGAGGGTCAATGTGTGATTTAATCTTTAGTAATGTTTCTTTTACAAACATGGCTGTTCATGCATTCGAGGTACCAGTGTTAAGAATTGAAATATCATCTTGGTGGATTTTTCCATTGATGACTATGAAATGTCCTTCCCTGTTCCCTTTGGTTGATTTTGATTGAAGTCTAGTTGGTTAGATATTAAAATAGGTGTACAAGCTTGTTTCATAGAGCCATTTGCTTAGAAAATCTTTTTCAAATCCATTATTCTGAGGTAATACTTAATTTGTTGTTGAGGTACATCCATTTTATTATTCTGTGCCTTTTTTATGGGGGAATTGGATCCATTGATACTGAGAGATATCAATGACAATGATAGTTAATTCTCTGACTTTGTTGTTGTTTTTGGTGGTGGTGGTGGTGGTGGTATGTGTATGTTTGTGCTTCCCTTCTTCTGATTTTTCTGGTGTGAGATTATTTATTTCCTGTCTCTTCTTGGGAGTAGTTAAACTCCTTAGGTTGGAGATTTCCTCCTAGCACCTTCTGTAGTGCTTAATGTGTAGATAGATATTGTTTAAATTTGACTTTATTGTGAAATATTTTGTTTTCTCTTTGTATGGTGATTAAAAGTTTTGCTGAGTGTAGTAGTTTGAGCTGAGCTGGCATCTATAGTCACTTGGGAGTCTGTATCACATCTCTCCAGGCCCTTCTGGCTTTTAGAATCTCCATTGAGAAGTCAGGTGTCATTCTAATGAGTCTACCTTTAAATGTTACTTGTTCTTTACCAGTGCAGCTTTTAATATTCTTTATTCTGTGTATTTAGCATTTTGACTTTGCTTTCCCATCCAATATATTTAGTGTTCTGTATGCTTTTTGTACTTTTATAAGCATCTCCTTCTTTATGATTTCAATAAAAATGTTTTCTGGGCCTTTGATCTGGGACTCTTTTCCTATTCTTGCTTTTTTTTCCCTTTTTTGTTTTTGTCTTTTCAGTGTATCCAAAATTTCCTAGATGTGTGTCAGAAAATTATTAGATTGAATATTTTCTTTGATTGATGTAATTATTTCAAAGTTCTATCATATCGTTAATGCCTGAGATTCTCTCTTCCATTGCTTGTATTTTGTTGGTGAAGATTTCCTCTGTAGTTCCTGTTTGATTACCTAGATTTTTTCATTTCTAGAATTCCCTTATTCTGTACTAACTTTATTGCTTCTATTTCCATTTTCTTGTCTTGAACAGTTTTATTAATTCCTTTAACTGTTTTCCCCCTTTGGCTGTCTTAAAGGCTTCATTAAGTTTTTTTGTTTGTCTTTTCCTCAATTTCTTTTTTTTCTTATTTACTGATTTATTTTATATCTAGACCAGTTTCCCCTCCCTTCTCGCCTCCAAGTCTCTCCCCTGCTCCCCCTTCCCCCACCCCAGCCACTCTTCCTCCATTTCTGTTCATTGGATAAACCTCCAATGGATATCAATAAAACATGGCATATCAAGTTGCAGTAAAATTAAGCACCTCCCCTTGTATTAAGGTTGAGCAATAGAGTCCCCAAAGCCAGAAAAAGAGTCAGTGGCAGCCCTTGCTCCCACTGTTAGGAGTCCTACAAGAAGACCAAGGTACACAACTGTCCCATATATGTATATGCAGAGGGCCTAGGTCAGTCCCTTTCAGGCTCCCTGGTTGTGGATTCAGACTTTCTGAGCTCCTATGAGCCCAGGTTAATGGATTTGGTGGGTTCTCATCTTCGTTAAGGGATTTAATTATGTCCACTTTAAGAAACACTATCATCTTCACATAGTTGGATTTAGGGTCTTTTCCTTCTGCTTTAGCTGTGTTGTAATAGTCTGGGCTTGCTGTATTAGTATAGTTGGGCTCTGGTGGTGATACATTGCCCTGGCTACTGTTGACTGTGTTCCTACACAGGTGTCTTGGAATTAGGCTTTCAGGTGATTCTAGGTCTAAGTCCCAATCTAGGGTTTGTCTTTGTTGGATGGGTGTTTTGTTCCTTGGTTCCTGTTCCTCTCTGGTCTTTTGGCCTGTGTGGCCTGTGGTTGAGCCACAAGGGATCACCACTTGATTTGGGAGCTGGGCTTCTTGAGGCCAGAGTGGTTTCTTGTCAAGTAGGGGTCTCTGCCTGATTTGGGGCTGGGATGCAGTGATAAAGATGGGGGTGGAGGTCGGGGGGTGGGGTGAGCAGGACTGGGGATAGTGTTGGAGGGGAGCACTAAAAGAGTAGAGGAGGTCCACAGTCAGACAGCTTACCTGGTCTTCTGGCAGTCCTATCCTGTGGTTGATAAGGAGGTGCCTGCCCAAGGGAAACCAAGAAAGGGAGAAAGTAGGGAGGTCCTCAGGTTACTGGTCTACTTGGTCTTCCAGAAGGCATGGCCTGTGGTTGACTAGGGAATGTTGGGGGCTTGGAAAGGGCAATTCGGTGTGGTGTGGGGAGGGACAACTTTGGATTGGGTCTGTTGGAAGCTTGAGAGTGGGGAAAGTTTGAGGGTGGGTGGCCTACCTGTTCTTTTGAAGAACAGTCTTGAATGGCTAATTGCTCTTTATTTCACTTGGAATTCATTAATAAATTATGTAGATTCTTTATCTCAGATTGGAGAACAAAATTGCTAATCTTTGTTTTAAACCACCACTTTGTAAATATGTGATTGTTATAGTCAATGTATATTTAACAGGATTTTAGTAAAAATATAAATTAAAAAAAATAAGAAAATAGGCTGGGTGTTGGTGGCATATGCCTTTAATCCCAGCAGTTGGGAAGCTGAAGCAGGCTGATTTCTGTGAGTTCAAGGCCAGCCTGGTCTACAGAGAGTGTGCCAGGATAGGCTCCAAAGCTACACAGAAAAACCCTGTCTCGAGAAAAAAAAAAAGAAAAAGAAAAAGAAAAAAAATGAAAGTATCCCTCACTTTCCTACAAGTAGTTCATTCCCAATGTTTAAAAACCATAATAAAATGAGCTAAGATATAGAATGACTTTTCTTGGTGCTTTCAATAATATCTCTCTGTTCCAAGCTGGTGAAATCAGTTCCTGGCTTGTAATTGTATATTCTGACATATATGATATGTATGTGCAGACTTGATGCACCTCTACATAGTGTAACTCAGGGATAGCAAGCAAAAATCATAGGAAGTAACAAAACCCTCAAAATTTTAAATAAAGAGATAATCTAGATTTGCTTGGTAAATGTTTTGCTTTTCATTAGTTTTGATTTATCATCAATTGTTTTGAAGTTACTTTTGTTGCTATGTTTCCATTGAATCTTACATCTGATAAAATATCTAAGACAATTAAAAATTGTCCTATTCTTTACTGTAGTAATTGCATATTCTCTGTCACTAGAATGCTCAAAAGTTCCTAGATTTTATTTATGTTGATCATTAGCCCGTGAGAATTATCTCAATATATAAATAAAATGTTGCCTTTGTCTTCATGATCCAAATTCTTTTTCCTCATTCATGCTCCCCACTTACTTAGTATTTCGAAGATTATGTGTTGTGGACTGTGATAAATTACACATTTTCTAACGTTGTTTAAAGGGTCAACATCTACTTTGGTACAATCAGTTTTTAGAAGACAAATGTTTTACTAATTTCTGAATAAGTTCTTGATATTTTAATAGTTGTGGTAGATAGTTTCATATCAACTCGATGCAGGCTAAAGTCATCTGAGAGGAGGGAATTTCAATTAAGAAAATGCCTCTGTAAGATCAGGCTGTAAGCAAGCCTGAGTAGAGTATTTTCTTAATCAGTGTTTGATGGGGGAGGACCCAGCTCATTATGAGTGGGGCTAGTCTTGGGCTGGTGGTCCTGGGTTCCAGAAAACAGCAGTAAGTAAGCCAGGAGAAGCAAGCCCGTAAGCAGCACCCCTCCATGACCTTTCCATCAGCTCCTGCCTCTAGGTTCCTGCCCTGCATGAGTTCCTGCCCTCTGCCATGCTAGCAAGCAATTACATTCCTTTACTAGCATTAGGGATTCCAACCTCTATTGAAGATGTCTAATGAGACATCCAGCCTAATGGACTTAGCAACTTCAGGATTCTTGGACTTTCTGTTCATAGCCAGCTGATGTTGGATTAGCTGGATCACAGACTTCAAGAATAAATCCTCCCTCCCATATGAGAGAGAGAGAGAAAGAGAGAGAGAGAGAGAGGGAGAGAGAGAGAGAGAGAGAGAGAGAGAGAGAGAGAGAGGGAGAGAGAGAGAGAGAGATTATAAGTTGTTCCTCTAGAGAATTCCAACTAAAACAACAGTTATTCATTTTGTTTACCTAGATCGTTTCTTCTCAATGGGGGCAAAATAGAAATACCTAAAAAATTAAAATACTAATGGTAGTGTTCTACTCTAGATTAATGGAAAAAAATCTCTACTGGTAACTTTAAACATTACTACTGTTCTTGTTCTTAATTGATTTTAAGTGAAGATGTTCAGAAGCAAATCATTGTTCTTGATTAATGCCCTCTTAATTAAATGAGCATAAAAATCATTTATAGATTTGGTCGACATGCAGACTCTGTTGTGGTAACTTATAATTTGAGATTCTGCATTTACAATAAACTTTTAGCTTATTTTTTAATGTTAGTCTATAAACTATACTCTGGGAAGCATAAATGAAAGTAAACAACTATGAGACTATTTTTTTTTTTTGAGGTACATTGCTTAAATACCAGGTGGTAACCTCTGGGTGTAATTAGTAATTCAAGGAAATATTTTGATTTGTGGTCATCCAACAATATCATTATTATTGGCAATGTGTTTCAAATTGTTGAATGATTATTATTCATTTTTTCCCAAGTATTTCAGGTTTAAATATACTTCTAAATGGAAAATGATCTTTTGTGCAAACCCATGTGTAATGAAGCTAGATGTAAAATACCTGTATTTAAAAATATTTATTTTTTACTTAATGTATTTGAGTGTTTTGCCTGCATGTACAAGTACTATGAGCATATCTTCTGTTCTAAGAGGCAAGAAGAAGGCATCAGAGTCCCTGGAGTGTAGGTTGCTATGAACGTTCTGGAAATTGAATCCTGGTCCTCTATAATAGCATCAAATATTCTTAAATGCTGAACCATCTTTCCAATCTCAATTTATGTTTTCTTTGAATATATCTCTGTATGTGGCTCATTCCTTTCTCAGGAATTGTAGGATGCCTTATTGTGAACATTGCATATCATGTCTACCTCTGTAAACCATGTGTTCCCCTTTCTCATGTTATCCAGACATTTTATATCCAAAGATTTTAAACAAAGTAGTTGTACCAATTTGAATCGAAATTTTGGTTAAAAGTTGCCTTTAGAAAGATCAAGACACTGTTTAAGAGCTTTTACATGGGAATGCTTTGCTGAGAGAGAGAGAGACAGACAGAGAGAGAGAGAGAGAGAGAGAGAGAGAGAGAGAGAGAGAGAGAGAGAGAGAGAATGTGACAAGTTAACTCATCAGTATTGAGACTGACCAGTCATGTGATTTTTAACCCAGGTTTTGGTCCAGCACCACTTAACTGTCTTCCTTTCTACCAGTGTGTAACATTCTCTGCTTATCACTGTTGTCTTTGTCCCATTATTAATTCCTGTAACTTCTCCATTGTTTCCTACTTATTGCTACTGCAGTCATCTTCACTCTCATTATGCTTGTCCTATAGAACAGCTAAAATTTACAGAGTAATTATTAATATGCCCAGACAGCATTCCAGATGCTGTGTGTATTACTCAGTCTTCCATAGGTGTGACAAGATACTTGAGGAAGCAACTTCAGAGAAGAAGGATATTATTTGGTTAAGAGTTTTCAGACATTGACCAACATTGTTACAGGCCTGTGGCCAGGCAGAGCATTTTGGGAGCAGAAGTGTGTGGTTGAGCAATGATGATGGCCAGGAAACTGAGAGAAGCAGACAGAAGTATGAACAGCCAGATGGACCCTCGAAAAAACAAAATTCCCATTGATCTACATCTTCCAATCAGGACTCTTAGCCATTCAGTATAAGTCCATCAATAAATTTCCTTTTTGATCAAGTTAGCTTCATCATTACTTGATAATCTCTCAATTTTTGAACATACAACCTGACAACACACTTTAATGCATGTGATTTCCTAGGGACACTTCCCACACCACCTTTAGAATATATATGAACATATGCTAGCCCACTTGATCCTTCCAACAATCTGGTTTTTTATTCATCTATTTATTTAACATCCCAGTCACAGCATCCCCTCTTCCCCATTATTTACCTTTTCATAGATGAAACTAAAATGAGTTTTCCCAAGGAAATACTGCTTTTAAATGGCAAACTTGGATTCAGGCCCAGTTAGTCTGTTTTCCTGCAAAATAAAAATAATTGTAGCAATCCTTCATAGATACATGCTGAAGACTGCAACCCAAAACATACAGCTCCCCTGGTAGAATATTCCCTTGTCACACGTCTGTCCCTGCACAAGGCAGTGAAAATGAAAACGATATCTGTTTCTTTAAAAACTAATATTACTTGGTTGTGGTTCTCTCTATCTGGTTCCATCAATAACTGGATGAAGGCTCTATGATGACAGTTGGTATATTCACCAATTTGATTTCAGGGGAAGGTCATTTCAGGCATCCTTTCCACTACTGCTAGGAGTCTTAGCTGGGATCATCCCTGTGGATTCTTTCGAATTATCCTAGCACCAAGTTTCTCCATAACCCCATAGTGGCTTTCTCTGTTAAGATATCTCCAGTCAAAGAGAGGGAGGAGAGAATATATGAGCAAGGGATGTCAAGATCATGCTGGAGAAATCTATAGAGATAGCTGAACCAAGCTCGTGAAAACTCATGAACATTAGACTGAGAGTTGTGGAGACCCCAGGCGACTGAACTAGGCCCTCCATATGTGAGAGACAGTTGTGAAGTTTTGACTATCTGAGGAGCTCCTGGCAGTAGAACCATGATACAAACCTGATAAATGAGCTAGCTTGTTGGAGCCCATTCCCTATGGTGGGATGCCATGCTTAACCTTAATGCATGGGATAGGGGCTTGGCCCTGCCACAATATATTGTGCCAGGTGTTGTTGATTCCTTATGGGAGCCCATACCCATAAGGAGGAGTGGACTGGGGGTGGGCTTAAAGGGAGGCAAGGGGAGGCAAGAGGAGGCATGGGAGGGAGAACTATGGTAGGAATGTAACATGAAATTTAAAAGACTAAATAAATTTAAAACAAATAAACAAACAAAAATTTGAGGAGAGAAAGAACACCAGGAAGTAGAATGGAGCCAAATCCTGTGTTCCAGGCTATAAACAGAAATAAATAAAAGAAATGAAATAAAGGGAGTGGTGAACTCAGAGCTAGATGTCACCCAGCTGAATTTCCAACTTGTGAAAAGGAATTAAGAAAAAGCTTAGAGTCTGGTGTGGTGGTGCACATTTTTAATCCCAGCACTCTAGAGGCAGTGATTGGCAGATCTCTGAGTTTGAGGCCACCCTTGTCTACAGATCTATTTTCAGGACAGCAAAGCTTAAGCAGTGATGAAGAACATGAAAAAAGAAAGAAAGAAAGAAAGAAAGAAAGAAAGAAAGAAAGAAAGAAAGAAAGAAAGAAAGAAAGAAAGACAGAAAGCAAGCTGGTGATGATGTAATTGAATGAACGGGAACATGTTCCAGCTCTAGCAAGCAGCAGAACTTGGCAGCTATGGCTATGTGTTTCTGGCTTTAGAATCAATGATAGAAGAAAGGAGTTATAGAACTTTCTCTGGAGTTCTAAGGCAAGCTGATGAACCCAGGTGTGTATCAGGGGTGACTCTGAATGGGGGTCTAGAGAGGCTATTTCATAAACATGTGATGTCAAAGCCTGGATTGCCTTGGAGACCCCAAGATGTTGGAGATGCCAGAGCCATGGGATACCTGCTAAGGAAAGTTCCTAACAGGGAGTGGAACCAGCCTAAGATACAGAAGTATGTTGTAGTCAACAAAGCTGGGTTGGATGTGTGAAGAGCTTTTGTAAGTGTTGTAAAATATTATTTTAAGCTATGTTACTTTTGCTTATGCTCTGGAACATTTGTTTAATGATGTAAAGATGTGTTGCCTTTGTTTATTCTGCATTTGTTTAACTCTGTGAAGCTGTATTACTTTGCCTGTGTAAAACATCTGATGACCTAATAAATAAATAGCTGAACAGCTAATAGTGAGGCAGGAGTAAGGCCAGGCAGGGCTGGCAGGCAGAGGGTATAAATAGAAGGAGAAAGGAGGAGAAGGGGGAGCAAGAGCACAAAGAGAGGAGAATGTCAGCACCCAGCCACCTAGCCACCCAGCCACCCAGCCACCCAGCCACCCAGCCACCCAGCCACCCAGCCACCCAGCCACCCAGCCACCCAGCCACCCAGCCACCGAGCCAACCATGGAATAAGAATGAAAGTAACATATACAGAAGTAAGAAAAGGAAAAGGCCCAGAGGCAAAAGGATAATATAAGAAAAGCTGGATAGACATAAGCCAAACTAAAGCTTGGCTTTTAAAAGTATTAATAAGACTCTATATGGATTTATTAGGAGCTGGGTCAAGGGCCCCCAAAACAGTAAAAAGAATAAGACAACCAACAACAATTTGGCATTCCAACATGGGACTAGAGTAAAAGAAAATCCAGTAACAATATTTGCCTTGGATGGTGAGTCTTAACCACAATAAAAACCCTAAAACAGGTGGCTCAGCATGTAATATCCTTGTCACCAAGTCAGACAACCTGAGGTATATTCATGGTACCTCCATGGTGGGAAGAGGTATCCAATTTCTGCAAGTTCTCCTCTGACCTTGACATGCATCATATAGCAACTCTGCCCCCTGCCTCCATAAAATAATTAAATAAATCTAATAAGTTTTAAAACTTTATGTAAGCCTCCTGAAAACCATCTATCCTTACTCACAAAATATAAAGCTTACCTCTCAATTTTCTAAGTGTTAGTTAACAAAGGGACAAAAGCCTTTACAGGTTAGAGATCAGGAAAACTAGTTCAAACAGAGAGTCAAAGTCATACAGTAGTGACTTGTATCAACAGCACATTGTATAAGATGTCAAGAAAATGATTATTGTGCTACAACTTAGTAATCTTCACCAAAATAAATAACCTCAATCAAATCATAAGATTCATACTAGGCAAATCCAGTTGAACAATTTCAAACCATCTACTCAATGCTGATCTGGTTAAGGTCATAAGAACAAAATGTTCATTGGGCCTGTGAACAAGCAGTACCACAGTCCATGAATGAGTTCCTTTCCCTACATGTCCTAACCAGAACCTTTTTAGAGTAGCCATTCTAGATAGAATGAGAATGTATCTCACTGTACTTTTGACTCATTTTTTCTGCCAAAGATAGCAACCATTCTTTTAAAAATATTTTTGACATTTCTAGTTACAATATAATTATATTGCTGCACTGGCGATTTTATGTCAACTTGACACAAGCTAGTGTCATCAGAGAGGAAGAAGCCTCATTTAAGAAAATGCCCCCATAAGATGCAGCCCTAGGGTATTTGCTTAATTAGTGATTAATGTGGGTGGACCCAGTCCACTATAGGTGGTGCTTGGGTTCAATATGAAAGCAGAGAGAGCAAGCCATGAGGAGCAAGCCAGTAAGCTGAGCCTCTTGGAGCCTCTGCATCAGTTCCTTCCAGCTTCCTGCCCCTACTGCTTTCCATAATGAAGTATTACATGGAATTGTGAGTGAAATAAACCCTTTCCTACCCAGGTTGTTTTTAGTCATGGCATTTTTTGGCAGCAATAGAAACCCTAACATAACCACTTCTCCCATTCTCTTTTCCCTATCCATTCACCCCCTCCCCGTTCTTTCCTGTCAATCCTTCGCATTACCCTCCATTCTCAAATCCTCAAATTGATAGCCTGTCTTAGGGTTTTCATTGCTGTGAAGAGACACCATGACCACAATATATCTTATAAAGAAAACATTCAAATGGTGTGGCTCACTCACAGTGTCAGAAGTTCAGTCCATTATCATCATGTTGGGGACCATGGCAGCATGCAGGCTGATTTGATCCTGGAGCTAAGAGTGCTGCATTTTGCAGGCAATAAGAAATAAACTGAAACAATGGGTGCTATCTTGAGCATAGGGATCCTCAAAGCCCACCTCCACAGTGACACATCTCTACCACATTCCACTACCTGGCCCTCATAAGCTTATAACAATATCACAATAAGAAATCCATTTAGTTCAATCTTAAAAGTCCCCATAGTCTATCAGTCACAACAACATTCTAAATTCAAAGTTCAAAGTCACTTCTGAGATTCATGCAATCTCTTAACAGTAATCACTTGAAAAAATCAGAACAAAAACAGATCACTTACTTCCAACATATAAATGACACAGGATACATTACCATTCTAAAACACAGCGAAGGAAGCATAGCAAAGAAATACTGGAAAAAAGAAAGACTGAGAACCAGCTGGGCAAACACCAAATTCTTCATCTTTATTTCTGGTGTTGAAATGCTGTTTAAAACTCCAACTCCATTCAGTTTTGTTGACTGCAACACACTTCTTACTCTTGGGCTGATTCTGATCTCTGTTAGTAGCTCTCCTCAGCAGACATCTCTATCATCTCTAACATCTAGCATCTTTAAAATGAAATTTAAAAGAATAGATTATAAAAAACTAATATTACTGTATATATATATATATATATATATATATATATATATATATATATATTCATTTTCAGTGATAATATTCCCTATGCATTAACTCAGATTTTAAAGTAGGATCCTTGTAGTAGGCATTAATTTTATTTGCATTGCAAATGAGAAAGCTCAGATATTGTGTGTTAGATAGGTAACCTCAATTCACAGTCAGTCTTAACAGAGTGGTGCAAAAAGTGTGGCTATCTGGGTTAGAGGTGGTTCTTTCCACCACACTGTTGGACTTGCACTTGGGGAAGTGGGGATAGACTTACCTTCTTGTCTCATGGGTCAGTCTAACACTTTTCAAAGGAAAAAAAATCTTAAGCTTCCACAATGCTGCTGTGTGGTTTTAAAATGTGCAATTTTGTGTTAGACTTTAGATGTATTTCCCACAAGTAGGCCCCAAGGAATTACAAGAAACCTGTTTGCAAGCAATGTTGCTTCGTTTACATTCTGACCACATCTTGAGTTAGGAAATATGGATGTAAAATAAATAAATTCTCTGCAATCTTTGTCAGTCAACCTTGAGACTGACTGGCTGAATAAATATGTCAAATTACCATTTTTATAAGCAATATAAAAAGTGACTGTTAACAGTTTGGAAAAGTCAAACAATTGCTACAGTGGTAGTGACTGCACACATGAGTTTTATTTGAAACTAACACTATTTCAGTGTCACCGCAAACATCCACCAGTCCACATGGCCAAGAACACACAGCTTTATGTGCTGACAGATTGTTGGGTTAGCACTAGAGCCCTTCAACATATGCTTGGCTATAGCATCATGGTTTACATTTTTACCAAGTAGATTTTAACTGAGATAAAAGCATTGAACCAAAGATGTTCTGTTTAATTTCATTTTACTGTCATTTATATTTGGCAATACATTATATCCATGGTAGCTATTGTCCTAGCTCTAATATACTGAGATCAATTTTTACAGTCAAGTATTTGATTTCAAAATAAAATCATGTTATTTTTTTCCATAACGTTAAAGAAATATTCTGTGCCACGATATATTTAGTTGTTATTTATCTTGCTTGAGAATTTTGCATATGTGTACAACCAAATATCCCCCTGACAGTATATCCCCCCTCAACTTCTTGTCTTTTATTTTGAATAGTCACTAACTGCAATTAGTGGTGACCATATGTGTATGGGTGTGGTGAATCCACTGGAGCATGGAAATCCCTCCTTGGCAAACCATATCCTATAAAATGAATTATTCTGCTGTCCAACAGTTACTCATTGCCAATATCTCCTCAGTATGGATGGGGCTTGGAGATTGTTTACCTTCTGTCAATAACTCCTCAGAACAAGTAGAGCCTGGAGATTGTCTATCCCACCTTTGCTGTAAGTCTGGATGGCTTGATCTTGTGTAGGTCTCAAGCAGGAAACCATAGCTGCTATGAGTTCATGAAAATGATAGCTATGTCCATCCTGATGCACAGTACTCCACACATCCTCAAGATTTTACATGTTGTCCTTCCCCTCTTCTTTGATGCTTTCCTTAGTGTTATGAGAGGTTTGATAAAGATGTTCCATTAAGAGGCACTTGGCCAATTATTCTCACCACATTCACCTGTGCTTCTCTCTGCTGACTGCTGTCCACTGCAAAAAAAAAAAAAATGCTTCTCTGACTAAATGATTTTAGTAAAAATGTATGGGATTTACCACAAACACAGGGTTAATTTAGTTGTTTATGCTTTATATTAACAAGATAATTTCAGAAATAGACAATGGAGAAGAATTTTACAGTGCTTTACCAAGCTTACGAATAACAACCACTTTATTCAGATTATCAATTTAATTTAAATCATATACAATTTAGAAGAGACATTTGAATAAATTATTTTAACTGTATATTTTATATCTGTAATGGTTTATAATCATACACACATATTCAAATCAATGGGTTGCCTTTATTAAACATTGGTTTGTGATTTTTTTATGTTCACCAATTTCAGACTAAATCACAATTCCAATAATATTAATTGTACTAGAAAGAATTATCTTGGTTTTCAGATAATGGGTACTATGGGTAAATTAAAAGTGGGTTAATCAAATGTTACTATCTAAGGATTACAAGTTTGAAATCTCAATGATTGATTCATGTTTACAGAAAATAGCAAGTATATTTCCCTTACTGGATGTTCATCTACTGCCCTCCAATTCCTGAATAACCATCCAGAGGCTTAATATTAATTACAAACTGTTTGGCCTATTAGCTCAGGCTTATTATTAACTAGCTCTTACAACTAAATTAACCCATTTCTATTAGTTTATATTTTAATCACAAGGCTCATGGCTTGTTACCTCACATCTTGCTTCCCCAGTGGCTGCTGGCATCTTTCCGTCTCTGCCCTTATCCCTATAGCTATGCTTGGATTGGCTCTATTCTGCCTGGCTATTGGCCAAATCAGCTTCTTTATTAACCAATGGTAACAAAACATATTCACAGCATACAGAAAGACATCGGACATCACACATGTTTCTCATGTTGCTAAACTTTATACTTTATTATACTGTATTAAATATAATTTATCATTAACTGACACATAAATTTTCACTTTCAAGGGCCCACATGCTGCCTCAAACAATGGGCACCTTATACAACACCCAAACTAGGATAAACACATCCTTCTTTTCAGGCAACTGTCATCTCTTTATAGTAAAAGCTTTTAGCTTTTAAGCACATGGTATCTTCTGATAGCATTTGGAAACCTAGTGCTACTGAATATAACTCCATATCCCTTTCATTCATTCTCCACTCTACAAGCATTAAGTTGTACTAATCCATATGGACTGCTTTTTATACCACAGAATTATATGTAATTAAAAAATGCCTTTAAGTTGGCACATTCCATGACTTGTTCATCAATGAATTTCATTGGTACTGAACGTATTCTAGACACAATTGTGTGTAAGCATGACATGCTTTGGATGATAAAGGTCCATTCATGTGGGAGATGCATGGGAAAGCTCTGAGGCAAATGATTTTGTCCCACTAGACCACATGTATAAAATACTAAGGAAGATCATTATCTCTACTTTATGGCTGCTCAATCTATTGCATACAATATGTGTAAAGTGCTTAGTGTATCCAGCAGAGCCAAGAGCAGTAATATTGTTATTAAAACCAGAAACAAAGGGAACCATAAAATAATGACTTTTAATGTGTGTTTTGGAAAAGAAATCACCTGGAGTCTTGGACTCTGGAATAGGGAAGTGAAGGATTAATCCAGTTTTGGTTGACATTACAAATAATCTATTATATAAAAATGAAAAGTGACTTAAAACAAATCAAAATTGTTACAGTCTATCTACATTATTACTAAGATTTGTTCAATAGTATCATTTTAAAAGAATGAATTTTTATATTGAAGGAAATTGTCATTTATTTAAATGTAATATTCTCACCAAACTTAGTTTAGCTTTCCTTAATTGGTTCTGTATGCAGTTCATATAAAGGTGAACCAATCTGAAAGATGAATATTGCAAAACTCAATTTCAGACTGAACTTGAATTATAGTAAATTCTGATGGTATCATAAATTAATTATTTGTAATATGAAGAAACAAAAAGATTCTATATGGTTGTTAACCTAAAAATAAAAATTTCATTATAATAAATTTGTCATTAAATTAATTGTTTCTATATTGGAGCCCCATTGTGTTGGCATTTATATAGCAATTGGGTTTAGGGTAGGTCATGAGGGTAGATATCCCAATAATATGTCCTTCGAAGGAACAGAGAAAAGATGTGCTTCTTCCTTGTACATGTCATGGATAAGACACGTTAAGAGAAACCCATTAAGAGTCCTCCTTAAGACCTGACCATATATGTCACACTAATCCTGAAGTTTCAGTACTTACAAATAAGAGGTGTTAAATAGCTGCTATTTAAAACAAGTCTGTGGTGATTTGCTTTAGCATTTCAAATAGACTAATAAAGTTGTGAACAGAAATTAAACATACAACTTTAAACACAAGTCATACCAAGTCTATGCCTTTGCCTTCCAATGAGACTTTTGTTTATTTATTTAAAGAACTGGTCTTCAGAACAGCTTGCTTTGTATGTCCTGTACTAAGGTATGCCCATTTTATTCAATTTGTCTATCATAATATGTGTCTATTAAATTTATGGATTTTGAGTATTTAAATCATGTCACATATATGCTTTTATCTACATGAATCTGAAAATCAAAGTCCTGAAGATCATATAATTTTCACTGAAAAGTATTAATGTATATGAAAATTCTTCATAAAATTTCAAAGTGCACAAAAGTGTTCAAATTGCTTTTTATAACCCTCTAGCCTACAAAGATTATTACTTTCATTATACAAAACTAAGTTCCAGAAAATAGGAAATTAAAATTCTGAGTAGTTGTAAGAGCAAATAAGGGGAACCTGGACAGAAGTCAAATAAATAAAATGAACGTTTCTTATTATATAGCTCAGTGTGCTCAACACATAGAATATGTTTATTACCTTCACAAGGAGCTAAGTTTACCAGATTGACTTTATTATGATCAACAATTCAAATATGTCATCAGAAAAAACAACTCAAAGTTGTTGTAGAACAAAAGAATACAGAGGATGACTCTGTGTAAGGCCAGTTTATTTCACCCTCACTTTTGATGCACTTGGAGAACTATGTAACATGCCAGACATATCACTAAACAGACCTTAATCTAAAGTATAAAATCCTTTGTAGATTTCTATTTTCATTTTCGACTAGCCATATCTGTACTTTCTTACTAATGAAGGAACATCATGAATGTTACTTTTGAAATGTGTTTTTTGGAGGCCTACTTTGACTAAGTCATTTGTTGTGACATTGTGATGAAAGATTTTCAATCTAATGGATATTTGGAGCCATTCCAAAAGATACTGCATGAAACTGAGGGTTTGGATGTGTAAAGACTATACACAAACCTATTTCAATATGAATTCAGTTTCTAAATAAAACCACATGTTGCTGGCAGACCTTGGATAGTATCTTGGATAGTATTTAAAATTCATTGACTATAGCATTACATTTTTGCAGAGAATATAAATTTCCTTTCTTTAAAGTATCCAACTAAGAGTAAAATAGTTACTTCCTGCAATGATTAATTTGGATTGTCAACCTGAATGGGTTTAATCATCACCTAGGAGACAAACCTCTGGATGCATCAGTGAGGACCTTTCTTGGTGGGTTTAACTGAGCAAGAGAGAATCAACCTGAATGTAGACAACACCATTCAATAGGCTGACATCTCAGACTGAAGGAAAAGGAGGAAGGGAGATGAGTGCTGCATTAATTTCTTACTGCTTCCTGACTTAGGATGCATTCCTGCCACCAAGCCTTCTCTACCATGATGCACAGTCTCCTTAAACTGTGAACCAAAACAAACCTTTCCTTCCTTGAGCTGCTTTGTAAGGTAACATTTCCCAGCAATGAGAAAAGTAGATAGTACATGTTTTAAATTATATTGTCTCACTGCTCTAGCTGGTGGCACGAACCTAGGAGAGTATAGCGTAAAACCTAGGCAAGCAAGTCTCATGCAATTTATTCAGAGCATCAGAAAATTTGTATTCTGAGAGTTAAGCCAGGTCTTATGAACAAAGTCCATGTGGGTTCAAACTATATACAATCACAAGCACAGCCCATGCTTGGACATATCATTTGAATAATAATAGTAAGATGATGGTTAATCAGAAGTAAATGCACTCACGTTTGCTGCACTTAGGAAGGGCGCAAAAGCACATTCCAAGAACAAGCCCATGCTTTGGAGGACTGAGGTCACTGGATTCTTGTCCTGTTTTCTCAAGCAATCAGAGCTTCATTTGTAGACCATGGTATGACAGGATTGTAGTAGATAACAATAATAAGAGGGGAAAGACAGTACAGAAAAACAAAAATAATGTTTTACAGTTTTAGTACATATGCTAATATCAAAGAGTAATGAACACATTAGGCTCTAACAAGGAAGATGTCACAATTTCAGGCTGTCATGGAGCAACGTGTTTATTAGGATCTGGGTGCTAAATGATCTGAACCAAAGATGCTATAACGAAGAATAAACTAAAGATTCAACCAAATAAAATATATTTTAAATTGTCATAAGAATAAGGTCACAAATTCTGCCTATAAATCTAGAAATAGGATCAGGTAAGGGTGTGTTTCCAATAGTTTCGACTAAAAGAAGTAAATTTTGCAATGAATTTAAAATCATGCCAGTAGGCATAATGAAACCCTCACAGCCTTAAGATCTGTATTTTTTAGTCCTTGATGTGGCATTTATAATTTTAGGGAGGAAAAGAAGATGAAGATTACAGGAGAGAAAAACATCACAGGATAGGCAAGCATGTAAGCACATGTTCAAGAAGATCACCATCTCTAGTAAAATTATAGCAGTTAGGGTATGGTTAAAACAGGGACTATTCTGGAAGATATGTGGGGTTAGCCTCCATGAGAGAGGGATAAGAGAAGGGTGATTGAAATGATCACACAATACACACTATATATGTGTGTAACTGCCAAAAATAACAACAGAAAAAATAAAAAGAAGGGTGGATAAATACCTGGAAATAAGGGTGATGTTTTACAAAGTATCATACACTTATAATATGCAAAACCATGACACTACAATATAAGGAATAAGGTAGGCATCAATAACTTAAACTTGAGATACAGGACTATTAGAAGATCTGAACTCTACAAATTGATTTTGGCTGTGTGTTATTGATTAGAGGGAACTGAATTATGGGATGGGGATAAAGGCAGAATTTCTCAGTGTTCCTTGTCTATGCAACTCAGGGAAGAGTAAGTAGACTTACTGAGATTAATGACACCGGTAAACCTTACATCAAGTCTCAGTAAACCCTAGAAGTCTTTAATACTTGTTAAGGGTGTATTGGAAATCAAAATTATTTTCATAATGATTGTAAGTTTTTGCTTGCCTTTTAATTCCAATCTGTCATGTGTTTTAGTGTATAAACTTCCAGACACTATGTATTGTGATTACATCCCTGCTTCTTTGAAAATAGAATGGTATTATGTGTGTCCTTGTGCTTAAATTCTTTTCAGCTTTACCTTCTACTTCCATAAGACACATGCAATTCCAAAATATAGAAAATCACTCAAATCCTGTCTAACTTATTTAAACATTTTATTTCATTTTAGAATTTCACATATAAGTGCTATATTTGTATCATTTCAACTACTCCATCCCCCAGCTCCCATTAAGTCCTCCCAACTCTCTCTTAAATTCACAATCTTTCCATCATTGTTGTTGCTACACACACACACACACACACACACACACACACACACACACACACTTTGTATATCTGAGTCCTATTAAGTTTTACTGGGACCGTATAGTGTTGTTCATATTTGTATGGGTTTAGCACTTACCCTGTGGGATTACATAACTTATCAGGGCCATCATCACTGGAGAAAATCCTACATATGTTTTTTTTTTTTTTTTTTTGTCAGCATCTACCTATATAGCTCATGTACTACCATATTCTCCTTGGAATTCTCTATAATTTAAAGAATGTCATGAAAATAATTTGAAGACTTCCACTGAAACAGACAAAGTAATTAAATTTGCCAAATCCCAACTTTAAAGAGAAAGGGATGGCTAGAGCTGTTCAAGTTAAAGATAGAAAACTCATAATCTCAAAATGTCCCCTAATTAGAGCTCAGCTGTCTCTAGAGTAATGATCCTGTGTCTTTGATCACTGTGCAGTAAAATCAGTTTCATCTTAGCATGCAATATTTGTTGAAAACACTGTATGTCCTTGGCGACCTTTCACAATATTCAACAATGAGATAACACCCATTTCTTCCAAGTCTTGAATTTTGAGTTTACCCTAGTATTTCAGTTTTCCCCCAGGACATCAATATCATATTCATAATTATTAATTACAGAGAAAGGGATACAGCTCAGTTGGTGGACTATTTGCCTAGAATGCAGAAGGTCCCGAGTTGAATCCCAGTACTGCATAAACCACACGTGGAGGCACACACTTCTAATTCTAGCACTCAGGAGGTAGAGATAGGAGAATTGGGACTTCAAGTTCATCCTTGGCCACATAGCATGTTCAAGGCCAGCCTGGGATACATGACCTCCTGTCTGAAATAGTTTATACTATAGCTTACCAAAAGCCATTAGCACTCTGAGAAAACACATGGCTTGTTGGTACAGTACAAGACAGGTTTATGCCCATCATTCTGTCTTGATTATGGTTAATGACTTATGATTTAGTAATTTCTAAATTACTAATTCTAAATTACAAATTCTAAATTCCATGTTCATGCTCACATGGAATTACATTTGGTGGTAGATGAACAGCTAATGCTGGGAAAAATTATTAATGTGGGAAAATTAAAAAAAAATCAGTTGATGAAATAGTTCAGTCTCTGTTCATGGTAGCCATATCTGCATAGCTTTGTCTAAATTGTAGGAGCTGGGTTTAAATTTGATAATATGTTTGAAATGTTTGACACATTTGGAGGCATTTGAAGGAACTTATCCAAACTATTTATCTAAATGCTATTGCATTCTGTTGTGTTAACGTTCCTACATTTAAAATGGGCATAGCATTACATAAGATTATATGCCTGAATATATATGAATATAATTGTATTAAAAATGTCTTTCTTCACCTCAATCCTAACATTTGTTTGTTTTTATTGAGCACTGCTTAGTAGGTTTGCAGTTATTAAATATCTTCCTCATCAATGCTGAGATTTTAAGTTTTTCTAGACTCTCCTGAAATGCCTCAACTAAAAAATTATGTTTGTTCTATATGACAGGTCTATGTTGGGCACCAGATACAGGATAACTTTATCTTTTTTTTTTCCAAGGATTTGAAATGGACTACACAAAGCAGTTTTCTGTTGATCTTCTACAAATCACAAGATTGTATGAAGTTATGGATAGGTTTGACCCAAAGTTGGCACACAACACCACACAAACAGAAATTTTGACTAAATTCAAACTCGATCTGCTGATATTTTGGAGAGGTCAGCAGAAAATACAAGGGAGTGCAGTATGCTGGGCTCTAAGGCTCTTGGCTAAGGAAATAGAGAAGAGTTGCCAGGGGTGCTATCCAGTATTGACTATCTGTGTCTTATGCCTAGACTCTCACCTGAATCTCATTCCTCTTATTCTGCTTGTAATGGCATTCAGCCCTGAGCAACCAATGATCTCTGCTTGCTTCACTATGGCACTTTACCCACACTATGAAATTCCTTGGTTCCAATCAAGCTTGATAAGGACGCTTGGTTTATGCTTCATCTCAGTCTTTTATTAGCTTCATTCATGCCTTTGGAATGTGTTGCCTTTGTTCACTTTTTGAGACAATAATAAATATTTGGAAAGAGTATTTTTTGTTTCTTAATATCAGTCACCGCACCTAGTATTCCTTAAAATCTTATCACTTATATGAAGATCTTTTAAATGACTGTTATTTTATATACATACACATACATACAGCATACATATGTGTATATGAGAAACAGATGGAGGTAAGGACATATTAGGATTCTGGTATGTGATTTGTTAGCAGTGCAATTTCTTTCTTCCTCATTTTTCCTTGCTTTAAAGACTGCCTGGCTGATGTAGCACTTGCTGGGAAGTTGAGGCATTATCTGTGCAGCTTAAATATTTATGAGTCCAAAGAATCTACAAGCTGAAGGGTGTGCCATTTAGGAAAGCTTTAATGGATGTAGTTTAGCCCAAACTGAAGCCTGTTTGGGGAGCACAACTGCATTTGTTTAATGATACATGAAAATATGACTGTGTGGCTGGCATAGCAGCAGCAAGTAATTGCAAAGTAGAATACGCCTGACTGTGGTTGGTGAGAGTTTTACTGCTGGAAGAAAAACTGCTATGATTATAGCAGAAGACTGTGTTAGCTAAATAACTGTGCTTATGGGGCTTAAACTCGGGGAATATAATGGCACATATGTCACGGCAATGCAGTCTCTGTCTTATTAAGTGTGAGTTTGGTCCCACGTGGGCAGTGGTAAGCAAATATTTGATAACATTGGCACTTGGCAGCACACCTGCAAAACACAAGCATCACTGGCAAATGCTGTGCTTATTCTAATTTGGAGCCACATTGGCTTCTAATGAGACTTCTGAGGGATGGTGGCAGTGGTGGATGTGCACAGCTTCTAGTCAGACATAGGAGAACAGGGAAATGAGCAGGCAGGGAGGTGACTGGGGAGTTGTCCTGCTGGTTTCACTGGTGTACCCCCATTTTTGTTTCCCTTTTCTAGAGAAATATAGATAGTCTCAGGGTGCCTGGGCCTCAGTGATAGGTTTTGAATGTTGATATTTCCATGTCACTGTTGACAGAATTTACTCCTCTGTGCTATATGCAGGTGAGAAAGTTAAGGTAAGTGATGGGCATGCTGGTGTTCACCTGTAATCTCCACACACTGAAAGGCTTAGGCAGAGGTTGCAGATCAGCAAGGTCCTATGTCAAAGAGAGAGAGTAGGGAGGGAGAGGGAGGGTAGAGAGAGAGAGAGAGAGAGAGAGAGAAAGGGAGAGAGAGAACTGCATTGAGCTAAAATTAACAAGCAAGTCCCATACAGTCATTTCCATAGAAACCCATTCCTCTCAGCCAAGACATGTACAATACTGACATAAATAAAAGAAGCAATAAGTCCCCAGCTGCCAGTCTTCTGGACGGTGTTAAAGAATGGGTAGTTCACTTCCATTAAACATGTAGTGTAAAAACAGCCTGATGTCTTCATTAAATTCTGCAAACCATCATAGTTATTTTGCAACTAAAATTTTAATATGCTGTAAATACTTATTTTTAATTTGATATTAAAGTACTGAAAAGACCCAGATTGTGGTGTGTGTGTCTTCGTGTGTGTAAGTGCATGCATACATGAATCTTTCCATTCTTAATCGGCACCACACACACACACACACACACACACACACACACACACACACACACACACACACAAATGAAAAACTGATGAAAGTTACATGTACATGTGCATACAATTTAGAAATTCAATCAATTATTTAGGGCTGGAAGGAAACTGGTATCTTCTTCTGTTTCCCATGGAATTTCTGTGTCCTATCACCTACCTTTCTTCTGAAAACATCTGTTGTAAACTTCTTCAAATCTTTCACTTGTCATTTGTCTCACAAACATGTCAGTGCAGTTACCACTTTATTCTTTATTTTAGGCAAAGTGACTTCTCTTATGGCTCATGATAACCCATCTTTTATATATATCATTCACAATGCCCTTGAAGACCTCATAACTTATAGTTTGATAAATAATCAATAATTTGAACTATGGGTTTTACTGATATTATCATGACATACTTATTGGTTCATCCATGTTAAACGCTATTTTATAATTATATTTCTATTACTAGTTACTGATTTTCCTTAGGTTACTAATTCCCACATGTTTTCTTTAATTGGCTTGTTCACAAATACTTTATAATTATAAATTATAGTTATAATTACAAATCTCTCCTCCCTCCATTCAGACATAACGGGCATCCTCTTTGTCCTTCCCTCACCTCTCCCCTTTCCTTTCTTCTCTCCTTTCCCTTCATGGCCATGTCTTTCCTTTTCTATCTGTGTAATTTCACTTAAACAAGTAGATACAATCCTGTAGAACTTGGAAACAGACTGGCTAGTGATATGCTCCCCAACTTCCACTTACGCCACACATCCAAGAAAGGCTCCAGACAAGATTCTTCACACTTTTGAAGGGAACTGAGGCAGCATGAAGAGGTGGTACACTATTCCGTGATACAAAAGGACAGACTTTTATAGTTAGTGGTAATGTTTTCTCTCTTAATCTGGGTAATCTGATATACTCTATAACCCCAAACTTTTACAGCTACTAAATATTTAATATAAGCTACTTGAAAAAGTCAATATTTCTTTTTGTTTACAGCATTTTATCTTCCCATCTTGTGATGATTTTCTTGAAGGTGACTATTTCAGTATTTTTTAATATTTAACTTCTTTATTGACTCTTTGGGAGTTTCATTTCTTGTACCCCAATTCTGCTTACCTCCAAGTCCCTCCATATCCTTACCTCATCCATGCCATTTTCCCCAAAGTAAGCAAGCAAGCAAAAGCAAAAACAACAACAACAACAACAAAAACAAAAACCGAAAACTAAACCAAACCAAAACTACCACAGCAGAAAAACTCTGATTCTCCTCTCCTGCCTCTCCAACACCTCTTCATTTGTCCTGGTGGCATTGGAAGCTTTGGTGTAACATACCATATATCTCTTTGTCCCATCAGTTTTACTGGCAAATGTTCATTGCAATGAGTCACTGGTCTGGTTCAAGGCCTCTGGTTTCTGTTTAATTTACATCCTATAGCAGTTGTTTTGGGAAAATCCCATCCTGGTTTATGAGAGTCTGTGGTGAAGATTTCTGAAGTACTTAAACGAAGGAAATCAGATCCAGAATTGTATAAAATGCAACTCATTGGGGGATTTAGAGACAGACATATGTCTGGGGGTCGGTATTGTAAGGGAAATGTGCTTGGACCATTTGACAGGAGGAAGTGGTTCATATTCTAAGCTAGATGGTAGAAGACAGTGACCAACCACAATGTTCCTGGACTTCTCCAAAATTATTAACATGTTTAACATGTTTGTAAAGAAAAATGAAAACAGCTCAATCACTAAAAGCCAAACTGCTTCTTTAACTGCACTGAGGATTTTGTTTGCTTCTGAAAGCTTTATGTAGCCAGGATGCTGTTGCTTGCAAAAGGGTAGTCTGATGAAGATGACTGCAGAACGTAGGGCTGGATTCCTATAGTGGAATGACAGTTGCTACTTGGCTCTCTCACTTTTTAAACTTTATTATTTACTCACCAGAGGGCATTAGAATTCATTTTGGTCTATTCTTTCACTCTCCACTTGGTGGCATACATCCTATTCCCCTCATTTCATTTGGTGTTGAGATTTTTTTTTTTTTCTGTATACTTAGTGGTTTTAAAGAAATGATCAGTGAGATTTTCTAAAGACGTTATTGGAAGAACCCTTGTATCCCACCTTGTTTTTAGGACTTTTTGGCACTTTGCCAGCTCCCGGAATCTGTGACAACCTGCTTTTATGCCATGCCCAGCTGCTTGCCTGGATCCCCACCATTGTCATTCCTTTCTTTTGCGGAGCACGTCTGAATTCCACTCTCTTCTGCCTTATCCTTACTTTGTTTAATTTACTTTAAAATGGCCCATTTACTGGTATATTTATCAGTATGTACATGTTATTGATAAATCTATAGACTATTTGCTTGTAATTTTCAGACTCAGCAGATAAAATGTTCTACTTTGGAAATGCATTTTCATAGGGAATTTACTATTCTAGTCTGCTAGGAATATTGCAAATACATTTCACTTCCTATTAACTGGTGTATGCTCTCTTCTCTATTTTTTAAAGTACTGGAATTTGCCCTATTTGATTTGAATTTTCACAATAGCATCTCTTGGTGAAGCCCAATTTCATTAACAAATTCCTGCTTATATAAAAATATTTCAGATATTTTCCATTGTTTGCCAGTTTCTTTTTAAATATTTGTCTTTAGAACCACTAGTAATGTCACCTCATTTCATTACCTTTTCTGTCTTTGTGAAAGAGAGTATCCATTATGCCTCTTAACCACTAACTTCTGCTCCACAGCTTCCTGATGAATGTCCAGCTGCATTCCTCTTGCCTCCATATCATTAGTTTATCTGAGGCTAATTCATTGGAGGAAGATATACTAGGTCCATTTCTAGACAGTATTATCCTAAAGAGGAAATTGCATACTTCTTTCTCTTTGTTTATCTAATGATAATGTGTGTGTACTGCAGGAGATAAACCAGTTGAAAATTCTTGAGAATGAGATGGCAACAAAATAGAAGGAAGCCAAGACATTAGGTGATTTAATTAAAGATAAATGCTCTACCTAGATTGATGTTTAGTTTGAATACTCTAACACTCTTTGTCTCTCTGTCTCTGTCTCTCTCCCTCTCTCCCACCCCCCTCTCGTGTGTGTGTGTGTGTGTGTGTGTGTGTGTGTGTGTCTGTTTCTCCTTGTATTGATATGAGTGTGTGCTCTGTATACATGAGTGTAGCTTGCATTAGGGTGTGTGCTTTGTG
This sequence comes from Cricetulus griseus, assembly GCF_003668045.3. Taxonomy (NCBI): domain Eukaryota; kingdom Metazoa; phylum Chordata; class Mammalia; order Rodentia; family Cricetidae; genus Cricetulus; species Cricetulus griseus. The sequence continues at coordinate 101,391,386 of NW_023276806.1, forward strand.
TTGTGGATGTGTGAATTGTCACAGAGTTCAGGAGAGAGTGTCAGATCCTCCATAGCAGGGCTACAGGAGATACCAAAAGTGAGAGATAGCAGCTGACCTCAGGCCCTCTGGAAGAATAGGATGGGCTCATAAATCCTGACTCACCTCACCAGCCCTAAACCTTGTTTATTTGGGCCACTATTACTTTTGTTTCTATTGAAACATCAAATGGACATAGTTTTTACTTTTATACTGACAGAATAAATTTCTTAATTTTATCTTCTAAACATTTTAATTGATTTCTCCATTCTCTTATAATTTTTAGTTTCCAAGAAGATGCACTCTTAAGAAAACAATATCTTTTTTCTCTTGGATCAAATATTTTCTCTTATCTTTCTCAGTACATTGTTTCACTTTCTGTCAGGTTTAATCTGTCAGTACAGTCACTTATTTTTTTTACTCCCAATTTATTTACCTTTTCATTTGTTTTGTTTTCTATATTTTCAATTTTCCTATAAATTCTGTGTGATTATTTCCATTTAAGAGTGGGAGATTGGAAATATATAAATGTGTGGATAGCTCCTATGTACTGTAAGCCTCACAGTGGAACAATATGCTTGAGGCATTTAGCTGATATTTGTCCAAAGTCTGGTCTAATATCTTTCTTCCTGGGTTAGCAAGATCCCCTGGGGAGTGAAGCTGTATTTTTCAGGGCTTCTGGCTATGCATGAGAGGTCCTGGGAACAGTCTAGCATCATAGACACTCCTGGGCATAAAGTGACTATGTGTGTTTAGACTGCTGCATATAGCTCCCAAGGAAGCCATTTGTCCTGAAGCTCAAAGATCCCCCACAAAATGGCTAGTTGCTTTTCAGAGCAGTAGCATAGTTAGTACCTATAGAAAAATGAGAAGTCTAGTTTTACAGGCTTCTAATTGTCCTTTTTATTGTGTCATCTTTGTCTCTATAACCATTTCAGAAGTACTGTTGGTACCCATATGTAGTCTATGGGAGAATTTGAACTGCATATCATGTTGGCTATGGTTTTTAATTTTATTGTCTCATTTATGGTCCTTCCTACATCTTCTTTCCAGCTTCAAGAATCTTGTGGACTCATCTCCTATCCTCATTCTATCCTGCACTGTTAAGTAAACCAAAACTTAACAGATTTGTCATATGCCTCTCTGATTGGCTGTGTACATTTTCCATTTACATCTGGATGCTCTTTTCTGAATTTGTACTCCAGTAATAGAAGTTACTCAGGTGCCTTCATTTTAAAAAAAAATAGTTCTCAGGTCCTTATGGTAGCCTATCAATATGCTCACATTCCTTGCTTCTAGTTGAAGCAGTGTATGTTAGTCAATTTTGGCCATTGTATTCTTACTTTGTTCAAATGTGACTCTGTTTCTTAGCTTTTCTTCTTCCCTTATTTATGTGAATTGTAATGCTTTGTTTTTGGTCTCTCTTTTTAAAAACGCTCCATATTTATTTTACTTTCTGACTCTATGTTTGTGCTCTGTAATAAGAATAAGGAAAGCCCGTTCATTGATCCTGTCATGGACACAGCACACATGGACACAGCACACATACATGCATGGACTAGCATACACAGACACAGCACACATGGACACAGCATACATGAAACCACCACAGCCATTCTGATAGGCCTCTTTGTTTCAGACGATCTCATAAGGACTTCAGGTCTTATAGCACAAACCCCTGGAAGTCTGCCTGGGCACACAGTGCATGCAGATTTTGGTGCTTTCCCAACCTTCTTGGTGTAAAGGAAAACACTCCTATTGTCAAGAATTTGAGATAGGCTGGGGTTGTTGTTAGAGGCCATGTTGCAGGAAAGTCTATGGTAGTATGTCAAATGCTGGACCATTCTGGGGGTTCTCAACTATAGCACTGTCTCCAGGGAAAGTCCTACACTCCAGCCTCCTTGAATGAATGTGGATTGTAAACAGAACAAACATGGAGAAGAATAAAGCTACCATCTCTCTAACAGAAAACCATGACTGTTCTTGTGTTTAATGAAAACACAACATAAAATTAATAATTTTTTCCTAATGTTGAATTTCCTTAAAAATTGTAGTGCATACAAAAGGCCTGTGACCTGGGAGGAAACTAAAGCTTTTGACAGCAAACCCCTTGCATTTTCTAATTAGCTGATTCTTTTTTTCTGACCAATGACTAACTCTATTATGGTTTGCATCTTAAACAGTCACCCCAGATTCACCTTTAAAGCCTTTGGAATTTCTGTAGATGGAGCTTTATTGAGAAGAAGTTGGATCACTGGGAAAGCATTCTTTGAGGTAGATTCCAGGACACTCACTTTTCTCTTTGTTTTGTTTACTAGCTGCTGTTGACAAATAGGTCTCTGGCTATACATGTTCACAGAGAAAGAAAAGCAACAGACCCAACCACTTGATTATGAGATGTAGCATCTAAAACGGTGAGCCAAAATAAGCTGTTCTCCATTTTAAGACTATTTCCTCACAAGTTGTTAAAGTAGTAGAGAAGTAAATAGCATAGCATGTTTATATGCTTGATAATGTACACCTAGCATCACTTCCTGAAAATGGGACTTATGATAGAATTATTATTGTCTGTGATATGAGATATCACAGTCTCAGGAAAAACTAAAACAAAAAATCAGTAATTTTACAAGGAATTACTTTTTTAAGACATGAAAATTTGGTCAATATTGTTTCTAATATGTTTGTGATCCTGATTTCTAATAAACTCCTATGGATTTATTATTGTGTTTGAGTATTTGGAAGACAGAGTCTTGATACATGGTTTCGGCTGATTTCAAATACAAGATCCTTGTACCTCAACATCCTCAGTTCTGGGGTTATACCAATTACCACCATAACTGGCTTGTTTTGTCTTTGTTCAGGTGGTTAGAAGACATGTCTTCATGAATTTAATTTGGAATGAAATATGGTCTCTGTTGTGTTCCTGAAGAATCACCAGAGCAGTTATTTTTCATAGGAACAACAATCTAAGAAGAAAGGAAGGAGAAATATTCTACACTGTGCTCCTGTGTGAGCAGAAAAGTGGGGTTAACTGCATATGTACTAGAGAGTGAAAGAAAGAGAAAGGAATCTTGTAAGAAGCAGTAACTGGAGGTTTTATGTGATGTGGTGGAAATAGAGCCAGTAGCATGGGGTTTGACCCAATACCAAAAACTGAAAATCAAAATGAAATAATACTCACAAATCTTTGTGATAAGAAGTTACACAAGTGTTTAAACAGGAAAATGAATTTAGCTTGGCTTCAGTTTTTATTAAAAAAAAGAAAAAGCACTCTGCTTGCTAAACAAAGAGGTAAGCAAAATGAGACAATTTTAAGACAACATTTTGCTAGCACAACAGCAGGTCAACATTTCAGTGTGGACAAAGAAGTTCTCATGAACCCCCCACCCAAGCTGAGAAACTATGGACAGATGATGGCTACCACAGGAGAGTCAGTTTTCTAGAGCAGTGTGGTCCCTGACAATAATTCAGTGAATGGAGTATACTAACACCAGTCATACTCAGTCGGTTATTACAAAATGAAGATGAAGGAGAAAAAAGGAGTACATGAAGTTAAGTTGGGGTGTAGGGGAGGTATGAAGGAATTGGTCATGGGGTTGATTGTCATCAAAACATATTGTATGTATGTACAAAATTCCAAAGAATAAATGAAAATAATTACCTTTTAAAAAAGATATTTTGGGGAGGGAAAGCAGTGGTTGCTCTTCCAGAGGGCCATGCTCATTCTCAGCACCCACATAGCAGCTTATACTTGAATGTAACTCCCATTCCATGGGATCTGGTGCCCTCTTCAGAGCTCTCTGGGCACTGGGCATGCATGTAGCTCACAGACATACCTGCAGACAAAAGCTTCATACACACAAAATTTTAAAAAAATTAGAAAAGACATTTGGAAGTAATGCCACAAAATTTGCTATCAGAATAATTACTGTAGTGAGAGAAAGAGAGGAACCCATAATAAAGCTTTTCTATTAGTGATATATATATATATGTATATATATATACATATATATATATATAATGATTACCTATAGGTCTTCTCTAGAAGTAGAAAGACCAGTGCTACATGATCACACTCATATGGAGAGAATTTTAAAGTTCATTTCAAAGAAATTGGGAGTAGGCTAGAATCTGCAGAGAGTGAGGAACAGTAGGAAATAGGATAGAAAAAACCATGGAAAAATGCAGTACATTGACAAAATGAGTAATTTCTCCTGTCCTCTGGTTCTGTGGGGTCAATATACCAATAACCTGTATGCCTCAGAAAAGGGAGAAGAGAGACTTTGGTTTTACTTATCTGTTCTCATTACTTTTGTCATTGCTGCAACTGAATACCTGATGAGGAGTAACTTAATAGAGTTTTATTAAGATTAATTTGGCTCATGGTTTGAGGGTACAATCCATCATGTCATAGAATGCACGCTGCAGAAGTGAATTATAGCTGTGGCAGCAGGCATATGAAGATGCTTGCTTACTGTCTCAGACATGAGAAATCTGAGAGACATGAAGGTCAGAAGTGGATAGGGCTTCTTTAAACTCCAAGTTCTAAATCTCAGGGACCCAATGCTTGTATCCAGACCACATTTCCTAATGGTTCTACAGCTGTCGGTGTCACGTATTGGAACCAGGTGATCAAACACAAGGGAGTGGTAATGAATATGCTCATTGCCCAGAGTCAATCACCACTCATGATATAGCTTGTATATAAACATAAGAATGAAAATATCTCATTATACTCTATAAATATGTGTAATTACCATGTATCAATAAGATATAATAAGGACTCCTTGGTGTCTGAGCAACTGAGTAGGCCATACCTATATGTATGACAATAAAGAGAAGAGCATGGCATGAAATAATATAAAATCCTTTGATAAGTGTAATATGGTTTACTCTCCTTTAAGGCATGAAGATATTTGTTTAATACATATAGATATTATTTCAAGTCATTGTTCTAAATAAGGTTGATTTTGCAGAAAAAAATTTCTTAGCAACTAGGGGGTTTAGAACTACAAAATAAGACATGTCATATGGAAAGAAAAGCATCAACATACCAACAGTGCATCTATGATGAATAATGACCACTAACAGAGTTACTGTCCTTGATTCGTCATACTTTTTGTATCATGTAACTCAGCACCTATTAACATTGCTGGCATCCCTGTAGAGTATGCCATCTCTCATGGGGTGCACAGCCTATAACAGTGGAGCTCTGACAAGAACACAGCATCTATTAATTATCATAATTGATTTGTACTTAGTAATAATATTGAGCATAAAGTGCTTCTAGGAAAGATGTCTGTTTCTATTTGATGCAATGAAGCGAATGATTGCTTACATTTATTTGAGAATATGTTCTACTTTCCACGCAGAGCTTATGAGACATACAAGAACATAAAAAAAGACCAAGAACACAGGAAATAATCATCATGTATCCAATGTGTGGTTAGATGGATAGGATGTCAATGTTATAAGAAAAACAAGACACCATATAAAATGTTGGGATTTTGCTTAGCAACACTATTTATTTCAATAACAATATTCATGCACCTATCTTTCTTAATATTTGTGTTATAATGAAGAGAAATCACAGAAAGGCATATTGTCTAGGTTTTCTACTAGGGAGTTTTCTCAGAGAAAACAATTTATTTTAATGAAAATTACACAGCATGTTGCTAAGTGTTTTGATGAGAGGGCTACTGATCAGAAGAAAATAAAATTAATCATGTGTGTATGAGACAGCTATCTCTATAACCACCTAGATAATAATAGTACAATTGAGTTTTTAATCAATCAGTAGTAACTCAAATTACATTACAATACATAGATTGCCTTCTATGCGTTGGAGATGCCAGGTATATGGTAGCACAATGCACCAGGAGTTTTTGGAAATTGACCTAGATACATCTACCTGAAAAAGTCATAATTTTTTAAGTTAAAGACTACATTGGAGAAATAATTATTTGTATTAACTGGAACCAGAGATCTATTCACAAAGAGATGAAATGCTTGTATAGCATTATGCCAGAAAATAACCCAATGCATGGAATAGACACACACAGAGCATAGGATATTCAGAAGTTGTTGCAAGACTATGCCTGTGTTCCTTGTATGCATTATACCTTCCTCAGAATAAGCTTTTGTCACACATATGTAACATGCACATGTGATAAGTACATTTATTATATTTTATTCACTTATGAAATATCAAACAGTTGAACACTGGGTTTCTGTGATTTAAGTTAGATTTCCTACTTGAGCTATGAAGCCCTGATGTGTCAATTTGGGTCAAACTATAACAGGTAGTTGGAGGTGATGGCAACAATGATATAGGTAACACTTCTCCTGCTTTATGACTATTTGTTTATTTCCTGGACACTAGAGAGTTGGCAAGCTGTTGTTCATGGCCTTATGTACCCAGTCCTGCCCACCTCAAGTCTAGATAAACGAAAAGATACTTATTTTGGTGGACTTGACGATATCTTCACCACATAGTGTCCCCAAGTCAGAGAAGTCAGGGCAGAAGACCCTGGAAAGAGAAGGAAGCATTACAGCAAATCTGGTCAAGAAATTACAGCTTTCTTGAAATAGTGCCTCTCTTAGTGTTGTATAAGCCAGCTGTGCCATCAGTGTGATGTTTTAAGCTTTCTATGTAGATAGGGTAAATACCTTTGCACAAAGAGTTGAGCCTTCAATTAGCTTTAAATGCCGCATAATCCTTAAAACAGTTATTTCAAATCACTGGAAAGTTGTTGCCGTGAAATACAGAAGAAAAGGGGGTGAACTGAGGGAGAACCCTGTTAATTTCATCATTCTTTTTCCCTCTTTCTCTCCATCCCTTCCCCTTCCCCCCTCCTCCCTTCCATTTCCCCTTCTTTCCTGTCTTCCTACTCCTACTCTCCTTCATTTCTTTTCCTCATTTGTTTGTGTCAATACCTTTACTTATCTAACTAATAAGACCACATAAAAAAAGCAAACAATCCCATAAGCAGTCACTGGGATGTCAGGTGGATAAAGCACATGAGAGGAAGGGATTTAATTATTTAAGAAGGAGGAAGGGTGTTAGCTAGTGAAAGCAGAGAGATGGTGGGATTAGTCAAGAGGGTGAGTATGAGTGAAGAATAATGGCATATGTGTATGAAAACTCGTAACAAAACTTGTATTTGATAAGTTAAATTAAAAATGATCATATAAAAAGAGAACTTGAAAGGATATGTTGAATTTGACTTAATGCATATATAATTGAAATATCATTATTTTCTTACTTATGTGTATATATTTGATGCATTAATGTATCAAAGTTAAAGATAAGTATAATTTTAAAATTTACAAAAAATTTTCAAGCATCCTATTCACTATTGTTTTGTACTCCTAATGATTTTCCTGTCTTAAACAAAGGGATACAAATTTGTTTTTCTGTAATTCATATGGCAGGCTACTAATTCAGCTTTTAATTTTGTATTTCTTAGAATAGAATTTTAAGAAATTGCATAGAATCAATAAAAGGACTACTTATTGAAAGCATTGTTTTGTTTGTTTCTTGTTCATTAATGAGTAGCCCTTTAATTTTCTCTTCTCTCTCAGTCTCTGCATAGTTAGCCTCTCATCTTTTCTATACTACCTGCTAAGTGGATCTGATGAAGGTTATGTCAGATCACTTGCTAATTGACAGTTTTATTTGGAAATAGGGTGGATGTATAGAGAGATACTTCCTCTCATTGTGTAGCCTCAGAACACTGCTTCTGCTCATTAACAGAATATAGAACATTCCACAACACATGAAGAATCACTCACAGTGAAGAAATGCTGTGTTTTAAATACCAATGGCATAGCAGTTGGATTCAGCCTGTGACTTTCTTTAATACAGTTGTTAACCCTTAAGGACATGTGATCTGCCATAAAGAACTAAGTAAAGGATTCACATGAAGCATTTTCTGAAGTGTCCTTAGAAATATCTATAGAACTGCAGCCTAATAGTATTTTACATTTCACTATCTTGTATTTTATAACACAATTCAGTACAGCTGACAAACAAGTTCTAGTATCAGAATGCTAAAAACTGTGAATACTAATAATACATTTGGAAAACTGCCAATATTTCCTCTATGCTTACAAATCCTTGATCTTTGTGCAACTAGGAGGTAACTCCCTGCTAGCCCACTATCTCTGGAATGCATCACCTTCATGAGGAGCATTTGTGTGTGGTAAGGGAGTAAAGAGGGTTCATGTGAGTGTGCAGGTGTGCAGCACCCTGTGCTCACTTTGTGCTATTGTCACCAGACAGATCTATCTCTCAACTGTAAGCTTGTTGTTTGGGTAGACTAGCTGACAGGTAAGCAACTCAGATCTGTCTATTTGTCTTCACCAAGCTGAAGTTATCTATCTATCTATCTATCTATCTATCTATCTATCTATCTATCTATCGTTGGTGATAGAGATTTCAACTTGGACCTTCATGCTCATATATCAAGCATTCTTACCCACTAGGCCATCTCCTCAGTCCCAGGAAGCATTGTTTAATAAATTATTTTGTGTATTTATTTATTTATTCATTCTTAGCTCTCTTAACTAGTTTCTTCTGCTCAATAATGGTAATAATAATAGCCACTAAGAAAAATGGAAGATGCTCAGGGACTATTGACACATTCCTGGACATTTTATGACTTTCTTTACAGTTCTATAACAGACTTTCTTCATGCAAATGCTGATACTATTGAGCTCAAAAACACATACAAGCCATAAATGCAGTTTAAAATGTGTATTATTATCTAGACTCATGGTCCTACCTAGGTGACAAGAATGGAATTTTAGTTTGATTCCACTTATTCAGTTTTGCAGGATGTCTGTGGCAGTGTACATTTGCAGTTGAAAACTCAATTGTTTTTATATTGCACTTCTCCTAAATTGTGTTAAAAATCATTCTTTATTTAAAACATCACAATATGTGCTCTTTGGTTCTTCTGGGAAGGAAGTATGTCATTGGTTTTGACAGTAACTCTACTACATACATCTGTGAATTTAAGTTTAATGATTTTTCCTTGGAAGTACATTTTGTAAGCATAGAAAAAAGTATGAAAAGTAAAGAATAAACAAATGAAAGTTTTATTATTGAAAAGTATCACAACATGTGAGTGTAAACATGAAAAGTCAAAGACATGAAAATTTATGATCTCATGGATCTTAGTCTAGTCTTATCACAAGTTATAAACTTTAAATTTATTCTACCTAGATTTAAAGTTGGCATCTTCTTTATCCTCCGTATCTGTTTCTATTCAGTGCCTTGATTTGAAAGTTTGTTTGGTGAGTATTTGAATAGTGAATAAATGAATTAAAGATCAGAAGAGCAATGTAAACTTTGCTAAAAGCATTGGTCAACCAGTCTACAATTAATTCAAAGAGGGTTGTCTTTTATTGTAAAAGATGTCAATGGACTTAGAAAAAGTCATAGGGTCTAAGCTTTGTAAAAGTATAATCTAGCTTGGATCAGTTCAGAGTTTATGTCTGTGGTAGATGTTCAGATAATTCCAGAGAACTTAGATAAATGCTACTCAGTGAAATGTTCTGTTGGAAATTCAGTGTCTCCATGGCCTGTTATGTTTTCTTCTCGACACATAAAGTGTCTAGAATGTGGCTATCAACTAAGACACTACATTCCTTGAATTATATAAAGTGAATTAATGTTCACTGAAGTAGCTGTATACATTGGCAGTATCACTCTAGGAGTCATGCAGAAACAGAAATCCAACCCCAAGTCTCCAGTAAAGGAAAGGGAGCTTCCTTTGTTTTTATTGTTGTTAATCTGTGTTCCTTTGGTGAATTCCTATGCAGCAATATTGCACATCAGGTACTATGCCAACACCAGTCAATTATGATAGATGCAAAGACTTAGAAAGTTTGCCACTCAGGAACATTTTCTGAAAATGTGCATAATGAGTACTCCAGCTGGGGGACAAATCAGCCAAATAAGGACAGACATAAACAGTTTACAGCTACTGACAAAGCAAATAACAGCATTGTCCAAAGTCAGCCTGTGCACAGAGATGGAGCTATGGACATGCATACAGCTTGTCCATAGAGATGGAACAATGCATGTGCCAAATGTGCTGGTTTTTAATCAGGAGAAACCAAGAATGTTACTGTTTAAAATACTAAATGGTGTTTCACTTCAGATTGATTACAGTGGTCAAAATGAAAGAGTCTTTCCCCCTGCTGAATGGTCCAACATGAATTTAAATTGTGGGCATAGTGAGGGACTCATTTCTATTTATTTTATTTTTGCATGATATATATATATATATATATCATATTTTCAAAATGTTTTGTAATGTATTGTTCATATTGTTTCTTGCAATACTGTGAGTTTGCAATCACAATTTTCCAGCAATCAGTGTGGAAAGTAAATAGACATAGCTTAATATCATTATATAGTTAATAATGGTCAAGCCAGGACTTGACATGTATTTTTGGGAATGACTGCTGTGCTTTCTACATAAATTTTCTGTTCCTTTACTAATGTTATAATGAATGCGATAATCATAGTGAAAGAATATTGATCATGATGCTTATCACAATCTACACGATAAAATATACTGTGGTGCTGACAAAGACATTGGCATATACTACAGTATATCATACTGGAGAACATTTTTGGATATTATATTTCATTTGTTGTACATTCTGTGTTTGAAATCATAATGTCTTTTACAATCTTATGTTATTTCAAAATAATATTTTGAAATTACAGATACCCAACCTCTAATGAATGCTCATACAGGCAATCCTAATTCAACAGAGGTTCTCAAAAATAAAAAGACACAAAAGGAGGAATGGAATTGGAAAGAAAGGATTTGGGTTACAGCAAGAATGGAAGTAAGGGATAAGAGGACAGTGACAGAGACTTTGACCAAAGAAAATTTTGCATAGAAATAATTTGGAATGAATAAGTAGATTAAATATATAGATTAATTTGAAAAACAAGAACAGTTATTTTACTGGAGAGAATGTACAGGTGATCAGTAGCATGTTCTATATAATTAGGTAGTAAAACAATGCAATTTAAAACTTGGATGTAGCATCATCACAACCTACTAGAAAAGCTAAAATAAAAGGGGCAGCCACTAAAAAAAAAGAGTGGGCACAGCAGAAACCCATTTCTTTGTATGCTTGACAAATACAAATAAAGATAGGAGTATAAAGACAATAATATTGGAGTACACTGACATGGAAATTATTCTGAGCAGTGCACTAGCAGTTGACGCTGTTGTGTGGTCAAATAGTAATTTATGCCGGCTACAAAGATTGGACAGCACTAGGCAATAATATTTCATAGGACGCTTACCATGTGTTGGATCTGTCATGGACCAAAACATTGTTGTGTGGATCAGGAATATAGTGTAATAATTTCTACCTCAAGTATTTTTCATACCTTTATTTTGCTTTTTAATGTTTTCTTTCTATTTTATTATACCAAAATTTTAGTATGCTTTTAATTGCTGGGTAATTGTTTTTGTAAAGCTGACATATGGTTCAATTTCATACAATTTGTTAAAGAGTTTAAAATTATGATGTCTATATCAAATAACTTGTAATTTGCTCCAATTGGCATGGTAGTTTTAAAAACACATTCTCTGTTTTAATGTTAAAATATGATTTGAACAGATCAATGATTAATTCATAAAATGTATAAAGTGGATGCTTTCATTCTGCTACCCAAGTTAGATTTTTATGAGTAAGGCTATATTTTACCAGCTAGTTTCAGGAAAGTTGGAGACTGTTTTGCATTATATTAATTCTGTCACTAGCTACTAATATTAATGTAATCAGCAAATTGCATTAATATAATTTAAGGACAGAAACTAAGTATTTTGTCATTACACTTAAGAATATGATAAATTCCCCTCAAGAGTTTCTTGATTTAACAGTTTATAAGAGATTCTGATTAGTATTAAGCAACACCTTTTTTTTCTAAGAAATATAATAAAATTCAATTACTAAAAACATATGTTTGCTGAGGACTTAGGAGTGCTAACTAGGTTTCATGTGGTGATTTACTGAGATTTCAAATAATTATCACATAATGAGCTTATTATGTTTTTGTTTCCCATTGTGAAAATATTTATTTTGTTTAGAAATTATCTTGAAAACACTTGCCTGCAAGATCACTCATTAAGGATTTGAAAAGAATTTAAAAATATTAATCAAAGCAAGGCTGCTCAAAGTAGTTATAAAATGACACCAAGTATAAAAGTAGACTTTTATTGTATTTCTTGAATTTAAACAATTTTTTTCTCTCACATCCAAAAGTCCCATTTACTTGGTAGACTGAGGTATTTAACTGTTCACAGAAATACGTGTACATTAAAAGTTTATAAAATTAATTTGTAGTTTTATATGTCAAACAAAAGGGCTCCCTCAAATGAAGATGGAGACCACAGATAGATATGTCAGGAAGCTACTGGAGGTTGACCTAGATATTGGTCTTCAGGGAAGGAGCCTAGGACATTAATGCCCACCTGACCATGTGTCTGGAAAGAAATATTCATACAGATCTATTTGCAGATTGCCAGGCCCACAGTCCCCTGGTTCAGGGCAGTGGGAGGGAGTTGTATCTTCTCCATCAGAGCCTGAAAAAATAAACAGCTGAAATGTAAGTCAAAATTGATCAATTGATACTGCAAGTTGAGAATTCAGAATGTTTTGACTGAACCTCAAACAGAAATGGTAACAGTACAAAGAAAACATGACAGAATTGATGAAGCTCCCAGAGATATCCTACAGTGATACATGAAACTATTCTTAGAGCAAATTTCCTTGTTCCAGGTCACTTTGAACCCCACTGGAGGAAAAAAAAAAGCAAAACCAAAGAAACAAGTAATTCTTTTCAAGTAGAATTTTTCCCACTCCTACACACACACACACACATACACACACACACACACACACACACACACACACACACACACACACACACACACACACACACAAGATGTTGATAAGCTCACCTTAAAAACAAATGAAAAAACTGATGGAGCAATCCACTCCAAAAGAGAATTGAATACCGAATAGATGGAAAGATCGTTTCCCAAATACTGGTTTGTATTATCCAATTCACACTGTATACAACATTTCAAGGTAACAGAATATCTTGGTAGTATTTTGAGTAGTCTGTTGCAATTACTATGACTTCAAGATAATATTTTTGTAATACGATAAATTGCTAATTTCATTGGGATACATTAGGTCAGCATAAAGCAATACTCCTTATTTAACATTGTTTTGCTTAAATAATTATCCTAAACATGCCATTGAGAACTATTTCTGAATTTTCAGTACTGCTTACGGGTAGTGCTACCTCCATATAGGGTATTTTCCCATCTCATTTGCTGTACTCAATCACATTATTTACTGTTTTCCTCTTTTGTACTGAGCATTTATTACACTTATAATTAGGGAAGTCCTAAGACTGCAATAATAGCTCTTACTTTTGGCTTCTCACCACTTTCTGCCCTTGGCTGGCACCTTTCTCTTCCTATTTCCCAGTTGCCACAACTATTCTAAATGTCTGTGTCATCCACCTGCTGAAATGCTCCCTCCACAGTCTGCAGCCACATTGCCCTCTTAAGGCTCATGGTTTTAGAGACAATGTCTGTGCTCATAACAGGAAATATGCTGATGAGTCCTGGCACTTGGTGGGTTGACTGTCTCCAGCCAACATCAATTGGCAGGAGCCACTACTCTCCATCTTCCCAAATGGCTCTGCTTGCCTCCCCATGCTGGCTGAAACTGTCATTTTCATGAAGCCCCCACTGTTGCAAATTAGCTGTTGCTGGCAGAAGTTTGTGGGCAGTTTCCAGGCATTAATTTATGATCTGTGCATGCATTTTCTCCATTCAAATCAACATAGCACAGGAGGTCTTTGGAGTCTGGATCCTTATCTAAGCAACTTGACTAGAATAAAACAAACCTGTGTTGATTTCTAGCAATTGCTTCTATCTTCCAGTCACCTTTTCCCTGAAGGGTAAATATTAGTTGTAAAACAGATGAAATAAAATACAAATATATCTAATCTTGTTATTTCAAAACCTAGAACATTTCAAATATTGCAGTGAATAAAACTGAGTTTTACTAATTTTTTTCTTTAACACCTTAGATAAAACTATTAGTTTTGATGCTTGTTAAACAGCTGGTTTAAGAAAACATGAGAGAAACGTGTCTGCCTTTCCCTCCCTATTCCTTGTGCCAGACATGGTCTTTGCAGCCATGTAGTAGCTGTTGATTAAAGGCAACACTGATGAGAAAGGTACAACTGTGAAATGAAGAAAGTTTGTCAGAATTCATCATCTCAGATTATCAACTCAGCAATTCTTATGAACATTTCAGTTTTCACACATCTGCAGTCAAAATAACCGTTAATGTTAAAAGTGAAATTGCAATAAATCACACACAGATCTCTTTTTTTATGCATGTATGGCCATACAGTTGAAAAATCTAGACAAAATATTTGAATATTTCTTTTAATTTACTAACTCACTAAATGGTTCTTTGATGAACCAAGTTATATCTCAAGTATTCTGAACACAGTTCTGAACAAAGAAGGCAAGTCTCCCACCTTCAACAAGCTCATATTCTGACAAGGAGCTTTTTGATTATCTTGGTGCTGGGAATTGTTACAGGTTATTTTGCATTACTATAATGAATTATTTGAGTCTAGTTAATTTGAAGAAGGAAAGTGATTATTTTAGGTCATACTTTTGGTGGTTCATGGACCCTTATCTGGTAATGGTTTCTTGTAGGCAGTATACACAGGTAGCTCACAGCATCACAGGCAGTTTGGCTTCTGGTCTTTCTCCTGCTTTTCTTATACAGTCATAGAATTTAATTACAGGCAGTTCATATTGATGACTTTGTCTAACTCAAGTCATCTCCCAGTTGCCCCACTCAGATCACACACACACACACACACACACACACACACACACACACACACACACACACACATTTATCACAACTTAATAAGTTAATTGTTAATACTTTATGCCAAGGTTTGCACTTTTACACATGATATTTTGTGGTCATAATAAAACCATATCCAAATCATAGATAGCAGAATGGAAAGAAAAATATCAAAGAGGCACAAAGCAAGTAATTTAACACTACTTCCTTTGATTATTGAGACTGCAGCTAATTAATACTTTCTTACACCATTCATGTTAGAATTAGATTGCCTACATATTTCCAAATTATATTATCTATTTGATCTAAATAAGCATGATGAAAGATTACTATGAAGCTGAATGTTTTCACTTCACAGTGTTCAAAGTAGGAAAAGAATTCCAAATAATAAATTATCTTGATAAAGATAAACATTGTATTTTCAAGATGGCAAATGTTATTTAAATCACAGGATGATAAATTTAATAGTAGGGTCATTCTGAAATTCTCTTCAGAGTATCTCATGGTTATTCAAGCAAATTGTCTTAAATAAACATCCTGTACAGCATGGGGTTGTTTTGTGAAAGTCACAATTTCCTCAAAAGTTGTTTAGCAAATAGGTTTTTAATAATGGAGTCTGCCTTCTGGATTTGAATAATAATCAAAGCATACAAGAATAATTCCTTAGGCATATGACACATGGTGAGAAACAGCTTCCTATATTCCCAAGTTATGAGAAACACACTCTAGTTTTTGCAGGTGTTAAGTCACTTCTGCCAATTTTAAATGAAGCCCATTTGAAGGCTTGGCTATATATAAACCACTCTTAGAACAATTAACTGCACTCTCTGGATAGAGGAGTAAATTGCCAATGCAAGACTTTGTAAATATTATCATTAAGAACAAAGCAATATAATGTGTCTTATAAAAAACTAACTGTGTGAGCGTATAAATTATTTGAAGCAGACAAAAATGCCTTTAACACATCTACCTTTAAGCTTTAGATTTCTGTTAATTTTCATATAGCAATTAATGGAAAACCATGTGTCAAAATGTATTTCTGATTGTGAATTAAATTCATCTTTGAGAATTTTTTCTTTCTTTTGTGTGCATGTTTGTCTCACTACATCTTATTTAATGAAAATGTCAATTTCTTGTCTTTCATTTGTTAGAAAAACAAAGGTAAGGACCAGTTGATATTGTGAGAAATGTCATCAGAGGTCCTAAGGTTTATGTAGAGGAAAGACTATACCCATCAGAAGGGCTGTGATTGAGATAATTGGCTGTGGACCCACTCCTTGCTTTGGAATTCTATTTGTAGTAGAAGCATCTGGACAAGAAATAAGACTGGTTTTCCTAGTGTAAATCTCAAGGGACTCTCCTGGATAATGCATAGCCCCTTAGAGTAGGACACTAAGAAGTCATTGGTTTTGCTTACTCCATTAGGACTCTGCAGATGATGGGCTTTGGAATATGGAAGAATTGGGTGTGTTTGAAGGCAGAGGACCTGAACATATACTGAAGTTCAAACTGAGCATGTAAAGTGTCTTTCTATGGATCACAATAGACAAAATAAATAGTATTTCAAATATCAGTTAAACCAAAGCATCTTTATCTGCGGAGACAATATATAGACAGAATGTAAGTAACTAGTTTTAGAGATGGACTCATTGAATGATGAGAAAATAGTAAAGGAATGTATACTTCCTAAAACAGTATAAATAGAGTGACATGATAGGTCACCAATTACTGGGTAGTTGAAGACTAAAAACCATCTAACACATATGTTAAATTTAAATATATTTTAACTCAAACATGTTCAAACACATTGGCTTTACATAGTTTTTTTTTTTTTTTTTTTTTTTGGCTAGGAAGAGACACTACCATGACCATGGCCACTCTTATAAAGATGACATTTAATTTGGTGACTCCCTACAGTTTCAGAGGTTCATTCCATTTTCATCATGATAGGGAGCATGGCAGTATTTAGTCAGATGTGGTGCTGGAGCTGAGAGTCCTTCACCTTGATAGGCAGGCAACAGAAATTTGATTGACAACTTCAGTTGTATCCTGAGCATAGGAAACCTCAAAGTTTCACTACTAAGTTTCACTCCCTAGTCCCCCATAAGTTTGTAACAATATCAAAATGCAAAATGCATTTAGTCCAAATTCAAAAGTCCCTGTAGTCTATAACAGTCTCAACAATGTTTAAATGTCCAAAGTTCAAAGTCAGTTCTGAGATTGATGAAATCTATTAACTATAATCACCTGTAAAATAAAAATAAAAATGATCACTTATTTCCAGCATTTCATGGCACATAATATACATTACCATTCCAAATCATAAAGAAGGGGGCAGAGTGAGGAAATACTGGACCAAAGGAAGACCAAAAACCAGTAGGGCAAATTCCAAATTCTGCATTCATGTCTGATGTCAAAATGCTCTTCAGATCTCCAATTCTTTTGAGCTTCATTGACCACCACACACTTCTTTCTCTTGGGCTTGTTTTTCTGCCTTTTAGCAGCTTTCCTTGGCAGATAGATATCCCATGACTCTGGCATAATTTTTGTTGTTGTTGTTTAGTTTGGGGTTGTTTGGTTGTGGTTTTTTTTGTTTGTTTTTGTTTTTTTGAGACAGGGTTTCTCTGTATTGTTTCAGAGCTTGTCTTGGAACTCTCTATATACTAGGCTCTTTTGAGATTTCTTCTTCTGTCAATGGAATTAAAACAAAAATCTTCATTTTAGCCTCAGACAGACTCTTCAGATAAAGGCAAAAAGCAGATGTTTTCTTCACCAAAATATCCAAAGAAAAATCTCTACAAAACGTACTAAAATTTGTCTCCTCTGAAATCACTTGAGTGAGTCATCAACCGTTCAAATCACCCTTAGCACCACTGTCTTCCATGTTCCTATTATTATGGCCCTTTATGCAATGCTTAAAGCATTCCATGGCTTTCATAACCCAAATTACCAAAGTCCAAAACCCTCCAAACAAGCACATAGTCAGGCCTATCACAGCAATACTCCAAGACCAGAACCAACTTCCTATAGTATCAGAGATTCAGTTCATTATCACCATGATGGGGAGCACATTGACATGTAGACAGATGTGATGCTTGAGTTGAGGGTCAGAAATTTGACTGACAAATTTGGTTGTATCATGAGCACCGTGAACTTTAAAGCCTGCCCTCATAGTAACACATTTCCTCCAACAAGGCCATTTCACCTCCAACAAGGTCAAACTTCCCAATAATGCCACAACCTATGAGATTATTGGAGCCAATAACATTTATACTACCATACTCTGTAAATCAAATGTATTATTTATAGAATATAATTTCTTTTACAATTATTCATTGATTTTCCCCCTGGGTACAGCTAGTAATGTTCTCAGGGTGTTGTGGGAATTCAGAGATTTTGGAAGACTGGAAGGTTCTACTGGAGACAGATTCCTAGCTATGATGCAGCATAAGAAAAAATTACATTATGTTGCTGTAAAGACATAATATAATCCTTATATGAGAAAAGAAAAAAATATGAACTATATTGAAAAGTCAGAAAAAAGTGTACTCAGGAGGAGTCCACAGATAGGCTCTAAAGGAGAGTTGGGTGAATATAAAGGGAACTCACTTTTGTCACCATCTGGTATTGGTCATGTGTCCTCTCTCTCTTTTCTTTTGTGTCTATTCCAGAAAAGAGGTTCAGCTGTATAAGAAGTGCAGCATCCTCTGTCTCCAGTGTAATATTATCTGGACATTTTCTCTAGGAGAATGGACTTCCCTCTATTTTAACACAGTATCAAAAAGTCAAACAATGATTTATCTTTGGTCAATTCAGTAATTACATATAATTTAGGAATGATGAATCAATAAATAATATACATATGAATTTGTTTTTTGTCTATGTTGAAGTCTTTGATATGTTTACATATGGGCTTGGGACCTTAATTAAATACATGAGAGAAAATTCCATTTAAAAAAGTACAGTAAAAATAAAAATTCACACCTTAAAAAAAACCTAAGAAAGATAAATTCCTGTTGAAACAGTTTGTGAATTTTGTTCTAGTTATTCTGGAAATGACTCCTTGGATAGTTCAGTATCAGGAGCCATTCCATACCCTGCTGTGCTTAAGTGAGGGTTGTTGTGTTTCTTTGCCTTGTAAAAATTATTGTACTGTACCATGTAAGAATAGAAGCAATGTAAAAACAAACAAACAAACAAACAAAACTATGGTATTTTATCATTGAAGAATTAAAAACCAAGGCAAATCGAAAGCTATTGAAAGGACCAGGGATGAAAATAAACAAGAAGGTCCAGGGGGCAGGTCAGTGCTCTGAGAAAGAGAAGGCCTATGAGCAACTCCTTTTTAGAATTTCCTTCTCTGATAAAAACACAATCTTTACTATTTTAACCGATAATCACTAGGAAGTGTGAGGAAGATCCTATCAAATTTGAGTTGAAGAGAAGGAGAATGAAATTTTGTATATGTACTGGCTAGCTTTTATGTCAACTTCACAAAGCTAGGGTCATCTGGGAAGAAAGAATCTTAATTGAGAAAGTGTTTCCCTAGGATTGGCTTGTAGTAAGTCTCTAGGTCATTTTCTGGATTGGGATTAGATGTGGGCAGGCCCAGATTACAGTGGGTGGACCTACCCATGCGCTGGTGGTCCTTGGTACTGTCAGAAAGAAGGCTAAGCAAACCATGGGGCAAGGCAGTAGGCAGCACTCAGTCATGGACGCTTCTTTAGTTCCTACCTCCAGGTTTCTACCTTGTGTTCCTATTCCTGCTTCTCTGGATAATTCAGGATTACAAGCTGTAAATTGTAACAAACACTTTCTTCCCCAAGTTGCTTTTGGTCATGGTGTTCATCAAAACAATGGGAACTTTAACTAAGGCACTATATAAACTCTACTCTGATTCTGATTACTTTCAAACCACAAATTTTGTATAACCCATGTCAATTATGCTAACAAAAGGTAAACTCACTGAGCTGAGATTTGAGATGTCATCCTCCCTCTACCAAAAAAGAGCTTACAACCTATTCAAATGAGCTAAATCAAACAAGATTGCAAAAAACTGCAATGAAATTCAACACTTTGGGTGAATATAGTTGAATCCTATTTCTTACAATATAATACTCACAATGTATATAAATGAGTACAATTAAAACATAAAATACAGAATGTTTTGTCCATTAGTAGTTGATGAAAAACATCCAGTAAAATATGGGATTTCTATATTTACTTATTAACTTATTTACTTATTTTCCAGAAACAGAGTCTTACTATGTTGCCCAGAATGGTCTTAGAATCCTCTTGCCACTAGCTTTCAGTCCTGTGACTACATACATGCATCACCACAACCAGCTGAAGTACTTCTGTTTTAATTAGCATGGTTAGTCTTTAAAATATCTATTATGATTTAAAGAAAAGTATGCTTACAGTGGACAGAAAACATTAGAAAATTCAGCAGCTAAATATACATCATAGACATATGAAAAATCATTGTGAGGGAAAAAATACCATTTTAATGAGAAGGCATACTAGGAAGCTGAGGGTCCTACTGTGCCTAGAAATGAGAGGATGCTCAGATGTGAGACTCTCAGTTCTATGACCAAGTCTAGCAGAAGCAGACTGAGTGGCATGATCTAAGCCTCGAAGTAGGTGGGAACCTCCTCAGATTCAGGAAGCTGATGAAACTTAAAATCCCAGGAAAGTCAAGACATAGACGTTCATAAATTTGCAGTATTCATAAGCTCACTCCCCAAGGTTTAATAGCAATAAACTGATGGGGGAAGTACTTCTGTGTATGTTTATCTTATTGATTGTTTAATAAAGTTCTGTTTTGCCAATGAAACAGCAAGTTAGACAGGACTAGGAGTCAAAGAGGATTCTGGGAAATGTAGTAGAGAAGTGGGGATCCAGGCCGGAAGTGACATAGAAAGGAGAGTCATATTTGAGCAAGGAGAAACAGGAAGTGTTCTTTTTTCCTCTCTGCTCTTGCTCCAGAGGAGCAATGTGATCCACCTGCAAGGAGGGACACCGATTGAAGGTGTCCAATAAGATAAGTCTTATAAAATATATAGATTTATGATAATTAAGACTGAGCTAACAGATGAGAGTCCTAGTCATTGGCCAAGCAGCATTTGTACCTAATACAAGTCTCTGTGCATTAATTTGGGCCCTAACTTGGGCGGGCGGCTGGTGTAAAGCACACACGTGGTGGTGGGGCACACTGGATTTTGGCAGAAAGATTTATCATAACACTAAACACTTGCTGGGAAGAGAAGAGAAGTCTCTTTTGTAGAGGTGTCACTTGGGCAGACAGCTCAGGGATGCAGCTTTCTGAATCACCACCAGTGTGAGTGAAAGGAGGACCTTTACATCTGGCTTTGACTCACCTTGCATGTTAGTAACAACTCATTTATGCCCTTGGAAGTAATCCCAATAAAGTCATTAGTCTATACAGATCCAATGGGTCAGGGCTTGTCACAATGCCCTGCTTTCATGGAACAGACATTTGTACCCATCTCCTCTGGAAAATTCATGCATGGCAGCATTGCTTTGGATGTTTAGTGTTATTAATTGGGATTTGACAGTTGCTTATATTAGTTTTCTTTGTATATACTTTATTTTTCTGAAAACGTTATATTATGATCAATATGTTTACATGATTAGTTCATATTTGTTTCATTTTAGTTTAATGCAAAGTTAGCTCAGAGCTTTGAGTGCAGGGTCTATCTATGCACTTTCAAATTCTTTACTACACAGGAGAAACTTTACAAAGAAATAAAGGAGAAAAATTCACATTACAGAACCTGTCATTTTAGTTTTTGTTATTTTTCACATTAAACTGATTGAAATTCATTTTGTTGCAGATTAGTTGAATACAAAGAGTTATTTTGAAATGACAGTTGAGGCAGCAATTAATTTTAAAATATCTAAAATGGAAGGGATATTGAGGATAATGTATTTCCTTGTCATATAGCATAAGAACACTTTCTCAACATTCTGGTACACAATGAACTGAATAGTTGCAAGAGAGAACTACAGCACAGCACAGTTATTATGAGACACATAGACATTAGAACCATGCAGGCATTGATGTAAGTACCAGCTGAACTGTTTATCACAAGTGTCAATTCCTGCATGCTCTTTCTTTGCTTCTCTGAACCTCAGATAGCTCATGTGAACAATGGAGATAAGAAACCTCCTGCTATGCTACCAGTAACCAGAATAAACCATCTTTGATCTACAGCAGCTTTTCTAGTTTTCACAGCATAACTACTCATTGTACAACCAATTTCAAGCTCTTGGCAGGACATCCCTGAAAAGGGAAATAGGAAAATACATACTCCACAAGTAACCAGTTGGCTTTAGCACATCCCTGACTCTCTCAAAAGATGTTTGTGACTATTAAATTATGCAGTAGACAAGAAGTAATTGGCAGGGTAGCTGACAGGAAACAAATGTTCAACAGAAGGAGACTTAATGAGGACCAAGATGGTGCAATAGAACAGGTTATCTAGTGTATCTGCTTTGAAGAGCTCGTGCTTCTATTGAGAGCATCCAGAAAGTGTGTGAAGAGGTCAGTCTTTCCATCCACTCTCACTCCACTGAAGTGACTGTGCTACACATGAGCAAATGGGAGAACTGTACAGGTCCATGAAGAGGGACAGCAGATTCTTGCTAATAACAGGACTAACTAAAAGCACCTAATAAACATGGAGATGGAATTCCCATTGTTTTGTTTTGTTTTTTCATAGCACATTTTTGTAAATTTGGCATAAGGCAAACTCCTTTTGTATGTTGAATAACCAGTTTATCTTTTACAATGACCTCATAAAATTGTTTTTTTAGTTGTAGTCATTTAACATTGACCTGAGTACATAGACTAGTTTGAGTCATTGTCTGTTTGCCCAGCACTTTCCTCCTGTGTCAGCACTGTTAATACTGAAATTCTCATGTCCTGAGAGTATCCTCCAAACCAGGTAAAGCAGGGTTAATTACTCACCTTCTATAGATTCACTGTGATCTCTTCATTGTTGATCTGATAATAAATGAAAACAATGACTCAAAACCAGGGGAGAAAACGCCAAGCATGATAGTACCCTCTTTTAATCCCAGCAGTTGGGAAGTAAGGCAGGGGGAATCTCTGTGAGTTCAATATCAGACTGGTCTATGAAGTGAGTTCCAGGCCAACAAGGGCTATGCAGTGAGACTATCAAAGAAGCAGGGAGGGGAAACAAATAAAATAAGGGTATGTTAGGTAAACATTATAAAATAAAATATTAGGTTAATATTTTAGATTATGGTAAATAGGTTTATATGCCAGGTACTAAGGGACATTGGAACAACTCATTGTTAATTTTATCAATACAAACATCCCTATGACCCCAAATTTATTTGCATGTTTTTATTCAGTTACAGCAGAAGTTATTTTTAGTTTAACATATTATTATACATATTCACATCAAATTGAATGCTGACAGATATTGTTTCTGAGAGTTTTGACAATTGCCTTTAGTAGTCTTTTTGTTTTGTTTTGTTTTAATGTTGATATTTACTGAAGGTATTTAAAGCCATATTAACAAAAGGCGTGTGCAGTTTGTCAGCTCATATACAATTCGAATAAGTCTTTAAAAATACTTGATTGGGCCGAGCATTGGTGGTGCACACCTTTAATCCCAGCACTCGGGAGGCAGAGGCAGAGGCAGGTGGATCTTTGTGAGTTCGAGGCCACCCTGGTCTCCAGAGTGAGTGCCAGGATAGGCTCCAAAACTACTCAGAGAAACCCTGTCTCCAAAAACCAAAAATAAATTAAAAAATAAAAATAAATAAAAATACTCGATTGGCAATTAAAAATTATATTATTCTTAACAAAAGGCTGTATGTGAAGCAAAGTATTTTTTATTTTTTTATTTTTCCCTCATGGTATAAGCAGCAAGCCATGTCCTACTCTGCATGGTATAAGATCAAGTAAATCCAGCTTCAACATGGAGTTTTCAATTTATATATAATATTTCAGGGTTTCTGACTCTAGAAAAAATGCAGTCCCTGCTAATACTAACCACACTTTCTATCTTATCTCTCTTTGTCTCCCCCATCTGCTGTCTTTCATCTAGTGAACCAGAAGAAAGAAAGAAAAAAAAAAAAAAACAGAAATATCCTGTCTTCCTTATCTTCCAGGCCAAATCACCAGGACTCACTCACTGTGCCTCCACTTTGAAATGACTTACAGCACTCATCTTCACTTTTTATCAATGACCTCACTATGACACTCCCCCTCTACCCAGCGTGGTAAGGAGAAAGCTGTTCCATTCAATAACTGTCAATGACGTAAGAGTCAAAGCACCCTCCCTGTCCCACACTGTGAAATGAAAGAGAAGGGGAGAAAGAATTACTGTGGCACTGAAAAATGATACAAACTGTTGAAGATTTCCCAAATTCCAGCCATAGTGTTGAAATGACATTCTTTGATTATGTATGAATCATGACTTTTGTAGAGGAGAAATGGAGATCCATGTACAGCATAATGCCTTCTCTGTGACATGATCTAATGGCTCAGACACTCCCATATCCCAGAAGATCCTGCATTAGACCTTCCCAATGAAGCACAAACAAACCTTTATCCCTCCTTTAGATGGGATGATTGTTCAAGCACTCTTGGGGTCTTCTAGGTTGCCTGTAAGTATTAAACACGTAGGTGGCAAAAAATTGTCTCAATCATTAAAAGGAAACTGTATTAAAATTTGATCATAAGAAATGATTAGTTCAGTTGAACATTTTACATTTAAATCTATGCTAAAGGTAGCAGAAGTCTAGAGAGAATGACAGTAAATTTTACTTCTTCATGGCAACATACTACTTACAAGGATCATGAAAACACACAGCATCAGATCTGGAATGTCTACAGGAAGCTACTTGTTCCAAAACCAAGTAGTATAACATATTTGAATTGTGTGCAAACATATGTACACATACAATTTTAATAATTTATAGACATGTACCTGCCAAGAGTGATGTGAGTCTTTATTCTGACGACTTTTAATACTCAGTTGTATTTTTTGTTGTGACACAGCTAAAAATTATTAAAATAGAAAGAAGAGAATTATTACTTAGAATGAGTCCAGAGCTATAAATATAATCATAAAGTTGTACACATAACCAGATGATAACTGAATTTTTTAAAGTATATAAGACTGTAATTATGTAACTATAATGGGTTTATAAATGTTGTTATTCTGATTATGAAAATGATTAATATTATTATCAAAGCATGTAAACTATTCCAATAATGAACAGTCCTATAAAATGAGATAAAATTTACCAATGAACTCTTCAGTCACCTTTTTTTTTTATGTACCAGCTACCATCTTCTCATCATTTCCTTCCAGTCCAAATATTTTTAAATTTTTTTTTATTAGTTCAAGTTAGGGAACAAGTTTGTTTCACATGTAAGTCCCTTCTCCCTCTCCCTCTCTTCACCCCCATCCCTCCTCCCCCACCGACCTACCACCCACCCCATCCACCCTCCACTCTCCACGCAGGGTAGGGCCCTCAACGGGGGCTCTGCAAAGTCCACCAAATCTTCCTGGGCTGGGCCTGGGCCCTTCCTCATATGTCCAGGGCCAGAGTGTAACCCTTCACATGGGATGGGCTCTAAGTCCCTTCTTACACTGGGGAAAAATACTAATCCACACCAGAGGCTCCCTGGAGTGCAGAGACCTCCTTAATGACATCCATGTTCAGGGGGCTGGATCAGTCTTGTACTGGCCGCCCAGACAGCATCTGGAGTCGATGTGCTCCCCCTTGTTCAGGCCAACTGTTTCTGTGGGTTTCTCCAACCTGGTACAGACCTCTTCGATCTTCATTCCTCCCTCTCTTCAACTAAATTCCAGATTTCAGCTCAGTGTATATCTGTGGATGTCTGTCTCTGCTTCCATCAGCCACTGGATGAGGGCTCTAGGATGGCATACAGAGTAGTCATCAATCTCATTTTAGGGGAAGGGCTTTTATGTTATCCTCTCCACCATTGCCTGGATTGTCAGACCATGTCATCCTTGTAGGTCTCTGGAGATCTCCCTAGTTCCAGATCTCTTCTTAGACCTATAGTGGCTCCCTCTATTATGTTATCTCTTATCCTGCTCTCTCTCTTCTATAATTCCCCCAACTCAATATTTCTGCTTCTCCATTTCCTCTCCTCTACTCCTCTTCTCCTGCTCTGATTGTGGGCAGGTCTCTCTCCCCTACCCTCATGCTCCCAATTAGCTCAGGAGTTCATGCCACTTCCCATTCCTGGGGTCCATTTATCCCTTAGAGTCCTTCATGTTTCCTAGTTTCCTTGGTGAAGAGGATCCTTTGCTCTATGTCTAAGATTCATATATGAGTGAGTACATACCATGTTTGTCTTTTTGTGACTGGCTTACCTCACTCAGGATGGTTTCTTCTAGTTCTATCCATTTGCCTGCAAAATTCAATATTCCATTGCTTTTTTCTGCTGAGTAGTACTCCATTGTATAAATGTACCACATTTTCTCTATCCATTCTTCAGTTGAGGGGCATCTAGGTTGTTTCCAGGTTCTGACTATTACAAACAATGCTGCTATTAACAGGGTTGAACATATGTCCTTGTTGTATGAACATGCACTATTTGTGTATATACCCAAGAGAAGAATGGCTGGATCTTGAGGTAGACTGATTTCCATTTTTCTGAGCAACTGCCATACTGATTTCCAGAGTGGTCTTACAAGTTCGCACAACCACCAGCAATGGAGGATTGTTCCTTTTTCTCCACATCCTCCCCAGCATATATTGTCATTGGTATTTTAGATTTTATTCTTTCTGACAGGTGTGAGGGGTTATCTCAGAGTTGTTTTGAGTTACATTTCTCTGATGGCCAAGGATTTTGAGCACTTTCTTAAGTGTCTTTCAGCCATTTCAGATTCCTCTGTTGAGAATTCTCTAGTTAGCTCTGCACACCACTATTGAATTTCATTGTTTGGTGTTTTGGTGCCTAGCTTCTTGAGGTCATTGTATATTTTGGAAATCAGCCCTCTGTCAGATGTGGGATCGGTGAAGATCTTTTCCCATTCTGTGGGTGGTCATTTTGTCTTACTGACTGTGTCCTTTGCCTTGCAGAAGCTTCTCAGTTTCAGGAAGTCCCATTTATTAATTGCAGACCTCAATGTCTGTGCTACTGGCATAATGTTCAGGAATCATTCTCCTGTGCCAATTTGTTCCAGGGTAAGTCCCACTTTCTCTTCTAGAACATTCAGTGTGGCTGGATTTATGGTGAGATCTTTGATCCATTTGCACTTAAGTTTTGTGCATGGTGACAGGTATGGATCTATCTGCAATCTTCTGCATGTCCAAATCCAGTTGTGCCAGCAACATTTGTTGAAGATGCTATCTTTTTTCCATTGTATAGATTTAGCACCTTTGTCAAAAATAAGGTGTTTGTAGGTGTATGGGATAATATCAGGGTTTTCAATTCGATTCCATTGTCTATCTGTCTATCTTTGTGCCAATACCAAGCTGTTTTCAGAACTATGGCTCTATCGTAGAGCTTGAAGTCAGGGGTGGTGATGCCTCCAGAAGATCCTTTATTGTAAAAAGTTGTTTTGGCTATCCTGGGTTTTTTATTTTTCCATATAAAGTTGAGTATTGTTCTTTCAATGTCTGTGAAAAACTGTGTTGGGGTTAATGGGGATTGTGTTGAATCTGTAGATTGCTTTTGGCAGGAATGACATTTTTACTATGTTGATTCTACCTATCCAAGAGCATGGGAGATCTTTCCATTTTCTGTTATCTTCTTTAATTTCTTTCTTTAAACTCTTAAAGTTCTTATTGTACAGGTCTTTCACTTTTTTGGTTAGTGTTACCCAAAGATATTTTATGCTGATTGTGGATATTGTGAAAGGTGATGTTTCCCTGATTTCTTTCTCA
Source organism: Cricetulus griseus (assembly GCF_003668045.3). NCBI lineage: Eukaryota > Metazoa > Chordata > Mammalia > Rodentia > Cricetidae > Cricetulus > Cricetulus griseus. The sequence goes on from NW_023276806.1 coordinate 101,419,283, forward strand.
TTGGATTTATCATCTGTATATAGTACGGTTACTGATTTTTTTTTAGTTAATTTTGTATCCTGCTAGCTTGCTGAAGGTGTTTATCAGCTGTAGGAGTTCCCTGGTAGAACAATATTGAAGAGATATGGAGAGAGTGGACAGCCTTGTCTTGTTCCTGATTTTAGAGGAAACGCTTTGAGTTTCTTTCCATTTAGTTTGATGTTGGCTATTGGTTTGGTGTATATTGCGTTTATCATGTTTAGATATGTTCCTGTTATTCCTATTCTCTCCAAGATATTTTTTTTCATTCATTTATTTATTTCATAAATAAAGTCATGCACAATTATGATACAGAACACAGTATGTTCACAATGGCATGGATAAATTAAACCAATTAACATGTTATATCACACATATTTATCATTTTTGTTTTGAGAACACTTAATGTATACTATCTCACAACTTTTAAAATATAGCATATTGTTATCAACCATATTTATCATGCTCTCAGTAGACCTCAAGATTTCACAGAGTCTATGCCTCTTGTCCAACTGCAGTTTTATATCCTTAAACAAATCGTTTCCCCATTGTTAAAAGTCCCACATTGAAGCCTAATAGCCATAATTCTGCTCTCTGTTCCCATAAGTTCATCGTTTCTAGGTTACACATAAAATAGACATTGTGTAACATTTGTCTTCCAGTGTGTCACTTTTTTTCTTGGCAAGCGTATAACTTTACTACTTACTAAAGATGAAATCAAATTTGCATACACAGGTGAGCACTAACTAAAGCACCTTGGATTCATCACATATTTGAGTTTCAATTAGCATATATATATATTTATATTTATATAAAAAGAGCAATAATGACAATATGTTATCCATCAATAGCAGCAACAGCTTTTCCAAGTTCTGCAGTCCTTTGAACAAAATTGTAGAGACATCCAGCACACTCCATTTTAAAAAAACAAAAAAACAAACCAAAACAAAACAAAAAACAAACAACAACAACAAAAAAGTAAAAAACAAAATCCCAGAAGTCAGCACAGTATGTTACTCTTGTGGTACTTCTCACCATTTTTTTTAAATTAGTTTCTCAGTCATCATCTGGGAGGAAACCATTCTGAGCAACATCATTAAAAATAGCTCTGATAAAGCATGGTCACTACTATGTATCATAAAGCAGGTCCACATATGAGTGAGTACATATCATGTTTGTCTTTTTGTGATTGGGTTACCTCGCTCAGAATGGTTTCTTTGAGTTACATCCATTTTCCTGAAAATTTCAAGATTCCATTGTTTTTTTCTGCTGAGTAGTATTCCATTGTGTAAATGTACCACAATTTCTCTATCCATTCACCGGTTTTCAGTGTCTAGTGAGATGATCATGTGGTTTCTCTTTTTCAGTTTGTTTATTTGGTGGATTCAATTGATGGGTTTTCATATGTTGAGCCATCCTTGAATACCTGGGATGAAGCCTACTTGATCATGGTGGATGATTTTTCTGGTATGTTCTTGGATTAGATTCACCAATATTTTATTGAGTATTTTAGCATCGATGTTCATGAGGGATATCGGTCTGTAGTTCTCTTTCTTAGTCATATCTTTGTGTGGCTTGTGTATCAAAGTGATTGTAGCCTCATAGAAAGAGTTTGGCAATATCCCATCTGCTTCTATTGTGCGGAACAGTTTGAGGAGTACTGGAATTAGCTATTGTTTGAATTTCTGGTAGAATTCTATAGTGAAGCCATCTGGCCTTGGGCTTTTTTTGGGTTGGGAGGCTTTTGATGACTGCTTCTATTTCATTAGGGGTAATAGGTTGATTTAAACTGCTTATCTGTTCTTGGTTTAATTTTGGTAAGTCATATCTATCCAGAAAACTGTCCATTTCATTTAGATTTTCCAATTTTGTGGAATACAGGTTTTCAAAGTATGATCTGAAGATTCTCTGGATTTCCTTGGTGTCCCTTGTTATATATTCTTCTTTTCATTTCTGATTTTGTTAATTAGCATGCTCTCTCTCTGCCTTTTTGTTAGTTTGGCTAGAGGTTTGTCTATCTTGTCGATCTTCTCAAAGAACCAACTCTTTGTTTAATTGATTCTTTGTACTGTTTTCCTAGTTTCTACTTTATTGATTTCATCCCTCAGGTTGATTATTTCCTGGCATCTACTCCTCCTTGGTGAGTTTGCTTCTTTTTGCTCTAAAGCTTTCAGTTGTTCTGCCAATTCTCTAATGTGACTTTTCTCCAGTTTCTTCATGTGGGCACTTACTGCTATGAACTTTCCTCTTACCACTGCTTTCAGAGTGTCCCATAAGTTTGGGTATGTTGTGTCTACATTCTCATTAAATTTTAGGAAGTCATTAATTTCTTTTTTTATTTCTTCCTCAACCCAGGAATGGTGCAATTGGGTGTTATTCAATTTCCACGAATATGTAGGTTTTCTGCAATTCGTATTGCTGTTGAATTCTAGCTTTAATGCATGATGATCTGATAATATACAGGGGGTTATTTCACTTCTTTTGTAACTGTGGAGATTTGCTTTGCTGCCAACTATGTGGTCAATTTTAGAGAAGGTTCCATGTGGCGCTGAGAAGAAGGTATATTCTTTTGTGTTTGGATGGAATGTTCTATAGATATCAGTGAAAAACAGTTGGGTCATAACTTCTGTCAGATCCTTTGTTTCTTTGTTAATTTTCTGTCTGGCGGTCCTGTCTAGTGTTGTAAGGGGGGTGTTGAAGTCTCCTACTATAAGTGTGTGTGGTTTTATTTGTGGTTTGAGCTTTAGTAATGTTTCTTTTACAAATGTGGGTGCCTTTGTATTTGGGGCATAGATGTTCAGGATTGAGACTTCATCTTGATGGACTTTTCCTGTGATGATTATGAAATGCCCTTCTTCATCTCTTTTGATTGATTTTAGTTTGAAGTCTAATTTGTTGGATTGCTACACCAGCTTGTTTCTTGGGCCCATTTGATTGGAAAATCTTTTCCCATCCTTTTACTCTGAGGTAATGCCTGTCTTTGAAGTTGCGGTGTGTTTCTTGTAAACAGGAGAAGGATGGATTCTGTGTTCGTATCCATTCTGTTAGCCTATATCTTTGTATAGGTAAGTTAAGTCCATTGACTTTTAGGGATATTAATGTCCATTGTTTGTTGGTGGTGTCATTGTGTGTGGATTTGCCCTCCTGTTTCTTTTTGTGTTTGGTAAAATTAGATTATCTATTGCCTGTATTTTTGTGAGTGTAGGTATGTTCGTTGGGTTGGAGTTTTCCTTCCAGAACCTTCTGTATTGCTGGATTTGTGGATATGTACTGTTTAAATCTGTTGTTGTCATGGAATATCTTGTTTTCTACATCTATAGTGATTGAAAGTTTTGCTTGGTACAGTAGTCTGGGTTGACATCCATGCTCCTTAGTGCTTGTAGGGTATCTATCCAAGACCTTCTGGCTTTCAGAGTTTCCATTGAGAAGTCGGGTGTGATTCTGATTGGTTTGCCTTTATATGTTACTTGGCCTTTTTCCTTTGCTGCTCTTAATATTTTCTCTTTATTCTGTAGATTTGGTGTTTTGATTATTATGTGTTGGGGGGACTTCTTTTGGTGGTCCAGTCTGTTTGGTGTTCTGTAACCTTCTTGTATTTTCATTGGCATATCCTTCTGTAGGTTGGGGAAGTTTTCTTCTATGATTTTGTTGAATATGTTTTCTGTACCTTTGAGCAGTGTTTCTTCACCTTCTTCTGTACCTATTATTCTTAGGTTTGGTCTTTTCACGGTGTCCCATATTTACTGGATATTTTGTGTTAGAGATTTGTTGGACTTGAGGTTTTCTTTGGTCAATGACTGTATATCCTCTATCGAGTCTTCAATAACTGAGATTGTCTCTTCCATCTCTTGAATTCTATTAGTTATACTCACATCTTTAGTTCCTGATTGTTTATCCAGCCTTTCCATTTCCAGCATCGCTTCACTCTGTTTTTTCTTTATTGTGTCTATTTCAGCTTTCATGCTTTGAACTGTTTCAAGAGCTCCCTTCACTTGTTTGGTTGTTTTTTCTTAGGTTTCTTTAGATTCTTTAAGAGATTTGTTTATTTCTTGGATTTTTTTGGTTTGTCTTTTCCTCCATTTTGTGTAATTTTTTGTTTGCTTTTTCTTCTGTTTCTTTAAGGGATTTTCTTGTGTCCTCTTTAAAGGTCTCTATTATCTTGCCGAGATAATTTTTGAGGTTTCTCTCTTCTTCATGCACTTTGTTGGGCTTTTCAGATCTTGCTGGTGTGGAGTCCCTAGATTCTGGTGGTGTCATATTGGTCTTTCTGTTGTTGAGTGTTTTCTTATTCTGTCTTCTTCCCATATATTCTTCCAGTTGGTGCAGGTGGGGTCTCTATCTACTCTTGTGACCCAGTGGTGTGTGTGGGCCAGGGTTTCTATGTCCGCAGCTCTGGGTGATCTTGCCTCTAGTGGTAGTCTCCTCACTCTGAAGGAGTTAGGCCTCCATTGGGGTCAGGTCAAAGGAACAGGAAGGAAGAGTGGGGTGTTTCCAGACTCAGGGAGCTCCTCTCTGCCTGGGTGTGTCTACCCCAAACAGGTGCAGGCCCAGAGAGATGGAGGGGTGAATGGGGCTTTGGACAGGAGTTGGGTAAGAGCAGAGGGTCACTCACCTCTTTATGGATCCTCTTCAGTCACCTTTAATAAGTGTCTGTCCTGAGATATGATCCTGAGTTTAAAATCAAAAGTATGTTTAAAAAACAAAATAAGTTTATTCTATAAATATTGCTAAACTTTTTGAAAGCCATACTGAACATGGTTACACATATGTACTTCTCATTTACAAAATTAGAAACATGCTATACATCAATAGGAACTATACAACATTTTCATCACTGGGTAGATATTTTTCCAAAGAGAAAAATATTCCATTTCCTTATCTGGCTAACATACAAATTATTTATGCAATCTATATTACTTTTATTTTTATAGTTGCTTTACACTTAAAAGAAAGCATACATGAAATTTTTCAGCTAGTAATATTTACAACTTTTATTTTGAATATTAAATTATAGATGAGTTCCTATGTGCAGAATCGGAATAAAGACTTCATAGTTAGCTCCCCTCTGCTGTTCATCTGCCTGCTTCATAATGATCTGAAACAACTCTGACAAATTTTTTTATACATTTTTTATAAATTTTATTTTTGAAACTATCTTATTTTACATATAAATCCCCACATTCCATTGCCCTCTCTTCATCCCATGCCCCCCAACCCATTTCCCAAGGATAGTGAGGCCTTCCATTGATGTTACCAAGTATACTCTCAAACAGAGTTTGAAAATATGTAAAATCCTTCCTTCTATAGATTCTACTTGACACTACATATAACTGATGACTTTTCTTTTATACTCTCATAGGTTATAAATATTTCAAACACATTTGGTTGTATTCCTCATATCACTATTGAGTCTGGGGAATTTAGGATTTATAAGACATTTCTGGAGAATCAGTTACTTTTCCCCAGGTAATGACAGGAGTCAAATACCCAAGAGAAAGACAGAAATAAGTATCTAGTTTTAAAAATATGAACTCTCACTGAATTCACTAACATCAACAATTTTAAATTGACCTCCACTGGAAACTAATTTTAAATTTGACCTAAATTTTATAATAAAAATCAGGTGGCCAGGATTCTAGTTCTATAATAAATTAACATTTGAAATTAGAAAAGAAAGAAAACCCACAAACATCACCCATCCACACAAACAAAGTAAAACTTGAAAATTCATAACATTAAACATATATAACAAACCATCTACAGATTTGGGTGTAGTGAGATGGCTTGGGGGTTACGAACACTTGCTGGTCTTGCAGAGGAACTCAGTTTGGCTCCCTAGGCAAGTGTCTCAGAACTATCTTTAACATCAGTTCCAGGGGATTTGACACATCTGGCCTGTGCTGGCATCACAGTTCTCATGCATATACCCATATGCAGACATTCAGACAGACAGACAGATGCACACACACACACACACACACACACACACACACACACACACACACACCTACCTATGATTGAAAATAAGAGGGGTACAGGAATAGCTGAGAAGCTATGATAGCTATCAGAGGACAGTAACATTATAGCCCTGAGGGGAAGAGAGGAAGAAAAGTAACATAAATAGATTCTTAACTAAAGAAGTGTATTACTGTATGTGCATGGCAGTGGGTTCAAAGCTCAGCAGCCAGGACATTGCTCCCCACCATGGCAGAGCTTTGTGATGGTTCATCACCTTGGCTTCTGGGATACTCCTCCAACATTCCATGTGTGCTGGAAAGGTGCCAACATCAGCAATCCAGACACAAATGACTAAAATCAAAGCTCAGTTGAGAAATTGAAATTGCCTTTAAGAAGCCATTGAAGGAGAAAAAAAAAGAAAGAAAGAAGGCACTCCAAGACCAAGCATGTGGTGGTTTACCCAGGGAATCAGGTTGTGTTTACCACTTTTGAGGTAGGAATGAAGTAGACTTTTGTCATGTCCACATTCCCTCTCTTACAGATTCGCCTGTTTTACTTATCAAAGATAGAAGCAAGCAGTAGTGACTACTGCACAATAGGTCAACTTTTAACATATCCATTCTAAATGAAATTCAAATATAACTAACCTACAGCAGGATAATCCTTCAAGACATCTTTTCTCTGTTCTTACCCTGTGAACTGTTCTCTGAACAGTTCTATGGCAAATCAACAGTAATGGGGAGAATCAGGCAGGGTAGGTGAGCCAAGAGTACTCTTTCAGATTCAGGTGTTGCCGGCCACTGATTTCCTAGTCATCAAAGCAGTAGAATGGATCCATTGTTATGATCAAAATGATTCTTCATAGTACAAAGGACAAAAGAGTGAGTGGTAGGTATTTTTTATTCTCCATGTGTTATTAGAGCTCTGTTCACTGTTGACATCTATGACAAGACATGATCCGGTGAGGTATTCAAGGGTCTAATTATGAAAATAAAAGATACCACAGCATCTGTGATCTGTCATTATTCATTGTCCTGAGTTAAAGTGACAGCTACTTCAGTAAATTTTTTTTCAATTTTAATTGCACACCATGTCCCATGATGACCACATGTAGATATTACTTTACACAGGGTAGTCTAAAGTCATTTGACACCTTATATCACATGGGGATTTCTAGGTAAAACTCACTTATGAGATGGACAGGAAATAAATGTTTATATAAAGGTAGCCAGGAGTCCACACTGGTGTTCAGGGAAGTTCTTAGAATCCAATCCATCTTCTGAAAATGACTAACACAAATTGAAGAAAGGGGACCTCCCATTAAAATATATTTTAGTGAATCATTAAAAATGGTATGGATTTCACATATTAATATTAAATTAATTAAAAAATCTCTCCAAAGAGTTACTAAGCACCACTTTTAGACAATCACTTTTCCAACTTGGGAGTGGATGTGCCCTCCTGAGCCTCCTGTAAATGTTTAGAGAGATCTTCTATTAGAGTCATTTTATTGTATTTCAAGATTTAGTAGCAAAAGAAGGTCCCCTTGAAGCACACTAGTGCTGGCATTCATTCGGAGAAAATCAGAGAGCCTTTTATGTCTGGGAATGGGATTCTTTGAAGGTGAAATATTTGCTCACATGCTTCTCTTTAATTGAATCTTTTTTATATCTCAAACAGTATGACATTTAAAAAAAACCTGTCAATGTCTGTGATGTTTTGAATCAATTTCTGTTTGAAGATCAAGAAAATAAAGTTTAGTCTATGATGATTTACTTTCTATAAGGAAAAAAGTCTTCCTTCAAATAAGAAATCTCCTTAACATAAAACTACATTGCAAACATGTGTGAGTACTTATAATGAAACACAATATTGTGGGAGAGCATTGCACACTAAGAGGTGCATTAAGAAGAGTCCACTTCAGAAAAAATTAAAAGCTTGTCATAATGGAGATTAAGGAATGTGGCCATGAAAATGTCAGACATCACTGATTAAAAATTAGTTTTAATACATGCTCAAAAGGAGAGAAAACATGGAAACCTAGCTAACTTCTCAGTGCCAGTGAAATATGGTTATTAGAGGAGAATCCACACTCATTTCATAATCTCTAACAATAGTTTTAAACATTTCTCCTAATATCGACAGATAAGTGGTCTCCACTTTTCTTTGAAGAAACTTCTCTTTGCAATAGATAGACAGCACTACAGTTTTCCCACTGACAGCTGGAATCCAAGTTTAAAGGATGTTTATTATTACTTTTAAGATAGGAAGTAACATGTTCTTTAAACTCTACTGTGATCTTTTATTTTTAAAGTTTATAAATCTCTCTCTCTCTCTCTCTCACACACACACACACACACACACACACACACCAGAGTATACTAAGAAAAGAAATGACAACTGCTAGTACTCAGATGTGGATTCTGCCATACCATTTGTAGATTATATCATATTTGGAAAACAAATGTGTGAGATAGTAAATGAAGGTATTTGTCAGATGCTCTATTTTTTGCCTTCAATATATCATATTTAGGCAACAAAATAGAAATCCTAGGGAACTAGTAATTTCTTGCCAAATTTCATTTCTTCTTTACACATTTGAAAATAAAACTTCATGTGTTTTTCTTTTACCCTCAGCTATTACTGATTATATTTTGAGGTATATATTTACAAATGAAGAAGTGATTCAATGAATGTATAATGATTGTAAGATTTCTGATTTCTCATCCTTTTTAAAGAACACTTTTTTTAGAAGAGATGTCTTTCTAAAACCTCTCTACCTTGTCCTCATGAATAAGTTGCAGTTCTGTGTTGGAAGCTTTCTGTTGAAATAAATGGCACTGTGTCTTTTTAAAAAGTCCTTAGATGAAGAGATACTAGATTAAGTTGGTTTTGGTTAGTAACACATGATTTAAAATGAAAGTGAGGTTGGAACTATTTCTCAGTCAGGTAAGGCCAATCTTCCATGTTTGCTCTAGATATTTATTCTTATTTTGGGAAAATGCCAGTTAAAAACTTGAAGAATTGACATTAACTGATTTCAAGATATAAAATAAAAATATCATAATTAAATCAATGTAGTCTTGATGAAATAGCAAATATAGTAGTAATGAATAATTGATCAGAATGGAAATGCCAAAAGTAGACCCATAAAATGTCATCAAGCAATCTTTGACAAAAGAGCAAATACAAATTAGAAAATGGAAGTCTTTTAAATAAATGATTTTGAAAATGTTGGATATCAGTGTGCAAAACAAATGACTCTAAATATACAACCAACTGTTCCTACAAAAATTAACTCCAATGCAAAACATAAAGCTATTGAGTTCCTAAGTCACATAAAAAAATGTCAAATAGCTTGAGTCTAGTAATGGCATTATTGAATTCTTACTACTAGTTTTACAGCTCTAGAGATCCAGTAGGCAGGGACATTTTGTTGGAACTTCCTTACCATTATTTTTCTCTAAAAGAGATTCTGTCATAAAAATTCCAAAACATGCTACACTGGAGGAAAATATTTGCAAATGACATAGCAGAGTGTTAACTGATTTATATTAAATTTCTTAAAGCTCAATGATAATAAAATGAATTACACTACTTTAAAGTGTGCAGTTAGCTATGATCAAGGCCTTGACTATCACTCCAGAAGACAGATAGATGGGAAGTAACCATATGACAAGATGCTGGAAATAACATGTCACAAGATATACACAATTACAACAACAATGAAACACCATTACACACATTAATAGAATGATCAGTATCTGGAAGACTTATAACAGCAAATGTTGGTAAGTGTCCTCATGGCTGGTGGGAATGGAAAATAACAGATACACTTTGGGAGACATTTTGTATTGCTTTTACAAATGAAATATGATCATATTGTACAATTCAGCAATTTCACTCCTAGGTAATTTTCCCAAAGGAGCTGAAAATATATTCAAACCTAAGTCTGCATGTGGATGGTTATAGCAGTACCTGTGGTAGCTTGAAACAAAATGGCCCCCAAAAGAAGTGGCACTGTTAGGAGATATGGCTTTGTTGGAATGGGTATGGTCTTATTGGAGGAAATATGTCACTGTGGGGGTGGGCTTTGAGGTCTCACATATGCCCAAGCTACATCCAGTGTCTCACTTCCTGTTGCCTATGAGTAAGAACTCTCAGCTCCTTCTCTAGCACCAATATCTGCCTGCATGCTGCCTTGCTTCCTGCCATGACAATAATGGAATAAATCTCTGAGCTGTAAGAAAACCACCACAATTAGATTTTATTCCTTTATAAGATTTGCTGCCACTATGGTGTCTCTTCACAGCAATACAAATCCTAACTAAGACAGTGCCCTTTATAATTGCAAATATTTGGAACCAACTGGTACATGGTGCAAATACATTCTGATACATCAAGAGGATTGAATACTTTACAAAACTCACTATGAATTAGATATCAAGCCAAAAAAAGATATGGAGTGACTTCAGAAACATATTAATAAATGAGATGAGTGATTTGGAAGGGTCTAAATGTGAATGATTCCAACCATACAGCATTCTGTAAAAGCAAGATTCTGGTGTCAGTATAAAAGATGAGCTGTTAAAGGAGATGAGTGAGAGGGATGACAGGTAATATCAAGTGTCGTTATAGCATCATAGCCAGTTAGTGTAAACCTGTTATCGAGGACCTGTGTTTTCCTGTATTTAGCAGATCTTACTGAGTAAATGCTCAGGACCAAGAGTGACCCTTAATATAATCTGTTCTCTCTAGTCAGTCATGTATGACAACACCTAGTGACTTGTTTTCCTGGAGTGCTCACTCAGCTTCCTTACACAGTCAAGGCCCACTCACCCAGGGTCGGCACTGCCTACAGTGGATTAGGCTTTTCTACAACAATTAACAGTTAAGAAAATAATCCTGAAGACATGTCCACTGGCTGGTCTGATAGAGGCAGTTCCTCCATTGAGGTTCCCTCTTCTGTAGTATGTCAAGTTGACAAGCAAGATCAGGCATCACACAGCTCCAATCTACATCTCTTTGACAAATGTCAATTGTGTCTTTTCCATAAGCATGCATACAATTGCAATGTATGACCTTTATATCAATATTTCAAAGACCTTTTAATCTTTTAGTAAAAGGACAGGATTAGTCTGGTTTGTTACCCATTAATTCAGAAGTACAGATTTTTCAGGACTAACTCAAAGTTTCCTCACATTCTTTTGTGTTACTTTTCTTTACCTACTTTTGTGTTAATGTAGACCTCAGTTTGTTACACATTTTGGTGTTCTCAACATCTGTGAAAAATATCAAGGGTTCTAGGGGGACAATGAAGAGTTATTTATGTGTTTATTTGTGATTCATGCAATTCTCTTGCAACTGCTTTTCATCCTTAGTCACATGGAATTTTTTTAAATCCCATCTGCTGTACAGGATTGGCATAGTGTTCTCCTTGGAATTGGCCTTCCTATTATGTCTCCTTCCTTTTTATGGAGGAGACGAGCACAAACCATTTTCATCCCTTTCAATGCCAGACACCTGCTCCACTCATCAGAGTGGATAATATTGGCAAAGTATATGCTTTGGTTTGCTTTGAAGGACTTGCTTCTAGGTTCAGTTCTGTTCACATGCTCATATTACTACCAGGCTTTCCTGTGCATTTCTCTGTTGTCACTAGTGAGTTACCTACTATGCTGCTGAAATTTTGGTGGCTCTCACATGTTATTCTCTGTGTCTGCTACATGATTAAACCACAACAGAAGAAACTTTGATTTATGGCAAATCAAGAATGAAAACAATGACTCAGCATTATAAAAAGTATGGAGGTCAAATTAGCAACATTTATATTTTAACATAAACAACTTCTTGGTATGTTAATTAATTTGCCCTTCACAGTGGCATAAAGGCTAGTTATTTCTGCTTCGCAGATGAGAAATGAAGCTCAAAGGGCACTTTTGTATTAATTATCATCACAAAATTATACTTAACTCTTCAATATCCTAAAGGAGAATCTTTAATAATTGTTTAAAATATTTTAAGGCTTAATATCCTACTCAACAGGTACTTGCTCAGTGTTTTATCATTGCTGCTCTAGCCACAGTACCTGGGAAATAAAAACAACCTAAATGCCCTTCAACTGATGGATGGACATTAAAACTGTGGCACACATACACTGTGGAATATCACTGTATTGTAAAGAAAAATGAAATCATGAACTTGCAGGTATATGTGTGCAACTAGAAAAGATCATATGAGTGAAGCAACTATCTTAATCAGTGTTCTATGCTGTAAAGAGACACCGTGATCAGGGACACTTTTATAAAAGAAAGTAATTAGAGCTTGCTTACAGTTTCAGAAGTTTAGTTCATTATCAGCATAGTGGGAACATGGTGGTACACAGACAGATATGGGACTAGAGAAATAGCCAAGAGTTCTACATCAGGATCCCATAGGCAACAGGAAGAGAGATATAATGGTACTGGCTCAAACTTTTGAAACCTCAAAACACAGTGACACACTTCTTCCAATCAGGCCACACCTACTCCAACAAGGCCACACCCCCTCAAACCTTTCGTGTAGTACCACTCCTTGATGATCAAGCATTCAAATAAATGAGCCAATGGGGCCATTCTTATTCAAAACAGCTCAGTGACTCAGACAAAGAAAGACAAAATTTTGATTGCTATCTCTCATGTGAAACTCCTAGCTCCAAATCTTCAGATGTGAGTATGTGTGCTGGAGTAACTGCAGAAATCAGGAAAATAAAATAGGGTTGCTGCTGGTATGGAGAGGTGAGAAGCAATAGAGAGCACAATATCAAGATACAAGTGATCTGATCAGGGAAATTGGAAGGGGTGTCTCTAATTTGAGAGCAGGAGGGAGATAAATACAGAAGGCAAGTAAAATAACATTATTGATATCTGATAGTCACAAGGAATCATACTATTAATTATCTACTTTTAAAAAGCCCTGTAATACACCTAAATGTATATGTAAATGTACATACATAGCTTAAATGAAAATCTCTCATCTGAGCTAATAATGTGCCCTCCAAGAGCAAAAGACCATTTAACAAACTCCCAACACCAGGCATGAGAAGTTCTCTTTTGAGTTGTTCACCAGGTTTTCCCAAGAGATGCCCAAAATAATACAAGCTGTTGCTATTTCCCTTGGTTGTCCCCAGAGGTAGGAGGTAAGTCCTTATTATTGAAGATATCATGCACTTCAGAAAGATGGTCCAGAGGCCCTTGGGCTGGAATTGACTTGAAATTCTCCTCCCTAAGGATTACTTTTTATGGGACCAGAAAGTATTATGCAATCTTCTAAAGAAGGGAAGCAAATAACAATCCTACCTAGCTATGATGCTTATGAACCTCGACAAGGATCAGCATGGCACAATAACCCTAAGTGTGCAGTAGGGTTATATATACCTGGGCAGTAACCAATAGCTCTCTAATTGGATTTAAGGCCCATTCAACAAGAGGGAAAGCATGCATGGCGCTTTAAACCTAGCGAGCAATTCAGGGCTAATAAAGTCAGGAATTTTAGAGGAGAACCTACAACCACCACTTTCCCAAACAAGCATAATCCTTAACTATATTGTAAAGATTTGTTTATTATACCCATACACACATGTATTATATACCCCTCATTGAGGAAACTTCTCTTTGCAACCAATGGACACCACTACAGAATACCACAACTAATTAAAGTGCAGAGTTGTGAATCCCAGTACAATGGATCTCTACGAAGCACTTCCAGCATGCAAATCTCAAGAAGCATTACGGAAGAGGGAACACAAAGATTGTGAGTTCATTGTGGTGTTGTATCTCCTAGTAATGTCAGAAGCTTCACCCATGAAGTCTCAAAGCCATACATTTTCAACATATTATTTATAGGATTTCTAAGTATAAGGGGAAATGCTAGGGGCAGAAATATATCAGTTTATGGACTCTTCAAAAGCCATAAATACCTTGGTCCATTTGCAATCACCTTTTTGGATCATATTTCCAGAAAGCATAATCTTTATTTCAATAGAATATTTGTATCAAGATGTTTGTGAAAAAATTTACCACTGTCCATTGCTCAGTCATTTGACAAATATATCCTGAGTTCACCATGTGACAGTTGTTGCTTAGGACCTCAAATGTTTGTTTATATATAAGGGTTTATGCAATATGTACCAGAAAGTGTTTGTATTGCAACTTCCAAAGGGAATCTCATACTTACAAGAACTCTATGCAATACTGCCTCTGGTGCAGTGTTTTCATAGTTAATGTGAAGAACCACCAAGAATTCTTGAAAGCACGGCTGCAAAGCATCTTGATGGTCTCTATGTTCTTCACTAAAAGCTCTATTGACTTTCATTTTTTTGTTTGGAAAGATCATACTGCTTATAATTTTTTTAAATCAACCCACGTGCATTTCTACCCTTTCTATTCCTCTTCTATCCATCCACCTTCACTCTGAAGAAGTCTATGTGCTCATATTTTAAATCTACCAAGTGCACAGATTGCTGCCAGTATCTGCATTGGCAAGGGGTCATCTTTAGGAACAGTAGTGTCTAAGGCACAACATCTTGAAGAAAACCAATTTGCCCTTTCTAAGTAACATTAATTGTCAATAGCTTTCCAGATGGGGCTGGATCTTTGTGAGCTCCTTCTCTATCCACGTGAGGATTTTGTTTGACTGCTTGTAACTAGTCTTTTGTATGCAGTCACAGTCACTGTGAACATAAATGTGCAATGGCCTTATCTTGTCTATAAAATCAGTTTTACTACAGTCAGCCACAACAATCTTTCCACCCTTTCTTCTATATAATCCATGAACTTTATGGGGAAGGGGTGTCATATAGATGTCTTTTAAATGATTCTCCATTGATATTCAAAGTCTGTCATAATAGAACGTACCATATAGGTTTTCTTAAACAATGGAATTTATTTCCTTGATCTTCTGAAAGATCTAGTCCAATAAAAACAGGAAGACAGGGGCAAAGTGTATTCTCTCCCTCCTCCTCCCTCCCTTCATCCCTCCTTTCCTTCTCTCCTTCCCTTCTTCCATTATTCCCTTCCTCCATCCTTTCTTCCTCATTCTTTCTGTGATACAGGATCTCATTTTGCCCTGTGTTGCCATGAACCCACCATGTACTTGAACTGATTATGTACCTTGAACTCCTGATCCTCATTCCTCCATATTCTGAGTGCTAGGATTACAAGTATAAACCACAATACTTGTTTAGAGCTCCTTTATTTGTAAACCTGTTTCTTTTTCAGACACATACCCATTTATTTCCCTTTCTATTCTTTTTCTCTGATGCCAACAGACAATTACAAGTTGTTTGCTTATGTTTGTCACTAACATTTCTGTTATGATAAATCGTTCCACCAAAAGCCACCGAGCCCTATAACCATGTGGGCCATCTCTGCCAGCCACCTGAGTTCTGCCTGCCGCGTGGATGGACAAAATAATACACAGACTTATATTAGGTACAAATGCTGCTTGGCCAATTACTAGGATTTCTCATCTGCTAGCTCAGTCTTAATTATCATACATCTATATATTTTATAATACTTATCTTATCGGACACCTTCCATTGGTGTCCTCCCTTGCTGGTGGATCACATTGTGCCACTGGAGGAAGAGAGGAGGGGTAAAAAAGGTACACTTTCTGGTTGTCCTTCCATAAATATGAGTCTCCCTGTTATGTCACTTCCTGACTGGATCATCACTTCTTACTACATTTCCCAGAATCCTCCTCAACTCCTAGTCCTGCCGAACTTGCTGCCTCATTGGCCAAACTTTATTTATCATCCTGTAAGACAAACACATGCACAGAATCACTTTCCCCATCACATCTCTCTATTCTCCAGAGTATCCTTTCATTCTTTATGGGACCCTAGCATAAGTTTCCATAATAGTTTATATGAAATTTCTTTATAAATTTCTCCAGTCAATTAATATTTTATAAAGTGACAGGTCATACTGGATCAGGGACACCCTAATGAATTCATTTAAAATTTATTATTATTTTAATTTTCTCATATGAGAATACAATCGAATCCTTAGATAGTAAGAATCAGGACTATAATTAAATGAACTTTGAAGGAACGTATTTATTACATCTTTTAAAACACTACTCTTACACTTACCAATATATGTATATGAGGGATCCACCAGAGAGTATTTCATAATGTCACTTTTCATCATCCTGAAACTAAGAAATTCATTTGCATCAGTTCTCTGGACTCTGACTCTTACAATCCTTCCTCCACATTGTCCTTTAAATCTGTATCCTTAGGGGAAAGCAATGTTATATCAATGTCTCATTTATAGCTGGCCTCCACATAGTTACTTATTGTTTACATTTTGGCCAATTGTGAGTCTTTTAATGAACCACTGTTCATTGAAGAAATAATCTCTGATGAGTACTGACAACTTCATTAATTGATGCATAGAGAGATAATCATTTAGAAGTTAGTTAGATGCAATGTTGGGTTTAGCAAAATAAATGAGTAAGTTTGCCTCAAAGCCTATGAGCTCCCCAGACACAGGTTCTTTGCCAGATTTGCAGTACTAGAAATGAATTTCCTTCTTACAGTGGCTCTTAACCAGTCAGAACATTCATGCCACTTTACATCCTTGGGCATATCTTGTCAGGCCAGTTTTAATCATTTGTCATAGTTTCACAGATGGGTATGTCTACTGATGACTTTTTTCTTCCAACAACCTGAGTAGCACTTTCTTGTACTATGAAAAGCTAGCCAGCAGGAAGAAAACATTCTGATTGGTACCACCTGGGTTTCTTTATGTCCTGTGACAAAAAATATGGTAACTACAGCAAAAGGATCTTATCATCGAGATTAATGGTGATAGCATGCACTGTTTTGTGAATTTTTGTGATGTCTCCTAAGCAACAACTTGAAATTAGGGTATCCTGTACCTGACAATGGTCTTTTTTTTTTTTTAGACAACCTTATTTTACATACCAAACCCAGTTCCCTCTCCCTCCTGTCCCCTGCTCCCCTGCCTTCTTCCCACTCCACTCCCCATCCAATCCTCAGAGAGGGTGAGGCCTCCCATGGGGAATCAACAGAGTTTGTCACATCAGTTGAGGAAGGACCAACTCCTTTTCTCCACCTCCTATATCTAGGCTGAGAAAGTTCTGTCCTTAGAGAATGAGCTCCAAAATCCAGTTCATACAGTAGGGACAAATACTGGTTCCACTGCTAGTGGCCCCACAAACTGCCCAAGCCGCCCGTCATCCACATTTAGAGGGCCTAGTTTAGTTTTATGCAGGTTCCCTAGCTGTCATTCTGGAGTCAGTAAGATCCTACTTTCTTGGGTCAGCTGATTCTGTGGGTTTCCCCATCATAGTCTTTATCCCTTTGCTCAAATTATCAATTCTCCCTATTACTGGACTCCAGAAGTTTGGCCCAGTGCTTAGCTATAGATTCCTGTATCTGTTTCCATCAGTTACTAGATGAAGGTTCTGTGGTGACAATTAAGGCAGCTATCAATCTGATTATAGTGGAAGGGCAGTTAAGATACTCTCTGCTATTGCTTAGATTCTTAGCTGGGGTCATTCTTGTGGATTCCTGTGAAATTCCCTAGTGCCAGATTTCTTGATAATCCCATAATGGTTCCCTCTATCAAGGTATCTCTTTCCTCGTTCTTCCTCTCTCTCCTTTCCCCAACTCAACCTTCCTGATTCCACATAATCTCTTTCCCTGTACCCTTCTCCTCTCCATATTCCCCTGCCATCCTGTCCCCTCCCTCTATGCTACCAAATTACTCAGCACATCATGTCTATTTCCCTTTTCTGGGGGTAGGAATCCATGTATGTCTCTCTTAGGGTCCTCCTTGTTTCCTGGTTTCTCTGGGTTGTGGACTGTAGGCTGGTTATCCTTCCCTTTATGCCTAATACCCACATATGAGTGAGTATATACCAGTAGTGTTTGTTTTTCTGTGTTTAGGTTACCTCACTCAGAATGATTTTTTTCTAGTTCCATCCATTTGCCTGAAAATTTCATGAGGTTATCATTTTTTTAAA
This sequence comes from Cricetulus griseus, assembly GCF_003668045.3. NCBI lineage: Eukaryota > Metazoa > Chordata > Mammalia > Rodentia > Cricetidae > Cricetulus > Cricetulus griseus. Next base: position 101,437,292 of record NW_023276806.1, read on the forward strand.
CCTGAGTACTATTCCATTGTATAAATGTACCACATTTTCTTATCCATTCTTTGGTTGATAGGCATCTAGGTTGTTTCCAGGTTCTGGCTATTACAAATAATGCTGCTATGATCGTAGTTTGAGCAAATATCCTTGTGGTATGAGTGTGCATCCTTTGAGTATATGCCCAAGAGTGGTATTGCTGGGTCTTGAGGTAGACCGGTTCCCAATTTTCTGAGAAACAGCTATACTGATTTCCACAGTAGCTATATAAGTTTGATATCCCACCAGCAATGGGGGAGTGTTCCCCTTACTCCACATCTTCTCCAGCATAAACTCTCATTAGTGTTTTGATCTTAGCCATTCTGACAGGTGTAGGATGGAATCTCAGAGTTGTTTTGATTTGCATTTCCCTGATGGTTAAGGATGTTGGGCAATTCCTTAAGTGTCTTTTGGCTATTTGAGATCCCTTTGTTGAATATTCTGTTTAGAACTGTACCCCATTTTAATTGGATTCTTTGGTATTTTGATGTCTAGCTTTAATTAATAAATGGGACCTCCTGAAACCGAGAAGCTTCTGTAAGACAAAGGACACAGTCAACAAGACAAAACTGCAATCTCCAGAATGGGAAAAGATCTTCACCAACCCCAATCTCTGACAGAGAGCTGATCTCTAAAATATACAAAGGACGCAAGAGACTAGACATCAAAATACCAAATAATCTAATTTTAAAAATGGGCTTTTTGTTTTACAACCTATGGCTTTTAGGAGCACCTTGTCCCTTCCTTAGTGTTACATCATTCAAACTCTGTAGTGCCTTCTGGACATTACAGGGATGTTACATCCATGAACTCTTAACAGATGTGGTTGCATTCAAAAGATCTTGAGAATAACAAGCCATTGAACATTACAACATAAATATGGAGGGGCTTACATATACTGACGTCTAGCTGAGGAAATATAGTCAGTTAATGCTTGCTGAACCAGGGAGAGAGGGTTTAATTCAAGGGTGTTGTAATGTGTATTCTTGGTTGTCAACTTGACTGTGTCTGGAATTAACTAAAACCTAAACACCTCTGGGGAGTTTTTGCTTAATTTGAAGTAGGCAGATCCATTTCTAATCCAGATAGTGAGGCAGGAAAATACATCCTTACTCCAGATCATTTGATCTGGGAAAACATAAGTCTAACCTGTGTAATGCCTTCTGCTGGAAGCCTATTTAAAGTCTTTTTAAGACGGAAGTTTTTGCTCTTTTCCTGCATGCTCTCGCCTTGCTAGCAAGTCCATTTCTTCACTGGCCTTGCACCTATGCTCCAAGATTCCAGCATATACTGAAGACCAGCTGAGGCATTCAGTCTTTTGGACTGAGCAACTACTGAATTCTTGGACTAGCCCCACACTCGTGTACATGTGGGCAGCACTAATTGCACTTAATGGATTATAAAATAATTTTTTTGGTGTTTCGAGACAGGGTTTCTCTGTGGCTTTGGAACCTGTCCTGGAACTAGCTCTTGTGGACTAGGCTGTTCTAGAACTCATTTTTAAAAGAAGAAGAAATGAAGTTGGGTGTATATGGGGGAGGAATTCAGGAGAAGATGAAATTGTATAATGTTGATATGATCAAAATACATTAGGCACATGTGTGTAATTCTCACATAATAAATATAATCATATTAAAAAGAGAAACTTACCGGGCGTTGGTGGTGCACACACAATCCCAGCACTCGGGAGGCAGAGGCAGGCGAATCTCTGTGAGTTCGAGACCAGCCTGGTCTACAAGAGCTACTTCCAGGACAGCCTCCAAAGCCACAGAGAAACACTGTCTCAAAAAACCAAAAAGAGAGAGAGAGAGAGAGAGAGAGAGAGAGAGAGAGAGAGAGAGAGAGAAAGAGTGCTTTCTACTTCTATAGATGATCTGAATCAGGAAACCAACACCCATACCAAGTGGCTCAAAACTGCCTGTGATTACAAGTTTCAAAGAGTCAAATTCTCTCTGGTCCTGATGTGCACCTGCAGTATTTTGCACATAAACTCATGGAGTCAAACATACCCACAAATAAATAATAAGTATATCAGTAAAAAAAAAAGTAAATGAAATCTTTCAAAAAACAACAACAAAAAAACTTTCATCTAGTCTTCCATTCTCTAGCTGGAAACATGAAGCATTGCCACAATGCAGTTTCATGATAGTGTGGCCACACTGTGTGTTGACTAGAGTGCAGGAGAGGTCTCCATCAGACTTGTGTATACTTTGCCTGGAGCATTACAGATCTCAGTGGACATCTCAGTACACTGACAAGTAAAGGGCTTAGACTAGTTATTCTCACTTATTTTATGCCCTTTCCTTGAAAAGCTGAATAGCACTAATTTCCTTAGAAAAGTTTAGTGATAACTTGATGTTTTAAAAGTCCTTTGTACTTTAAATTGTGTGTGTGCGCATGCATGCATGTGTGAGTGTGTGTGTGTGTGGGGGGTGTGTGTGGTGCATTCTGAGTAAGATTTTCCTTGTGTAAGGGATTTAGTCTATTTTTTCATGCTAATTGGTACTATTACCTTTTTGGAAAGAGTAAGCATTTCTGTCTATATTTATATACAATTTTCTAAATTATTCTCTAATTTGCCAGTTGTTCATGTAGCCCTTTTCTTATTTATTTTAGATGGTTTTGATTCTGTTGTGTCTTTTTTGGCATGTCTCTGAATAATCGCACAGCTTCTGCAAACCACACAAACATTTATAGCTTGGTATATCTTTCCATAAAGGTGAAAATGGAAATATTTATGTATTATAATATCAAATGAGAAAATTACTTCAGCCTTTCATTGTTCATACTAGTTCAACTTGCAGCAATTTTTCCAAGTCACTTTCTTTGGATCCTAAATTTACAAAAATATACTCCTCTGTCCAAAATGTCCAATTACTTAACAATTCCCACTATTCATTGAAATGTAGTTCCACAAAGATGAGCACAACATGTTCTCATGCCTTTCTGAATGGAATTTGGTGTCTATTGTTCTTGGTAGAGTCACACCTTGTCTGGCATATTATCATTAGACTAGCAAACTTAAACAGATAAATCAAAGACAAAACAGGTGAAGATGCTGTAGAGATTATTTTCTGATAAAGGTCACTCAAAATGAAAACTCAGTTAGAAATTAAATCCAAATATATCTCACCCATATGCTTAATGAAAACCACGGTGGTAATTAAATAATCACCATATATGCTTTTGCTCTTAGTTGACTGCATTCTCATCAATGAGCTCTCCATGGAAATCTCACTTCCACTGTGTGTATAGGGTCTTCAGGGCTCACAAGGAGATTTCTCACATCTTCATTGGAACTCTAAGCCCCATAGGGAAGCTCCTAAGAAAGAAAGCATTAAGCTACTGTTTTATACACTTGTCCATAGACATCTTCACACTCCTCCAAATATCACCGGGTTAGGAGAGTGATCTTAAGTTTCCTTGATTTTCCATTCCATTGTTATTATTCTTGGTATATTGCTGCTGTTTTTTTTTTATCATATTTTGATGCTAAAGATCTCACACAGGACTTTGAGTCTGCAATTTGAGTGTTTTCCCCATAGAGCTACATGCTAATTTACATTATTTTTCAAAATAATCATGTGATTATTAAATAGTAGGTCATACAGCTTTGCGGTTTTAGCCATATACTCAACTGACCTAAACTCATGGCAAATTTGAAACTTCTTTTTTTTCTATTTTTTTTATTTAAATTAAAACCAATCTTGTTTTACATGTCAATCCCAGTTCTCTCTCCCTCCCCTCCTCCCCTGCCCCCCACGGAACCCTAGCCAGTCCCCTTTCTGCTCCCCAGGGAGGATGAGGCCTTCTATGGGGGAATCTTTAAAGTCTGTCAAAACATTTGGAGCAGGGCTTAGGCCCTCCCCTGTGTGTCTAGGCTGAGACAGTGTGTGGAATGATCCAGACCCCTGAACCTGGGTGTCAGTGAGGAGGCCTCAGCGATCTATGGGGCCTCTGGTAGTATTTATCCCTGGTATACAAATAGACTTTGGGAAATTTTCTTTTTTTATTTGTTTAATTTAGAAACAATCTCATTTAAAATTTTCTGATGAAGATTGTCCTCAGAATTGGAAAGTTGGAGGCAATAGAATCATTCCAGCAAGCTGCTCAAACAGTTTGCTTCACTGAAGATTTCTTACTGGTTGGTACAATATCATTAAGCACTCACTTGTATAATAGTTTACATTCAGCAAACATCATTGTTTTGCCATCATTGTTACTTCCTCTTAAACAGAAATGCATTTTGTAGCATTAAAATTATTTGTTTTCCAATAGTTAGTGTATAACAATGAACTTTTCATATTTTCTTTGTATTTTTAGCCAGAGAACTGACTTAGTTGTGTAGAGGTGGAAATATGGCTATTATTTTACATTATGAGATATTCCCAATATGCTGTCTTATAAAGTAAGCATCAAAATCAAAATAAACAGCAATAATAACACTATCTTATTATGTTCATATTAAAACACACTCTCTAATCTCTCTTTCATGAAGAAAGCAGACTGATGGAATGATAGGTAATTTAGGGCACTTTTCACAGATGATGGCTTCCTGTTTAAGGCTGAAAGACAATATTCCAAAGATGGTGTTAAATTCCCATCATGGTTCACTGCACTGCTCAACTTTCAGGTCGTTGTCAAATGAAATTGGTATAGTGTCAGAACCCATCAAAACCCTAACACAACAATTTCTCCCTGGAGAGACACACTGTAACTATTACAAGCCACTTTTAATGTTTATTGATTTGGAGATAGGAAGCAGAGCTGAAAGGGAGCAATGACAAAAATGGAGTGTGTTTCCCAGACAAGTGTAATAAATCTGTTCCTGGGTCAGGGGTCGTATAAATATGGAAACAGTTAATTGTTGGTTCTGCTTGCACAGCTGTATTTACACTTACTATAAATATCCATATGTCATGGGTAAATGTCCTAAGATTAGGACCAACATAATATTTCCTATATATTCAATGAGGAAATTGTCATGGCTGCATAAAAATGGCTAGAGACTGTACACAGATAAAGACCTCACAGGACAGCTTCAGGACTCTGAAATACCATGAAGTCAACCAGCAGAATTGAGAAGTTAACTAGCTAACTTCCAAGTATTTTACTCAAAAGAAAACCTAAGGGCCAACAGGATGGCTCAGTGAGAAAAGGCATTTCCTGCTAACTATGACAAGATACATTCCATCCCTAATATCCACATGATGGAGGGAGAGAAGTCAAACACTAGAGAGATGTCCTCTGATCTCCACACAGACTCTGTGATGACCATCCACACACATACACATATGCCTAGGCACACATACATATTAAATAAATTAATTAATGGAAAATTTAAAAAGAAAAGATTAGAGTAAATATCCCAGAAAATGTTTAAACTTATTAAGTGACAGTAATTTGAAATTTAAAATTACAAAGACCAGGTAATTGGGATAAATAAAATGACCCAGAATAGACTCCTATAAACTGACTCTATGAAAATTTATGAAATGATAAAAGTAGGATTGCAATCAGAAAGAAAATTAGAAGAAACTAAATACTTGTTTTGCTAATTATTCAAACTATATAGAAAATTATAAGTGAATTGGCAGTTAACTTCAATTTATTTTGCTGTCCATATATACACATATGTAATTACATATTAAATGTAAATATAGAAACATATATTATCAGAAGGATATAACTTAGCAGAGTTGTTTTGTCGAGTATTTCACAGTGAATACAAACTCTGAAAGTATAGAAAAGAATATTAGATGTGTGGCTAAAATTTGACTCTATTACGAATGTTATTATATTTAATTTTGGAAGATCATCTGCAATCATTCCAAATTTTTAAAACAAGAAATATGCTGTTTTCAAAATAAAAAGTGGTATAGGCCAATCAAATGTATGAAAGCATGACCCAGAACAATAACTCTACAGGTTTGAATAAAGCAACACTGAGATGCCCATTTATCGTATCTGATATTAAAATATTAATCACTAGAAATAAATCTTAGCACTTTAAGTAACATAATACCCAGAACACCCTGTCTGTAGAACAGTTTGAGCAGTAAATTTAATATTTTCAAGCATGTTGAATCTGCAATCTCATTCCTAGAGATATTTTTAAAATTATATTCTATAAAAATAGGAAACAAAATTATCTTTCTTAATTCATGTGATGTATTGTAAACAAATTATGTTGCCATAATCTCTACATGGTTAAATTAATTATACAGAATTTGTGCACTCTAACAGGGCATGTTCAACAGAGTTGTGAGAAACATACCATGAGATGATTTAGTCATGTATGCATTGTAGAACTTAAAGAAATGTACAATATTTAGGATATGCCACATCTTGATTCTAAGGGACAGCTTCCAGAATGAAAACTGTTTGGCTTTCTGAAGTAATGATTGCTAAAGCCACTTAAGGAGATGTGGCTGTCCTTAAGATAAATGTGGCTAAACACAGTTAAGATAAACTTACAGTACAAGAAGTGGCAAAATGCTGAATTTGTATAAAGCTGGAAGCATGAAGAGAATTTGAAGAACTGTAACTTGCTTTGGATGAGTGCATACAAAGAGATTGATCTGGAAAGCCCAGAACATGGCTGTATAGAGCTGTGAACTCATAAACAATGCACACTTATACTACAATAATCATCTTAATTTGCTGTAATTTATTTTATTTTGTAATCTCATAATAGTCAGTAATACTTTTATGTATTTATTTAAATTTCATTTACTTACACAATGTAGTTAGGTCATATTCACACACCATATGCCTCCCTATTTCACTGTGCAGTCCTTATGCACACATGTGACAGGTCTGTACTGGCCTTGATTGATCTCTAAATTAATTGGGAAAGAAAGGAACAAAGTGAACAATGCATAAGACAAATTTATAACCACAATTCCCTGTGTCATTTATTTCACAAAATATTTTAGAAAATGATTAAGTAGCAAACTTTTTTCTGGGATTGTCCCTAAATACATAGCATTTGAGAAACATTCAAAGTAATGACTCTAAATGAATTTGTGATTAGCCTAACTATATTCCCCGGATGTTTCAGGTACAAATATAATTGTGTTATGTGCCGTTTTATAAGGCAACAATAAAATGATTAATAAATGAGTTTTTGAAAATCACAAAGCTATACTATAACTTATACATATGGTAAAACCAATCAAAGAGGCTATAAATTTTAAAAAAATATAATAAAAACTTTTGATGTCTAGAAACATTAAATTAATAAGTATCTATCCCACATTGTAATTAAATGAATTATAATCTGCCACAACACACATTAAGACTGAACTTGTGTTGAATGCATTATTAAAAGGTAAGCTTGACTGACAGAGCACAGAGGCCACGCTGGGCATGCATGAGGCTCCAGCATCCATGTACAAAGCTGAGTGTGACTTTGTGTATTCCTCTAACTCAGGGCAGTAGAAGGCAAAGGATGGAGGATCTCTTGGTTTTGTTGGCTGCTCACCCTAGTCCCAGTCTCAGAGAAACTCCTTGTATCAAAGAGACGAGGTATTCTACTCTGGCTTCCCTGCGTGTGCGGACATGTATTTAAACACCCTAACTGAGTGACAGTCCCAGGCAACAGTATGAGAATTTAAACAATGAGGAGAGAAGGATCCAGCCCATTAACCTCCCCAGGATGATCTCCAGAAAACACTACATTAAGCAAACCAGTCACCCTGGCTGGGAAATAAACCACCAAGTGGCTGGGAATCCCACCTTGTGGAGACTTTCCACAGTTGTGTTTGAGTCATGTTTTACTGCTGGTTTTCATAGAAGTCATACAAGAGAGATTTGCCGGAAGATTCCTACAGGACTATCAGGGGTCAAGTACGGTTTCATTGAAATACATCAGCTGCTTTCTTTTGCAGGGTACATTCTAGGACAGGCTTGGTTCTGAATCATATTGTAGCTTTTTTTTCAATCCAGCTATGACCCAACACTTGGAAATTTTCAGATTTATTTGTCAGAATCAAGAGATAGTGTGTTGACCAGAACACATGTGTTGAGACCTCACTGGGAAGTGGTTTATTGGGAGGTACAGTAGATAGTAGACACTTACTTGATAGACTCTCACAGCCTCTACTTCTATTTGAGTTGACAAGATGACATAGATATGAGAACAATCCCTTAAACTCTCAAAGCATCTCACATGAATTTCTGACATTTTTATTCTGTTTCCAAGAATGTTCTAGTTCACCAGGCTAAATAAATCTCCAGACTTCACTTCCAAGGGCAACAACATCCAGCATTGTCCTCTTAGTTCTTTTTCTTTCTTTCTTTTTCCTTTCTTCTTTCTTTCTTTCTTTCTTTCTTTCTTTCTTTCTTTCATTTTTTCTTTATTTTTTTCCTGAGATGGGGTTTCTCTGTATTGCTTTGGAGTCTGTCCTGGAACTGGCTCTGTAGACCAGGCTGGCCTCAAACTCACAGAGATCTGCCTGCTTCTGTCTCCTGAGTGCTGGGATTAAAGGCATGTGCCACCAACATCCAACCTATCTTCATAGTTCTGTGTAGATCTTTGATATATCTACTAGCATTGCACATATTGTGATTGTTAGTCCTCACATTCCATGCATAAATTATGGTTGTAAGACAAATATTTCCATCTCCTTAAGAAGTCTGTACTGGGGGTCCTATGGGAATATGCAGCCACATCAGTGATGATTCTAGTTCTGGCATTGTACTTCAAGTGCATTAGAAACACATTGTGTGTTAGAATGGATACATGTACTGGATTCCTTTAGACTTTCAACATACACTGTATCCTGAAAGACACTATGTCCATCCTTCTGGACTAGTCTACTCTTGTTCTTTAAAACAGAACATTCTCATAAGGCTTTCCAAAGTTTTTGTCTGCCGTTCCTTGAGGTTTCTTTCTGTAAGGAACACTACCTAAGTCTCTACACATCCTCTCTTCCAAATACTTTTATGTGTACAATTAAAATAGAAATTTATAAGATGAAATAAATGTTTATAACTGCCAAGTATTGACATGCAAGTCTACTCTATCAATCGGTGTGATGATCATCTTGGGTTCTAGATTAGTACTTGGACACCTGTTTGTTTTTAATTAAGTTGAATTAACTCTCAGATATCATTGAGCAACCTTTGATGTCATCTCTCATTCCAATTACTGCCACAAATAAATAGATCATGTTCTTCATTATCCAATCCAATCTTCATCTGTAATTGAAATTTCTAGATGGCTGATTAAGTGATACAGGGAAATTTGGTAGAATTAAGAAAAAGGCTATTTGTGACAAGTGGAATCTTCTTTCCTTTTTGGAGACCATTCTTAAAAGTTCACACCCGTTTTGGTTTATGGACTTGATATATTTCTAAAGTAAATTTATCTAATGTTTCTTAAAATTATTTTTTGCAAATCCCTCCCTTAAATTTTAGAATGGGAAATTGTATTAATAACCAGTGGGTCTACCTAACTTCAGCCCATGAATGTCAGGCAGATTTTATGGAAAAAAATTAAAACCATGTAAGCAAGATGCATTTATTTCTTTTCATTCTTTTATGCTTGTTTTTCTGAAAGAAAATATGAAAATATTTTAAGTCAATGGGAAGATCCACTATTTTACTCTGAGTATAATAAGCACAGTGCCAAGCACTGTGGTGGAACAGAGATGAAGAGTTAGTTCAAAGTGACATCGGGAAAAACACCATTAAGTTTTCATAACTCTGCCACCCAACTAGTGCTCCACACATCTGGTGAACGTGCATATTTGAGTTAAAGTGGAAAGTCTAAAAAAGAAACTGAAAACGCCTGATTGCTCACAGGTGTAGCTACCACACTATATGTATATAGTGCTGGTTTGAAGTGCACTGAATTCTTCATTAGGAATATTCCAGAAACTCAAAAATATACTCAGATCTATGAGAAAAAGATATTCCCTCTGTGAATTAAAAAATAAATCTTTATGGATTTTTAAAGCTTTACTTTGAAAATCAAATGACTCACAGAGCAGCCAACATTATGATTTTATTCATCAAATCTTGGTAAGGCACTGTTTTATAAAGTTGAGGATGGTACCTGCATGCATCATATCTACTTATCTAGACTGCCTCTGGAAGAAGGCACAGGTGTAGTGTTGCTCTTACCAAGGAAGAAGTCATCAAGGGTTTTAATTTTGTTCTGTAGAAAATTTTTTTCCCGGTTCCAAACCATGTTAGCATTAGTAACTAACTGGGAGACATTCGCATCAGTGGAACTTTGGCTTCATTGAATACGGAATTCAAGATAATTTATTTCTAATTTTTTAGTGTAGTTATGCTTTTCACCTGTGTGAAAGGAAACTCACAGCTGTTCTTTGCAACAGCTTTGAAATGCACAGATAACTTCAAGGAGTTGGAGTTCTTCCTAATATCGTACTTCTCTGTGAATCAATAGTTCAAAAATGAGGAAAAGGGTTCTTTTTTTCTTTAAATATAGAACACTTATTTGAATTTCAAATATAGTGAACTTTCTGTCAAGGTCCTTCCCATCAGGTGCTTGCTAACTTTTACACTGGTCCCAAATTATTCATTTGAGTATCTCCTGTTTCTTATTTTTACTGCATTCACATGTCTGAAAACACTTAGACTTCTCTCTCAAGGGAATGCAACTGAAAATGAAAACCACCACTGAATAATCTATAAAGGTTATTTAAAGAATCCAAAAAAGATGGGATAGACAGATATAAAGTGTTTTTGGAGTTTTCTGAGTAAGTTAAAGCCCATACTTAAGTTAAAGTTTTTCTTCCTAAATACTTCACTGAATTCTATTTCTACATGAAAAATTAATGTACTAGAAAGCCAAAGTGTCAAATATTCTTTTGCCTTCAAACAGACTCAGAACATTTGATTTTAAAATAGAAGATACATGTTCATCTCTATATTGTGACTTCATTATGACTTGTTATAAGGAAGCAACAACACTTACATCTGCCATGCTTTTATAATTTTTTCATTCATTTATTTAGTTCAAAATAAAGTCATGCACAATTATGATACAGAATACAGTATGTTCACAATGGCATGGCTAAATTAAAACAATTAACTGTTATATCACTTTTGTTCATCATTTTTGTTTTGAGAGCACTTAAAGTATACTATCTCACAACTTTTAAAATATAGCATATTGTTATCAACCATATTTATCATGCTCTCAGTAGACCTCAAGACTTCACAGAGTCCATGCCTCTTGTCTAACTGCAGTTTTATATCCTTAAACCAATCGTTTCCCCATTGTTAAAAGTCCCACACTGAAGCCTAATAGCCACAATTCTGCTCTCTGTTCCCATAAGTTCATCATTTCTAGGTTACACATAAAATTGAAATTGTGTGACATTTGTCTTCCAGTGTGTCACTTATTTTTTTTTTTTTGGCAAGCATATAACTTTACTACTTACTAAAGATGAAATCAAATGTGCAAGCACAGGTGAGCACTAACTGAAACACCTTGGATTCATCACATATTTGAGTTTCAATTAGCATATACATATATTTATATTTATATAAAAAGAGCAATAATGACAATATGTTATCCATCAATAGCAGCAAAAGCTTTTCCAAGTTCTGCAGTCCTTTGAACAAAATTGTAGAGACATCCAGCACACTCCATTTTAAAAAAACAAAAAACAAACAAAAACAAACAAACAGTAACAGCAAGAAAGTAAAAAACAAAATCCCAGAAGACAGCACAGTTCTGTTACTCTTGTGGTACTTGGCACCACTTTTTTTTATATTATTTTCTCAGTCATCAGAAGTTATGGCGCAATTGGACTGAACAGATATCTATAGAACATTCCACCCAAATACAAAACAGTTTACCTTCTTCTCAGTGACACAAAGAACCTTCTCTAAAATCGACCACATACTTGGCAACATAGCAAACCTCAACAAGTACAAAAAAATAGAAATAACCCCCTGTGTCTTATCAGACCACCATGCTTTAAAATTAGAATTCAACAACAACAAGAACTACAGAAAACCTACAAACTCATGGAAATTAAGTCACACCCAATTGCACAATTCATGGGTCCAGGAAGAAATAAAAAAAGAAATTAAAGATTTCCTAGAATTCATTGAGAATGAGGACACAACATATCCAAACCTATGGGATACTCTGAAAGCAGTGCTAAGAGGAAAGTTCATAGCACTAAATACCCATATGAAAAAAACAGGAGAATAATCACACTAGAGAATTTACAGCACAACTGAAAGCTTTAGAAAACAAAGAAGCCAATACACCCCAGAGGAGCAGATGCCAGCAAATAATCAAATTGAGGGCTGAAATCAATAAAATGGAAACTAGGAGAACAATACAAAGAATCAATACAACAAAAAGTTGGTTCTTCGAGAAAAACAACAAGATAGACAAACCTTTATCCAAACTTACCAAAGAACAAAGAGTGAACATGCAAATTAATAAAATCAGGAATGAAAATGGGGTCATAAAAACAGACACAGTGGAAATCAAGAGAATTATCAGGTCATACTTTGAAAACCTATATTCCTCAAAATTTGAAAATCTAAAGGAAATGGACAATTTTCTGGACAGATTTCACTTTCCAAAATTAAATCAAGAACAGATAAGCAACTTAAATAGACCAATAACCTCTAATGAAATTGAAGCAGTCATTAGAAGTCTCCCAACCAAAAAAAAAAAGCCCAGGGCCAGATGGCTTCAGTGCAGAATTCTTCCAGAAATTCAAAGTACAGCTAATACCAATTCTCCTCAAAGTAGTCCACACAATAGAAGCAGAAGGGTCATTACCAAACTCTTTCTATGAGGCCACAATAACCTTGATAGCCAAGCCACACAAATACACAACTAAGAAAGAGAACTACAGTCCAATATCCCTCATGAACATTGACGCAAAAATTCTCAATAAAATATTGGCAAATCGAATCCAAGAACACATCAGAGAAATCATCCGTCCCAATTAAGTAGGCTTCATGCCAGGGATGCAAGGATGGTTCAACATACAAAAATCCATCAATGTAATCCACCATATAAACAGACTGAGGAAAAAAAATCACATGATCATCTCATTAGTTGCCGAAAAAGCCTTCCACAAAATCCAACATCCCTTCATGATAAAGGTCCTGGAGAAATCAGGGATAACAGGAACATACCTCAACATAATAAAAGCAATATACAGCAAGCCAACAGTCAACATCAAATTAAATGGAGAGAAACTCAATGCAACTCCTCTAAAATCAGGTACAAGACAAAGCTGTCCACTCTCTCCATGCCTCCTCAATATTGTTCTTGAAGTTCTAGCTAGAGCAATAAGACAACAAAAGGAGATCAAGGGAATAGAAATCGGAAAGGAAGAAGTCAAACTCTCACTATTTGCAGATGATATGATAGTCTACATAAGTGACCCAAAAAACTCAACCAGGGAACTCCTACAGCTGATAAATACCTTCAGCAATGTGGCTTTTATAATTTTTAATAAAGAAAAATGTTTCCTGTTAAACATTTAATCTGATGTGATGGCTCACTTGATTTGAAGATGATAGGTTTCTCAATTGGCTATGAGTTATAAAATTATAATTGCATGATATCCCTGGATTATTCTAATTCAAGTGAAAGGTTTTTTTTTTCTTTTTGTAAATAAAAAAGTATATTGATGAGCACATTTGGGTACACAGACAGACATGGGGATAGCCATGGGAACATCTGGGCTACTCTTCTGCATTGAGATGGTGAAGGATTTGTGAGGGTTTCTTCAATCTGGGCTGTCGGAATATGTTTGAGTAAGGAAAATGGAATAGCCTAACATCTACCCACACAAGTCAACCAAACAAGCATCAGAGAGGAATATCCAGTCTTATATTATCATCTTCTTATTTTTGTTGCTTTTAAAAAACAAATGTGGCTGCTGGCCATGCCCAAGTCAAATGACTATGTGAACTTTCCCAGTTTCTTATGATCTTCTTAGAATTATTTTTTTAATGTTTTGACAGTTTCTCCCCTAAATAAAATATCCGATCCACTATCAGCACCTTTTACCATCCTTCATAAGCCTCTTCCTCCCTTTAGTCCACCTCCTATTCTCATGTTTTATGTGTGTGTATGTATGTGTATTTGTATGTGCATGCTGGTCTTGTGTAGTGGGATACAGCTCCTATGTGTTTGTGTTTCCCCAGTGCTGCTAAGCTCTGCAGGAAGAGTCACGCACTCTCTCCTACCAGCATTCTAATCCCTAAATTACTTCCCTTACTCTCTCTAGAGTCACATTTCTTAGATTGGCATAGGAGCATTTCCTATTTTACAGAAGTTTACATAGATTTTATAAACAGATTCACACATAATTTATCAAGACTGCTTTACTGTTTATATTGCTGTCCTGAACTTTCTGAAATGATTTTCTGAACAATTTTTCCATCAATTCCATGTGATGTTTTCATGTATGTATTTTGGGTTCATTTAATGACAATTTTATAGATTGGAAATTATAGACATCACAGAAGAATTTCTGCAAACAAACAAACAAAAAAAACCCAGTTACTTTTTGTCTATAAGATTACAGTGTTAGAATTAGGAATTATGTCTCCCAAGAGGATGAATTCATTTATGTGTGAATCTTATTATAATTCTAAAAATAATCAAAAAGTATTTAAATTTTTATTAGAATAATAGAACTATCTCACCTAGAGCAGACTGAATTTTCTGAAAATCATGTTTAAAGGCAACTGATTTTTAAAGATAACTGATAAGTTATTTTTATACACAACTGTTCAAAGATTTAAGACTCATATCTGTAAGAAAGATTACCCCACAGTTGCTGAATGCACTTATAAAAAATGTGTTTAGAAATCTATCAAAAATATGTCAGCCCTGAGTATTTGTTGAGCAAAGGTTTGATAAATATTTAATACATTTTGATATCTTTTTGATAATGTAGCTATCATGTTTTAGATACCTAGCAGCAACATAAACATGGTTGTGATAAATTAAGTATGAGCTCTTAGAGGGACTAATGGACAAGTGGGACTTTGTGAAATAGAGCAGTAACAGCTATGTTGTGAGAAGAAAGTTTAAAAATCACTCCTGTGTTAGTGCTGTGTGAATGAAGAGGGCTCTTGGTGGTCAATGATCTTTCTACACATATACATAAAGATTACAATTCTTCCAGATACATAAGTCATAAACTATTTGAGTGTTCTACCTGAGAACTGATGACATTTGCAAGGGTCCTTGCTTATCATTGAACTTGAGTCCCAGCTGTTGTGTCCCTTGGAAGAGATGTACAGCCTGTGCTTAACCTGTAAACTTTTCTGTTGGGAGCTTTGTACTTCTTTCTACACTCTTGTTTTTCATAGACACTGCATTTGGTGATAGCTTAGAGAACACTGAATTTAAGCTCTCCATTTTGATTTCAGTGTTCCCGAGTACAGGAGTCCCTGCAGTCTTCCCTTCCTGTATGCCTTAGTTATTTTTCAATGCCTTGGTGTTAGGAACCTCCAGCTCCTTTGGTTGTTCTCAGCTGGTGGTTCATATTACAATCTACTTCTAATTTCCTGCAGCAGACAACTGGAGATAAACTTTTATTTTTCAATGTTAAGTGTACAGATTTTGTATCACAAAGAGGAAAGCTAGAAGAGGGTTTTTGGGGGTTGCAAGATGGCTCAAAGGGTAAAAAATTTATTGCCTTGCCTGATGACCTGAGTTTGATCTCTACAACTCACACAGTACAGCGGAAAAAGACAAATAAGACTCCTGTAAGTTGCCCTCTGACTTCCATAAGTGTACCATGGAACACGCGCACGCACACACACACACGCACGCACGCACGCATGCACGCACGCACGCACACACACTCACACGCGCAAGCACGAACTCACACACTTACACACACACTAAATGTTAAGAAAAACAGAATTTTGGGGAACAATTTTGATTTACTAAGGCCAATTACATGTTAGCACTAATTATTCCGGACTTTGGAAAAAATGCTTTTATCCTGGGCCACTTCAAGTTTCTTGTAATGTGACTCTTTTCACAGTTTTAGGACTCAGACCTTTAGGACAAGCCTCTGATACAGAGGCAGAAGACATACTGCTGCCCTATTGTAAACTGTCTTTCTGAAATCCATAGGCTGAAACTCTAGCTCCCAATCTGATAAGCTGGAGAGGGACCTACA
Organism: Cricetulus griseus; assembly: GCF_003668045.3. NCBI lineage: Eukaryota > Metazoa > Chordata > Mammalia > Rodentia > Cricetidae > Cricetulus > Cricetulus griseus. The sequence continues at coordinate 101,453,479 of NW_023276806.1, forward strand.
AAAGCACAGGGCTGGGCAGTCATCAAATTGTGGTGCTCAACTGATCTTCAGAGCTGCCAGTAGATTATTGCTTTTTCAATAAGCCAAACATCTTATCTCATCTCCAGCACTCCCCACTAGATATTAAAAAATGTCATCACTCGCCTCAACACTACTCTTCTAGTGTTGCTAGTCATTGTTGGAAGAAGTCCCTTTAGCCATGATGGGCTTTTAATTTGGAAGTCTCACAAGTTTCCTGCTGTGCAATTAGTATTGCTAGGCACCTTCTTCAGTCTAGGTAGACTGAAAGAAGAGTCTTCAGTCCTTTATTAAAAACTCAAAATGTATTATTGAGCTTTACTGTACTCTTTACAGCATTTGAAAGCCCTACTCAACGTGGTATTTTAAGTTGGTTTCATCTCACTAGCAGTTAAGTAACCTCAAGGATTGTTTAACAAATAAGCACCCACTCAACCACCAACAACTAATCTCTAATCTCCTTTTACTTCATGTTTTGTTTTTAAGACTGGGCATCTTCTTCCATGCCTCAGCTCATATCCATTCTTCCTTCCCTGGAAACTCGAAATTAGGCCACAAATGAATTAAAACATTCCTCCACAGACCGTCTTCATCTAGAGGTTACTTGAGACTGCTTATATATGTGTAAATTATGTACATAATGATCTAAGTATCTTATTCTGTATCTCATGATACCAATGAATGTATTTCTTGAATTCATTTGTCTGTCCTTTAGCTTCCATAAACATGTTCAGAAAAGCTCTTTGTTCTCTTGCTTCTTCCACTCTTTTCGATCAAGTTTCTGCTACATACCCAACCATCTCCTCTCTACTTATTAAATATTTCATACTTTTGGAATATTAGAAATGACAAAGAAAAATATAACAAAAATCCATGTTACTAGTTGTCAGACTTGCCAGGTCAAAGCCCTTGTCTTCATTGAACAAAAAAATTATTAAATCAATATGGATTCTCAAAAATTAAAGTTTCTACATATCTCACTTTGATCTCCTTTTCTTAACTTTTTACCTACTTCCTGTTTGCCTTGTTTATCTTTTAATTTTATGATATTAAAGGATTGCATTATGTGTTTAATTAATACACATTCTGATGTTGAAGTATGATAGTCTACATTTTACCATATATTCTTAGCTATATTCTTCTAATGTATCAAGGCCTGAAATAGTTTAATTCAAGTGTCCCAAGTATTACAGGTTTATAATTTTCTTCTATTTCTTCAATTTTGTGTTGTATAATTTCTTGCTATATTTTTGGACTTAGACATTAGGTTCTTTTCATCCAATATGCTTAAAATGAATTGTAAAGTCTTAATTATTTCTTCTAAAGTTTTGTTTTGTTTTGTTTTCATTTATATCCTACCTCTTTTTGTAACAGCACATGTAGCAATAATAGCACCTTTATTTTCTCACTTTCACAAATGAGTTACTTCTATGTATAGTGGAACATATCTCCCTGTCACTGATTATACTTAAACATCTTACCAGCCTTACTTAAGGGATATGTAATTTTTAACATCACCAGAGCTCATTTACTGTCAGTGTTTACAGGACCATTCTATATTTTGAATAAAGCAAGAGATAGAACTGCTGTTCTTATTAAAGAAACCTATCTCTTTTAACTTTTGAACATCTGCATCAAGCACCCTACTAGAAACAATGTGATGGTCTGTATATGGAATGTCCTCCCAAAGTCCCATGAGTTAAAGACTTGAAACTTATCATGACAGTACCATGACAGTACGGTGTGCAAATCTTTAAGATATATGTCATATTGGGAGAATACAAGTCATTGAAGGCATGTATCCTCAGAGGGGACTTTAGGACACAGACAGGAAACTTTTATTTATTCTTTGTTTCCTGCCTACTATGACATGAGTGAGCAACTCTGCCTGTCATATAATTCCCAAAATAACCTTCTGTCTCAACACAGGGCCAAGAGATATTGGTGTGGCCAAGTGAACATGGACTAGAATCTCTAAGATTGTCAACCAAAATAAAACACTTCTAAAGTCAACAATTACAGGGATTTTGCTACTTTTAGGGGGTGCTGAGTCATACAAAGGGTGTTACAAGTATGTACTTTTTATGTTAAGGGTAAATTGACATACACATGTCTTTGTCCTTATTACAACTTGAATTCTAATTCAATATTTATCTATTCATAAATCCAGCTATCTAGATATCAATATGCATACATGTAGGAAGATAGGTATTTATAGGTATTTATTTTTTTCAGAGCAAAAGAAAAGGGGAAGGAGGTGACATTAATGAAGATATATAGTTCTGACTATATATCTTGTGAGGCACTACTGCGCCTCACAATTCTGAACTGTGAGAGTACTGTTACACATCATCTTTTAGATCTGGCATTGACATAATGACTCACTATCTGAGATACTTGCATTTAAATATCCACATACATAAGATTCCGAAGTTATGTACTAATTACAAATGTGATATCATGTGCTGAATGTCCTTAATCAGTATAAAAGGTCCATGCAGATATGTGACTAATACCTGTAAGCTAAACCAACCATCCTTCTCAATCAGAACATTCTGTGCCCCTGGGTAGGTACAATGTCCTTTCTGCTATTTGTTCTGGGCTCTTGCTTTAAGGCATCTCCATTTTAAACATTGTCTTAATCTTATTCATGTTACTACAACAAAACAAGTTCCTAAGATCCTTTTTGGACATTCAGGAATATGGTACAGGATTCTGGTGATAGCCTTATAGTATGTCACAGTATAGTCAATAGCATCATGGTGAGTAAGTGTGTGTGTGTATGTGTGTGTGTGAGAGAGAGAGAGAGAGAGAGAGAGAGAGAGAGAGAGAGAGAGAGAGAGAGAGAGAGAGAGAGAGACAGAGACAGAGACAGAGACAGAGAGACAGAGAGACAGACACACACACAGAGAGAGAGAGAGAGAGAGAGAGAGAGAGAGAGAGAGAGAGAGAGAGATGGAGACACAGAGAGAGGAGAAAGAGCATTCACATGAAGCCAACTTTCTTGGGCCCTACCAATCTTCCCCATAATTAATCCAGCCCTGCAAAAGAGAATACATTTCATTGAGACTTAACTCACCCCCAAAGGAAAGAAAGCACTACCACCACTTCAAGAGCTTGTCGCAGGGCTGGGGTGATGACTCCATGCCAGGTAGCTTACAATTGCCTGCAACTCCACTTCAGAGAGATTTGATGCTCTCTTCTGACCTCCCTGGGCACCTGCTCACAAAGATTCATGAACATATGTAAATAAGCACAAATAAAACCAATTAATCTTAGGAAGCCCTCCATGTCCCTTTCTTGACCTGGTTTCACTATGGAGCCCAGACAGGGCTTGAGTTTACAGAAGTCCATCTGTCTCTGCCTCTCAAGTACAGGGATTAAAGTCTTGTGCCATAGTGCCTGTTGCTACTATTTCTTATAGACCAAAGTAATTCATCACAATTACATTGGAGAACTGTGTAGAAATAGGAAATTTTGCACATAGCATCCTATTCAGCTACTTGATTGATACTTCCCATGGCATTAACAGTAAGGCAACAATGTTTTTGATTTATTCACATATTCACATTTTCTTCCCCTTTCCTAAAATAACTGGAACAGTAATTTGCACACTACTGACATACAGTTACAAAAATAAATCAGTTTTTTAAGGTAAAACCAATGAGTGATAAAATATTAGAAAAATTAATAAGAACTTATGGCCTCTTCTGTTTGTCTTGCCCTTCTCTGGTCAAAAGTTTAATCAAAGAATTATGTTCACATACAAATAAAGAAATGCGGATTTACTACTAAAAGAAATATATCTAGACCATGGTAGTATAAACTTGACACTCAAAACTGAAAACTCTGCAAGCTGCTGGTAAGTAGCATTATTGTGTTTTATGGTACTCAGCACAGCATTGTATAAAACACTATAGGCTCCTATGTATTTACCTGACAGCTGGCTATGGCCACTCTGGGACCTATAACTTCAGATTCATAATACATATTAATAGGTCAACATTTATATTTCTCAGAAGCAGAATTTTTCTCATAATTATCTTTTATTCATTTGTTTCATTAGGGAAGTAGCTGCCCTCAAAAAGTTGAAGTGTGTTCTGTGTTGATGGGGACAAGTTTTTCACGAATATTTTAGAGGTCTGTTTCACAATAGACAGAAGGAGACTCTGCACTGTCACTGAGTTGTTCTGAGATCTGCGTGCAGCTCTCATTCCTCTGTTGGTTTATTTCATAATGTTAAGAACATTCTTTACCATACATAGAAAGCATACTGTTATGGGACTATAATGATGGCTTTGTCCATTTAAAAACATGTGAAAATTATATTTGAGATTTCTTTTTTTCCCTGTTGTAAATGCTTTGTTGTCAGAAAAAATAGGATGGGGTCAGGAGATTAGTTTTGTGAACATGAAGATTTACATAGAATGAGTAAATGTTTCAGAATTCCTTGCCAAAAAAAAAAAAAGAAAAAAAAGGTCTACATATTTCTCTGATCATCCAGATCATCTAAAGTTTCCATTAAACATGATCGATAAATCTCAATTATATCTGAATAATGAAATAAACTTCAGTTACCAGAGGGGCTGAATAAAGTGGGCCCTCCAACTGATGAAAACCAATTAATAGAGTTCAAAGATGTAGAAGGTGGACTAAGATGTTGGCATGAAGAAGACAACAGGACACTGAGTGGCAAAGGGGCTTTGGGGAGGGACATATTGCTATGTGAGAGTCAGCAACAACACTTTCAGTAACTGCCTAGCTATGCGTAGGAAAACCTCTGTGGTTTATTGGTGATGTATTTATACAGCATTTACAATACACAAAGAACAAGATATTCCTGAAAGTCTGATAGGTGTGGATTCCCTTACTGAGCTGAGACTTGGCTCCTGGAATACAGGAGGAAATATAAGTGTGTGAAAAAGTGAGAAGTAAAGAACCAGTGGTGGTAGAGGATAGGAGGAGTCATGGAGTGCCACCCATGGACTTTGGTTCATGTATCTGCAGTTAAAGTGTGTGCTTGGCATTTGTGATGGGCATGGTCTGCAGGTAACCACTTGGCAGAGATTAGTCTGAGGTTTCCTTTTAATAGAAAATTATGTTTCCAGAGCACAGATCCAAGCATAGTTACATTGTCATACAGTAAATTTAAGAAAGTAAAAGTTATACACTGTCATTTTTTTCTACCTGTTATTGCATGTTCTAGGTTCTCTCCTCCATCCCTTCCCAAACCCTGCTCTCCCCTCTCCTCCTGCATCCTCTCATCCCCTCTCCTTCTCTCCTCCTATGTTATCCTATTCCAAGATTCTCTAGTCTTAGGTAATATAATGATAATTAATAATAGTTTAAAACTTTACCCTAAAGACACAATTTTACTTTCAGAAAGTTCAACATTTTTAGCCTATCTTTATTAAACAAAGAGAGGTTGGCTTCTTTGCATTTGCTAGATTCAATTCTTGTATCTTGAGGCTGATATGTTTGTGAGGAAGCTTCTTAACAAATTGCCTTTAAGTTCAACATTCAACTTTTGCTTGAATTACCACAGTGAGGCATGATGCTTAGCCAAAAAAAAAAAAAAAAAAAAAAAAAAAAAAAAAAAAAAAAAAAAACGGTGGGCACAGCATTCTCACCAATGACTTTCTGAAACTAATTTTTAAAAGGAGGAAGCCACAGATAAGAACTATACAAACTCCCCTGAGAAATGAAAGTGAAGCCACCCTACTGGTCAGGCAAACAACATTGAAAGACTTCACAGTAAAGAGTCACATGGAAGATACTAGCTCAGTGTCTTCTGGACTGTATACAAGAACTATATAAGATAGAATAAAGTCACTTTGGAGATGCCATTGATTTTATGCCCAACTCTCCAGTCATCCGTTGCTTCAAGATTCACAAGAGGCAAAATCTAATTATGGTTTTTGGGTTTATCAAAATCACTGGAAATTTTCAACTTTTTAAATTGTCTTTAAGATTTGTTTGTTATTTACTTATTTATTGGGGGTGAGTCAAGAATGATTTGAGGAAACCATCTCTCTCCTTTTACTGTGTGGGTTCCTGGAATTTTACTCTGAGTTGGAGGCAAGCTTCTTTACCCATTGAGTCACCATGCTGAATCTAAATATTTAGTTTATGCTTGTTACTTTTTTCTGAAGTCTTTATGTAAATCATTTCAAGAGTTATACAGTACATGATTTGTTCTTTAATAGATGCATCCATTATAATTTTGGATCCTATGACACGATTTTAACACGTGCAATTTATATTAAATGACAGTTACGTCTTACTGTCACTGAAATTTAATGATTTTCCCTGATGTACATACTGAATGCTATACTTAATGCTAAAATAAGATATGCCCACTTCTTGCTATCATTGCCTCCACTGCACTTTTTGAACGTACATAATTATCAAATGTACCAAAAGTATCAAATTTATCTTGATGTGTTTAGATAATGTTTTTTAGTATTTAGACTGCATAAATAATCCTTTGTCTTCATGTAATCATAATATATAACAGTAAAACAAAGTAAAGCACTTATAGGTTATCACTTCACAGGAAATTATATGTGGTGGCTGTTTACGTGATCAATCATTAGCTATCTATTGAGAAAAAAAACTCAATTGATAATCCATTTCTCATTAAAGCTACATGACAAGCTGTAAATTAACATTGATGGAATTTAATTGGACTAAATGTCATCCTGATTAACTGAATGCTTAACAATCATATGTGAATGCATGTTGCAGTAAAAACTGATTCCCATAGTGGTCCTTCACATACTTAAATGACCACATAAAAATGAATTTTTTCCATGATTTTATGTTTATATAATGTGTATTACATATAACTGATAAGGGAAGCATGTATAGAACTTCTTTATATTAGTCCTTTTTCTGTGTCTTAATCAGAAAGGGACATCTACAGAATCGCAAAGGCAGAAACAATCAAACAACTATGACATGCCTATTCTAGCAAGTCCGTTTTCAATGTAATAATGTACTAGATACGTGTTCTAAGGAAATTAAAATCATTACATATTGTAATACTATTGAAAATATCTTTTATGTTGTCAAAGTAAAAGGAAAACTTCAGCTTAAAATGAAGGAATTGAGCAGAAAGGGGAAGAATAGAAGAAAATAAAATAATAGACACCATAATAGAGGGAGACTTTTTAGGTTTAAAGAGAAATCAGGCACTAGGGAAATGTCTGGAGATCTACAAAGATGACACCAACTAACAATCTAAGCAACAGAGGAGAGGCTACCTTGAATGCCCTCTCCTGATAATGAGATTGATGACTGACTTATATGCCATCCTATAGCCTTCATCCAGCAGCTGGTGGATGTAGAAGTAGACCCCACAGCTAATCACCGAACTGAATTGGAATCCTGTTGCAGAGAAGGATGAGTGATGAGCAAAGGGGTCCAGACCAGGCTTGTGAAATCCACAGAAACAGCTGACATGAACAAAGGGGAGCTCTTGTTCCCCAGACTGATAGCTGGAAAACCAGCATGGGACTGTTCCAGGCCCAGGCACTTGGGTGTCAGTGAGGCGACCTCGGAAATCCAAGGGGCCTCCTGTAGTAGATCAGTACTTATCCCTAGCATAGGCATGGACTTTGGAAGCCCATTCCACATAGAGGGATACTCCCTGAGCCAAGACACACAGGGGTGGATCTCGGTCCTATCCCAAAGGGTATGACAGACCCTGAAGACCCCCTATGGAAGGCCTCACCCTCCCTGGGGAGCAGAAAGGTTATGTGATAGGTAGGGTTTTAGTTGGGGGGGGGGGGGGGGGGGGGGCGGGCGGTTAGGGGAGGAGGGGAGGGAGAGGGAACTGGGATTGACATGTAAAACAATCTTATTTCTAATTCAATTAAAAATGGAAAAAATGAAAGAATTGGTTGTTCAGATGGAACACTGTAACTCTTTTTTGTACATTGGTTATAGGAAGATAAAATAACCAACAGTACATGAAGCACACACAGAAAGTAGACCTGACTCACTAGGTTCTAGGTTGGGTTTGTGGCCCCACCATGCTTTTCCTACCACAGTAGTGTTTCCTTAAACCAGTGTTTTATCAGCATAACCTGAAACAGTGTCACATCACCGTCAACATAATCCTATATACAGGCACACAAAGGATTCTGAGATTAAGTCAATAATTGATTCAGATTTCTTCATTTTGGAAAGATGTTTAATTTTAATTGTGTGTGTGTGTGTGTGTGTGTGTGTGTGTGTGTCTGTCTGTCTCTGTGTGTGTGTGTGTGTGTGTGTGTGTGTGTGTGTGTGTGTATGCACCTGCACATGGGGCCACATGTTTCTAGTGTCCAGAAACTAGACCAGAGACCAGAATGCCTTAGCTCCCTGCAGCTGGAGTGACAGGTTGGGAGCAGTCCTATGTGAGTTCTGGTCTCCAAACTAGGTTCTTTGGGATGACAGAAAGTGTTCTTAACTACTGAGCCATCTCACCAACCCTTGGTTACTTTCTTATCCATTATGCGATTCTTGAAAACCAAGTGTACTTAGAAGACTGTAAATCATTTTCCGTTCTGTAGCAGTAGTATCCATCACATCTACATTCAGAGAGTCATGACCTTAACTTCCTTTCTGTTCATTTCATCTGCATCTCCTATCAGGCTTATTCTCCCCTTACATGTTTCTTGTGTGGAAATTACTGCAGACTCCAACTTTTATTCCGTAAGTTCTAAACCCTGCCTGGCTTTCAAGGCACTGTGTGTCCATTCCACACACTTTTAGTATGAATCTTGCTTTGTCTTGATTCGTGGATTTGGAGTTCTCAAGTCATTATTGTTGATCTTTTCCTCCCAGGATTAAGATTTGTACGTCCATTCACTTAGGAGAAAATGGTTCCTCCCCAGTTACATGTCTAACCTTCTCCTGGAGTGTATCCCACTGAAATTGCTTTTGATCTTTGTGGTGTATAGTCTTTCCTGTTTCTTTGTTTACTGTACAGTATTTTTAATCAATTTGCAAAAGTCCCCCTTTAACAATATGCTACCTTAGCTAATTATTTCATGTGTGTTTTTACATTTTGAGCTTGGTTTGTACATTCTTTTAAGGTTTGGGTATGTGCCTTGTATCTCCTTTATTTATCTTTTATATATTTTCCTATTGCTGTTAGAATGTAAAGAAAATAATGTGTCTCAAAAATTCTTGTTTGACTGATTGAAATAATTGCATACCACCAGGTTGTTTCTGCCATTAACTGACAAGATCAAGTTTGAGAAAACAAATTTAAATGCTTGATTATCAACTAGCTCAGAGCTAGTGCAGATGGAAGCTATCATCCCTTTTGTTTGTCGACTCCTTAACTGAAAAGGGATTACCACATACTCAAATTTCCCTTTACAGGTTTTTGTGAACTGCATCACTTGATTTTTTTTTGTTTTCAAAATATTTATTATATTCTTGAGAATAAATCGTTTTCAGACTCCATAGGTAATTGTCACTCACTTTTCCCACAGCTGACATATTATTTTACATTTAAATGATTATTTACAAAGTCACATGAATTCTGTTAAAACTGTTGTATGCATATTCAATAGGGGTAGGAGGATTGGGGGGAAATTCAAAGATAGTAAGCCTATTGAAACAATGGTACATCTCATTAAAATAAGCAGTCCTCTAGCACATTAAGCTAATCACGACTCCTTTTATTTTCTAAATATGTCTTTATTTCCTTAGTTATGTGAAATACATATCAATAATAGGATGGATGATGAGTATCACATTGAAGATGTACAACACATCAGACCATAATTGTTTTTAGAATGCTTTGACCAGTTTTTCTTTAAAAAAAAATCCCTGGATAAAATTTATGCTTCACAATTTTTATTGGGAAATTTTATCTCAATTTTTTCTCAATTTTAATACAAAATTCAGAATAACAAAGATTTCTTTCTATTCTATGATTGCATCCTTAATTCTCAAAAATTTGCCTTCTCACTGAATGGGAAAACATTGATGCTTCTTACACCAGCTGTTTCATTTTACTTGGGAAACAGCTTTTATTTTTAATAAACTTTTTCCATTTATCTTCCAGGAGATATTTGAGTGTCTGTGAAGGCAAGCACACTTGATTTCCCATAGCTTCCAGACTCTGTTTATTTTCTTCCCCCACACTGCTTTTGATCCCTCCCTGCTTCACACAGCCCCTGTTTGCACTGCATTCGTTAGATACTCTGGGAATGGCATATGGTCCACTCTCCTGTCTCTCTCTCACTCATTTCCTAAGAAAAACTTTCTGTTTTATAGTTATTCCTGCTTAGCAATTATGACAATTTACTCTTAGAGTTTCATCTAATTCTACTTTCAATAACATAAAATGAAATCCCACATCTTACGGATGAATCTTTTATTTCCAGCTATTTTGCAGAAAGATGGTGGCAAATGACAAGACTGGATTATGTATTCAGACTTTCACAGGGCATCACAGTGGATATTTATTTGGCTTTTCAAACAGGCATATTTACAATCTGCTTCTTGTTGTTTGTGGTGGTAGTGGTGGTGCTTTGTTTTTATTGATGTAGAAACAAAGACCTGTGTAAGCTTTGAAAGCTTAAGTTCCAGTAAGATTGTTATCTGAAGCCATTTGAGTGTGTGCACATGAGAGAGGGTGGCCAGCCTGGATAAGTCAAAGGCTTGCATTGCAGAGCATAGATGGGGAATGCTGCAAACAGTGCTCTCAGAATTGGAGGCTCTGCTGCTTTCAGGGAGGAATGTTGAGTGATTCCTGCTGTTTTAAACCGGCTCTTCCTCTGGAAGTGGAGCAGGTCACAGCGATGGGTGTTAGTTTTTCATCTTTGGTAGTGATCCAAGAATGTAAGCGGGAAAGAAACTGGCCCCACACCAGCTCCTGTCAAGCTGAGACGCTCGTTCTGGCTTCGTTTGTTTTTATACATTTATACCCATTTTCCAATTGCTGTTTTCCAGGCCAGACACATTTCAAAATTATCAACTTTTATCTCATTAAGTGCTAAAACTAAACAAATTATCCTCTGAGCTCCCAGGCTGAAGTTCAGTCCTGTGACTCGAACAAGATTTTAAAACACGTGTTGCCTGCTCCTTGGCTCTTCTGTCCCCCTAATTCCTTGGGAATCCTGATGTGACCTTGAGTACAAAATGAAAAGGTCTTTGGTGGATTACTATAATTAGCCACTCTTTGTGGCTTATTTATTTCTTATTTCTACTGCCACTGGCAAACAAACACCGCCCCTTCCCCCTATTTTGGTAGAGGAAAATGAAACAGCTTTTTTGAGGAATTGGTGTCTTCAAGATCTACAGAAAGCTCAGTTTGCAGGAGGAACTGAAAAATAATAAGAAAATCTGTGCCATTAGGGTCTAGTCAATAAATGGGAGCTCTCTCTTTTTGTTTTGTTTTTTAAGCTCAAATATTTTCTGCTGACTTTTAAATTATTTTAATGTATTAAATGTATTTAATGTTACATTTTTAAAAAGTAACTTATAATTTACTTTTTCTCTACCAAGACAGCTTCTTCTCAAAAACAAACAAACAAACAAACAAACAAAAAACAAAACAAAAAGCACAGAAATAACGTAATAGTGACCATGAAGTTATTACCTAGGATTGCCATGGGTTCCATGTTACTAAATCAGGGTCGAATGACACATTTAAATGCTTTAAAATATTATTGAAACCTCAACAAATGGGTTATCTGCCCTCTTAATCCATTTAGACTGCTGTGACAAGATATTACAAATATCTCATAACAGCAGTTTGGGTGGTTAAGTAATACAAGGCAAGGAACACCTATTTATTTAGATTCTGATGAGGGCTTCATGGCTCATCCACCATGGTATGAGCTCCTGGTTACCAGAATGACCATGTGCTCAGACTGGAGGCCAAGGAGAGGAAAGGGACCATTCTCATTTGTGAATAATTACTCTCTTGTGAGAACTGATGAGAGTCCCATGAAGATCAAATCAGTGCCTCCCACAGGGAAAGTGTCTCTATGACCTAAATACCTACCATTGTGCCCCATTCTGTAAACATCTGTCTTTCTTAACACTGCTACAAGATCAAGCCTTCAACATATAAATCCTTGAACATAAAAACACATCTAAATAGTGGCAATGGTCTTAAAGCACACAACAGTATTGAATTTTCCTCAGTCTAATGAGGACAAGGCTTTCTGTTTCCTCAAATGCTCAGAATCAGAGCTAGGCTCATTATCAGCTATCGATAAATTATTGGCAGGTCATCATTAGTTTTCCTGATAGAGAAAACTAATTATCTGTGTCGTTAGCAATTTCAGCAGTTGCTCCTTCCCAATAACTTAAAGGTTTCTAATACGAATTTTTGTTTACGTCTCTTGAAGCAAATTCAATTAAAATTTTTCATAACTTTTGCCTTTCTTTCCATTTAAAATAAACCACAATACAATAAAATTTTATGATTCTTTAATTGAACTTAATTTAATTTCTCAGACTGCTAATGTGGTTTTTTTTGTTTTGTTTTGTTTTGTTTTTTGTTTTTCCCCCTTTTTCTCCTTTTGTGTAGTTCTGTGAATCAGTCTTAGGTCCTCCATGTAGGCCAGCACTCTATGAGTGAACTGCATTCCTATCAATGATAAAGTCTTTCTAAAAGAGGAATATTCTAGTTTGTAAAGTTCTAACTACCAATATTTCACCTTCTGGGTGCCAAGCACATATGTTAACAGACGTCTGTTCAAGTTCTGGGAAAGATCTTGGCCTGTTTGGGGTTCAATTTGCAGCCAACCATATGGTGCATAGCTTTGGAGAAGCAGCTTCAAACTGGCAGGCCGCTGGAGCTGACTCTGGGCTCACACGCACCATTTGAGTCTGTGCAGTTCCAAATTGGAACCCGAGCCTTATCTCCTTGTTCTGAAATGTGAGGAGGTCCAGATATTTTACAGCTCCTAAGCCTCCCAGACAAGTATAATTACCAGCACTCCAAAGAGCTAGGAATCTAAGCCAAACGCAAACAGATTTGGGAGTGAGAGTAGAAGAGCTTCAGCTGTTAGGTCAAGCTGGGTGCAAAGCAGCTCAAGGTTTTCAGAAACGGGAGAATGTCATCACATTGAATTCTCAGTGATAAAATGAACTTGCCCTTTAGCACTTTTCATTCCTTATAATCGAGGAAATCAACCCAAACAAGGAACCAGATTTTAAAATGAGCACCGAAGTGGCAAAATTGGTGATCAGAAAAGAAAACTTCCAAAGAAGCAACTGACACAGTAATTTTGATGACTGCAACTTGAATTATATGTAACTGTTAATAATAATTTATTTTGAAAATTAGCTTCTAAATCTAGAAGTAACAGTCAGTTTAATCAAAATTGGGAGAACTAATAATCCAACTTTGCCTTGGGTCTCCCACTAGTGTTTCACAATTTTCTTTTTGTTATTTATTTTTTGACTCCTTGTCTGTCAGATTTAACTAGTATTGGCCCTTTCCTTGAAGTATTGCTTTTCTGGAAATGCAAATGAAGAGCTCGGTGAAAATTCCATTTGTATGATGCATCCCACATTCCTGCATTTGCAGATCCTTGTTGACATCTCAGGCAGCTTAATGTCTATAGTGATGGGCTTCTTTTTTTTTTTTTTTTTTCATCTTTTTTAAATTTAGAAACAATCTTATTTCACATATCAATCACTCTGTTCCCTCTCCCTCCCATTCCCCATGTCCCCCACCGACCCCCCCAACCCACCCCCTCCACTACCCAAGGATAGTGAGGCCTTTCATGGGGGATCCTCAAAGTCTGTCATATGATTTGGGGGAGGGCCTAGACTCTCTTCCATGTATCTAGGTTGAAATAGTATCCCTTCATAGGGAATGGGCTCCCAAAGTCCATTTGTGCAATAGGGATAAATACTGGTTCCACTGTTAGAGGTTCCATAGACTGCCCAGACCTCCTAACTGACACCGATACTCAGAGGGGCTTGGTTCGGTCCAATGTTGGTTCCCCAGCTTTACGACTGGGGTCCCTGTGTTCTCGATAGGTAAGGTCAGCTGTTTCTGTAGGTTTCTCCAGCAAGGTCTTGACTCCTTTGTGCATCCCTCCTTCCTTAAGAATGATGACTAACTTATATGCCATCCTATAGCCTTCATCCAGCAGCTGGTGGAAGTAGAAGCAGACACCCACAGCTAAACACTGAACTGAACTGGAATCCAGTTGCAGAGAAGGAGGAGTGATGAGCAAAAGGGTCAAGACCAGGCTGGTGAAACCCACAGAAACAGCTGACCTGAACATCGGGGAGCTCTTGGTCCCCAGACTGATAGCTGGGAAAGCAGCATGGATCTGATCCAGACACCATGAATGTAGGTGTCAGTGAGGAGGCCTCGGAAATCTATAGGGCATCTTCTAGTAGATCAGTATTTATCCCTAGCATAGGAATGGATTTTGGGAACCCATTCCACATTGAAGGATACTCCCTCAGCCTAGCCACATAGGGGTGGGCCTAGTCCCTATCCCAAAGGATATGACAGACTCTGAAGCCCCCAATGGAAGGACTGGGGAGCAGAAATGGTATGGGTTAGGAGGACATAAGGGAGCAGGAAGGTTGTGAAGGGGGAAGAATAGAGGAGAGCAAAAGACAAGATACCATAAGAGAGGGAGCCATTATATGTTTAAAGAAAAATCAAGCACTTGGGAAATGTCCAGAGATCTACAAGGAGGACACCAACCAACCATCTAAGCAACAGTGGAGGGGCTACCTTAAATGCCCTCCCCTGATAATGAGATTGGCAATTCACTTATATGCCATCCTAGAGCCTTCATGTAGCAGCTGATGGAAGTAGAAGCAGACACCCACAGATGAACACTGAACTGAACTGGAATCCAGTTGCAGAGAAGGAGGAGTGATGAGCAAAGGGATCAAGACCTGGGTGTTAATGGGCTTTTTTAGGACACTGTGGACCAGGCAGCTAATGGAAAGAAAGACTCCAGAGAGTGAGGAGGATTGTGGTGAGCTGGGAGCCAAGCACTCATACTCTACTGAAGCTGAACTTGTGGGTTTTAGGCAGTAATGTGGACATCTGGACCATTACGATGTGTTCCCTATGATTTTTAAATGTGTCCAACATCATTTTTTTTACTTCTAAAAGAATATCACTACTTTTTAAGTACTGCCAAAATAAGGCTGAGTGCAGGGGACAGTTAACGTGTTTAGAATGCTTATCTGGCATACATAAAGCTCTGGATTTGATTTCCAGGACAGAGGTTAAAAAAAAAAAAAAAGTAGTGTTTTCCAAACAACACAGCCAGAAAACAACATGGCTTATTGCACTTGGCATAGCAACCACCTGTCTTCATAGTGATTAAAAAATATTCATCACCATGCCTGAATCTGACAAACTGTTAAGAATGAAGTTTCTAGTTGGGAGGTTAGAAATTTATCTCAGGTGATATCACCTTCTCTTTGGCATGCACTTCATATGAGATCATCTCATTGGCTCCTTCAATGCCACTCTCCCTTGGAATCACTCAGTAGCCTGATCTCATCCAGTAAACATAACTATGATTTAAATCCCAATGTCCTCTCCATTCCCATTTACATATATCTCAACATCTATTGGAGTCTCTCCCATTATTGCTTTTCAGTAATGTCTATGTGGTGGTCATTTCTTATGAATTGAAATATTCCTACTTGGAGGGTGAGGGAAACTCACAAAGACCAGGAAACACATGAATCTTACAAGACTCATGAGCCTGCCTCCAACATTTTATATAAGAAGTGAGCAGTTGCTGGAGACTGAAAGAGGATCTTATTGGAGATATCTGCCAGGGGTGCAGGGGGCACTAGTGACAAAGATTTTGTGACTTGTTAGCCTTGCCAGTGGGTACTTTGAGTGGTACAGATGTCATTGTGTCATCCATGCTCCTGCCATTAACAACAATAAACTCATTGGCTCACCATGAAGGTGGGACACTTTCTTTGGCCCATCATCAGTGCCCTAGCTGAGGCAAATAGACATTTATTCAAGTCTCTTCAGGAATTATCATTTCTTTGTTCTCTTCATTACTCTGGACTCCTCTTATGTTTTTAATCTCATATTATCCAACGTTGGGAGAAGCCATGGTAGCACAGTTTCAAAGTTTTCAGTTAGAAAGTCATTATTCTAGTGAAGGAATCGGACAACACTACTCTCCAAGCTCCTTTTACCTCAAAATTGATGATAAGCACCTGGAGGGCTCTTGATGTACATGAGGTGTGATGAGTCATGTGGTCATCTGTCATAATAATTTTTTGCAGAAATACTCTTTTTTTTTATGTTAACACGATTGATGACTACTATGCCACTTATGTGGTTCAGTCATTCTGAGGGAGTATGATTGGGGTTTCCTGAATTGACCCATATCCCTAAATCCTTCTTCCCTAATTGTCCCTTCTCTATATCTGTGGTGATACTACATTGATGTGTTCCTTTAGGGGATGTTGAAATGTCTATGGCATTTTAAATACTCAATATGCTCAAAATCAGTTTTGACTCACTGGGAGACGATAGTACCCCAGGGATAATGTATGCACTAGGCACACTAGGAAGTCATGCTCCTAGTGTCTTGCTTTGCCCTGTAGTTGGCGCCAAGGAAGAAGGTTCAGGTTGCTGAAGTGCAGAGTCACTGTACCAGCTCATCCTAACTAGGGAGCCCTTTGGCAAATGCAAGCATCTTTTATGTATGTTTAACTCAGTTTATTTTTTTCTCCAAAGCATCCTGTGCTTTTATAATGTCCTTTCATAAACCATTAAAATTAAATACCAATGAATTCTTGCAAATTCTCTAGCTTCCCATTTATTAATGCCAGAAAAGGTCAAATGGAAACTGTCCCAGGAGACAAGAAAAAATATTTTGTCTTAAGATGTTTTGTATAGCAAATAAAAAGTCAACTAAATCTACATATTCAAATTAAGAAAAATTCCAATATTTTCTTTTCTGATCATCAGCATACATTTCCTTGGACTTTGGGATATTTTCAGGCATTTCTGTATCATAAACCAGTAGTTAGCAAACTGAGAACATTCTGGAATACCACAACTTTGAGGACCAGAGTGTTTTCTCTGAGTAGAGGCTTGTATCTCAGCCAGACATGACTATGCCTAGTCATGAAATGAGTCAACAGCAGAAGAAGGTATTGGTTGTTATGAATGGGCGAAGGAGAGGTGCACTGTTGTGGATTCTCAAATAGGTACAACCCAAGGATGTTACTAAACATTATTTCCTGGACCACCCCAGTGTCAAATGATTCAAAACATCTTCATCACAATGCATGAGGGACTGTGATATAGACTGGTCAAATGTCCTTTCCCTTACAATAAATTTGTCTTATAACTACCCTTTCAGGGAACTTCCTCCTAAACTAAGAAAATTCACTTGGTTTCTGCACAGATTACCTCTTTATCCACTTGTTTTCAGACCAATGTAATTTGGGAACAGAATTTTCTTGATAAAATTATAGTAGCAGAACACATTTACAGAAGCCTTCCATTTAAAATATGAAATATTTGAAGAACACAATAGAAATATTTGTCAATGAGAAGTAGAATATGTACTGGCTGATAGGTTTGAAGTCCACCAAATCAATGTTCAGACAGCCAGGCAAGTCTCCACCTTTAGAAACTTGAATGTTGGGGATACAAACACAAACATAAAATTGCTTTTGGATGAGTTACCAGTTTATCTACTCCTACTATAGTTGAGAGTTCAAAAAACAGTAAAAGGAAGGTAAGGCATTACTTAGAAAACATAGAAAGTGATTTTACCAACAAAATTACAAATCTATGTAAAACATTGAAATAAGAACGAACTGATACTGCTTTTTAGAATGAAAGATAGTACGCAATGTGGAGAGATAAGAAAAAGGAGGACAGGAGCTGGGTGTTGGTGGCGCTCGCCTTTAATCCCAGCACTCGGGAGGCAGAGGCAGGTGGATCTCTGTGAGTTCGAGGACAGCCAGGTCTCCAGAGCTAGTGCCAGGATATGCTCCAAAGCTACACAAAGAAACACAGTCTCAAAAAAAAAAAAAAAAGAAAAGAAAAGAAAAAGAAAAAGGCGGACAGAATGTAAAGAAGGAAATGAAAAGTTGGTGAATTGGTGAATGGACTAGGGATGGAAAGAAGAAAGGGAATAGGACATGGAAAGGGTGCAAAAGGAAAGACAGGGTAGATAAGCTGCAAAGCATGAAATTTGGAGTCAGGAAAATCCTGATTTTGATTCTGAATCTAATGAATAACATCACCTTGGAGAAGTTGTTATTTTCTTCTTTATATTCCCTAGCTCAAAAATAGAGATAGCATTGTTGTTATTGAGAATAGATGAGGATGGTATGAGGAAAACTTCTGCCAGGGTGCCTGGCATCTGGAAAGAACAAAATACATGTGTGAAAATGATGTTTGACAAGCTGCAGAGCATAACGTCTGTAAAGTAATTGGAAGCTCCACAATAAGGTTTTTTGGGGCTAGGTGATACAGAGAGATGTTTCCTATGAATATATTTGTGCTGGTGGCAGAGAAGTTAATAAAAACCTCTGTTCTTTGCTTCACCCCAAAGTAACTCAAGACTTGTAAATGACCTTCCATTCGACTTCCCACACCACCATTTCCAAATTTTAAAAGTTAAATGAATTGTGGGCAATATCTAGTACTGTGGTGTCACCCTGGTGCAAAACAGCATCACCCATCACCTAGGCAACACAGTCTTCTACGGAAGATTTTGTTCTGATCATCTACTAGCTCTCTTATTCAACTCTTTTAACAAAACAAAGCAAAAGACACTAATTTATGTAAAAGAATAAACCTGTTAATTTCCTCTGTATTTTGAGTCTTTACCAATTTTGTCCTACAAATAAAACCCAAATCTCCCAGGGGGTCACAAAGCCTTGTCTGTAGAGCTTTCCCGTTATAGAGAGAGTAAGTCTCTGCCTCTCAGGATGTGGTTCTAATCACAGTTCTTGATCTGAGTGCATGGAGACATTTCCTTCCACCTGGGATCAGCAGATTTTGCTCTAAAGACATTGTCTTGTCACTGACATCATACTCTTCACAACTCTGCTTGGAAGTCATTTAACTTAGATTTGCATACTTCTCCTTTAAAAGAGTTGAGAGTGATGATCATAAATCAGTATGCTTTCCTCCCTTTTCACTCATCATAAGCTGCATTTATGTAGAAGCATGTACTGATATTGAGGTTGTTTCTTCATTCACCTGCCTTGCAGACCCAGACTCTATTACCCATATATAACCTTATGATATATATATATATATATATATATTATATATATAATATATATATATGTGTGTGTGTGTGTGTGTGTGTGTGTGTGTGTGTGTGTGTAATATTTGAGGGTGCATCTACATTATTAAGTGAGATAGTAATTACATATTTTTAACAAATAAATATACAATAGACCCACATTATCCTCAAATATGTCATATCCCTAGATTGAATCAACCTCAGATCCAATCAATTTGGCTCTAAAATGTTGCAGCAAAATTATATTAATAAACATAGAAAGCCTTATTTTCTTATTGTCATCTCATAACAACTGTATAATATGTGTTTTGTGATTTATGTATGGTCTAAACTGGGTAGTTTGCTTTTGGTTTTGAGACATGATCACATATAGCCCATGTTGGACACATTCCCCTGCCTGCTTCTCAACGTTAAGATTCAGGCAAGTGCCCCGATGTCTGTCTTAGAGCTATTGTATATTAGAGAAATTGTAGCACTTATAAATTTTGGAAGCCCTGGCAACTGTTCTCTGCACATACCAAAGGAAGTCTGTATTTTAATTTAAAAATAATTGTAGAAATCCTTGCTTTTTACAGCCTAAAAGGACTTTGTCACTGTGACCAAATCTATTATTTAAAGCATAGTCCTGTGGAACAAAGTTTTTGCATGCATAAAAAATAAGTTCCAGGAATGTATAAACAGTTTTGTTCATAATTGCCCCAAATTCGGCAATACAGCCAGTATTAAAACTCCAGCTAGAGTCCAAACTCCCTGCTTGGTCTTCTACAGTGCAGCTTTCTTTCAGCATGAACTAATTTCTGTTCTTGTGTATAATTATCTCTAAAGAGCATTTCGCCATGGGCCATAGATAATTATTTACTGTTTCATTTGCTGTCACCAGGTCATTATATACTATCAGTGGAATAAATGATGCTTACCATGCTGTGGGTTATGGGCAACACATTAAAATCTCACCAATTCTAGACAGAACAGAAGACAGAGAGGAAACAAGACATACACATTACATTTGGTGAACATGAGTTGGGTTGATTTTGATTCTTCAAGTGTGTGTTGTTTCACTCTCTCTCTGCAAACCCTATAGTTCATCCAAGGCATATGTAAAGCACAGAATGTGTTTCAGAATCAGAAACATTGCATTTCCAAATAAGAACATCAGTCAGTATATAGATAACTGAAAACAAAATACCGTACAGCTACTAAAAGTAGAGTCTTAATGTGCACATGTGTACATTTAGGAGACAGGTTGATGGATCTGAACTTCAGAGAAGGAGGTAGAATGCATGTGGGTTTTTTTTTTTTTTTTGAAGATACTTTATTTACTCAGTATGGAAGATTATGCTTTAATTAGGCTTTTTTCTGTTTTTATTTAAATTAGAAACAAGATGGTTTTACTTGTCAATCCCAGTTCCCACTCCCTCCCCTACTCCCCTGTCCCCCATCAATTCCCAATCCCATCCCCTTTCTGCTCCCCTGGGAGGGTGAAGCCTTCCAAGGGGGAATCTTCAAAGTCTATAATACTATTTGGGCCAGGGCCTAGGCCCTCCCCTTGTGTGTCTAGGCTGAGAAAATATCCCTCTATGTGGAGTGGACTCCCAAAGTCCATTCATATGTTAGGGATAAATATTGATCTACTATCAGAGGCCCCATAGACTGCAGAGGCCTCCTCACTAACACCCACATTCAGAGTATCTGGATCAGTTCTATGCTGGTTTCCCAGCTATCAGTCTGGGATCCATGTTCAGGTCAGCTGTTTCTGTGGGTTTTACCAACCTGGTCTTGACCCCTTTGATCATCACTCCTCCCTCTCTGCAACTGGTTTCCAGTGTTCAGCTCAGTATTTAACTGTGGGTGTCTGCTTCTGCTTGCATCAGCTACTGGATGAAGGCTCTAGGATGGCGTATAAGGTAGTCATCAGTGTCATTATCAGAGAAGGTCATTTAAGGTAGCCTCTCCACTATTGCTTAGATTGATAGCTGAGGGTCAACCTTGTAGATGGCTGGACGTTTCCATAGTGCCAGATTTCTCTTTAAACTATACTGGCTCCCTCTATTATGGTATCTCTTGTCTTGCTCTCCTCTATTCTTCTCCTGACTCGATCTTCTTGCTCTCTCATGTCCTTTCCCTTCCCCTCCTCTTCTCCCCTTCTCTTTCTGCTAACTCCCTCTTCCCTTCCCCCATGCTCCCAATTAGCTCAGGAGATCTTGTCCCTTCCCCCTTCTCTGTGGGAACTTGTATGTCTCTCTTAGGGTCCTCCTTGTTTCCTAGCTTCTCTAATGTTGTGGATTGTAGGCTGGTAATCAATCCTTTACTCTACGTCTAAAACCCATATATGAGTGAGTACATACCATGCTTGTTTTTGTGACTGGGTTACCTCACTCAGGATGGTTTCTTCTAGTTCCATCCATTTGCCTGAGAATTTCAAGATTCCATTGTTTTTTGTCCCACTGAGTAGTACACTTCAAATAAGTAGAGGCCAGCAAAACAGTGAGAGAAAAGACAATTCTACCAGAAGTCATGAGAAGTTCTGTTAAGGAAAGGTAACCATACACAGAATATGGGTATAGACAGTTAATTTATTAGGGGAAAAATCACTTACATGAGAAACCAATAACCAGATAGCGCTCTTCGAATCCAGTCTCAGCAGCACTCCAAGACCTGACCAGAACCCTGAAGAAAGAGGGAGTCCCCTCTCCTCAGATCATTATTCCCCCATATGCACCTGTGGCCACGCCCAATGGAGTGGTCCAAGTCAAGGAACATACAGATATCTCCCTACAGGGTTCTTGTTTGGAACTCTGGGGAACTTTGTGGAATATCTCTAGGAATAAAAATGCAATAGTCAGATCAATTATTATAATAGTCTTAAATTGCTTGGTGCTTCAGCATATTAACTTGCAAAACTTAGTAGCTTTTATTTTGGCAACAATGTTAAATCGTGACTTATTGGCATATCTGTTTTCTTAATAAAATTTAACACTTTTATATAATTATTTTTAGGTCAGTCTCTAGTCCAGTTAGTGTTAGGAACTTTTATATATATCGCACTACCAAGAGTTTATTATCTAAGTCTCCAAAATTATGAATCTTCAAACAAAGATATAAATACCAATAAGATGAATTACCTAATTGCCCAATTACCTCTTTTTAATGTTAATCCAAAATGATTTTAATGTATTTACATAATGTGCCTTAATGTTACCAATCTAGTTTAATCTGCAGAAAATACAATGTGAAACAATGTAGTGTGCAATGGAAAACACCATTTTACAGATATATAAAACAGATTCTTTAAATGGACATTCAGGACACAGATAGACAAACATATGCTTATGTGATAGATGTATCTAGTGTTTCCGTAATAACCATCATGACATAAAATCTTTCTGGAGCAGCAGAACATCTAAAAATTAATTATTAATATTGATTCTTACCTACATATTTACTAAACACTGTGCTAAACTGATCCATCCTACTTTGTGATTATGTTGCATTATATTCAATTGAACTTAAATAGATATTGTTACTCTCCAACTATCCAGCAATAACGAAGTAACATTATGTGTATATATTTGTAAAGCTGTATAAATATGTAAAATTATTTAATTGTAAAACTATGTAAACTTGCATATTTCTCCCACGAAATCTAGATTTTCTTTAAAGCCTCTACATTAGAGATAATATGTAATTGGTATGCAATTGAATATCACAAATTAAGTGTCTTCACAATAAAATAAGTATGTTTAGAAAATATCCTATATTGTTGCTTTTAACTGTACTCCTTTTTATAAATCTTAACTTATTTGCATTTTTAATAAAGATGAGTTAACTTCTTTATTATAACTATTCCATGTTTGACCTCTTCTTTTCAGATGCTAAAATTGAGGCATAGAAAGATTAAGTAATTTGAAGTAGGTTGGAGAGGTCCTTGGAACGAACATACTCCCAGCATTTTGGCTCTAGTATCTAGTCTTTTTGTCTCCCTCTGCTTTCTTGATAGAATAGTCTAGATAGGAGCAGGATGATGACATGGGTTAAATTCACATTCTTGTATTATTACAGGTTAACATTGAGCCCAAGTGCCACTCTGCAAAACTGTTCTCATCTCCAAGTAGCTGGAAAGCTTGGGAGTTTATTTTCAAGGTCTGCTGCATGCTAAGTTTCTTTATAATGAGTTTCTTTAATATGTTTCACTTTACTTAAGTGATAGCTACAGTAAAATATTATGACCCTATTTCCAAAAATGATTTTTCTGTTTAGCCTTATAAATTGCCTGATGCAAGCAAGCAGTGCATAAATACAATCTTTTAGCTCCGAGGAAACTGATATCCTGAATAAATTTCCAACAGTCTTCAAAAATAATAAACAACAGAATTTGCTTTTCTTTGGCATCTGTAGACAAGCACTGAGATCAGCCATGAGCTTCCAGGCCACAGTCCTTTCTCATATCTGCTTCCATTGCCTGTGAAGCAGTCACTCTAAGAGACTCTTAGAAACTGTCACCACACTCCTTACACCATCAGCAGCCTTGCCATAAGCAACTGACTTCTTCCACTTCCTCCTGACAAGACAAGGACCTGTGATGACCTCATTCCATTTCTTGGCTCTGAACTTGCACAGTACCAACCTAACAGTTCCCTGACTTTTTGGGAGGGATAAGATGGCTAAAATGCTCCATGTACTGATAAGACCACAATTCCTTGTATTCTCTTGGAATCTGCTCATCAATTTCTTTAATCTACTTAGTTTTTCTAATCATCTTCTTACAGTCATTTCTTATACTTTTTGAAATTGCAGAATAATTTACCTTTTTGTTTATTATTTTCCAGGTTCCCCCTCCTTTGGCATATGAATCATTTTTAACCTCAAAAAAGTGTCCCCTAGCATGAACCCATAGTCATCTTACCTATTTCTCTTGGGATTCTAGAAAATTGTCACATTTTTCAGTTATGCTCTTTTTCCTAAGTGGATCATGATTCCTCTGCATTTAGGATTGTCTTCCAAAATGTTCAATGCAACTAGTCAGCATCCAGAACTGATTCGTTTCCAAAGACTTATCACAGATGAGAGTTCATATATCTGACTACAGTCTCCACTCCACCTTTGTGCTTTCATTAAAGCATCTCAGTGTTAGCAGAGATTGGCATTTAGTTTCCATTATTTCTGTGACATTTCTTCTTAATGGAATGAGAGGCAATGTTAGTGTCTGTCTAAATACCCCATGTTACCCATCCTCCTACCTACATCCTCTATGTGGTGCTTCCAGCAGGGTGTAACAATGTCTTCACATCCCAAGCAGGAGACCTGGGGTTCAACTCTTATATAAATATCCCTTTTTATTTTCTACTCCTATTATTGATTAAGAGAGTTTTTTAGAGTATTTATTTGTACCTTCCCCCAAACGCATGTGAATCCACTGTATTTGGAAATAAGATCTGCAGATGAAATTACTGAAGAAACTTAAGATGGAAGCATATTGGATTTAAATTCAATGGCCTTCAGTGATCTACATCCTATTAAGATGGAGCTCTCTCTCTCTCTCTCTCTCTCTCTCTCTCTCTCTCTCTCTCTCTCTCACACACACACACACACACACACACACAAACACACGCACTTACACACACACAGAGAGAGAGAGACAGAGACAGAGACAGAGAGAGAGAGACAGAGAGAGACAGAGAGAGAGAGAAACACAGAGGAAATTGTCATGTGGAGTAAACGAAGATGTTGGATCTCTGATACCACAAACCAAGGGATATCTAGAGCCACTAGAAGATTCCAGAGGCAAAGAAGTGCCGTAGGAGGTCACAGAAGGACCACGAACTACATCATATATGAATTTCAAAATTATGTCATCTAGAAATGAGAGAGAATACATGTCTCATCTTAAGCCACTCAGTTTATGAGACTTTGTTCCAACAATGGGAAATTAAGGATTTTCCCAAATGATATTCATAAATCCTAATGCAATAATTATATGGAATTCTCCTATAATCAGATGAAAACTATTAAGTATCTACCAGGAAAGATGTACAAACATACAAATGCAAAATTAAACATGCAATTTCACAAGATCACTGAAGTCCAAGTTTTCAGCAGAAACCCACCTCTATACAAACTCAGTGCTGCCTACAATTCTATCACATTGATGCAAACCTTTTAAAGCATGGAGTTTTTATTCCATCTGGAAGCTTATTGTTCATCTGTATATCAAATCATCCCATAGACATAATATCCTATTGCTTTATAAAACAATTCAAGTCTTTTGCACTGAAAACACACATATTAACATATTTAAAGGTGTTTTACTCAAGGGCAAAATTTTTTGAACTACTAAATAAAGCTAGTATATAGTTCTGCTCATATTTATATAGGCATAAACTGTATTTCTAATTCCTTAATGAAAGTAAGTGATTATATTCATATAATGCATGAAACAGTATTAAATTATAAATATCATGCTTTGTTCCAATTCACATACTTTGCAATCTTAGCTCATAACTGTTTGACTTTAGTTTTGCTTTTATCAAATGGGAAAGTTTTATGTATTTCATATTGTCTCTGTTTAAAAAAGAAAATGCATTTAACCCAAGAGATTGCTGTAAGGATTTGGCAATCTAAAACTGTAGTAGAATATTGAGTAAATAGTGTGAGTTTAATTTTTTAATTTTCATTAATTTTTAATATATTTAAATTATATTCTTTTCCATTCCTGAACTACTCTGAGAACCTTGTCATCTGCTTACTCACCCAATTTTATATTCTACTCTCCATCTCTGTCTCTGTCTTTCTCTCTCTCACTAGTTCCAATAAGAAAACAAAGCAAATAAATTTTAAAGGACAATCAATAAGATACAAAACTAAAACAAAAATCAAAGAAAAAGCACGGAATCTGGTTTGTGTTGGTTACCTACTCCTGAGCATCATGTTTGTCTTGGCATGTGGTTGACATACTCCATGTGGGAAAACTGATTTTCCCTCTCCCAGCAGGTACCAATTGCAAGCAGTTTCTTGGTTTGGGATGGGGCTTGGAGTCCATCCAATTCCTTTCTCAGTAGTGGGATTTTGTCTAATGTGAACCTGTGCAGGCATTTTGCATGCTATCACCCTCTCAGTGATTTCATATGTATCAGTGATGCTGTGTCTAGTAAGAAAATAATTACCTTCATTGTGTGTCTATACTTTTGTATCACCATCCCTTAATTTGTAAGTATCATCTTCAACCTTTTTATTACTTGATAGTTCAACTCTTGAAGAAGGTAAGACTTTGTTCTCCATATACAGGTGACCCAATCAATATGGCTCCTGCCCCTGTTCTTTCTAGGGAAAAAAGTCTGATAGATCTGAAGAGTCTTATTTTTAAAAATTTATGTGTCTATTTTGAGGATTGGGAGGCATATGGGTATTATAGGGCCTTTTCAGGCAGGTGTTTGTCTCCTTCCCACATTGTTTTTGAGGCAGTGTCTCCATTGTTCCTGTCACTGTGCTGCTCTAGATATTAGTTTTTATTATCAAGTTGGCATAACCTGAAATCACTTGGAAAGAGGGTCTTAATGAGGAAGTACTAGATCATATTAGTTTGTGGGAATGTTTTAGGATAGGATTGTATTGATTACAGGATTGTATTGATTACAGGATTTATTGACTGTATTGATGTGGGAAGGCTCAGGCCACAGTTGGTGGTACCACCTCCTAGATTTGGGTCCAGATTATAAATTGTAGAGAAGGGATGGGTATAAGCATGCTTGCACATATTTGTTATGTTCTTGAATGTAATGAGCCTATCTGGTTCGTGTCCCTTCGTTAACTTCTTGAGGAGGATGGACTGTAACTAGGTATTGTTAAGTCAATTGTCTTAGCTCATTGTCTTAGCTACAGTTCTATTGCCATGAAGAGACACTATGACCAAGACAATTTATAAAAGGAAAACATTTGATTGGGGGCTGGCTTACGGTTTTGGAGGGTTAGTTCATGATCATCATGGTAGGAAACATTTTAACAAGCAGATAGGCATGGCACTGGACCAGGAGTGAGAGTTTAAAATCTGTCTTAAGGCAAACAGAAAGCAAGACTGGTCCTAACATGAGATTTGAAACCTCAAAGCCCACTCTTAGTGACACACAGCTCCTTAAACAAGGACTCTTTCCTAAACACTCTACTAGTGGAGAGTAAAACATTCCAATATATAACCCCATGGGGAAACCATTCTACTTCAAACCATCACACTATTCCAGGTTTCTGTCAGTTATTTTATCACAGAAATGAAAGCAGGACATTCAGATACTCCTACAAGTTTGCAGCTTATTATCTTCTCCCAGCCTCCCATCATGCCATTGGAGTGCTAGGATTACAGGTGTGAGCCACCACAATGAGTTCTTTTTTGGGTTCTGGGGACTTAGCTCAAATTATCAGACTGTTCAGAAAGAACTTTTATCCACTTATGCGTCTTCCTGTCCTATACATGTTGTTCAGCGAGATCTACAGAAGGTATGCACTAGCCAATTGTATATAATAAGTGATCTTAGTAGTCACCAATGCTAATGTGATAACTCATTGAAGGAGTAGGGGAACATTGCAGTAGGACTTTAAATCTTGTGTACTTGCCATCAACATTGCAGCTCAGATTGTCCCACCATCAGCCAGCAGAATCTTGTTGGGATTCTCTTCTGAGATCCATTGCTGTAACTATAGGTAACCTTCCATAGCTTCTTTCCTATCTAGTATAAAATGTGGTTCAATACTGGACATGTACAGGCCCTGAACTAGTGTGTATTATTATCCCAGGAAATTCTGTTTAATTTTAGTGAGAAATATTACTTTAAGCTCTTTGGCCTGGATACAAGAGACATTTGTTTTTATGGAATTATTTATTTCATTACGGCTTTGTGGGGAACGATGTAAGGATATGGTAGAAGATATTGATAATAGAGAAACAAACAGATGAGATCATATTGCTGATTCTTATTTCAAAAATAAAGACTGGGAGCTTTCACTCCACCTCTTGTCATTGATGTCTATATGTCTGTCCTTTCATAGCAAGAATTCAGTTTTTCAAGGATACAAATACTTTCTTGAATAATCATTGCATTATACAAAGCTCAAGCAGAGAAAAAGTAATGTTATAACAGACTCTAGAAACTTAAAAATGCTACAAAACATTCAGTAGCTTAGAACAACAAAGATTTGGGAAGGGAAGACTGGGGAAGGTAGAAGAGGAGAGTGGAGGGGAGGTAAAGGAAGGGGAATCTTTAGCCTATTGGACTACAGGGAGCTATGTTTCCTGGTAAGACATCAGGGGAGAATGCCCTGCTGACTATTTCCTTTAGCTTGTGGATTTTTCTCCATCTTCAAACCTAGTTGAAACCACCCTTCCCATCTCTGCTCCTGCCTCTCATGGGATTGCATTGTACACACAGACAGCTCAGAACAAGCTCAATTTCAATAGATGTTCATTATCATTTCAAGATCTTTCTTTCCAAGGAAGATCACATTCCTTTAGTTTGGGGGATTTGATTTTTGGGCACATTATTTTTAATGTCACAGTGGGTATGCAGTGAGCCACCTCCATTCTTGCTGAGTCCTTACCTGAACTCTTCTGAGTTTATTGACACGAGCTTGAAATCCCAAAAGAACTTTAAATATTAGAATGCTACTGAGCCTCCCAGGTACAACTAGTTTAATTAGAAGTAAAGTGTGCTATTTCCCTACATGCTATACCAAAAGAATAACAATAATTTAAGCAAAGGTAAGAAAATGAGCTATTAGATAGTATTCTATTTATTTACAAATTGTTAGCCTGTTCATGTATAAAGTCATCAAAATGGCACATTTAGAAGAAGCAAGAAGGATGGTCAAAATTGGAAAGTGACTAAATAACAAACAAAAAAATAATTACTTCATTTACATATGGGTCATAGATGAACAGCAATGGAAAAGTTGTGCCTCTGTGTCTGGTCTGAATTAAAGCCCTGTGAAGAAGGATGTGGCAGTCACTCAAGCTTGCACATTCCTTAATTTCGTTTATTAAGGCCTGCACAGAGTCAGTATAGCTAGAAGGCAAGACACAGGCTTTCAGAAACCACAAAGTGTAACAGCTGGTTCCAATTACCCTTATGAGCGTGTTACCATATTCACAAACCTTCAGTTTGTGATAGAAAAATGAATTCCTCATAAAAAATTGGGAAATGCTATGGTCTGAGCATATAATTCTCTCTGCTGTTAGCCTTCTAGTTATGCACCATTGTATGTATAATGCAGTTGCAATAAGACAGGCTGGTTAAGCTGGCAGAACAAAAATTGTTTCAGCATTAAACATATCATACAATCACTTTACAAAAGCCTATTTCCTGGAATAAAGAATTTTCTAAGAAATGTAAAAGTTGAAGAGACTCATTTACCCAGGAAATCAAGCAATCTCATGTTAAGCATACAGTTATGCAGGTAATTTTTGTATCAGCCAAGTCAGACTAATGAGATTTGGCATGTGTGACTTCAATGACCTTTATCAAAATCAGAGGCTGTCTCTTAAATGCATCACAGTGAAGGAGAGATAACAAACTTCCATGCTGAGTTGACCTTTGTCATCGCAATCTGAGGTTGAAAATTATACTTTTTCATTTTCTTTACTTGAAGTTCAAAGGTTTTAATACTTCAGTTGTCTCTGCTAATTTGAATTCTTAGCATTTAAGGTCCGTTTGTATTATCTGAAGTCACCACTAAGGTATTGCTATAGTATTAAAAAGGCATTTGCAGACACTGGAGCTCAAATCTTAACAGACAGGCCCTTCTAATGCACCTTTTGTTTATCAAGTCAGAATACATTAACTTGTTCAACTTAGCAACATCCCTTAAGTCTTTCAGCTATCGACAAAACAACAATCTAATCATCTTCTACCCAGGAGATGCTCTAATCATTCAATAAACTAAGCAACATGACAATTGCCAAAGGAAAATCATGAGCACTATTAAGAAAAGAATGCCTGCCATATTTAAGAGATGAATCAGTGTGAATACCAACAGCATAGGCTTGTATAGGTTCCATAAACATAACATGTAATATTTTAACATATATATTTTTCTGAACAAAAGTATTTACATTAGGAGTCCAAGATATAAAGTGTATTTAGTTTTATCACCAAAAATGGTGGTAGGTAGCTACTATTTAAAATATCCCTGTTAATTACGATTTATTATTATTCAGAGTCTGGCAAAAGAGGACTATAATAATTAGACATACTTTCAGAACACATTTTGTTTACTATTAATTTGTAGACCAAGGAGTGAAAATGAATTATTTCACGGCAAATGTCTTCCCACATGTATGTTTTGGTCTGATGCTATTTGCATACTTTCCATCAATAAAATAGAACATATTAATAGACTTGGGTTTTTTTTTTTTGTAGGAAAGCTAGCTAAGTTAGATAAATGACTATTTCTCAAAGTCCCATTAGCTAAACCTTACTAGAACATTTCATAACTTTCCATTATTGAAAACTGTCAGACCTTTAAGAAGACTCAGCAGGTAAAGATGCTTGCTTCTAACTAAATACCTCAGATTGACCCCAGGGACCCACATCATGAATACATTAACTTGTTCATGAAAAGGGAGAACTGACACTTATGTTATCTTCTGACTTCTACAATTAGACCTTGGAATGAATGTTCCATGCCCTAAAATGTATAGTTAAACCTATTGAATTATTTTTAAAAGAAAAGTGTTTGGTCAAATGGAATTAACATGGTCTATGAGTTGTTTTGAAAATTTCAACCACTGAGCTCTACCATAGCTTGAAATTCTTGATGGGGGATGTCCTTCTGAATGCTGAGAATATATGTTTCTCTTATTGGTTGATGATAAAGCTGTTTTGGCCAATGGACAAACAGTATTTAGTCGGGCAGAAAATCCAAACAGGCATAGAGAAATATAGTAGGCAGAGTCAGGGGATGCCATGTAGTTACCAAGGAAGCAAGAGGCCTGGACATTACTAGTAAGCCAATATTACATGGAGATACAGAGATTAATATATATGGGTTAATAATTAAGAAAAAGCTAGCCAATAAGAAGCCTTAGCCATCAGGCCAAACAGTTTATAATTAATATAAGCCCCTGTGTGTTTATTTGAAACTAAACTTCAGAAACTTCCATTGGAACACATCTCTCCAAATCCTTCAGTTCTCATGGCGATGATCCATTTGTGAGAGACAGCCACAATGCCAGCCACAGGCTGGAAGTATTTTCTGTATATTGCCCTTGTTTGCTGTATATTTGTGTAGCTTCTATAATTAATGGACAATCTAGCCCAATGTAGATTTCACATTGTGGATTAACCACCTTCATCTCTTTAAACTTTTAGTCTTCCTAATCTAATACATAACAAGAATTCCTTTTGCTGCATGACTTTATGATCTACAAAACCAGAAAGCTGAAAGAATCTTCAGTCATCATGTGAATCTTTCATCATGCTGCAGACTTGAAAACACTAATGATCTATTTAAAATTCACCATTGGAAAAAATAGTTTGAGTCTGCAGAAAAACACCTAATATTTCATATTTGTATATTTCTGCAATAGAGGATCCAACTTATATGTCAAGAACAATATTTAATAATCTTCTGGGAATATGGTTTCAAATTATAAATCAAACTCCAAGTAAATAACAACCCTTCACTCAAAAAATCATAAATATCTGTCATACATTAATTGTTTTTGTATTCAGAAATCAAATACTGATGATGGAGTGACTTGCACATTTTTTTCTGCTGTTTTCAAATCTTCTAGTGCTTAGAAGCCTCTCTCCATGATCAATAAACATTGTAACAGGGTACTCAAAGTCTGCATGACAGAGATTGTTCTGTTTGTTTTAATATTACTGTGGTCTTAGACATGTCTTTGTATAAAGCACTTTGTATCCTCTTACTATATACATTTTAATTGTTTAAATTACATTTATTTATTGCCTTGCTAGAGATGTACATTTGACATAGTGTGATGTGGAGGTCAGAGGGTTGTGTGAAGGAATCAACTCTCTCCCTCTACCCAGTGGGTCCTCAGAAGCAAGTTCAGGTTATTATGTTTGCTAGCAAGTGCCTTTTCCCATCTAGCCATATCACCAGCCCCATTTGCCATATGTTTCAACTGAAGACCTAAATTCTTTATGCCCTGATACTTCAGAATAGTTACAGTTATCAGTGGGGTCATACAGGAGAAGAAAATAATGTCTTCTTTTGCTCTTGGGTGTTAAGCACAGTTGTCTTCATGATGACGATGAGGACACACCTCCTTAGGCAACCCCAACATCTCTCTGCATTTCTGGACTGTGATCATATCTTATTGAGACACAGAAGGCATTCCTGCACACACACACACACACACACACACACACACACACACACACACACACACACACACACATTTAGACTGTTTATGATGCTTTTCACTGTCATCTTCAATGCCTCAGAGCAATGCATGTTTCATCCATCTCACTTTGTGAACATTTTAGTTCTAGCTGAGTCATTCAGAGTAGGTCATTTTTCATGGCAATAAAGTCTCTATTCATGATATGCAGTCTTGGGATAGGACCTCCTTGATATTCAGGCTTTTCTGAACAATTCCTAGAAATCACAGAGTTAAGCATGACAGTCTTTGCTCCATCTTACAAAACAAAATCAGTGACAGCTTTGTGTAGAAATGTACGTTTGCATGGATTAGAACTCTCATCCTCTAATAACATGTGCCAGAACCTACACTGTGTTTATTCATACCCCATTCTCCTTTGCACATCTGGTCATGCAATTTTTTGTAGGGTATATGTTGGAGGAAGAAGATCTTGGGGTGCATGTGAAAGACATGAGTAAGAAGAGCAGATACAGTGATCTGAAGTGGAAAAGCAGAACATTTGAACAGACTTTGAGTATTACGCATTATGCATTAATAACCCTGATACATGAAAGTTGAATTGATATTTTTAAGCTCCAAGAAGAGCTGTGTTTTGCAATCTTGATCTCAAAAATCAATGTCTGTATCAACATTTCTTCATTGCAAAAAGAAAAGATTTCATGTCACATTCTGAGAAATTTCTGTCTTCAGGAAAGTTCTAATAGAAAGCCACACTGTGAAAACTTTGAAGGGGAAATTTCCACCATAATAAAAAAAATCACTTAATAGGAATTAACTTGCTCCTGAGTCAATGTCAGAACAAATTGCCTCATTTTAATACGTGAAAATGTCCTTGAACCCAACCTGGGACATTAGGTTTTTTAGTCTCTTTTCCATTACCCTGAAGCCCACAGCTAGTTGTGATAATGAAGTTCTCAGAAGAAATGAAGATGGGGTAATTATGCTTCAGTTAAATCTAAGACCATAATTAAAGGCACTTTGGCTGGTTTGAGTCTGAGAAAACTAGGTATTTGTCTTTTCCTCTGCATACAAGCCCATGATCAAGTCCTTCAAACTCAAGGGATAGGAGACAGGTGAGTCACAGACACAGTTCTACACCAGATATTATGAGAATGGGCTTGTCTGTTTGCTCTAGGGAAACACTGTTTAGATGGCAAACTGCAAACCCAGTCTGTTCAACTTCTGTTCTTTAGAGTTCTTTAATTTACAAATGAAAAAGAGATAATAATTCTTTTTACTTGAAGCCAGTAGCTGGCTAATAGCAAAAAAGTATCAATGTGCTCTCTCGAGTTCTCATTTGTATATTGAAGTTTCATTCATCTCTCTCTCTCTCTCTCTCTCTCTCTCTCTCTCTCTCTCTCTCTGTCTGTCTCTCTCTTTCTCTGTTTCTCCCCACCTAAGCCTTTTGCTGTCCCTCCTCCTTTTCCTGCCCCCACTCTTCCTTATTTTTTTGCATGCCATATCAGTGGAGAAACCAATATGATGAGTATCACACAAGTAATATTCAAGATAACTTTGGAAAAAGATGTTAAGTGTGAATATCATGGTAGTTTTCCCTTATCATATCATATCTCTATGACAGTATAAAGGCAAGGTGATAGCATTCAACTGTTTAAAGATGATTCTGAACGGAGAAGTAAGGTAACTTAATTCTTTACACTTAATTCACATACATTGAACTTTCTGGATGAGAATGTGTACTTTGTGTCTTTATAACTCACAGATAATTGTGGTTTCATCTTTGTTCATGTACATGTTCATTCTTGTGCACACATCATGGTATGGATGCCTATGTATATGTGCCTATGTAATGAGGCCAGGTGGTGTTGATGTCTTTGTCAATCATTTCTCCATATTATTTTTTGAAGCAGGGTCTCTCATGGAACCCAGAGGTCACCTATTTGGCCAGGGTTCATCCTGTTCTTCCTGTTCAGCTCTGGGGTCACAGACTTGTGCCACTACTATGCCGTGTCATGGTTTTTCAAATCTGTGCTGGGAATCCAACCTCAGACCCTCAACATTTGGCTAGCAAGCACTTTCCTAACTGAACCATCTCCTAGCCCTGTTTTAGGGTTCTTTTCTTGGGGCTACGATACTCCCTGATGCACAGAACTGGTCTGCCAATGGATTAGCTTGATGGGGGGTGCGGTAATAAATTGATGCTAACTTAAACACTGTAAACAATGTGGACTCACTATTTCCTAAGATCAGTAAGTCATGGGGCCAGGTAAGCTTAGGTATCATAACTTCAGAAATCTGAAGGGTTTCACTTGTCCATGTCTAACCCAGAATGTGAAAATAAACAGGGATGGACTCCTGGAAGCTCAGTGTGAGAAGCCACTTCCTGACCTATGTAGTTAATGAAAACTTCAGCTCAGTGTTGCTGTGAGACTGTGCTGTGTAACTTCAGCTCACCTTCTAGAACTGTGATTTTGTAGCATAGCCTCCTTTGTCTTTTAACACAACAATGGTAGGCAAGTTTTTGCATGCTTATTTCCCACCTCCTCTTTGCCCTGTCTCTCTTTTAACTCTTCTAATTTCCTCTTTTACTTTTATTTTTAAAACCCTGCATGTCACCAAATTTGGCTGGAAAAATTTTCATTTGTGCTGAGTACGTGCAACCATTCTCTTTCTGTCCTTGTATTTTGAACAACACACTTATTTGCATATCATTTACATTGTGTGGGATTGTATAATTGTATTAATCTACACATTATTTAAAATGCACAGGAGGCTGTGTGGGGATGATATGTAAATAACTGGACAGTTTTAGATGAGGTCCTTGAACATTCACATATTTTGGTGACTGTGGTGGTTTCTAAAGCCAAGCCCTTGGGCATACTAGCACACAAATGTAGAACAGCAGAAATGAAAATCATGAGTCTCCAAATCTTGGCTACTAGGCTAATCTTCATCTGTCGTCTTAACAGCATGCTTGTCAGTATCACTCATGATTAAGTTGTCAATCTCACAGACAAACTGAGCAACTCAATAATGGTGTACAAAAAATGGATGGAAGAACATCTGAAAGCAAAGACAGGCATGTGTGTTTATGTTATATGTGTGTTTGTGTGTGTGTGTTATTAATGACACAGGGAAGGCAACCATATAGAATTCAACTTTAAATGCCTCCTCCTGGTCACTCTTTGCCTTATTTTTTTGAAACAGGGTCTCTTACTGAAGTTGACACTCATAAATTGCTTAGATTGGCTAGTCAGAGAGCTTCAGGATTCTCCTGTCTCTGCTTGCAGTCCTTGGAATACAGGTATGTACAGACTCAAACGTTTAGTTTTCACATGGGTTCTGGATGTCCAAACTCTTTCCCTTGTGTCCTTATAGCCGTCACTTTACCCACTGAAAGTACTCATTTAGCATGGCTTGGGTTTGGTTGCTGTCACAATGGAAAAAGATATGGCTTCCCATACTCACACCAATCTGAATCTGCTACTAATTAATGTCTATAAGCATAACCAGTAATCACTACTATGTTATCAATTGACCTTAGAAAATAGTTTTAGATTTATTACTAAGTTAATCATTATGAGAATTTTTATTTTCAAGTACTGGATTTTTATGTAAAGGTTTTAAAGTTTCATTTCCTTGAGAATGCATATATAAAATATACTTACATATATTAAATATATATAAAATCTAGGCTATTTTTAATCTTATTATTGGCATTGTATTGCTCATCCTTTAGTATTTGGCATTTTTTATTTTCCTATTTTAAGATATTAGATTATCTCTAAAAGTAGAATAAGAATTTTTTTCTTTTGCATCTTTTAGATGTAATCAGCCAACATCATCACCAGTGACATAAGACAGCGGAAAGTTTGGTTCATCTTACTGGAGCAGTGAGCATTTTTGGTGGTTTACTTTGGCAAATGTCATTATTTTAAACAAAACCATGTATTACATTAGTTCATGTTGTTTGTTTTCTATTGAGTGTTTCATTTTTGACCAGGATTCTGGGACCAGGGACAAGAGTAGATATTTTCCTTGGGGGATTTTATATAAATATCTGCCCTAAGCTAAAAATAGTAATGTATCCCAAAGGAAGTTGGCTAGTCAGGCTTCAAAATGACTAAATTAAACAATTTGAGTTCCAGCCTGATTTTCAAATAACTCTGTTAATAGGGAAAAGATGTGTTTAATTTTCCCTATTAATCTACACAATATACTGGAAAGAATGAGATAATGTCTCTGAAAGAAAATCTTTTGATTTATTATGGAAAAACTCACATAAAACTGCTATTATGGTGTTGTTTTAATTTTAGTTCAAATGAAATGAATGCCCAAGGATTTCTGCCTCTGCTTGTTTGCAACTAATAACTCTTGCCTCTGCTCTGTTTATGGCTCTCTCCAACTCTCACTCAATAAAACTTAAAGAGTAATCTCTAACCTAGTAAAAAAGAGTAAACTAAAAAATACTTTTCTCATTAATTTGGTTATTTATATATAAAATATTGCTTCTACAACTGAAATACTAAAAGACTTTGTTTTTTTAACTATGTAGAGGATTAAGCAAATGTTTCTGAATTGTATCTTAACTCCCAGAGGGCTCTCATCTGTTACATATGATGTCAAACACGACTGCTTTCCTGGAAGAGCACACTACAAGGAGAAAGAAGACAAGTCTTCACCCTTCCCCCCCCCCCCCGCCATTCTCTTCTATCTTCTTCCAACTAACTTATCATTAAGAATAATAACTATTATTTTATAAATTCATTGATTTTATAAAAATAATTTCATAATGTTATATTCACAAAAATATAAGTAACATTGATAGTTCTGTATATTTATGCCCAGTCTTTCTTACTAATCATTTACACTAGCATGTTCAAACTATAACCAAGAAATAAATGTTGATACACTACTAATTTCACATTTTAGATTTACATTATTTTCATGTAGTGTGATTTTCTTCTTCAAGATATTTAAGATATCACCTCATTTTTAGTCACCTGATCTTCATGGGCTCTTTTTGTCTGGGACAGCTCCTACAAGCTTCAGCAGTAAATCCATAAACTTCAGGTCCCAATTTTGTTAGACAATATCAAGAAATGTATTTTAATTCCTTGTGGCTTGTGAGTATCTGTATCATCACTTTGTCATATTTGCTCACCATGGATCTTCTCTTGTCTTTCCTACACTCTGTACTTTAGAGGGAAGTCACTGTGAGGGTCCCAAATTTAAGTTGAATTTCTGTCCCATCTCCTCAACATTTGGAATTCTACAAGGGAAACTGATTTATTCTCCATCATTTTATGTACTCAGTGATTTCTTTAAATTAGTGTGAATTTGTAATTATTTGTATTGTGACTTGTACTTCATTTCAGTATTAATTAATTGTTTTCTTTTTATTCTCTTGGCTCCAGGGCAGCTTTCATTTGCTATCAATTTGACATCTTGGTAGGAACTTTGTTATTGGAGACCTTCCTTACTTTGGGGTATTATAAGGTGTTCTAACCTAATTTCTGCCCAGCCCTACACTAGCCTGTATCTTCTAGCATCCCTGGTTTATGTCACTAGGGGCTAATACTAAAAATTAAGATCTGGATCCTAGGTGTTCTTGGATACTTTTGATATTCCATTTCATCTTATTTTCTGGAACTCTGAACCTTCACTGCATGTACATCTATACTAAAGATCAAGAGGTTCCCTCAGATGGCTTTTTATATGTCCATTCCAAATTTGTATACCAGACCACAGGTGTGATGATTGTTTAGTATCTCACAACACAGCTTGACATGGATATATGCTGATACAAAATATATATCAGGTTGCAACTTCACCATTTTCCTTTTCTTCTCCACAGCATTGATTATAAAGGTAAATATGGTTGGAAGAATGAAAGGATGAGAATTGTGAAAAGTGACCTCCTCATGTCAGTGATCCCTGGGAACTTCTGGTATCACCACACACAAGAATATTCACAACTTTGATGAGGAACCCATAATAGACTGTTTCACTAGGCCATAAACTATACTATTCATTTTATTGAATGGAAACTATTTGAGCATTTACCATATGCCAAAATGTATTCTAAGCATTTAAAAGTGTTGTTGAACATAATGAAAAACGCAATACACATTACCAGAATTCCTCCTATAAGGACTAACAGCAAACAGGTGAACAACTGTAACAGCATCAACAATAAAACTTTGAGAAGCTTTAGGTAGCTGGAAATACCACGGAAATATTAAGAGCTTTTGGCATTTGCATTTTTCTGAGTTTACACTCAATTGACAAGATTTTACCAAATATAGATTTTGTAGAATAAAATTATGGAAAATAAGAAGGCCAAAGAGAAATTCCTTAATGTTGAAGCAAGCTTGGTGGGTCCAGAGACAGCTGACCCAAACAAGTGGGAGCTCACTAACTCCAGCCTGACAGCTGAGGAACCTGCAGAAGATTGAACTAAGCCCCCTGAATGTGGGTAACAGTTGGTTGGCTTGGACAGTTTATGGGGCCTCTGGCAATGGAATCAGTATTTATTCCTAGTGCATGAACTGAATTTTTGGGGCCCATTTCCTATGGAGGGATACCTTGCTCATCCTGAATGCAGTGGGGAGGGCCTTGATCCTGCCCCAAATGATGTGACAGTCTTTGTTGATTCCCCATGCAAAGCCTAGCCCTCTCTAAGGAGTAGATGAGGGATGGGGTGAGGAGAGAATGGGGGAAGTGGGAGGAAGGGAGGGATGGGGAACTGGGATTGATATGTAAAATAAGTTTTTTTAAAAAAAGCTTGGTGGGTTATGGGAATAGAGTGAACATAGGGGGATCAGAGAGATACAGAAATGTGAAATTCTCACAAGTGAGGCACTGATGTCAGTTGATACAACATCATGTGTGACTTCATAGCCCTGGCATCTATAGAAAGATTTAAAGCTGGTGTTGAGAAGCCTATGTTGATTTCAGCTGATTGTCGCATAGTGAGGCAATTACAAAGAGAGAATTATAATGCCGACTTTTCTTTTTTAACAATTTATCTAGCACTAATGACCTGCCAGGTACACTCAAAATGGCTTTACATATATCATTTCAGGCATTACTTGAACTAATACAATGAGGTGGGTATTAATTGTTTCCATCCATATTACAGGCAATTCAGGCTAAAACAGATTAAAATGACAGATGAAGACAGCCTATCCAGGCAGTACTGGAGCCAGCACTTCAGTCATTGCATATGTTGAACGTAAAACAAGCACAGATGTGTGACAATCATGTGTAGAGATTTCTCATTAAGTGAAACTGAAGAAATAATACTTGTAGTTTTGATAGCAGGTAACTTAACACGCCTTTGGCCAATGGCACTCAACAACATTTTAATTTTGTCCTCATGTAGAATTAAGTTTTCTTATATATGAAGGAAAGAGGGTATTTTCCTTTCAGAAATATGACTTGACTTTTAAGAGATTTGGAGATAAAAAAAAAATCCTTTGGAGGGTACCCTTCTTCTCCAATTGTTTCTTAGCTTTGAAAAGAGAAAGGTAAGTGCCAGCTTTAAAACAAACAAACATACGCCTCTCTAGCAGAATTCAGAGTTAACTAAACATTATGATCGTGAAGAGGGTAACTACAAAATGTATGATGGCCTTGTAAATAGAAATTGGATTACTGAGTTTTGCTTGCAAATGTAAGCTCCACTGAGTATCTGTTATTTGTACTTTGGACCAATAAAGAAAAGGAGATATCCTACTTTGTAGCAGGTGTTTCAAAATGCCTTCTTTCTTCACTTAAACAAAATAATGATATTCAAAAATACTTCAATTTCCATTATAAAATAAAGTAAGGTGTCTTATGTATAAGAACACATTTAACCTATGATAAGAAAAAATGTATAGAAGTCTGTAGACATTTACTAATAGACAAGATTTTCTTTTCATTATATGTATGCATATTTACTTTTAAGATTATGAATTTAAACAGATCAATAAAAGTAAAGAGTAAAATTAAAATTCCTCTGAAAAATATTTCTCTGCTTGTACTGTCTTCACATTTGATTTAATAAACCTTAAAAATTATTATGTTAAGTATAATCATGGAGCTCCTGAATCTACAGGTAAATATTCTGCTTGATTATGACTTGCTAATATTTTCTGTCAAGGAGAGAGCCTGTGGCTTTCAACAGCCCTGCATCCTTTGCACTGGATTTGGAGTTTAATGTTACTTATTGACCATTTCCAAAAACACTGTAATAACTTTTGGCTTAGGAGATATGTTATTCTTAGAATGGTATTTGAAATTTAATCCAATACATTTTATTTAGGTATAAATTCTGGATTCCATAAATCTATACTTCAATGAATAATCCATATCTTGTGCCTCAGAAGTGCAATATCTAAACAAGTTTATAATCTACTTTATTTCCACAACATTTCTAACTATGATGATTTAGAGAAATTACCCCTCCCATATGTAAAGGGAAAACATATATATTCCAATATTAGATATATAATTTTAAAAATGTAGTTATATTTTGCCACCTTCTTCTGTACTTCATATATATATATATACATATATATATATATATATATAGTTATAGTTATAAATGCTATAAATAAACACAGCTTCTGGAGATGACCTCCTGTCATCAGAATTGCTTGGCTAGAACTTCTACTGGCTGAACATGATACATAATATATGCATACATAATACATACACGACACATTAATTTTTAAAGATTTTGTTTTTTATATAGTATCTGAGTATAGGTTTGTACATATAAGTGCCAATGCCACAGTGGTCAGAAGAAGGTTTCGAATCCGCTGGAGTAGGAGTTAGGGTTGGCTGCATGCTTCCTGATTTGATGGGAACCAAGCTGCAGTTCTTTGGAGGAACAGTAAGTACTCTTAACCATGTAGCTGTCTCCCCACTCACACACTGGATTACTCTTTAATAACTACTATGTGCTCTTTGGGAACCCAAGTATTAACAACAACACCCCTCCAAAAAAATTGCCACAGGCATAAGGGACTGATTTTTAATGGAAATAGGTTCACATTGGGTGCTATAGGCCTGAGAGAGAAAACAACCCACTTTAACATAAAAGTTGCTGGTTGCAATCAAATAAGAAAACTTGAAAGGGCTGGTGGAAGAATCCCTGTTAATAGTAGTCATTGATTTATAAAAGAAATCCATTGTAATTTTCATATATATATTTTCATGTAAATATTTCAGAGCTGTTCACATTAAGCTTAAGTTCTAGGGTGGTCCAAATTAAAATAAGCAATGAGACAGAATGTAACTAAAACAGAGAGCAAGTTCTTCTATATTAAGTAGTGGTCTCTTGTGTGTGATTACACCAAAGAATCCTGTATGCTTTAGCATTTACATTAGTTGTATAACAGGAAAGTTTTGGAATTTCCAAGATTCAATCCTAAGAAGTAACAGAGTGCAATGATGAGCTGAGTTGATACTATGTGGGAAAGGAAGCAGACAACCAGACATGGTGCTGAGCTCCCATGGGAAAACCCTTGATCTAAATCAAGCAAAGGCAGTCTGTGATGCCAGCAGTGGTCTGTGAATTTTTGTGTACACAGTGGATCCACATTTCAACTCTTTCCCCAAATAATCATTTGAAAAACTCTTATATTTGTCAGATATGTATGATAATGATGTCTTGGCTCTTTGAGTATTTTCTACTCAGGACAGAGTTATAACATTTCATTGCCATATTTTTTTCTAAAGTTTATTGTGTGTCTGTGTGTGTGTGTGTGTGTGTGTGTGTGTGTGTGTGTGTGTGTGTGTTACTTGTAGAAGTCAGTGATGGGGTCTGTTCTGTCTTCCTACATTACATGGGTTTCTGGGGTTGGAATCCAGGCTTGGCTACAAGCAGCTCTATATGGTGAGCCATCTCATTGGCTATCCCTATGCTTTTCTTCATTTGTGTCTTTGCCTGTTTGTTTAACAAAGAATACCAGGGTAAATTTGGGACCGTTACTACTAATAATTTAAGTTCTTTGAACAAATATTTCTGTAATTAAGTGCCCAATCCATTTTATGTGAAACATATGACTTTGTTTCATATTGTTGTTCAGGTTAAAAGGTTAAGGTAACCTTTTCTGGTTCTCAGTGATGAGGGATAAAACCTTGGGCCTCAGGAGTACTGGGAAAGCAGTTTAGCCCAGCTACTCCCCCAGTGCAAGAATATGAGGATGTCTATGGAGGAATCTTGGGTTTGGTATTTTGGAGTTTGAAATGCAATCATGTATATTGTGGTTGTCCTGAGTGCTCACTGGTTAACAAATAATATTTCTTCTTCATGAGCATGTGTGTGTGTGTGTGTGTGTGTGTGTGTGTGTGTGTGTGTGTGTGTGTGTGTATGTACAAATGTGCATGTGTGTGTAAGTTTGTGGATCCCAGAGATTGACATCCGTCAATCACTCTCTATCTTATTTTTGAGATTGGGTTTCTCAAAGAACCTAATGGCTATGAATTCAGCTGGAGTTGTTGGCAAGCAAGCTGTGGGGATCTTCCTGTCTCTGCCTGCCTATGATTATGATTGTTTTAAAAACATGAGTTCTGGGAATCAGATTTGGTCCTTATGGTAAGATGGAAAATATGTTACCAAAATATGAACCATCTACCCAGTCCCTTTTATTCATTTAAAATTATATTAAAAGAACACTAATGCACTCTATTGATTATAAGTTGTAATAAACTGAAGTGGGCCTGAGCCTAGACTTCAGAGAACTTGGAGTCTAAAGGAAATAAAGATATGTGTGGGGGGGAGCAGACATTTCCTTTAGTGTTATAACCACTTGTAGGCAATTTGTGCTCT
Organism: Cricetulus griseus; assembly: GCF_003668045.3. Taxonomy (NCBI): domain Eukaryota; kingdom Metazoa; phylum Chordata; class Mammalia; order Rodentia; family Cricetidae; genus Cricetulus; species Cricetulus griseus. The sequence goes on from NW_023276806.1 coordinate 101,496,932, forward strand.
ATCAAATGACATCCTCCCATTGTTAATGCAAGCACTCCTAGTGGGGGAAGTTCAGCAGGAAGGGGAGGGAACAAGAAAAGGTTAATGGGGATGAAAATGATATAAAAAGTACTATATACCACATATGAAATTTGATGTGAAGGCATTTTCCTTATATACAGCTATTTCTTTATATCTGGCCAAACATATAACCCATTATAATATAAACATAATGAAGCCTCAGGAAGATTGTATTTTTCATGTGCATCTTGATTGTTTAAAATTAAGACTTCTGAAATATTAAAGATGATCAAATATTAACACAGTGTTGGAGCTACTCTGCAGTTTCCAAGGCACCAAAAATAAAGCACATGTTTGCTTAATACTCTAGACTTCATCTCACCACAAAGAGCTGCATTAACTTCCTGCTCACATTTAAACACCATTAAGGTGCAGCTTGCAATCTGCAAAGCTTTATTGTCTGAGTCCTGCTTACCTGAGGGACCACTTACCTGCATTCCTCAGAGAAGCCTGGGGGAGAAGTTTTGCTGACAGCTCCTTGGAGGGGGTGGTGTGGTGCAAGCATGCAAGGCAAGCTTCTCGGGTCCTGTCACCTGCCCCCACCCCCAATCCATGTTCTCCGTTGTGAGATACAGACCTGATGCTTAAATAATATCTGCAAACAAAGAATCAGTTTCTGTTCACCTTGGATTTTTATAAATGATATAGAAATATTCTTTCTTGTGTGTCTATAATTGCTGGCATGCAATGTCTGTTAAATGATATTTGTAGAGATACTGGTAAATGATTTGAGTAGCTGTAGATTAAATAACTTATGAATAACACAAGATGCTACAATGTAGAATTTCAAGAGAAACAATCCTTTTCAGCCCTATGAAAATTAAGGCATATTGTTAACCATCACATTCAAAGTTATCATTTATTGAGAATGAGCTTCAAGTAACATTTTGAAATAAACTAATATAAGTAACTCTAATGAGGAGGTAATTTGTGCAACAATTTTGCTTCGGTACTTTATAAGATTCACACAGGCCAAATTATCTTACATTAGATAAAGGATTCTAGAATTATTGTTAAATATTATGTTATTTTGTTGATGCAATTGCCCCAAGCATCTTCTGTCAACTTTACAAACAAGAAAAATATCAATACTTTATTTTCAAAGCCACATAGAATTAGTCTAATCTCTGAATATTAGATTTGTGTCCTTAAAATCATTTGGTTTCTTTTTATCATATAAAAAGGGATACAGACACAAAACATCATTTTGAGTCTGAGGTTTAAAAACATTACTTCAGTTTAAAATCTTATATCAATGTATAGGCATAGTTACATATACCTTATATACAGATGTAACAGTTACCAGTAATGAACTGTTTTTTTTTTTTCTGTATTTTCTAGAATTCCTCAAAAATTTTTAGTGTAGGCCTGAATTATACTGCAGCCTTCTAAGCAATATTTTAATTAATTTACTTAAAATCAATTTGGTAATTTGTATTCTGGTATCTTTTTCTTGCCTTAAGCAAATATTTGCAAGTGAAATGTCATCTTAAAGTTTCATGACTATAGAGAGAGTCTTGGTTTGGGTTCTGTAGAAAGATTTACCTCCCCACCTAATCACCTTCAGCATATCTTCTATCTCCATTGAACACAATCAATTTACTTCACTCCCATGGTTATTGCTCACAGCACAGTGAAGCATGACAGAGTGAAATGAAACATCAGGAACACAATGTAAGGAGGTCAGACAAATAAAGAATACAAATGACAACTGGCTATACAAATACTGTGTGATGATGTTTCTGTTTTAGCTTTTCTGCTTAATATATGACTTGACTGACCCTCGTGAAAATTATTCAGTCACATCTTAAAGTTTCTAAGGCAGCTTCAGATACAGATGAGGAAAAAGCATTTTTGCCTCAGAGAAAAATGTATGGCTGAGCCACTTGGATGGCTCAGAAGTTGGATACATGAGGTCATAATTGCTGGTTGAAGGCTGAGGGAGGCTCTCATGTCCCACGCCCCACGCACTTCTTCTCAACAGACTTGGTTGTGGAGTTGTCAAGAATTGTTGAGCCTTGAACCTTCAGTTATAATGCAAAAATTAATGGAGTCCTCCCAAGATTCTATGTATCAAAAAGATATGATGGCCAGATTTGATAGGAAGGGCTATCTGCTTGCTTTACATGTAAATTGTAAGTAAGACAAAATGGAAGTGCAAACATCAGGCAATGATTCCACTTTTCAAGAGTTAAAATAATGGATGGCCAAGTGAACTGTTTTAGTGAAAACAATGGCCTCTCTATTTCATTTAAATTATTCTCCCCATCTTCACTTTGCTGAGGTGAAAGGTGAAATGTAGAGGGATTTAACTAACTCTTCCCATTGTGGAGGCAACAGAAAGCAGAGCCAGGATTTGCATACAGGGAATCTTAGCATATTGTTCCTAAGAGTAGAAACAGTGACAAACCATAAGACAAGTCAATTCAGTGAAGAAAGCATACAGAAAGAGCTGCATTTGATAATGGCGCACGGCAAAGCACCAAGATGTAATGTTAGGTGGAGAAAGATATGACCCTGACGATAACTGCACAGGATCAGTAATGCCCACTGGAAACAGGGCTTTCAAGAACAGTGGTGGTACCAAGAGCCCACTGGCAACAGGAAGAAAATGAGAGGATGCTGAAAACTGCCAACAGTTTTGACTTAATAACCAGGAAGCTGGTTACAGGTGACATAGAAAAGAGGAACTTCTGAGTGGTAGATGAGTTTATTTCACTAAGCTTTATTAGATAGGCCTATAGGCTTGCAACTACATGCTATGGTGTACTTTGTGGGGAACAGAGGGCTAGAAAAGGATGGATGGTGCAACAGAATCTTTAGAGCCTGTGATGAAAATAGCTGTCTCCTACAAACTCCAACTATGGTGTTTGTGGAGGAAATGTGAAGATGGAGTAAGACAGGAAATCCTTTCACAGGGGAGTCATGTGGAATTTCCAGTCAGTAGAAGATAGCTGACAGAAGGGCAGCGCACTACAGCAACTGAACTGAGTCACACATTGTATCTTCTCTTGATGTATCACTTTAAGAAAGCTCCTGTTTCTTCCCATCATTCCCACCATTTTTTACTGTCTCCAAGCAAAGTCTATACCAACTATTTTCTCTGTGAGCTAGCAGCCCTGAATTTCAGCTATGAGGACAGAACAGAGACTCATGTGTGATTATCTTAGAGGATCTGAATGGCGAGAATTGCGGGTGAGGTACGAGTTTTCTAACAAGCCCTTTAAGAGTAATAGTTACTTGTTATTTGAAATCTCTTTTCGGAGTTCTGATGGATTGAGCCACAGTTTTCTGAGTACTTGAATTCTGTGTGTAGCTTTATGACAGGAAGTTGGCCTTCAGAGAAGGAATGTATGTAAACAAAGAAATGTGGCTCACAGCTAAGTTGCTCTAAATCAAATCCTGAAGGCTTCCCACCCCCATTCCGGGCTTCTTTCTGTATCTTGATTATTTTCAGATGGTTTCTGTGAAGCAGAGATGAAACCCAATAGTTAACCTTCCTAAAACTCCCAAGGCATTCTCAGGCAGTTTTGAGTGTGGACCAGCTAAACCAAACAAGGAGAAGAAAGTAAGAAATCTAATGTCATCCTGCTACGCAATGTACGAAATGTATTTTCTCCCTCAGGAATCAAACTTCAAGAGTGGACTTTTAAAAGAGAGACTGAAAACTCGAGTACTACAACTGCCTGAAATCATCACTGTAAACACAAAGGGTTAGAAGCTATGTCTGTTTGGTCCTTTGACATTATTATACAAAGGCATGCCTGCTGAGCTTCAGAACCTATTGTCCTGCCATCCGTACAGAACTCTGCCTTTCTCTGCTGTAAAAATGCTAAGATGCCAAGGGCTACAAATTGTCTTACATAAAGTCATGGGAACTTTATAGGTTATGATAGATAAAGAAAAATACAAAGACATTTTTGTCAGTCTCAGAACCTCAGTCTTCATGGGTGAAAGAAAAATGTCCCAGATTCTTGCAAGGCTGTCTAATACAGAGATCCCAGTACTCCTGGAAATTGTGTTTCTTTGTTTTATCTAAGCTAAATATTGTGGGGGGAAGGGGAGTGCGCATCCAAAAAGGCAAGACTTCTGTTGTATTCACAAAGTTCTGCTTATTGACATGTCTTCTTCTAATAGAAGAACAGAGAAATAAAATGTGGGCAAGCATATTAGAAAAGCCTGGTAGAAGAGACTGGGGAAAAGGCTGACATATTCCACCATCTGAGTTTCTACTTCCTAAGCAGTTTAAGTGATGGATCCTGGACATACCCACTGGTCTGTAGAATTGGTCTGGAGAAATATGAAATTGAAATAGGTATTTCTGTAGAGATTGGCCAAGAGAAGGTCGTTTTTATGGGGTGTGGGGAGGGATCGAATTTGGAAGTTCATGAATGGCTCACTGAATCAGCTGATTATGTCATTGCTGTCAATATGTGACAGAAGCAATAGGAAGGGTTGATTTTGGTACACAGTTCAAGAACAAGAACACAGCTTCATGGGAGAGTGAGGCAGCTGGTCACAACGTAGTCATCATCAGATAATCTGCAATGGCTGGTGATTCTCAACACCCTGTCTCCTTATTCTTCAGTACAGAGCACATTCCATGGATTGGTACTTGCCATATTTTGGGTGGATTCTCAATCTGCATCCTAATCTAGAAAATCCTGAACCTCCACGCCTAGAGGCTTGCTAAAAGATACTTCTAAATCTCATCACTTTATAATCACCATTAACTATAGCTCCAGTCAGTGGTTCTGGGGGCTGCTGGGAAAGCAAAGGGAGAGTCTACAAGAATGACAGATTGTAACCTGTTGTGTAGATGTCTCCATGCTGACCCTGGCAAGGAAGAATTGGAACTGTGCCTGTAGTGGTGGATGGGAGGTAGGGGTCTGTGAGCACTGGTAGAGAGATGAGATTCTGGGCTTCTCAGATTTTCTGTCACCATTACTGAGAAAGTAACTCCACAAAGAGGGAATGGGAAGAAGTTGCATCAAACCCATCACCCTCTCCCCCCACCCGCATCTTGCAGCTATGAGAACTTAACTAGCAGACAGGAAAGATCATTAGACTGTCAAGTAAAGTTTCAAATCAAACAAGATGAGTCTGGTAAACTCAGTTCAGAATGGGCAACTGACAATGAAGGAAAAACACTGAAGTTGAGCCCCATAGCCCTGGCTGTCATGGAACTCACTATGTAGATCTATGTAGATATGCTTTTCTATGCCTCTTGAGTGCCAGGATTAAAGTAATGCATCATCAGGCCCAGTTTAGCCAATACTTTTTAAAAAATGTCTTTATTGAATCTTTGGGGGTTTCACATCATGCACCCAAATATGTTCACCTCCTCCCCCCTCTTCCTCTCATCTCTGTTGTGCCCCCCCCATGGAAGAAAGCTAAGCAAAGTAAGCAAGCAAGCAAAAGCAAGAACAGGAAACCCCAATAAGCCAAACCAGAACAAACACCATGCCAGGAAAAGAAAAATCTCTGCTTCTCCTTCTCTTGCATCTCCATCACCTCTTCATCCATCCTGATTAGACAAACATATTGTAATCAATGTTGCTTTTATTTACTCAGGGTTGTGCTCTAATATGATCTACATATAGAAAATTTCTGAAAAACAGTTTCATGTTTATAATTCAGGGAACTGAAATTGATCAGGGAACTCATGTCAACTTAATTTGGGAGTGTCCTATATGACTAAATTATTATGAAATCAAATTTTTGTTTCATATTTATTGACATTAGGCATTGTGAGCTTTAATTTTTTTTCCTTTGATGCTTATTTTAGAGCATCAAAATTTATTTTAATTTAACATTTTTCCCTTCCCTTTTCTCATTCTAACCCCACTATCCCCCCATATGCACCTTCCTACCCCGTTCAAATTAATGGCCTCTTTTTAAATTAATAGTTATTGTATCCACATCCTAGATGGCATGGCATTGTGAGGTTTTATTCTCAAGTTGTTATTGTATTTCTATGTTTGTATATTCACTGAATTATTTCGTGAGAAAAATAAATGTAGGTATTTCTGGCTGTTACCAATTCATAAATTACCAAAGCCACTGGGTTTATTGACCTCCATGACCTTCTACTACACCAAATTCTTTTCTATTAGTCTACTCATGGGATCCTTGTGTCTGTGAATATATGAATACTCTCTCTCTATGGATCTTATATGCAGATGCATAGTTTTAGTTCCCGCTCCCAGAGAAATGATAATTTTGGTACAACAGGAGGGGCCAGAGTACATGATATCCTACACCTAGACCATATCGAACAGTGACAGTGGCCTCACCAAGAGTTTGGTGTATAATTACTGTAAGACTAGGATACATTGTTTCCTTATTGAGAAGGGGCCTGTGTTGGGCAGGCTTCTGTCACTCTAACAAAATATTTGAGGGCAGGATGCCGAAGAGGGACTCAGTTTCACTCGGGGTTTCAAAGAATTCGGTGTATGCTATGCTGCCCCTGGTGATGTGGGTTTATGGTCAGACAAAAGATCTTAGGATAGAAGGAATGGAGGAACAGAACTCTTAGTTCATAGTGGAGAGGAATCTAAGAAAAATTATAAGTCACTTCTACAGTGACCTACACCCTATCTCTGGATAACACATATGGCTATGAACCTTGTCATTGACCCCAGGGTCTACTTGCTTCTCAATGCCCTCATCTTATGAATCATTCCAGAGACAAGTTATAAAAAGTCACTGCTCTGTGTATCTTTTGTTCTTTACAAGGCATCTTTAAAACAATTAAATGTTTAGGATTGAATATTGACCTGTAATGTCTTAAGACAGAGCCATTGGATGAGAAGACTGTCAGAGATGCCTGGCATACTTAAAGTAGTTCCTAAGGATACAGGGAAGTAGATCACAGACTTGATGTTTGTTTTGGTTTAAACAAAAAGAAAAAATGGACAAATTATCTTTTTGTTAAATTAATTGAATAGTAAAAAATAATTGATAATTCAATTCTAAATACTTTGAAGTTTTGTTGATTTACCTAAAAACTTTACTACTTTTCCAATATGATGGATATAAAGTATTCAGTTTCACTAGAGTCAAACTTTTCTCTCCTGTATTTATCATCTGTCACCTGTCTTCTTTTACTTCCTTTCTTCTTTTCTTAATTTAGTTCATTATGGGTTCTCATCATTAAAAATCTCATATTAGTGTAATATTTGCTTTTTATTGTGGTGATAAACACCATGACTGAAGACAACTTGAGGAGGAGAAGAAGATTTATTTTGTCTCCTAGTTCAGGGCAGAAACCTGGAGGCAGGAACTAAAGCAAAGACCATGGAGAAGTTCTCCTTTGATGGCTTGTTCTCCAGTTCCATATTCAACTACCTTTTCTACAACCTCCTAGGCCCACCTGCCCAGGGACAATGTTGCCCACAGTAAGCTGGGCCCTCATATTTCAATCATTAATGAAGAAACCTCTTTCATAGACTTGCCCAGAGTCCAACATGTTGGACGCATTTTCTCGACTGAAGTTCCCTCTCCAAGATGACCCTCAAGTGTGTCAAGTTTACAAAAACCAAAACCAGCTCCGTAATGTTCACTTTCATTGTGAATATTAAAGTCTAGTGAACAAAATCTACTTAGAAATGTAGGATTGCCAAGCTTGAAAAATAGTTGATGAAAACAGTGCTGAGACATAAGGCAAAAGAGCAAATTTTCTATTTGTATCTGTCATTTGTATTCAGAAGAAATGAAAATGGAGTTAGCAGGGCCTCAGAGTGAACCCTTAAATCCTGTACCATTGCAAACAAAGAATAGGGAGAACTCACTTTCTGGAACCACTCCTTACACAGAAAAGCAGTTCTCCTCCTTTGATGTCAAGTTTTTACTTTCCCCTTGTATATCAAATAGTTTGTCTCCAGAGTACAATTGGATCTGGGATTCTGTGAGGTAGGGATTTTCAGAGGAAATAGCAGCTTTGTGGTGGTTTCAGACACCACAGGAAGATGGGCTGAAAATGATAAGCTGCAGTGACTTCAGCCAGAGTTATAAAAAAAAAAGCAATTGGGGAATCCTGTTTTACATTAAAAACACTGTTGCCTGTTGGGGTTGTGATCACTGCAGATTCTTCAAGATGTTTGCTACCAGCTTTAGCAGTGAGCAATCTGCATCTTGGAACTGGAACTTCATTTAGACTTGAAAAATGGAGATGTTATTTGGGTCATCAGCAGAGAGAGAATATTTAAACCATTGATATGTATAAGTTTTCTTGAATATTTATAGGGTAATGGGTAAATGGGCGCCCAAAATAACATACAGAGACTTATATGAGGTACAATGCTGCTGGCCAATGACTGGGATTTCTTACTTGCTAGCTCAGTCTTAATTATCAACCATAACTACTAATCTTTATATTTTATAAAGACCTATCTTATGCAGGATGTCAGAGGAATGCGTTCTCTACCTTGGATCACATGGCAGCTCCTCAGAGAAGAGAGGAGGAGGAAGAGAGTGATTTCCTGCTTGTCCCTGCTTATATTTTGATTCTGCCTGCTATGACACTTCCTGCCTGGATCACAAGACTTCCCTTTATTAAATTTCCCAGAATTCCCCTGGACTCCTAGTCCAACCTACCTTGTTCCTCCATTGGCAAACAGTGCTTTATTCAACAACCAATAAGATAAACATACACAGAAGGACTTTCCCCATCATACAGGCATACATACAAGTTCACCTCCATACACGTGCACACACAAACAACTACTACCACACAAAGAAAATAAATAAATAGAATAGAATAGAATAGAATAGAATAGAATAGAATAGAATAAAGATTCTGATTTGTAATAAAAAATATGAGCTTCCAAATTCTCTAGAAAATTTGTTCTGGTATCAATCCAAAGAAGGAAAATGACCTGAGCTATTTCCTTTTTTCTGTTCTTCTAAATATTTAGAAGGAAAGCTATATGTTAGGCATATTCTCATGACATTTTTCTGTCACTTGTGACCAGCCTTTTGAGGAATCGATGGTGTTTTCCCTTGTTTTTCTAGCATGTTTATATGTCTAACAGGATCCTGCCAAACTCCTTGCCACAGTATCTGTGACTCAGCACAAGAAAATCCAAGATGGATTGATCTTAGATTTCTGTCTTTGGGACTGTGCTTTGGCCACATGCTTAAAATCAGAAACTTTGTGGGATTTGTTAACTAAATTGAAACAACAATTATTATGGCTTGCATTGAAAGGTTTTCCTTTCTGGTATGTGATAGGTAGGGATTTAGTTGGGAAGGGGATGGTAGGGGAGGAGGGAAGGGAGAGGTAACAGGGATTGACATGTAAAACAATCTTGTTTCTAATTCAAATAAAAAAATGGAAAAAAAGAAAGGTTTTCCTTTCTATCTCTTTTAGCAGTAATAATTGTAGAATAAATACTTTTGGCAAAATATAGCCAGGCAATAGGTTAAGAGATGGTTCAACCTACATGGATATCCGTCCCTTCAATGATGGATTACACCCTCTGCAAAGGGTTCTCCTGAACCTTCATGTCATAGTCTCAATTTATGAAGTTCTTGCAGAAATCACTAAATAAAAAGCAGCGCTAATTTTCATCTAATTGAATTGGTTTTATTATATAATTTACAATTTAATTTATGCTTAGCAAAATTTTAATTAATTTTGCTTACAGTTTTTACTTGAAAATTTTGTGAAATTTTCTCTCTTCTTTATATTATATTTTGAAAAGTTTAATTAACTTTTATATTGAAAATAAACATAGCACAGTCACCCTCTATCCAAAAAAGCAGAGTTTAAGGTATATTTTCAAATATAATATTTTTCTCTTTTTCTTTTTTTTTTTTGTGTGTGAAGGTATGAGTGTGTGGTATGTGCACAAGTATGTGGGTGACTAAACATGTCTATGCAGGGCACACGCACGTGCACGCACGCGCATGTGTGTGTGTGGGGGTGTGTGTGTCTCAGGGTCAGAGAAAGATGTGTATCCTGTTCTATCACTCTTCCCTTTATTTCTTGATACAGGATCTCTCATTAGCCCTGAAGGTACTTAAGGGAAGCAAGCCCTACCATTTCTCATGCCTCTACACTTGGTAAGTATTCTTTTTCAATTACTGTGCTTAGTCTGGTCCATATTTTTAAATGACTTAGATCAGGATTATATGCCCAGGGATCCTCAAATCATTTATTAATTCCATAAAAATGCATTGCACACCAGCTCAGTGCTGGGTAGTAGATTTGGAGCAGAAAGCAAGAGAGACAAGGTTTATAGTTAAGGGCCTAGTATCTTACTCTGTAGAGGTGTATGATATGTAGGTACAAATTTTTCATATTTTAGAATCTTGTGAGGAAAAAACAAAGGGAGATAAGAAGATGAAATTAAAGCATATACAGTGTGAGGTAGCCATTAGACGCACAGTGTGAAGCTGGGGAAATATCCCTGCAGCAGAGATGCAATAGTCTGTACTTGAATAAGGTAAGAAAATAAGTGACAGAAAGGTCTTAAGGAAAATCCATGTCCACTGAAAAGAAAAAGTAAGAGCCTTGTCCTGCTGAAGGCTGGGCTGGTGTGTAGTTGAGAAACACAAGACAGCCCAGGAGAGAAAGACAGAAGGCAAGTCTCAGTCCTTGGGTTTGATTGCTGCTCTAGTTCTATTCTGAGTGTGATGGCCACAAGCTACTAAAAGTTCCAAACGACAAACTGATGTGTTCTGATTGCATTTATGGAGTATCAGACAATAGCTTTGGGTAAAATCAAGTGGAATGGACAAAGTCAAACTACAGTACTCTTAGGAGGGGATTAGCAACATGTGGGGAAGAGTTCATCTCACTATGGTGGCATCTAGGCAGTATTCATGTCATCCAAGTCACAGTGTGCATACAGTCAGCAGAAAATTGAGACTATAAGCCTACCTTCTTCCTTTTCTTTTTTTGGAGGAGGTGTAATAGAAAGGTTTTCTTCACTTCGGGGTGGCAGCATTTGGGTTATAGCAGAAAAGAAACTGTAATCCTATGAGCAATGGATAATAGAATTACAAAAAGTAAAATATTGGGAGGGGATCTTAGTAATGGAGGCAGCTGAACAAGTGTCATGGACTGGTAGTGTATGACAAACAACTGGAGGTTCCTCTGAAGGTTGTTGTTATCACTAAACCACTATTAAATGCAAAATTATGCTAAAGAGGAGAAAGAGCAAAGGCTTATTTTAATTAACAAGACCCCCCAAAAATGACAGTTCAGATAATTAAAAATCAATGGTCAATTCCAGTGGTTTCTAAATTTTGGGAGTTTTCAGAAAGGAAGAGCAGGTCTAGAAAAACAGTTCTATGGGTAAGAGTACTTGCTGCTCAAGCCTGAGGACCAGAGTCCAAATCCAAGTATCCAGGTAAACAAACATCAGGAATGTTTGCTTTCATGCCTGCAACACTGTAGCCATAGGGGATCTGACTGGGCTATTCCTGAAACTTGCATGCAATCAACCTACCTCCAGATTCAGAGGGAGGCCTAGCGGTAATCGCTTATGGTAGAGAATGATAGAGCAGGGGGCACTGGCATCCTGTGGCCTCTATGCATGGACCGATATACATCTATACACACACATAGAGAAGAACAGAGAAGAACCATACAAGACTTTTCTGTTTTTCAACAGCTAACATTATTTTAAAACACCAGGACAAATACCCTATGACCTGAATTCTGTTCATAAAATTGTGTTTCTCTTTTTCTTAGAAATCTATGCCATTTGTAAACTTCATGTTCTGGGCTGTTCTTTGGACAAATGAAGTCTTCACCATCTTCATCCTCAAACACTTCTCAATTGCTATGGTTTGGTTCAGCATCCCACAAATGCCATGTGTTGAAAGTTTTGTCATGAGTGAGCCTGGGTTGCCTCTAGTAGGCAGTAAGTGATAGGGCCTGGAGGGAGGAAAGAAGCTCCTGGGAGCATGCCCTTGAGAGGGACACCTGCTTCCTTTTCCTTATTCTCTCCCCACCCCACGAGTTGAACGACTCCATTGCCATGCTCTCTCCTCATGATGTTCTCCCTGCCCACAAGCTCAAGGCAGAAAACCAACTGACCAGCGATAGAACTCTCTATCTATATAGTATTTCCACTTTTTAAATATGTAATCTCAGGTACTTAGAGCTGACTAAGGCATCCATCCTCTACAGACTGAGAACAAACTTTAAGTTTACCTGTCTTATAATATTGTTAATAGTTTCAGTCACTTATGGATCTATTTTTAATATCAATACTATGGTTTTCAGACATAGGTCAGTAATATATGAATTTCGAACATACACCAAATAGCTGTAAGATGAGTGTATTCTAAATATTTTATAGGACATTCTTATTCTAAAAAGAGTTTCCTATGTTTTATTTGCCAAGTATGGAAATCCTGTTCAGTTTCTCTCAGGAAAGTCTTGAATAAATTTTCATCTGTGGTTTATTCTGAGTTTTTTTTTTTCTTTTAACAGTCAAAATGCATCTACATATGACACCAAGAATGTCTGTCTGAATTTCAACCTCCAGACCCTTGACACTAGTGTTCTTCTGGTTTCTGATTCCTCCAGTAAGTTCAGTTTCCTTATCAAATTTTTCTAACTAATGACTTAAAACAAAACTAAACAAACAAAAACCCCCAAACAGAACATTTTTATGCTGAAATGCAGACATCTTGATGTTTGACCCTGATAAGTAAGAGCTGCAATACTGTGCCATTGGTACACATGGGTTGATGGATCAGAAGCCTATAAATCAGACACTAAAAGAACAAATCATGCTTGGTTTTACATTTTTTTATACAGGCTTGGTTTTACAATTTTTTAATGCAGAGTTTGGATATGAATGCCTACACATGCATGTCACCAAGTGCTAGTGTATGTCAGAATACAGCTTTGGGGGCCAGTTCTCCTTTCCTTACTCCTTGTTGAAGGAGGGCCTCTCTTGTTTCTGCTCTGCAGGACAGGTGGCCATTGGACTGCCTGCTCATTCTCCCTGTCTCTACTTCCTGTCTCATCAAGGGAGAGTTGTGATTACATGCATGCCACCACATCTGGCTTCTTATGGGAGATAAATGAGTATGGAGGATCCAAACTCAGGGCCTCAGGCCTATGTAACAAAGGATTCTCCTCACTGAACCATCCCTAGTTTTCATATTTAATTCTTTAAACAAAAACAAAACAAAAGGTGGTGAACAGAAATTGATATCCACAACAGTTAGGCAAAACTAGTACTTGAGATAAAACATGTTCCCCTTTGCCTGTACTCCACATATGATAGATATAGCTCCTGCATGTAGTGAAGAGCTGCATATTTTTAAAGAATGGGGATGGAATGATGTTTTCCCTTCCTTGGCACAGGAATGTCTATGCTCCAGCGCTTGCTGTTGTAATGTCTGGGTGGTTTTCTTCCTTACTTTAAATGCAAACCACCCAAGTCTTAGGACTCCCATGCAGAAATCCTAATCTCCACTCACTTCTGCATTTTTAGGTCTAAATCTATTTTGTATTTTAAAAGAGTATCCATCTTTAACCTCATGGAAGTCAAAGACAAAGGATTATTCTTCAAATTGTACTTTTTATTAAGCTACACTGAAGCTAGGCAGAAAGTCTGGAAGCCTTTGAGGAGAGATGCAGGGACACAGAGAGAGGTGGCCTTTCTTCCCTTGCATCTGCAGATGTTAATTACCAGAATATGACAGAGGAAGCGGGAGCAGCTGGCAGAGATTTGGGACAACCACATTTAAGTTGTTTATAAGAAAGTCTCTCCAGTAAACTGGTGGTTTGGAATGCAAGGATAGGTTGTGGCATTTGAAAGGAGAAAAGAATTTGAAAAAGAAATCCAGATATGCACAAGAGAATTCAGTAGGTCATTTACAGACAGAATGTTAAGCCACATAGGTCACAAGCAGGCCTTCTGAATATTCACACTGCATTTCAAGTGTAGAAAGAGTAGATGAAACTCATTAAGAAAATACGCTGTATCATAAAAAGTCCAAATATAACATCTTTGAAATAAAACACGGATAAAACTTTTCAATACTTTTATGTAGCTATCCATACAAAAAGTATGAATTTTGTGGACATGCTTAGAATTTGGCCATCAACATCCCAGTTATCCAGGATGAATTTTTTCTGTTTTGAAAGGTAAGTATCATAATACATAGCTGTACATTTTGTGGGAAAAATAATATACAGGTTGAACAACTCTCCTTAAGTTAAAAACCTCAAAATTCTCTGAAACCTGAAGCATTCTGAGTCTGACAGGATTGCCCAAGGGAAAGTTTGCCTGCTGCCAAATTTGATGGCTTGAGTTCCATCAGTAGAATCCATTTGATGTAAACAGAGCCAACTCCTAAGAGATGCACACCCATCTCACTCCAAGGTGGCTGGAGTGACAATGCCCCCCATAGGCTCATATGTTTGAATGCCTGGTCCCCTGATTAGTAGAACTATTGGGGAACCATTAGGAGGTATGACCTTTTGCAGAAGGTATGTCACTGTGTGGGCTTTGAGGTTTGAAAAGCTCAGGTCAGGCCAGTGTCATTCTCTGACTCCTGCCTGTGGATTGGGATGTGAGCTTCAGCTACTACTTTAGCACCATGCCTATCTATCTGTTTCTATGTTCCTAGCCATGTTGATTGTGGACTACACATCTAAAACCATAAGCAATCTTCCAATTAAACAGTATTTTACAAGTTGCCTTTGGTCATGGTGTTTCTTCACAGCAATACAACAGTAGCTAAGACACCTCCAAATACACAAATAAATAAATGTAAAAAGGTTTTGATGAAAAATTTTTTTAAAAGAGAAGGAAATCCCATACCATGACACTTTGTTTTAATACAAAATTATTTTGAGGCTTATAAAACTTAGCTTTGGGAGCCAGTGTTTGTGGTGGCACACAATGCCCAACACTCAAGAACTAGAGGCAGGCGGATCTTTGTAAATTAAACATCTGCATGGTCTACATAGAGAGTTCTAGGACAGCCAGGAGTGCATAGAGAAACCATGTCTCCAAAGTTAAAAATAATAAAATAATTAATAATAATATAAAAATTAGCTTTGGGTATCTGTGTAACGAGTACACAAATGTGAATTTCATTTTTACCCTTTGGACCTCTTTTCATTATATCTCACCATATATGTAAATATTCCCAAATCTGAGAAAAAAATCTGAAATACTTCAGGCTCCAACTATTATGCTAAGGAATATGGAACTTAACAACACAGTTTGCTATTTGATAAACTTTTGATTCTTCAATTATGTCCTCCTAAGAAAAATAGGGTCTGGAAATATTGATCAATTATGTAGATAAGGCAATATTTTGCAGTGAAGTTCGCAAATCTTGGCTTCTGTTTCTGTTTTTACAAGTTTCATAAATATGTGTTGAGTGTGCAATCTATGGGAAACTCATCACACCAGCTGGGGATATATAGAGAAAACTAAGGAAGCCTGTCTGTCTGTAGAACTCATAGGCTTACAGCCTGGGGGACAATGAAGCCTGGACATAGTTTATGGACTGTGTGATCTTGTGCCATTTACTGAACTTCAAATTTGGCTCTTCTACAAAGAAAGCATAGATATATAACATTGAGCTTGGACAATCTTATTTTTTTAATATCAAAAATCCAATGCATTGGACTATGACTTCTCTTCCAGCCACATGGGAGTGACACCAAGGCCTTGTGTGTACTATGAAAAAAACACCCTAGCAATAAATTCATTCTCAGACTCTGGATTTTCATTCAGAGCCTTAGTCACACATGGAAGCCTGGAAGATTCTCTTGCCCCAGTCACCTATGTAATGGAGATTACATACTTGTTTTTCTTGGCCCAACAATAATATCATTTTAATACAATAAAATTAAGTGTTCTTGCAGTGACCTTTGACAAATATATGCAGTCATATACATTGCATTTAGCACTTCCCCCTCTTTTTTTTTTTTTTTTTTTTGCTCACAAGGATAATTGCATCTTATGGAAAGTGAGATGTGGTTTTTATAATCAAGAAAGTTTAAGTAGAATCTGCTAACTACTAGGTCCTGATTAGTATTGAATGAATCAAAGCAACTTAAAAATTATAAGGAGTTCTCAGACCCTTGGCATTATTTTCTTTGGGTTTTAAGAAGCACTGTGATAGTAAAAACTAATATTTCAGGCTACTCCACAGAAATCCCTCCTTTAAATGAAGTGATAAATTGGAACATTTCTACATTGTCCAGAAAATTTGAAGCTTTTTTCTATTCAATTAGCAGATGTGTTATTTAGGCTGATTTATCAAGTTTCTTATTTTCTTCAATTCTACGATCACCTTCTGCATGTGCAGATAACACTGTCCACTGGAATATGGAATGACTAAGGGTCAGTTTTCATCAGTGCAGACATGACAATTTATGTTGCTGCTCTGTCAGCACTCAAAGGGTCTGCTAATGGCATCATAAAACTTGACACATGATTTTCTCTCTCTTACAGGGAAGAAAATTAGGAAGTCTAATTTCAGGGTTAGAAATGGAACTCAGAAAAGTGGCCACAGATAAATTTAGAAACTATTTTCAGAAGCAAGTTTCATTTCCTGTGTCTCATTCACTAGGAATATATCTCTGAAGTTCACTCACATTTTACAGGTGACCTAAATGCAAAGTGATACCCATGTTATGATTTCTGGACCAATCCTCAAATGATAGCCTCTGCTGTGCCCTAAATAGGGAGACTACACTTGAGAGGGATATTGACCTGTCATTTTTTTCTGATTCAAAAAGATGACACTGACTAACTCAGAGGTAGGAATTTGGACTTTGAGTTTGCCTCCGAGAACTGATGATGGGAATTTACAGTTTGCTACCTGGGCTCTCAGATGAGTCTGTGATTCGTTACTTACCTCAGTAGATGGCTTGCAAAACCCCCTCATTTGACTACTTAGCTACAATGTTTCTTATATGAAAGTAGGTCTTCTAGAACCTACAGCAGGGCTGAAGCCTTTCTTACGAATCATTCCTTCAACATGTGTTACATTAGACCCTAAGAATTATTTAATGTATTAGGGTTTCTGTTGCCATGCCATTGATTAGTAAATGTCTTAATCTTAACTGTTGGGCTTTTAAGCTTTCTTATGTTCATCCCATACCCATGCCAGCTCACCTTCTAGAATATCAGTTTATGGGAGCACCTGCAACAATGGGTTTGTGTCCTCTTTTCATCCTTAGTGTGAAAAGTACAGAGACTATCAACATTGTTAGGCTAAGACTGCATTTAAACCAAAGATGGAGGTGGGCTTCATTTCTGTATTTTTACAAAGATTCGTTTCCCCTATTTGAAGAAGTACTCTGGAGGAATTTGTAACCTAGTGTTGGGAACTGAGAATGTTAACAAATGAAATTAAGTTCTTCCCTCCAATTGGCATCAGCTTAAGGCACAAGAGGTTCATTCTTATCTTTGTTGACTGTAACTGGAGATGAACCAAAGCAAGATAGTGATGGTGTTTCTTCCATCAACTTCATTCTTTTTTAATGTCATTTTTCTCCAGCTTGTAGAGGGTAGATATGGATTTTAAACAAATAATGAATTCTCAAAGGGTGTGATTATTGCTAAGATACAAAAAAGGATCATAATATGAGGAGACAAAACTTTGGACTCCACATAGTACCCACATGAAATAAAGTTTGTTCAGGTAATCCAGTGTCTATGATGCATTTAAACAATAAAATCCCATTGCCAAAGGATTGTAGGATAATGGACTATAATTTACAAATAAACATTATAATTTATTTCTTGTCTTCTTTCTGCCTCAAAAGGATAAATAAATGCAATAGGGAGTTCTAGGACTATTAACTTCATAATATTTTTGTTACCATTATTATAATAAAATATATTTTATATTAAACCTGGATATACAAATCACCCTGAAAACACACACACACACACACAGAGACACACTATATTAAGTAAAATTATCAATTTGAGTAACTGTTACCACATTGAAAACATCTTTTGCATCTAAGTTGTTATTTCAAGTAAAGAAGTGAGGGAGTCCTCTAGGTTTTACCACTTTATGAATTATAAGCACACATTGCACTTACAACCACCTTAAGAATTCTCTCTTGGAGAGAGAAGAGAGAGGGGGAGACAGATTAACTGTTGTATGTATGAATATTTCAATATTAATGTAAAAATATGCATTATATATGTTTGACTTCTCTGACTTTTTAAACCTGTGCTTTACTAATTCTATAAAGTGATTTAAAAATGAGTAGGCTTAACTGAATTACTTCTAAATTTTAGTAGAGCTTAAAAATACAACCAGAATAGCTACTGAAATCAGTTAAATTATGCAGTGATTTCCATAGCAAAAACTTTGACTGTCCTAGCTCTACTGAGAAAGTAAAAACACACAGAGAGACCAAAAGTCAAACATGTTTTTGGTGATGCTGTGGTTCTATTGCAAAGCTTCTATTTCACATGTGTGTGGCTCTGAGTTCATTTCCCAACATGACAGAACAAAAACAAAGCATCCCTCTCTACAAGTATCTTCATGATCAGCGCTTGGGATACACAAACACACACACACACACACACACACACACACACACAGAGAGAGAGAGAGAGAGAGAGAGAGAGAGAGAGAGAGAGAGAGAGAGAGAGACTGCTATCCAATGAGAACTACTTGTAGCAAAAGTTACAGTCATGAAAAGTATACACCTGACTAGGGGTCAACAATCTCTCTACTCTAACCAGCAGACACTAATCCTAAGCCTAAATTTCTTTATAACTTCTTATTTTTTGTTGTTGTTATGTAGAAAAGAATACAATATTCTTTTAAAAAATATTTAATTTATATTATTAGTGTTTTGCCTGCATGTGTGCATCCTTGGCAGATGGAAGAGGACATTGGATCCTGTGGATATTTGTATATTTCCACCATGTGAGTGCTGAGAACTGAACCTCAACTCTTCTGAAGAACATCCAGTGGTCTTAACCACTGAGCTAACTGTCCAGCCGCATGGACAAGCTTCTTAACTGAGGTTGGAGTCTTTTATGCAAAACAGAGAGATGTGAATTATGGTACACAATTATTTCATCTTTGGCACTCATTTTATAAAATAGCATCTTGCACATCTTTTTTTTAAAGGCTTTTTTTCTCCTCCCGGAGATGTATTAAGAGGGAGCTACAAAGATTTCCCATATCCTACCTGCCTCCCTGCACACATAGCCTCAGTTAGTGTCAACTTGACCCCAAAGTCACACATTGGTGAAGCTACAATCACATATCACAGGCACCCAAAGTTTGTATAGTTCTGTGGCCAACGTATGATGCCGTTATAATATAATAGACTATTTTCATTGCCCTTTCACCATCCTCTCCACTGTGTCCATTCACTCTCCTTTACTTTCTCCATCATTTTAGAATTTCCTAAATGTCATGTAATCATAATAAGACAGTATGGCCTTTCAGATTGGGTTCTTTCACATAATTATGAGCATTTATGTCTCCTCTGCCTCTGCTTAGGGCTTAATGTGTCATTTCTTCGTTTCCTGATGAATAGTTTTCCAGTGTCTGGCTCGATAGCCAGACTTCATATATCCTTTCACCCACTAAGAGACATCATCATGGTTGCTTGCCCAATTTTGAAATGATAAAGAATTTGCCTATAAACATCTATCTGGTAATTTGGATGTGGGTATATTCTCAAATCCTTTGTATAAACAACTTCTATACATGGCTACTGGATCTTCTAATGTAATTTGTTTATGAAATTCTATGGGACCAACAAACTGTCCTTTACAGTTCCCCGACCTTTAGGAATTTCAAGCGGTAAGAAACAGAGTCCCTACAACTATATATCCTTGTCTGAGCTTGGTGTTGGCAGTAGTTTGGATTGCAAGATGTGCAAGAATTTCTTCTTTATTTTGCCTTTTTCTTGTGATATGATGGGCAACATCTCTATAAATATCTACTTCTCATTCACATACCTTCTTTTGTAAGTTTTACTCCATTTTTTAAAAATGAAGTTGTTTTCCTATTGGCAATTTAATTCTCTTTGCATATTTTGAAAGTGTGCCAGTTGTCATATTCTCTTAGGATTGTTTTTAGAGGACAGAAACTATACTGTATCTGCTTTTTCAAGACTTAAGAAGTAATGAAATGTGGGTTACCCTTAATAATAATTCAGATACCTAGAAAATCATCTGTAGTATTAACTAAATTATTTAAGCATAAAATTTCACTTAATTTATAACTGCAAATGCTTCAGTTAACATTTTCCCCTGAAATTTTTAAAGCTTCAATACTCTCTCATAAACAATAATGCAGACTTGAAAGATATAATGCTGATATTAAGTTTGTTGATTCACATTCAAGACATATGATTTATTGTTTGGCATGGTACAGTATGCACACACATACTTAGCCTTAATGTTTCTTTGCTGTATTTAAGCCTGCTTTGGATATCAAAGATTCTCGTTATAGTGATTTGAAATGTGCTACCTACAGGGCTGAAGAGGTGAAACAGAGCTTAGTGCTGCCTGATGGTCAGTTTCATACAAGAGCATGAGATGGGTTTTCTCTCCACAGCCTCCATGTCATGTGTCTTTTTTGGGGTGAGCCATCTCTCTTCAACATGGGCTATAAAATACAATGGGTGGTAAGATTGTTAATAGACATTTGCATCTTATAGTGAGAATAAAATAAAATAAGTTACATTTACTGATGCATATTGAAAATCTGTTTATACACACATTTGATTTGATGGTAAACTATTCAAATTCTTTGGTACATAAAATCATTGTGGCAAGCATGAATGCACTAAAAAGTAGGAGACAATTTGGGTGCGCAGTGGTTGTGGTATAATAGATCTCAGAAAACATATTCTTCTCTATCTATCAAAGAGTAAAGTATATTCACTTCTTAGAGTACTCTATATTTAGTGGCATAGGGATAACCCACAAGATAAGGAAGTACAAAAGGTATACAGAGTTTATGTGTGTTCAGCACTAAGCACATCCATTGTCTGAGGAAAAGAGACCAATACTACACTTTAGTCATGTGTAAGTTACTTTAAATAGTGACTCTGCCCTAAGGAAGTAAGAAACTATAAGGACAAATCCAGGCTAAGTAACTCTTAGATAGATTTAACATATTCTAGACTATAGTAACTGTCATTTCCATTTGTGGTCACTTCTTCAGATGGGCAATATATAAATAAGATAATAAAGTTTGAAATCTAACAGGTCTAAAAGGAAGTCAAGCCAACTATCAACACAGGTTAAATCTTCCCATGTTAAAATTTCTCATTGTAGACTTTTACTTAAGACAAGTGTTATGTAACAATGACTGCTCTTCTCTAATTAATTATCTAATTAGTTGATTAAAATACTGCTAATAATGTCATTGTTATGTATCTTGTTACATATCAGTGAGGATCACATTGGGAAACCAAAGGCACACTAATTCAGATAAAAGACATTTAAATAATAAGTTTAGAAAATTAGGAACAGCTGAGAGGTTTCCAGGAGACAAGCAAAGTTACTGGTAAATATGGCTAGGCTTCAGTGTCAGCCAAAGGGTGAGAAACGGGTTTATTTCCACCCTAAATTGGAATAGTATAGGCAACAGATTGTAGTGTCAGCATTATGATGGTTCCCCAAAGCCTAGCTGTGTGACAATGGGCCATGGAGTCCAGCTATTTATGCCACAGCTCCATATGGGCCTAATTTCATACCCTGTTTCCTATAACTCTCTGCAGCTTAAAAAATGGTGCAATTGGAAAGCATGCTTGGCTTGTCTATGCTTTGTCTATGAAAATGCAATTAGGTTTACAAATATCCTAGAACAAAAGTCACCAAAATCTTATTAATAGCTCATCCGTATTCTGAGAATAAATGAGATTTTGGCACCTAATGCATGTCATTTTTTCCAAATTGTTAGAGTTATCAATAACAATTCTATTTCTATTTATGTGTTAATATTCCTGTAACTATATAACAAATTGCCCCCGGTAATGACTTTGAATATCTTTCTTATTATATCATAATTTCTGGAAATTTGGAGTCTGAGCATAGCTTAATGGAGTCTCTAATCGGGATCGCAAAGATTGTGGTCAGGTGTAGATGAGTTTATCTGCTGGCTCCACTTCCAGGTTTGCAGAATTAATTTTCTTGTATATACAGAGCTCATAAGATCTTGCTTCTTCGATACTTCTCTGGACTCTATGAAAGCCTAGACCTGCTTTTAAATGGCTTATGTGATAAAGATTGGCCCCACCTGGGATAATGTGTTTCTATTCAAGTTATCAGGTTGGAGTTCTTAATTACACCCATTAGTCATTGCTATATAAAGCAACATAATTGAGGTAATAATATCCCCATCATTTTCGCAGGTCCTGCTGATCTTGGAGGACAGAAGTCTCCACATGGGCATCAGTTATTGTGGACCATGTTGGAACTGCATCATCCATTCCAGTTGTCAGACAGATTTTCCTAAGAGTTTACTACCTTATTCCAGATGACATACATTTGTAACAGATTCTACCATTAGATTTATAAAAGTATTAATATACTACATCTTAATCTTTCCAAGGTTACAGATAGATAGATAGATAGATAGATAGATAGATAGATAGATAGATATGTTGGTAGATAGATAGTTCCCTATCATAGGCTGCTATTTGATTTGCATGGTTACAATTTAATTCCAGATCTTTTTATTGGTTCTTTCCAAACTACACATTGTTGCTGAACATGCCTAACATTTCATATCATTAAAAAAAGGAAAGAAAAGAAATATGGAAAAAAAGACACTGACTACCATATACTGATTATATATTTTGTGTCTAACTAGAAATATATCAATAGATAAAACCCAGTTTGCCTAGTTGGTAGAAGTGGTGATGTTATCATTTCTCATTGGATTAACTTTTTGTAGAAAATTTACTTATTATAACTATAGCATTTCAATTTTAATGTAAGAACTGTATAAACCTGCAATCTTAAGAGTGACTTATTTTAACACTTTATTTTCTCAATTGAGGCTTTGTAGACATTCTATTATAACAAAACCCTGATGTAAGATGTAATACAGATTCAAAGAAAAGTTGTTTCAGAAGAGGTAAGCAAATTCTAACTCCTCCAAAGTGCATGGTTCTGTCCTTAGCCCTTTATCCAAACCAATGGTCATTTAATCACTTAATGAAAATATTTTATCTTGGCTGCTTTTTCTGTCAAAGTGATAAAATAAAGGATAAACACAACTTAAGGGAGAAAGGTTTTATTGTGACTGACAGTTAAGGTATGCATTGCATCATAGCAGGGAAGTCATAACACCAGGAACAGTAGGCATCTGGTAATATTGCCTTCACAATCATTAAACAGGGAACAGAGTAATGAATATTTGTTGTCAGTTTAATTTTTCATTTTTGACCAATCCAAGATTCTAGCCCAGGGAATGATTCCACACATAGGAAACGCCTTTTCTCACCTCAGTTAACCTAATCAAGGTATTTGCCCACAGGCATGCCCGAAGGCCCATCTCTAGACCTCAACTAGTTGACACTGAAATCAATCATCCTATTCCCAGCTGTGCCTGTCACCACTTAACATATAAATTTGTTAGTTTATTGTCTCCATCTCCCCAGTAAAGGAAGCTATCTGATGTCAGAGATTTCTTCTATGTTCACCTATGCTACCTAGAAGAGTAACTGATGCATAGTCAATTAGACCCATGCTGAAAGATTTCTTAAGGAGTTGTGTGATGCCATCATTCTCTCATTGTTTTGTATATGTAATTGCTCAGGTAGTTGAGTGGGCTTTGCAAATGAACAGAAACTAATTACTTCCCCTTAAGTTTGCCCTCATACATCTTTTACCTGCTTGGGTTTTGATATTTAGAAAATAACAATCAGTATAAAAACATGCCTTACACATTCAACTTCTCTATTTTTTTTAAACTGGACAAGACTACTGTGTATCTGGATAATGCTTTAATATCTAACTTCAATTTAGAATTTGGGATAAGTATACAGCAAGTAACATAGGTGAACTGAATGATTTTACTTGTCACAATAATGGCTTAGGATGAAGAGCAACTTTTCATCTTTGCCTTAGCTCCAAGATGCTTAGTTATCCCATTATCTGCAACTGGTGACCAACTGCCTAGGTTGCCTGATGTTGCTGAGTTACTTAGAATCAAACAGTTTGAGTATAGCCAGGGAAAGTTGATCATTTTTTTTTTGCTTCTACAAGAAAACCATTCTTGTCTTTGAAACTATAAAATAACAGTAGAGATTCAATCACAAACTCTAAACAGGACACTTCATTTGACTAGTAAACTGAGGATGCAGCACTGAGAGCAAAGAGGTTGAAAGAGAAATGGATCTGAAAATCATTGGTGTGGTTGGAGAGCTAACACACAGATTTATGGTCCCTTTATGTTAAACACCTGGTGCATTGGTAGAGGTAAAAACAGGAAGCAGCAAAGGACATAGAAAGGATAGGTTACTTTTTTATGATTAACCAAAGCCCTTTTTTTCTTTTTGTGATATTAACACTTTGATTTTTATGCTGAAACTTTGAAGTCTTAAAGTGCTTAAAATCAACGGATTAAGCAGGTGCTACATAAAAAAAAGATTCTCAACTAAGATGCCCATTTAGAAGTTGGGAACCTAAGTATCATCAATGGAAAGGAACAAAGCCCTGAGTGGAGATATTTTGGTTGGAAATGTTGCAGAAAGAATTCCAGCCACTGCCACATATTGCAAAGTACTCCCTCGTGCCTCTGCAACACCACTTTCTCAGCTTGCACTGAGCCAACATATTGTTTTTCTGTCCAAGTAATTTCCAGTAACACCCACAGAATCCCCAGCAGTGATCCCATCTAACATAATACTTGGCAAAAATTCAACTTAATGTGAGCAAAACGGTAGGACAGAATTTGTGCCTCTGAATGAAACTTGCTCTACAGTCTGAGAGAGAGCACCGGAAATGAAGAAGCCTATGGTTATGAAATTAAGAAGTCTTTAGCCACTAATTTGGAGACAAATAACTAAAGCATGCATATTTTATAACCTGCTTCCAGCATCCCTCGGAAAAGCAAAATTGTACAATTCTACCCAGAGAGCCTCAGCTGCAGTTCAATTATTAAAAGGCAGGCTCTTGTAAAGGAAATACCTCCATAGGTTAAAGAAAACTTTTACAGACTTCATCTAATGTTCCAGGGACAGGGTTGTCTTTTTATACTTATTTTCTTATTTCCAGCAACTATCAATGGGTTTTAAGGGTTCAACTTCACTTTGTGTCATATCATTATTTTAAATTTTGCAACATAGGTTGACCATTCAACTTAGTTCATCATCCATTAAAAGAGAAAGGAAACAAAGGGGATAGAAAGGAGCCAGAACATTTGCACCATTCTGTGGTTTCTGTCCCAATAAGTTGCTGTCACATGGAAAATCAGTCACCAGAATGTAAATTTTTCATGCACGAGAGGCAATGCCTACAAATCCCATTACAACATAAAGAATCTGAGAGGCCTCTTTGGAAAATGTACCTCTGTGTTCTAAGCTGGATCATGTCATGCCCACTGTCATATGAATAGCTCCACTGTTGGGTTGTCTCCACAAACTGGCAGCCTCACTCTGGCTCTGGTGTGATGGTGTTTTGTTTTGCTTTGCTTTGTTTAGTTGAGTCCTTAATCACATTAGAGGGAATATAATGCTTCCACCAGCCAGACAGCTTGATCTTGCTGTGGCCATTCTTCCCAAGCCTTCGTCTCTGATGAGTTACAGCCTTCTGAGATACGAATAAGATGGCATTGTTCTTGCAACACACATATTTTTCTGCAGAGCAGCTGAGATCTGCCTTTAAAAAAACATACAGAAGTCTGAAATACACAGGAGAGCCTTAAGTAGTGGGAAAAAGGACTCATCATACATTTCATCATGATGTTGTCATTTTTCATATGCTTTGTGAAGGCAACTCTCTGAGGACCTTCCTACTTTTGTTTCTTATGCTACAATGACAGAGAGCATTTTTAAAAGGTAAATATATGCATTGTGGTTCTTTAAAGTTTGGTGTTTCACAGTCTTATAGTTTAGTGAAATTTTATAATATATGAAATAAACAATGTAATTTATTTTCACAGCTATAAAAACTGATATTACAATTGAAATCTTTATTAACCATATTCAATGCTAAGCTTTTATATATTTTGAAATTCTGTTTACACTTTTATTATTTAGAGATGCTTCTTTGCTTGTAGTTTTAATACAATACTCTAAAATTATTCTTTCAGATTTTATATATGTTTACCATTTGAATCCCATTCACCTCCCACTAGCTTCCTGAATGCCACACAAAAAATGTATGTAGTAGAAATTGTACAGTTCCATATTAAAAATACATTTTAATTTTAACAAATCTATTTTCATAGCATGAGTTTTTATGTTTCCATGAATTCTTTTAAAACCATATAATGGTCAATGTTAAAAAGTTAAAAGCCCCGAAAGAAAACTATATAATATCATATTATTCAGGTATGGTTGTTTATATAAGGGGTGTGTGTGTGTGTGTGTGTGTGTGTGTGTGTCTGCTATAAAAATAACAAATAGAAAGACAAGAAAGTAATTCCCCTTTGTGGCTTCCCAGAGGAACTTAAATGATATCTATCAAATGAAATAATATTCTAGAAAGCACCTGCAAAAACTGTGGAACAAGACCCTGTGTTTTGTGGTTTTAGGGCAATATAAAAAAAACACAATTTCCACTATGAAAGTTGTTGTTGCTGGCCTGTGATGGTTCAGGTACAAAATGATGTAGGTATCATAGAAACAAGCCCAAATCTAGTAAGAGCTGCAATGTTTTCAAATATATTGTGTCCCTACTATCTGAAGCTACATAAAATGAGGCTCACCATTGTTTTAAAATTCTATTAAGGATGTTGTTTAAAGAAAAGATACTCATCAGCCTCTTTCTGGACCATTTTGAGAGGTAGGCACTATCTACCATAATATTGTTTATGTACTAGATACACAAGCTTGCCACAGAACATTCAAGAACACTCATTTGATTTGCATTTTGTTTCTGGGATAAATAGACAGCATTCCGTCCCTAACATACATGCTTTCCAACTAAAAGGATTTTGGTCTGTTCTCTCTTCTCCCTCATCCAGCAAGGACCTCAAAGTACATGCATCTTCTTTCTGAAAATCGGGCCAGGATAAACTCTATGGGTAAGCTCATCACCTGAGATACCCTAAGGTCCCAAAACTTCCTAAATGGATGCCTCTAACATAACTACTTCTGCTTCAGTTTCATCAGGAGTTTGTCATCTCCCTCCCAAGTGGAGGGAAGAACAAGAGGGAAAATTATCTTCCAGTTCATGCCTGAGGTAATAACAGGGGATGTCAGATCACATAGGCAAGGTTACAGACCTGTAGATGGGTCAGGTGTAGTTATCTTTGGTCTATAGAATTAATATCCAGGCTCATATTTTGAGCAATGAGTCCCAGATACTGCCTTTACTATGAAAGTAAATAGGACCTCTGGGAAATAGGGCTTAGCTGGAGGCAGTGGATCACTAGGGAATACCAATGGTGATCATAGTTGGCACTCATCTCTTCCTTTCTCTGTGCTTCCTTCCACTCACACTCATCACTAAAGTGTTCTACCCAGCCTGATGGGGCCACACAACCATGGACTGAACCTTCTAGGTTTTGCCATAATAGTGAGAAAAATAATTAATACAGAATGTTGCATTGAAGAGGAATATGGGGAGGTGAGCTGGAGAAACCAAAGGTGGGAAAACATTTACAATTAGTAAAGTGTCTTTAAGTAAATGGGTTTAATTATAATTTATATGCTTAACCTCAGGGTTTATTGTGTAATGGAATTATTTGGAATAAATTTGTGTAGCATATAAAGAAAAGCAATACAATACCCATTTCACAAAATTTCAAGGACAGTATAAATGTGAAGTTTTACTTTTATGATTATTCCAAGTCAAAAGTCTTGATATTAAGTTAAAATGATATTATTTTTATTTAGCTCATTTAAATTTCTTCCTGATTTTAATTTTTTAAGGAGAAAATAATACAAAATGTAGGTACCTGACCTCTTCAATGTTCACAAATTTATGCCCTTATTGCTCTTTTCAGTTTTGTGAACAAATTCTTGACAAAAGCAGTTTAGAGAAGAAAACATTTCTTCAGTCTCAGAGTTTGCGAAAGTCATCTGTCTGGGGAGGAATCCAGGCAGGAGCAACTGGAGGTGTTTGGTCACATGATGGACAGACTCAGGAAGCAGGGCAAGACAAATGCTGGTACTCAGCTCTCTATCTCTTTTATATTCAGGTCTGGACCCCAGCCTGTGAGCTGGTACCATCCAGATTCAAGGTGGTTCTTCCTCTCATAGGTACACTCTGAGGCATATTTCCATTGTGATTCTAAATGCTATCAAGTGGAGTGTAAAGATTCTCCATCATAACCCTGCATATTACTTCAGTTGTCTTCAGATTCTTCACACGACTGACAATTGGAGATTGACCCAAGGGCTCTAAGACCCAATACTCTCACAGGTGGTAACTCATTCCACTTCTTGCCCTTAAATCAGAGATTTCCTCCTCATGGTCACTCTTCTCCAAAGGAAGACTCAGTTGCCTGTCACTTTATGCATTCATGACCCCAATGCTGTTCCCCTTCTGGTATGCCTGCCTTGTGACTTTGGAGTTGGCCATGGTACTTTTGGTCATAAAGAATGGAAACACTCAAACTAATATGAAGCATGTTTAAATTCGTGAGATCAAGACAGAAATATTTCAGTTAAGGACATTCAAATATATGATCACTATAGCTAAGGAAAACAGAGGCTCAAAACTTGAGTTAACAATCTCCTTCTTGAGATTATATGTTCCAGGCTGTGTTAAAGGTGTCTAAACTGTGCTGTAACTAAGTATCTACTAAAACTGGTTGAAAATTAATTGTCCAAGCTTTGGGAAACTCAGAAAGTTTTCTGAGCACTGTCTTCCTTTGCCAAAAGCACTGAGAATCTCTTTGCACAGCTTACTAAGGCTAAGTGACAAATGCTTCTGAGAGCATTCACCAAGTGACAGGGAATGAAGGACTGTGAGAGTTGTTCTTTTTGTTTGATTGGATGTATTTCCCAAAGTATCCACAGCCCTATTATTCCTTCTATTTGTTTAAAGCATTAAGTGGTATTTTATTTCATTGCAATTTACGTTACATATTCAGGAGCCCATTCTCTTCAGAAAGAAGTACATGATACTCATTTAAAGAAATCTGAGGCTGCGTCAGTCTCCCACTTCCCGATTCTTCACATCCACACTCAATACTGTTACTTTGACTTTGGATTCAAACGGCTCCAGAGATTCACAACACTCACAGAACACTGTCAGCTTTACTTTTCTTGATTGTGACTCCATATCATGAATTGGTTCCACAATTTCTTAGGGCTGGGCTGGACATTGATGCCATGACACTTCACCATCATACCTTAAAATGTTCATAACTTTCATTTGGTTCTTACACCCAAAAGCAAACCTAGATTTTTGTTTTCCACTTTTTATTTTAATTAAAAACAAGATTGTTTTACATGTCAATCCCAGTTCCCTCTTCCTCCCCTCCTCTCTGGCCCCCACAACTACCACCCTACCTATCCCATACCCTGTCTGCTCCTCAGGGAGAGTGAGGCCTTCCATAGGGGGTCTGTGAGTCTGTCATATCCTTTGGGATAGGACCTAGGCCCACCCTCATGTGTCTAGTCTCAAGGAGTATCCCTCTATGTGGAATGGGCTCCTAAAGTGCATTCCTATGCTAGGAATAAGTACTGATCTACTACAAAGAAGCCCCATAGATTTCCAAGGTCTCCTCACTGACACCTATGTTCATGGGGTCTGGATCAGTCCCATGCTGGTTTCCCCACTATCAATCTGCAAACCTACTTTTTAAATGAAGATCCTCATTAACTTTGTATCTTCGATACTCATTATGCACAAATAAAATTTATGTTAGCCTGATTGTGCAAGCAAATGATTCTTGTGTATAAATTAATTATATACTATTGCTCATTCTTCTCATTTAGAAGCATAGTGAATGCTCTGAATTTTTTTCTCTTAATTTGTTCCAATAGCAGTTTTTAAAAAAAAAACGCAAACCATGAATGAATAGCTGTATTTCAAGAATTTCTCTTCAGTATAATCCCCACTCACATGTTTTCAGATACTAAAGAATTTTTCAAGGATTAAACTTTGAAATTTTCTTCTTAGAAAATAATAAACAAAAGGCAAAGAAAAGTATCGAATAAATTCCCAGAGAAACTCCTCCTAAGTTACACTAGATAATATGCAGGTCATATGGAAAATTAAATGCCAAAATCTAAATTTTCAGGGCAAGAAAATTTATGCACACAAATCCTATTGCCAGCTAATGGGATTTGTACAGATCCCCAGTGACCTATTTACCAAATTTACCCCCTGCTGTTTGGATGACTATATCATGTGAAGTGAACCTGAGTACACATTCCCAGTGGTGGCTTTGTACCCAATCTGCTAAGTACCCCAACTGTGATTTCCACAGGATGCTGGCAGACACATCAGCATGTATGTTTGACTGATAGCACAAAATGACATCTATATTTTCTCTGAAATTTGTTTTCAAATATCCCTGCTATTTTCTTCCTCTTCCCCTCTCCTTCTTGCTCTTTGCTATCCTCTTCCTCTATCTTGTCTTTCTCTCCACTCCCCCCACCACTGGCCTTTCCTCCTCCCCTCTTCAGCCTTGGCCCTGTCCCTCCTCACACTCCTTTTACCTCCTTCGATTCTTTTCCTCCTTTTTTTAATTCTTGGATATGGGGGAAAAATCAAGAAGTACAACAGTGGGAATGTTCTTTTTGTCTGGACTCCACTGTCAAGACTAAAGCTCTTGTTGGCAAATAAACACATAACTGATATATATGGGTTCAGAATTGACTGTGACACACAACATAAAACTTTAACATATTTGTTTGATTTTTAAAATAGGCTCATTGTCTATTGGACATAAATAAATAAATAAATAAATAAACAAATAAATAAATAAATATCCCACTAAAGCATTAAAACACTGCTCATATTTAGGAAAAATGCGACAAAGTATGTTGGTAGTCTTCCATCCACCCTTATGCAACACTATGTTTTTAAATGACTATTTCTTCTGGGGCCTGAGTCCTGGCCATTATCCTCTAAATGAATACAGAATCCTGCTCCATTTAGAAATATTTTATCCATCAAGGATGTTCTTCTGCCAGACAGCCAAAGAAAACATTTATTTTTTCCAGCATAAATTCTACAGTCTTCTGAGGGATATGCCACTTGGAGGGAACAAAATCTAATCACAGCAATGCACAATTGAATTATCTTCCACTTGAGTCTCTGATATTTGAATGTTTTTAGAGATGAAGAATGAACATACTTGATAATGATGAAATACCGACTAATATTAGCAGAAATACAGGGCAAGACAAAGTTCAGCTGAGGAATTCTTGCTATCTCTGAGATCAGTGTGACACACTCAGGTCTCTCAGGCCTGAGGTCATTCACTTCATTAATCTTATTGAGGGCTAACCTTCGAAATGAATCCAAGATGTGTGAAGGCTACAGTCATTCAAATCAGATTTCTACGGAGCCTACATAATGATTTATCATAAAATATGATTTCTTTCAGCTCTTTGTTACTTCACACCTAAAGATTAATATATTGACATTCATACCTAGAATCATTAAAGCCTGTCAGGAGTGCAATTATTTGGTGTGTATTCAGTTTCTTGCTGCATTCGTCTGCTCTTAGCTCCATGTAGAAATGGACTTTCAACATTTCTTAACATATGCAAACAACCTTTGCTTGTTTCTTTTGATAAACACACTTGTTCTATAACCTCTTAGCTCCATTTCTTCACTCTGAATAAAGATCACCAGACTCAGTTTTAATTTATAACAATTTTGTGTTGATAGAAAAATTTATATTTTATTACTATGATTATTTCCTTAAAATTTCTCATAGTCCAAAACAATATTAATAGATAATAAAACTTACACAGACTCATAATTGTCACATAGATCTAGAACTATTCATTTTATTAGAAGGATGTATGACAATATTAGTGTCATTTTATGATGTTTCTTTGACATAAAATGATTGCTAAATGAAATTCCCACTAATATTTAAATTCATAACACATAAAAAGTTTTAAACATTTAAAATGAGCTACAAAAAAGATGCATTGCTCTTTAGTGGTAAATAACTATATCCAGTATGGTCAGCAAACTGAGGGTTAAGCTGCATATATTTCAAATCAGTTTATGTGTTCCAAATTAAAACTTCCTGGAAAAATGCATTGAAAGTGCACTTCCTAATCTTGCCAATTAATGCTGGTTAAGGGGAGAAAGGGCTTACAGTATGAGAGCTGCTACCTTCAGATCAGCAGGATATCAAAACACTTAGGGTCAGGAGCCAAAGGGAGAGGACAAAGGTCCTGGACTGACCTAAATTTCCTCATGATGTGGTTGTACTAACTTATTTCATACGGAATATATTGTTTCATTTAGCATTACGAAGACAAATTCTACTAAGCTAGTGACTTAAATAAAGGTTGTTTTAAGAATTTGGCACCAATATTTTTATACCCTATTCCCTGGCTCATCCCAAGAAGCCCTATCAGCAGCAAAAACCCAAGCCACAGTCATCTGTCCCTGTTTATTAAGTGTATGTATAAAGCCAAAATTGCAACCATATCTCAAGATAGCCAGTTATCAAGGTAACTATATTAATTGCAATATGATGCTCATTTTTCATCATTTATACATTAGCAGCGATTGACATTTAACTCACTCTTCTATTTAACAACACAGTTCCTTTTTTTGCCATATTTGATGATATGCATAGGAGTAGGTTTCATCAAAGCTGTTGAAAACAAAAACAATGAAATGAACTGGAAAGTAGGGCACAAAGAGTATAAGAGCCAGAGAACCAGGAAATCTGCTGTGAGATTATATCTTCTAGAAATGCTAGGGAAGCTTCACCGTGATACCTCAACATTATAGCTGTCTCTACAGTACCTGAAGAAATACAACACCAGTAGGCATAAATAGAAGGAGGAAGTCTAACACAGTCCTACCAATAGACAAAGAAGTGTAGGAGCTGAGGGATGCTGAGAACAAGAAAAGTAATTTCCACAGAAATGAGCCCCTAATTGGTTCTCCAAAACAAGTGATCAATCCTGAGATCACACGGTCACATATATACAAGAAACTGAGACGATTGTGTATTTGTGTATGTGTGGTGCACACACATGAGTGTGTGTGTGTGTGTGTGTGTGTGTGTGTGTGTGTGTGTGTGTGTGTAACAAGAGAGAAAAGAGGCCATGATTTTGAGAGGGAGCACATGGATGGATTAGAGGGAAGGAAAGGAGAGAGGAAATGATGTAACTATATTTTAATTTAAAACATTAAAACTTTTGTCTTAAGAAAAGTAATACAGGGGTAGAAATCTAGTCTATTACATTTGAATCCAGCCAGCCTTACTCAAACTATCAGGGTAGGTAGAAAACATAGCCATATTCTTTGCAGGAATATAAAACCAATGACCTCTAGTCCCATTCCTAAAAGACTAACAGAGTCTCTCTCTCTCTCTCTCTCTCTCTCTCTCTCTCTCTCTCTCTCTCTCTCTCTCTCCCTCTCCTCTCTCTCTCTCCTTCTCCCTCTCCTCTTCTCTCTCTCTCTTCTCTCTCTCTCTCTCTCTCTCTCTCTCTCTCTCTCTCTCTCTCACACACACACACACACACACACACACACACACACCCTGAACTGCAATGTCATAATGTCAGCATTTTTTGTCCCCAATCTGGTGCTCTGAAATCAGACCAGATTAAAACATCAAGCTCCATCTGTAGATAACTAGGACTTCTCTAGTCTGCAAACCTTTTCAACCCTCCCCAACCAACCCCATCCCAATAACCTTAAGAACATGGGCAGGGTTAGCTGTAAGCATCCTATTACTTTTCCTAAGATTTTGTATTACCTTGGTGACACTGTTAATAAAATACTTAACCAAAAATAACTACAGAAAGAACTTGGGTTTTTTGTCTTAGTTTCAGAGGGGCATAGCCTCTCCGGCCGGAAAGGCTGCTGGAGTACACAGTGTTTATATCATGGTGGACAAAAAACAGTGTTAGGCAGTGGGAGTTAGATACAACCTCTGAAGTCCACCTCTTGATCTCTACTTTTCCCACCTGGAAGCCTCCCCCCTCCTCTTCACCATCTCTTAAAACTGTACTAAAAGCTGAGAAATAGGCATTCAGAATATGAGTCTGTGGGTAACAATTGCATATTAAGAATGTTAATTCAAATCACAATTGTATTTTAATGTATTACTTCTTGTATATTTTTTATAAACTAAAGCCCTAGAAACATTGTAAGTAATACAGACAAACTGAGTTTTGCAAATCCAAGAACTACAGTAGATGTTCCAGTATGTGTGAAGCTGTATGCTATTAAGAAAGTTAAAAACAATAATGCTGAATAGTGAAACCATATAGTTATACACTGGAATATGACAGAGCTTAGCACTCTAACAGAAAGCAACAAGCTTCCAGAGAGTTCTGGGAGGAATTGGGAAGGATGACTTGGTAAGATAAGAAGGCACAGATCATGTGAATGCCAAGCTTTCAGATGTATTCTTTCTCCCAGTGGTAGGGACCAGGGCCTCTCCTGCTAGGCACCTAGGATCTCCTTTTATTTTCAGGTGAGAGCTGCCTTTACATCTGTCTATTGAGTTAGCAAGATAACTCAGAGTCTGAAAGCACTTAAAAACCAATCCTGATTATCTGAGCTCAACTACTGACAGTTACTGACAGTTGTGTTCTAACACACACACACACACACACACACACACACACACACACACACACACACACACACACACACACTCACAAACACAAAAATAATAAAAAAAACCCATAATCCCTTGTGTGGTAGAATGACACTATTATTTTATTCAAGTCTCCTTACCTAACCTCACAGTTCCTGACAAGAAGACAAAACATGCCTCATTTTAAGGTCTTTCATGACTAAACTACACTCCTGGCTGTCTGAATGAAATTGCCATGCCCTGTGATGCTTCTATCACTTGAAGAAATACACAGGCCACAGCATTCCTAGCTCCGGTCTGTAGTCAGTTTTCCTTTAATCTGACCCCACCTCCACCCCCACCACCACCCCCATCCCCAACACTCACCACACAAGCCTAAGGCCCAGTTTATCACTAAGTAAACATTCTAAGACAGTTCTTAAATTTTACGATAACATTTTATAACCCCAGAGGTTCTTGTACTGTAAACCTGGGCAGGAGAGGATTTCTATTTATAAATGCAGCTTTACCCACAATGCTATTCTTTCAGGGGTTCACCCACACTGATATTCTTCAAACCTCCATTCTCTCTATAAACAGACAGATTGAATGAATGTTGGATTCACAACCACTTGCATTTCACTTTTCAAAGAACCCAAAATGCCATGTGTAGGAAACAATTCACACATAAACAAGCTAATTAGCAAGAAATTACCCAAAGGAAGGGAGCCACTTGCTTGTGACTGTTCATGCTAACCTATAAAGCAAAAGTAGTTCTACTACAAAGTCCAAGATCATTCCTTCATTCCTTTTTTTTCATAGGAGCTCAAGAGAAGACATATTCCAAGTGTTACTAGAAACCCATTTGGCCATAAGAAATACAAGTGGAGAACAGACCAAATCTTCTCAGGGCCATAAGAATTAAGCATTTAAATCAGATAATGGTTGTTCCCAACTAAAGATTGGGCAGTGTGACAGACTTACAATAGGGAATGCCATTATCAGTAAACATGTTCATGAGGCAACTGAGGGTCATTATTTTCCTACAAGAACCCACATGTAGTCACTTTCTGCCAGTAGCAGACAATGAATAAGTAATTTGCAAACACTAAATTAAGAATAAACTCAGAAACTGCCAACAGGCAGAGGTGATTTGTGAAAATTCCATCAAAAAATTCAAATAAACCATTTATGTATGAAAATGAACCATAATCTCTCTGTTTAAAAAGATTATGTCTTCTTGCTATTGCATTGTAACATGCACGATGAAGGGTGCATGTAGCTTTGTTGGAGGAAACCTAGAGTCAATTTTGTCAAAGATGTGTCAGAATTTAATTCACCACATGGATTTGGGTAGATTTTTGACCTTTCCTCTTTAATAAAGGAAAAGATTCAAAATGAATTTCATTTAATAAAAGATAAGCATGTGTTTCAAGAGACAAATTAAATAAACACTCTTATCTCAGTTTCTGTGCACAAAGGCTTCTTCTAGTGCTGTGTCTTAGACAAACAGCCTATTGAAAGGACTTGAACTTTATCGAGCCTTAGGAAGAAAATGAAAGGAAGAATCTAGGGGTAAATGGGAACTACTGTAAATAGATGTGTCCTTCCCTTTCTTTTGCTCTCTCATCTTTAAGCATTTTTCAATAGGATTTATTTTTTCTTTTTGCTTTTATTATGATACCTTTGTCCCTTTCTTTCTCTGGAAAAATTATTGTACAATTAGGAAAGTATTTAATGCCTCAAGCTCCAACTGAAGCACATTTAGATGGAACGTATCTTTTAAGAAGAAAGTTTAGCAAATTCCTAAATGTTATATTGATTGAACGTCTAGGGGTACAGAATAGCAATGAGTTCTCCTATTTTGAAGGGTGATTACTAGTTACTGAGATTTGTAAGGAAAAGTGGAAAGTGTAAGACACTCTCATGACTGTTACCCTGGCAGAGCCCATGAGGTCTCAAGATTGGCCTCTAGACTCCATAAACACCTGTACACACAAGGACAACAAACACATGCATGCATACACCAAATGCACACACACACACACACACACACACACACACACACACACACACACATTCAATGGTTTTAAAAAAGGAACCAATTCGTCTCAGTATTCTTGGTAGCTAAATCATACTTCTGAGATGCTTTGTGGGGCATTTCACTGACATAACAATAAGTAGGTTTTTCTGTATATTTTGTTACCGTTGAAGATTTTATGTAACTTTAAAGTAGCCCATTGTACTAAAACTGTATGATGTTATGCACACAACTTATGTTTTGGGTTTTAACAAGTGAGATGAGATTAAGATGGACTTAAATATGAAGTTTGAGTATGAGTTTTTAATTAAAAATAAAACAGAAAGTTAAAAGTAAGACCCTTATTTGTGCTCATGTTATGTTATCACACATGTGTGCATGCTGTTGCATATGTGTATATATGTTAGTACACCTTTGTGCATATTAGTGTGTCTGTGTGTATACTAGTACACGGTGAGCATGATAATGTTTGCGTGTTTTAGTGTACAAGTATGTGCAGGTATTCATGGTAATATGTTTGCCATAGGACAAGTTGAATAGTTATGCCTCAGGAACTCTCTGTCTTGGGTTTTGGAGCGGGGTCTCTCTTTGGGTCTTGGAGGATGCCACATGTGTTACTTGGGCTGGTTAGGGAGACCTGGAGATCCTCTTATGTTCAGCTCTCCAGCTCTAGTTTTACAAGAGCCTGCCACTACAAGCAGATTGTTCTTTTTTTTTTTTTTTTTCTTTGTTTAAACAGGTTCTGGGAATTGAGCTCAGGTGCTCCTACATGTAAGTCAAGCACTTTTCATACCATCTGCCAGCCCCAAACTCACCCATTTCTAGCAAGGACTCTTAAAATCTTAACTTTGCTTAACTGGTTGGTTTCCTGGGGAAAGAAACACTGACTTAAATGTCATGCCACTGTAACTTCTTGACTTTACCAGCAAAATCAAATGGATTCTGAATTTCTGAATGCAGTATTTGAAATGCATGCCACACAAGCCAGGTCTAAAGGGGCATGCTTTTCTATACTATTTGTTCAAAGAATCTCACAATGTCCTATGTAAAAAATGTAAAGACCAAAAGATGAGATAAAAATCAAAATCAGTTGACCTAACCATGGATTAATTAGCTCTTTTCTCCAGGAATGAAACCCTCCACAGAAATAGTAACATTTTCATTAAAAGCTAGAGACTTCAAAATGAAACCATATGCCCCAATGAAGCAAGTCCTCAAGCTCCGGAAATACCAATTATGCCTGTTGTTGTTTTTTGCTTTTAACTCCAAAAATTTAAACATAGTTTTACATTTCTACTTTGGCAAGTTCATGCAGTCCCCTGCCAGTGTCACTTTTTTGTGTGCCTTTAATCTTTTTTTTTAAGTTATGTTTGATGTTTCCTCAAAGGACTATGTTTTTTTCTGAATGAAGGAAAAATGTGATTTTAATTCACAGTTAAGTTTTGTATGTTCTCCATGCCCAATCTCCCACCTCCACGTACTTAAACTAACTGTGAGCAGATTTAGAGCTCTGTTTTGTTCTCTGTATAAACTGAGTTTTATGGATGCTCAAGGTTGGTCATCTAGCTTCAGGTTTGTGTGCATATGTGTGTTAATTTGTTAAGGGGTACATGTATGTGTGTAGGTGCCCAGGCATGAGCATTTAGAGGTCAGAGGTACAACTCAACTGTGATTGCTCAAGACTTATTTGATCTTTGTTTTTGAGAAG
The DNA here is from genome assembly GCF_003668045.3 of Cricetulus griseus. Lineage (NCBI taxonomy): Eukaryota > Metazoa > Chordata > Mammalia > Rodentia > Cricetidae > Cricetulus > Cricetulus griseus. Next base: position 101,535,601 of record NW_023276806.1, read on the forward strand.
AGGATCTCAAAGGATCTAGGAATTGATGGTTAAACAGGCTGGCCCATGAGCTCCAACAATCTGCCTGTCTCTGCCTCCCCATCCCTGGGATTACACTGTGCTTCCATGCCAAGTTCTTGTTTCCTTAGGTGTTTGGGAATCACACATACATGGAAAGCACTTTACTGAGGGTATATCTCCCTACCTTTATCTTTCCTTCTATGAGTATTTTATGGACTTGAATGTAGTATTTCTTAAACATAAATATTCTGCAAGTTCTATATTACTACCTGGAAACTCTAATAAAGATGTAGACTATTAGAAATAAAAACACTCCACACAATTGCTTTTCCAATGTGAAGCTTCCATTCTGGATGGGGGCTAAAAATATATAGAAGTCACTGAGTTGTATAGTCATTGAGGCTGGTTAATTTCCATGTGTAATTATTTTTATTTGCAACTTTTTAAAAAATAACATTTAAAATAAAAAGATAATCATTTCTCATATTGTGTGATGACTAAAATTCTCGTTAAAATGTATTGTCTTCTATGTCTATATTTTCTCAGTTCTGACATCTCTGTAATTTTGGACTTTTTTATTGTTGTTGTTGTTCTCTCTGAACTATAGCTGTTTCTTCATTCAGATATTTCTTTTTCTTTTCTTTCTTTCTTTCCTTTCTTTTTTTTCCCTAAAATATACAAGGAGAAGCCACCTGTGTGGTGAGGCAGCTGCAGGCAGGCTTTGAAGTTGTCTTCTCCTGCTATTGGCTGGTGAGGGGCCTGCCTTTGTTTACCTTTAACCATTCTTTCTTCTTTCCATAAGTGAACAGGGAATATGTAGTGTTCTTTAAGAATCTGGGCAATTCAGGATCTCTTTGGCAAGTTGCTCTCTTGTCCATTTGCAGACTGAAAGAATTTTGGTGTTTAATTGCCAGGCATTTCAGTTGTTTTCACACATGAGAAAGTTGTTTAACAACTAAAAAGCAAGCAAAACTAACAACAATCACTAATATTTAAATAACAATGTATGAATTTCAATTTACTCTTGTACACTCAATTTCATTCTTACTAAAAATCATGACATTGTTTCTAATTTCTCTTTGTTAATTAAGTTAACCTTTATGTCATTCACTAAATGTCCAACCAACTATTTTTAACTCTATTATTTGTCTCCTGTGGCTTTTCTTTCTTCTAATTGAAACAGAAAAGTAATTTTGATGTCTATATTGGATGGCTAAGATGTAAATTCAGTTCTTATTGAGTATATTGACTCTTAACATGCTAGTTAATACCTTTACTCCTCTTGGATATAATCATGGATGTCAAGACATTAGAAATATGAGAGTTGTGAAACCTGACCCTTTTCAGAGTCATTCCTAAAGCCACAGTGTGCATAAACTGGACTTTTGTGTCAACAGGAAAGCAAGGTGGCTATGTGTAGAGGTCTCATTCATTCAACATTTCTTTTTCAACAAAACATGTAACTTTCCTTACCTCCCTTAGATATTTGTTTTTAATATCTGCCAAGGTCACCTGTGTGAATAATGTTCTAGATGAAATAGCATATAAAGTATAACTTGTTACTAAGCATTCTTATAGAAAGAATTCTGCACTATTTTATTTCTGTACTTTCATTTTTGACAATTTCCTTGAGGAAGTGCATTTTTCAACACTAAAATTTCTTGAGTACTAAAACAAGGCAAAACAACACTTGGTAATGGGTAGACGCCAGAACACAGAAGAATCTGCTGGCCCCTAAAGAAACTTAACCTGTCTGTAAGATTTCCTTTAAAGATTAATGAAGATTCTGGAAGTTTACAGTTAACCCTCATTAGAACTCCAACTGGACAGAACAGAGAAAGGACCAACTGCTGTCTCTGTGCCTGCTCTTCCAATATCTGTTTCACAAGACTGATTTCAATTCCTGAGTCTTACAAGGAAAAGGAGAAAAGACAGCCTTCCAAGTGGCCAGCCGCTCAGAGCTGTATAACGTAAAGTGAAGGGGGAGAACAAAACCTTTCCAATGGAGCAGAGGCCATGTAAACAGATGTGGGAGCAGTGAATAGAGAAGGTTGAATAGTTGCTTTGTTTCTTGCTTTCTGTTGGTTCCTCAGAGAGTCCTCTCTATACAGGCCTTTCTGGCAGATGACGAGCCACATAACTCACGGCAGTAGGAACAGAGAGAGCCTGCTATTTGCTAAACACAGGCACTCTGAGCCCTTGGATCTGTTTATTTTAATGAATGTTTACTTTAATGAATGCTTCGTGTGAGAACAAACATTGATGGTAATTCTGAAAGGAAATTTATGAAGAACATAACTGAAAAGCCAAGGAAATTTTGTGTTTTCATCTACTGACAGATAACTATCAGTCTTGAGGCTGCCTTGTGCAAAGAAACATACTGTATACGAATTTTAAAATGTGTTCCTCGTTGACAGGCACTAAATGACACTCTAGGTAAAAGAGTGGGGAGAAGTTATTCCCAGTCCAAGTGTCTCTAAAAGGATGCCTGTGGGCAATGTGCTAACTGAGCTATATAACCTCCCATCACCTCCTAAAAAGGAAAGGTATTGTACACATCATCTACTGATATCTATTGATTTATTTCATAAAGAAATGTTATTGTTACCTATTTGCAAAAGGTCTCAGATAGCAGGTTTTGGAAATCTGCCCAGGTTCTTTTAAATAACTCCAGGGCCTGCTGTTTCAGGATCCAGCAATCCTCCTTGGGTGGGTGGATAGGTGGGTGAGTGTTGAGCAGTGGGGATTGGCAGCTCTGTGCTTCATTGTATTCTTATTCTGCATCAAATAAAATCAGCACCAGCTCCTTAGACCCCCAGTAGCCTTCAGCAACAGAGCATAAAACGTTCCTCATAAATGTATGCAGTCATATTTGGTTCATCCCCTGCAGTAGAATTTTATTTCTTATGGAACAAAATAAATGAAGTCCTCTGAAAAGCAGTGAATTTACAGCTTGGATTTATGATTCTTCTAGCATGGTGTTAACTTCACTAATAACAAATGTGTGCCTGTTTTGCTGAAATTTTCCACTGAGACAAGTCACCCACATCCAGGTACAAGAGATGGGGTGGACCCTAAAGAGAAAGAGATGAAGAAGCTCTCTGAGTGTTGTGACTGTCTTCTATTGTTAGCCTTAAACATCAGCATTTTAGAAAGCTACTTTCCTATAAACACATGGAATCCCTTTGGGTTTGCCGGCACCAACTCCTGTCATCTGCATAGTGCTAGTTCATGTGTTCCTTAGCCCATGTTAAGTGAACGGAAGTTTTCTTTAGGGAGAGGGATAAAGGAATACCATCCGCTCCTCTCATAATGAAGCTGCTCTTTCCATCTGTGTTTAAATCCTTGTTTAATACTTGAGGTACTGTTTGGAGATACTCAGGAGTGAGTGAATGAGGCTGCATGTTTATCTCTTGTTAGACTGTGCACACTTTCTTACCTAATAAACTGATAGGATTGGAGTGTAGAAACAACTTTTTAATTAAATTTGTGGAATTAAGAATGGATGGAAATAAAGGAGGCATGGCAACAGTGGAATTATTGTGGGCACTCCATCTTCTCTGTTTGTGTGGAGGCAGCTCCTTCAGCCTCCCCTTTCATGTCCACTGACAGGCCTGGAAGCCCATCTATACATGACCGTGTCACATGCATTCATGGGGCCACAGTGACACCACAGCCTCTTTTGTTTGGAGCCAGATAATTGCTCTCCAGCCCTCTCAGCTGCCATATGGTGCAGTAGAAACCAACTTACAAAGACAGTGAGAGGGAGCAAAGGACTGAAACAGGAAGGGGAATGACGATCAAGAGATGCCAGACCAGAGTGATTTGCGTTCAGTGTGAATGTGGGGGTGGCAAGAGGGCTGAGAGGGAAAGGGCCAGGGAGGGATTCATGGAAAGCGGATGTTTCTGGAATGCAAGCCTGATGCATCCTATGAGAAACAGACCCTGCTTATTGTCCTAATATGGGACTTAAAACAGAACACTCTCAGGGGTGGGGGTGACATCTGTTGGTAATTTCCCCAAACTCCTCGTCTCTACACTTTCATTCCTTTACAGTATAGTAGTAGTGAGAGCTAGCAAATACTTTTACACTCTTCCCTATACTCTCAAACCCCCTGCCACGTAATGTTTAGCAATTTGTATGTATGTTTTTAATCCCTTCGCAAGCTGGTTTGTACACATTTAATTCTGCTCTGAGGACATTTGATGACCTATCTTTTGCAAGTGTCTGGCAGGTCCTGTGCTGGCATAATGTGTACTTTTGGAGGAGGGGTAAATCACCTTAACACTCTTAATGTATAGATGAGTTAGAGGAGGTTTTTTGATTGATTTTCTTGTTGCAATGCTGGGAACTAACCCTAGGGCATTCTCTCTCTCTCTCTCTCTCTCTCTCTCTCTCTCTCTCTGTGTGTGTGTGTGTGTGTGTGTGTGTGTGTGTATACCAAATGTATAACAACACTTTTGTCACCCTCAAAACAAGATTACATTAATTATGGTAAAAAGTGACTATTTTTCCATCTATTCTATATAATACAATATCCTACTGTATTGGTCATATCCCCTCAAATGAAAGTGGCAGAGAAAAATCACTTTTACTAGAGCTATCCTGAGAATTCCCATCATTTCTTCACTGGAACATCAGATGATACAACTGCACAGAATTCATATTTAAAGCTGACCGATTGTGAGACCAGTTAATCTATGTGAAAATACTAATTATTGTATGCTGGTTACAAGACATAGCTAAAAGTCTTTGAGTACCAGGGTATGATGAGATATGTGTTTCAGATACAATTAATTGTTCACAATTAATATGCAGTACCCAGATTTGCCTGCTTGGAGCTTCATGCTCTGCTTGGCATCCCATAGATCACACTTCACCCATTTTCCTCTTGCTCTGTGGCTGTTACTTGACACTTTATCTTGCTGATTTTTCTTAAACTGTCTTAAAATTGGAGTGTAGCAGAGATCAGACTCTCAGCTTCTTTTCATCTCTTGCTATCCTTGTTCCTTTGAGAGTCTTATCTAATCTCCTGGATTTAAATACCATCCACAGGCTGACAACATCCACTCTCGTATCTCTTTCTTATCTGCGTGTTTCTGGCTGTCTTTCCTACCCAGGCTTGCTATGTGATAATAGTCTTAAACTTATACATGGAAAGCCACATTCATTTTTACTTATTTTTGATAGGGTACTGATGTTTTGCCTTCATGTATGGCTATACACCCTACATGTGTGTGATGCCTGCAGAGGTACAGATTCCTTGGGACTGGAGTTGAAGATAGTTGTTAGTTTTTATGTGAGTGCTGGGATTCAAACTCTGTGTCCTTTGAACAAGTAACCAGTGAACTTAACTACTGTGCCTTCTCTCTAGTCCCCACAACTAGATTCTTGATCTGAGCTTGCTAATCCTGCTCCCCCGCCCCATCCATTTCTCACAGGTCAGTGAATGACAGCTCTAGCCTATTTATTTCCTTGTCAACATTCTGGATATTATTCATATCCTCCTCACACACACAAAGCCCAAGATAGCAACAGCTGCTATTGATTTGACCCTCACAATCAAACCACTGCTTGATTCACATATTCATATTCACATCCATCGGCTAATTGTTGCCCTTATACCACTCTTAGTAAAGTAGGCTGAGCACTCTTGCAATAGTTTCTTGTTTGCTTGCTTGTTTGTGTATAAAATTTGTGAACAACTCTTTGATCAATATCATCCTTTTTTTTTCCTTCTCTTAGCTGCACTGGCTTCCTACCTTGTCTGTATTTGGATGAACAATATTGCTGCTCCTGGACATGTGTTCTTGCTACGCTGCTAGAATACTGTTAATCCAGGTTTACGAAGCTCTTCCAGGGAGTTTCTTGAATGCTATCTTCTTGGTGGGATCTATTATGACTTACTATTTAAGGAACAGGTAGCTGCAAGAGAAAGACATGTAGTGCCAGGTCTGAGGACCTGAGTATCATTCCCAAGACCCGGCGGAAGAAGGCAGCCGAGTCGCATAAACCATCATCGGACCTACACATGCACCTTGGCAAGCCCCTGCCCATGAGCAATACTGTGTTTTTAAAACAATAAAGTTTCAGCCCTACTTCAAGGTCACATGTTATCTTCCTCCGTTGTTATATTTTATCACTTTCTAATGTTTAATTTTAGAAACTAAGCCCTTCCTGTAAGAATAGCTGCATGGGACACTGGAGTCCTTAGACATGCATGTGATGTCAAGTACAGATGTTATTATCAGAACAGACATTTAGGGAGAAATCAATGGTTTGATTTTCCTTCTGCCTAAATGATATGACATATGGTATCATAAATATATTATACACTCCTTCTTTCTTTTTACCCACTACTTAAAGCATTCCACAAAATGCTATCCAAATAGAACCGACCCTCGAACAGAAGGAAGGATACTGAGGTGTTGAAATGAAAGTAATTAAAGAGTTAAATCAATCAGCAAGCAAAAGGATATTTGCAGTGGATAAAAGCTTCTCATAACATGAAAGTGAAATGGAAAATTTGAGATTAACACAGATGTGAATGTCGCTAAAGTGTGTATGGCAGGGCATGCATATCCCAAGTGCTGAGATGATAGTTTTTCCTATTTAGAAGTAGACCAAATGAGTCCCGGTGGGTAAAACGGCGCTTGTTACACAGGTCTCAAGACCCAACTTGATCTCCAGAATCTGTGGAAATAGTAAAGGAGAGAATTGACTGCAGAAAACTGTTCTCTGACCCCCCACTTGGAAAATTACATGCCCATAGTGCACTCACAACTACTTTATGTTAAAGTAGACAAATATTCCAAAGGAGCTAACATCGGTCCTCACACCTTTTCTTTGCTGATCAATGTGTGTTAAATGACTTTGCTGCTATCATGGTCTCCAGTGAGACATTCCTGAAAACATACACAAAAGATAACCTTAAATCAATAAAGCTAAATAATGTCATCATTAGTAACTTTTACAAACTGGAGAACATGGGTTCTGGATGTTCTAGTTCAAATGGTATATACTCAGAGCTGCTGAGGGAAAGGGGATTAATGACTGTATGTCTCTGTTTCTTCCTTTGATATGTAGGACTAGCCAATTCTTCAAATTATCATGGTAATTTTAATAATGAATAACTCTAAGACACATTCTGTCACTTATAAATGCTTACAAAAATATTCATGATTTGGCCAATCTCATAAAATATTGACTGGCATGAAGTTTAGAGGTATAGAAGGTATTTTAAGTGTGCTTTCTGTTTCAAAATCAGAAGTGATATCTCAATTTAAATGTATGCAACTTGCTATTCATTATCTTAACTTAACTTGTAAAAAGAGAGGAAGTAGTCAGTAGGACATCTGCCATCATCTTTGTCATGATATTTCTAATTAAATGACTCCCAGGGAACAAGAGATCTCCAATGTTGTTACATGGTCTGTTTCCATTCTAAGGTTTACCTAATGTCCACAACTTGTTTAATTCTGATTTTTCAAAACTGATTTATAACCCATTGGAAAGAAGTTACCCCACTATATGTTGAGGGAAGGTATACTTAAAGAATGTTTATTCTGTGCATCTTTGTTACATTTACTCTAAGAAAATGTTCCAGACAGCATGGTTTAAACAAGACAAATTTATTTCTCAGAGTTCTGCAGACCAAAAAGTTCTGAACTAAAATGCCAGCAGATTCCTGTCTTGGTGAAGACATTCTTAACGGCTTGCACATGGCAGCCTTTTCACTGTGCCATTGCAATGACCAAGGGAGAGAGATGGACAGAGGGAAGGAGTAATAACAAGAGCAAAATTTGATTTCGTATTCCCATCAATGAGGTGCTAACGTCACTGCTTCATCTAGACCTTGTCACTTTCCAAATGCCTTGCCTCCAAAATATAGATGCTTAGGGGTTCAGCATGTAAATTATGGTGATATGAGACACACAGTTGTTCCACAGCACATTTATAAGCAGGAGAAATTCTACCTGAACTTATGAACACTTAGCAAGCATTACTAATAAAAAAGGGGCAATGCTCATCTCCAACTGTATCCCCCCCATTCACTTGGAGGAGCAGAGGTTGAGTGCGTGTGTATATGAGTGTTTGCATGTATATTTGGGTGCACAGGCCTAAGTGCCTGCATGCCTGTAGAGGACAGGGCTTGATTTTGGACACCTTACTTCATCTCCAGATCACTTTTCACTTTATTTTCTGCAGAAGGACCTCTCAGTGAGCCCAGAATTCCAACTGAGCTGCCATGTCTGAACACTAGTCCTCAGGCTTGAATTATAACAGCCTCATCCACTGAGCTATCTCTATGATCTCCAACCTAAATTCTTCCATGATTCTTTTGGAAAATCTGTTCTTTATGTTTTTAATTATCTTATGGAGTTCTCCTACTCACTCCTGTAATTTGTTGAATTACTCAGAGTGGTGCAACTACTTTTGGTGGCTCAAAGTATTATCATGCAATTTAACTAAATTTATACATGTTTCTTTCTCTACTCTTCGTAGTTGTTTTCATTTAACTCATTCCATATAAACTTTCTAGACATCTATAATTTAACCTGGATAATGGATGAGATATATGTCAATGATGGTAGAAGAACAAAGCACCTTATTGGGGAAACTACTCTGGGGCACATTAAAAGATCTGTGGAAGTTTTAGGAAGGATTTTCATTGAGAATCCCTTACTTGATATCTATTACTGTCCCAAATTTCCAGCCATTATCTTGTTTTGAGAAGAAATAATAAATATTTAAAATATCAAATATGCAAATTACCCTGATTTAGTCATGATATGATATATTCACTTATCATATTGTATCCCATAAATCTGTATCATCTTGACTTGTCAACTAAACATAAAATAAAGGTTAAAATTTTTGTTCCATATTATACACTAAATATAAAAAGCCATCTATGTGTAGCTTCAAGTACAGAGCATTCCTAGAAATAATTCTAATTTTGAATGTTACTTACTGATGATGAAAATGCTACTTTATCTTGAAAAGCTGCATTTCTTTGCTTGGCGTGTTTTCTTCTGGTGTTCATTCTGTTAGCTTGTATATAATCTTCATATTTCTGTCTAATTTATTTCTTCATGTGTGATTATATAATGTGCCTCCTCAATAGCATTACAACAATAACCAGACATATTACAATGAAAGTTTGGATCATTGGCTATCATTAATGCCACCTTAATACTATCAATCATTACTCAAAGAAAGGCCAATTGCAGCAATTATAAAAAAGACAAAAGCTGGGGTTTTATAGTACAGACAAATATTGGCATATAATTTATTTGAGGGAAGTTCTATCTCAACTTCATCTTGACCTACAGAGATTCTATGTTACTCTGTTTGTGCAGGACTGAAAAACCACCGTCTCTCATTTCTCAGATGAAACCGGGGCAGAATGAACAGTAGTTCCAGAGTTCTTGATATTTCCTTCTTTAAGGAATTAATGGACACAAATGAAAATGTAAGCAAAATGTTAGGTGAGAAGGGAGTAGGATTGAAGAGGGACTTGATAAATAGTGCAGACCTGTGCTTTAGAGAGAACCTTGTGACTCAAGGTCAAGATGACACATTTATTGACATTTAACCTTGAGCCCTCTTTGAGTGTCAATGTCCTCATTTCAGAATTGGTCTCTTAATATTATTTGGAAACCCCAAATGATTTGTTTCAAGATAATACAGTTTATATAAAAATATCAGTGAAATTTAATAGGTACTCCACGGCCTTCTGTCTCATGGAAGTGTACTTATTTTCACAAGCTAAGTAAATTCAAAGAATCAATGTCTCCACTTGAACACATTGACAAGATTCATTGTAAAGTTTCTCACATGTTTATCACTCAGGAATAAAGCAACACTGAACAAAGGGACAGGGGGCTGCGGATGGGAAGGAACTGGCATCAGACAATGTCTGCAGAGATGTTTCTCTTTCTAAGCAATGCATAAGTGAAGCATAGAAAAAAATTAGAACATCAGTAATAGTTTTCTTAACTAACTTGCTCAGCACTGGTCTACATCCAAAGAAAAATTCCTTCTTTATTCAAAAGGTATGTTTTCTTCTTTAATTTACTCACAAAATTTGAGAATGTTTATATGTGTGGGAAAAAGCATTTATTAATATTTCAGTTACACACACACAGAGACAGTCAGTCAATGTACTCATGAACTCATGCTTCACAAAAATCTAATTTAAAACTCAAACTATATTGGAAGAAACTCACAAATTAGCCAAGGTGAAATAATTGCTTTGATTTTCTTATGCTTTTCCATGTGTCCTGACACATGCTGAGATGAGGAAATATGACCTCCCACACGTGTTTTCCATGAGGAGTATGTTTGCTGTACAGACACCATGTTAAAAGCAAGCTGCATTCCCTTGTGCACAGAGGTAATTTGGAAAAGCAGCCAGAGGAGCCAGGATTGCTATTTCCCAGGCTGCTTTAACCATTGACAGACTATTTATACATCCACCATAGAGATGCTCAGGTGAGGTAGACACCCCAGGGAATACAAAGGAAACACTTCATGAGGATTGTGTTATGCTTGCTCACATTCTTTAATAATGCCACTCCAGCGTTCAATTCAAACAGCTTTTTAGAGCATTGGATCTAGAGTCTGAGTCTGAGGACAGTTCTCTTATCCACATGTCTCATAAAGTACACTTTGGTGAAACTTGCCCTTCACTGTTACTTGAGTCCAATTAAGATGATACTATCTGTCCCATGTGCTGATAAACTCACTCAGGTATCACCTTCTGATAAATAGCCAAGTGTCTTAATGAGGTCAATAGCAGCACTTGTCTAAGTAACTTTTATCTCCTTGATTTTGCAAACTAGATGTTTACACTGGTCTGTCTCACTGAAACAAGTGTTGCTGAATGAGCAGTGAAAATTGTCTCTGTATATGTCTACAACTGAGAGTATTGAGAGCAATTTCTCATTCTTTCTATGAATTTTATTATGAAATAATCAAAATGAAATGGTTGCTATTTCAAATAGGCAAAGTAAAGTTTATGTTTGAAAAATCTTTTACACAGTATTTTTATTTGTGTTTTTTCTTTAGATGTGGTTGTTGATGCTATTGATGGTAATCAAAGTTCTGAGGGGCAGTTCTCCAGCCTCTTGAGTTCTGTGCAGGTGTTGGCTCTATCCCTCCTTCTTTCTTTAGATTCTAGAAGCTTTACAGGTATATGAGTACAACCCAGGCTGGGATGAGTTTCTTAACCACAGTAGCCCTTTCAAGGTTGAAACTCTAAAACTGTTCTGTACTTGCTGATCAGGATGGATTTGAGGAAAAGAGCTTGATTGGAGGTATCATTGTAAAATATATAAGCCTAGAACATACTACATGCTGTGCCAATAGGCAAATACCTGTGGCCATTCTAATATTGTATTCCTCTATAATTAAATCATCTAATTATATATTTCTGTGGAAGTGTTAAAATGTTGTAAGTCTAAAATAAAAAGCAACTCTTGTCTTCTCACACAGAGTTACTGGCCTTTTGAGGAACTCATTTGCTCCTGAAGACTTACGTCTTTGTATGGACAGTTTGGGATGATAGAGCCCACTGGGGTGGGGAGAACACAGTGGCAGGAGCAGCAGTGGCAGACAGGAAGTGGGAACTGAATAGCAGCACTTGTCATCCCAAGGTCATCCCCTAGTGAGTTAGATCTTCTGGGAAGGGCTACCTTCTGAGTGTTTCACAGCCCTCTACACATGCACCACTATCTGAGGATCAAGTATTAAAACACCTGGGCCAGTGGGAGGCGTTTCACATTCAAACCATAATGTCTACAAAACACCAAAGAAATTCAAACCCGAAGACTGTTTTTCCCAATAAAAGCTGATATTTAAAAATCTATACAGGTCTTGCAAATACACAATTTTCTTTCTTAAGTAAAGTTATTACATAACCAAGGACAATATCAAAGGGTATTTCTGCCTCTTCATCTTTTGAATGGTTCCTGGTTTTGAATACTTTTAGTAATAATTCACTCAAGAATCTAGGTTAATGGTTGTGGCTGCCTGCAATTGGATGCTAGTGGCATGTCGGTATGAGACAACTGGAAAATGATGCTGGTGGATGTGATGAAACTCTGATTTCATCAGTCTATTCTCAACACCAAGCTCATGGTAACTATATCCAATTACGTACAACTTCTATTTCTGACAATGAAATCCATATTGTAATTCATGTGTCCTCTGGCATAACATGCTTTTCAATCTCACCTTCAATGCATTAAAGCCAACTTCAACTCTGTCAGCATGTGTTTAAAGTCTCAATAATTGAAATAACTTTATGCCTACTAGCCAAAATTTATTTATTTTTTTCTTATATGTTGAGGTAACAAACAGACCAACTTCTTCAAGGAATTGAAGCTACATCATTTGAATTGATGCCACTTGAAGTCAAGCAGTGACCATTTTTCCACTAACAACTCACCTCCTGCTACAGCCCTTCCTTCCTCCTACCAGTGGTATTTAACTTGAAACAGATTTAAAATACTTTCATTGAGTATGAGATTCATTATTTTCATATGCTATAAATCTTAAAGAAATGATGAAAAAAGAATCTTGGAAATAGGTTACTGCTTTTAATGTTGAAACTTGAATGATACAATTATAGTCCTCACAAACTACAGTTTAGTGACTTCTGACCCTTTTTACATCCTGTCCCAAGTGTTCCTCATTCCAATTGTTACAGCATAGAGGAGGGGAAAAAGCCCTACATTTACAAGAATCTAGCTTCTGGCAAAAATCCTCTTAAAGAATTCACTTCCTGGCTCATAGTTTATATGACCTGTCTTCTCTTGCTTTTCCTTATCCATCCTCCCTCCCCCTAGGCTTTCAAGCAAGCTGCATTTTATCTATTGAATTCACTGCAGCTTCCTGTGTTGCTCTCTATTTTCATGTCCTTGGGAATGGAGTCTGCTAGGAACTGAATTGTTAGGCCAGTGTTCACTCCCGCCCCCACCCATCTACCACAGATGCCCATACCAACTCCTTTGACTTAGAGTTTCATAATTAACTAATTAAGAAGTAAAATTGCATCATAAAAATATTGGTGGCATTTATCTCTAAACAAAGCCTCTGATGTTCCTTGCTTTTTGAAACATTTTTTTTTCTGAAAGATAAACTTCATTTATGTTAAGGTCTAATTTTCTCTTGTGGTATAAAAATGTTTCTATATCTAATTAAGGGATTAGTTTCTCTCATTGTTTCTCACATTAGTTCATATTTCTTGTACTCCATTATTTTAATCATCACAGAACAGGAATAATCTCACTGAGAAATCAAATGCATGAAGAAACATTTTCAATTATTTTTCCTGTCAGGAAATGGAGGAACATTTTTATATAAAAATCAAACAAAATATAGATTAGTTCACTTTGATGTTAATTTTTAAGTTTTCTGCAGCCTTGAAACTTTAGGAACACAAGAGAACAGCTTTGTCAAATATAGAAAAATGGTTTAGAGTGTTCCTTTTTTTTAACTGGATAGAACTTTTAAGTGCCTTGAAAAATTAAAATTAAAGACAAAATTACATACTTATTTTAGAAAAATACAATCTAAATGAAAAGAGCTTCCATAATTTGTCCCTGTGATCTCTTTTTTTTTTCTTTTATCTACATCAAGTTAGAACCAGAGGCATTGGTTCACAATAAGACTCAGTAGGTAAAAATAATTACCAGTTGTTTTAATGGTGAGGGAAAACATGACTCTCTCCTTATTCTAGGTTTTAATTGTGATCATCTTTAGTCGGCCTCTGATTCTCATTATATTTCCTTGTTTCTCTTTCTGATGCCTTGTGGTTAATGTTACAGTATGGTCACCAGAGACGATCTTTCAGACATGATTTATAGCCAACTGAAAGTCTTTATTCCAGCCAGCAGGGGCTACACTCAGGTATTTGGGAACCATGTGTAGCACTGAGCATTTAGAGTTAAGGGTTTTTAAAGGCAAAAACCATATATGGTGTCTTGATTGCTTTCTGCAGGGCGGGGTTTTGTACAAGTAAGAAGTTTAACAGCAGCTAAGTGAGCTGGGGCATCTTGAACTCAAGTTCCTAGAATATAGTTGGGTAATTTTCCTTGGGGTTTCTCATCAAGGAGATCAAATTCTAGACAAACTTAAAATTACCTCAATAAGAATAGAAGATGGAGGAAGCTCTGCACTGTCTTTCCCTTTATAGTTAGTTGGCTTCACACCTTCCACTCACATTCTTGAAAAAGAACTCCATATTCATTGGTGAATAACTTCACATATTATCAGTTGGCTAGAATGCTGGGCCAGGTAACTCCTAGGATCCTGTTGTCTCTGTCTTCCTGGTGATAGGATTAGATTCTTTCATTAGAGTTCTTTGTGATTGTTGGCAATCAGAACTCAGGTCTCCTTACTCAGCAAGTACTTTCCTAACGGGGTCATTTTCAGGGCCACCAAAACACAGGTTTTACTTTTTCCAAAAGCAAAATATATGATTTATAAGAAAAATGGTAGGAATGAAGATGAGAAACTCATCTTGAAGTTCTCATTGGCAACAACATATGATCCTGAATTTCTCAAACACTTAACCCGATCTCATACCCTGAGTTTGTATTTTAAAAGCATATTTATACAAGCTAAGAATGTTTGTTGATTTTCTTACATCAAATGAGGATGTGTCAGAGCCTAAACAAAGCCCTGACCATCTTCCTACTGCTTCATAATTTTGTCTGATTCTGTAAGCTCTTCCCACTGAATGAAGAATTACACCAAGTTACTTTTCATGCCTAAATTGAACAGGCAATTCTGACTTTATTTTGACTTTTTTATGAATGATTTAAGATATTTAAGGTTGTCATGAATTGATTTTTATTCTTGCCTTTCATTCATTCACTTATTTATTCTTTTTCTTTTACATTCCTTTTTAAATATTTTTCAAACTGATCTGGATAGATTATTTTTTACAGTACTTGAGTTTCATATTATGCCTTCATTTCTTTTTAAAATTTTGTTACTTCCAAAACTAGCATCTGTTACGAGTACTCTTTCCTGCCAGCCTCCTGGATCACATTGCCACTTCAGCCCCCAAAATAATACATGACACACTTTATTAATTTTAAATCTGTTGGCCAGAGACTAGGATTTCTTATTGGCTAGCTGTGTCTTAAGTATTAACCCATAAGTACTAATATATGTATTACTCCATGGTCTTGTCTTACCAAGAAAGCCAGACTCATGCATCTTCTTCTCCAGGGATGACATGGCGACTCCTCTCCTACTACACTTCCCAGAATCATCCTTGTCTCCTAGTCCCACCTATCTTGCTTCCCTATTGGCCACAGTGTTTTATCCATCAACCCATAAGAGAAACATATGTACAGAAGACTTCCCCCATAGTTACATTTTTGAAGTAATTGTCCTTGCTAAATTATTTTAGGAAGCTTCAGCCATTTTACAACTATGCTCCTGAGAATTATAGATTATTATCACCCATGTTTCTTATATGTATGGGATTAGTTAGACATAAATATTTGATCTTCAAATACTCCATAGACCTGCAGAATATGTCATTTAAATGGTTTACTATTAGTACTCTGTTGACATTAACACAATTGCTCCTGACAGTACCAAGCTATTCTCTAGAATATGTTGGGCACCGATGTCACTCCTTCTAGAGTCCATTCTCTCCTTGGCTAATGGCCTTTTAGGCAAAGAACTGGCCCCACCTCAACTGCTGACTTTGGATATGCTGTCCCACTGTGCTTGCAGGAGATAAACTTAGAAGACTGCTGAACCTTGCCAAGTCAGGATAAGACAGCCTTTCAACTATCCTTCTTCTGTTGGTCAGTCAGATACTGTAGGCCTTAGCCAAAGCTGGTTGCCCCATGCTTCCATGAGACTTTGGGTGACTCTCCAGGTAGCCTGCTGTTTCTGTCTTCACCACACCTTTTGAAAGTTGCTTGCCTGCACTTCCTACCTACCCTAGTATTGTTATCTTCCTTCTCAGGTCTTTGATGAGGTTGAAGATTCGACCGTCATAATAATTGTTCTGTCTTCCTAGATAAAAATATGAAATATAAGGTACAAGACTTAAACTTTGCAGCTTAGAACAACTCTATAGTAATCCCTGTTATGCCTTTAACCCAGGAATAGATATGTAGTTCTTAACATTTGCTCTTGTTGCTTCACTGGCAATAGGTCTTAAGTGTGTATGTTCTTACATTTCCTTCTCCTAGAGAATACTTGATATTTGCTATTTTTGTATATAGTTTTGTATCAAGCCTAAATCTTTTTTCTTTAGACTAAAAGGGGAATTGTAGGGAGATGCCCGCCTCACCCATACCTGTAGTGCTGACCACACCTGTTTGGTCATGGTCTCAGGTGCAGACGTGATAGAGAATAAGTTTAGGTCTGGGGTCAGGACAGGTGGTCTCTCTCTCTTGCTTCCAGTCGGGTCACAGAGAGCAGCCTGTGTGGATCCTTAGAGCAGCAACTTGTGGCAGTCATCTGCTTCTAGGGTAAGTGATTTTTCCCCATATAAAATTATATTTAACCTATATTGAGCCTAGTCCCGTGAATCTTAATCCATGCACCCACAAGCTATTTTTGTATATAGTTTTGTATCAAGCCTACATCTTTATTTTCTATTTCTAAATCCTTATTTTTCTATTTATATTTGGAATTAGTCAAACTTCTATACACCATAAGTAAGAACTTAAGCATAATGTAGATGACCTCTATGTGTCTGAGTCATACCGAAGTCATCTAGAAATCTTTTTAACATTCTTTTCATTTATTCTTTATGTCTGTCACATCAAGTCTCTCAAACCCATTCATTTCCAGTCACTGAGTATCTGCCCTCTGCTCTTGCAACTCCTCCCTCAAAAAAATTTAATAGAGAAAAGAAAAATGGGGGGGGGGAATCTCCTCATGGAGGCAGTAGTGTGACATAGTGAGTTACTAGTGAGTCATGAGATAAACTCCTCTATCTATGCATATTTATTTGCCAGTATTCATTGCAAAAAATCATTGGTCTGATTTAAGACCTCTGCTTTTTGCTACACTATCCACTACCGAGGCTGAAAATTTACTTGCTGGAAATTACTTACAATATTGTCTTTAATTTTAATAATATTTTCTACCCATTAAGCTTTATAACCTCATTATACATAAGGCTCCATTCATTGTACATTTTTATATTATACAATAATTCACTTGTAATAGCAGTGTCTCACTTGTTTGTTCTATGATATATTTTTTTTAAACAATACAACTACTGAAGTTGAATTCCTGGATCAATATATATATATATATATATATATATATATGTGTGTGTGTGTGTGTTGTGTGTGTGTGTGTGTGTGTGTGTTGTGTGTGTGTGTTTGTGTGTGTGTGTGTGTGTGTGGTGTAGTATATGTGTACATATACATATATGTGTGTTTTATTTATTGATAAAAATATTATTGAAGAACAAAGTGTCCAATTTCTCAAATCCTTTCCATCTTTCACGAATTTCCATTTTTCTGAAGGATAGAAATTCTTTTTATATGAAAACCCCTTCTGTCTCTTGTTTTCTGTGAATAGTGTAATCATATTTTTATAGGAGATCTTCTAATAGACTATTGACCCTTTCATGTTTAATTATAAAATTTCTCCCTGCATGGTTGTATTTTAATACACCCCCTTTAACTATGGTCTTGTTCTGTTTATAGTGTCATTAGTCAGAATGAAGTTTTAATACTAACATGTTCATACTATATAATCATACATTTGATTATAATAATAATAATATATAATCAAGAACATGACTATAATAACGTTAGCCTGGAGATTTTGTATATTTCATCTTTCTTAGGTGTTGCAAATTGGAAATGAAATGTCTCCACAAATATGGTGAAACCTGGGTGGTACTATTAAGACGTGATTCTATAACCAGGGCACTAACTTAATCAGGGAGCAAATCAATTGGTGAGTTTAGAATATATTGGACTACTGTAGCAGGTTTAGACTATTTGGAGGAAGTAATTCATGGTGGTAGGAGGGATATGTCTTGCAAGTGTGTCTACAATTCTCAGACTCTTCCTTTCATTGTATTTCTTCATCCAGGCCTCCAACCGCTTTGCTCCTGCATAGCCTTCCACCTTGATCTACTACATCATCATAGCCTGATAAGTGACAGAACCAGACAGGGCACCATGGACTGAAGTCTCTGAAACCAAGAGTCCAAATACCTTCTTCCTGAATTAAGTTATGCAAGGCATTACACACAGTGAAGGAAACTAATGTACTACTTGGCAGAAAAACATTTATACATAGGTAGGCAGACAGATAAATGTGTCTCCAATTATAATAGGTTTACGTCCTGATAAAACAGTAAATTGGAAATGCTAAACATTCAAAATGATTTAATATATAGGCCTTCTGAGTAACTGTTTAATAACTGCATTGCAGAATGCCAATTGTTTACCTACAAGACTGTGTGATTCGCTGGGAGCTCCAGCATGCTACAGATTACAGAATAACACCCATAGATGTTCACACTGTGTATTTGTACAGATTCTACTGGATTCTCTACATTTTTTGCCATTGTTACATAGATTCACTGTAGGTAGTGATCAGTTGTATGTAGGCCAAGACACTTCTTGACTGACAGTTGCATCATAGCAAAATATTCTCAGTAAATCAAATATATTATAAATCAAAAATGCATTTAACATAATTCACTTACCAACACTACAGATTCACAGTGATGGCATTACAGAGTGAGGGTGACTATGAACTGTCACTCACAACTGCTACTGAGCATCATCAGAGATGCTGTTGTGACTTGTCATACTAGCCCAGAAACAGGTCAAAATTCAAAACTTGAAATATTATTTCTACTGTATGTGTGTTATTTGGATATATATCGTGAAGTAAACAAATCTGAAGTTAAACTATTATCAGTTGAGAATATCTGCATATGCGTATACATACTATATTCTTTTTTATATTTTTTAAGACAGTGTTTCTCTGTGTAACCCTGGCTGTCATGGAAATGGCTTTGTAGACCAGGGTGGCCTTGAATTCACAGAGATCTGCCTGCTTCTGCCTCCCTAGTGCTGGGATTAAAGACATGTGCCACCAATGCCTGGCCAGAAAAAATATATTTTAAAAATCATCTTGAATTCACTTATAATAATTGTTTTTCTTCTTTGATGGATTATAATTTTGGAAGCTAGTTTTTGCACTATTTGTAAATGTATTTGTACCATTTTATGTGTTTCTTTGTTGTTGTTTTCTCTATTATCTCTTCTCCAATTTCTATTGGAAGTATTTTGGAATTAATCTGCTTTCATAATCTCTCATATTCTATTTTTCTCATTGTTATCATATTTTGGAGATTCTCAAGAGTTTCCTTTCATGTCTATTTTCTTTGCATGAATGTTATTTTTTGATTTTCTGATTCTTTTGAGGTAAGATTTCTCTGTATAGCTCTGGCTGTCTGGGCTTTGAACTCAGACATCCACCTACCTCTGCCTTCCAAGTGCTGGGACTAAAGGTATGATTCACCAATGCCTGGTTAATGTTATTTAAAGAAAATTTCAGAAGAGGGTGTCAGATCCCCTGGAGCTGTAATTACAAGCAGCTGTTAGCCAGTCATCTGATGTGTGTGCTGGGAACTGACCTCTGGTCCTCTGAAAAAACAATACATGCTCTTAATGGCCAACACAACTCTCTGGCTCTTCCTCAATGTTCTGAGTCCAATAGCAGTCAGGTATTGACAGACTATTTTACATTTTATGCTCTCACTTTTAAAATATTGATTTGACCCTTTATATCTTTTCTAAGTTAGCCTTTTTGTTTACACTCAAAGTTTGGCATTTAATAGTTTCCTTCTGGTAGCAATTTATCAATTACACATTCTAAAATAACACTTACTTTACTCTGGTATCAAATTGTGGGAAGTTTGTGTTTTCTTGGGAGTGTTGACTTAATGCACACCGCTTTTCCCATGAGTTCAAAGATTTCCCCTGTCCTGAAAATTCCCACTGTGCTTTCTTATGAAAGTGTCACTACAGGGTCATTGAATTTTTGCTGCCTACTAAATAGTTCAGGATTACTACACCTACACAAGCCTGGATGGTCACTTCTTGATTTTGAATTTTAACATCAATACATGTAATACATGTTTAAACCTATTTACCTCCAAAGATTTGGCTTGAAATTTTAATAAACTCTTTTCTACATGGAACTATGAGTAGAAATAGATAACCCCGTATATTGTGTATCATTCATTGGTAGATGCTTTTTTCTTGTATCCCTTCCAAGTATGTGATTTTGCAAGTCCATGCCTCCTCTGGCATTTTAGAGCATGAAGTTTGAATTCCTCAGGAGAGCAGGAGCTCTGGGGCTGTTGTAGATTATTGTTCTCTCTAGAACTAACCTCTTCTCTTTCCCTTCCCATCCTCCCCGCTTCCCTTCCCTCTCTTTCTACCCTACCCTCTCCCCTCACTTCCCTTCCTTTCCTTTCCTTTGGCTCTTTTTCATTTTGTTCATCTTTCTCTGTGTTGACGGATGTGCTTAGGACAACAGTCACTTACCACCTCTTAATTCATTTTGATGGTGTAATTTCAATATACTTTCAATATTTATCACTTTTCTCCATCAATGTTTTTCTCCGGTGTATACCAAACACACAGATCCAAACCTTCCTAAGAAATGCTTATTAACAGAACACAAACCTTATACTTTTCAGTGGTATTTTTTTTATCAAAACCAATCTGTGAGGAAATTTTTACCATGGAGATGGATATATTGAATCCAAGTCACCTACAGCATGTTTATAAATAGAGGGTGTTATGATATTTAACCGTGAATGATCCTAAGGGGTCCATGAAGTAATCACACACATAAAGAGAATCTCTTGCACCTATAAAGCTAAACTTCCATATCAAAGTAACAATCAGCAGTTTCTGCCTCTTGAAAACTTTAGCTGTATCTGATGACCTCTCAGGAAAATTATTCCTTAAGTATCTTATTGCTGCTACAAATGGCTCCATTTCAACATTATTAGAAAATGATTTCTAATATCAAACAATTTCACCACTTTATAATTTATTCCAAAAGAATAAAATAGTGAAGCATCTGAGTTAAAATTATTTTAGTTCGTCCTGGTTAACCAGGTTGAGATTTATGGGCCTCAGTTGACCTACTATGGTTTTTATTTATTTTTCTCTCACCCCATTTTGAATGAGATTGAATTTCCTGAGAGTATGTATCTGTCTGAAGAAGGGATAAAGCCTGGTTGTGGATTCAACTGAAAAGAAAAATTCATATATACAAAAACACTAGCAGCAATGCACTCAGTGAAAAATACAGACATATAAATGGGTTTCATCCCCCCTCCAACCCCACAGTTACTGTCTCTCTGCCTTGTTACTTTCCAGTTTCCAAGATTATTCTGTCACTCTACAGGGCAGCTTGTGCACTGAAGATCCACTCATGGTTTAGTAGAATTTTGTATATCTTTATTCAGAAACAGTTGAAGCAATAGACTTGTCCAAATAATGCAAGATCTTCATAATTTACAAGTTTAATATTTATACCAATCCTAAAAGTTGGGTGCAGAGTGCATCAGTTTAAACAATTCAGAGACTTCATGGAAGTCACGTAGATGGAAAGAAATTGTTCCAGCCCAGATTGAACCTGATTTTTCTTCCTGCTTCCCTGAACCTGCCTACCAGGCTTGACTCTTGGCCAGTTAAAACTTCTTATTCAGAAGCCCGGTAGCCACCACTGCTTTTAATCACAGTACTTTGGAAGCAGAGGCAGAGAGATCTCTGAATTTGAGGTCAGCTTTTACTACAGAGTTAGTTCCAGGATAGCAGAGAACCATGTCTTGGAAAAACCAAACCAAACCAGTCCAAACAAAGAACAACTATCAAGAAACATTTCTCATTCTGTATAGGATTAACCTTAATGAATAAGTCTATTCTTTGTGAAATATTTCTTTTTCCTTTTCTCAAGACAGGATCTCCTGTATCTCAAGCTGGCTTCAAACTCACTATGCAGAATAGAATGATCATGAACCTATGATTTCCCTACCTCTAATGCTTAGTGCTGCAATTACAGGCATGTTACAATACCTGGTATACACAGCTCTGATGACTGATCTAAGTCCTTATGTATACTAGGTCAGCACTGTACTGACTGAGCTAGTCTCCTAGAGCCTTGAACTATTTCTTGTCAACAATTTACAGACATGAATAGTTGTGTCTGTTAGAGAATTGTTTCATTAGGCTCAGTAATTTCAAAAAGTACTAAAAAGTATCTATTATTCAAACAATCTCCTTATTCAGGAATACAAGGGTTGTATTGATTCTCCCTTCATTAATGACACCAGAGAGAAAGTGATTAGAAATCATAGAATTGAATTAATGAGTACAATTTAAAGACAAAGAGGCTGGTTAATCTCCTTTTGTGATGTACAGATGTGCACAATATAATTGAAGGAATATTTTTTTATCTCTCCAACTGGAGAAATGTACTCAGCAGTATTTGGTCTTCTAGTACACATCTTTGGGGGCATTTTATTTATCTGACTTTGGGAGTTGGAACTGATTGACTCAATGAGAAACTTCTCCAGCTAAATGGAAGGCAGTATCTCATGAATGCCTTTCCGCATTCTAATTTCATCATAAACTTATAATGAAAAACAAACAACAAAACTATGCCACATTGATGCCTTTGTAATTAGCATTCCTAGTGTTTGAGTGTGGGCTTGTCATTATCACATAAACTCTATTGCCACAAAACATGAATCAGGTTCCCTAAGGAAGTATTTCAAGACGTGGTATGTGTCTGGTTCCCTTACTTTCCAGAAGGGGATGAGAAGAATGGGGGATAGAAAACTGGTTTGCAAATATTAGAGTTTCACTCTCAGACAGCCCTAATTTTACATTTAAACTGATAACTTACTAAAACCAGATGGGTAATGGGATGAAAGTTTCCAAGATGGTGTATTGGGGAATATGTATTTTCAGATAAACCATGATGAGAGCACAAAGCACAGAACCTTAATGTAATTAACAAAGAGGCATGGAATCTGTCATCAATCTTCCTTATTACTGTCACAGTGTTTCCCAATATGGGTAGAGAAACTTTGCACATACTGTTACACATACATATGGGGAAGTGCCCTGGCAGTTTAACCTAATTTATTAAATGCTCAATTATTTGATTTGTTTGGTTTATTTATTTATTTTTGCCTTCCTAATCACTATTATGTATGGCATTTTACTCCCAAAGTCCCCTTATTTAACGTTGACATTGCAAAAATGGGCTGTGACAGCATTCTCTACCAACGTATTTCATTTAAGAATTTAGATATAGTACTTTTTATACAAATTAACATTATGTTATAAGATAAAAGGTTCTTTGCCTTGGAGATTAGGAGGGGAAACTTACCCTGTCCCAGAACTTGGGGAATCTGTTAGCTATAGAAAGAAATTACAGCACATTCTTACCTTAGGATTATGTTATCAAATTGTGTCATAGTTGGTATTTTATTTGAGTACAAAGACGTAGGCAACTCCTATGAGCTACTATTTCTAAAATCTCATTAACTATAAAAGAATAGACTATAGAAATATATCACTCAAAGTAATTTCTAGGCTAAGGAGGATATTTATTTGTCTATTTATTTATCTTCCTCAGACATATTCCAGGCCTGGGAAGAAATTAATCTTCAGTTGTAATCAGAACCATACAACAATAACTGGAATTTACACATATGATACTTCTTAAAGATAGTCCTATGATAATAATAATCTTGGTGAATATTTTTCCATATTAACTATAAAGATAATTATCAGGCTATATTATTGCTGGGTTAGGGCTGTAATTATTCTTTACCTCTCCCAACTCCAGTTTTTCTGTTTCCAATTTGTAAGACAAAATTAAGGGTGAGAGTGGGAGATTTATTCCTTCAGAGGCATAGGGAAAATAACATATGGTAAAACATGAAAACTGAGGGACACTGTTCCATTTAGCATTACTAGGTTCACTTCCAATATGCTGATAAAATAATGTCAAAATGTGAGTAGACCATAAGCCAAGTTTAAGGAAACTCAGAAATATTTTAAAAGAAAAAATGCTGACAATACAAATTTCAATAACACATGAAAGCTCAGTAAGAGAAGATAAAGCTAATTTAGGAGTTAGAGCTAAGTGGGAGTCGATAGTTTGGATTTGTGGACTATCTGATCGAGTTCCTTTTGAATAGTCTTTTTCCCAGGATGTTCAGAACATCAGGCAAAGAGTTGAGGGACTCAGCCTGAAGTTATGACAGGAAATGCAGACCCCAGAGATTCTGGAGTCCACAAGTTTGGAAAGAAGCCAATTTCCTGGCTTCCTCAGACACTGAGCATAAAACCCAGCTCATGAGAAAATGAACAAGGTCTAGTTAGGAAGTAGAAATCTGAGATCAAGAGAATGTCAAAAAAACCACAATCCTGAAAGACAAAAGGACAAGGATAAGATGGCAACGAGTGTGGCTTGTTTATGCCAGATTGTATTATTATCAAAATTCAGAGACACTGAGAAATCAAGACATTAATACCAGGTAATGAAGTCACACATTTAAATAAGGTATGAGGCTAATTTTTAAATGTTATACATATTTACAAAGTTCCAACTCTAATTACCAAGTAGGCACCTGTTTGAATATTAATTCTAATCAAATGATATTTGAAGGGTACAAAACTTTTTTGTTTCTATTCAAGACATAAAAGTACTTGTTAGTCTAGGAAGAGAGCAAGTCATCCCTACCAAAGAGATACTAGATTTAGGGCAATCATTTAGAGAAAGGGCAGAAGCAGGCAATTTTTAATGCTTTTTAAATACGACTTTTCAAAAATCACCCTTTCCCCTAGTTATTCATTTTTCCTATATCGTCCCTCAAATGTTGGCCATTATATTTCATTTGGTATTCATTAACTGCCACCTGGTAGGTAATTTGCCTTCTTTTCGTTGTTCCCTATTTCTCTTCATTTTTGCTCTCTTTTGCTCTGACACTTTCATCCTGCTGGCATCTTTCAACACATAATGAAAAACCACTCTGCATTTTCTTGGTTTCCTGATTTCTGAGTACTATGGCAACGGAAGCTGGTTGACTTGGTAAAACTTGAAAATGTCACATTGCTCTTCAGTTTTTGATGAATGCACGCTCGTGAATATAGCTCAATGCAAAAGCAATTAAAGGCAGCTTTAAAAGGCACGGGAATGCAAGTCACCCTGGGATGATCTTCCCCAGGTGGTGTATTCAGAGCAAGCCACTCTTGGAGCAAAGTCAGAAGTCTTTTTGTCTCTGAGAACGATCAGCAATCGTGTTCAGAAACATTTCTTAGGAAACACAATGGCTTCTGTAAATAAATCTTAATTCCAAATCACCCAATTCTCTCAAAATGCTTTTCTCACAAACCTAACGAGACCCATCAAAAAGATAAAGTGAGGAAGAACAAATTGGCAAATTATTTAGCACAGACATGAACTAGAATGAAATAATAATTTAAGGACACATGTAAAACACACACACACACACACACACACACACACACACACACACACACACTGTAAACCTTAATTTATCGAATATTAAGAATTTGTAATACTAAAAATATACGATCTGTTGTGGGAGTAAGATTATCACTCTGTTGGTAGAATGCTGATATAGCTTGCATACACCCTGAGCACAAGCCTAAGTGCTCTGGACACTAGGATTGGTTGTGTATATCTGTAACACCAGCACATCAGAGGCAGGAGGATCAGATGTCAAGGCCACCCTTAGCTACACAAAACCAAAACCCAAAAGAATGTACTTTGTCACAATGGAAAATATTTGGCAATCAAAATTATTTTATCTTTAGCAACTTACTCTCCTAAATTGGCTATATAAAGTTAAAACAATAGCAATATCAAACATACCCTGTAAACATGAATAATTCACTCCTTTCCTACAATACCCCCCAAATACAAACTTTTTAAGTGACATTAAGAATTCTACTACTGGAAAATTGTACATATGACCTTATATCAGGATCACAGTCAAAGCATAATCACTAAAATGTTGCACCAACTTGTCTTCAGAGTATGTATACACAGTGTTTCAGCCATGGAATGCCATGGAATGTATGACACTTACTCCTCGTTTTAGTAAATTGTAATAATGCAAAATAAAATAAAATGCAAAAACAGAGTTTGAGGAGGAACTACATATTTATTGAATGAATCACAAAATGCTGTACTTACAGCCAGCATTTATCATACTTGCAGTGGGAAGCTAAAAGAAAAGAAAAATTCTGTGTATTCCCAATGGTTCAAAGAAAGACAAAAGGATTAAAATGAGCCTGTGATGGGCTAGGAACATGGAAAATACAGCAGCTTTAAATTGCTGTCGTGCCCTGTCAGAAACTATTAAAAATTAGGTCTATGAAAGCAGAACATAAAATAAACATCTTAAATGTCTGAAAGGGATGAATGCACAGCTGTGTGAGATCACAGGAGACCTACCAGGAAGTTCATCAAAGAGTGCCAACATTCACTCAAAAGCAGTAAAAGGGAAGAGGTAAGAGTATATACTCTGAGAAAAAGGAAGATTGAGTTCAAAGTTCAACTCTGCCAATTTCTCTCATGTGATCAGAGTAAAATGGCTTAACGCCTTGTGGTCTAGTTTCCCCATTTGTAAGATAGGAAAGACACTAACAATCTTTAGCAGGGGTTATTACAGGAAAGAAACAGGGCAATAGAGTGAAAGCAAGTAGATCATTTATTTGGGCTGCATCAATAAAAGGATTTTCAGTCTTTGTTGCATTTTGGAGTTGGTCAAACCAGTAGGGTAGCTATTAGCAGCTGTACTGCTAGTCTGCCCAGCTTACTCACCACTGGTCTGAAAAGGACATAAAACTCAAGGTGGATTGTTTCTGCACTGAGTACATTTCAAAAGATATACTAACTCCAGGAAAACAGAGTGAGAACAATGGATGTGTGCCCCCAGAACCAAGTGTGGTTAGCTAAAGTGCCATAATCAAGACTGGAAAACAAATAAAAGCCAGTAAAGAGAGTTTGCAATAAATAAGACAAAGCAGCTCAGACATCTTCAGTTTATAAGGCACTTTGTCAGCAAGTCAAAAGAAAAATAAATTCAAGGGGTGAACAGATGCTTCATGACATCTGGAATACACATGGTAAAGAGATTTTAAAAATATCACAACCCAAAGATGCTCATTCAAATCACAAGGCTAAGGATAAGCAAAGAGAATAGAGCATGGCAGTTGGATAAATCCAGTGAATAACTCAGATGCCCATTACATTTTGCCTGCACTTCCCATCCTTAAATTGCACTGCTGAAAGTTATCAGGCATTGCTTACAGGTGGCTGTGAGTTGCTGGGTGTGAATACTAGGAACCAAACTCTGGTCCTCTGAAAGAGCAGCAGATCTCTTTACTGCTGAGTCATCGCCCCAGCCACTAAATGGTTTTATATAGAGATTATTACAACTCACTTACACAGCAAAGAGGCCTTATGAGATAAATAAAATTGTTTTATGGAGAGAGGATGAAAATTACAAAATTTACCTCATAAATTTCAAATAGCCCTTTATATAAACATTTATTTATTATCTGAGTGGGGGCACACGTGTCTAGGCATACATGTAGAGATCTGACAACTTTCTGAAGTTGGTTGTCTGTTACCTTCGTGTAGGTTCTGAGGCTAGAACTCAAGTCATCAACTTTAAGGCCAGAGCCTTAAAGTGTGGAATTGTTTTGATCATCAAGTATTCACTGGGTGGAAGAAGAGAACCAGTTACAGCTAGTTAACCTTTGACATAAATAGATAACTAACACGTGGTAGCATATGAACAGACACACACACACACACACACACACACACACACACACACACACACACTAAATAATCTTGCACATGCCAGTTATCTGCAGAAAATTAAGTTTGAGAAATAGATGTCAAAAGATGACTGTGGAGCATAAGGATTATTTTAGGTGCTTGATCCATTTACATAGGGCAAAAATTTGCAATGGTCACTCACGTTTATCCATAGAGAATAAACATCCACAGGTATTTCCTAGAGATGGGAAAACAGGTGAATGAAGGATGTGTCATAGACTGTTTCTGTGAGTTCCATAGCCAATTGAGTTCTCTTAACTCTAGTTTTCTGAACAGCTTCACTTAACCCCGTTCCAAGTCCACTTACCTACTTGAAAGCTGTGATGAACACACAGGAATGATACATTAATGTTGACAATAGGATCAAAGATTTAGAGATGCTGTCAAGGTCAAATCTTTGTAAAAGTGAATTATGTATAGCTTTGTGACCAACATGGTGTGTCTCACCAGGTGTCATCCATGTGGTATTTGCTGCATGAGTTAGTAAATGTGGATTTAATATGTTCAGGCTCAACTCTGAACTTTACAACACGTCACCCAAAGCTCATAGCTTGCCCAGCTTTCTTTCATTCCTCAATAAGAAGTGAGAAATTGACCCTTGATCTCCTGCAGAATATTGTAATATGTACCTAGTCATGATAGATAATATTTACCTATGTAAACATGTGGATTATTGTGGGACTTTTTGAGGATGTTTCCCAACTTGATATTCCTGTGGATCTTACATAAGAACAACAAGCGGATGCAGTCTATAAAGCTCAAAGTTGAAGCTGTTCTTGCAAAATCCAAACATGTTTCTCCTTTAACTCCCTTACCTTTTCCTAATTTCTACCCTTTTGACTTAAAAATCAAAAGACTTAAGTAGGTGTGAAAATGCATGAGTCATTCAAGGGTTTGTATGTCAGTGTCAATAGAACAAAATTAAGAATGGCTAGATTACAGAGTTCTCTTTTCAAAGAGTGTGTGTATAATGATGTGACAGACTTTGATGACTTCCCCTCCCCACTCTGGAGTGCCTCACTGTCCTTGGGAGTGGGTGGGGGTGGGTTAGGAGTATGGGAATATGGGAGGGCTAGGGAATCGGGGGATTGATATATAAAATAAGATTGTTTCTAAAATAAAAAAGTGTGTGTATGACGGGGGGGGGAGAGAAAGTTTTTGTGTGTACGTGCATATGGAGGTGGAGGCTGGGGGTCTGCATAGATTGTTTTCCTCAGTCAATCTGCATCTTATTTTTTGAGGAAAGAGTCTCACTGAGTGTGGAACTTAGCAGTTCAGCTAGACTGGCAGGCTGGTGACCTCCAAACATCCTCCTATCTTTGCCTTCGCAGCACAGAGATTGTAGATACATGCTACCAAACCCAGATTTTTATGTGGATTCTAGGGATCAAAGTCTGGTCTTCTTTATTGCCTAGTAAATGCTTTACCCGCTGTGCCTTGTGCTCAGACCCTAGAGTGCAGAATTCTTAGAATTACATTGAATAATGCACTGAAAAACACATCATAAAATGTAAAGTACAAAATAACTTCAAAACCTCACAAGTGGTCCCTTCCTTGTGTCACGGTCTAAGCATCACTTATATAGACAATCTCCCATATTTATTTGTTAGCAGTACTGTGTTGAAAAGCTATTCAGTACTTTTCTCATGTATGTGCCTGTAAGCAAGACATGGCCTCTCTCTCAGAAGCAGGGGAGGATGCATTTGTTCTTTGTATCCTTTATTCTTGGTTTTTCACTTTAGGGAGCTGCTTATTGGGAAGTATGATATCACATGAAAAATGGCTAGACTTTTATCAGTTATGCTTCCACAAAGAATATTTAAAAAGCAGCCCTTTTAAAAAATGATATTGGTTATTTATAACTTCCCGTATGCCTTTCCTCTTAATGGCAACACAATATATGGTATTTTATAAGCCCTGTAATTTCCATTATCAGTCTGCAACTCTGCATTTCTTTTTTTGTTGACTCATATATTTGCAAATTATTTATTCATCCCAAGATATAGCCAAGCAGTTGGAAGAAGAGAATGATGTCAAGGCTGAGCAAGAGTGAATGTGTCTCAGTAAAAGCCACATAAATCTCGATTTCTTTGTTTCCCTGTGTTGCAGATTAGTCTTGCCAAAGTTTCAGAGCAACTTTGAAAAACACTAAAAGATGCTTTTTGTGAATTAGAAGTTTGTTGTGGAAGCTTAAATGTCACCTTTCCTACCTTGTTAGTATCCCTTCCATTTTTCCTTTGTTTCAGAAAGTGTTTAGCTACATCACAATTATAATTCATTACAATTTAAGTTTTCCCGAAGAACCAGGATCCTGCTAATGTAAAATTTTATTTGTTTCCTTTTAAAATAAATTTAGCATTTCACATGGATTGTTTTTTAGAAGAATCTGTCAAAATATCTTTATTTCCCAGACCCTTGCTACTATTAATTTTTATGCTCCTCCTTTTTGTCTCTTTCAGCAATGGTTTGCATTAGGTTATTTTAACTCATTATTCCTGCTCTTGAAGGTCACAAACTTCAAAATTCCTTGAAGACTTTGAAGTTTCACATACCATGTGAAAAAACTGTAACTCACTCTCTAAACTTCCCTCATAATGTTGCTATAATTCTCAGTCACAGAATATTCAGGAAGTTGGATCTTGTAAGGTTTTTCTGTGCCTTGATAGTTTTGGGAGGAAGACTCCATCTGCACACTGACAGACCACAGGAATTCTAGTTACTTATTTAAACTTAATGGTTCATGCTACTATTGTCTTGTGTGGTGGTGGTGGTGATGGTGGTGGTGGTTGTGATGGTGTTGTTCTGAGACAGGGTCTCACACGGCTTAGGAATATCTTAAACATCTGAAGCCTCTACCTCCCTGGCTCTTGCTCTAACTTACTGTTCATTATCAGCCCAAAAGTGAGAATGAGTTATGCATTTATATCAATTGTATTATCACACATGTGCTTATTTCTAGCATCATGATACTCTCATTACTAGAAACTGATATATTTTAGGTATCATCTGTGGAGTGTGTGAGATTATAATGGTGCCTATACATACCCATTCTGTGATGATTAATTCTAGTTACTGTTTGACTGTAGGAAAGCCTACAACATCACTAAGAAGACTTTCAAATGTTTATGTGAGAGCATTTCCAGAAACAATCAGACCATGAGGGCAAAGCCTGAACAGAGTGTTGGAAGAATTGCAGAAGCTTGAGAGAGCACTCTCATTGAGGCAACTTCTTTGTTCTTGCCTGTTTTTTGTACTGCCCCTTTCTCTCACATCCATCTTGGTGAGTTACTGTCCACCACATCCTCTCTGCAATAATGTAAATTTTGACCTACCATGTCTCCCAATCATGATGGAGTGAAACCTGTGAATCAATGAACTGAAAAAAAATTCTTTTTTTTTTTTCCTGACAGGTCATGGTGATGCTAAATATGAAATATAGCTCACCTTGTGATTTGGGAAAGTAGATTCATTTATAATCAAATTGAGCAAAACAAAAGCATGTAAGTAAAGGAAACTAGAAAAATCTAATACCTACTAAGGAACACAATACACTCATAAAGTATTAAATAGAAAATTCCAAAATAAATACTTTTATGGGAAGAAAATTTCACATGTGTTATAAAAGTAGTAAGACTTGTAGCTCAGCACAAAGGAGAACAGACAACCAGACTCAACTTGATTATAGTTATCAGTCATCTGCTTTGTACAATACAGTAAAGTCGAAATGAAATGAATGAGAAGATGGGAAGGCACCACACTGTTTATAACCAATTTATGGGGAGATACAGATGTTGATTGATATATTCAAGAACACTTTCTACCATATTTAATATAAAAGAAAAGTTGCTGTGAGAGACTGGTGAAGGAAAAAGGAATTGTGACCTTGAGAATCAGAGGAGGCTATGTGGATATGATCCACAATAACAAGAAAGGAAAACATGTTCGATTTAGAAACAATAATGTGAACACAGAATCAAAGTAATAACATGCAGTATAGATTCCAGACCAATGAGAATTCTTTCACGCCTAGAGAACTGAATGTGATAGGCTTGGTGTTCCGATTTGATTATGGAGAGGAAACTAAAGAGCCATCTGTAGTTCTCTACAAGTGTGCAGATTTAAAGAATTTGGAACAGGAAAGTTAATGATATGAATGAACAGATAGAGGTCCAAATCATGTTTCAAAAGTATCATTCTTGGGTCATATATGTTGATTACATAAATATCATCTGGAATGCAATGCATAAAAACATTATTAGTAATCTACATGAGAGATAAAACCAGAAATAAAAAAGTAATAGATCTCACTGTAGTAAATTAACTAATTCATCAGTTAATATGTAATCAGAGAAATTAAAATTTGTGATTCTGTCTTCAGAAACATATTGTACAACTTAGCATGCAGGGAACCTAGCAAGAAGAAGCATCTTTAATCACCTTGTTAGCTGTTATTTTTCTTTTTTTTCAGACAATGCTGCAATTGTTAATAACTTTATACTCCTAAGAACTTTGTGTCATACCCTTTCTTAGTTCCTCCCAGGATATACTGACAACTATCCCCAACCTCTCTTCATGGCATATAGTCATCCTCATGAATTCAGGAAGATTTCTCAGGAATAAATTGTAGGTCCCAGCTTTCTTCTCAAGTTTCTTTTAAAGCCACATACTCAAAGACCATGATATCCCCTCCCAATAATTACTCCCAATTTCCTATTTTATAGACTATTGGAGCCATCACTATACCTGCTTATGCTTTCATCCTTTCAATTTATCACATTGTGTCAAGAATCATAATTCATTATCAGAACTCCTACATGCCAGAACCATGTGGAATTCTATCTTGGAATCTGAGTGCTATTACATCCTCTTATTCTTCTCTCTCATTCTTCTCAGCACTAGCCCTTTGTCCTATCTTGGGTGTTACTAATTTTAATCTCAGTATTTGACCTTTGCCTACCTCTCTGACAGTGTGCACATTAGTGAGCACTATTTTACAACAGTCAATATGTTGTGGAATAGTTAAATCAGAGGGGTGAGCTATGACTAAGAATGAGCAGAGGTAGTATATTTGTGTGGACTTAGTCTGAGGGTCTGTCCCATTTTTGTTAGACTTGTTTTAGGTACTTCATTAAATCTTTCCTTTCACATACAATGCCTTCAGATCTTATACTGTGGGGAAGGTTGTGTCTTAATTCAGAATCAGACTGTGCTAGCTAGTTATATGTCAACTTGGGACAAGCTAGTGTCACTGGAGAGAAGGAATGCCTGTATAACAATGGGCTGTAGGCAAGCTTCTAGGGCATTTTCTTAACTTGTGACTGATGGGTAAGGTCAGCCCACTGTGGGTGGAGCCACCTCTGGAATGGTTGTTCTGGGCTCTATAAAAAACTAAGATGAACCAGCCAGTTAGCAGCATTGCTGCATGGTCTCTGCATCAGCTCCTGCCTCCCGATTCCTGCCCTTTTGAGTTCCTGCCCTGACTTTCTTCAATGATGAACAGTGATGTGGAAGTGTAAGCCAAATAAACCCTTTCTTTGCCAAGGTGCTTTGATCCTGGTGTTTTATCATAGCAATAATAACCCTAATTAAGACACCCACTGATTCTAACTAAAAGTAGAATGTTGACCCTGTGATGATATGCTAATCCAGTTGGAAGTCAGATTTATGGCAAGGAAACCATAATACAAATATTAGAAACTAAAAATTAAAGATGCTACATATGGCATGTTCACTTGCCTATATTTTCAGACATTACTAAAATGATAGTAAAAGAATCATTTTTCAAAAACAATCTGGGTAGCCATACCAGCCTGATGCAGATCCGTTCAGACAGGGTCCAGCCTATGTAGACCCTCAAGGCTCCAGAGGGTGAGAAGAAAGTCAGCCCAGGACCTTAGGCCCAGGCTGGAGGGAAGACAGCTTAATGGAACTGGTCACTTGGGCCCCATCATTTTAAGAAAATATGGAGCAGAGAAATGGGAGAGATATAGAAGTGAAATGTTTCAAACACCATGGAAAGACACAAAGAAAGAAAGGGAGAGGATTGGACAGATGTTGGAGGCCATCTTGCCACCTGGGTCCATGGTGATAGTAGTGAGGAGTATACTGAGCTGGTAGGTCTGCTTGCCACCCATGACCATGATGATGTCTTATCAGGCTACTGCCAAGGGCCATGTATGGGTCTCTGGTTCTACAGCAGCCAGGGTCTGTGTTGAAATCCATGGCTCCTGTGGCCATCAAGTGTCATGCTGTCTGCAGTGGGCTGGGCTGCCTCCTTGCAACCAAGTTCAGGTCCATGAGTCATGTTGTTGCTGGGGTTCTACTCACCTGGGTGGCCTTTGCTGTTACCTTGGGCCATGGTGTCAGCCAGGCCTAGGCTGCTGCTGAACACTATGTCTGGGTCCATGGTCCTATTGTAGCTAAGTTGTATGTTGATGTTCATGTCCCCTTGGTGCCACCAAAGACACATGAAGCCTGGGGTCTGGGCCACATCCTGTGGCCTTGTTGGTGTCCAGGGGCCATGCTATCTTCAGAGCCATCCTGATTTCGACCAGGCTGAGCTGTTGCCTGTGACCGTATCTGGGGCTATGGCCCAGCTGCACCTGGGGTCTGTGTTGAACTCTGTGGCACAGGTTGCCACTAGGGCCCACACAGAGGCCCGGGATCTGAGCCAGAGACTACAGCTTGAGTGCAGTCAGGGAGCCAAGCCACAGCAGAGGCCACACAGATAAGGGTGGCCTGTGCTTACTACCCAGGGCCAAGGTTTCATCGGGGCTAGGGTGTCATCTGGGTGTGAGCTGCTACTGGTGCCATGTCTGGGTCCGTGGCCCTGTAGTAGTCAGGGTCCTAACTACATATGTGTCTCTGGTTAACACCGAGCGCCATGAAGCCGCCTAGGTTCCAACCACATACAGAAGTCCAGGTTGGAATCCAAGGACTAGGATGCATCCAAATCTGAGTGGCCTGAGTTGGTACTCAATGACATGGCGATGTCTGGGCCCGAACTGCCGCTGAAGGCCATGTCATGGTCCATGGCCCTACTGATGTCAGGCCTGTGTCTGATGTGCCTGTTACTTCCAAAGGCCATAAAGACAAAATAGAGGGCCAAGTTAGTGTCTTAAGGGCATACTACGGCTGGGTGCAGTGGTGACATATTTGCTGCCAAGGACCATGGTCAATGGTCAATGGTCCTACCGTGGGGTCTGAGCTGAAGTCTGGGTCCTAAATTGACACCAGTGTTCACATAGTGGCCCGGGGTTGGGGCTGCAACCTGAGGAGTTAGTTGGTGGTGTCAGGTAGCCACACGGCTGACAGAGCCACTCTCACCTGAGTGGCCATTCCTTCCACCCAGAACCATGATGATGACCGGGCCCAGGCTGTTGCCAAGGACCATGTCTGGGTCGGTGGACCAGGTGTAGCTGGGGTCTATGTTGATATAAGTGGCCAGTGTCACTGTAAGAGGCTTTAGGGGCTATGTGAGATGAAATCAGAGGGCCATGCTGATCCTGCCCCAATTTTTGCTAGTCTGGGAAAGCGTGCCTTCCCTCTTGCTGGCCACTACAGCTAGCGAGCTGGCCCCTGCACATGGGAGAGAGTGCCCTTACCCCTCACCACAAGCAAGGATGAACTTAACCTTAGGGCAGGCATGTAGGGGAGCTGACTTCATCCCCTGAACTGGAGGCAAGTGGCCTCAGTAGCTCAATCTAACCTGCTAATCTGACCTGCCCAGTCCCACAACCGAGCCTTGGGTTGACCCACCCTAGCATCTATCCCATCTGAGACCTGCTGGACCTGTGAAGGGACTGGTCCTGTGGAACGATACCTTCAAGATCTCCAAGATTCAGGGCGGCCACAGGATACCCCAGAGGATCTCTGGTTAGGACCTAGTGAGGATGGTATGTCAGAGGCCTTGAAACAGACCAGCGACTAATTGCATTGAATATTTGCCAATCAAGCTGATGGGACAAAGGAGTATACTAAATGACACACTGAAGCCTCCAATGCTATCAGGATGGATGAAGAAGAGATGGATAGACAGAAGAGAAGGAGAAGCAGAGATTTTTCTGTTCCTGTTGTGATTTTTGTTTATTGGAGTTTTTTGTTCTTGGTTTTTTTTTGTTTTTGTTTTTTTTTCTTGCTTGCTTGCTTAACTTGACTTTTTCTTTTGTGTGTGTGGGGGGGCACAACAGGGATGGTATTTAGTAGGGCAGGAGTTGAACAGAATTGGGGTACATGTTGTGAAACCCCCAAGGATTCAACAAGGAAATCTTTTTAAAAATCTGTAAGTT
This sequence comes from Cricetulus griseus, assembly GCF_003668045.3. Lineage (NCBI taxonomy): Eukaryota > Metazoa > Chordata > Mammalia > Rodentia > Cricetidae > Cricetulus > Cricetulus griseus. The sequence goes on from NW_023276806.1 coordinate 101,571,829, forward strand.
CGGTCAGTAAGTTCAAATATTGGGCTAAGATAAAAAATGTGAATGACAAGATGGATGGAGGAGAATTTATACATTATTATATGAAGAAATCGTTTTACTTCTGAATTGTTCATGGAATTCATACCACCAAATATGTAGTTTTAGCCAACAATGCTAGAATTTAATTCCTCACAATTCTAAACTAGAAAGACTTGGGATTATAAGCTTTAGGTTTAAGAATGAGTTATGATGAAGAGTCATTTTGATAATTAAATAGGAGGTTTGGAGTCCTATATACAAAAAACTAATTACAGAAAGTTGACACTGTATCCCAGAAAGGAAGTTTATAGTAAATAGAAGGAGAGATATTACCAAAGATAGATCAGAAACATTCCTGAGAACCAAGGAGCACAGTCTCCTGGGGGTATGCAGACAGGCAGGAAGTCATTAGTCTGAGGATACATTATATATTTTCTAGAATAGAAGAGAAGGGGTAGAGGTACAAGTGATAAAAACCAAAAATAAATAAATAAATAAATAAATAAATAAATAAATAAATAAATCAGAAAAGATTAGTACAAGTAACAAAAACTCAGGAAAATAAATGTTGGGCTTCTCTATCAAAATAATACATTTTAAAGAAAATGAAGGAAAACAGTTGCATTCCTTATGATGAGGGAAGGATCTGCACTTCAACTCTATTGAGGGTCAGCCAAACTTTTAAACTGAGGGACCATTGTAGAAGTAATTGCTCACATCCTTATCCTGTTTTGGCAATGTTCTTCCAAACCTACTATGTACTAAGTACGTTACCAGTTACTGGGTGGTTTGTTTTGGATGTTGAGAAAAGAATAAGTTGTTGGAAACAGGAATTTGAAAGGATATTTATATGTTTCCTTCCATTTTGCTTTTGAGAAGTGCCTTAAAAATCTGTCATGAGAACAACACTCATGCACTGGAGGGCTTGGAGATACTTGTGCAGGTACTTGAGGAGACCTGCAGGTGGGTTCTGAGTCATCCAAGAGAGGCTACACTAGATGAGGATGACCCAGGCTGACCTACCAATTAAATGTAAATACATGAGTGAGCGCAGCCAAGATCTGGCAAGTCAAACCCAGCTAGCAGTCAGCTCTGGCAACCCATGGAAAAGTTTCAACAATTAAAATTAGAGTTCTGAATTGTTGAGAGGTGTTAGATTTATTAGATATAATGTATGCAATTCTACAAACTAGAGTGGTAAATATACTGAAAGGAGCAAACAATTAACATAAATAACTACGGTTTAATAGCTTTTGGAGAAATAAAGGCTGGCTTGCTTCCTTTTTTTAATGCAGCCATTACAGTTTGACCTTTTAAAACTGTGACTATAAAAAACCCTGTCTTTAAAAACAAACGACCAAAAAATCTGTGACTGTACATTAAATGATGATACTTTAAGTATTGTACAAAAGGGTGTCAAAGGATTTGTGTCATTTATAACAGTTCTGTTTTATTTGTGTTTTGAAAAAGATAAAAAGAAGAGTCTAAAAATGGACTTGGATCAAGAGACATAGATTTAGTGTGGTCTTCTTGCTTAGTAATATGAGTTCTAGAGCATATAGATAAGAAACCCAGTCTTCTTAGAAAGCAACAGACTCTAGTAAAGCTGATTTATCTGTGTTCAAGATCACAGGTTTTCCAGGGAACACAGATCAATCATTGTGTGTATTGGGGGTGGGGCTGACCATAAAGGATTGTATTTTTGCTTTACATAAAGGAAGTAATTTTTGGATATAAAAATTTTTTGCTGGCGGGTAGGGGAGGAAGGGAGGGAGAGGGAACTTGGATTGACATGTAAAACAAGCTTGTTTCTAATTTAAATACAAGGTGATTGGATTTCTGATGAAATTTGTACAAATGAGTTTACCATGTAAGGTCAGTTTCAGCTTAAATTCTAATTCAGTACCTTGAAATAGCTGATTATGAACCAATATATTACTGTTTGTCCATGAATGTGTGGCTTATAGCTAGTATTCAAGGAACACACTTTAAGATTGAGAGAATAGGAGCTTTTTATCTAGAGAGTGTGTGGGAAGAGAATGCCGAAACTTCAAACATATAATTTACAAATAGCAAAGTTAGGCTTCCAAGTCACCTTTAACTAGAGGATAAAACCTTGTAAATATAGTGGGATTTAAGTGGGCCCTGCTAAATCACTATGCTTTAACAGAGCAAAGAGTATCATTGTAAAGTAAATATGCTTGTTGTATATGAAGCAGGCACTGTGAGAGATGCATAAGTTAACCACATAGTCGTCATATGAGGCCAAAATATTCAGTGATTCTGTATTTAATGAAACTGTACTACAATGACTTCAAGTGTATCAGACTTTACAATCTCCTTTAGTCCTGGTCAAGTACTGAAGACACATAGAACAACAATGCCTAAACTCTTCAACTTGAATAGGCATGGGGAAATTAAAATTATAAGTGCATCAGGAGTTAGTAAATCTTTAGTAAATGCATTCACAACCAAAGCCAACTCCAGAAGACTTTATTTAATAATAAGTGATTTTTTGAACACATGATTCCCAAAGAAGGGGAGGGAGACAAGAACCCCTGGGCAAATTGGGAGCACAGGGGTGGGGGAAGGAGAAGAGGAGGGAGATGGTGAGAGGAGAGGGGGAGAAGGGGAGGGGAGAAGAATAGGAGGACTGAGACAGGGGAGGAAAAGAGGAGGGAAAGAAAGGAGATGCCTTGAAAGAGGGAAACAGTACAGGTTTGGAGAGAGGTCTGGCACGGGGAAATGTTAGGGGATCCACAGGAATAACCCCAACTAAGAATCTAGGAAGTGGTTGAGAGGCTGCCCTTGATGTCCTTTCCCTATGATGAGACTGATGAGAACTTTGGTTGCCATTCCTATATCCTTCATCCAGTAGCTGATTGAAGCAGAAACAGGAACCCACAGCTAAACACTGAACCATACTCCTGGAATCCAGTTGCGGAATAAGAGGACAGAGGAGCACAGGATCCAAGACAGTGCTGGAGAAACCCGTACAAATGATTGACCTGACCTAGTGAGAGAAAAGAGACCCTAGTGGTAAAGCTGGGGAGCCAAACCAACCAAGCCTTCTGAATGTGGGTGCCAGCTAGGAGGACAGGGCACTCTATGGGAACTCTAACAGTGGAGCCAGTGTTTATCCCTAGAGCACAAATGAACTTTGGGAGCCCATTCCCTATGAAGGGATACTATTGCAGCCCAGATACAGCAAGAAGTGCCTGGGCCCTCCCCCAAATGCTGTGACAGATTTTGATGGTTCCCAGTGGAGGGCCTGGGGAGTGGTGGGGAGTGCGTTGGGGGCATTGGTGAGAAGCATGAGAGGATGGGAGGGAGAGGGGATGGGGGATTGATATGTAAATATGAGTGCTTCAACAATCTGCTTAATTGTTCAGTTCCTCTTGGCAGCAACAGTGGATGATACAGAATCAGTTTAACTGGAGTACACACTCTTTGATACCAAGAGAACCTATAAAAAAGGACTCTACAGTACCCCCCCCCCTTTTTGTTTTATACATGAGTTGGGAATGGGTGCAAAGATTTCACTACATAGGTTGGACTGGATGGACTTGAACTCTTAGCTTTTATGATTCAGCCATCATAAATCCTGGGATTACAGGTGTGCCCTGCCACACCCAGATGCTGTGCGTAATTCCCAATACAGAATATCTATGAGAATCTGTAAAAATGTTTAAATCATTCTGCAAAAAAAAAAAAATGAGTTTGAAAGCTCACAAAAGTCAGCCGCCTATATGAAATACCCAAATCATAAACATGCAGAGCCAATTAGTTTTGTTCACAAACTTGGAAGAAATAAGAAAATTACCAGTAAGCATATGGATTGAATATTATTTATACAGGAATAGATGGTGGATTACAGAGTGTAGGAGAGAGAGAGATAAGTGATGATGATAATAGATGAATGGATAGATAGATAGATAGATAGATAGATAGATAGATAGATAGATAGATAGATTATGAATGAAAGGGACCTGTTCTTTAAGTAAAAGAAAATGATTAGAGAAAGATAAAGAAGATCCAGAGCATTACTTAAAACAATAAAACATATAAAACAATACAACTGAAAAGGTTTTTTTTGCCTCTGTAATTATAATATACAAATTTCCAATTTTGCTTAAACAATGGTTAGATATAACATGAATAAGACATTTCAGAAATGAAAATGCTATGGTTTCAATTTTATCAAATTATGTGTCTTTTCCTAAAGCAGGAGTCATTAGAGTGCTAAGTGTAAAATTTCCTCAGAATCTTTGTTTTCAAGTCTCTCACCTTAGAGATAATTAAAGTCAAACTCTGTATTTTCACACTTCTGTGCTGGGCATTTTCATTTTTAATAGCAGGTCTATAAATATTTGAACTTTTGTGGCACACTATTCCTGAGGAGATATGAGCAAACATAGTTACCCAGATAAGAAAGTAGTAAGAGAGCCGGGCATTGGTGGCACACGCCTTTAATCCCAGCACTTGGGAGGCAGAGGCAGGCGGATCTCTGTGAGTTTAAAGCCAGCCTGGTCTCCAGAGCGAGTGCCAGGTTAGGCTCCAAAGCTACATAGAGAAACCCTGTCTCGAAAAAACAAAAAACAAAAAACAAAAAAAAGAAAGTAGTAAGAGACAAAAGTAAAGATAGCACCAGTGTCCAGCTCCAAGTTGGAGTTTTATTGGGCTTACTTTCAGGGGTCTGGATGAAGGGTTATTTAGAGCATCAGAAATCACTCAGACAGCTGCATCACCAAACGCCAGTCCAGCATGATGATGGCTTATGAAATCTGGAAGCTTAAAGTACACTGTATCCTGTGGGTGGCTCAAGAGGTGGGAGAGTGTTTTCTAGGCAGCAACATATCTTCTACACAGCTCAGCTTGTCTGAAAATGCCTTTCAGCAATTCTTAGTGCTCATCTCTGCCTAGGGAAGGAGAGACTTAGTCTGGTCAGTTTCAGGAACTTCAGTAAACTTGAGTGTGTGTGTGTGTGTGTGTGTGTGTGTGTGTGTGTGTGTGTGTATAATGGCATACTTTCAAACCAGAACACAGAGAGCACAATTATACAGTAATCTTAACATTTTCATACTAAGAGAAGTACATTGTAATATATGGGGATCATATATTTATGGCTATGATTACCCATGCTTGATGGATGGAAGTTAGATATTGACAAAAAATGTCTTCCCCTACTACTCTTCATCTTAGTTTTTGAGAATCTGAATCTGAACTCACTCTTACAGTGATAGCGGCTAACCAACAAGTTCCTAAGATTGTTTTTTCTCTGCATAGTTCTGGGGTTATAGATACATATTGTCACATTTGATTTTTTGCCTGGATCTGGGTATTCACGGTTCTGCAAAACTTTACATATATATATATATATATATATATATATATATATATGTGTGTGTGTGTGTGTGTGTGTGTGTGTGGTGTGTGTGTGTGTGTGTGTGTGTGTGTGTGTGTGTGTAAATTAGCTAACAGTACTCCATTCTCCATGTTGTTTCTTTTCTATATTTTTGAAATGGGGTTTCATGAATCTCAGACTAGTCTTCTACTTAATAAGTAGTGAACAGTGATCTTAAATTTCTGATAATTTTCTATCTCCATTGTCTTAGTGCTGAACTGCAGTTTATGTGGCACTTGAGAAGCTAATCTAGGCAGGGCTTTTCCCATGCTATGTAAGTTCTCTATCAACTGAAACGCATAAGTACCACTTGTTCTTAATTTTCTCATTCCACAGAAACTAGGGAATTCTTGCTAAATATCATGGAAAAGTGAATGGCTTTGATTTCACTGCCCTTTTCATCACTGACAGAACAGTAACTCTGGAATGTAAATGACCATGATACTCATGGACTTGCTCTTCTGCTGCAGATTGGGATTGTGGTGTTGCATAGGAAGAAGTAGTAAGTGATTGGCTGATACACAGAAAAATTATACATATATCTCTATTTTGGAAACAGAACATATAGAAAGAAGTTCTTGATAGACTGTCAGAATCAGATTAAAATAATAAAGTTGAGTGCTAGTGGGGATGTGATGTGGCAGAAATGACACACAAAGATCCCTGCAAAGCACTGGTTTCTCATCTAAAATGCTAGATTTTATCCAACTATTTAAGAAACAGCCAAATGAGTTATCACTGGTGATAACATCTTATATTTCTACTTCGAATTCCCAGCTCCTTTCCTCTGTTCTTCACTTATTTAGATCAAAAACCTCTGATCTGTGTGAAGCACAGCGCATCTGTGTTCACATGGAGTTCAATGACAGAAGAGGAATCTTGCCAGTTCCTCTAGACTTAGACAAGTTAAGGTCAAAGGGGAAGGCTAGAGGAACTAATTTATGTGGGATTATTTTACTAGAAAGAAAATGAACTCATACAAATATTCACTGTTTATTCTTTCTCAATGATGTCGACCTCCTATTCCCTTACAATAACAATTCCACTTTTGTTTTTCAGATTTACTTTTTTCCAAATCTTAAGCAGTTGCACACTTTAAAATGACTAAACTGGTTTAACATTAGGTTAGTTGTACACTGATAGTTTTTCTTGCTTATCCAGATTCACTTGATAATTACAGGCTGGCTTGTAGAATTTTTCATATTGTTCATGAACAAAATAAAATATAATCACCTACAAATTTTTAAGAGGTAGAAAAATAAAAAATCCCACCCAGAGGAGGAAGGCATCTTTCAATACAAACTATAAAAGTAGATGTTCCAAGTCTATTGGAAATAGGAAACTTCCTTCACTTAGAGTTTTAGGGATTGCTGCTCTCCTGAATTAATGTAAACTTCTTATTTAAGAGAAAAGAATAGAGTTACCCCCCATGTGCAGCACATTAAGCACTTTCTGTTCAAAATTGCACTTCTCTTTCAACCTTGCACTCAGAAATATATTTTGCCTGCCTTAATTGACTTGGGTTAGGCAAATGCAAAGTTGATGTCAATTATGAGGTATGATACATCTTTCCAGTGGCAGAGTTTGCAGAACACATCGACTCTACTGCAGCAGCAGCAGCAGCAGCAAATAGAATTCACAAGGATTCTAGTGTCAGCTCACTCACAAAGTAAAGGAGGTTCCAACTTCATGGATTTTTGTGTGTATTAAGAAATTTCATGATATTCTCATTTCCTCTACTAATTATTTGTTAATCTATAAATGGCTAAATCTTATAATCCATAGTTAAAATATATTCATATTTGTATGTTGAGAAAATATTTAAATATATTTGTTATGTATCTTTATCATCCTTTAAACTATTTTACAATTGGATATCATAATACGAATCTCAGTATTGAGAGCATGTTAGACTAAAAATATTGCTTAAAAAAGACAAGCCAGTCTAGTCAAAATGATCAATGATATTATTATAAAATTGTCAATGTAAACTATTTACAATATATCAAATATAACAAACAGATCTGAAGTAGTGTTGCAAATAATGTGCTGGCTGAGAGAGCAGAGTTACAAAGGACTCAGAGGCTGTCCCTTTTATTTTATTAACAGCTGAGTGCAGAGATTGATGGGCAGTACTGCCTACGGAAAGAAGCAATAGCACTTTCTGCTTCATGTTTGTCAGTCCTGATATAAAGTTAAGTCTAGAATGTTTTATTACATAGAGAATAAAGTATGGATGAACTGTTTCTGTTAAAAAGATTCCTATATTTGCCACAAAGCTTTCGAATCCTTCCTTTCACTGAAGTCTCACTATACCTTTGTGCATTTGTTTCAATGAAAGCTTTATTTTCTTATCGCCATGGACTTATTTAGGAACATTTCATACCTTGGAATGAGTACATAAATAAAAGTTATGCACTTTTATTAATACAAAGAAATAAATTTGTAGTATATGCACTCATTCATAAGCCATTACACATGTTTACATAAACACATACACACATTTGGATTATTATGTCACCCCACAATAACAGACTGAATTGTTTCACAGTGGTCACAAGAAAGCTTGAAAGATAAAGAAAGCTGTTTCTGCTCAGATAAAGACAGAATGAGAGGTAGCCATGTTGTGCCCCAGGCTGAGGTTGAAGCCCCATGAGTACCTTGTGAGTCCCTTGGTGTTCTGCTTGTACTAAGGAGAGTACCAACGCTGAAGACTGTAGAACCTGGTCACCAAGGCTGATGGGAACAACGAAATAACATATTGCTCACCAAAAGTCGATGGACTCATAGCCTACAGGATGTGCTGTCTACATTCAGGATGAATTTTTCCTGAGTTTGCTCATCCCTTCTGGAAACAACCTTATAACTACATCAAGTGTACATTGCCAGTTTTCCAAGTTTCTCAAAATCCAGTGACATTAACAACCATGAACTATCATCATGTTCTTTTGATTTCATTGTCTCACCAGTTATGTCAATGTTAATTATTTTCTGTTCTAACAAGGACCTTAAGTTTTGATTACTACACTTCATACAACTTTATCATCTCTGTGACATTGAAATATTTTTATGTACAGCTTAGAGTTGAAGCTGTCTTACATCATGGCATGAAAATACCCACTGTTGGCTATTAATCTGAACTTCTAATCCTTAGGTAGTGATGCTGTTTTGAAACAGTTGGGGAAGTAGGTCCTGGACTCATGTTGAGACATAGTGGCCTTGCTGCTCTCTGTCCTGCTGTCTGCCTTCCATCTACTTGTCACATACTCCTCCATTAGACTGTTTTTGCAAGTACATGGTAACAATAAGCCATGTCTTGAAAACTCTGAAATTGTGAGTCAAAGTAAGTCTATCTTCCCTTATGCTGTTCACTCATCATTGGTCTCATTAATGTAAGTATGGTATTGATTTCAGACATAAGAGGACAGAATATAAAGTCTGTTAGAATATCAGCTCCTGTGCCATGAGTTTGTTTCTTGCCCATATTTCAAATTTTGTTTCTTTCTATTCACCCTTACTTCTTTAAGTAGGTATAGTGGCAGTCTCCTTTCCTAGCATGCACAAGGTCCTTAGCTGAATGCCAAAAACAGTACACAAAGTGAAAGTCAATTGAAATGTAGAAATCTTGCTCTTCTCTCCCAGGGTTCATGATTCATGTCCACAGACTGATTCTTTAACTTGTTTTCTGCTGTATTGTGATTCCGTCAAAGTCATTTTCCTTTTCATCCTTGTCTCCCTCAGATACTGTTGTTAGCAATAGAAAAAAATAGTCTTAAATATGTTCCTTAAAATCAGAAGTATGCTCATCTGAGTATAAATTCCACTTTTCTTATAAAGCCAGTCTCTTGTCTTCCTTTATTAGGAAAACAGTTACACACTGGAGATTTTATTCTCTGCTTCACACGAGAAGGTCCACCATGTGAGGAAAACATGGACTGAAACTCAATTTGTGCAGAAACCCTGTTCAATCATTTACCTCATCTGACAAATTATGTAAACTGTCTTTGAACTTTTCATAGCCATAAAAAGAGATATCACATAATTGATATAGGCATGAGAAGAGTAGTTTGGACTTAGACTATGCAAGTTGTTTAGTGATTCCGAGTGCTGGCTTTCATCTTGACTAGACTGATCCTAACCAACACTCTCCATACCTTCAATTCTTCCTCCACAGTGCCATGTTCATCTCTTCTCACCTGCTTACTCAACAATTCTCTACTTTTGAGGGTTTTTTTCCCTCCAGTGTGTTCTGACTCATTTCTTCACTAAACTATCAGAATATTTTTAAAAGAAAATTATTAAAGAAATTTTCCTTTGTTTTTGGAGGATATTCCCATTGAGCTCCCACAGCCAAGTAATAATTTAAAACATTTTATCTAGGATTATGATATGGACATTGATAGAGCCAATGCTTCACGTTTAAGAGACTTTGCACTTACACACACATACACACACACACACACACACACACACACACACACACACAGAGAGAGAGAGAGGGAGGGAGAGAGAGAGAGAGAGTCCTATGTAATTACTGTCACTGATACTAGTGAATCAGGATCTTAATGATTTATTATATTGTATACTACATTATAGATAGAGTTCACGTGTGATATATGTATGTGTGAATGTGCAGGTATGTTGTGGTGTGCATGTATGCATGCCAGAGGACAACCTTGGAGAGTCAATTCTTTCCTTCTACTCTTGGTTACAGGAATGAAACTCAGAGCTTCAGGCTTTCATTACAAGGACTCTTAACCATTGAATCATCTGCTTGCTCTTGAAGACAAGCTCTGTTTTTAATCTGTCTGCCACTTTTCACATTGTTTCATTCCTCACTAGACTTCTAGTAAAGTGTGCCAAGCCACAGTCTTTTGCCTTTGTGGAGAATTTCTAACCAGCCTGGAGCACGTCTGCAATCACACAATTAGTTTTTATTTTTGTCTTTGCATTTCCCTTAATCCAACATGTTTTTCCTGACTGCCAGTTCCTCTCACTTTTTCTCTATTCTTGCATGAGTTTAATGTCATCCTATGTTTGTAGTTATACTTATTGCTTTGATATTTTTAACACCAAATTCTGTTTTTCTTATGGAAAATGAGAAATGATATTAATCAGTACATACCTCATTTATTATACTGTTTTATTCATAATAAATATTATATGGTGATTTATTCTTTGTCACTTATGTACTAATATATTCATTTACTTACAAAGTTATCTATAGTGCTATTTATACACTTGCTTATTTTTACAATCATAGATTTATTACAGTGACTTTGATCAATAATTCATAGGATTCATGATGATTGTGTTATTATGTAAAGCTAATTGAAAAAGAAAGTGAGCTGGCTTCATTGGATATCACACATGTTCAATCCTAAATTTAGTGATACTCACCATCAACATTTATACATCTTTAGTGCAGGTCATCTACTGAGATGTAGGAAACCTACTAGTGGCCACATTTCATTGAAAAAAAAAAAAACAACTATTTGTCTGTCCCCCAGAAACCATGGATGTCAATAGCTCTTCCTCTAGGTGTGTAGATGTGGGTCCTTAGGACCACATTGCCATCTTGAAATTTTAATTCTCTTGACCTTTTGCTGGCCTTAAGTAAGTAACTGCAATCACTATGAGTTTGGATGTGTAAGGGCTATTTCAAATCTAGAGGACAGCATTTCACAACACTCTGCCCCAACTTTTGGGTCCAACATTCTTTCTGCCTCCTTCTCCACCATGTTCCCTGAGCACAGGCAGAAACTGGTGAGGATGAGATTTGATATGTATGTCCCATCGATGCTGGAGCACTCACGATCACTTGTTCTGATCAGTAGTGTGTCTGCATTAACAGCATACAGCAACAAAAGCTTCTCTGGCCAAATTTGGGAGCAGCACAAATATATAGTTATAAATGCAAAATTTAGAAGACAGTGTCACAGACTGACCATTTAGAAACAGCCCAAACAAAACAACATCCATGTATCTTAAAGCAATCCTCTCATCAGTTTCCTATACCTCTCATCTTTGCTTTAAGAAAACTTACTTGACTATGAAGCAGAGCTCTCCGAATGTTCAAGTGAAAGAGTGATTTAATTGGAAACATCCTAACTTTTTTTTCGGTGGGAATAAGTATGAGAATAGAAAATAAAATAGATGGAAGAGAGAATGGAGGTCAAAAATCTTCCACATATGGAGATGAAACAGTGGGTTTAAACTGATTTCAGATCAGAATTACAGGAATGTTTCTACTGCACTTGAAAGATGTGCCAGCTTTAATCTTTCTGCTAATTCTGATTCAGACAGAAACCTTGATGTAAGCTTCAAAATGCCCCCAGGATACAGAATGACAGTAGATACAAATCTAACTTGTGATTGGTGGATAGCATTAGTAATCCTCAAGGTATCACAGGTCCTTAAATAGAAAGTGCAACCTCCTTGTGTTTCCTTTGTCTGAGAAACTCTTACAAAGAATTTGTGTTTTAGAGGACACAGCTACCAAAGGTTGAGAAGCTTCCCAGAGACTAGACATAAATGCATTTAAGAGAAAAATTGCTGGTCTCTAAACCTTTAAGAAGCAGTTATTGGGTCCATTGTGTGGGAAAACCAAATTTTGTATTCTTAGACAAAACCAATTTCTCCCTAGATATCACCTCTCTCTAATTCTCCCACAAGTCTGGATTTCTCCTGAGAGTTTCAGTACTTCCGTCTCACAGTTGATAGTCTGGAATGTGTGACCGTGTGACAGGAAGATCTTCAGATTTTTGTAAAAATTGTTTTTCTTTCGGAGAAGTTAAGACAGAGTGTAGGCTTGTGAAAACAAAAAGGCAACAGGGAAACACATGTGATACATATTTGTTTCATTTTGAGTGCATCTCTCAGTCCATCCAGGATGAATGAATGCTACTGATCTGCAATTTGAAGCAGTCTCCACTGCAGACAATATTCCAAGGAAAGGCCTCTGCTGCAGAAATCTAAAACACAAGATATAGATTTTAATGAGGAGAGCCTTCATAATTTTCATTTATTAAGAGGAGAAAATGTACAGAAGTTTGTTGATTCTTTAAAAATAGCAGGGACTGTCTCTGACTCTTTCACTGGCTTTTGAGACCCTACTTCTCATAGTGGGTCACCTTGCCCAGCCTTAGTACATGGGGAGGTGCTTAGTCTTACTGCAACTTGACATCCCATGTTTTATAGACACTCATAGGACACCTACCCTTTCCTTGATGGAGACGGATGAGGAGGGGACTGAGAGGTAGGAGGGAGAATGGGGGAGAGGGACCAGGAAGGGAGAAAGAGGGGGGCTGCAGCCATGATGTAAAATAAATAGGTAAGTAAAAAAATTCATTAAACAATGGTAGATAAATATAAAATAAACATTGAAGAGAAACATGCACACACACTCACACACACACACACACTAGATAAATGTGACGATTATTTTAAAGTCACAGCAGTGATGAGAAGATAGCTCAGTTATAAAGTGTCTGGTGGGTCATCATATAGACACATTTGGCTGCCCAGCATCCACATAAAAAGCTGAGTGGAACAGTATGTGCCTATAATCCCAGAGCTATGGGGCAGTGGTAAGATAAGGGGCATTGAGTAGAGACAGGAAGACCCCAGCAGTTTGATAGATAACCAGCTTAGCTGAGTAATGAGTTCCCAGTTTAGTGAGAGACCCTGTCTCAAAAGATAATGTGAGAGTGAACATGGAGAATAAAGGACATTGGCTTGTGGACTCCACATTTAGTTGAACATGAGCATCTCCTTGTATACACTCACACATACACTTACAAATGTTATCACTTCAATCACTTCATTAGTCCATAGGTTAATTTCCTTAGTCTTATTGACCTTGCTGAAGGGAACACAAACCTAGTACAAGCCACCGGCCTCTTGTTGACCCTAAACGACACATGCACGTGGTCACCACCTTGCTTTCTTTTTCCTCATTTGAGTGTCTTCTGGTCTCCTTTCATTAAGCTGTTGGTGTCAGGCTGAAAGTCTCCTTATCTGTGGTGATAGACAGCAGGGAAGCTTGCTTCCTCATGCCTGCATCTTTCAGTGAGCAAGTAAGATTGGGAAACAGATTTATAACAATACATGGATGCACTGAATTAGAAAAGACAGTTTCGGAGCAATGACAAGCTTTTATTTCCCCTCTGATGCACACTCCCCTGAGATATGTCACTGATGTGTCTTGGAGCCTTATGTGCTTTGAAAGCTCACCCACCCCTTTCTTTGTGTTTGCTGCCATTGCTCTTTTTGATTCTTCTTGTTTTGTTTGTTTCCTATGAATCAGGAGTATAACTATGAGGTATCTTCTCTGAAGGTGGTTATAAGCAACAGTTTCTATTCTTGCATTCTGAGCCTAATTGATAATTTGTATGCAAGAATGGAATTGACATGCTAAACTGGATGAGGGAATGCCCACAAGTTCTCAACTACAAAGAACCACAGGCAACTGAGGAAAGCTGAGAGCAGGAGAAATTGCTTCCCCTGGGAAGAGTACACCAACTAGTTATCCAATATCAAATCTCAGCTCAGAAAACATGTATGCAGGTATGCAGGTAGCATTATACACATGAATGGGATATATATATATATATATATATATATATATAATATGTGTGTGTGTGTGTGTGTGTGTGTGTGTGTGTGTGTGTGTACATATATGTATGTATATACATAGGCATATATACATGGAAAGTGAGGCCATGAATTTGGAAGAGAGCAGTGATTTACAAGGAGCAAAAGGAATGAGGAAATAATGTAACAATATTACATCTCAAAAAATAGCAATAAAAATAAAGTGAATGCATCATGTCAGGAGAACAGCCCCTGCCCATCAATGGTAGATGAAGTTTACTCCAGTTATTACAAAGACTCACTGCTGTGGTAAAATTAATTTGAGAACTTTTCCAGAAATCAACCTCCTAGAAGACATACAGACTTCAACAAAGCCCAGGTTTTTCTTATGGTCTCCACAACTGCCCTACTGAAAGGGACAGTGAATCGGGACACTTTGGAAATGGTCTATAATAGCTGGATTATTAATTCCTGGGTCCTAGTGAGGCAATAAAAGCTGTATTCTCAGATTTTACTTAGCAGATACTACATTTTAATTAGAAAAATCAAACTGCTAGGTAAGGTGTTCCTATTTGGAGTATGGGATGGTTTTTGAGTTCAGTGTTACTGTAAGTCTCAACCTTCCCAATGCTGCGACCCTTTAATACAGTACCACATCTTGTTGTGACCCTCCAACCATAAAATTACTTTTGTTTCTACTTTATACCTGTAATTTTGCTACTGTTATGAACCATAGTGTAAATATTATTGGAGACAGAGGTTTGTTTAAAGGGTCACGACCGACAGGTTGAGAACCACTGCTCCGAGGCATCAAGTTTTCAACAGCATTGGAATAGATTGTACCTGCAGCCTGTTTGCTCTTCCTCCTCTGACACACAGAAGGTTGAGCTGTATGCACAAGTCCTACTATGAGACACTAGTCCTATTATGTCTGAAAATACTGAAACACCTGCCTTGAAGGTAATACTTCTGCCTTTTAATGACTTTCTCCTTGTGGTTAAGAGCACTGACTGCTCTTCCAGAGGACCTGGGTTCAATTTCCAGAACACACATGGCAGCTCACAACTGTCCATATCTCCTATTACAGGGGATCCAATACCCTCATAAAGACATTCATGCAGGCAAACCACCAATGTACATAAATAAATAATTTTTTAAAAATTTAAAGAAGACTTCCTCCTTCTCTAAAAACTGCTATCGAGAAATAGTAGCCATCCATGGCCCAAATTGTGGCAGGCACTGCAAATGCACTGCGGAACATCATAGATCTTACAGTTCCTCTAAGAATCATGTAGTCTCATGTAGGGTGCAAAGTAGCTGTCAGTAATTACAGAATAGGGCATTTGTAACATTGACACACACACTCGCACATGTACGTAGGGAGGAAGACCATTGCATAAAAGTGAATCTCAGAGATAATTATGGAAAGCAGTTCTCTCCTCCCACAATACGAACTCCAGACATTGAACTAACGTCATCACGCTTGAGGAAAGTGCCTGTACCCACTAAGCCACCTCCTCATGGGCCCAATAATAATGCATATTATAATCATATCTAAGAAGAATTGTGAAAGTGAAGAGGGATATCTCACACACAAAAAAACCCTAAAATTATGTCTGAAGCAAATTTAACATGGTTCTTCTGATCATTGGGTAAATTATAGTCTGTCATGTATTCTTGACCAGTCTCATGTAGTAAAACCATGAGAAACACTAATTACAAGTAAGAAAATTAAACCTCAGATAAAATAAAAGCACAGTATTCAGTCACACAACTAACAAGTGGAATACCCACTTGATGAGTGCATTTCTCTGGGAAGGATTGTAATCCCACGGAATTTCTGTGACACTAGAGAGCACACAGTGGGCACATCAGTATTGATTGACAAATTAGTGAATGAATGAATGAATGAATGAATGAATGAATGACCCTGTGCTGGTCACTGACTGTTTTCTCATGCCTTTGTTTCACTAGGTACAAAACACACTTTCTAGAAATGCTTGGTGCCTAGGTAATGCCTGATTGATGCTTCCAGAGACCTGAAAGTGCTTCAGCTTACCTTAAACTTTTATTTCTTATTTAAACATTCCCAAATGTGGTATAACACACGTTTTCCTCTAAAATTTTATCTGCATTTCATAGAAAGTCAGGAGCCTGTTACATATTATTAGGTGTCTCCCTGCTAAAGTTAGATTCCAGTTTCATGGGGACCATTTACTAGATCTGTGATCATGGGAACATAAAAGTTTGAAAGATCTTCCATGTATAAAATGTCAAGAAATGGTATCTCTCCATCAACCTATTGTAAGGCTTAAATTGAACTGCCTAGTGTGTTCTTTTCACAGTAGCTGCCAATACAGAGCATGAAAAATATGTTAGCATCTTTTCCCTTGCACAATTTTAAACCTATCCTTAACTTTTATGATTTTCTAGTATACACAAAAATCTTTCAAATCATCTTTTTCTAACCTATAAAACCCATAATATATTGTCAAATGTTCAGCAATAGAAAATGAGTAAATAGAGCTGTTATTCAAAGTAACTAAAATTTAACTTAAAATATTTATTTAATTTTTGTGAATGGGTGCTTTGCCTGCATGCATGTTTGTACATCCCATATATGCCTGGTTCCCATATAGACCAGACAACAGTGTCAGGACCCTGCTAATGCAGTAATAGACAGCTGAGGGCTGCCATATGAATGCTCAAAATTGAATATGGTCCCTCTGCAAGAGCAGTCAGTGCTGTTAACCCTTGCACCATGTCTCCAGGCGCTAAATTTAACTTTTTTTGTTTGTCTCTTTCTGCATTTCTTCCTGAGCTCTGGATGGCAGGTATGTGCCACTATAACCTGCCTAAAATTTAACTCTAATGCTGACTCTTTGGCATGCAATATTCTTGAATGGCTGTTCTAAAGCACATGTGTCTTTGGAATGAAGACCCTAAATAATACATTGAAAGCCTTCAGTGAATTTCCTTCTCTGTCTATTCAATATACGTAGAGGTACAAGGATCCCAACTCTGAAAGGTGCCTATACCTTAGTCAAGGCTGGAAAACAGCTGAAGAACTCTGTCTTTTGTTACACCTTGGATACTGGGCCCTCACTAGACATCCTCTTGGATATCCTAATGTTGTCTTGTGTCACAGAGATCCTGTAACTTTGGACCTGCAGGCCCAGTCCCTTCACATGTTTTAGCAGTTCATAGAAGAGGTGGGTGTTGGGATGGGCTACCTTGTAGTCCTGGTTCTGTGCCTTACTGGTAGCTGGGTTGGTCAGCCTGCCAGCTTTCCCTAATTGCCAATACCCAGGAGAGTTCTCCAGCACTGTCCCCAGCTATAGCCATAGCTCAACCAATATAGCAGACAGATTGGAGTGGGTCCAGTTCTTGTGCTCTCAAACGCTTGATTCCAGCTCACCTGCACTCACACCACAGACAGCTCTACTGTTTTTCCCAGGCAAGGTGCAGGGCCCACTGTCTGGATTGCTGCACTTGGTAAGGGGCAGAGCCAGTTTTTCTTTTCTCCTGCCACCAAGGTTGGCTCTCCTTCCTGTTGCAGTTGGCAAGGGATGGGGGAAGGGCAAATTTCCATTACCCTTGCCTACCGGAAGCATATGAGGGAGGCTGAAGAGGCAGCTCTCCTGTTCTCACCCCCACAGGCCTGGCTCCCCTAAGACCCCACCAATAGAGTTGGCTCTATTGTGCTGCCCAAGTGAGGTGCAGGGCCTGCTGTCCTTAATGCTGCTGCTGGAGGGGGCAGGAACAGTTCTCCCATTCTCATGACCTCAGGGCCAGCTATCCTACCCACCACAGGCAGTGAAGGGAGTGGGGAGATCATCTCTCCCTCACCCACTCTGCCATATTGTAGATGAAGGGGTGGTCAGATTGCCCACTGCATTGGTAGTACAGGGTCACCTGCACTGCCCTCAATGGGGTCAGCTCTACTACACTGCCTGCTCTCCTGAGAGCTGCTGCAGCCATAAACGTCAGGCTCAGTTCTGCCCAGTCTAGTGACCCCAGGACCAGTTTGTCTGCCTGCAACAGGTGGTGTGGGGTAAAGGGCAAGGAACAAGGAGCATATCTCTCCCTCTTTTCTTAAATTAAGGCTCCTTTCTTTCACTTGTATTATGTTGACATATAACTATCCAAGACAATGTGGAAACGGTGTTAGTAAAAAATGGGAGGCAGAGGGACAGAGCTGACTGAAAACTTTGAGGAACATTCTGGGCTTTATATGGACCTGTTGAACTCTCTACTTAGACAAGTGCTATAAACTGTACAGAAGCTTGTCTGGAATCGGATCCAGAAAAAAATATGTCAGGGCTGAGAGTGTGGACGATTGGTGAGTCCCAACAAGTACACGTGTCCCCCCACCCCCCCCACCCCCCCACCCCCCCCCCCACCCCACCCCCCGCCTTTGATCTCCAGCACAGCACACGAATACAAATGAGCTTTAGTGTCAATCATAAATGCTTAGTAGCAGATGCAGTCTCTGTGGGAGAAGGTCAATAACAAGAGACAATAGATTCAGAAAAGTAAACCTAACTCAAGGAAACTTTGCATTTAGATGGAGGGAGCCCAAAGAAAGGATTGCTATCAGAACCAGATTATAGAGAGCATAAGAAACTGCAAACTGCTAAAGAGAACATTGCGTTTATAAACATGACATTTCTGTGTGCAGTATTTGATCATTTCATATTACTTATTATTGAATTACTGGATATTCAATATGAGAAATATAAAGCATATTTGCAAGTAAAAATAATAAATGATTTTTTTATGTCTCCTTTGTGAGCACACCTATAAACCATCTTTAACCTACATTTCTGTTTATGTCTCATACATAGTAAGCATTCATTGGCATTGATATATTTTTTCTTCGATATTTAATAAATTATCATTTTCAATGGAGTTTTAAGTTTGCTTTACAATTATTATTTTTGGTGTGTGCATGTGTGGCTATAGGACATAGTACACTTGTTGAATCTGTTTTTTCCCTAACATGTGAATATCAGGGATAAAACTCATCATCAGGTTTGGTGGCAATACCCTTACCCACACAGCCATCTTGCTGAACCAGTTTTCACTACAGATTGTTTTTCGTAGCTCTTTTTCTTTATACTGATTAGAATAAAGGAACATGATATAAATCAGAGCTAAAAGAAACCCTCTTCACTACAAGTATTTCAGTACTGCTTAAATCAAAGCCTATGTGACTATTACTTATGACTAAGCTTAGAGGAGGGTGTGGGCTCCTAGGCATTTTCTCTCCTTCTTTGCATTATTGACAACCAATTCTTTTGAAGACTTGTTCAAATATAAAACTGTCTCATTCCAGCATTAGTCTTTGATTTCTTAGATGAGTATTTATTCCCAAGAGATTTTTTAAAGTCTTATAATAGTCTCTCACATATGCTTTCTTGTATGAAGTCTTTGATTATGTCAATAACCTGTTTACCGATGCTTAAAAAGTTCAAATGGCCAGACTAGAGGAATGGGGCTTTAATTTAATAGATTTCACTTAAGAAAATGTCATCTTTTTTATTAAGATCCTTTAGTGTATGTAAGAATTTTTATTGTTATATTTATAATCGTTCCAGACAATAAAATATTGTACATTTTAAAATTTCTAATTAATTTAGGCAAAACAGTGTTTGATAGTTTATTCAGCTCAGAATATATAAAGACACAATCAACTAATTTAAAAGGAAAGATATATCTTGACTGTCACAGATAAATTGTTTATGCAAATGTCAAAGATAATATGCAAATGTTCTTGTGTTTGCATACAAGAATACATAAGGATATGCAAGGGTGCTAATCAACATTAAGGCTTATTTGACTAATAGTTTCAGTCCATGGTCAGTTCACTTTGTTGCTTTGTAGCAAATCAGAATGTATGTTAGGAATGTCTACACATACTTGTGAGACAGAATGTAAGAGAGAGGGGAGGAGAGAGAGACAGAGGAACAGAAAGAACAAACATTTATAACCTCAGGTGTTAGTTTATGAAACATATTACCTCTTGGTTTTCAAAGATACAAAGATGGCTAACACCATATATTTTAATCTAAGATAGCTCAAATTGCACTCATATAATGTGTAGAGGAAAAAAATATGCCTTTTTTAGTCAAGAAATATGGGAATATGATACTGAGACATTATTCTAATAGTCTTTGGGAAATCCAGATTGTGGATGCCACCATTTATTTATATTAAATCTGTGGTTAACTTTTACCAGGGTAGTGAAAATCTCTGTATAATACAAAAGATTCTAATTCTCTAGTTTGGTTGGAGTGGTACACGTTGAAGAAATAAGTATATGATTTTAAATATTAGTAAGTGCTACAAAGGAAAATGAGAAGCATTATACAATAGTGGGGGTGAAGAATTTGAAAAGGAAGCATTGAGCAGACCCACCTGTGAAGAAGCAGCTTAATTTTTACAGTGACCATAGTCTCAAATATACAAATGAGCTTGTCTTGCTCAGGTGTGTCAAAGAAAGTCCAAAGAAGAAACTTAAATAAGGGATAGGGGTACAGTGGCCAACAATAGTCAAAAGATAGGTCCTTGATTTCCTAGTAATATTATATCCAATTACAAAGGAAATTGACCAATTTTAGTGGCGGTGTTCCTTTTCTTATCTCTAACTCCCATTAGTTTTGAATTATTTGAATGTGGAAAAATGTACCCACACTGTACAGTAGAATACAAATCAATAACAAATTGAGATAAGGCAATGATGATAGGCATAATGGCTCAGTGGGTATAGGTACTTGTGCCCAGGCCTCTACCTGACTTCCATTCTCAGAGCCTACAAGGTACAAGGTGAAAGGAGAGAACTGGATCCCAAGAGTTGTTCTCTGATCTCCACATGCTTTGGCAGCCAAACATATGGATAAACACACACACACACAAACACACACACAAACACACACACACAAACACACACACATACACACACACACACACACACACACACACACACACACACGAGAGAGAGAGAGAGAGAGAGCTCTAATCAGGCAGAAATTGAAAGAATGTTCAATGGGGCAACATAAAAAACAGCCTCATGGTACAGTTTTCTTCATCTGTTCAATGGGCTTGGTGATAATCTTGGTACAAAGATGTATGAACTCATTAACAGAAATATATGTGGAACATATGCAGTTTCAAAGGCACACAAACATGGAAGGCTATCTAACTTTCTAATTAGAACTGTTAAATTGAGAGTTAGTATTGTGTTGCTTTTATGAGTACTAGTTTGATTTCAGACATTGTTCCTCCCTATAAAATCTGTCTCCCACATGCAAGCTTTATGATCTTAAATTGCTCATTAAGACTTTAGAATCTCAGGTTCCTCTTCTTAAGAGACCGATGGGTCCTGGGGGTCAACCAGCCTCCCAGTTAGGGGAGAGGAGGGCAGAGACAATATGGAGGAGCTGCTGGAGCTAATCAGCAAAAGGTCATTATCTCAGCTTCACAGATGAAGAAACAGATGCAATTCCATGTAATTCCTGCCTATTGGAGTCAGAGTTTAGACCAAGGCATTCTGAAGCCTAGACCCATGGTTGGTTTCTCATTATATAGCTACCACTTATTGTCTGTATGCTTTAATGCTAACTTCAATTTCCAGTGTAGGCCATTATCCATCTACAAAGGAAATGCAGATATTTTTCCACACTTTATCATCACTGCTCTCAAGTGTACTGTGATTTTCAACTTGGAGATGTGCAGTAGTAGAACTATCAGAACCTAGCTGGAGGCCAGGGATGCAACTACACCTCCCACGATACTCAGGTAATACCCTCAAACCCACAAAGAGTCCTCCAGCTCAATTTGTCACTCCTGCTAAGACTGAGAAACTGTGGGTTGAGCCAAATATCTACTAACAGGGAAGAGGCAGCATACAGAGTAAAAAGAACAAACTACAAGCATACTGAAAGTGGCCAGATGAAAAAGAGAGTGTATTTACTAAAGTACAATATAAAAGAGTTTCCACTTCCCCTAGAAGCTATCATCTGCAAGACTGGCATGGAAGGAATGGTGTCCATAAATTACTGATTTTCACTTTAACTCATTCTTGGCATAAGATATTAGTTTTCAGGAACTTGATACAAGGAAAAGAAATGAGATTCAGCCTACATATTTTGCAAACCCTCAGGTTTTCAGCATATTTTTTGCAGTGTGTGACAAGGAGATGAAAGATCTATTAGCTGTTCTTCAGGATGAAGGCCTCCACTAACTGCTTCCTACTCATAAGCATGCTTTTGAACAAGTACTTGTAAAGCGTAGTACTGTAAAACCTACTTTCTGTCTTACAGTTGCTGTTTGTCAAATTTGGGGTAATTAAGCCATTGTAAGTTCTTCTGTGTCCCTTCATTCTGGAAGTACATCTTTTTGTTAGAAACTATCAGTCCTAGTTTGCTTTCTATGTCTGTCATAAGCAAGTTTGGGAGGAAAGGGTTTATTTCATCTTACAGTTTACAATCCATCATCAAGAGAAGGAGAGGAGAGAAGAAGAGAAGAGAGAAGAACTCAAGACAAGAATATGGAACAAACTGAAGCAGAGACCCTGGTGGAAACTGTTTACTGGCTTGCTCCTTCTAATTTACTCACCTAGCTTTCTCATCTAGTTCAGATCTATCTATCTTACATAGCTCAGGCCTGCCTACCTATGGATTGTGCCCCCACATGGGCCAGGATCTTTCCACATATATCATCAGCAGAGATAGTTCTCCCCTAGTCATGGTCACAGGCCAGTCTGATGGAGGTAAATGTTTAATTGAGTCTGCCTCTTCCCTGGTGACTAGTTTGTTTCCAGCTGACAGTAAGAACTATCCAGTACATCACCTATTTCAGACATTGTGTGCTAGTGACACGGCTGCAAAGTAGGTAGCAAGATTGTTTAGCTCCCATAAAAATAATAGCATCCACAGCAATTAGATTTAAAATAATCCAGAGAAAATATTTTCCAACACATGGAATAAAATGAACTATCACTAAATCATTGTGACTTTGACATAAATATATCTCAAATAACAAATTTTATGAGATCTTAAATTATTGGAAATGAAGTGGTGTCTACAGCCACACCACCCTGAATGCACCAGATCTCATCTGAAATTAAGTGGTTATGAAAGTCATGCCATAGTGCGTAAAAATGGGGAACTCTAGCATGGGTTTCCCTTTTGTAGATGTTCCCTACATTAAATGTAAATAAGTTAGTTTTCTTTAAGCATGGGATGCGCATTTGCCTATGAAGCAGCAACCAGTGAGATGGCTTCTGAGGAAGGACAGATATACATCACTTACAAGTGGGGTAAATTACACTTCAGAGTGAGTAGAAATGGAGGTGGCATGAGACTACAGAAAGGGATCACTTAGTAAACTGCTTGCTGGTCACAAATGAGTACCCTAGGACTGATACCCAACACTGGATGTTTACTAATTAAAATGGAGCTCCTTATTCTTTATTTTTGGAGAGAATATGGTTATTTTGTAAACATTTTAAATCACACACATATATATACATATACATATACATACATACATACATACATACATACATACATACATATATATATATATATATATATATGATTCTGTGCTTCTTAGGCCCATGACAGGGCACTGCCTCTTTGATCTTAGTTTTGCCACTGGTAATGGGAGAATAAGATTGTCCCTCAAACACAAAGGCAAACAGCATCTAGCAGCAAGATCAATAAGAGGTCAGTAGAAAAAGGCTACTGGCTGATTGAATTCTGAAGGGGGAGAACCGGCCGGACAGTACAGGAAGAGCTGTGTGTAGATGGCTTTGACTCAGAGCCCTACCAAGAGCAATAGGACAAGGGGGCTGGGCATTTGATTTCAGAGGCTACTCAGAGCTTTGGCTCCTAGCGAGTTGTGCAAAGAGCTCTGACAATAGCACAGTAATGGAAGCAGCACGGATATAATGGAAGTTATTTTTCTTTTAGTTCCCTTTAAAATAGAGGGAAAATAGGAATGAGCCGTCACTCTGTGATGAATACAGAATATCAGAAAATCACTTACCATCTGCTAGCAAAATAGACAAATAACCATAAATCTCTCAAATGATAAAAACAAGAAAATGTAGTACATATATAAAACAATTTTTTAAAGTCTCCTATGAGAAACCTAAGAGGAAATGCTTTTTAATTTTTAATGTGATGACTTTTTTGGTAGAAAATTTAATGCTAAGTTAACGTTTTTTAAGACAAAAACATTGATAAAGGGATAATTTACATGTTTTCCTAATTGTAGTGCTCCTTGGGGTAAATGCTTCATGATTGGCAGAGGTTTCTTTGCTTCTTTCTGGTTCCCATGGTCAGTATAACATGTATTTTTGATAAGTACGTAACAGGCTGTATTTGCATAGTCAGGAATTTTTGGAATTTAATTGACAGAGATTTTAGCTTCTCTAAGGTATATACTTCTTCTATTCAAATCTAACTGGTACATAGATATACTTAATTTGCATTTTCCTGGTTTCTAGAGTCTTGGAGGTGGTCAGTATTGCTAATAGAAGACAACTCACAGTTATCCTTCAAAACTGTTGAAACTGACTCAGAGAAATTTGAATTGAATCATTTGAGAGAACAATTATATTTTTTTGTTCTCTCATTGACCTTAGGTTAGGAAAATTCACACATGCACATGTAGAGACACACATATTAAAACATGGTATTACTCATACACAAATTTGGACAATGACTATTCATAATCGAGGTTTGGTTATAAAGTAAAACTTTTGATACTACATGCATATAATATTGAATTTTTCATATAATTGAATATATGTTGCCTTCTTTCAACAATATTTTTTTCATGCTTAATCTAAGTATTGGCTATTTTCCTAATTTACTTCAAGTTGCTATACTGAGTATCTGCTACATATAAAGCTTAAAAAGTTAGTGCCTTTCCTAGTTTAATAGTTTTAAGAAAAGGACACACATTTTTTATTAAGATCTGCAAAAGATAAAATTGATATATTTTAAAAAATATTTTTAGGTTGGTTGCACATGAAAATAATAAGGGTAATGATATGATGTCAGAATAATGCTATATATTATGGCAAACTAATAACCTCTGGGGTGCTCAACTTCCATGAAATTCATTTCATATCTCATCCATTATGGAGGACCTGTGAAAAATAGTTTACTCTTCCCCTTCTGAGCTATTTGGCGATGCAGGCGAGCCTCATGGAAGCAAAGAGATTAGATACTGTCATTTTCAAATGGTAAAATCTTTGAAAGTCCCTTTCTAATTCCCAGAATGTCTGGGCAATAAAAATCTCTTTATGCAAATAATAGAGGAAGAACTAAACCCAGTCATTTTCCCCCCATAGCTTTCAAAACACATAGATTCTTTTCCTTTAACATGCCACTTAGCCCGGGGCTTTTCCTGCATACTCACAATCACAGATCTACGTTCATAGACTAACTTCTTAAAGGCTTCTCTGTGAGATGGGCATTAACACTTTCATACAAGGGAACATGTTTAACCCCTTGCTGCTCATCTGCAGAGTTCTAGAGGACAAGGACTCTGCTCTTACCAACACTGATTCGTTTTCTATCCATCATAAAAGATGCACTTTGGGAAGCATTCTGATTTTCTTTGATTTCCCACTGCTTAGAAATAGTGTGTTCTGATGTCTCAGGACCTCCTTTCAAGCTGTAAGAACATCCACAGAATCCCTGGGTGTGCACATGCACCTGTGAGTAGCTTAAACAATACAAGCTTTCCTGGCCTAATCGTTTGGAGAAATAGACAGACATTATCTATTAAATATACAACTGATAAAATTGCTAGGCTTTTTCAACATTTTGGGCAGGTTTTAGAAGAAGTTTGAATTGATTGACCCAGGATTTTTCACACAATATAGTACAAATACCTTTTAACACTGTCTTTCGATCTTCCACCTTCACACTTTGCTCTGAATTTCCGGTTTTATCACGTAAAAGAACTGTCAGCCCAAAATTAACCCTCCAATTGAACATCCTTGGCTTTCACCTGACCTCCGTGTGTTCCACTTCCATGTGTATAGTATCTATAGAATTCTTAGTATTCAATGTATGGAGTCTCATTTAATAAAAGGACTTGTGGGCTGGTGAGATAGTTCAGTGAGTAAGGGCACTTGACAGCAAGCCTAATGACTAGAGTTGTTTACAATACACATGATGGAAGGAGAGGATTGAGGCCTGAAAGATTTCTTACCTTTATTGATCAGACACACACACACACACACACACACACACACACACACACACACACACACCCTCCCCCACCCCCACCCCCACAGAGAGAGAGAGAGAGAGAGAGAGAGAGAGAGAGAGAGAGAGGGAGAAACAGAGAGCATAACACAAATGAACAAACAAACAAATAAATAATAGAATGCTTATGGTTCCCTAAGAGGAATTAAACTCTTCCCTCCTACAATTCCATTTTCTAGCTATGTCCCAAATCAACAATGGCTTCATGAGAGAGCATGGCATCTTCCTCAATGTGCTGCATCTCCTTGAAGCCTGATTTATATTGTATCCCGAGCCTTGCTCAGGGTCAGCTCTCACAGAAAGGCAAACCCAGCTGGGTTCCCAGGTTATCTGTAAGCTACCCTCTCCCTCTCCATGCAGTCCATGATGTGAGCAGGGACACGCACCTGTGTTCTGAGCTACCTGTCTTTAAGGAGTTTGCTTAGTTTTTATTTATTTATTTAATTCAATCATTTTCCCTTTTCCTTTCTATTTCTCTTCTTTGGATGAAGCTAAAGTGTACATTGTGGTGGATTTTTATGTTATTTTACCTTTACTCTCCTGTGATGAACAATACAGAAACTTACTTCATCAAAGCCCATTTTTTTCATTCTTTGATTTCATGTGTCAATTGCAGCATTTGATTTTGTGGATTTTTCTTCCAAAGTGTCAGTGCATGTGAAAATGCAAGGAGAGGAGCACAGAGGTCCTGTTCGCCCATTAGTGAATTTCCGGCCGTATCCACAGCCACAGGATTGACACAAAATGCCCTTTGCACATATGTGAATATCTCTCTGCCGTCTTTGGCTTTGGGGATTTTCTCTCCATATTTACTGAAGACTCCTCTAGAGAAGCTCCACACTCCTGGGTCAGTAACTGTCCTACCTTGCTAAGTCAGGCATGGGCTTCCATCTCAGCAATGACTGTCCAGAAAAAGTGCTTTCTCACCCCATCACTCTGTGTGGACTGTCTCCCTCTCCTTCCCACACACGCACACAGACAGGCACACACCAACAGGAAGACGCACACACAGAGATATACATATACACTGCTCATCTACTTACTCACTACTTGACGTTGTTTTTGCTACTACTAGGCATTTTATTTCATACTTACCAATCTCATAGGGAAATTGCTTCAAAGGTTTTCTACAGAGTCCTCCATGAACTTCATATAATTCGATTTTCCTTCCTCCATCCCTCCCTTCTTTATCATTTCCAGATATTTTGAGCTTAGGATCGTCATTCTCCATGTCTCTGGTATATTTGTATTGCTATATATTCTTTGTGTTATTTTTCCACTATTAATCTCCCAACTCTGATAAGCCATTTTTGCCTGTCACATTTGATTATATTATAAATCATTACATCATTTTTCTATACATCTCCTTCCTTTCTTTCCTTCCTGAGGTCTTATTCTGTCTCTCCCTCCCTCTGCCATCCCTTCCGCATTCTTTTCCCTCTTTCTCCATCCCTCCCCTTTCTTGTTTCCTGACAGATCTTCCTTAGTAGCTCCACCTGTCCTGGAACTCCACCTGAGCACAGGCTGGCTTTGAACTCAGGAACTTCCTGCCTCAGCCTTCTGACTGTTAGGTTTACAGGCACGTGTAGCCACACTCGGTTCTATTGTTTTCTTGTGTTAAATGTTAATCATTATCCATCCTTTATAACATCTTTGGCACATAGAACTTTTCTAATCAAAAACTTTCCATCTCCACGTCTGTTGTCAACTCCACCAGAAAATAACTCACAATTCTCTGCTAGCCACTAATATCTACATTATTAATCCAGGCTCCTTTTATTCTTAAAATTAGATTATCTATCATGAACTATGAAAAAGGTTCTTGCCACTTCTCTGAAGATTGACATTTATTAAGAAGTTAAATACACCCTCTCTCTGCGTACATGTGTATGTCTGTAGTTGTTTGTATGTATTTATATTTATATCCATACACATATATTAGTGTGCATTATGGTATAGCCACATATTACATATATTACATTTTAGATTTATTTATATAGTTTGTTTATGTGTATGTATATTATGTGAACATGCCCATGCCACTGTGTGCATATAAAACTTCTCTCCCTCAGAACAGTTCCAGACATTGTCAGGTTTGAAAACAAGCACCTTTACCCACTGAACTATTTCTCTGGCTCTATATAAACAATTTCATTTTAAAATCCTAATTATTTGGTGGTGGGAAGGTATGTTGCTGCCATAGTGAGTATGTGGAAATTGAAGAACCACTTTGCGGAGTTGGTTCTTTCTTTCCTCTATGCATTTTGGGGATGGAACTCAGGGCATCAGGATTGCAAAGGAAGTGACTTTATCTACCAAAACATCCCACCAATCCTTATCCTAATAAGTGTTAAATGTTTGGATGAAGTTCAAATTCACACTCTTTGTGAAAATACTTTGGACACTCTTAAATCCTCATGAGTATACTGCAATATGTCTTTGAAAATCAACTTTCATTCCACTATTTGTGATTAATGAAAATATGGTATGAGCAAAGGTTATCCATGGAGCAGTTTTTATTTTATTTCAGCAGTTGTGAAATGTACTTGTTGAATTTAACATCTAGATATTCCTTTCATTTCAGGATAAGAGCTCTAATATGAAAGTTAAGGTTCCCCAGTAGGGAAAAGATAGGGGAAATTCAGAGAATTCTGAAAATCAAAACCTTTGCCAAGAATCCCTTTAGCAATCCCTGAGAAATAACATAAATACAGCCATATCTCAAGAGCCATATCTAATTTACATTTTGCTGGTTATAAAATCTAAGTTCTGTATTGATAGAAGGGAGAAAACTATAGTGAGGAGATTAAGGATGAGAAAATGTTACTTTATGTTTTTAAAATACAAGGTAAATGGAATTATTCTTTCATTCAATTATTTAACAAAATATATCCAGTATTCAGTGTAGGCTGGGTAAGTAATCGTTGTTAGAAATAAAATAATGTGCATGATTATTATTGATTATCATCCTCTTGAATCTTAGAGTATGAGGTAGAAATGTCAATATTACAATTCACTGTTTTGACAAGATCTATGTAGTAGGATACTATAGTGAGATAATCGGCTCCGGTTAGGAGAATAATGGAAGACTTTTGCAAATCAACATGCCTATAGCATATAAAGAATAAGTGATTACTCACTAGAATTAAAAAGGGGGTAGAAGAGACACAGCACTGATCACATGATAAGTGACAGTACACAGATGTAAGAATGCTTAATGCTCTGACAAGGAAAGGCTGAGAGAAAACCAGAAGCTGATGCAGCAGTGGGGGTGGGGGGATAGCCAAGGTATAAACTATACAAAGGATTGTAAAATCCTATACTGGGGAATCTGTTTTAATTATACAATTTTCAACTGTCATTTAAAATTTTTGTTTTTGTCATGCACATACACAATACTGGCATGATTTCAAATAGGGAAAGTTCTTTAGTGTCTCCTGTCAAAGTTTTTATGATTCTAAAGTTTTTTAAACTTTAAAGTTTTTTAAAATTTCTAAAGAATTTTAATTTCACATGAAGAGACTCTTTCTTGATACTAATAATAATATAGGTGGTACTCAGATATACTAAAAACAATACTGATTCTACAAGAGTGACTGAAGTCTATGTAATAGTTCTTTAATGAATGAAGGTTTTACTTCAATGAATTGAGATTTTCAGACAAAGGATTAAATTCTATATTTTCTTTATGAATAATAGGATTTGATAGAAATTGAAATAATAATAACAGCAACACTGACACTGATTTAAAGTATCTATAGGCTATCTCTAAGAAGAATTTTTATATTGTCAGAAAAGAATGCTTGTTTGCAACATGAGTTACAGGAGAAAGCAGTGGTCCTGTTGTATTTGGAGAACAAAATGGCATGATAGATACATTTTTGTCTAAGTACCTGGGTGAGTTCTGATTGGAAAGTCCAAATTTTATTGTAAGTATGCAGCTGTCTAAGGATGAAGTTTTGACTGGCTACTAAGTTTGTCTTGACAGCATTCTTGTCTTTGAACAGTATCTTAGTCACTAAACAAGGTACAAAAACCTATTGGAAAGATTCCTCTAAAAATGCATCCCCTCCTCTGTATATTACCCTTGCTAACATTTTTAAAGGCTAGCATTAGAATTACTCATGCTATCTTACTGGTGTTATCATTTAACAATAATAACTGACCACATACCAGGTACTGAATTCTACATATTCATTTTCTCATAGAATAATCACTGAATACAGAATTCTATCACTTGAAATGTCCAACATATAGGGTTATAATTCTGCTGTTTCTATTTTATAAAAAATGCTTTTTGAAAATCAGTGAAATCACCAGTTCAGCCATGTTTACACCTGGTAAATGGCAAGTGTGAAAATAGGATTCAACTCCAATAAAATATAACTCTAAAGTTGTATGCTGGTTATCTATCTTTTATAACCCCCCCCACACACACACACAGACAGAGAAAGAGAGAGAGAGAGAGAGAGAGAGAGAGAGAGAGAGAGAGAGAGAGAGAGGAGAGACTTCTGTAAACTCATATTCATGCATACTAGACTAGACAGGTAAAAACTATTCATCAAGGCATTTTCTAAATATAAATATCTAGAAATATGATATGGTTATATCTTATGAAGCAGTTACCTTTCACTCAATGAAAGCCTAAAGAAGGATCTTAATTGATAATGAATTTGCTTCATGTATCCTTCCCCATGTCACTCTGCCACATTTCTTACTCTGGGATATATTTCCCACTTATTAATTACACCATCTCAAGCATTTGTAATTTCCTGACTGAAACCCAAACAAGCCTGTAGCAGCCTGAAAGCTTCTTGTTAGACTCTAAGTCAATAAAAGATTATAAATCCCCAGTAACTCTCAAGTTACATGCCAGAGTCAGGAAAGGCCATTTGCCAGAAAGTCACACTGCTTGGAACAATTTCTGAATTACTGGCACTAGATATCTCTGTATTGATTTATTGACTAAAACAATAGCAATTCAAGCTTAAGTAGCAACTGAAATAAGTCAATTACTTTTTGGAGTTACTAATTGTATAGGTAGGTTTTAAGAGATATATCATCATTTTCTTCTTTAATCAGATTTGGCCACAATATCACCATCTTATCTTAGCAAACCTTAACATTATAAAACAATCTTAATTGTTTATTTATTTATTTAGACTTGTAGTTCAACCTGGCCTTCTAATCACTGTGTAGCCTACAGTGACCTTAAACTCCTGATGCTCCTGCCTCTCCTTAAAATTGTTTGGATTTCAGGAATGCATCATTATTCAGGCTGAGCTATGTCTACACTGTCTCCTTTTTTATATTCCTCTTTTATGTTTATATAGATTAAATTGTAATTGAAAAAGGAAATAAGGGTCATACTTTGTGATCCATTGAAAGGTCTTTGAATGGAGAGTTTTGCACATCAATTCCTGTATTGTTGAAATTTTTTGTTGAGAATTGAGATTATTTTTTTTTTCTGTAAAATTCCCCACATTCTGAGTTTTGCTGATTGCCTCACAGCAGGGTCTTTAGCACTGTTTTCTTCTCCCTGATTTCCTCCACTTTGGGAACTAGCTACAGAATACTGTCAGATTCATACTAGATGTCTCTGTCTTGTCTGCTGGTTGAGTGGTGACACGTGTTTCCATCAGAGTCACAAGTATGTGGTTGCCTTCCTGTGATACTGTCAGTCACAGTTGATGACTAGGTCTTTCATTCAGTATCAATCTAA
The DNA here is from genome assembly GCF_003668045.3 of Cricetulus griseus. Lineage (NCBI taxonomy): Eukaryota > Metazoa > Chordata > Mammalia > Rodentia > Cricetidae > Cricetulus > Cricetulus griseus. The sequence continues at coordinate 101,603,861 of NW_023276806.1, forward strand.
AAATGGGCACCTTCCATGTCTTCCATGCTCATGATATATTTTCTTTGATTGGATTAGGATGGTTGTAATGAATAAAAACACTGTATGTTGATTCTGGTTAACTACAAGTACATATTGTTCCCACAAAAGGGTAATTCAATCTCTCTCTTCAATTATGAAATATTTAATTCCCTTTGCACCTGTGAAAGATCCTATAAAATTACTGTTTGCTTTTTATCATCATCAGGAGTTCATAGATTTGTGTTTGTTGCCACATTTTGATACTTAACCTGTGTGATGCTCAAATGGTTCCATGTTTGGCCAAAGATAAAATTTCCAAGTCTGATTCTGAGTCTTCAAGACTTCATTTTCTTAGGCTTTGCTGGCAGTTTTTCTTTCTGTTTTGATGATTTGATCCAGGCTCTTCTGACACATTTCCTGTCTCAGATCAGAAGTAACCACTTCCACAGTGGGCCTTGGATTCCTTCAATGCAAATAATGCTCAAGAGACCAGTTACGACTGTAAAGAATTACATTTCTAGTGAATTAGTTAATGATTATATTCAGTGTTAAGCAATAGAAGCACTAGTGAATATATGTAACTCTGTTTTGCTGCATTGTTTCAAGCAGGGTCTCATATAGCTAAAGCTGGTTTCAAACTGGTTTTGTAGCAAAGTTAAACAGTAACTCCTGATGTTTCTGTTTTGAATTCTTAAAGTGCTTGGATTCTAGGCATTGGCCACCATGCCTGGAAAAGAGTGTGTGATTTTGAAAAATAAAGTGCTAGTTCATGTTTATTTCATGTTTCTTTTTCTTAGTTGTGGCATGCACCTTTATTTTACAATTATACAGAATATTTTGATCATTGAAAATTTCAGTGTACAGTTAGCATATGTTCAATTATATCCAGCATTCATCTTTATCTCTTGATTTCATATGCTTTATTTTATAGAGATTGACTTCAGAAACATTTGTGGCTTATATATCCCATTTTTTTTGGCTCAAGCATACTTGACACACAGGCTGGTACCCCACTTTTGTCTAATAATTATAATCACATATAATATTTCATAAATAGGTAAACACTACTTAGGATGACTGCTTATTCTGCTTGCATAATCATATGTAGGATTTATTTTTAGATAATCCTTATACTAAGCATAACTTATTTCCATTGTAAAATTACTTTTGTTTTGGGGACCTTGAATTATGATAGGATAAATACTTTTGTTAATGAAATTATTTGGATTGTGTCCACTTAATGTTATTATTTGAAGATATTTGGTATGCCATTTAATAAAGAAAGAAAATGGGATACTGGCCAGAAAATCAAGTGGTAAGAAAATAAGTTAAAGATTGGTCAATTGGTTGTCCTGGCCAAATAAGCAGATAGTAACATTTTTTTCATAGTTGACATGACTAAGAGGCCTTCTCAGCAACAAAGTAGTATACATAGATCACTGTCAACTTGGCATCATTATGAAGTCTTTTCTTTGAGTCTTTAGCCTCTGATTCTCTGATACCAGTCCTTTGCCTTTGCTTTTACTGTGTTCATCTTTTTGTTTTTGTTCTTATTGTTGTCTTTTTCTTTTTTCTCTTTCTTTCTTTTTTTTTGGGGGGGGGTGGGAGGTTTTGAGACAGGGTTTCTCTGTGACTTTGGAGACTGTCCTGGAACTAGCTCTTGTAGACCAGGCTGGTCTCGAACTCACAGAGATCCATCTGCCTCTGCCTCCCAATTTCTGGGATTAAAGGCATGCATTACCACCACCCGGCTGTCTTTTTCTTTAAGACTATCTTTTACCCCTTTGTTTGCCAATTTCATCCATAATATACCATTTAAATAAAGAAAATGGATGTTTTAAAATTTTAGTACTTGAGCTAAACAGTAAGGCATCAATTTCATATTACTCATGTAGCTTGGCACACAGTGAAAGCACTAAATAGTCTTCCAGGCACTCCTCCACAGTGATGGGAAGGATATCTCTTTAGCTCTTTAAACTCTACTTGCTGTCTTTCCTATTTATGTGCAAATCCTTAGATACTCCATCTACCTTACCTATGTGACCCAACCCATTTACTTCTGAAATCCACTGACAGAACCTAAAGTCATATGGGTAGAGCCATTAATTCCCAATTTTCCCTAGTCTTCTTGGTTTTCACTTCACCACATCTAAATAACTTAGATTGTAAAAGTTGTGCTGGAGCTCATCATTCAGCGTTTCTGTTTGCTATTTATTTTCTCCAAACTTTGACAGTTCGTTTTCTCACAAAAATGAAGAGGACTTCTTATCAGGGAATAGATGTGATTTTTTTTTCAAGACAGGGTTTCTCTGTGTATCTTTGGAGCCTATCCTGGCACTCGCTCTGGAGACCAGGCTGGCCTCAAACTCACAGAGACCTGCCTGCCTCTGCCTTCCGAGGGCTGGGATTAAAGGCGTGTGCCACCAACACCCAACAATGGATATGATTTTTATGCTCTTAGGGTGATTTCATAGAAACATAGAGAAGCTTATAGGACTCCATAAGCTTTTGCTCACATCTATGCTCCCTGGATCAAGAAAACTTTTATTTCTAGATAATAGTAAAGATAGGGATTGTTTCTAATTTAGTCTTATTTTTAATGGATCAGTTATAAGATATTGTTTAATGTTGATGATGATTTGCTGTCTTTTCTCTGCATACTATCATTTGTATATGTTACTTATTTGCATATTTTGCTCCATGATGTTATATACATTTGGGTGTGCGTGTGCGTGTGCGCGTGCGCGTGCGTGTGTGTGTTGTTAATCTTGATTTTCATTGCTATAGTATTTAGAACCATGTAGAGGACTCACTCCTGGGCCTATCTCTGAGAATATTTCTAGAATGGGTTGGGAAGATGTACACTGAATGGAGATTGTGCTATTCCATTGGCTATGATTCTGAGCTAAATAAAAAAGGGGAAAGCAAGCTAGTGAAACAATAGAATTTGTGACTATCTTCTTCCTGATTGTGGATGCTTCCTGCTTCTGCTGCCATTGCTGCTTTCCTCAACTGTACCCTCATACTCAATGAACCGAATAAATCCTCCCTCAAATTGATTTTTGTTGGTTATTTTGCCACAGATATTACAGAACTAACTAATATATTACTCTCATTTGAGTCCTGTGAAGATAAGGGATTGTAAGGTAGGAAAAGATGGCCAGGAATGCTTTATCCCATACTGACCCATCACCCTCCATTCCATTTAGACTCCTGATGCCTTTAGCAACCTTCCAAACATAACTCATTTCCCTTCTTCTTCTGCCTTTCTCACTGTGATCATAAATTATATGTGCCTCTTCCACCTCTATACTTGAGTCAGAAAATAAATATAAATAACAATTTTGCTAAAGAATTAGACTTAATTTACTTATTCCAATGTTATATTTATACATATATCTAAATCTATACCTGTATCTATATATCTATATCTATATCTATATCTATATCTATATCTATATCTATATCTATATCTATATGTGTGTGTGTGTATAATATGGCCATCATATTTCTTCATGGTTCAGTTTTTTAAAAATTTTGGAACTATGCTTATTCTTGATTTGAGGTGATAATGACATGTTGCAACTTTTCAAAATGTCCAACATGCAATGCAGACCCAGGAAATCAGATTCTGTGGTGAGCAGGATACAGATGTCAGTGTTTTGCTAATTTCTCAGTTAATGTCAATGTGAAAGCAAAATGTAGAACCTTTATAGAACATTATCATTACATGTACTATTCTGAATTCCTAAGAGCAAGCTTTAGTGTGGCCAGCATGGCCCTGAGCAGAAAAAGTTTTCAAAATCAATGCTAACATCTTTTTACATCATTCATTCATGACAAAACCTATTAGCAAACCTATTGCTCATAATCATGAAGTTGCTAAGGTAAAATAATAGCTTGAAGACTGCATTATAACTCTATGTTGACTTGAAATTATGATGAAGGCAAAAAGAGAGGTCCATGATAGTATGCAAATGACCAGCTCAAGCTACAGAATAAAAATCATTAAGAATGATATTCAATTTACCTAAGGAATGCGGCATTCATAACTGTTTTCTTGCAAAACCATTTCAACTCCATCATTCTATTTTATAGTATTTTACTTTTATCCACATACCAGCATTTTAAATGGAAATTGCTCATATGCCATACAATACACAGTTGACTTATTTTATATTTTCTCAACAGCTTTATTCCATGATTTAAGGTGACTTCCATATGGGCAAACAGTCACATAGTATCTTAATAACACAATGATATTAAACGATGCTCAAACTGTGACATTTTAACATTGATTAGTATCATGAATATAATGCAGATATTTCATCTAACAATTAAATTCAGTGAATCAATTCTTTTTGACATATGCAAAATTTTCCCTGAGTAAATGGTAATATTTTACCATTTGTTTTTCATAAGGAAAAGTGATGTTTTCACAGACAAGGGTAAAGAAACATTTGCTTCATTTGCTTATAGTTGTATATATGTTAAGAATTAGAAAACTCAGGTTAATTTTAGTTATCATTTAGTATATATATATATATATATATATATATATATATATATATATATATATGCCTTTGCTTGTTAAGAAGTGATAGCAGCTGTTTCATTATGCATTGTAACTGCTCCGGGTTTCACTCATGTCCCTGAGAACATATGCTCTTTAGAAACGTTTTAGGAAACATTTGGATGCTGTCATTCTTAAGTCTCTGGAGAGAAAGTGTGCTCTATTGTTTTAATTATATTTCAACATATGACTATATCATTTCATTTTCTTGAAAAGATGTATTAGTATATGGCTTGAATATATAACCAAATACAAAGGTATGTATGCAAACTATGAGTCACACTTCTGTGAACTATGTTAATGACATACCTCTCTATATTCTGTTCTTACTAAAAAATGTCTCCCACTATGAATTTTTGTAATATTTGAAATGTAATTTACATAGCTTTCGTATGTTTTGATTTGTGTGAATCTCACATTTTTTCTGTAATATCCTAGGCAATTGAAATATTTGTAAAAGTTCATGCCCCAAACCTAGGCAGGTGTGACTCATGGGTTTGGTTAATGGCTACGAGAGTGCAAATCCATGAAGGAAGAGACTATCTAAATGCAAATGCTAAAGAAATTTATCTAGGTATCTGAGAAGAAAATCTAGTGTCAGGAGTAAAAAACCAGACTGGCTGGCAGCATAGTACAAACCACCATTCCAGCAGTGCTTAGCAGCACAGAGATCACAGTTACTCTCCTGTGGAGCAAGTCCAAACAATGAGGGTGCTAGGAGAGAGTTCCAAACCTGCTCAGCATTATTCACTTTCTGCTGTGGATACAAAAGCAATAGCCAAGGAGATTTTGGAATTATAGTCAATAACTTAGAATTGGAAAGTAAAATATTTGAAACTGAATTGCATGGGAAATTTACCTATTAGAATGGGCCAGTAGGCAAGGATAACATGCCAGGGAAGGAACACATCCAGTTAAAGTTATGCTAAGGCTTTGTTTTTCTTTTATTTCTGAACTCTAGTGTTCATCTCCTCTTCCTGACTCAGGCAAGGATTGGTTTCAGATGTGCTGGATCAGAGCTGAGCACTCCAGGGGAGGAAGCACAAGGCCTCCTGCACAGAGAAGGAAGAAGAGAAGTACCAAGCTTATGAACTGGACAGCATACATATGGATACCAGGACTCAAGAAGCAAATAGCACACATTTCATCATAGATTCAACCTTTACAATAATTCATAGCAACACCTCTGCAGAGCAGGGAGCAGCCAGCACTGGGGCTTTCAGCTTCACTGAATCTTTGTGGATCTTGGAAATAACCAGAGATGTTTATTCTTGACCGCTGGAATAACAAAAACAATTTCATCTATTTTATTCTATCCTGTCAAGGACTTCTGTGTACAGGTAAAGTTTTTGGATAAAGTGTTATCCCTTAGACCAAGACAGAAATATAATTTGCCAACCACAGTTACCTACTTCATGAACTTTTATTTCTGTCTAAGTAGATTTAGAGCAACTCATTTTCTGTAGATTCAGGATTTCACAACTTGCCTTTCATATCTGAATGGTAACAAGCTATGAACATTTAAGTATTTAAAATAAAGATCATCTCCACCATCTATATGCTGACAAGTTTGAGTTAGATCAGACTCCTGCAATTCTGTTATTTTTCCTCCTGTTTTATTTGAGAAAATTTGTATTCTGAAAGACACTGGGGAATAAAAATGAGATTAAAAAGAAAAACAAGCTATATAATCTTTTAAAATGCTTCTAGTCGTGAGCCAGTGAAATGGTTCAGTGGATAAGGGAGCTTGCAGTCAAGTCTGAGTACCTGAGTTCAATTCCTGGGACCCATATGATGGAAGAAGAGAACTGATGTCTAAGAGTTCTGCTGAACTCCTTTCATGACCTGTGGCACACATGTATCTCCATGACTCCACAAATAAAATTGTGAAAGAAATAAAAACTGTTTTATTTCTAATGTCAGATTACACGTGTGTGTTTTTATGTGTGTGTTCTATGCGTATTAAACAGTACTATGCTAATGTGTATTTATGAACATGACTGAAGTTATGTATTTGTATCTTTGAGATTCCAATGAAAAGCAGGAAGAATAGTGTAAAGCTCAATAGTGTAAAGCTCAATAAATATAAAAAATCTAGTATTAACATTGCAAGTGGTTTTTCCTAATTATAGTCATTGATGCAAAATTTTGTATACTGCAGACAAGTTTGCAAACATTCTCTTCCAAACCTAAATTTTCATGTAAATACATAGGAAAATTTCAGCTCGTGGTACAATTCTGCTTCAAACCCTCAACAGCCTGTCTTTCTTTTGTCATTGTGAAGAAAGATGCCTTATTTCATGTGAGTGCTTTTTTCTATATAGTTATTTCTCAAAATCAAGTTTTATCTGTAAAAGAAGTTTCAGCTTTCAAATCACTTAGTTTAGAACAAACAAGGAGGTTTTATTGAAATCTCTTTGAAGTCTACAAGTCAATTAATGTCAGACTTCTATTTAACTTGGGGGGGGGGAGGAATATTTATTGCCTCACTTGTTAAGCATTAACATTTAACTAAATGAATAAGTAGTTAAAGAAACTATGTAGTTAGAGACAACATGGCTTAATTTTCAGGCAGCATCTCAGATATGTATTCAGTTTAACTTGGATTAAGCATGAGTCCTACAATGATGATCTTGCCTGGGTGTGTCTTGTGCTGTTCTTTCCTTCTGTACATTCTTTGCATTCTGTATATTCCATACGTTCTGCATGTTATGTATATTTCATATATTCTGTAATTATTTTGTGCATTCTGTATATTCTGTGCATTCTGCATATTCTGTATATTCTGTTTATTTTGCCAAGCTGAAAATTAGTTGATGTTCTTTTTTTGCATAAAGAACACCAAGTAATTTTGGTTAAAATTTATATAATATACAAAACCTGATCTGGGGCCAAGGGTATGGCAAATGTAACTATTTTTAAGTGACTATGTCAGAGATAAATACAAGCCTTTGAAGTAGATGTGATCTTGAGTGATGTGGCATGTTACAAACCATAATTTCCAGTCTAGATCCCAGGTTCCTTTCATGAGTTGGGTTAAACCGTCTTTACTACTTCGGTTTTTATTTCTAGAGCTTTCTGGACTGGGATCCCATTCTTGGAGAAGCAACCTTTCAATTGAAGGACTGAGAACACTTATATCCAGAGGAATGAAAAGGAGCTTTGTCAAGGAGGCAGCAGGATGTGATCCTTGGTTGTGGCTGCCCATTGAGGCTGCAGGAGTTAATTGTGTGAATGTTAATGAGACCAGGGAGGTGGCAGATGCTCACTTGCCCTTAGGATCCAAATCCCACCAACAAATAAATTCCTTCAACAGAAACTTCAGGGACATTTTGGCCCCCAGGAGATGAGGAAAGACCCACCCATAGCCACATGCCACCTGCTATACCTACTGTTTTTACAAAGGCCTATGACAATAACAGAGTTATTTGTTCTTTTCTGCAATGACTTTGTGGCACTGGGATTTTTTTTTTTTCTTTTCTGACATTACTAGAGGAATGGAACATCAGGAAACATTTGCACCAATAGCAGTTACAGGGAGAGATTCTTGTTCATTATAATGTACATTTAATATCACTGAATACACATCAGTACATATACTGATAAAGGCTTGCTCTTGAAACTATTGATTGAAGAAGTGTTACACAGACTTATGGGACCATAAGGTTTTGATTATGATCTCGAGGAATTATTTTTGTCCTTGCAGGAAAATTGCAATAGGAAATTTAGAGTATATATCCAAAAATAGTGATGCACACCAGTTGTTTAGCCCACCATTTAGGAAGCTAAAGTTGGAGGATATGCAAATTCCCAGTCAGTGATATTGTCTGAAATATAAATAAAATAAATAAATAAATGTAGGACTTAGGGTTATTATAAGTGTTCACCTCTAAGAAAAAATAGAAATATATGATTCTTTTGAGAATCATAACCAAAGTGCTCTGCACAGACCTGTCATGATCTCATTCGAGTTTGAAAAGTTTCTGCACTCCTGATAAGCCTGTCCACTGGCATAGCCATCCAAAACAGAATTTCAAACCAAATCAGAAAAAGCCCACGTTTAGTGGATACAACACTCCGGAATGATTTTCCAGACCCCCAAGGGAGGAGACCAGACCTGAAAACTGCTCTGGGGACAGTTTAAGTAGCTTGTGTGAGTGGTCTTGAGCATCACTGGGGGAGGGGGACATCATTTGGTGGTCTTTCTGAGATGCAGCAGGGTTTGCAGAGAGATGGGGGAGGGGGGCTTTGGGTGAAGCTTCCACCAAAACAGAGTTGTTGCTCATGAATTAGTAATTGTTGGTAAATCAAGGAACACCCAGCTTATTTTCAGTGACCCTGAATCAGCATCCAGGTTATCACTGCTTAGGTGAAGGCTCCAGCTCAGCCCCTCCCCCCTCTAAGCCCTGCTCTGTTTCAAAACAGCTCTCCAAGAAGTGCCCTCCCCTGACCAAACTGCTCAAGACCAAGTCTACAGGGAATGTAAATTGTCTCCTAGAGACTGGTCATATGGGTGCTTTTTTGTGTGTGTGTTTTGTTTTTTTCTTTTGGTTTTTGTTGTTGTTGTTTTTTGTTTTGGTCTCTTTGTCTCCTCTCTGTGGGTAGAAAAATCATCCAGGAGAGTTACACTCACTAAACCTGGACTTTTAATTTTTAATTTGGTTTGATGTTGTTACTGCATTAGAGGAGAGACTTAATATCAGGGTACAGAATCTTTACAATCACAAGTCGCCAATGGGACACATTCTATAGCCCTTTATAAAGACTGTACCTTTCTAGCCTGCTCTTTTTCTCCTTCATCCTCTCTTAGAGGTGACCTTTATGATCCCCCCACACACACCCAATAAATCTCTCAAGAGAGGTCTGTTACATGGTGTGGCTTTGTGGAATTCCTTGGCCCTATCCCCCAACATACTATTCTGCCATGAAACCCTAACAGTAATACTCTGTTAAGTATGTCAGAATAGAAAGACTTGAGTGTTATGTTTAAGGAAATGGGATGATCATAATGAAGGGACCAGCTCCCCATTTTGGCAGCCATAACAGCCGAACACATACTTGCCTGACCTTGCCTTGGTCACTAGGAGGTCAGAGGCCTTATTCGTGGCAAGGAACCAATCAGAAATTAGCTGGTGGTGCTATGCTTTATGGCTCTGGGTGTGCTTTACGGACAAGTGCACAGCAATGACATGCAGGGCAAAGCAACCACCCTGGGATGGCCTATGGGCCATAACAACCAGTTGACCAATCAACACTGGGAAAACCCTCCCAGCCTGGAGGCACACCAATCCTGAGCCTATGTGTACCCCTAGACACTCCCCTTATGCTGCCCTAAAAGATCTCTATGCAGTGGCTTCGCAGCATCTTTCCTAGCTATCCGTCATGGTGGATAGATGAAAGGCCAAGTTAACATGTGGTTAGCTTGTTAAACAACTGCAATAAAGCCTCTTGCATGTTGCATCAACTGGACTGGACATTAGGTTCTTGGGGGACCGGCCGGATCGGGGAGACTCCTCACTTCGAGGGTCTTTCAATAATGGAGGATAACAAATTCTGGAACTCTCCAAAATTTAGCAGAGGTTACAAAACTCTAGGAAACTGACTACTTATTGGTTACTTTCATTACTAAGGATGCACATGGCTGCTTTGCAGAAATGTTGTTAAGTATCATATTCTAGTGTTAGAAATCAGGGCTCATATAATGTTTGCTGCTACATGGTGATTTGTTCTCTTAGCAAAGTACAAGAAGGGAGGATCCCTCTCTCTCAGGGTTAAACAAAGGCTGTTCCTGTTATGGGAATTCCTCGGAAATGATCACTCCGGAAAGTTTATAGGCAGTTGAAAGTCTTTATCCCATCTAGGTGGGACTGCTACTTAGGTATTGGGAGACCCTTGTCCAAGTGCCTAAAGCACAGGGGCTTTGAAGGGAAAAAATGTTCTGGCATCTGGCAGGGGGTGGAGTGGTGCTATGGCTGCCTGCAAGAGAACAGTTTAAGAGAAGCTACAATAAGCAGTTAACTGTTGGTGTGATCTGCATGCCGTTTAGCTGGGGCATCTTGACCTTTGATTCCAAGAAAGATTTGGGTAATTTTCCATAGGGCTTCTCATCAGGAAGATAGATTCTAGTCAAACCTAAATGACTTCAGCAAGAATACAAGATGGAGGAACCTCTGCACTGTCTTGCCCTGTCACATTATGGTCTCACATTTGTTCAGCTATTTTGACCCTCACTGGTATAAAAGCAATTAGTTAGGTTGCCGTTTCTGAGCACATTGAGGAATTCCTTTTAACATCACACATTAACAATACAGATTTTAGATGAAACAGAGGCTTAAGCTCATATCACTATTATCCATTCAGATGCTGGCTGTGGAGGCACTGTGGCACAGGATTATTCTGTTTATAAAGATCTAAGAGACTATAGTAAATAAAACTTCTTTGTCATAACAATACAGTATGGGCTTCTGACTTACTGAGAAGTCAGATAGGGAAGCCTGTGGGAACAGTTTGTAAATCCAAGCAGGCTGTTTACATTAGGATCTGTTCCTGCATAATAATCACACCCAATCCTAGCAGAACCTTCAGAATTTAAAGCACGGTAGTACAACTAAACAGAAAAAACTAAAGCAAGGTGTGGGATGATGCAAAGTGCTCAAACACATTCCCTTTTTCTGAAAATTGGAGATGTTTATAATTTTAAAGCTACATAGAAAGATCTTAATTATAATAGTGCTCTTTGATGAACTGCTCTGAAGGAATAATCATTTGGAGATTTCTTCTCAAATACTTTATAAAAAATATGTGTTTCTAAAAGAACACATTGAAGCAGAAATGAAACCATTTTAGTATTGAGAGTTATAGGAATTGTGAAAATTATTTTACAATTTCATTAAGTTCACATTAGGAACTGAGAAATTCTATAATCTATGTGTTTCTTCCCATTTAAAGAAGGTTTCTTTGTACTTGCATTTGGTTGCTGACTCCAGAGCTTCTGTCTGAACATCAGAAAGCAGAGTTGCTTGCCTGAATGTAAACCACAGTCTTCACTTCCAATGTTAATGCCTTTCATTTAGTAGAATTTTTGGCAAAACATAATGTACCCTTATAATGGAAAGTACTCAGGATCATCAGGAGTTCTATTTATGTCCTTCTCCAGAGTTTGGGAGTTAGTTCTTTATTCAAAAATAAAAAAGAAGAGGACCATCGATGGAATGCTGAGGCAACATCAAAGAATTGGGAGGTGGGAAGTAGTCCTCTTTGATCTCTTTTCCCTGTCAGGGCACTGGACTTTGCTACCCCTTGTGTCTGTCCTCTGAATGGCTCTGCTAAAAGTTAGGAATGTTTCTGATTACCACATGAACAAGTATCCCTTTCTCAGTGTCCTAGGGACTGTTCTCTCCTATTTAGATGAATCTAGACTCAGGGAGATTTTTGAATACTTAGGAAGTCATCCTACCTAAGGAAACTGAGATATTTAGAAGTGGTTAAAACCATGAGTGTTATCTTTCCCTCTTCGGTGAGCCTTCACCGGAGCCAAGGCAGAGCTTCAATCAATCCTTTATCAGCAATCATCATGTTCAAGGGTACTGTCCTAATCACAGTGTCAATGAATTTCTGCTTGCTGGTTTTGTTGTACAGGGTTCATTTCTTTTTCTCTATAACGAAATTGTCCTTGAGGTTGGCAACATGGCACAGTTGGGAAAATCCTTACTACTAAATTTAAGGACCTGAATACAATTTCCCAGGACCCATGTACAAAGTCAAGCTTAAGCTTAGTCCTTGGTAGTTGGAGAAAATTGGCTCTCTGAGACTGTCAAGCTTAGCCTATCAGTGAGCTCCAGGTTCGGTAATGTACTTTGCCTCCAAAAGTATTTTGGAGAAATGCCAAAGAAGACACATGACGTCAAGCTCTGGCCTCTAGATGCACCTGCACGCACACATCTACACACGTGAATATGGACCTGCATCACACACTCAAAAATAAATAAATGAAGAAAGTTACCTCAGTGTGTTTATATTCTTTCCTCCATAACTGTACAGTTTGGGGAAAATAAGAGATTTTAAAAATACAGTTTGTCATTTTTTGTGAAACAAGTGATTGTACAGATACAAATTTCAGAGGAGATGGGTATATGAATGAAATTTTTATTGAATTGTAGCTGCCTGAAAAATAGCTTAAATATTATGACTTTTAGTTCCCTTATACATAAATGGTCAACATAAGCTAGTCATTTTTCAACATTATTCAGTATGCCCTGTTTTAACTTGCTAATTAACTTGTCTGTTTCAGCTCTTTGTTCTATGTGAAGAGAAGAGGCATTTCTATATCCCAAGGCAAAAAATGCTTGTGCTTTGGATCAATTACAATAACCCCATTCTCTTTGCTATAGGTTGCTTAAAGGGTAAATTGTGACACAATTCTATGCAGCGAGTTTTGAGAGGTAATTAATAGGAGGCTTGTAGAGAATAGTCTACTTCCTGATGAAAGATCTAGTATCAATTTGGTTACTCTATTTATTGAGTGGAGTTATGTTTCCTGTAACTATACAACAGTCCTGAGGTCATGAAGAAACATATACTAGGATAGCTGTGCATGTTGACATCACCAACAGAAAGATGGGAGACACGCAGTTCATGAAGGCATCCCCGATGCTGCCTGTTTATTCAAGTTTAGTAGTGTCAATTTTTGCATTATGTGATATGATATGAAAACTCACTTAAATCTTTTGCCCACACTCTACTATTTAGATCCTACCTGTTTTAATAATTATAAACATTTCATTGCAATCATTTTAGACAGAAATAAATAATAAATGTGTATGCATTACATGCATGCATTTGTATATTATATAAATAAAATCTTCACTTGAATATAATGATTTTCAGCAATTGTCACCCTTGTTTTTATTACATTTCTGAGAGTTGCATTTCATTATTAGATAGAATATTGATATTTTAGGTTATTTTTTATGAACTTCTAAATAGACTATTTTCTTAACTATTAAAATACAAATTTTTTACATTTGAATTTATTTGAATAGTTATTTTCTAAGATGCTGTGTGTCTTAACTGAGAATCTTCTTGAAAGTAAAGTACTCTGAGTAGACAATATCAGGTAGAACTGGCTAATTTATCATAATTAAATTAATTTATACATATCTGAACGAAAATGAACTCAGTGATAAGGGAGGTACAATGGTCATGTAAAAGGTAGCTTGTTACATTTTCTACCAGAAACAGTCATTATCTCAATAAAGCTTCAGATTCTCTTCTCAGATCTTGGAATACTGCATACATAGAAATGTATAAACATATTCATGTGCACAAATGCCAGTTAACAGTGGGGCTATATTCTGACATTAGATGATGGTTTATAGATACAAATGAGTATATTTACACAGTCAGCTCACTGTAATGTCACTAGGCTATAATCTTAGGACTCAACCAACATAAATCTTGTCCTCTGTTGAACAGAACAGCCCTGCTGAATTCATGAGTATAATTCAAAACACCTGATATTTGTATATTCACACCATTTCTGTCCTTGTGAGTAGTTAAGAACTAAACATGTATTTTCAGAACTCAGCTTCACAGCTAGCTTTCTGCTGCATTTATAGTCCATTACTCAATTGTTGCCTTGATTTTATGAAATCTTAATTATTCTTATGGAAGTTATTTTTGAAGAGATATCAACTTTATCTTTTTCATAAAAATTAAGCTATAATCTGATCAGCCTATCTTAACTATAATGAAAATCTCAGATTAAACTCCTTAAAAGAAACCCAAGTAGTAGTTGATAATTAAGACGTGACAAATGTTCTACAAATACTAAGAAAATAAGCATTTGGGTCCTGGTTTTATCAACAATATAATTATACTAAACAATAGTACTTTTCATTACATATTTCATATTAATATTCAATAATCCATATTAAGATCAACATTGTATTAAAAATCTGTGTTCCTGATGTTTTACTCTAATTTAAGTCACCCTGAAAAAAAAATTGCCTTGGTTTTCATTTGTTAAGAGGATCTGCGAAATTCTCCCTTATAATCTTTGATCTTTTATCTTGAGAATAGTCACTAGTCAATGGGAAGTAGAATGCCCAAAGTTGGAATGCTCAAAGGCCTGGCGAAATAAGACATTTATTTGGGGGAATCAAGGAGTATTCTGGGAGTGGAATTCTGAGAGGAGCACAGACAGTACACTTTCTGTTATGCTTCCACTTGTTCTTTTAGGCCTGAACAAGAAGTGCTTAAGTATAAGGAAGTATATACCTTGCATATTGTCAGATCCAAATGCACAGCCTGAAATCCTAAATATGTTTGTCTGTGTTATATATATATATATATATATATATATATATATATTATATATATATGTTTGTGTGTGTGTATGCATATATATTGTACATATATTCAAATACCTATAAGTAATGACATTGGAAATATTTTGCCTTCAGAAATTACTGTCTAAAAAGAACTACATCTCTTTTTCTGAAAATTTTTTTTCCTTTCAGTGAAAACTATACCTCCTAAATGGATAAATGGATGAACAGGATAATATATGGTATAAGACATTGAATCCAAAGCTTAATTTCTTTCTTCACCATGAAACCAATCAGAGAAAATATCCTTATATCAACTCCACTTAATGTTCTTGTATTTATGATATCTTAGATCAGGCCCTTCTTACAGTAATCTTCTCCACATGCCAATTTTCTCCCTACTCCCTGAAGGAGCAAAGTCTCACAGTCCAGAGAATTAAGTACCATCTTTTTAGAATGCCTGCCACTGTTGACAATAGATGACTCTGTAGCAATGTATCTCTGACATCAATATATATGTTAGCCACCTACAGATCTTATTAAGATGCTCAGCATGTTTAAGTGGGGTTGATTTCTGAGATTCTGTACTTTGAACAAGGTTCCATATGTAGCCCAGGCTGCTGCTTTATAGACCATCCTTGACTGGCTAGATTTGCTTTAAGAATGGAGACTCAATTCTTGCTCTACTCCATTCTTCTCTGGACTTGATCTTCCCAATCCCTCATGTTCTCCCCCTGTTTCTTCCCTCTTCTTTTCCCTATCTCCCTCCCTACTCCTTCCAAGCTCCCAATTAGCTCATGAGATCTTGTCCCTTTCCCCTTCTGGGGGTGGGGGCATGTATGTCTCTCTTAGGGTGCTCCTTGTTTACTACCTTCTCTGGCAGCGTGGATTGTAGTCTAATAATCCTTTGCTCTATGTCTAATATCCATATATGACTGACTACATACCATGTTTGTCTTTCTGTGTCACTCAGGATAGTTTCTTTTAGTTCCATCCATCTGCCTGTGAATTTCAAGATTCCAATTTTTTTTCTGAGTAGTATTCCATTGTGTAAACGTACCACATTTTCTTTATCTATTCTTCAGTTGAGTGGCATCTAGGTTGCTTCCTGGTTCTGACTATTACAAATAATGCTGCTATGAACGTAGTTGAACAGATGTACTTGTCATATGAATGTGCATCCTTTGGGTATATGCCTAAGAGTGGAATTGCTGGATATTGAGGTAGAACTGATTCACATTTACCTCCCACAATGGAGAAGTGTTTCCCTTTCTCCACATCCTCTCCAGCATAAACTGTCATTGGTGTTTTTGATTTTAGCCATTGTGACAGGAGTAAGATGGTATCTCAGAGTTGTTTTGATTTGCATTTCCCTGATGTCTAAGGATGTTGAGCAGTTTCTTCAGTCCCTTTCTGCCATTTGAGATTCCTCTATTGAGAATTCTCTAGTTCTGTACCCCACTTTTTAATTTGATTATTTGGCGTTTTGGTATCTACCTTCCTGAGTTCATTGTATATTTTGGTGATCAGCCCTGTGTCAGATGGGGGGGGGGGTTGTTGAAGATCTTTTCCCATTCTGTGGGCTGCTGTTTTGTCTTGTTGACTGTGTCCTTTGCCTTACAGAAGATTCTCAGTTTTCTTAGAGGGATACATTATAGTTTTAAAGAGAAATCTTCCACTAAAGAAATGTCCAGGGATCCACAAAGATGACCCCAAATGAGAATCTATGCAATAGTGAAGAGGCTACCTTAAATACCCTTCCGCTATAATGAGATTGATGACTACCTTAAATGCCATCGTAGAGCCTTCATCCAGTTGCTGATGGAAGCAGAAGAAGAGATTAACAGCCAAGCACCGAGCCAAACTCCTGGAATCCAGTTGTAAAGAGGGAGGAGTGATGAGCAAAGGAGCAAGATCATTCTGGAGAAACCCACACAAACAGCTGACTTGAGCAATTGGAAGTTCATGGATCCCAGCCTGACAGCTGGGGAACAAGCATAGGATCAAACCAGAACACCTGAAAGTGGTTCTCAGTTGGGGGGGCCTGGGCAGTCTATGGGGCCTCTGGCAGTGGAACCAACATTTATCCTGAGTGCATGAATGTGTTTTGGGAGCCTATTCCCTATGGAGGTTTACTCTCTCAGCCTAGATACATGGGGGAAGGCCTAAGTCCTGCCCCAAATGATGTCAGACTTTAATGATCCCTCATGGGAGGGCTCACCCTTACTGTGGAATGGATTGTGGGTGGGAAGGTGGGCATGAGAGGATAGGAGGGACAAGGATGGGATTGGTATGTAAAATAAGATTGTTTTTAATGTAAATAAAAATTTATTTAAAAATAATAGAGATTCAGTTCACTCAAAGTCATTTCATCTACATAACAGTTAATGTAGGCTGAAATTCTTACTTTAGGAATTCTTTTGAAGGAATGGATTTAGGAAGCCAGGTGTGGTGGAACAGACCTTTAATCCCAGCACTGGGAAGGGAGAAATAGGTGGCTTTCTGTGAATTTGAGGCCAGCATGGTCTACACAGCAAGAGCCAGGGCTATGTAGAGAAACCATGTCTCAAAAACCAGAAAACAAAACAAAACAGCAATAGATTCGGTGTTATTAATCCTAATGTCAATCTTGCAGAATCTAGTTTACTTGTGACCTATTCTTAGTTTCAAAATTTGACTAGGATTACAGTGTGTGCTCACTTTCTGTTCTCTGGGTCTCTGGATGTGCTGTGTTACTCTCCTCATTTTGATTTCCACTTTTATAACCTACCTGTTGTGGAAGACCTGGAGCCAAAAAAATTGAATAGCAACAACTCACCTAGATGTCTCCCATTTGGACTCAGAAGACTGACTTTTGCCAAACTTTAAGTCACCTGCTAGAACTTGGCATAGTCCCTTTGGCAGGACATACCAAATACTAATTGCCCATGCAGACACAATTAACCTAGCACCTGTGACTCCAGTCAATAGATTCCAAGTCTTTGTGGCTCTTGGCCCCTTCTGCCTCCTAAACAGCCATGTCTCCAGGTGTGCGGCTATCCTGTGGCCCCCAGCCCATTTGTTTTGATCAGAGTTACCAAAGTTTCTTCCCCTCCACAGGTTGAAATTGTGGATAGAGTCTCGTTGTTCATCTCTAAACTTAGGTTGGTAAATTTGTGCTAACAGGAGGTGAATACTGTTTACTTAATTTTTACTATTACCTTCTTGACTGGAATAGTATAGGGTCTTCAGGAAGAACAACATAGAGAGATGTTATAAGGTTGGTAAAAGCTATGATAACACCTTTAAAATAAAAGTTATATTTGACAAATTTTACCTTTCCTTGTCATTGACAACATTTATAAAATTACACACACACACTATATATCTATATCTAGTCTATATCCTTTAGGTTAGGTGAGAACAGGTACAACATACCAATCGTATTATCTGATCTAATATAAAGATTACAAAGTATCCAGAAAAAATTTCTTAATTGTAGAATTAGGTGTATTTGTATGGCTGAGGATGTAAAGATCTACTTAGGTATACTTAGTAGATCTTATGAAACTTTCTTCAATAAAACTACAGCCTTCCAAGTTCTTCATAACCCCATATGGATAATTTTGTCTACTATGCATCATAGGTGGTTTTCATAAAGCCAGCTGGAGAGAGCTTCAGCTTTCCAGCCTAAAATATAGATAAAATCTAAGGATTGTAGATCAAACACTCATTTCTTTTTCTACAACAAATGTCAACCATAAAATGGATACACAGAGGCTAAGAAAATACCTTTGTCATGTGTCTACTTTGGTCTATCCTTTGTACAACTTACCAGTCGTTAAGATTCTTGTAAGAACTTTTTGTTAAAGTTATTATTATAACCACATCTAAAGGGTTATGTGGACCCATTGAAATTAGAAGAATGTCTCAGAATTCATACAGCTTTCAATTGTTGGCACCTGTAATCACTCATTGGCTGAAATCATCTACCAAACACTTTCTTTTAATCACCTCTGGAGTACTGGGTTTCCTTAACTTCACTAATCTTTGGTAAAGCTTTTTTTCTTCTCTAATTTCCCAGGATACATTGTAAAGTAATTAATGTGACTTATTATGCTCATATGGTGTCAAGGAGGGACATGCATTCCTTCCACAAGGCAATGCATAACAAATACCAGAGAGACTAATATGTTATCTCAGTCTAGAAGAGAATAAAATACATCTTTTTTTCTATTTTCTGGGTAGAAAATATGTGATATGGTGAGTTGCAAGTGAATATTTACTACTTTAACATTCTAACTGATTTTAAATTTTCATAAAGTGCTAATAAATATAAATTAATAACTATAATGTTTAAAATAACCACTTCTGCATTTCAGAAATGAAACTTTATTTTTACATTCCAATACCAAAGGAGACTTTTTTTTTTCATTTAATATGGAGAAACTTAACCCTTAGAGGTGAGGCTTGGTTTTCTCTTACTCTTTGACAGGAAGGAAAAGTTTAATGATTCAGACATAGAAAACTGAATTTTCTTTAAAAAAGAAGGAATCAGCATAGATGTCACATGTACGTATAAACACATGTATACACATATATGTGCACTTCCACACACCACTACAAGCACCTACATACATACATGTAATCACATGTATACATACATCACTATGTACATAGATGGATAAACACACAATTAGAGAGAGAGAATCATGGATAATGTATGCCCAACATGTTGGACACATCAACTTCAAATCCGGAGACACAGGGCCACTTTGCTATCGTTTGTGACTTCACTTATATGGACACAGTATTCAAGCCACAAGAACATTCCTCATCTTTGCCAACAGCAGCAGCCATATCAAATTAGGAATATGGCATCAGCTGTCTTTCACTGGCTGCCTGAGAATTTTTTGAGAAGGTCATCCATTGGTTCACACATTTGTGAAAGCCCTAAAGAAGTTGGTTCCACCAGGCCATGGTCACGTGACCACAAGCTCACTTGTCTTCTTTGTCAGTAGTAGTCTGTGAGATAGTTTGTTACTGTTGTTTGTTATTACTGTTGTTTGCTTTTGTACTTCTTTTGTAGTGATAGGGAGTAATGAAATGTTGAATTGCTAGAATAAAATTTATAAAGAAAAAAACTGTTTAAATGTTTTTGAGCAGACTTCCCTCTGTAAGTCTTCACTAGATAGGCATTTTATTTTATTTTGTTTTATTTTATTTTTTGGTTTTTTGAGACAGGGTTTCTCTGTGTAGCTTTGGAGCCTATTCTGACACCCCCTCTGGAGACCAGGCTGACCTCGAACTCACAGAGATACCCCTGCCTCTGCCTCTCAAGTGCTGGGATTAAAGGCATGTGCCACTAATGCCCAGCTTTTTTCAGCTTTTTTTTTTTTTTTTTTTTTTTTTTTTTTTTTTTATGCAGAGGAAACTGGCTTTGAACTCCTAGAGTTCCACCCATTTTCCAAGTGCTTACATTAAAGGTATGAGCTACCATGTCCCATAGACCCTGGGTTCTATTCAAAGTACCATAGGAGAAAAAAATAATAAAGAAGGATACATAATCAAGTAGATATGTAAACCACTCAGGAAGACATTAACCTGTGAAAATGAAATCATATTTGTTGCCCATACTGCTATAAGTGAAAAGAGTCATTTTCTATGAGATGATTCAGAGATCATTAAAGTCATAATCACAGAAAAGTATTCTTCATGGCCACATCTCTCATGGCAGTTTTGCTACATACCTTGGGGAATGACATTGAAGTCATTTTCATATTTGTTCGCAAGGATACTGTCAGAAGTAAGAGAAAGATTTTCTAAAGCACTGTGTTCTAAGCAAAAGGGAAGGCTTATCCTGTAAATTCAGGTAAACAAACCCAAGGCTAGAGTTTGGGGGGTATGCTTATCCCATTCATAAAGAAAACTGTCCTCAAACTGTTGGAATTAGATTACTTTGAAATCCGCGCCGCCCCCCCCAACTTTGAATAGTCAATAATTCCTTTCTTTGCTTCTTTGGTTTTTACAGAGGGGTTCACTAAAGCCTCAACTGATATAATTATTGGCTCAGATTGTTAGCAATCTAGGCCAGATGGCTGTGGGTTTCTAAAGGCCCAGTTGCTTGTGGTGGTTTTCAGAGTTTGTCTATAGGATTTGGGGATCAGCAATTTGAAAGGGTTGCAAACTTGTAAAATAGTGTTATTCACAGGGCCAGAGTGTTCATCAGCGTGACCCAGCAATAAACTCATTCATTATGGGCATTCCTATTCTGCACAATTTGCCACACAGCACTGGTTTCAGGAGGGGAGGGGAGACAATGGCTTATAAAATGCTTTTGAATGCCTAAAATGAAGGAGTGTTCGTGCTGGGATGCTTCTGATTTCTTCTTTGGGAAGAACCTTCTCAGGGACTTTAGCTGAGTTCTGCTGAGAGTAAGCAAAGTGGAAAAATTGGAAAATTACTTTTTTAAAAATGTGTTTCTGGGGGGCAAAATAGAGTGGGAGTAAATAAATGGAAAATAAGTTGCAGGGAGATTCTGTGAAGCAGGGAATATGCAAGTAGCTGAAGACTGCTGCGGAATAATGCAATAGGTGGGGGAGGGTGAGGAAGAGAGGAACTACAGTGAGAAACTTAAAAGGAGCCACAGAGCAGAAGGAACAGCATAAATAATCATATTTTCAAATAAGAATACCATATCAACTCTGTGACCTGGATACAGCACCAACCTCCTGAGATAGTTCCAGCACTCTGATGCACAGAAAATGCAATTTTCAGCACAGGCATTTTATTTTTCAGTGTAAACAACCTTTGGGTTTTTAAAAAATACGTATCTGGAAACTGTTTCCATAAATAATGTATAGATTATAAAAATTTGACTTGTAAACTATTGAGTCCATGTCTCCTCAGTACTCATTGTGAAAACTGAACTACGGATAGTAAGTACTCTATTGGTAGAATTCGCGAGGCAAAAGCTACCAATTTTACCCAAGATAAATTGGATTATTTTTTTAAAGTGCAAGACAAAGAAATATCAGAAACATTTTTTTCTCAAACAAAAGAAAGGGCTGAAATAAGGTAGAATTACTTTGTTAATTAGTTCCAAGTTCTGAGGTGTTCCTTTAAATCTTGCTAATTAAGAGAAATCAGGAGTGCAAGATAGCCCCTTTCTTATCTTCAAAGAGTAAAGATGAAAGAAAACAGAAAATGAAACCTCTCCACTTGGGCTGTTCTTTAAAACAGAGCTCCAAGAAAATCGGCTTGTGTTCTCCTTAGAGAAGAAAAGACCCAAGACCCAAGTATTTGCCAAGGGGGAGGGGAAGGGCATAATTAGAAGCAAGTTTCCCCATTTTATTAAATTCCTCCACCGACAAAATACACTTGGAGGTATTTTAAGTGAAACCGGCATTTAAGGAACCCCGAAAAGCAGATGATTACATGTTTGTGGCAGAAAAAAAAAGGGCAATTAAGAAAACAAGAACTATTTAATGTGCCACATAAATACAAGCGACCAGAAGTTGATTTAAAGTTTTTTCTTGCTTTCTTTTTCCTCTTTCTCTCCTCCCTTGTCATCCCTCCCCCGCCCCTCTTTCCTGCTGCAATTTGTCTCCCCTTTGTCGCGGCACGCTTGGAGAAAGTGGATGGAGAGTGGAGGAGGGGCGGGGAGCCCTGAACCCCACCCCCGGCCGCGCTCCCGCGTCCCCCGCGGGTGCTCAGCCCGCGCCCGCCACCCTCCCGCTCCCACCCTCCACGCGCGCCCTCCCTCGCTCCGGTGACTCCAGCAGCTTCGGATTTGGAAGCTCGCTGATTGGCTGGAAGCGATTCAACACACGCCAGGCAAAGAGCTTTGTCTGAGTTGAAGAGAAGTTGTAGAGATTTTCAGACTGGAGTCAGCAATCACGGGTGTTTAGTCTGCAGTCGAGCAGAGAAAGGGAAAGGGGGGGAAAAAAAAATCAAGAATCGCCCGGGAAAGACACACTGCAGACTCCGCCAGCACCCTGCAATAGATGGGGACGGAGTCCACGCGGGGAGCCAGGCCGAGGTGACACGCTGCTCGTAGCCTGGAGGATCGGCGGCGGCCACCCTCGCCAAGAGGGATTTTACGCTCCTGTCCAGAAGTCGCCACACGGTGTGTATGAAAACTGAAGTTTGTGAGCTGTTAATTGCTGTGTTATTTAGAGTCGCTTTCAAGTCGAAAGACCTGATGTGGCTTAGAGCTCTGAGTGGCGGGGAGGAAGTTGAAGGGATTGCCGGGCTGTGCTAACTCGCGCTGGGGAGGGAATCTGGGAACTGACCTATGCACCAAATGAATACTAAAATGCACTTTAGATTTGCACTTGCACTTCTGATGGCGTTTTTCAGCCACGATGTCCTGGGTAAGAATCTGAAATACAGGATTTATGAGGAGCAGAGGGTCGGATCGGTAATTGCTAGACTATCAGAAGATGTAGCTGACGTTTTATTGAAGCTACCGAACCCTTCTGCCGTTCGTTTTCGAGCCATGCCAAGGGGGAATTCTCCTCTTCTGGTAGTAAATGAGAATACCGGAGAAATCAGCATAGGGGCTAAAATCGACCGCGAGCAACTATGCCAAAAAAACTTGAACTGTTCGATAGAGTTTGATGTGCTCACTCTGCCGACCGAGCACTTGCAGCTTTTCCATATTGAAGTGGACGTGCTGGACATTAATGACAATTCCCCTCAATTCTCAAGACCCGTCATCCCCATTGAGATATCGGAGAGCGCGGCAGTCGGGACTCGCATCCCGCTGGACAGTGCGTTCGATCCAGATGTTGGGGAAAATTCCCTCCACACCTACTCGCTCTCCGCCAATGATTTTTTCAATATCGAAGTGAGGACCAGGACAGACGGGGCCAAGTACGCTGAACTCATAGTGGTGAGGGAGTTGGATCGGGAACTGAAGGCGAGCTACGAACTTCAGCTCACGGCCTCCGACATGGGAGTGCCCCAGAGGTCTGGCTCCTCCGTTCTGAAAATAAGCATTTCGGATTCCAACGACAACAGCCCTGCGTTTGAACAGCCGTCTTACACAATACAACTCTTAGAAAACTCCCCAGTTGGAACCTTGCTCCTGGATCTAAATGCCACCGATCCAGATGAGGGCGCTAATGGGAAAATTGTGTATTCTTTCAGCAGTCATGTGTCTCCCAAAATTATAGAGACTTTTAAGATCGACTCAGAAAGAGGACATTTGACTCTTTTCAAGCCAGTGGATTACGAAGTCACCAAGTCCTATGAAATTGATGTTCAGGCCCAAGATTTGGGTCCCAATTCCATTCCTGCTCATTGCAAAATTATAATTAAGGTTGTGGATGTCAATGACAATAAACCTGAAATTAGCATAAACCTTATGTCCCCTGGAAAAGAAGAAGTATCTTACGTTTTTGAAGGGGATCCCATTGATACATTTGTTGCTATTGTCAGGGTTCAAGACAAGGATTCTGGACTGAATGGGGAAATAATATGTAAGCTTCATGGGCATGGGCATTTTAAACTTCAGAAGACATATGAAAACAACTACTTAATCTTGACCAATGCCACGTTGGATAGAGAAAAGAGATCTGAGTATAGTTTGACTGTGATTGCTGAGGACAAGGGGACACCCAGCCTCTCTTCAGTAAAACATTTTACTGTTCAAATCAATGACATAAATGACAATCCACCTCGCTTCCAGAGGAGCCGATATGAATTCGTCATCTCTGAGAATAACTCGCCAGGGGCATATATCACTACAGTGACAGCCACAGATCCAGATCTTGGTGAAAATGGACATGTGACATACACCATTTTGGAGAGTTTTATCTTGGGAAGTTCCATTACTACATATGTAACCATTGACCCTTCTAATGGCGCCATCTATGCCCTCAGAATCTTCGATCATGAAGAAGTGAGTCAGATCACTTTTGTGGTGGAAGCCAGGGATGGGGGCAGTCAGAAGCAGCTTGCAAGCAACACGACAGTTGTTCTGACCATCATTGATGAGAATGACAACAACCCTGTGGTTATAGGGCCTGCAATGCACAATAACACTGCAGAGATATCCATCCCCAAGGGAGCTGAAAGTGGCTTTCATGTTACAAGAATAAGGGCTATTGACAGAGACTCTGGTGCAAATGCTGAACTCAGCTGCTCCATAGTAGCAGGTAATGAGGAGAACATTTTCATCTTGGATCCCAAGTCATGTGACATCCACACTAATGTCAGCATGGAATCTATCCCCTCCACTGAATGGGCTCTCTCAGTTATCATCCAGGACAAAGGCAATCCTCCTCTGCATACCAAAGTCCTTCTGAAGTGCATGATCTTTGACTATGCAGAATCCGTGACAAGCACAGCCATGACTTCTGTCAGCCATGCATCTTTGGATGTGTCCATGATCATAATCATTTCCTTAGGAGCAATTTGTGCAGTGTTATTGGTTATCATGGTACTCTTTGCAACGAGGTGCAATCGAGAAAAGAAAGACACCAGATCCTACAACTGCAGGGTGGCAGAGTCCACTTACCAACATCACCCCAAAAGACCATCCAGGCAGATTCACAAAGGGGACATTACACTGGTGCCAACCATTAATGGCACACTGCCCATCAGATCTCATCACCGATCCTCTCCATCTTCATCTCCAACTTTGGAAAGGGGACAAATGGGCAGCCGCCAGAGTCACAACAGTCATCAGTCTCTCAACAGTTTGGTGACCATCTCATCCAACCACGTGCCAGAGAATTTCTCATTAGAACTCACCCACGCCACTCCTGCTGTTGAGGTAAGATCATAAACTACATCATCTGGTAAAGCCAGCTGTTTGTACTCAAGGGCTGAGCAGTAATTGCACCTTTAAGACTGTCATTGATAAGTGACAAAATCCAGTTCCAGTGTGTACCTATCTCAAATATGCACTTCGTCACACTCTTCTAGTTTTATAGATAATTCACTTGCATGTAATATGTGTGATGCCAGAGAGTAAATTTGAAACTCACACTGGATTGTCTAATCAGAGAGTCCCTTCACTTCTCAGACTAAGACGCTGGGAAGAAAAAAAAAAAAAAAAAAAAAAAAAAAAACTAAAGGGACCCACTTATTCTCATTGTTAAAATCTCTTCTGAAAAAAATAATAAACATTCAGGGCTTCAGAAGAATCTCATTCCAGGACTTGCTGTCCTTGCAAAACTTTGCAGAGTATTCTGACATGGTTAAGTAAGTAGGTTAACAGCTTATTTTACTGGGTTTCTTTGGAGTATTTTTTTAAATGTCTGACCATTCTATCTGAACTGTAAAAGAAGACAGTTATTTAAAAGGATGTCTTTCAAGAATGAGCAACTCAGCTGTGTTTTGAGATTATCCAATTCTCCCTGCAATATATTTTAGCTGGGTTTCTTTCCTGGCTAGCAGCACTTTCTGCACTGTCTAGCCTATGTAAATCACTGACATGCAGAAATGATGAGCTTAGCGTGTAATAACAAGCCTCTCCTTTTCCCTTACTCAATGTATGTGAATGCTTGAGGTTTATTTTTTTTCCATTCAGAAATCAGTTCTGTCTCTTTGGTTTCCAGCAGGTCTCCCAGCTTCTCTCCATGCTTCATCAGGGGCAATATCAGCCAAGGCCAAGTTTTCGAGGAAACAAATATTCCAGGAGCTATCGGTATGAATTACCCTTTGTGTTAGCACTTAAATCTCAAGTAGCTTAAATGCTGAAGAATAAAATTATGTTTTTTTTGTTTCATTGATCTTTCTAGATATGCCCTTCAAGATATGGATAAATTTAGCTTGAAAGACAGTGGCCGTGGAGACAGTGAAGCAGGAGACAGTGATTATGATTTGGGACGAGATTCTCCAATAGATAGGCTGCTGGGGGAAGGATTCAGTGACCTCTTTCTCACTGATGGAAGAATTCCAGCAGGTAAGAGGGAAATGATAGCTATATATGTATCTTCACAGCTACCACAACACCAGGATGATGGACAGCTTCTCCCATGCTTCTATTTCTGCTGTCTTTTTCCTTTGCACTAGGAACAGTGAACAGGCATGAGACACTTACAGTTTTTTTCTTCTCAAAATCCACAATAAGCAGTTGGTGGGGAAGGAACAAATATGGGGACTTAATAGATAAAGGAGGGGTGAGTACCCGGAAGAAAACCAAACTGCTACCCTCCTCTTTCCTCTTTTTTATGCAGCAGTGCCATAGGGCACTCCCGAGCAACTCTAGAAAATTACTGGGTGGCTGTTTGTATTCCGACAGCCTGTTTGGTGAGCAGTGGTGAACTGGACTATAATTTGGAGGATGAATTTCCTGTGGTGGGAACCAACTCACAAAATCAGAGACTAAAATACACTAGAAAGGGTATACTTTAAGCACTAAATATAGGTGAAGGAATGTACCTTTGTCAGTGATGAGCAGAGTGTATTTCATGCCACTTTTCATTTTGAGTCTGTAAAGCAATGGGGAGGAAAACAAACACTGAGGGGGGACTTATAAAGCACACAGCTAGGTGTGTGGAGATGCTGTTGAGTTTTGAACCAAATTTTCCTTAGTGACTCTTGCCTCTAATTGTGCAGTAGGACCTCTGATCCAACTGAGAAAATAGTGAGAGCATCAGTAGCCATTCTGTTGCTAGGGGATGTAGTAAGAAATCACCCCTTAAGAACACAGAGGTATTCCTCTGACTATCCACATGTCTAAACCAATTGACTGTCCACCAAATGACTGCCATTTGACAATACACCAGAGAAAAAGAAGAATAGTCTACTCCCATCTTACTTCTTTCTAACATGAAGGTTTTATACAAGGAAAAGGGGGTATAAACAATATAAGGGAGTTTACCAGAAACTTGGGAAAATTCAATAAATAGAATTTTAGCTTTCATGAGCTATAGGAGTCATCGTAGCAGTAGCTAATTAGCAGCAGGAGTCCTTACTAGCTGTGTCCCAGGGCATCCTCTGGGCCTAGGCTGAGTACTTTGGGTTCATATAGAGTATTTTACCTGCCTTGTCTCACTCCAGGCTTTGACACTGGAGCTGTACTGGTTTCGGTGAATAAGTTCTTATCATTTTGAAAACATTGGTGTTATGTTAGTTGTGGTAGTAGAAGTGACATTAGTGTGTTTTCAGCTTTGAAAATGGGAAGCTTATAAAGGTTACAGTAATGTACTCCAGGCAGGTAGGCTATACCTGGGAGGGGGTTGAGATGGTGAGATCTAGTCAATTTCCACATCATCACTAATCACTAATCTATGACTTAAGTAACAAGTATTTTCTTTTTAAGTAAAATACCTAGCTTTTTCTCCTCCCTCTTTCCTTCTCCCTCTCTCCCTTTCTTTCTTTCTTTCTCTCTCTCTCTCTCTCTCTCTCTCTCTCTCTCTCTCTCTCTCTCTCTGTGCATGTGCACACATCTGCGTAAGTGTTTGCCCATGTAGAGGGCAGAAGACTGGTGTCTTCTTCTAGTCCCTTTGCCTTGTTGTCTTGAGAGATGATGTCTCTTTTAAAAGTTCATATATACACAGTTAACCAGTTGAGCAGCAAGCTTCCAGGATACTTGCCCTTGTCCACTAATGTAGAGTTACAGGGACAAGCAGCCACACTGGGTTTGTACATGGGTGCTGTAGAGGCAAATTCAGACTTCCATGCTTGCACAGATGTGTTCTTATCCAGTGAACCTTTTCCCTAGACAAGTATTTGATTTTCTATCCTTTTATACCACCCTCTCTGCAAACACTAAGTGTTGCTCATTCAGTTATGTGATTACAAGGATAGATATTTTATCTCTGGCTAGACAAATGTATAGGAAGAATGACTAGTTGCACTGAGGCCTACTGTGTGCATGACAGCATATATTTGCATGGTCCCCATGAAATCTATCATTTTAA
Organism: Cricetulus griseus; assembly: GCF_003668045.3. NCBI lineage: Eukaryota > Metazoa > Chordata > Mammalia > Rodentia > Cricetidae > Cricetulus > Cricetulus griseus. Next base: position 101,632,621 of record NW_023276806.1, read on the forward strand.
AGGTGTACATTGCTTAGACCAATTTGAAGATAAATCTTCAACATGTCCCAAGACAGCATGCTCAAAGACAATTAGTTTTATTTTCTGGCTTATATAATGAAGTACCTGGTTGAATTTCTATGCTTCTGTGATAATATGATGCTGATAGAGCCCTAGGCCAGATTAACAGAATTTCTTAGATTAGATTACTTCCTCAACAGGAATACATGGTTATAACATCAATATTGCAGTAGATATTTTAAAATGCTTGGGGTTCATTTATTGGAATTTTAATTTATCAGGGCAATAAAATGGACAATAAAAAATGAACTATTCTAGAAAAATAACCTTGCCATTTGTGGACCTAAATAACATCTGGTGTCTTTTTAAATTCCAAAATCATATAATTTGAGTAGTTAACTGTTAGTGTATTATATATGTACTCATGCATTTATTCACTCATTCATTACTTACAGTTCTGGGAATTGAACCCAGAACACCACACAAATCAAAATTGTGCTTTCCGTCTTTGCAATGCTTCTCATATGTGTTTTCTTTTAGAAAAAAGGCAGAGTCATGTTCTTTCCCTTTCCATATTTTCCAAAGTTACTGTCTTCCATATGTTCATGGCAAGAGAATTATCTGTCATTTGAACTCAATGATGATTAATAATGGTTTCAATAAATGTTAAAGAATAAAGATATTTGGTTAATTGTAGGTAGACAATGATACACTCTAGAAAACCATCAATCTTGCTTATTAAGTGTCTTTATTTTTTATCAATATCACATAGTTGTTTAAAATTATAGACTGTGTGCATGTATGTTTGTTTCTTTTCAATTATGTCAGAGGAGACACAATTCCTGCCTTAGCTGCTTCCCGCTTCTGCATGGACTGAGCTATTCTCAAGTTACAGACAACAGGGAAATGAGCAGTGATTGAGTGATTGGTGTTGCTGCCATTATGTTCATGTTTCAACAGCACAGATTGCTGCACACTGAGTGTCTACAAAGATAAACATCTTTTAATCTTGAGCATCATTGAGGTGACACTGTGTCGACATTCTAGATTCCTATTCATTCTGGCAACTTCTACAGGCATGTTAGGTTGTAAAACTTGTGGTTTGCATAAGTATCTAGCCAGGAAATACCCCGAGTAGAGAAAAATGTTGGGCCACATCTGAATCTCATTAACAGAGATGAGTACAATTTTCTAAAGTATGTGTATTTTTGGGACTTAAGTGTCTCATTCCAACTATTTTTCTGCATTGATTTGTGAACAAATATAGATTGTGTTGCAGTGAGTGGATTGCCAGCAGGGTCATTTCTGGTCATTCATTCTTCCAATTCCCACACAAATGTAGTTTTTTTTAGCAGCTAAACAAACATGCATTTTTATCAGTTGGCTCATGCTTGTCAGCTCTTTTCTTTCTTCCTCATTCAACTTTGAACTCCCAACAGTAAGCATGTGTGTACAAAGCCTCCATGTTCCCAGTGTGTAACGTAGAGCAAAAATAGTTGTAAAAGTACCCCTGCCTAGCATTTTTCTACTTTTCTTTATTGTGTTTTGTTTACTTTTCATCATCTTTCATCTGTGAGTACTTCAAATACTCATTTTTTTTCATTTTTCTACTCTGTTGTCCTAGTAGGTGTCTTCACATGGCTTCCTCCCATGGCTGATTTACTGTACCATTGGACATGCTGGTATTCTGTATCGCTTGGCTCCTCCCATTGTCAAATCTTCATACAGTTTTCATAAACTTTTAAGAACCTTTTAACTTTGTTTTCTTTTGGCTCAAAGTCAATCCCTGACTCATGTTGCAAAGCAACACTGAACACAACTATTGTATTTGTATTCCAAGTCCAATGAAATGCACTCTCCTCTTAATCTCAGCTTTGTCAGTTTTGAATCCTTTGCCACAGGCATAGAGGCGTCTCTTCCCATAGCACACCAATCCTTTGTACACACTGCCTCTGTTACAGGAAAAGCTGCCTGTTCCTCACTTTGTGTACCTAATGTTGCTCACCGCTTCCTTTGACTGTGCTCTGTCTTTTGAAATACCAGCATTCACATCTACTCCTTTTCCTTTCTTAACATATCCGGAGTATCATCTCATTTGCCATTTTACCTGGGTCTGTATAATAGTTATATGCAGCTTAGAACTAGATTGTAGTCCTTTGGACAGCCAGGCACTGAAAGGGCTAGTAGTTGATGGGATCTTCAAGTATAACCTATTAGCCACTCCGTAGCCAGTGGCTTGACTGAAGTTCTCTCTTCTACTCACTGCACAGCTTTCCACCCTACTTGTAAGGTTCAGGACACTAATAAAATCCACAGTCATGTAGTGGCACAGAAGAGGTTCCATGTCCACCTGTCGCTATCACCATAAAAACTTATCACCTGAGAAGGCTTTCAAATATTCCCAAGAATAGGAGAAAAGGTGACCATTGCTTAGCTTCTCATGATCCTTGCATATGGGATGGAACATTTTCAGCACTGAACCCACACTTACTGTCAAACTGTTGAATCTCAAGGGTTAGGGGTGAGATTAGAACATCCATAACAATGAACATACTTTCCTCTGCTCCTCTTACCCCTGGTATCTTTCATTTTTCCCCCTTCCTCCCCGTGGCCTCATTTTTGCTATCCTTTCCAGAAGTCTGCCTTCATAAATTTTCTTTATTCCGTTTCTTTTAATGTGCATGTGTTGTACATTTGAGTCTATGTATGTTTGCAGGTATGTTGGTGTATATACATGTGTGTGTGTGTGATGAGTGTGCCTGTATGTGCTTACCCATGCATGTAGAGTCCTGTGGTAATACCTGCAGTCATCTTCAATAGCTCGTTCATCTTATTCAATGAGACAGGACCTCACAATCAAACCAGAGTTCATAGATGACAGTAGTCTAGCTAGCTATCTTGTTCTGGGGATACCTTGTCTCCACTATCCAAGGCAGGAGTTACAGGTAAACCACCACATTCACTTGGTGTGTCCATTAGCTTCTAAGGATCCTAAATCCAGTCCTTGTAATTGTGCAGCAAGTGCTCTACCCACAGAAAAATCTCTCCGGACCTCCTTTACATTTTAGGCCAATTAATTATTACATAATTGAATTCCCACTTATCTATTGTGCTATAAATGCCATCCACTGCTTAACAATCATTCCTGAGATGATTGTGTTAGCCATGAGGGTCATGCTGTTATATTATCTTGTTGCCTACGTGCTCATTGTGTTCAGGTAATATGGTCAAGACCATTAGAATCCCAGGTAATTTTTTGTCCTTAGTAAAGAAATCAAAGCCAAATGAGGCGGGTTTTTGAAGAAGTTCTTCCCAAGCTTAAGCCAAGAATTGAGGGCCAAAACAACAATCCCAGGTCTGTTCTTTCTTCCATCAGGATGAGAGGCAGACAGTATACAGAGGTCTTGTTTACATGTTTAGAGACTTGGAGGACAAAGCAGGGGCTGGGGGTGGGGATATCATCATGGTGATAGCTTTCTGCTGAGGAAACCTAGGTGCTGTTTATAGCAGTGGCTTTTTGTTCCTTTACTGTTTTCTTCACTGAATGGATTAAAAGGAAGGTTGACAAACACTTCAGTGTAGCACAATACCTGAAACTGTTCATCCAAACCTGTGTTTTTATTTAAATCACCCTGGTTTGTTAGGTTGAATCTTTCTTCACAGCACAATGACACAGTCATCCCTCTTAAGTCCTCTAAAAACAAAGGTTCTTTGCCTTGATTCTTAGACTTTTTCCAATGTTTTTCATGCTTTATAATTTTTGGATTCATATATTCTGGCCCCTTCTCTTATAGCACTTGTGTTCATTTTTGTTCCTCAATTTTTCCCATTCTCTGTTAAGAATGGAGGTCCAGGGGCAGCAAAAGACCAGAATTAGCATGAAAGTCAGTGATAGAGAGCAGTGACTTCCACGTAATTAAATGAGATCATTATTTATCCCCTTCTGCTTACTTTTCATTCAGAAATTATCGGAAATACAATCTTTATACAGCGCTTTGACCAGTCTGTAGAGATGCTATGGTACACATAGTGGGTAATTTCTTCCCATAGCAAGTAGTGTGGCATGTCACAATTTCAGCAATAGCCAAGCTGGAAATCCTTTCTCAGCAGGTACTTCTATAAAAATCAGTGTGGAACATATCCCTATGGCTAGCATCAATACAGTTTTCTTTTAGATATGAGGGTTCCTTTACATTTTCTGAAACTCTGCCCTTTGTCTTAAAGTGTAAAGATAGTGACAAGACAAAGTTTTCTCTGAAATAACTGGTTCTTCTATGAAATATACTTTTGCATATCATTACATAGCTCAGGTTTCATGCATTTTAGCTGCTCTATATACTGAATTTATTTTTCTGCATTTCTCATTTGTAGTGTTTTTTTTTAGGAATGTGGCCACTTACCTCCCACTAGGTAACTGGAATGAACTTTTCATATTCTCCAGCTTTGAGTGACTTTTCCATGCAGTTAAATATTAATGTATTTCAACAGCCCAACTCAAGATACCTAAGGTAGTAATTAAGAACAACTTGAATTGCTATTTTAATTAACTGGCCAGTATATAATGTATAAAACCCTTAGGAGAGACTGATAAGGACTATAACTGGAGAACTAAGATTCTAAGTGCCTCCATTCAAATAAAAAGCAAGTCAAGAGTCCTTATTATCAAGAAAGTTAGTGAAAGATATGTTGGAGAGGTTACCTAGTGTAATTCTAAACCAAAGATCCCAACGTAAAGTCTATTTCTTGCTGTTGTCATCATACAGCTTATGTTCATTTTTTGCTTGATCACCTAAGTGTTGGCTTTTTGGTCCATGTTCATGTATAAATAATCATTTGGTTTATGGTTTCAGTAAACTACTAAAAATGATTGTTCCATTCCCTTTAATAAATGGAGGGATGTAAGAGTATTCATGACAAATGGGTCCATAAAGCCAACATACCAATGAAAAGTAACTGTAGTCTATCTAACATCTCTAATAACAGGTTAGCACCATGACAATAGTGCAGAAACTTCTCTTTCTACTCCTAAGAATAAAATAATATTCCCAGTGGCTTTGAGTGATGCCACATTCAATAACAGACACTCCTTGCTTTGTTTGTTCTCAGCAATGAGGCTGTGCACAGAGGAGTGCAGAGTCCTGGGCCACTCTGACCAGTGCTGGATGCCCCCGCTGCCCTCACCATCCTCTGACTACAGAAGCAACATGTTCATCCCGGGAGAAGAATTCCCAGCACAGCCCCAGCAGCAACTCTCCCATCAGGGCCTTGATGATGACAGCCAGCCTGCTGAATCCGGGGAGAAAAAAAAGAGCTTTTCCACCTTTGGGAAGGACTCTCCCAGCGATGAGGACTCGGGGGACTCCAGTACATCATCTCTGCTATCAGAAATGAGCAGTGTTTTCCAACGCCTCCTCCCTGCCTCCCTAGACACCTATTCTGAATGCAGCGAAGGGGACCGCTCCAACTCCCTGGAACGTCGGAAGGGTCCAGTGCAGGCAAAAACTGGGGGCTACCCACAAGGGGTTGCGGCCTGGGCAGCTAGCACACATTTTCAGAACCCCACCAACAGCTCTGGGACTCCTCTGGGGACTCACTCCAGTGTGCAGCCTTCTTCCAAATGGCTGCCAGCCATGGAGGAGATCCCTGAAAACTATGAGGAAGATGATTTTGACAATGTGCTCAACCATCTTAGTGATGGGAAACATGAACTAATGGATGCCAGCGAGCTGGTGGCTGAGATAAACAAACTGCTTCAAGACGTCCGCCAGAGCTAGGGGACTTTGGCTGACCTCTTGGGTTTCTGTGTGTCGAATTAGGGGACAGGGAAAACCCCGAAAAAACTGGCGTTGCCAAATAGTTGCATTTATCATAAATGTGTCTGTGTATATTGAATATTAAATACTGTATTTTCGTATGTACACGATGCAAGTGTGATTATTTTAATCTGTATTTTAAAAATACATTTGTACCTTATATTTATGTGTAATTTAACAGACAAATTTTATTTTTTTACTCCCATGACAAACATGTTTTTCCTAATCATGCAGAACTAGCCACTATTTGAATCTATATCCTTTTCAACCAAAGGTACTGCTTAGATTAGTTAAGCTGGGGCATAATTAGGCTCTATGAACAACCCTATTAATGCATTAGGTAATTCTCAGTTTCATTAAATAATGCAGCTCCCTTTTCAATATTTACAGAAACACTGAGCAATTTTATGATTAATGTTCTCACTACTTTCTGTTAGCTATGATAGATCGCTTTTTACAGCAATATGGACAAATGGCATAAACCTATTTTAGACCTAGACGCATCCTGAGGTGTTTATGGGAAGCCAATGACATGGGAATTATTCATAGCAATGCTGTGTTCATCCATGTTGCCCAGTAGTGATTGGATCCTATCACATTGGCTTGGTCTTAAGAACATTTATTTCCAGTAGCAATATATCTACTTATAATTTAAACTAAACAGTGAATCTGATTTGATCCTTGCCATATGAAATGTGATCTAATGAAGTGGAATCTGTACTCTGAATGAATAACATTATGTATTCTACCAGCATGGAGTGTTAATAGACAAAGACAGATATGTCAGTACTCCATCCCCCATCCCCACGGGGAGTAAATAGAATTGATTTATCTGAAACTCCTATTTGAATTTCTCCTTCTCTTTTCATAATACTTGAACATTTGTAGCAACAGCATTGTCTCTTTTGGCTGTAATCATTCACTGTAAGCTTTTGTCTCTTGTGCATGCTTTCATGGTTTTGCTTGTATTCTTAGCATATGAACATTTATAAAGTCGTTTTTTGTTACTGCAATTTTGTTTGATTTATCGTGTGGCAAGTGGAAACTTTATTTATTGTGCTGTTATCTTCCGTGTGGAATGCCTTGGTACTCAAGATCTTTATTATGGCTATTATCATTTATGTTCAAGCTTCTATGAATGTTATTTCTATTAGTACACTATCTTAATTGTACTCTCCTGAAAATTTTGCTGTCAGTGAAAATAAAAGGAAAATTAAAGCAAAACTAAGAAACTGTCTACATGTCAGATCCCTGCTCTGATGTTTTAAATGCTTCCTGTGCTCAAAACTCTCCCTGAGGGGGGATTCAGCATTGGGCATCAAATGACAGAAAGGGAACAGCCAAGTGGCTTGGCAACCAACAAAAACACACTGGAAAGGAAATGAGTCAGAGACCTGTCATGGGAATGAAACTAATTGATTGGATTTCTTCTGTATTATATGATCTGAATGTATTTAGTGGAAGCAAAAAAACCCAAATATTAATAGCTTTAATATTGCTTAAGTTACAGAAAACTTTCTCAGAACATGTCATGCTAAGTTGAGCAAGGAGAAACAACAACCTCACAAACTTTCCAAGAGGCTAAAATACAATCCCCCGCACCCATGGCTTCCCCACAGGGGATTGACATGTTATCTAACTGAGATAACCCCAGAATGACTAAAACTAAGATATTTAAATTCACAAATGAGTCCCACACTAAATAGAATGTATTATCTCTTCCAAAAGGCACATTTGCCTCAGTAGGTGGGACTGCAACTACAGGCAAATTTTTCATTTATTCTCAATAGATCACACTCACTAATGCTAAGCTCATTTAAATATGCTTTTCCTTTCAATTCCACTTCCCTTCAGTAATATTATCATTAAGGAAGACTTTCACAACTTCACTGCTCTTAATTCATAGCACCAGCAGTAATTGAAGGAGCAAAGCTAGAAATAGAGATTTTGAATAATGTGAAATACATAAAACACACCATTCCCACACCAGACATTCCATGTCTCCAACCACTGAGCTCTCCTGGCTTCTCTGGTTGTTCTTTCTTCCCATGCCCACAGGTTAAGGGAGTATTCGTGCATAATCTCAGATTATTTCTCATATCCCTTTCCCCAGTAATATTTTCATAAATACCAGGATGTCATCTGAATGTACAGTAGTCTAACATCTCATCCATTTTTATCTCCTTCTAGTTCACCTAGTTCCTCCTAGTTCCACATTTCACCTTGGCTTGAAACAAACAATTAGTAATTAAGGATGTCTTTCTCATTTATTATTCCTCATTTCCTTTGGTCCCAGAGGATTCTTTTCAATACTACTCAGTGGCAAACCCCCACCAAGGAAACTGTTTTCCAAGAAATAGAGTGCAACACCTAATATGGGGTTTCACAGATCCTTGTTGTAACCAGTGCCTACAGAATGCTGGGATGGACTCAAACTCTTCACAGGTCATGTCGTGATTTATTCTTCACTGTTTCCTGTTTTAGTATTTAACAGACTATGGCTTAAAACAATCATTTACATTCCTTCTCCTGTCTTCTGTGAATCACACTCACCACTTACTAATATATAATTATTAAAACTCTGCTTGTCTTACTGAAGTTACAGGGAGAGTCATGCATAGTAAAATCAGTTTGCTTTCCTTCTTTCTTTCTTTCTTTCCCTACTAATGTCAGAGGATTTTCAAAGCTGAATTGAAATTACTGTCGCATTGAAATTCAAAGAACTGTGAATTTATGCGAGGAGCAAGCAATTTCATATGGAAGCGATTGCATGGAGGAGAAAGAAGTGTGTCTCCAACCTGGCACAATCTCACACAGCTGAAGCAGGTGTTCCCCAGTATTCAACAAATTTGTATACTTTCTTTTCTGTCCTGATATTTCTGTTCCAACTCAGGGTATGTCAATAACATGGTATCACTGAATCAAAGATCAAGGAGACTCTGGTTGAGTGATGAATATTCTGTGTGAAAATTAAAACCAAACTACAAAAGATTTAATGATTGATGTGAAGCTTTAAAACATTCCAAAGGAGTATATATTTGAAAAGAGATAGTGACTTTGAATTAATTATTTTTCCATTGTGTTTGTGTGTTTGGCTGTTTGTTGTGCATATGCTTTCATATCTGCATGGGCACACATTCATAAGTGCATGTGGACATTTGGGGTTGATGTCTGGAGTCATCCTCCATTGTTCGGCATTATTCACGAAGGCAATGTCTTTCAGTGAAAGTAGAACTATTTGATATGGCTTACCTTGCTAGCCATTTTGATTGGAGACTGCCCTGTATCTTTCCATCATGCAAGATTACAAGGAGTCCACTATGCCCACCTGCTACATGGATTCTGTGGACCTAACTCCATTCTTTATGCTTGTCTCATGAGTACTTTAAGCTCCAAACCATTTCCCTAACCCCGAATTATTTTTTCAAATTGCAGATTAAATTCATAGAATAAAACTTACTTTGGGCTCATAAGGTATCTTTCACTGTGAAAGTATAAGTAATCAAACTAGTTGTAAACACTTAGGATATGATGTTTTTTTCCAGTTGCGATGAACAGAAGTATTTCTGTATGTTTACATAATTTGAAGTTTTCATTACATTTATTAAGTTTATCAGATCATCAAACAGTCATGTGGTCTAGTTCAATTCTTAGAGTCACTTTCAGAACTATTCCATATCACATACAGCATGTTGTAATTGAAACAGCTTAATTGCCTGAACTGTATTTTCATTTCCCTCTTATATTATTGATGTCATAGTTCAATATATATGTTCTGAAATGATTAACAGGGACTTTTAGCCTATAGTATGGACCAAAACTAGAGTAAATGTGAAAATGGTGGTAAACAATCTTCATTAATTTGCTATATTTTATTATATTCTATCCTACACAATATGAGGATCTGCTAGAACATCTTATGTGGGACTGACATGATAAAAATTGCTATCCATATTTTCTGACTTCTAAAATAGTAGGAATACAACCTCCTCTGGCACTTTAAAGTAATAGTTTTCAATTTCTTTTTATGACTTCTGAAAGATGCTCTTAATTCTTGTTTGCCTGCTCAGATTTTATCTCTTCAATTTATTTCTTTAGTGGTATTCCCCCTTAGTAGCATATTGTACAGTTCACATTTATAGCTTCCATCTCCAAATTTTCACAGGAATATAGTTTTCACATAACCACCTAGATTTTTATCATTTTCTAGTGTGTTTCCTTGTTATCAATATAATTGGCAACATATTTCTTAAATACAAAGCTAATAATTTCCACTTGCAATAAACCTCATTCTTTTGATTCATTAGTGAAAAGGTAAGTTCACAAAAATCAAGAACAAAATTAATTTTGTTTTTATTCTAAGTTTTAAAGTACATGTTTTGGGTTTCTAAAAGTACTTGTATACAAAGCTCAATATTAAGAGAAGAAATTACCTTTTCCCAAAATACAAAATGTTGTTTAGGAATTTAGAATTAACTGGGAAAGGTGATTTTATGATTGAATTTAAATGCAAAAAAACCCAGAATATCAAGAAAAGGCCTTTACATGTCTCCTCTCTCTCTCTCTCTCTCTCTCTCTCTCTCTCTCTCTCTCTCTCTCTCTGTGTGTGTGTGTGTGTGTGAGTGTGTGATAACTTTAGTAATTAAAGTATGAAGTCTTCAGGGTGAGTAAATTTAGGAGGGTGAAAATATAAGCTGTTGGTGTCTCTTTTGTTCTTACAGTCATGATCTTACAAGAAGTCATTGAACAGAGCTTGGGAGGAAGTTGCCTCATTCCCTGAGCCTCTTGGTCATGGAATGTAGGCATTTGAGGGAGAGGTGCCAGGTACCAGACCTCTAGGGAACAAATCTTCTGTTCTTCACCCTTGGATGACTGGACTGCCAGTCTCTAAAAGCAGGGATGGTGGATAATATAGCCCCCATTACATTTCAAAGTGCTTTTATCTAAATGAAAGCAAGCTTTCTAAAAGCCCAAGGTCCATTCTTGTTGTATTAAAGGTACATTCTGCTGCTGCTGAAAATAGATAACCTCATGATATTCTAGACAGAAACAATGCAGATATTTTCTCTGGAAGTGGGCCATTGTGTTAAACAGTGTTTTAGGTCCTAACTTATCTACAAAACTTCATGTAAATTGTGTTAGACACTGCTAATTTTTGTCAACCTGGTAAAAGCTAGGTGCAACTGGGAAGACGGAATTCCAAATGAGAAAATGCCTTCATCAGATTGTCCTGTAGGCAAGACTGTGGGCCTTTCTCTTCATTAATGATTGATATGGGAGAGCTCAGTCCTGTCTGAGCAATGGCACCCCTGGGCAGGAGGTTGTATGCTGTAGAAGAGAGCAGGCTGATCAAGGCATGAAAAATCAAACTAGGGAAAAACTTGGCAGTGACAGTGGGTGTAGTCATCAGGGTTTTCTTGAATGATGGACTCATAGTTGAATGTATCTATAAAAAAGTGTGTGTTTGTGTGTGTGTGTGTGTGTGTGTGTGTGTGTGTGTGTGTGTGTGTGTGTGTGTGTGTGTGTGTTATTTATTAGAATGATTTACAGACTGTGATCCAGCTAATCAAACAATGGCACGGCCCAGATTAGAGGCAGCTCTTCCCACCTCTAAAGATCTGGATTAAAGGTGTGTCCTTCCACCACAAATTAAGCAAAGATCCCTCACAGATGTGCCCCTCCACTTTTGGATTTAATTAATTTCATATGTAATCAAGCTGACAACTAATGATAGCTATCACAAGTCTACCCCTTGTCAATTTAACACACAATCATATATCCTTTTGTCATGATAAATTCCAAAGTAAAAATAATAACTAGGTCATAATGATGCCTAAACATGATTTAAGTATCTCTGTTGGATAGCTTTATGTCAGCGTGACAGAAGCTAGAGTCGTCGGAAAGCAGAAACCCTCAATTGAGAAGGTGTCTCTAAGGCATTTTCTTAATTAGTAATTGATTGGGGTTGGCCACACCTTTGTGGGTGGTACTATCTCTGGGCTGGTGGTCCTGGTTGCTATAAGAAAGCAGGATGAATAAGCCATGGAGTCAAGCCAGTAAACAGACCCCTCCATAACCACTGCATCAGCTCCTGCCTCCAAGTTCCTACTTGTTTGAGTCATTTTCCTGAGTTCCTTTGTTGATGAACAGAGATGTGGAAGTGTAAGCTGAATAAAACCTTTCCACCCCAACTTGCCTTTTGTTCATGGTTTTTCATCAGAGCAATAGAAACCGGAAATAAGACAGTATCCCATGAAAAGTCATAAATACATTACATAGTTAATGAGGTCATGATTACCCCTAACATGATACAACTATTTCTCATATAAACATCAACACATTGTAAATTTAGAATAGGTGACAATGTTTCTTGAGGGACATTTTTTTGCATTTCAAACTTAAACATGATAACCATTGATATTCTCTTAATTGATGTTATATCACATAATAAAGTAATTGATGAAGGAAAATGCAAATATGTATACAACTGCATTTTAAACAAAATGTGACAGGAAAACTTGTGTTAATTATAATCCCCCTTTCTGCAACTGGTAATGTGACCTTAGATCATATTTATAACTACCTTTCTCTACTGCCCATTGTGTATTATTTTTTACCCTTTGATAAGCACCTTAGCAGGTCTTGGCTCTCTATTCCTGAAGGAGTAACACTTGCCTTCATTCCTGAAGGGTCTGTGCCTTTTGACATCCTTCTTAGATTATGCTGTTGTAATTCCCCTAGACTTTAAGCACAGGACATGGTAGCACCAAGATATACTTCAAAGGATCTCCTGCACTCAAGACCTTATGTCAACTCCATTGTGGAGAAGCAATCCAATTTCCCCATGGTCATGTGGATCAATCATTGCTCCTAACACTGTTCCTCATTTCTTAGCCTGTTGGTTTAAAGGCATCAGAAGACCAAAGTGGCCAGGGGAAACTCTGAGCTTCCAGTTCAATAGACTGTTTGTTGTGGCTCCTGGCAGGAACACTCTTCAAACTGGAACCAAAACTTCTAGGTCAACAGAACTTAAGGTCTCAGGGATAGTAAGAAAAAAAAAAATTCCTAGTGGTCACTAGGGGTGATAGTGGGTATAACTTATTCCCCCTTTCACTCCTTGATTCCTGGATCTGCAGGTCCTGGTTATGAGAAAAACCACACCATCTATAGGGTGCTGATTCAAAGCATACACTGTTTTCTGGAAAAATCTGCCTCAGCTCTTCAGGTTTCTGTCATTTAATTGACACTGTAACTGTGTCTTCAATTTGCCATTCCATCTTTTTTTTTAGGCCATCCTCTTCAGGATTGTAGGGAACATGGTAAGACCAGTGGGCTCAATGATCCTTGACCCATTGTCACACTTCTCTGGCAATGAAGTGAATTCATTGTTCAGAAGCAATGCTGTGTGGAATACTGTGATGGTGGATAAAACATTCTGGAAGTCCATGAGTGGTGGTTTGGGGAAAAGCATTGCATTCAAGGAAGGTAAATCCATTACCACAGTAAGTATCTACTCTAGTAAGCATAGCTGGAGTTTCTTTCTAGCCTGGTACCACATCCAATTAGCCCCAAATATGCACACAGTGGCCAATGGCTCAGGCTTCTTATTGGCTACTTCTCTCTTAATTATTAACCCATAACTACTAATCTATGTATTTCTACATGGCCTTATCTTACTGGAGAAGACACCAGCTTGCTATTTCTTCGGTGACTACATGGCAACTCTCTCTCTCTCTCTCTCTCTCTCTCTCTCTCTCTCTCTCTTTCTCTCTCTCTCTTTCTCTTTCTTTCCTGTACCCAGAATTTTCCTTGTCTGCCTATACTTCCTGCCTGGCTACTGGCCAATCAGTGTTTTATTCATCAACCACTTAGAGAAATATATATACAGAAGGACATCCCCCATCAAGTAAGGACAAAGCATTGTCCTTTCCATGGAGGAAGTGGTCTAATGTAGTCACCTTGCCACCAGGTCCTTTGCTGGTCACCCTGGGCAATGGTGCAATATCTGAGGCTCAGTGTTGGTCTCTGGTCTTGGCAGATCTGGATCTCATCAGTAGCTGTAGTCCAGTCAGCCTTGGTGAGGTGGAAGTCCATATTGTTAACTCTATGTATAACCACCATGGCCACTTTGATCATACACTATTGGGAAATGACAGGGATGACTGGAGAAACAGGCTAATTGTCCATAAAATGGGTCATCCTATGAGATGGTATGAAAGAAAATGGCCACGAATAGGAGTGGCACTATTAGGAGGTGGGGATTTGTTAGAAGTGTGTTACTATTAGGGTGTGCTTTAAGGACCATTTTGCTTAAGCTTTCCTGAGTATAAATTTTGTGGACTTCCTGTAGCCTTCTGGTCAAGATATAGCTGGCACCACGTATACCTGCATGGTGTCATGCTAATCATCATGTTGATAATGGACTGAACCTCTGAAACTGTAAGAGAACTACCCCAATTAAATATTTTCTTTATAAGGGTTGTCATGGTCATGGTGTCTCTTCACAGCAATAAAAACCCAAACTAAGACAGAAGTTGGTACTAGGGATTGTGGTGTTGCTGTGATAAGCCAGTACATGGGTTGTTTGTTTGTTTGTTTTCTTTTCTTTTCTTTCTTTTTTTTTTGAGGAATTTGGACTTCATTACTTTGAATTTGGAAAGTAATAAAATGCTTTAAACACTGCTTAAAGGGCCATACTAGTAGAAGCATGGAAGGACTATGTGCTAAGAGATATTTGAATCATTGGGAGTGTATCCAAGAAATTTCAGAGACAAAGAATTTTAGTATATTGTCTGAAGAGTTTGCCTGAGGCGAAAGTGAAGAGTTTTGGATTAATTCTGTTGTGAGAAGAAATTTCAAAAAAATATAGTATAGAAGTATAGATTCTGTCATATGGATGTTAGTGGTAACTCTAATGATGATTTATAATGAAAAGAGAAAGTTGAGCAGGGAAAATTACAAAAAATTACAAAACATAAATTTTGAGGAGAAAAACAGCATCAGGAAGCAGAATGTAGCTTAATCCTGTGGTTAAGGAGATAAATGGATTAAGAAATTGAAGAAAGAGAGTGGTCATCTCAGAGAAAGATCCCATCCAGCTAATTTTCCAATTTATGGAAAGAAACTAAAGAAAAGTTTAGAGCTGGGTGTGGTAGGGCACACCTTTAATCCCAGCACTTGGAAGGCATAGGCTGGTGGGTCTCTGAGTTTTAGGCCAGCTTGCTCTACAGAGCAAGTTTCAGGACAGCCAAGTTTAGACAGTGAAAGACAGAAAGCTGTTGAAGTTGTAATTGAATGAGAGAATCATGTTCCAGCACTAGTAAGCTGTGGAACTTGCTATCTTTGGCCATGTAGTTCTGGCTTGAAGGTTAAGGATAAAAAAAAAAATGGGTGTGGAATTTGCCTCCATGCTTAAAGAAAGTCATGGAGGCCAGGCTTGTGTCAAGGGTGTCCCTGAATGGAAGCCTAGTAGAGAGGTCATTTAGTGAATCTGTGAAATTGAAGGCTGGATTGCCTTGGAGAACCCAAGATTTTAGAGATGCCAGAGTCAAGGACAGCTTCCAACAGGAGATGGAACAAACCCAAGAGAAAAATCTGTGTTGTAGTCAACAAAGCTAGACAGAATTGGATATCTGAAGAACATTTTGACATCAGACATGGAGATGCAGAGCTTAGTTTGCCCAGCTGGTTTTGGTCTTGCTTTGCTCCAGTATTTCCTCAGTATGCTTCCTTCTCTATATTTTGGAATGGTTTTATATATTTTGTGCCATTATATGTGGGAAATATGTGATCTTTTTATTTTTTATTTTGAAGATGATTACAGTTAAGTGATTTCATGAATCTCAGAACAGACTTTGAACTTTGGACATTTAAAAATTGTTAGACTGTTATATAGACTACAGGGACTTTTGAAGTTGGACTAAATGCATTTTTCATTATGATATTGTTATAAGCATTTTGTCTGGAAGGAGAAATGGCCAGATGTGTGATTGTTCACTGATTCATGGGCTGTAGCCAATGGATTGGCTGAATGATCAATTGGCTAAATTGAAAAGAGCATGATTGCAAAATTGGTGATAAAGACATCTGGGGTAGAAGTATGTGGATAGATCTCACCAAAGTTTAAAGGATGTGAAGATACTTGTATCCCATGTAAATGCTAGTCAAAAAGTGATTTTTAGCTGAGAAGGAGTTTAGTAATCAAGTACATAGGATATTTTAGTTTGGGTTTGTAGTGCTGTGAAGAGACACCATGACCACTCTGAAGATTTCCCTTTGCCAGTGCCTTTCAGGGCTGTCTCTGAAAAGAGTTGTAATGCTGAATGAAGCTGTATACTTCTGGGTGGTGTTTGTTTAACACGCAGAATCATCAGTAAACTAGGCCCTAATCTTCTCTTCCTTAGTCAACCACTCATAGGGCCAACACATTAGGCTAGAACTGCATGTAATGGGAGTAGAAACCATAGGCATTTGAGCAACTTCTTCATGTAACTTGCTTTTGTCTTCAGGATTAGCTCAGGCCCGATCTCATATATACTACTTTCATTTGATAATAGATTGCTGCTGTGCATATCCTACTTTCTGGCTTGGTGGATGAGATAACACCTAGCTCACTGTGGGAAGTTCAGGTCTCATAGTAACTTGGTGGCCCATTGCCAAATAGTCATATTCCACTAAGGCTCACTAAGCAACACAAGAGCTGTCTTTCAAAGGGAGACTAGCTGTCTGTAGATGATGGTAAAGCATTGCTCCAACATCCCAAACGTCTCTTCTGTGATTCAAATAAATGGGTCTGCAAAAGGTTCCAAACAGCATCTTTTTGTGGTACTGATACCTCAAGTACCATTGGGTTTACAGGATAATTATTGTCCAAGAAACAGAGTACCCTACACTTCAGCTTGGACCTGTTGAAGATCATTTTCCTGTTCTGGGCCCCTCACAAAGCTAGCAGTTTTTTGAGTCTCTTGTTATATGGTCCAGAATAACATACCCAAGTAGGGAATGTTCTGGCTCCAGAATCCAAATAGGTCCATTAAACATTGCACTTCTTTCTTGGTGGTGGGAGGAATCAGGTGCAATAACGTCTTTTACCCACAAGGAATATTGCTACATGCTCCATACTGCTGGGCTCCTCAGAATTTTACTGAGGTAGAAGGCTCTTGGATTTTGTTTGGATTTATTTCCCATCCTCTGATGAGCATGTGTATTACTCATGAGTCTGAAGTAGCTGCTATTTCCTGGTGAATTGACTGAATCAGCAGAATTTCATCCATATAGTGCTCCAACGTGATATTTTATGGGAGAGACAGTCAAGATCCCTTCTAAGACACAGGGCAGGAAAGTCAACAAATACCTGAGGTAAAACAGTAAAGGTATACTGTTGGCTTTGACAACTGAAAGCAAATTGTATCCTTATACGCTGCTATTGAGAAAAAAGCATTTGCTAGATCAATAGCTGCATACCATGTACCAGAAGATGTGTTAATATGCTTGAGTAAGACACAACATCTGATACAACAGCTGCAATCAGAGTCACTACGTGATTGAGTTTTCTATAGTCAAGTGTCATTTTTCATGGCCTATTTGTCTTCTGTACTGGCCAAATAGGAGAGTTGTAGGGAGATGTGGTGGGAACCAATGACCCCAAATCTTCCAAGTTCTTGATGGTGGCACTAATTTCTGCAATTCCTCCAGGGATGCATACTGTTTTTTATTCACCATTTTACTTCATAGGTGCAACTCTAAAAATTACAATTTAGCTTGTCCAACCATAATAGTGCTCACTCCACAGTTCAGAGAACCAATGTGAGAATTCTGCCAGCTTCTAAGTTTACCTATCGCAATTTTACATTCTGAGACTGGGGACACAACCACAGGATGAGTTCAGAGACCAGTGGGGAAATAACTACTGGATGAGTTCATTGGACCTACTGTGAGTCATATGAGTCAGCTTTACAATACAAGACACCATTGTGTGACCTCTACACACCCCTACTTTTACTGGAGGGGCACACTGTTTCTCAGAATAACACAGAATTTAGGTCAATTCAGAATAGACCCAGGACAGTCTGACTGTTTCCTTTCCCCCAGTGTACAGTTACCTGTGTAAAAGGCCATAGGTTCCTCTGGAGAAAGACTGGGTAATGTACAACATTAAAACTTCTAGGTGTTTTATCAAAGTTATTCTTTAGGGGAAATTGTCATTCTTTAATTCAAGGTGATCCGGGTGTGCAAACTGGCTCCCATCTGGAGATTCCCTTTTGCCAAGATCCAATGTAGCCTTTCTTTCATTTGTTTGAGAAGTTATCCACCTACTACCTAGAATCTCCACTTAGAGGGTTTGTATCAATAAACTCAGCCTGGTCCATTTTCATGTTCTTGATTCGGTTTTATGTCCCAAACATATCCCCATATTTCTGCTTGAATGAAATAGTAAACTTATTAAGCTCTTTAGTAGTATAGCACACTTCTTCATAGACTTCATTTTCTATTTCCTCCTTTGGAGCATGATTGGCCTTAAGTCCTGTTACAGGTCCAGAGACAAGTATTTGTGGGTCCTGAGGAAAATCAGTATTGTCCTGACTGGCATTTCCTTCAGAAAAAGTCACTGGAGGTTTAACAGACAATGAAGGATTAATATCCTCAGTCCAAGGTTGGAAAGGCAATATTTCAAGGGGTAGGAGAATGAGTCCATCTTCTATTGACGGTGGAGAGACTGTTACTTCAGGTGAGAATCTGAGGATTCAAAGTTCTCAGCTTCAATAGAGTCTTCCTACACATCCCCTTCCCATGTGACAGGAACCCATTATTTACCAGTTAATGCTCTTATTTTAACCACTGGCACCTGAGGCTAGTTCTTGAATTTTCCCTGTAATTCAGACAACCTTATTTTATTTTTGTTTTTTGAGACAACATTTCTTTGTGCAAGAGTCTGTCCTGGAACTTGTTTTGTACCAGGCTGGCCTTGAACTAACAGAGATCCACCTGCTTCTGCTTCGAAGGTGCTAGGATTAAAGGTCTGTGATACAAGTGCCCAGCTCAGCCAACCTTATAATGAAGGCTTCAGTTTGATTTTCTGCAACATGAGCTCTGTGGCTGCTGGAGAGAAGAGTCTCTTCAAGGGCACACATAGAAACCTTTAGACTGTTTATTTGCATCTGGAGGGTGTCAATTTTATCACAAAGTTCATTATTGTCCTTCACTGTATTCTAAGATGCTAGAATTTGGTTAAATTTTTTGCAGACTTTTTTTTTTTTATTTGAATTAGAAACAAGATTGTTTTATATGACAATCCCAGTTCCCTTCTCCCTCCTGTCCTCCCTTACCACCCCCCCCCAACTAAAACCCTACCTATCACATATCCTTTCTGCTCCCCCTGGATGGTGAGGCCTTCCATAGGGTGTCATCAGAGTCTATCATATTCTTTGGGATAGGGCCTAGGCCCAACCCCATGTGTCTTGGCTCAGATTACATTCCTCTTTGTGGAATGGGCTCCCAAAGTCCACACCTATGCTAGGGATAATTACTGAACTACAGGAGGTCCTGTAGATTTCTGAGGTTTCCTCACTGAAACCCATGTTCCTGGGGTCTAGATCAGTCCCATGCTGGTATCCCACTAGAAAGTAGGTTCTAATGCCTTTGAAGGAATAGACTTGCTAATGAGGAGAAAGAAACCAAGGAAAAGATCAAAAACTTCCTTCTTCCATGTGATAAGGGATATTTGTTTACACTGTGTGAAAATGTATCACTATGATAGGCTTAATAAAGAGCTGAATGACCAATAGCTAGGCAGAAGAGAATAGGTAGGACTTTTGGGGAAAGAGAGGAACTTGGGATGAGTCTATGTGCTTGAGAGATGCCAGCGAGACATAGAGAATATGGAACATACTAAATGAAGGAGAGGTAAAAGCCATGTGGCAGAACATAGATTAATAGAAGCACGATAATTTAAATTGTAAGAGACAGTTGTGAGCAAGCCTAAACTAAAGGCCAAGCTTTCATAATTACTAGTAAGTCTCTGTGTCATTATTTGGGGGTTTTTGGTCAAAAAGAAAGTCTAACTACATCCCTGTCCTTATATAGGCTTTCAGCAGAACGTATGATCTAGACTAGAGGTGTGTCTTCCCACCTCAAATTAAGCAAAAATATGCCTCATTTTTGGGTTTTAGTTAATTCTAGATGTAGTCAAGATAACAATCAAGAACACTCTTCACAGTGGGCTGTTGCTTCAGAATAGAAACCGAACCTAGGAAATTTCAACAATATGATTTCCTAAACAAGATTTAAAATACCAATAATACCATTTGTCATACCAGCATAGAGGAGAGAGCTTTCAGACAGTTAACTCCCAGAAGAATAGCATTTAGTACTTATAGAGAGATGGAGAATTAGTCTTAGCTAATCTAATAGGACAGCTCTAAATCCATATAATACACATAAATAACCTCAGAATGTTGTATTTATATAAACACACAATTATAATTAAAGAGTAAGAAAAATGAATTTGAAAAGGAGTGGGATGGGCATTGAAGGAGTTGGATGGTGGAGAATGAGGAGAGAATGATGGAAATACACTTCATATATGAAACTATAAAAATAAATAATTACATTTTAAAAACCATAAGGTGAAATAAGCCCTTTCTTCCCCAAGTTGCTTTTGGTCATGGTGTTAATCACAGCAATAGAAAGCAAAGTGGGACACATATGATGATGTAGACCAAAAGATAGAATGAGAATGCTGTATTAATTCTAACCAGAAAAGACCCTGTTTCATTCCTGCCTGGACATTGGGGAACACTTCCTGCATAGTGGTGCTTGGCAACCATGTTCATTGTCAATTTTCTCCCTAGGGAATTTTGCAGAAGGGCAGGGTGGCAAACACATGACTGTTCTACCTGTCAGTGAGAAAAGAAAGCCCATGGGAATGGGCTCAGAGCACCAGCCATAAGACAGGCCCAACAAGGCTGCTTCATGTTGGTTTTTATAGCCCAGCTTTATCCTTGGTTGGATAGAGGGCCTCAGGTGTCCATGGAACCAGGGAATCCTGTTATCCTCAACTCACAGGCCCTCTGCACTTATTGACTGTCATACAGCAACCTCAAGTTTGAAGTTACATCAGTGAATACATTAAACAAATAAACAGAAGACTAACAAAATCCACAGGGATCACATTCACAGAGGGAGAGGGCACAGGTACCAGAGTATAAGGACATTTTTTTCTCTGATGTCATGAAATTCGGGAAGATAGAGACAAGACCCAAACACTCAGCTCTATTAACCAATGCATCCTAAGGGACCAGAACAGCTCCTGGCCCATAGGTTCTCTGTGAACATTTATAGTACAAAATCTTAGTTAGGGCTTCTATTGCTGTCCTGAAACAGCATGATCAAGGGCAACTTGGAGAGGAAAGGATTTATTTTGATTATATTTCCATATATAGCTCATCATTGAATAGAGTCAGGAGCTTAGACAGGGCAGGAGCCTTGAGGCAGGAGCTGGTGCAGAGGATATGGAAGAGTGCTGCTTAATGGTTTGCTCCTCATGGCTTTTCTGCCTGATTTTTATAGAACCCAGAACTGCCAGCCAAGAGGCGTCACCATCTGTAATGGGCTGGGCCCTCTCACATCAACAACTACTTAAGAAACTTTCCTACTTGCTTGGTCACACCCTGATCTTACAGAGGCAATTTCTCAATTAAGTTCCCTCCTCTGGGACGTCTATAGCTTATTTCCAGTTGACACAAAACTAGCCAGCACTCATACTATAAACAAACAACTGCACATTTTAAACTCATAGGCTGGAGAAATGAATGCACTGTTACTATACTGGAGTGATAGTCCTGGTGGGCCGCAGGTTGAATTAGTTGTCAACAGTATTTTCTGTCTACAACATGAAAGGGAAGTCAAGAAAAACTAGGATCAGAAAAAAGTATACATGTCTATCTCTTTTGCACTTTCCTGAGAACCATCTAGGTTTTCTGCAGCAACTGGCATTTTTTTCGAAGGGAGGCAGAGTGCATTCTTTTCCTCCATAGACCAGGAGAGATAGTTGCAGTTTGTCCTGGTTTTCTTTCAGCAGTTATGATAAAACACTGACAAAAAGGTAACTTGGGAGGGAAGTATTTATTTTGTTTACATCTTACAGTAAATCATCTAGAGAAGGAAAGGCATGAATTCAGGGAAAAAATCTAGAGGCGAAAACTGAAGCAGAGAACATGAGGAACGCTGTTTACTGGTTTGCTTCCATGGCTGGCTCAGATTGCTATATAATACAACCCACACCTGCCCAGGGTTGGTAACACTCATAGTGGTTGCATTTCTTTACATCTATCGTTAATCAAGAAAATCAAGCATGTGCCCACAGGCCATTGTGATGGAGACAACTGCTTAGTTGAGGTTTTTCTCTTCCCAGACAACTCTAGTTTGTGTCAAATTGACACAAAGTAAGTAGCACATATTTTATGTTACTATTTTAATTTTATTTGTTTGTGTGTGATCAGGGCTTGCACACGGAATTAAGAGGATGAACTTTGTGTGAGATTAGGCCTGCAAATCTCTAAGGATTCTCCTCACTGCACTTCTCCTCTCCACTGTACGAACACTGTAATTACAGATGTGTGCTACTTATGTGGGTTCTAAAGACCCAAACACAATCATGTTTGTGTAGCGCACTCTTTACACAATGAGCTTTCTCCCCACTATACTGTTGCATCTGAAATTTCAAAGATGGTGTTCCCTCATCTCTGGCACTGGGTGTGGTTCAGTCACATGTAAATTATGGGTTTTAGATTTGTAGAGCAATATTAGTAACTGGGTTGGACTACATTCCTCATACGACTATTATATGGAATAGGTAAATGGAAACACAGTCTTTACATTAGAAGAATCAAGGGATATTTGTAACAAAAGCATTCTGTTTCCTTGTGTCAGTTGTTTTTTGTTTGTTTGTTTTTAGTGAATGGACTCATTAGCTTAGGTGCAGAACTTGAGGAACGACACTCTGAGATCTTACCAAATAGATTGAAAACAAAACATTTTATTAAAACATAATAAAATATGAACCCTGTATATTAACTGATGAAGGCTGATAGCTGCAAAATTAAGGTCAATATAAATAACACAAAATAAAAAAAAAACTGATCTCCTTCTTCCATGAGACCATTCAGTACTCATATGTCTTCCAGAGAGGGTAACTTACCCATTATTCTAGAAGGATCTCATATCCAGCCTGACATGAGGCAAAATGGAGATGTAATATAAATCATTATTAGGTCCCAGACCTAAAAATGTCATATGACTCTTGTCCTGGGATCTCACATTGGCTAGAAACAGTCACATGACCACACAAGGTCCTAAGGCATGTTAGGTGCAAAATTTGCTGAGCTATGTTAACTTGCAATAAGATCTTCTGGAGTTCTAGCACCTCTAAATTGTCAATATAAATGATGTGTTATTTCTGCAGTAATTTTATTTTTAAAAATATATTTATTTGTTTTTATTTTATAGGTATAGTATATATGGAGGCAAAAAACATATGTATTAAATAAAAAGTAAAATAATGCAGTGCCCAGAGAGTCAGAAAAGGACATTAGACCTCCTGGAACTAGAGTTACTGGTAGTTGTTAGACCACATGTGAGTCACAGTAGTGTGGTCCTCTGGAAGAGCAGTAAATGCCCTTAATTTCTGAACCATTTCTTCAGCCTCTCCTATGATTGCAAATCTGTAGCGGCATCTTGCTTTGCCAGTGAACTTGCGGTGGTGGCCACATCCTATGGGTGTGCCTTCAGATGTGCAGATGTGACCCCTTATAAGGAAGAGGAGGGGCTGGCTCACTCTCTTGGGTTGTGGTGAGAGAATCAGAAGGGCAGAGACTGCATCTTCCGGAGCAGAAAGACTGTGGCAGTTATTTACTATTATTAGTGTAAGCGCTTTTCTAATATACACCTTTTTATCATTCACCTTGGAACTTGTGGACTCCTTTAAACGCTTCTTTCACAAATCACTTCTCTTAAACTCTACTCTACCTTGATGGAGAGGAGAGTCTATTTCTATGTTCTGTACATTTATATGTACAGACTAGTTTACTTTTGACCTGCCATATATACTAAGTAAAGGACTAAGTAAAGGAATTAGGAAAAAACAAACCAAAACAATAGGATTCTAAACCTACACAGATCCTACAGGCAAAGTACATAGGTACATAGGTGAGGGTAGGGAGCCCAGTGTTATGGGTAAAGGTCTGGTGATTGCCCAGATTGGGGAGTTTTAAGAGAAAGATGACCATTCTTTCACAAGTCTTGATGGATAGTGTAGAAGTCTTGCTGTCTCATTTGTGAGGTGTAGAAACAGGAGCCTGGGTTTGACTATAAAGTGAGGCTCATTTTTCAGGTTAAAAAATGTTCTGGGTTGATGAGAATAGCATGTTACATTTTTCAAAACTCGTGGAAAGGATGCTTTAACTTCTACACATTTTATTTAACATATATTATACTTTACTAATATTGAAAAATCATTGACCTTTATAACATGTTAACTGGTTTAATTTAGCCATGCCATTGTGAACATATTGTATTCTGTATCATAATTGTGCATGACTTTATTTATGAACTAAATAAATGAATGGAAAAAAAGAGGAAAAAAAAAGAAAAATCATTGACCTTAAAATATAGAAAAAAATGGAAAAGTATAGAAGAATATGAAGACTTTTCAACAAATCATATTAATTTAGTTCTAATTAATGAAAACCCTTTTCAGGAGAAATACCCTCCAAGAGATTTTGAAGCTGCATTGGCAGCCATTCATCTCTGTGACCTCACCTCCTGTCTTTCTCTTATAGCTTCAGGCTTCCCCAGGAAGAGAACATCTAATTAGAGCTAATGGCTTTGACTATAGCATCAGTTGTGACAAGGATGCTAGTGCTGAGGAAACTATCAACACTGATAACCAAACTTCATTTCATTCTTCCTGTATTTAGAAAAATCCTCCATATTTTGATTTTGTTTTGACAGAAACACATGTTGCTGGCTGTCACAGTAATGAGACCTGTATCCTTTTCTAGGATAGCTGATGAACATGAAGGCAGAGATCTCAAACCACTGTCCTAATTTTCAAACACACACACACACACACACACACACCCCAACAGACAGAATTGTTTCTATGTATTCTGAAAGTACATTTGAGTGGCTTCCTGTGACACACAATAGTAGAAGTGCATGACTCACTCAGAACAATCACATGAATATTCTCAATAGCAACACGATTTATCCTGCCAAATCATCATATGGGAAGGGCAGGGAAAGCTGTCAGAGTGTACAGTAGTCCCTAAGCTTGTCAGTGTACGTGACCTGCATTGGGTGTCTAACCAGTCCTGCCGATGGAATGGAGATGCTGAATTTGAAATTATTGCTTCACCTGAAGAAGATACTCGTAATGCAAAAAAGTCAGGGAAGTCTTGGACTTCTGTAGAAGGAGTCTGTTCCCATCCCTCCCTTCCTCCATTCCCCAACCTTATCCTTACTGTCCTCACTATTTCTTCCTTCATGCTTACATCCCTTTCTCCTTCCTTCCCTTTCTAGCTTCCTTCAGTTTTTTGTTTTGTTTTGTTTTTGTTTTTTGAGAAAGAGTCTAACTGTGTATACCCAGGCTCAAAGTCAGAGTAAACCTTCGGCAGCTTCAGAACTAGTATTTGCATACAGGTCCTTTAACTTGAAGGGATGCTTTCTTCTTTAACAAGAAAGCTCTCTATTGATATGATTCCTTTTGAATTTCAATGAAAACAATACAATTCAAACCACTGGATAATTGCTCATATTTTGGTAGTGATTTAGTCTGTAGGTCAGAAGAGTTCATTTCATTTCTTGATGAGCACCTTTTCTTCCAGAAAAGACAATATTCATTCTAAATATCTTACAATTTTGTATTCTGCTACCAACGTTATTTTGATTACATCTCCACTTGACTCTGCACGCTGTCTTCATTTTATTTGGTTCTAATTCAGGCCAAAGCTATTGCTTATGAACACTTTCGTCAATTTATATGTTCTGTGTCCTGCACCATGGCTCCTATCTGTGATTTTCATTTGAATCTTTTGCCTGAAACTTCTAGAAATAAATTATATAATATTGACTAGCTGGTTTCAGATTTTATAAAAGTGAAACTGATAATAATTAACAACATCAGTATTTATTGTGCTTAGCAGTACACAAATTGCCCGTTTCTTCAGTATCAAATTGTTTTAATGATTGAAAATAATTGGGTTAGGGAAACATACGTCTCTGTATATGTTTACAATGCTTGTGACTGTGTTATTTTGATTTTAACTTTACACACATACACACACACACACACACACACATACACACACACACATATATATATATGCACACAGAAATACACTGTTGACATGTTTTACTGAGATCAAATTAGCTTGACAGATTAAGAGAAAACAACTATTTTTATAATACTACATTTTCTTTCACAAGATCTAACATTTTATTTTAATGATAGAACACTTTGTCATTATCAGTGGCATTTATGGTTTATTTATAGAAGATTTTATGTTCCTTACTTTTGTATTTTATCTGTTTATGTTTTATTCTTGTGTGTGTGTGTGTGTGTGTGTGTGTGTGTGTGCACATGTATGTGTTGGCATGCAGATGCATGAGCTCCTGTGCCTGTGCAACCAGAGTAGGATGTTATCTCTTCCATGTTAGGGGTCCTCTGTCAGGTTTTGTCCTCTATTACTCTCAGCTCATTTTTACCTGGAGTTTGATGGCTTTTATCTAGACAGCCAGGTTATAAAGCCTTAGAAAACCTCCTGTCTTTTCTTCCAGCAGGGTTGGACTACTCTGAGCTTTTCACTTGAGTGCAGAGACCTAAACTCATGCATGTCATCATCAACCCACTTGTGCAGCAAGTGACCTCACCTGCTGAGCCTTCTTTCCAGTTCTCCGTATTTGCACTGTGCATCTGACTATCATCCATATGAAAGATCTGTTTAATTCTTGTTTATTTACTTACTTGAATTGATTTATTTCATTATTTCAACAAGTCTTTCAATGTTTTCTTTTAAATAGTTTCCTAAGGAATATAATTATATTCAAATTCTTTCCAATTTTTATTTCTAAATTCATTCTCCAAATTCATTGGCTGCTGTCTCCAGTATGTAATCAGAACATTATTTATAAGCTGTTTCTTTGTATATGTTACGTATGTACATGTAGTTACATATGTACTTGTGATTAATAATTCATGTCATTTTGGCAAACATGTAATCATAGTTTTATTGAAATGATTATCTTACTTAGATTTTAGAATTTAAAAAGAGATGTTGGATTATAGTAAATGAATTTCATATCTGAGATCCATATGACCCATTTCCCGACTTGCAAGGTGTATTGTTTTCTATTTTTAACAATGTTAATATTGCAAGGAAGGAAAACAATGTTCTATTAATGCGTCATACATTACTCATTTCAAGTTAAATAAACAATTACATCATTCTAGTAATTTTAGAAATGAACTTTCATCGAGTAAGTTGTTCTGTAATTGTGTTTGTGTATGTCTTTGTGTGCATAAGTAGGTGTGTTTCTTGTGTATATGTATGTTTTCATGTCTGCATTTTTGTGTATGTGTGCTTGTATATGTCTTTACACATATTCTTTTTGTGTATGTGTGTGTTTCTGGATATATGTGTATGTCTTTGGTGTATACATGTGTGTATTTGTGTTCTCATATATGTTTGTGTGTGTGTGTGTGTGTGTGTGTGTGTGTGTGTGTGTGTGTGTGCCTTTAACAGACTTGGCATTAATGTATTATGTACATTGTAAAGTAGTTAGGAAATTTTCCTTTTTTTTTTCTTTTCTCTATGCTCTGAACAATTGAAATTTAATTGCAGCTATCTGTTATTTGACATTTTGGAAGAATTCCCCTGTGGAACCATATGGCAACAGCTATTAGCAAATTATCTCCTGAATGGTGAATTGCCTGTGCAGTTCTCCAGCTCTATATCTGAGGTGAGTTCATGTATGTCTCTAACTGACTTTAGACTGAGGTTGTTGCTTTTGAAAGTCTATCTGTAGATGTTATTCATAAGGGCAGATAGAATCCTTCTTATTGAAATTATTTATTTTATATGCATTATTGCTATTGTATCTCAAGGAACAATTAATTAATTGTATAATTAATTATTGGTTTTACCAGTTGTTTACTTGTGATTAATCTTTTCTTTGAATATTATTTATTATTTTTGTGCATGTGTGTGCATATGGGTTTGTTCATGCATGGGTCCAAAAGTACCACAGGGTATAGGTGGCAGTCAGTTGAAAACCTGAAGGAGTTTGTGCTCTCTCTCTCTCTCCCATGTATGTCCAAGGAACTAAACTCAGGTCTTCAGGCTCCATGGCAAATTCCTTTACCCACTGAGCTGTCTCTGATGTCATCTTGACTTATGAATTTGAAATGCCTAGGAGATTAGTAAGGCCCTCCCCTGGGCATGTCTGTAAGGCATTTTCACAATTAGATGCTGAAATTAGGCCCTAAGGAAGCTTTAAGACTATTCCACTTTTATAGTCATCGTTTGCACATTGTTCTTACATTATTTCGTATGCCTTATATTGTTACCCACCATTCGCTCTGTTGCCACAGTTGCTGTGAGTATGTTTAGGTTAAGAGTTGTCTCTTGGAGGGAGGTCTTGATTAACACTGCTCTTCTTTTACTGATGCTCTGGCAAAATGAAGTCCCAGATTAATTTCCTTCCATTTACAAGTGAGGTGAATCTTTTGTCTTAATTCTAAAATGGTACATACTCCCTATTCAACTTAAGTAAAATTCTATCAGGATTTATCTCAATGTGACTATTAATTTTATTTTTTTTAACCTGACTGTGTTCAAATTGACATTGTTTATGGGTGTGCATATGTAAATCTTTCCTCTAACAAATAGTATTTTGATCAGTATTTGCATTCAAATCCATTCTCTTCCTCTGTGTTAGGTCTCAGTCAATCAATGGAGGATCTGGAAAGAGATTCAGAAGGATGAGAAGTATGCTCCTTTTGCATACTATCTGTCTTACTGCTCTGGACTTCAGTTTTATCTTACTGGACTAGCCTGTTTATCATCCAGTTCTCTCAGGTTTTGGCCCTTGAAATATGGCTTGAAATACATACAGACAGACACACATGCAAGTGCATCATGTATACACATATCCACAAACTCATTTGTATTGGTTTGGTTCTTCTGGAAAACCTTGATTAACATAGGATTTTCCTGCACAAATCCTTATAATGTGATGCCTTACTGCCTTCAGAGAGAAGTATCCAGAAGAAATTGAAAAATGAAGGACACTTTTTCAACTAAGTCTTCCAAGTCATATATATCTCATATTTCAGCTTTCTCTGTTTATTAGAGGAAATCACTAAATGTAACAACAGTAAACACGAGAGGAATTGGTTTTACCTATTAATGAAAATATTTGCTTTATATCTACTCTGGCCCATTATGCAAAATAACTGAGGGTTCTTCTATGTATTCTTTAGCTGTGTCCTCTCCACAAGCACCTTTACTGAATCGAGTCCTTGTTTCTCTAAATGGTGGGAAGTTGTTGTGCTTTACAGAATGGAATCCATTGCTTTAAACATACTCTCCAGTTCATAGGGACATTCTTGGTATCATTGCATATAGATTTATTGTATCACATCTTCAGAGAAGACATGAACAAATATCTTTTCATCCTTGATAGAGTACCTGATGAGGCAAATGCATGGCAAGTTTAAAGAAGCATCTTTTTTTTGTTTTGTTTTTAAGGTTTATTTATTTATTTATTTATTTATTTATTTATCTATCATGTATACAGTGCATTCCAGAAGAGGGCACCAGATCACATTACAGACGGTTGTGAGCCACCATATTGTTGCTGGGAATTGAACTCAGAAACTCTGGAAATGCAGCAGTCACTGCTCTTAACCCCTGAGCCATCTTTCCAGCCACTAAAGAAGCATCTTGTTGGGAGGTGGTATCTCACACCTTTAATTCCAGAACTTGTGAGGAAGAGTCAGGCGGATCTCTATGAGTTCCATGCCTTCCTGGTTTACAGAGAGAGTTTCAGTACAGCCATGACTACACAGAGAAACCATCTCTCAAAAAAAAGGATAGATAGATAGATAGATAGATAGATAGATAGATAGATTATAGATAAGTAACCATCTTGTTTATTGAATAAAGTTGTTAATTTTTACATTGCTCAATCATATATCCTTCTTTGATTGAACAAAGACTAGCTACAAGATACCACTGCTTTCTACTGTAAAAATATGTGAGTCGAATACTGAAGTTTTCTTTTCCTTTGTATTAAAGTTGAATGCTGTATGTACCTTCTACCACTCTGCCTCATTTTTTTTATCTTAATCATTTCTTTTTTCCATGTATTTTAAGTTCCAGGATTCCAAGATGGATTTTTTGGAACAAATATATCTCTCTGTTTTGCATCCTCATAGCTGCAAGAAACAATAAGCCAACATCTCTATTTCATTATCCCTTTCCATTTTCCAGACTAATCAGAGGCCAGTAGAGAGTATACCATCCTCATGCACTTTCCTGTTGAAACTCATCTTTCATGTGGACAATTTCTATCTGGGAAGACAGCTCAGGTTTAACTCAGTGTTTGTGTTACTGCCCATAACAATGACGACATGGTCGTTATCACAGCCTATGCAACATATTGTGCCACATGTGCTATATTCAGTAACTGTGATATTTTCTAGTTCACCAGTCATTTAGGAGTCATTCATTTTCCCCCAGAGGATACTCCATTTTCTCATAGCTTGGCCTCAGTTTCATGTATTATCATCCATGGCAGGAGTGCCATGGATGCCAACCACAAAAGCAAGGAGACACCGAATCTCATCCCACACTGGGAAGGTAGCCATATGAGGATGGCCTCTATGGTGTTTCACCTGTAGATTGCTCAGGCTTGGTTGCATTTTTAAATTATCACAGAAGCTATGTAAACATTAATCCAGAGTTTGCTGTTTGTCCTACTCACCTCTGTTAATATTTCTACTGTTTTGTGACTAGTTCTAGAGAGATATGGAAAAAATGTCTAATCAACTAAGGTCACCCACAACAGAACAAGAAGCAATTTCTCTTGTCTTGTTTGGTGAAACAATTAGTTTATGAGACTTACAGGAGCATGGGTGAGAGTTCATTTACTGGACTCTTTTCCCTGGGACGATATTTTATCTCGATCTCCTAGATCCTTGACATATCATGAAAACATTACTATTAATTTTATTTCATTTACTTTTCAAAGAACACAAGAAATACTTGAATTCATATTCTAAGCTATATCAGAATCACAAATTCCTTCAGTTTTAGACATCTATGTTGCTACATTCAAGCCATGAACCCCTTATTACCAGCCGAACATGTATCTGTTTTCTAAGTTTGTTTATTTTTCCAGCATGAGTATTGAGGCACAAATGTGGTCTCTGTGAATGGAGGTTATCTTCATGTTCTACAGTTGAAAGGAAGGGTCATGTGTTTGTGAACCCAGCACTAATGCTAATGGGCCTTCATCTGCTTTGCAGATCTATCAAGTGCCTTGCTTCCTGTTTTCTAGACTCATAAAGGCAATCCTAGTATTTTCTTCTTCTTCTTTCAGGTATACTGTGAAAATGGCAAGAGGTTATTTTAAGACAGATTTTCAGAGAACAATTTAAATCAGCATAAAGTTAACATTTCCTAAATGGTTATTTCAGAAACTAGACTATTAACCTTTAGGAAAAAAAGAGAAATAGATTGGAACATTGCTCTTATATTATTGTTTGCTTCAGACAGGACTTGGAAAATGTATCTCCTGGGCCAACTTAAAGCAGAAACTCAGGAAACTTCCTAATAACACTCCTTAAAGGAGAGTTTTCTATGGTTGTTATAGGGTAACAATTCAGTAGAGCTTAATAAAAAATATAATGCAAAGTTAAGAAATAAAACAGCATGCAGAATAAACATATCTTCTAGTTAGATGATAATATTTCTCTTAGAAATTGAGGAAACTAATAAAAGGATTAAATGTAGAGAAAATGCATAAATATCTAGCTAAATGAGGTGACAATTCTATAGGAAAAATATTAAAAACTTCTAAGTCCTGTGAAATATATACAGCAGTACTGTAGACTACAGAACGTCTTTCAAACATGAGCCGTGTAACCTAATTTTGAAATGAACTCAAGCCCATGTACATCAGCAAGAAGGCTCCTGCATTTGTGTAGCACTGTTAGTGAATGGAATGAGTTGGGAAAGGTTGCTGGTGGAGTAGGAGGTGGTGGATTCTCTTTGGGATTTGGAATATTGACAGAGCATCAAAGATTAACTTGCCTATGTGATATTTGACCTTCTGAAGGATACCTGTAAACAACAGAAACACAATGTGTTGAAACCAGCTGCAGAGGACTGAGGGAATGGGGTAGGTCTGCCAGGAATCAGAACAGTACATCCCATGTCTGTGGACCCAAGCTCTAGGCTCTAGATCCTCATATCAATATAAGAACCACTTTCACTTTCTCTAGCATGAAGCAGTCTAGGTAATTGCTCTCTACGGCAGATTCTCAATTTTTTTTGCACTCTCATAATGTTTAGGCTGGGCATCATCAGTAACAGAATAACTACAATTGCATAGTGGCTGATATTGTGGTATTTAATTTCCCCAATAGTGTGGTTCCAGGTTCCAGAGCCAGCATCTGTGTTCCTTGCTCAATTAGTCTTGTTTATTTGACAGTCACCCTGGGAAGTAACGTGGTAGAGTTTAGTGCTAGTTATCCAGAAATTTTTAACTACTCTGCTTAATTCACAAACCACAGAAAAGGATGGCAATATTTTAGTAGGATAGTGAATAAATGACTATTTATTGTCATATATTGTTAATTATATCTTGGATCCCTAGACCAAGTAACTGAGGGGCTGTCTGGAAGTAGGTAGGACAGCATTGATATCTTAAGTTAAATAATCCCACTCGGCTTCAGCAATATACGAAGAACTACAGGCAACAAGGGAAAACTAGGAGAGATTACCTTCCCCAAGGAAAAGCATACTAATTGTTTGTTCAGTGTCAAATGATCAGACCTGAAAACATACATACAAGTAACATTGTGTGAACTCCACTTGTTACATTTAGGAAAACACACTACTCAAGTAAATATTCAGACATATATGTAATAACAATTAGTGAAAAAAGAGGCCATGAATTTGTAAGAGATCTGGGAGGGAGGTTATGTGAAATTTTGGAAGAAAAAAGGGTAGTGAAAAAATTTTATAATTAAATTAAAATCTCCTCAAAAATAAACAATAACACGTTGGGGACATCAGATCTAGTTTTTTTGACTACTACTGGTAACCTTTCAATGTTTAGGATATTTAATGTATTTAATCTTATGAAAAATGAGCTAATTTACATGTTATTGTCAAACAATGTTGAATGAATGTACACAATTATAAATGCTAACTTCTGTAAGACATTTATTAATCTTAATTGTTTCATCAGATGACTAGGCTTGTATACTATGTTGAGCCATGTCCTATATATAGTAATTACTCACATATCCATAAAATCAAGATGTAATTGTTATGTTTTCTGTTTAAATTTAGCATTATGTATCTATTTAATAGATTTTTCCCTGCAAAATTATTTGTCTGTGCTTAGTTATTAGCTGAAATATTTCAGGAAAATTGAAAAAAAACCCAAAATCTATGAAACCAATTTCAATAGTGAAAAATGTAAAATATAGGAGAATACAATGTATGAATATATCCTTTCAACGCCTATGGAAACTGGGAAGCACATCCTTCTCCCTGTGATCCTCACAGGAAATCCGGTCTGGGTTGGTACTGTTAAGGGTTATGAGAGGAGATGAGGCAGAAGGCCGAAACAAGAAGTTCTATCTTTTCTGGTTCCTTATCCATAGATGATTAAGACTCAATTAAGAAACAGGTCAGCCCTGGAGAGCCCCATGGGGAGTACTGTCTGCTCCACTCTAGACAGAGTTTTAAATATTTTACATTGGATTGGACTTCAGTATATTGTATACAAATGTTGTATATTGATACAAATTTGAGATTAATTTTGCTAAAACATATTGTACATGTTTCTAATATTTAAGTTATTGTATCTATACATTTCATTTACAATGTAATACAAGTTTCTAGTCCTTGAAAGTTATTACTTATCAAGTATATAGGACAATAAGGAAATATAGTTTAGTGATTAGTCAACTATTATAATCAAACATAGTCACTTTAGGTATGCTTACAAGGTCAAGCTGACATATTAGAAAGACAGGTCATCTTCAAACACTTCAGAGATCTACAGAACGTGGCATTTTACATGTTTTAATAACATAGGTCCTTTTTATTTATGACAATAAGACATGTCTGCTCCTGTCAGCACCAATCTACATCGGAGAAGATGATGGGCATCAATGAAACTCCACATGGGGTTTTAGTGCTTTGAGGTAAAGATAAGCCACAGGGCAAGAAAGTGCACTTGCCTCAACTACTGACAGTAGTTGGACAAAGAGGACACAAAAAAGAGTGACTGAAAACCTTGCCAAGACAAGGAAGTTCATACCTTCAGATTATACTGGTTCACAGAAATGTCTGTCAGATATGCTAGGCCTATAGACAGAAGATGGATGCCCCAATGTTGCAGAGCAATCTTGGGTAACTGT
Source organism: Cricetulus griseus (assembly GCF_003668045.3). Taxonomy (NCBI): domain Eukaryota; kingdom Metazoa; phylum Chordata; class Mammalia; order Rodentia; family Cricetidae; genus Cricetulus; species Cricetulus griseus. The sequence continues at coordinate 101,667,154 of NW_023276806.1, forward strand.
CCAGGTAGCCAGTTGTTTCTGCCATTTCTCACATGTTTTGGAAGTCATTTGCTCACATTTCCTGTTTACTCAGTTAATATTATTTCCTGAGGCAGTTGAAGACTAGATAGTATATAGTTTTGTTTTGTTTTTTTGTTTACCAGAATCAGTAAAGAAACTCACTACTCATGTGTTAGGTGTAATAGGTTTAAAAGACACTAAAAGTTAATTTGATAATGCAAATTAGAATAGAAAGTAAATTAGGTACAAGACTTTGGACTCATCAAGAAAGAATAGATAATGGAGTATTTTCTTTGAACTTGTCATATGCTAATGGATTGTACATTGTTAATTACTTATTGCCATGCATATGTTGTATATAGTTATTATACTTATTGTATATAGTTTTTCTTATATTACTTAAAACCTTTTAAAATTTTAGACAAGAAGAATTGCTGCATCTTGAGGTAGACTGATTCCCATTTTCCTGAGAAACCACCATATTGATTTCCAAAGTGGTTGTACAAGTTTGCACTCCCACCAGCAATGGAAGAGTGCTTCTCTTTCTCCACATCCTCTCCAGCATAGACTGTAATTGGTGTTATTGATTTTAGCCATTGTGATAGGAGTAAGATGGTATCTCAGAGTGGTTTTGAGCTGCATTTCCCTGATGGCTAAGGATGTTGAAAACTTTCTCAAGTGTCTTTCAGCCATTTTAGATTCCTCTGTTGAGAATTCTCTATTTAGTTCTGCACTCCACATTTAAATTGCATTGTTTGCTATTTTGGTGGCTAGCTTCTTGAGTTCATTGTATATTTTGGTGATCAACCCTCTGTCAGATGGGGGGTTGGAATATCTTTTCCCATTCTGTGGGCTGGTGTTTTGTCTTGCTGGCTTTGTCCTTTGTTTTACAGAAGCTTCTCAGTTTCAGGAGGTCCCATTTATTAATTGTCAATCTCAATGTTTGTGCTACTGGTGTTATGTTCAGAAAGCAGTCTCCTGTATCAATTTGTTCGAGGGTAACCTTCTCTTCTAGGAGGTTCAGTGTGGCTAAATTTATGTTGAGGTCTTTGATCCATTTGGACTTAAGTTTTGTGCATGGTGATAGATATGGATCTATCTGCAATCTTCTACATGTCTGAATCCAGTTATTCCAACACCATTTGTTGAAGATGTTTTCTTTATTCCATTGTATAACTTTAGCTTCTTTGTCAAAAACCATGTGTTCGTAGAAGTGTGGGTTAATATCAGGGTTTTCAATTCGATTCCATTGGTCAACCTGTCTGTTTTTGTGACAATACCAAGCTGTTTTCAGGACTATGGCTCTATAATAGAGCTTGAAGTCAGGGATATTGATGCCTCTGAATATTCATTTATTGTACAGGGCTGTTTTGGGCATCCTGGGTCTTTTGTTTTTCCATATGAAGTTGAGTACCTCTCTTGGACATATGCCCAAAGAAAGTACATTCATACAATAAGGACATCTGTTCAATTATGTTCATAGCAGCATTATTTGTAATAGCCAGAACCTGGAAGCAACCTAAATGCCCCTCAACTGAAGAATGGATAGACAAAATGTGGTACATTTACACAATGGAGTACTACTCAGCAGAAAAAAAAAATGGAATCTTGAAATTCGAAGGCAAATGGATGGAACTAGAAGAAACCATCCTGAGTGAGCTGACCCAGTCACAAAAAGATAAACATGAGCCTTCATCCAGTTGCTGTTCAAAGTAGAAACAGGCACCCACAGTTAAGCACTGAACCATACTCCTGGAATCCAGTTGTGGAGAGGGAGGAGGATGAGCAAAGGAGCCAAGTATGTGCTGCAGAAACCCGCAGAAACAGTTGACCTGACCTAGTGAAAGCATGGAGACCCAAGTCATAAAGCTGGGGAAACAGCATTGAACCAAACCTAGCCCTCTGAATATGGGTACCAGCTAGGAGGCCAAGACAGTCTATGGGACCTCTAACAGTAGAGCCAGTCTTTGACCCTAGAGCACAAGTGGACTTTGGGAGCCCATTTCCTATGGAGGGATACTATTGCAGCCCAGATACAGCAAGGAAGCCTAGGCTCTCCCCCAAACAATATGACAGACTTTGAAGGTCCCTGGTGGAGGGCCTCACTACCACTGGGGAGGAGTTGGAGGATGGGTTTGGGGGGTTGGTGGGGAACATGGGAGGGCGAAGGAATGGGAGGGATGGATATGTAAATATGAGTAGTAATGAAAGAATTAAAAAAGAAAAAATATGAAATATAAAAAACATAAAATGAAGTTTTAGTCAAAAAAGTGGGACGTAGTGATATCTTGCTTGTACAAATAAAGCCTGTCTAAGGGTCAGAGAATGGAGCTTACTACTAGCTAACTATAGTGGTCTGGAGGCCTGTACAGACAGACAGGAAGTGAGGTAGCTGGGCAGAAACAGGATATAAACAGGGAGAAACAGGAAAGTGCTCTCCTCTCTGCTTAGACACTTAGGAGGTGAGGTGTGCTCCTTCTCTCTGATCTCTCAGCATTTCTCTCTATATCTGACTCTGGCTTTTCATTATCTAGACCAATTAAGAACTCCATTTACACCATACCCTGTTGGCTTAGGAATCTCTCAGGAACACCTTTGATTGCAGTACAGAAAATAATTTCAGGATGAGAGCGTGAATGCAAATTGACAAGCTTACTAAATACAGATAAAGAATAATTCATACTTTCAATTGAAGTGTGTGCAGAGAGGGGTGTAGAGGAAGGAGGGATTATCACGGCCATTCTCTGTTTCAGAGAAATTGACTTAAGACAGAAACTACATTAGTTGGCTTTGGCAGAGGCTGCCCGATGCCTTTAGATTTAGGTCTACACTTTCATAAACTAAAGGAAATACCAACTTAGATGGCACGTCCAGCCATTCAAGGAAATCTGTCCCCTTTATCCTAAGAAGATGATACAGAAAACATGACCAAGAGTTCTTGAATAAAAATCTGTTTGTCATGGAAAATTGACTAGTCAAAAATATCCACTGATAAGAGTACTATGATAATTTTGTACATAGTGTCAGTTAAGTCACAGTAAAGCCTATGGAGTACTATTGTTTATTTATCAATAGGGCTCTGAGGTTATCTTGCTCGACTAGAATTCCAGCTTCTGTCATCTTTGCCTGTATAATTCAAACAAATTAGATTTAGAGTCTGTTTCATGATCTGTAAAATTCACAAAATGCTATCTACTTCAGGGATGAGCTGTGAGGAGCAATCATGTTGAGAAAGGAGTAAAGTATGGATAATGAAATCCAATATCTTTTAACTATTACATATCATAGTCGTCTTCAAAACATTTACTTCTTGTGTATGTACCGCTGTTTTGGAGAAGACCAGCAGACAGATATTACAAATGAAAATGTAATATCTCTAATCAATTCTTGTGCAGCACAATAATAGCAGTTGAAGTCATGATGATAGTTGGATTGAGTTAAATCATTCTCCTGCAACACATGCACACAAGCAGAATTGGGTACCTCTATGTTTTAATCCTTGCAATTTGTGAATCTGCAGGTGTCATTTAGTTCGTATCTCAGCAAGAGATCAGGTTGGATTATTCAGGTGGGTTGAGTAATTCAATTCAATGTCATGTTTCTTCACAGGAGGGACAAAAGAAGACACAGAGGAAAGAAGGCTAACTATAGACAGGGAGGGATGGGAACCATTTAACTGCAAGCAATCAAAAGGCTGCAACCATCAGAAAGCAGAAGGGGTAAGGAAAGATGGTTGCTGAGAGTCACTAGGGGAAGTTCAGCCTTGGCAATATCTTACATCTACAGATTTTAGTTTGAAGTTGGGAAAGTAAAAGACAATTCTGTTGGCCTCTGATGCTGAGTGTGTGTTAATTTGTTATGGTAGCCTCAGAAAATGAACACAGGGGAAGATCTGTGGTTCCACCTTTGAGTACCTTGGGCAGATTGGCTTTTGTTCTTTTGTGGTTTTGCCCTCAGTAACACTAATAGCAGCTAGCACTTAGCATTCCATTTCACAGACTACTGACTGATTTGCTGAAAGTTTTGGATTAAAAGTGTCATGAGTAGCCACTGATGGACCCAGTTGAAAAAACTGGAGCCTGGAGGATTTGGTGCCAACACAAGTACTAAATGGTTCTTGTGAGAGTAAGTCAACAATGACAGGGGTGAGGTAGGCACATGTTCCTGTGGGATTTAGGTTTGGGCTGCCTTGAATGTGTTCTGAACATGTCCTGGTCCTTCTAAGAGAAGTGCTTCTTTGATTAAATGGTGTTCATTTTCTGATAAAAGCACAAATATTTGTAAGTGTGTTTTCTAAAACATTTTTGATCAGCTTTTTGTTCTTGGAATAATTTGTTCTGGTAAGAAATAAAACTAACTTCTTGAGTTTAAAATTAACTACTAATTTTGCTAGGAAATATATATTAGAAACCCAGTTGAATGGATACCACAAACTACATTCTTGATTCATTAGCATTAAGATCTTCAGTATGTGTATATTAGTCTGTGAGTGTTCAAATATAGAAAGTCAATGTGTATCTCTTCTTCAAACACAGGACCTGTAGTTGAGTTTACCTAGGTGCCATTTATACAGTTAGTAATGCTGCTTCCTCCAGCCATGATCAGTTTTATTTTACATTAAATAAAATTAGAAAAACAAAGTGGTTGCCAAAATCTTATCTGTAGAAATGTATTCAGAGACATGCGATGATTTCCTCACACCCTTTATACCTTAAAAACAACTTTCTGAGAAGAAATTTCCAAAATTTCATTCGCTTCCAGCCTTAATGATGGGAACTGTGTGCATGCAATCCTGTGAAATAAATGTATTCATCACATTTACAAGTAAATGTGTTACTGCCATTCCTGGGGCTTGCCTCCAATCCTCATAAATCATGAACTTGATTTGTTTTCTTTATATTTTGTGTGCTAAGAACTAGAATGGAAATGTTTTCTGCAATAACTGTACTTTCATAAATAGATTTTTAAATAAGACCAGAATCAACTTTATAGTTCAGGTAGATGTTATAACCACACAAAACTACAAAGTTACAAAACAGAAAAAGCAGGATTACACTTTCCTTTAGTGTGAGCAGAAGGTTTCTGTTAATACACTATACTTTTCGGGTTAATATACTTCTACTTTCCTCTTTTAAATCCTATTTTTTTTAGACAGTAGTCATATTCCTGACTTAATGATCTTAAAACACTCCTATAGGTATAGTTTTCCTGTCCTGACCACCTGTTCCCAAATACCCAGTGGTTATTTCCCAAATAATTGGCTCAGAGGCTTAATATAAATTGTGAAGGCTTGGACAATAGCTCAAGCTTATTACTAATTAGCTCTTACATTTTAAGTTAAACCATACTCCTTGTTTATGCTCTGCCATGTGGTGGCACCTTTATTAGGATGGCATGTTCATCTCCTGCTCTCTCTGTATCTGGATGGCGACTGACTCCTGACTCCCCCTTCCTCATTCCATCATTCTCAGTTTGTCTTTCCTGCTTAACTTTATCCTGGTCAGCTATTGGCCAGTCAGTTTGTTTATTAAACCAACCACAATGAAATATATTCACACAGTTTAAAGGAATATTCCCTAGAAGCATCGTTTTCTTATTTACTCATTAATAAGGAAAGGGGAGGTTGTCTTTGATACTCATAGATTATGGCAAAAAACATTTGTAGTATGTAAGCAAATTAAGTCTTGTTTTCTTGTTCTTTGGATTAAACAACCCCCACCCCTGGATTTGTGAAGATTTCTTGGGCATATTATCTTTATGACACTAATATGTGGACCAGATGATGTGGCAAATTTCATTCCTTTGGAAATAAGGAATTTAGGAGTCTGTATATAACTTATCCTCATAGGTGTTGGTTGTCCCATAGCAGATATTAACTAAAATGCTTGTCAATTTACTAGTTGTGCTGTTTTCCTCAAGTATAAGTTTCTTTGTATCTAAGGCCTCTGATTCCTGCACAATTAGTTCTAGAACATTTACAGAAATTAATAAATTATTAAATCATTCAATTTTTCTTAAAAATGATATTAGAAAAGGTAATAGGAATTCTCCAGCAAGATATTCTTATATATTATGACCTGGATAGTCTCTGTAAAACAATGTGAGAAACACAGTTTGGATGAAGACTTTCTGTTCTTACTTAGCATGAAGTTTTTTTAATGAGAGAAATATGTATTTTAAAAATACCTATATGGGGCTAGAGAGATGGATCAGTGGTTCAGAGCACTGACTGCTCTTCCAGTGGAGACCCAGGTTCAATTCCCAGCATCCATATGGCAGCTAGTAACTGTCTATAACTCCAAGGTCTGACACTCTCACTCAGATATACATGTAGGCAAAACATCAATGCACATAAAATAAAAATAAATAATTAAAATACCAATATATTTAGGATGACAGTTCAATATACAAATATCCATATATGTACAAGAATCCAGTAAGGTTTTCTCTAGAGGCAAAGAGTGTTGTAGATGGGGTTCAAACTCTGGAGTCTATATTTGAATTCTAATCAGTTCTAGGACATATAGCCTAGAACAAATGACTTATGTTTGCTGTGTGTGGGTTTAGTTATGGAGAAAATAGTGACATTTGCTACATAGAGTTGTCAGTAATGTGTTATGGAATATTAAGATGTTATATTTTTGCTGTGGAACATTTGCTTTAATGATGCAAAGATGTGTTGCATTCTTTTATGCTGTATTTGTTTAACTCTGTGATGCTGTGTTACTTTGCCTATCTAAAACACTTAATTGGCTTAATAAAGAGCTGAATAGCCAATAGTAAGGCAGAAGAAAGGATAGGAGGAGCTGGCAGGCAGAGAGAATGAACAGAAGGAGAGAAAAAAAGTATCAAGATTCAAGAAAAGGAGGAGAGTACCAGGGATCAGCCACTCAGCTACACAGCAAGGCACAGAGTAAGAAGTAAAGAAAGGTACAAAGAAATAGAGAAAGATAAAAACCAGAGGCAAAATACAATTGGGATAATTTAAGTTTAGAAAAGCTGGCTAGAAATATGCCAAGTTAAGGCTGGGCATTCATAAAAAAGAATAAGCTGTGGGTTTGTTTGGGAGCTGTGTGGCAGGACCCCTAAAGAGTAAAGAGTAAAAACAACCAACTACAGTATTGCAAATATAACATGCTTAGAATATTTCCAGAATACACTAAGAAAACAGGAATAAACTAGTTAATGAGGTGGCAGATCATTTTGAATATCAAAATCTATAGTCTTACATAGAAGAATAGTGATGAAATCTATAAGTGAATGACAATTGTAATTTTAGTTACAGTTTGGTGTGTCAGTGACCATCTACTCAACAAACAGTATTTTAAATAACAAACCAAAATTGCCCTTTATATAAATGAAATGCCAAATCTATTTGATATTCCAATTTTACATAGTTCTGAATTTAGTCGTATTTTAAATTGCAAAACCTCAAGTTCTTTGACCTTTTAAGTGATTATTTTTATTACAGAATACAAAATTGGAGTGGGGATGAAGTATTTGCCTCTCCATTTACTCCATGTCTTTTTCCATTTCAGAACCTGATCACCAAGTTTGTATATCCTGCCCTCAAAACCCTTAGAAACACGGCCTCTTTTGTCAAGTCTTGTGTGCCACGGTCCTTTAACATCCTGAGCCTGCTTGCTGGAATAGTTTATCATGAAAAGAAATGCCACACACACACACACACACACACACACACACACACACACACTCAAGAAAACCAAGAAACTCCTGAGCACACAAATAGTCTATTGTAGAGCTTCAGCTTTTATAGAGCACAGTTATGATATACCTTCCACAATGTGAAAAGATGGGCCATTTTGGCCCTTCACTGGGTGGGATCTAGCCAGCCAGTGCTATTTCTTTACAATCCCTTGTGATTTCTGTGTCCCAAAACCCTTTTGCATGAAAATGAACCACAAAAGCATTCAAAACACCTGCTTTACTGACAAACCGATTAATCCTTTGATTTATCCCTCTAAGTGTGAATTCATCTGCTGCTACAAAGGGCCTTGGCTTGGCACATAATTCATCAGACATTGAAGGTCTCCTTTTCTGTGTCACAGAGCTTCAGCTGTGGTTGCCTATTGTCTATGCTAGAAGTTCTGTTAACCCCAGAGTTCTCAGCAAAGCTGGATCCAATATTTTAGATACACGTCAATTTAGTATTTTCAGTTATCAAGTGGGTGTAAAAGACAAGATTAATTGGGTTAATTGGAAAGAACTCCCAGTCTGTTTGATTTTGCACTTTTTTTCCCAACGTTTTTATTTGAATTAGAAACAGGATTGTTTTACATGACAATCCCAGTTCCCTTTTCCCACCCGTCCTCCTCTACGCCCCCCAACTAAAACCTTATCTGTCACATATCATTTCTGCTCCCCCTGAATGGTGAGGCCTTCCATAGGGTGTCATCAGAGTCTTTCGTATCCTTTGGGATAGGGCCTAGGCCCACGCCCCGTGTGTCTTGGCTCAGGGAGTATTCCTCTGTATGGAATAGGCTCCCAAAGTCCACACCTATGATAGGGATAAATACTGGGCTTCTAATGGAGTCCCATAGATTTCTGAGGTTTCCTCACAGAAACCCATGTTCCTGGTGTCTGGATCAGTCCCATGCTGGTATTCCAGCTGTCAGACTGGGGAGCAAGAGTTCCCGGATGTTCAGGCCAGCTGTTTCTGTGTGTTTCATCAGCCTGCTCTTCACTGGACCTTCTCTGCATCTGGGTTCCAGTTCAGATCAGTGATTAGTTATGGGTGTCTGCTTCTACTTCCACTAGTTGCTGGATGAAGGTATATAAGTCAGTCATCAATCTCATAATCAGGGGAGGGCGTTTAAGGTAGCCTCTCCTCCATTGCTGAGATAGTTAGTTGGTGTCATCTTTGTAGATCTCCAGACATTTCCCTAGTACCTGATTTCTCTGTAAAGCAAAAATGTCTCCCTCTATTATGCTATCTCCATTCTTGCTATCATGTATTCTTCCCATGATTCATACTTTCTGCTCCTTCATGTCCTCGGCAGCCCTCTTCTTCTCCCCTTCTCATTCTCCTAGTTCCCTCCTCCCTCTTCCTGTGCTCCCAATTTGCTCAGCAGATCTTGAACCTCTCCCCTGCTCCAGAGGATCATGCATGTCTCTCTTAGGGACCTTCTTGTTTATTTGCTTCTTTGGCAGTGTGAATTGTAGGCTAGTAATCCTTACTCTATGCCTAAAATCTGCAAATGAGTAAGTACATATCATGTTTGTCTTTTTGCCATTGGGTTACCTCAATCAGAATGGTTTCTTCTAGATCCATCCATTTTCCTGCAAATTTCAATATTCCATTGTTTTTTTTTTTCGATGAGTAGTACTCTATTGTATAAAGGTACCACATTTTCTCTATCCATTCTTTGGTTGAGGGGCATCTAGGCTGCTTCCAGTTTCTGGCTATTACAAATAGTGCTGCTATGAACACCGTTGAACATATGTCCTTGATGTATGAATGTGCTTCTTTTGGGTATATGCCTAAGAGTGGAATTGCTGGATCTTGTGGTAGACTGATTTCCATTTTTTTTGAGGAGTCGCCATACTGATTTCCAAAGTGGCTGTACTAGTTGGCACTCCCACCAGCAGTGGAAAAGTGTTCCCCTTTCTCCACATCCTCTCCAACATGAACTGTCATTGGAGTTTTTAATTTTGGCCATTCTGACAGGAGTAAGATGGTATCTCAGAGTTGTTTTGATTTGCATTTCCCTGATGGCTAAGGATGCTGAATGCTTTCTTATGTATCTTTCAGCCATTTTAGATTCCTCTATTGAGAATTGTCTATTTAGTTCTGTACCCCACTTTTTAATTAGGTTGTTTGGTGTTTGGGGGACTAGCTTCTTGAGTTCTTTGTATATTTGGAGATCAGCCCTCTGTCAGATGTGGGGTTGGTGAATAGCTTTTCCCAGTCGGTGGGCTGCCATTTTGTCTTGCTGACTGTCTCCTTTGCTTTACAGAAGCTTCTCAGTTTCAGGAGGTCCCATTTATCAATTGTTGACCTCAGTGTCTGTGCTACTGGTATGATGTTCAGGAAGCAGTTTCCTTTACCAATTAATTCAAGGGTATTTCCCACTTTGTCTTCTAATAGGTTCAGTGTAGCTGGATCTTTGATCCATTTTGACTTAAGTTTTGTGCAAGGCTTGGGTCTAACTGAAGTCTTCTACATGTCTTCAACCAGTTAAAACAAATAAACAAAACAATAGCAATAAAACAGCCTATGTTCAAGAATCTAGAGATAGTAAAACATGCATTCTATAGTTGACTTCAAATCCCTGTCTCTTTGTCATCTTTGAAAACTTGACACACTGTCATTTCCTGTGTGTATCCTAAACAGGTTGGCTTGAAACAGATGCTCCCCTGGTAGACACTGGCCTGTTTTAGAAAGAAGATTCCCAATTTCCTTTAGTCTATTCTCCTCCTAAACTTTGGATAACACAGAATTCATTATTTCTGGGTAGAAAAGCTTTTCTCACAGCAAATACCTGGAATCCACTAAGAAAACTAACTTTTAAAATTCAGTAGACATTCTGTGTTCATATGACATTACGGAAAGGATGTCTCTATTTTCATATGTAAGGTAGCCTATCTTCTCTTTTTCTTTATTAAATCTATATATCTTTCTTTTTTGAATAATAAAATTTTTAATAAAAAGATTTAGATTCTCATTTATTCCTAGTTTTTTTGAGTTTTTCATAACATATCATTCACAATGTCATGATTTTTTAAAGTTATTCATCCAGCTTCTCATCATATTGTCATGTAGAATAATGCAAAATATTTCCTTTTTTCAGTTAGTAATTTCTTGTTAATTTTTTACTGAGCAATTTATATTTAAAAATAGGTGTGTATACATCTATGCATGTAACAACAATTAATTAAAAGACAATAGGCCATGAATTTGAAAGAGATCAATGAATGGTATATGTTAGGGTTTAGAGGGAGGCAAAGGAATAGGGGACTGTTATGATAATATAAAAATAAATGCATATATATTTTATTTTAAGGTGAATAGGAAACTTGGGACATGATTCATACCTTTTAATTGCCATACCCATCAAGAATTTCATGGATGATCTACAACTTCAGTGTTTTCCTGTATATGAAGCCAGAGCCTTTCCTATGACAATGAATGAAATGATAATGTGGTAGGCAGAACTGGCCCCTATATTCTCATAGGGAGTGACATTATTAAGAGGTGTGGATTTGCTGGAGTAGGAATGGCCTTGTTGGAGAAAGTGTGCCACTTTGAGGTTTGCTATGCTCAGGATACCAACCAGTGTCTCAGTTGACTTCCTATTGCCTACAAGATGTAGGACTCTTAACTACTTCTCCAGCACCATGTTTCTCTGTAGTCCACCATGCTCCCCACCATGACGATGGACTTAACTTCAGAACTGTAAGCCACCACACCAGTTAGATGTTTTTACTTATAAGAGTTATTGTCATTTCTTCACAGCAACGAAAACCCTAACTAAGACACATACAATCACCAGAAGAAAGAGGAGAGCTGGAAAAGGAAAGGGAATGAATCTACAGAAGAAGACAATAATGGTTAAATGGTAGTAATGAAATGGATGTGTACACGCCAGTACACCCATTAACACACTGGGAATCCAGGCAAACACAAATACACACTCACAGGCACACTTTTAATTATGATAAAACATTTATAATATGACAAAACTTTATGGTGGTCCAGGACTGGAGAACCAGTTACATTCTGGACCTAAAAGTCTTTCTGTAGCACCCATAGCAGTGGATAGTTGAGGCCTAGATACGGGTGTTGCCCATATATGTGCCTTCAGGAAAAGGAAGTAATTATGGGTCAGAGACAGTTTCTGTTTTTTCAGCTCACTAACAGTGCAGGTGTTCATCAAAACCTTCTGCAGCTGGTCCTGGTCCTGTGAATGTGTCTTTCTCCTGAGGACAAAGTTAGATAAAATGGAAGGCCCCTGCACAGTCTTAACTTCAAGCCAGTTTAAAGGCCTGAGGGGACATCCAGTTTGTCCTGTATTTGTATTTGGTGAAAGTGACCTGCTTTAATGTGCGCTGAAGTTCCCTAGCAGGATGAACTTTGTAAAGTTTAGTAAGTCAAAACAAAACAATAACCACAAACACCCAAATATCCCTCTCTCCTCTTCTCCCTCTCTCCCCTGCCACTCTCTTTCTTCTGTTTCAAATTAAAGTATAGGCTACAATCAACCATGATCTGTTGTAAGATTGTGTGCAGAATTCTTTGCATTCAACCCAAAGACATACTACCAAAATCAGGATATTTTCTGAATCTCTTGAATCATTTTATGTCAGAAATTGTAAAGAAAGGTTTTGATAGGAAACTGCACTTAATGAAACTTTAGTTTTGTTCATGCAGACAAAGTGGTGACAGTGGCTAATCAGAAGTGAATTTTCTCTATATGTTAGGAAGATGTTTACAGGGAACTCAAAGACCAGCCTGAGGGATATGATTTCAATTAGTCCTTACAGATTGATACACTGGGATGCTGATGTTCTCATCTGTACTTGAAGCTTAACAGAGTCCTTTAACTGTGACCTGTCTTAAATTAAGGAAACAATTTATGAGGACCATGTATTATTATAAAAAGAATCAACACTTGGCAAGTAGTTTTATTGCAATATTCAGATATAACAGCTAAAACTCAAAGTGTGGGGTAATAAGATAGAGGTTGAAGTGATTGAGGTTACCACAAGCCTCTATCATTTCTAAGATGACTTAATATATTAGTTTACACACAATCCTCAGGCATTGTTGCTTTAGGAATGAGCCCATTTTCATTCACAGAGTTTGCTTCACAGCGCCATTCATTACCAACAGACAGCTGGGCGGGATTGAAGAATGAGGTAGGTAGAGAATCCCAGATCCCTACATCTGAAATCCTAAATGGTCTCAGAGCAGAAAGCTTTTAAGAATGGTGATTCTAGAAGTGGGAAAATCTACATTCAATGTCACATGTTAAGTTGGATTTACAGTACAGCCACTCTGAGTCTATTGTCTTAAATTATCTTCAGACTGCATGTTCTAAAACTATATAAAAACATTCAAATATTTCATGTGTAGACTCAGGTTATATCACCCATGATATTTCACTACATAGATACAAATATTCCCAAACTCCCCCAAATCTGAAAATTTAACTTTTTCTGTTCCTATGTTATTTTGAATAATTACATGGATGCCAACTATGTAATGAAATGTCTAATATTCTGTCCTATGGAAAAGCTTGATATTACTAGTACTGTGCATTGAAAAATCACAAATATGTTTTTTTCAACATTTATCTTTTGTTGTCTACCTTATAGTTTTGAAAATACATTTTCTTCACAGTGTATGAAATGATAATGTCCCCTTACAATGAACACAATGGAAATTAATGCATACAAGTTCTTTTTTAAAAAAACAAACATTTTATCATTACTATATAAAATCTTTTATATTTTATTTTTGTTGATGTATGTACTTAACATGCCCTTTTAAAACAGATTAACTAAGAAAAGTCAAGCACACTAAAAATCCCACAAAAGAAATCAAATTAATAGCTTAATATGTATGTTTCCAGTTGTGCTGGGAAATAAATGATTGCTTTGCTTTGTGCATGATCTTCAAGTAGGTGTTTTGTTTGTTCAACTGTGATGGTGAAAGCACATTAAACCTTATTGTTCAACTATTCTTTTCCCTTGTGCTTGATACATGTTTGCACCCCAGGGAAGCAAAATGCAGCTTAATTGTAAAGAACTACAAAAAAAGCAACTTGCTTTACACCCTGACTACTTAAGAAGATTAACTGGAACATTATATATATATATATATATATATATATATATATATATATATATGTTAGTAGTATTGGCTGAATTGAATAAAACAAACACACAAAACTACATAAATTATCTACCTTGATCTTTACTAAATGATTTTCAAGTATAGTAAACTGATTATCATTCTTCTATCACATGGGTGCTTTTGAGTTCTGACTCTCTCCCTGTAAAAGGATGCCCAATTTTTGGGACTTCATTTTCGGCAGAATAAATAAATGTAGTATGTAAGGTCTAAACTAAAGTCATACAATTAAGTTATGTTTCAGTAACTTTCTAACATATCAAAGTTTTGTGAAGGAAATTGGACTTATTGTGTTTGTATGTATTGAACATATATGTTTCCGAAAATATTCAGCATTGTCACAGCACCTTCCATATTTAAATGTCAGCCATCTTAAACTAGGATAACCGTTCTTAAATATTAGCAGTGATTACAAAGTGCATAAGTTTGCTTTCATTTGCCATGATAAACACTATGAACAAAAGCAACTAAGGATAGGAAAGGGATTATTTCATTTTTTGCTATTTTTTAATTTAAATTAAAAACAAGATTGTTTTACATGTCAATCCCAGGTCCCTCTCCCTCCCATCCTCCCCTGCCCCCCAACTAACACCCTACCTATCTCTTACCCTTTCTGTTCCCCAGGGAGGGTGATGCCTTCCATGGGGGATCTTCAGAGTCTGTCATGTCCTTTGGTATAGGGCCTAGGCCCTCCCCATGTGTCTAGGCTGAGTGAGCATCCCTCTACATGGAATGGGCTCCCAAACTCCATTCCTATGCTAGGAATAAGTAGTGATATTCTACAAGAGACCCCGTGGATCAGTACCATGCTGGTTTCCCATCTATCAGTCTGGGGACCAGGAGCTCCTCCTTGTTCAGGTCAGCTGTTTCTGTAGGTTTCACCAGCCTGGTCTTGACCCATTTGCTCATCACTCCTCCCTCTCTGTAACTGGATTCCAGTTCAGTTCAGTGTTTAGCTGTGGGTGTCTGCTTCTACTTCCAGCAGCTGCTAGATGAAAGCTCAAGAATGGCATATAAGTTAGTCATCAATCTCATTATCACGGGAGGGCATTTAAGGTATCCTCTCTACTGTTGCTTAGATTGTTAGTTGGTATCCTCCTTGTAGATCTCTGGACATTTCCCTAGTGCCTGGTTTCTCTTTAAACCTATAATGTCTCCCTCTATTATGGTATCTCTTATCTTGTTCTCTTCTGTTCTTCCCCCAACTCAACCTCCCTGCCCCATCATGTCTTCCTCACCCCTTATCTTCTCCCCTTCTCATTCTCCTAGCTTCCTCTCCCCTCCCCCCATGCTCCCAATTTTCTCTGGATATCTTGTCCCTTTCGCCTTCTCTGGGAGACCATGTATGTCTCTCTCAGGGTCCTTCTTGTTTCCTAGCTTCTCTGTTGGTGTGGATTGTAGGCTGGTAATCCTTTGCTCTATGTCTAAAATCCATCGATGAGTGAGTACATACCATGTTTGTCTTTTTGTGACTGGGTTACCTTGCTCAGAATCATTTTACAGATCATAGTCCATTATAAAGGGAAGTCAGGACAAAAACTTAAGGGAAGAATCTGGAGGCAGAAACTAATGCAGAGACCACAGAAAAGAGCTGCTTACTGGCTTGCTTTCTATAGCACCTAGTCTTTCATACAACCCAGGTCCACCTTCCCACGACTATCTCTTGGTTTAGCCTACTTCAGTCCCTCCCACAACATTCATTATTCAATTAAAAAAATACCTTATAGACATGTCTGTATGTTAATCCATTGGAGAAAGTGTGTTGACAAAAAGCTATCATAGGTGACCCTTTTTCAGTGACACAGAAATGACTAAGCCATACACTTTTCTTTCTTGTTCATTACTAAGATAGTATATTAATATCACAGCATATTTCTCAAAGTCCCACATTCTTTTAAAAAATTCTAACAATTTAAATGTTCAAGTTTTCTGGAAAAACATCAAGAGTCACTTTTGCATTTGGTAAAATAAAAAAAAAACAACTAAAAATTAAGAGCTAATAACTACAAATAACAGAAAACATGAGGTGTTTGTGTTTATGGGTCTGGATTACCTACTTTGTATGATAATTTCTAGTTCTATCTACTTACCTAAAATTTCATTATTATTCTTTATAATTTCATAATATTTCATTGTCTATATATACCACATTTTCATTATCCACTCATCAGCTGAAGGACATTTAAGCTGTTTCTATTTCCTAGCTACCGTGAATAGAGTAGCAATGAGCATGGCTGAATGAGTATGTGTGGTGTAGGATGTCAGATCTCTTGGGCATTGCCAAGGATTGGTATAGCCTGCTCATATGATAGACTTATTTTTGGCTTTGGAGAATCCTTACAATATTTCCAGAGTGACAGCACACGTGTACAAGCCTCCCAACAGTGTGTGAGCATTCCTCTATCCTAACATCTTGTCAAGGTTTGTTGTCATTTTCTGTCTTTCATTTTCCCTCTTTCCCTCCCTCCCTCTTTCCCTCCCTCCTTCCCTCCCTCCCTCCCTCCCTCCCTCCCTCCCTCCTCCCTCCCTCCCTTCTTTCCTTCCTTCCTTCCTTCATTCCTTCCTTCCCAATTCTGACTCAGGAAAGACGAACTCTAAAGGTAGTTTTAACTTCCATTTCACTAATAGCTAATGCTCCAAATCTTCAGGTCTGAGTCTCTAACCTGGACAAATGATTAAACTTGGAATGTGAAGAGGGAGCAAGGAAGGGAGAGCTCTAGAATGGGGAATAGCCAGACATCCAGGTGCTGTAACTGGAAAATGGAGGTAGTTAACTAGGAAGGGTGATACAGAGGGATATGGTGGTTGGAGAGATTAATAACACTAATAAACTTAGGGAAGAAGATATTTATTTGACATACATGTCCTGATCACAGTTCATCATTGAAGGGGAGTCAGGGAAGGAACTCAAGTCAGGAACTGAAGCAGAGATCATGGGGGTTCACTGCTTGATTACTTATTCCCATGGGTTACTTAGTATGCTTCTGCATATAACTTAGGATCAAGTGCGAAGGGATGGTACCATCCATTGTGAGCTGGATCTTCCCACATCAACTATTAATCAAAAGTGTCCGTCAAAAATGCCCCTATGCCCATCTGATGGATGCAATTCTTCAGTTGTGCTTTTCTCTTCCCAGGTGACTGGAGCCTGTGTGGAATTGGAAAAGAAAGAAATAAAAGAAAAAGAAAAAAGAATTAAGCAGAACACAGGGAGTTGATGTCTGGAGTTACTTTGTGAACTCCTAATTAAATTTACTAGTATGACTAGTTAGGAGGGATTGTTACTTTTCACTTATAAGCAGCAATGATGTTGATAAGAAAGTAAAAAAGAAAATGTCTTTGTCTCTGAGATCAGGAGCTGAGAAACTTCGTTAAATATTAGCTATCATCTGTGTGTGGGCCATGGAATTATGCTGGAAGTGCTCCACTCTTACAATGTGCACAAGGACCTCCAGGTGCATGCTGTTGATGGGCATGGCTCTGAGCCAACAAACATGTTTACCAAATACTCAGAGATCAGTCTGGATTTTAAATGCTGCTTTTGATCTCTTCTTCAAGGTAGAGTATGAAGTCCAATGAAGGCATGCACTGGTAACCTTACCAAGCCACAGCCTCCTTTATCTCATGGATTCTGAGAACCCCAATGACACTTCAACATTGCTGAAATCAATGCTATTTCCTGATGGCTCATTTCCTTAATTCACCTCCACATTCTTACATCATTTGAGAAGCCTTCTAATCAGCAATACCGAAATTATGATGACATTTAAGCTAGAAACCTCATAAAAATCCTCCACCTGCCTCATCCATGGCTACATAGACTTCTTTACAGTTCACTATGTACTCTAATGCTGGTGGCCTTCTCCAAACTCTATAACTGTTCAAAAGTTCTCAGTACTTACCAATGAAATTGTCATAAGAACAATATCTGTAACCTAGTCTTAGAAGCTCTCTGTGATTCATGTTTAACCACTTCACTGGTATGAATCATATTTTTCTTTGTCCAGCCAATGTATAATTACTTTTAGATTTCTTGCACACATCCGTTTGCAGTATTGATTCCATCTGCTAGAGAGCTCCTCACAGTAGATACATTGCTTCCTGTAGTCAGGTAATATTACAACCTCTGGGTCCCCCCACTCTTCAATTTATCCCAAATAACCAGGCATTCTTTTCAAAAAGGGAATTTGGAGTATAAGTAAGTATGAGATCATTAGCTTTCTTTACAGGCTGACAAAAGTACCATAAATGTATAGGATATGTTTGCTTTTTTTTTTCATCCTTGCATCCCAGGCCCTAACAGGAGATCTGACAGAGCATGCTCAGGAAATAGTTGATGAAAAGAGTTAGGAAATGAAGCGGCTTAGCTCCCCCTAATATGCTATAAAGTCAGACACATCAAGCTGGGAATTGTGGCTTCTCACTGAAATTCCAGCAAGTAGGAGGTGGGGGAATCAAGAGCTTAGGGCAATTTTCTGCACTTACATGGAGAATTATTTGAAGACCTAGCCATAAGATTAGATCAGGAAGGAGGGAGGGATGGAGGGAGAAAAGGAAGGAGGGAGGGTGGGGGAGAGAGGGAGGAAAGAGGAAGAAAAGAAGGAAGGGAGAAGCAGGAAGAAATGGGGAGATTCAGACCTAGAAAATGTGGGAAGTTGAAAACTGAGAGAGACAAAAGTAAAGAAGAAACTTACTTTGAATGTTGCCTTTTACAGGTATTTTCTCCCCTTCAATGGTCTTTTTGTCATAAAGTGTCATACATTGTATGTATTAATATGATCTTTATACATTTATACTTTTAAAAAAAGAAAACATAGAACCCACAATTTTCATATTAAATTGCACTGGAAAATTCAGTTTAAAGGTTCATGTTTCATCTCTAGTTACATATATTTTATACTTCAAGGTGTTCCCAGAAGACTTTGCCCATAGATTTTAGTGTTTTATATATTAAATCTTGGGAGAGTTTTGCAGTGTGCTTTGCAGCATCATCAACTGAGAGGAAGCTTGCTGGGCTATTGGGCTGAGTTTAATGTCTGTGTCATAACATGTGCTGTCAAGTCACCTGGAAATACAGCAGTAGTATCACACACACCACACTTTCGAAGGTCCCAAAGCAGAGGTATGAAACTATCTAAGATCAAAAGAAAACCAAAAAAGAGTAACAGTTCCATAAATATTATTTTGTTGATGAAGAATGGGATATTTTAGTCCCTTAAGGTGGGAAAGTGTCTACATTAATTTATCATTTTAGTTGTTTTATGTTACTCGAGTAGTTTAATCTTTACCATGTGGCATTACACAGGTCCTATAAGGTTGTTTGCCACATGTCTTTATTTACTTGCAAATGCCAGTAATTTATCTTTGCTCCTAGCACATTACTGGCTATATAAACATATTGAATATATCAGAAGTATAATTCATAAGTTATTTCCCAAGGAATATTTAAATTCACTTATGACTTATGAGCAACTTATTAGAAAATACAGTAACAGGAGAAAAATAAGGCATTATTAATAAGCTGTACAAATAAGCAAGTCAATGTTTAAACTCACAAGCTGTTAACTTACTTTTTTATTGTGTCTCATTTATTCTGTCTGCATATGTGCATGTGGAAGTCAGAGGTCAACTTGAAAGAATTGGTTCTCTCTTCCCACCATGTTGTCCCAGCTACAATCTGAGGATAGGAAACAGGTCACCAGGCTTGGTGACAGGTGCTTCTGCCTGATGAGATGTTTCACAGGTCCATAAAAGTATTAAAGTAGATAATTAGAGACTCCATGAGTTAAGTAGTTATCTATATTATCTATAAATGAGACATGATATTTCTTCTAAGAATGATATATCTTATAATTAAGTAGTGGGATGAAGTGAGTATCATAAAATCTTTTATGGATTAGAATTCACAGGAAAAACACATAAATATTAGTTTGATTATAATCTATCCACTTGATAAAGGAGCTAAAATTTTCCATTCATTAGGTATACAACAACCATGTGGGGATCAGTGATTTAAGAAATACATTAGATAAATCAACTTTGGTTAGTTTATCTGACATAGCCTAAAATTCCAGAAGGAAGGCTTAAGGATATCCTCGTTTTACATAGGGAAATCTTTTTAGTTCTGTAAGTAGTCACCCTTCAAATAATAAGGACTTGTCTTATTGATGTAACACAAAGAAAACCCCAAATTTCTGGAAGTTATTTTGCTTCATTTGGTTGATAATATATTGCTCTCACTAGTTCTAGTAAGAAGTAAACATTATTAAAAGGGGGGATATTCCTGTAAATTACTCCCCCATTCAATATTCATGTGAAAAGAAAAAAATGTAAAAGTGGAAGGAACAGCAGACAAGTGAAATCTGGTTATAACCAGAACAATATAAAAACAAAGAAGTCATTTTCCGCTATAATGAGTTTTCTGTTCCTGTAGCCACTTACATTTTTATTCCCAATATCCTTGACATTTAGATGCACTTGACAATATTAATGACTCCTTTATTCAGTATCTGCAGTGTCTGGTTCTCTTTCTTCCTTTTCTGATGTTTTGTTGTTGTCAGGTAACTTGTTTGTCTCATTCACCTCTACTCCACATGAGTAGTGTGGGAGTGAGTGCGGTCAGAATGTTAAGTACCTGCATCTTCTAGTGTCCCTCCTGCACATATCTACTCCTCATTTCTTTGTTCTCTTTATTATTATTATTATTTTATTTTAATTAGAAAGAAAATTATTTTACAAATCAATCCCTGGTTCCTCTCCCTCCCCTCCAACCCTGCCCCCCAAACTAACACCCTACCTATCCCATATCCTTTCTGCTTCCCAGGGAGGGTGAAGTCTTCCATGTCTGTCTTCAAAGTCTGTCATATTCTTCGGGATAGGGCCTATGCCCACCCCCTAGTGTCTAGGCTCAGGGAGTATCCCTCCGTGTGAGATGGACTCTCAAAATCCATTCCTTTGTTAGGGATAAGTACTGGTTCACTACAAGGGGCCCCATAGGTTTCCAAGGTCTCCTCACTGTTACCCACACTCATAGTGTCTGGATAAGTCCCATGCTGGTTTCCCAGCTATCAGTCTGAGGACCAAGAACTCTCCCTTGTTCAGATCAGCTGTTTCTGTAGGTTTCACCAGTCTGGTATAGACCCCTTTGCTCATAAGTCCTCTCTGTCACTGGATTCCAGTTCAGTTCAAGGTTTAGTTGTGGGTGTCTGCTTCTGCTTCCACCAGCTGCTAGATGAAGGCTATATGATGGCATATGAATTAGTCATAAATCTCATTAGCAGGAGAAGGCATCTAAGGTAGCTTCTCCTCTACTTCTTAGATTGTTAGTTGGTGTCATCTTTGTAGCTCTTCAGACATGTTCCCAGTGCCTGATTTCTCTTTAAACTTATAATGTCTCCCTCTATTATAGTATCTCTTATCTTGTTCTCTTCTGTTCTTCCCCCAACTCAACCTCCCTGCTCCATGATGTCTTCCTCACTCCTCCTCTTCTCCCTCTCTCATTCTCCTAGTTCCCTCTCCCCTCTCCCCATGCTCCCAATTTACTCAGGAGATCTTGTCCCTTTCTCCTTCTCCAGGGTACCATGTATGTCTCTCTTAGGGTCCTCCTTGTTTACTAACTTCTCTGTTGGTGTGGATTGTAGGCTGGTAATCCTTTACTCTATGTCTAAAATCCATCAATGAGTGAGTACATTCCACGTTTGTCTTTCAAGATTCCATTGTTTGTTTGTTTGTTTCTGTTGAGTATTACTCCATTGTGTAACTGTACTACATTTTCTCCATCCATTCTTCAATTGATGGGCATCTAGGTTGTTTCCCGGTTCTGGCTATTACAAATAGTGCTGCAATGAACATAGCTGATCAGATGTCCTTGTTGTATTAATGTGCTTCTTTTGGGAGTAAGCCTAAGAGTGGAATTGTTGGATCTTGTGGTAGACTGATTCCCATTTTCCTGAGGAATCGCCATACAGATTTCCAAAGTGGTTGTATGAGTTGGCACTCCCACCAGCAGTGTAGAAGTGTTCCCCTTTCTCCACATCCTTTCCAGCATAAACTGTCTTTGGTGTTTTTATTTTATTTTATTTTATTTTAGCCATTCTGACAGGAGTAAGATGGTATCTCAGAGTTGTTTTGATTTGCATTTCCCTGATGGCTAAGGATGTTGAACACTTTCTTATGTGTCTTTCAGCCATTGCAGTTCATTTGGCTCACAATTTATTTGGCTCATTTCTGGGAGGTTACAGAGCAAGGGGCTAGAAGTAGTTTTAATTACAGTTCATCCATGGCCAAGAGCAGAGCATAATGAATGACATGCCAGTGCTCCCTTTAAACTCTAAACATTAGGCTCAGGCTCAGCCCATGAAAAGGTTCAGCCTACATTCAGGGTGGAGCTTCCTATCTCAGTCTAGGTAAGATCTTTCCCCAGCAGTGCTCACAGGCAAACCTATTCTGGACAGCTCCTCATTGAGACTCTCTTCCCAGGTTTTTGATCATTTTCTTAAGTGGACAATTGAAACTACCTTCACCATGGGAGACCCATCTCAGGAAAATAAGATGGAGGGTGGCAGATTGGTTATGTGGGATCCTCCTCTAGAGTGTGTGTTACAAACTGTATGCACATGTATATAACTCCCATCACACACACACACACACACACACACACACACACACACACACCAGTCACAACAGTAAATTTTATTTTATCTAAACAATTTTGGTTCAATTTTAAATAGAATGTCATCAATCATGCATTTTGATTTTTTAGCATATAACTCTTCCTTTTGTCTCATTTTCTAGTCTCAGACATACTTTTGTAAAACAAAGAGTATTGAACACATCACTGGGACAGACCCAGAACCATGATCATCACGTACACAGAGCTGCTCATTTTTCTCACGAGTTTCTCTAACTTATGTTTCCTTATATATCGCAAAATTGAAAGATTTTTGTAATATAAAGTTTTTAAAAAAATAATCCTATTTAGATTTACAAAATCCTCTGCTTTCTCAGCAATTTGTCCTAAAACAATTTCATGCTCCTATTTCTCACATCATTAAAATTATAATGTACTTTTATCAGTTCACATTATTTCACAAAAATTTTATAATCACCATTAAGTTATCTGCATAATTAATATTTCATGCCTATAAAATATTTATCTGAGTAAATATTCAAAACTCTTAATTTCTCTGTTGTTGGACATTTAGCATATTTATAGTGGTTTGGAGCCATCATAAATAATACTGTAATTAATATTTGTAAATTAAATTTTCTTCTGTTGAATTACTCTCTTTATATAAAATCCCCTGAGTGGGAAATTACTGTTATTTTTTCCATTACACACTTATTATATTTATGAGGCAGAAATTCCCTTCCCAATAAGTCAGATAATAGCTTTTTACAAAACTCTAGTGGCCTGATGCATAGATAAATACAAATTTTCAAACTGAACATTCACATGCTGATTATTAGTAATTAGTGACACATCCTCCTGGTAGTGTTATAGACCATGAGGGCAATTCCAAATGACTCTCCTGAAAGTCACTCTTCACTGAAAAAACAGTGAATGCTTTCCTGAAGTGCATTAAGAGAAGCCAAAGTTAGCGTTGTCCACATCTATCTTCCAGATCATACCATCGTCAGACTAAGGTAGCTAAGAATATCAGTTTAATACCATGTACAATTTAAATCCTTTAAAAAATCAAGCTGGGAATGAGGTAGCCTTCTCCAGGGAATAGCAAAGCAACTCATTGTCCAAGGCCAAATAATTAGACCTGAAAAATGCATGCACGCAACATTGTTATGGAATTAACAGGTTATATTTGGGAGTGTATTAGTATAAACATATAAGTATATCCACAATAACAATTAGTGAGAAAGGAGGTTATGAATTTGAAGGGGAGTAGAGAGAAGTATATGGGAGGGTTTGGAGAGAAGAAAGAGAAGCAAGAAATGTTTTAATTAAACTATGATGTGAGAAAATAAAGCAACATTAAAAGTCTTATGTATGGAGCCAATTTCACCTTCTTAACATGTGACTAAGAGCTTGGGCTGTGAATCCAATACAGAAGTTACATGTCATCTCTCTATAAAAATGTTCAGAGATTAGTCAGGATCAAACTTACCCCTATGTGTGTTAAGGTTTTCCCAAAATCAAAGTTTTCCTGCAGGTTTTAAGAAGGTTCCAGATTAGTCCTGGAAATGTATGCAAGTCACAGGATCATTTTGTCACATGGAAAACCTATTTATCTTTGGCTTTTTAACACCAAAGAGTTGTATATTTCACCTGTAAATAACAGTGAATGATTTTGGAACCCTTTGGACAGTTTTTTTCTCTTTTAATTGGAAAATCTGTTTACTGACATTATCTAAATGACCACACATTTATTTCTAGATTACATCAGACAAGTGTAAGTATAGGATACAAATTTCCATTTTTGTCTAATGTATCATATAACAAATGTATTTATTATTACTGCAGGCTATAAATGATCTTTCCATTAAATACACAATTTGTCATTGAAATAAACTTTAAAATATATGATAGATTTTAGTTAAATGCAAGTCAGGGTTTACTTATGAATTTTAAATACTTTTCTGTAAAATATGATAAAACTGGGAAATGACACAAACTGCTTTGAATATAACATTTTCTATTTTTTGCATTCTAAAATAAATTACTCAATTACAGAGGATTTTATTAAATGCAAGAGGTACATTTATTCAAAATTATTACAGCATCTTTCACTTGTGATTTTTATTATCTTATATTAAGTTTATCTTAACAAAGAGTATCCCATCTCTCCATCCCCAGCACCACTTTTACTAACATCAGTACTGTGGCCATTGTTTTCTGTTGATTTCAGATACATTTTATAAAAATTCAATTAGGTTAGAGCATAAGTTATTTCAAGTCTAAAAAAAAGTGAATGTTTTTCTTTCCTCTGGATTTTAACCACTTTTTTTTTCTATTTCCACATCAAACTGCCATACACAGTTGAAATATCCACAATTGGGTGCAGCCCCAGTTGTATCATCTGGAATCCAAGTGGGACACACTGTTGGGCCATTTTCCAAACACCTGTCTTTCTAATTATATGACACACAGCTGTGCCTCTGAACTGGGTAGAGTGGAGGTGTGCACCTTTCCATTCAGACAGGAGTGGTTAAGGGGAGATTTTCTTATTGGAATTCATCTAATACGCTTGGTTTCCCACTAATTGGCAAGGGAACTTTTGCATGGTTCATGTTCACTGTAACCTTGAATGTGTTTAAACTGGTCAGTTTTCTGTTTCCTAATTTTACCATCCTAGCACGCCAAGTTCATTGCACTTTATAATAGTGATTATATATATTTTTGTTCAATATATATAATTGTTCAATAACAGAAATCTTGGGAAATTAAATCTAGCCATAAATGAAAATAGAGAAATAGTAGCCTGGATTTTAACTTCAGTGGAAGAGTACTTGACATTAGTATAAGAAGCAAATGAGGTATAAATGGTTTAGATTTGCAGTATATGAAGCAGAGGGATGTATAAGTAGTTTAGATTTGCATGTACAACAAAGCAGGTTCTTCTAAATTTTGGTCTAAAATATGCATGTTTCAGTGGATGCTAAAATCAAAGTAAATTTCTGGAGTACACTCAATATTGCCACTACAGAAAAAAGAAAAATAATGTAGCCAAACGTGTTTTTACAAAGTTTTCCATAAGTTTATATTTTCCTCTTGTATGTTTAAAAAAAAAAACAATTGACTAAGGAAATCTCTTGGTTGTTAAAGTGTTTGCCATGCAAGGATGAAGAATAGCTTTATGCACAGAAACTCTATGATGTTATGATACCAGAGATGCAGAGATTGAGACAGATGCAAACTGAGGCTTGCTGGTCAGCCAGCCTACCTGCAGTGAGGTCCAGTGAGATAACCTGCCTCAAAACAAAAGGTGGACAACTCCAAAGGAACAACATATGAGATTGTACTTGTGCACACATTTGGTATATTCATGCATTTATATTCATGTGAACAACACACACACACACACACACACACACACACACACACACACACACACACACACCTGCACGCATGCACATGCGCACGCACACACAAATATAAGCAGGACATAAAAAAGGATTTTGAAGTTGCCTAAGATTTTCAGAGCAAAATGTGTAGGAAAGGTGATGATAAGAGAAAAGGCAAGCATAGGTAGAATCAGATCATAAGAAATGTCTGAAGAAATATCTGCCAGATGGCAGAAGCCTACCTGCTGTGAGGTCCAGTGAGATAACCTGGCTCAGAACAGAAGGTGGACAACTCCAAAGGAACAACATTTGAGATTGTACATTGAGATTGTCTTAAAGGAAGTGGCACAAAGGCAACTTTTGATGCGAGTGTTTCAGAAACTCAGTGGAGTGAAGGAAGACCTGATGATTTTGTGACAATGATATGTTGCCAGCCCTGGCTATGCCGGGGCTGCTGGGAAGTGGATACTTACAAGCAAGATGTTCTACAATGGCTTAACAAGTTAGGTAAAAACATGACTATTTATTCTGAGGTTGTTTTTCTTAATGATATTTTTTGGAGAAAGTATTGTCTGAGATACTATTTCCCAAAAGTTTCTCAGTCCTTCTTGGAAGCTTACCATGGCTTCTTAAGATAGGGACTACAAGTTTTTATTTTTAACTCTTGTTCAGTCTTCAGAATATAGAATGCCATATGTGAAATTAATTGAAATGAAAATTAACTTTAGATTTCTCTATCTATAGATCACTTAATTTTAGAAAAGTTTTAGAAAAGCATAAAACTCTTCAAAATGTTATTTTCCTGGTAATAAGTATAAGCAAATGAAAGTAAACAATGTATGCATTAATAATAATATATAATAAAATAATATGAGAAAAGCACTCATCTATAATATTTAAAATCAAATAGTTCTCTAAAATATGTATATAATTGATAAATTTTTAAAATAGTTATTTTATAATATCTAAATATCTATAATATCTAATGTCAGGTAGCCTTTCTAACTCTAAATTTCAAGTACTTTAGGAACAACTTTGCTTCAGCTTCAAAGGCATAGTTACATGAGAGGAGAATCCTGTTCATTTTGATTTTTAGTGTTGAAAGGAACCTTGGATATTAACTGGCAACTTTTAAGAGTAATATAAGTAGGTAATAGCTCAAAGTGTTTTAAAAACATTTCAAGGGAATTCATAGACAGTCAAACTAATGGCCAATTTTCTGCCATCATTTCTATGGTAACAGCACTTACAGACACCAGTTTTTTAGGGTGGTTGGTAGGGTGGTTACTATGAGGCATGAGCCTTCCTAAGTAATTTCTGTGCTTAGCACATCTATCACTGCTGGGATTTTCAGTGATACACTGTCAGTTTTGCAGATACATAGTTGAGGTAGAGAGAGATCCAGTGATTTGCTGAAGGATAGTGGCTCAGCAGTGTAGCCCCGACATCAGAATGCTACACAATCTCACTTAGGAACCAAACTATGCTCTTCCACATTACAGTGTCTTGGACCATTATTTTCAAAGCATTCATAAAGTGTTTGATGGTAGCTGCACATACATGGAACATAGTAAGCAATTTATTGTGTAGGGTCCAAAATCCTGGGTGAATTATAAAGAAAGACTTAGTGCCCTTCTGGGTAGCAATGCTCCTTTTAGAGACTCTGTTCCATGTGAGCCAGGACAAACCATTTGTAAACCTCTTTCATTTTGCTTAAACAATGACAATTACAGAGACCAAAATATCTCTATATTCTTGTCCTCCCAACTCTATGGACTGTCAGTAATTGGGGGCCAATCAAAGTGTTTATTATTCACCTGATACTTGGTAACTGCTGTTCACTGGTTACCCCTAGTAACAGCAAACTTCAGGCCCACCTAGGGAATTAGTTAATCTCCTTCTCACCTTACTTGCTCTGAAGCCTCTGAGAAGGAAGCCCTGCTCAGTCAATTGTGCTCAACTCTCCTCTGAATCTATACCATGCTGCTGTTCACGTTAGGCAATGATGCTTCCAATAAAACTGTTACCCACAAACAACAACATTCTTCAATGTCTCCCCAAACTATAAACTTGAAACCTTTCACCCCAGAGACAGCAGAGACCTGAAAGACAGAGGAGCTATGTCCTAAACAAAAACCTCTGGAGGGTTACTTAAAATGACATGTTTGCTGGGAGAGGCACAAAACATCAGCAGAGAATTAGAGTGTACCTTGGTGATGACTTTGGCTTGTGGAGTTAGCTTGACCTCTAAGGAAATCTGCTCACAGGTCTCACTGAGGCCAGGGCATGGGATGTGCTGATGCCCCCTTCTTCCTGTCCGGGAGACTCAAGGCAAAACATGATAAGTGCTGAACAGCAAACAGAGAAAGAATGAATACCAGAAAGGACTATAGACACAGGAAGGAAGGCGCTGCAAAACCTACAAGTGCAAGATCAGGTAGAAAAAAGAGCTTTGAGGGGCATATGTAGGCCTCCCCAGCAGCTAACAAGTACAGACTCTTCATTTCATGCAGAAACAGTGAAAAAAAAAAAAAACATATCCAAACACAAACAAATCAGTAAGACCCAGAAATGGTAGGTAGTGCTTGGTGAAGTTACCTAAATAATTGCCCTGTAGTTCTCTTGTGTTATCTAAGTTACTGTTTTTAAGTATTTCATATTAATTTTTTTCTTGTTCACTTAGCATATACTGCTTGCCCATGGAGTCATTCCTAGACCCCTCACCTAAGCCTACCAAGCCTGAAATAAATATCTAATGGGATTTAGGGTGCATTCAGCAGGTGGTTTGTCACTACCTTGTTAGAGAAGGATTCAGAGACCATGAGAACCAAGTTCATATGCTCAAAATGTGTGTTAAAAGTGACTCTGTATGGTTGGAGAAACCCACAGGAACAGTTGACCTGAACAAGGGAGAGAACATCGACCCCAGATGCTGTCAGGGAGGCCAGTACAAGACTGATCCAGACTCCTGAACATGGATGTCAATAAGGAGGCCTCTGCACTCCAGGGAGCCTCTGGTGGTGGATTAGTATTTTTCCCTGGTGCAAGAAGGGACTTTGAGAGCTCACCCCATGTGAAAAGTTACACTCTGGCCCTGGACACATGGGAAGGGCCCAGGACCAGCATAGGAAGACTTGGTGGACTTTGCAGAGCCCCGGTTGAGGACCCTACCCTGCCTGGGGAGTGGTGGGTGGATGGGGTGGGGGGTGGGCTGGGGGTGAGGGAGGAGGGTTGGGGGTGAGGGGAGGGAGAGGGAGAAGGGACTTGAAATAAGCTTGTTCCCTAACTAGAATAAAAAAAAAAGTGACTCTGTATGCCAGGCCTTTGTCACTCTTATCAGAATGGGGAATTACATGAGGAATTCACTGTCCTAGGTTTCTTCCTCTCTAATCTTTTCCATGTCTTCATTTCTCTGTTCATGGTATTTCTAGAAACATATGATCCAGTAGAGACTGCTAATGCTATGGCCTGTCAACAAGCATGAAGAAATCTGAGCAGGGTATCCAGTGTCTGGATATATTGCGCCTGTCTGATTGCCTTGAAACAGGAGTTAGACTGATTAGGAAGCTCACCACTTCAGCCTCCTTGTCTGATCAACCAGCTACCAGGATTTTGTGGTCTTAGTCCCTCAATACTAAGGCTAAAGACAAGAACTTTTACAGCCATACCAAGCTTCTTTTGTCTTAATATTAATCATGTGTGTTTGTGTGTGTGTGGGGGGGTATATATCTTTTGTATGTGTGTGTAGGATGTGTGTGCTTATGTGTATGTGTGTGTGTGTGTGTGTGTGTGTGTGTGTGTGTGTGTGTGTAGTATATTGTGGTGTATGTGATTGTGTAGTGTGTGGGCAGGTATGTACACATGAGTACAGATATCCACTGGAGTCAGAGGGTTTGGATTCCACCACAGAGATGGAGTTACAGGTAGTTGTGAGCTACTGGACATGGGTGCTGGAATTGAACTTGAGTCCTTTGCAAGATCAGTAAAAGCTCTTGGATTGTTTGTTTTTGTGTTTTTGTTTTTCGAGACAGGGTTTCTCTGTGGCTTTGGACAATGTTCTGGAACAGTCTCTTGTAGACCAGGCTGGTCTTGAACTCACAGAGATCTACCTGCCTCTACCACCCGAGTGCTGGGATTAAAGGTGTGCACCACCACCACCCAGCTCTTAACTGTGCTATCTCATCTCTCCAACCCCATACCCAGCTTTTGAGTGTTTGCTGAGGATTCAAACTCAGGTCCTTGTGCTTTCACAGCAAGCTCTCTTCCTGCGAGGGTGTTCAGAGAGCTTTTGCTGTTGTTTTGTTCTGATTTTTGCACTTAAATGAAGACCGGTATTAGTAGTATTTGCTCAGAGTATTTGTTCGAATTATTACTGGAAAGTTGCTGTCAAAGAAGAAAATGTTAGAAGCAGATTCTGTGCAATTGTTTTTTGTCTTTCAAGAATTCACTTTTACATGACTCTTGAGTTTGTTGCTTAGAGAGAAAAGCAGCATGCTCAATTATTCATGTTTTCTAATTAAACTGAGTTGATTGTACCTAAATGGAAACTTTATTTCAGAGACAATGTGTTCTTAATGTTTTTTTTTTCACTACAACAACAATTTGTCAAATGGAAAAATAAATCTTTCTAGGGTCTGTTCTTCTTTTTTCGATGAAACATTTGCACAAAAACATTGGGACACTTTGATTTGAGCAATTTTCATTTATGACTCAAAATAATCATCAAGAAAAAGACTGCCTAGTGTTATGTTTTTTGGAGAAAAAGAGGAAAAGAAGAAAAGATGAGACATGTTAACCAGTTAACCCTGGTCTGGGCTGACCAGGGTTCTGCCTGAGTGGATTCCGCCAGGTAACAGGGGCAGTCCAGCATAATGTCTGAACTTTTCATTCCCACCTCTACTTATTATTTAAAAAGGTAGGGTGTTAGACGTGGCAGGTTAAGGAATAAGGGCATCGAATTATCAAGTCTGCTTCCTGCTGACATGGGGAGCGTTGACCATCTTTGGGGTACCTGAGAAGGTTGGGTTGTTGGCACATCCTGGGGTAGCTGGTTGTTTCATTGAAGTCCAGGCTTTATGGAACTCCCTGGCACCTCTTAGACCTGTTTGTTTGTATCCAGTTCAAGTCCCTGGAACGTATAAGAATCCTCAGAGTTTGCCTAGCATGTAAGGATACTGAAGGAGGAACACACCCCTAAATGTCACATTTATAAAGAACTCCCTCAATCAGACCATTTTGAAGGTCTTTCTTTGCATTATTTATTCACTAATGCTGGGTTGTATTTTAGATAATTTTGAAAAAATGTGGTCCTTCATTATAGACACACTATAAATGCCAAAAGAACATATAAATCATCCATCGGTTTGAGTTTTTTTTTTCTTTTTTTTTTGGTTTTTCGAGACAGGGTTTCTCTGTTTTGCTTTGGAGCCTACCCTGGCACTCACTCTGGAGACCAGGCTGTCCTGGAACTCACAGAGATCCATCTGCCTCTGCCTCCTGAGTGCTGGGATTAAAAGCGTGCACCACCACCAACGCCCGGCCGGTTTGAATTTTAATTTCTTAGACATTTCCCATGTTTTAAAAAAACAATGTTAACTGATTATTAAGCTAAATGAGAATGATTATTAACATAATATTAAGAATTAACAACATATAGTCTGTTTTTAAAGAATAGTATTTGCTTATATTTTATAGATGAACATATTAATAAAACAGATTCTCTTAATTATATTGACTAGTATGTTGACTTTGCTAATATGGTTAGTATATACTGTGTTGGCAAGTTGTCATATACACTTTGAGTTCACTGAGAAGCTGATTTTAGCTGGTTGTAGCAGAGTCCCTCATGCCCCCACATACCTCAAAACCTGCACTTCAGATCCAGGCATGATTGTGTCTCGGTAAGGACTGATCTTAACACTGTGACACGGAGAGAGGAGAACAAACAGTAGAACAGCTCAGGAGTAAAAATTGAACATTGTATGCTTAATAAGATCGAGAAGCAATTCCATGTAAAATAGAAGTTACTATTTGTCAGGGACCAAGAACCATCAATTAGAAAGGTTCTTGGAGTCCATACCGGCTCCATCTTTCAGAAACCTGAACCTCCATTGTATTACAGATACAGGCTTATTGCATGGCCCCACTGAAGAATGCCTCCTAGTTTGCATTAGAACAGGGCTAGACACTGAATGGGACACACTTGTGCTGAGGGTCTTGTCTACTTGCCTAGAGAACTTTTTTAGGTGTGCCCTGGGGTTAAACGGTGACACTCGATGGGAGATGGGAGAGGGCAGTTACCTTGAATGTTGGAAAGCTGCCTAGGAGGATGATAGTGCCTCTCAGTCCAGGTTTAAGATGGACTGAGAGCCCCCCTCAAAAAAAAAGGACAAGATGTCTGTGTGCCTGGTCTTTGTCACCTTTGGGTAGCTAGGAGTTTCCAGGTTCATGCTCCCCCACTCAGGCCCGACTCCGAGGCTTCTGTAGCATGGGGCTGATACAAGCCGGGCCCCAGCAACTTGTTTAATTTCATGGTATAAAAGTGCCTACTATAGAAAAGAAGTTGGAAGTTCATCTGTGGAGAGAAAATTCAATCAAGAACCTCAATCTTCCCAAGTCAGTTTCTTCTGAGTGTTGTTATTGGCTGATTTGATGACATTACTTTTATGATAGTATTTGTCCTTTTATTTGGAAGCTTCTCCCAAAGGTACACTTGACTCTGCTAGATACTTTTATCAGGAACTTCAGTTGACTATATCAATGGGCTTCCCCAATTTATATTTGATGATGTCTCTCTGTCTTCTGTGTATCCATCTATCATTAATCTATCCATCTATCAAACTATATACCTATCTGCCTGCCTGCCTGTCTATCTATCATCACCATCATCTGTCTATACATTCATCTTCTCTATCTGCTACTTGTTTATTTGCTTACTTTTGCTTTGGCTTGTCATATACTGAAAGTGTGGCTGTTGTTCATCATTTTCTAGACAGCACTGAAAAGTCCGATTTCTCTTTGAATATGCCCTATTCTTATGTTTTAAAACATCCCCAGTAAACAGTTTCCAAACATTTTCAGGATTCCATTGTCGGAAAATGGTTAGGTCAGAATTTTCACCTTTTGTAATCTTTAAAGTATCTAAATAAGTTCAGTTTTCATAGAAATATCATGAAAACTATACATTAAATTCAATATATATTAATTCATATATTTATTTAAACCACATAAGTATGAAAGAAGAGTAGTTATTGCCTCTCATATATCAATGAAATACTCCAAGAGATTAGAAATAGTTAAAGTAACAGATAGCTTTAAATATATGATGACTTCTTTATCTGAGTTTGTTATACTCAGCTAACTTCCAGATCTATTTTATTCCATATTTCAGGAATCTCTATGACTTCTGAGTGATATGAGGTTTCCTCTTTTCTATAACGTACTAAAGTCTTGAAATATCTAAGCAATCTGCTTCCTTGATGAATACTAATCTATGTACCCCTGGGTGTGTATGTTCATTGAAATAAGTGACTCACAAATGAGTTTGGTTTGATGTGGAGAATACCAGTACACATCAATGTAGGTATTTTCAATATTGGTCCTATAATTTTGTAAACTCTCTTGGTTGATTTTTTTTTTGAGAACTTGGCATCATTATATTTCTGACACATTTTTCTTATGCTACCTTTCCATCACACAATTATTCCTCAGGTTGCTATTCTTGGACTTTCAATTTATTTGATCTTGTCTCCTTACTTATCTTGTTAGTTATAATGAGGACTCAAAATGCCAATTGCTATTGTTAACTCAGACAATTTTTCTTCTAATATTTACATTCTAACTGCTTAGGCATTCTAAAAATACTACACAGAAAAATAAAAATAAGTCATGTAGGTTAGCATATATCTGTAGTCTCCATAGCTGAAAAAGCGGGTATGATAATAGGCTTATCACATGATTTACAGTTCTGGGTTTCATAGCGTGTTCCACACTACCTTAGTCTGAACAGTGCATCTTAATTAAAAAGTTTCCCTGAACGAAAACCCAACCAACCAACCAAAACCAAATACTAATCATGTCTCCCATAATTTTAATGTTCAATGCTCTATTCAATGGATAAACAATGATGTGCTCCTTATCAAATTATACATCTTAGAGACTGCTTTGATGTCTTACTCTTCTGTCAGAGCCATTGTTCTTTTTGACAAGAACAACTTTATGCTGGCCTGGAGATTTTATCTAAGGTGGTAAGATACTATTAATCAAATAATCAGAGAAATTTTCTGAAAATCCAGCTGTGAGAACAGCTTAGAAGTAGAAGCAGTTGGATCAGGAAACAGACCTGGTCTGGTAAACCTGAGAAGGCTTGTAAGAAGAAGGGATTTTGAGGGGAGCTCTGAAGCCTGAATATGGCTTTAACTGTTGAAGGGCTGGCAGAGGCAGTTCCATGTGGAGAACTGCAGGAGCCCAGTGGGTGAGGAGAGAGGAAAAAGTGCAAGAGGAGCAGATAAAAGACCACAGATGCTTGTTTGGGGGGGGGGTCTGAGGGGTTGAGATGACAGATGAGATCAAGGAGGATCAAGAAGCAGAGAATACTTTTCAAAGTTTCTCTGAGAAACTGGGAATTATCTGTGGATTTTAAGTGAGTAATATAGCCAATATGTCCTTTAAATCTTTTAAATTTTTATTGCTTACTTACTTATTTGTTTATTTTTATTTAATGTATATTCATATTTGCCTATATGCACATCTGTGTACCACACACATGCCTGGTGCCCAATGAGACCAGAAGAGGGTGTCATATCCTTGGGAACTGGAGTTACAGATGGATGTACACTGTCCTGCAGGTGCTCAGAATAGAAGCTGCACCCTCTGGAAGACAAGCCAGTGTCTTTACTGCTCAGCCATCTCTCTACCACAAAATATACCCTTTAGAATTTTCATATCTAATCAACAAATCTTACCCTTATTACTTCTTAAATATCACTTGAGTTTGTCTTTCTCTGTCATTTTGCATTCATTTTTGATTGAATTACTGTGATAGTGCTTTATCTTCCTACCTCAATTCTGAATCAGACAGTTAATGCCATTATACCTTGGGAGAATGTCTAAATACCATGTTGTAACTTCTAAGCAGTGTCCTGTGATTTTTTTTTTTAAACCTGTCTGTTCCTGGAGGTGTTTTGAGAAGAATAGATACAATGGTAACTTCATGAAATCAGGATCACTTCTTTTTTGTTTCTTTCTGTTTTTTTTTTTTAATTTAAATTAGAAACAAGTTTCTTTTACATAACAATTTCAGCTTCCTCTTCCTCCCCTTCTCCCCAACCCCTTTCTGATCCCCAGGAAGGGTGAGGTCTTCCTTGGGGATCTTCAAAGTCTGACATATCATTTGGAGCAGGGCCTAGACCCTCCCCAGTGTGTCTAGGCTTCGAGAGTATCCCTCTATGAGGAGAGGGATACTCTCGTGTACTTGGGGTAAATACTGATCCACTACCAGTGGCCCTGTAGATTGTCCAGACCTCCAAACTAGCTTCCTCTTTCAGGGGGTCTGGATCACTTCTTAATCCTTCCCCTACATGGTGCTTTTCTCCTGAAAGTTGGGCAGAAAAGATGTTATTTAGTTTTGTTTAACCAGGTCTTTGCCAAGGTTAATTGACCATCCCTTTTCTTCTTAAAAGAGCTCCTTTTTCTTCTTAAAAATTCTCAATATCTGTCAACTGTAATGATAATTGGAAAATGAAATAATTACCTAAAATATGAAGTCTAATCTCCAAATATCACTCAGGACTCAATTTTAAGATTTTCCACCTTTCCTGCTTTCATGTCTCAACCATTTTCACATACCATCCCAGGATCTGTTGGAGTACATCTTAATAGACTGTTCACACTTCCCTAACTTTCCCCATACTATTTTACAATGCTTCACTCTGCCCAAAATATCCTTCTTGTTCAAAGTTTTTCTCTTGTGTTGTTCTATTTTATTGTTTGGATTGTACACAGTCTCTCTCTCTCTCTCTCTCTCTCTCTCTCTCTCTCTCTCTCTCTGTGTGTGTGTGTGTGTGTGTGTGTGTGTGTGTGTGTGTGTGTGTGCGCGAGCACTTGTACATGTGGGCACCATGGTCTCAGTGTGGAGTCTTTTCTGTCTTGCTGCCAAATGGTTCCCAGAAATTGAACTAATGTCATCATACTTAGCATCAAGACTAGGGTGTGCATTCACAATGGCTGAGCCAGTATGGCTAACCCAAACTGCTCTTCTCCATGTTGCTCTTTAATTAGCTACTACTTGAGAAAAATGAATTTCTTTCCAGCTTCACCAGGACTTCATCTCTTGCCTTCCTGTCTGACTCAAGTAGAAATTTTATCTTTCTCTCCAGTGTGCCTTTACATAAAACACATTACACCTTATTGTCCACAATTTAAATTGTAAAACGAAGGAGTGAGGAGCAACCTCTTTTAGGACTAGGGAGATGTTTCTTTACTTTGCATCTTCTTTTACCAGCATGGCACTTGAGACAGAGTAAAGTGTAAAACAGATGCTTTCTAAATAATTAAACAAATGCAAGGAAGCAAACTGACCAAACAGACCAGCAGATGAAAGGGAAGCAAGGTGAGCCTTTCTTTCTAGTGAGTTTGAAATTCAGTGAGGGAAGCAGACAAATGACTAAAGCAAGGAGAAGATTAAGGAAAAACCCCTGAGGAACTTATGCAAGATGGATTATGAGTAGATAGATTGATGAAAAATTTCTCATGTAGGGACTGTTGTAGATGGGCTTTTAACAGCCTGCCATATTTCTGTAGGAGAAAGATGGATATTCCATGTGTATTTCAGAAGTGCAAGACCATACCCACTCAGGAGACTGAATCTTTGTCAGGTTTCAAGGTTCATGGGGCTTTTTAACCACAGGCTCAGCATGATGTATTTTCCTGTGTACTGGGTAGCTTTAGGTGGTTTGAGAAGGAGACTATCATGAATGCTAATATCTTAAAATAATACCACTGACAGTATGAAGGGGGTGTGACAGTAGGTGAGTGTGAAGGTGCAGACATTAATTAGGATACATTTAATGTTATTCTGGTTGAAAGAAGTTTTCTCCAAAAACTTAGATACTAAGTACTTTGAGTTTGTGGGTTACATGATCTTTATGGCAGCAGCTCAACTATGTTGTTGCACAACAGCCACAGATGATCTGCAAATGAACAAACCTGGATAAATATTTTATGGGGCTTTTCTTGAGAGACTTAACTGTGTATTAACCCTATATAACAAAAAAATCCATATCAAAAAAGTCTATCCAAGTCCTACTTTATTTCAGTTAATTACAGCATCATGAATGTTCAAAGCAATTACACTATCAAGTCACCTGAGCAGCTTATTGGCAGCTATACCAGGAATAGCCTCACTCAATCATGGACAACTCACAAAATCTGCAGTTTGTGGGCCATTTGTGGACAAGAGTACTTAGAGCAACTTATGGGCAGCTACACTATCCTAGCCTAGTCCTACTCTACTCTATTCAGTCTTGACCTCCTATGTTTCCTATGAGTGAGTGGCCTTTGGAGGTCTTTAAAGGAAAACGGACTCCATGAGCCTTACAATCTTTTGTTCTCCCTCTACAAGAGGATGCTTACATCCCTAGTCTCCAGAGGACAACCTGTGCGTTACCACAGCTGCTTTGATGCACCAAAGTGATATTCACATCCAACCCTGAGGAGACATGTATAAAACAGCAGAAAGGTTTATTTATAAAATAGGGAAGAAGTTTGATCATTCCTGGGCCATTGTTTCCTAGGTAAAAGTTAATAAAAGTCTAAACCTGACTGAAGTTGTAAAAACACAAATTGAGGGGAATATCTACAGAAAGGAATAGAAGTAGACTTTATAGTATTGATTCCTTATTCTGTGTTGGTAACAAAATCAGAATAAGCAGTTAAAAATGATACCTAACAACAAGACCCAGTGACTAAGAGTCTGTGGGCCATCAACAGAAATAGGCCTTGTAGCAAAAAGGCTATTTTGATGGTTAAGATGATTAACTGTTTAATATGGAAGCCAGGCAACAGGGGAAGGCTGTGTTATGAGCAGTCCATTAAACTATGAATAACACTGAGAATTTTAAAAGCTTCTACTACTTGGCAATGAGTTCTAATAAATTTGTTCCAACTTTTCAATTTTTATATTATAAATAATGAAGAACAATGTGAGTTTTCATAATATTGTACCATGCTCAATATCATTTTATGAGTTCTACCCAGAATGCTTTGCTCTCCCACCCATAGAGCCAGGTTAAAAAGCAAAGTGCATTAAAAAGAGTTGTCTTAGAAACAATAATCAATCTTGTGCTTTAAGACTCAATATTTGTTGCTTGATGAACATGACATTCTTTTTAAATATTTTAAACTTTCAAAATGTTTGAATTTTTACTTTTTGCAACATATATGAAATAAGATGAATTCAAGTTATTTCTCTATTTTGTTTTTGGAAAGCAGATTTGACTATGCAATTCAATTAGAAATGTATTTTCAGATGGATAGGAAGAAGGAAGAGTGAGTCAGCAATGGATTAGGGCAGGCTTCTTTACCAGATCTGCATCCGGAGAAAAACAGAGATAGAGACATGAATTATTCAGAGCCATACTGAAAGTCCTCAGCAACATTGAAATAGGGTTCAATACACCTGAAAATTGGCTGGGGAAATCATTTTAACTTTTGTCTCTTGAATACTTGTAAAACTCCCTTGTTAAAAGAAAAGCCATAGAATAGCTTTCTTTAGCATCCCACCTCATTAGAAGGGGACTGCAAACATTGCTGCTATTGTTTTCTGTTGCATGAGAAGCAACCACAGTTAAAAGCTATGTTGTTTAGCTTTAACATCACACACTCGCACCTTGGCTACACATGGATTTTCATGTCTTCCCCTCCTCATTCTCTGTGGTACCAATCAGTGCCACTATTGGCAGCTTTCCCCAAAAATCTGTTTTGGCTTAGTTGACAATGCACAGGTCCTATCCAACTTAAGTCTTTGATGTAGGATACTTTTTATTATGACTCAAACTGAATGACTCCTTTAGGAAGAACTATTATATTTAAACACTGATGAAATGTTTTCTTTTGGGAAGTTTCAAGGAAAAACTACAAAACAATCATTCAAACTGCATATATCATGACATTAAAACTTTTTTAAATGATCATGCTTTCTCTTTTCTTTCTTTACCTTATGGCATGGAATAAAAACAATTAGGGCTGTGAGATGGTTCAGTGATTAAGAGCATTGGTTGCTCTTGAAGAGGATCCAGGTTTAGCTCCTAGCAACTACACAGTGGCTAATAAATACCTGTAAATCTAGTTTTAGGGGTATCAAATGCTCTGGTCCAGCCTTTAATGGCAGGCCTGCATACACACACACACACACACACACACACACACACACACACACACACACAGTGCATATTCAGATTTGTTTAAAAACAAACACACTAAATAAATAGATGAATGAAACAATTTATCAAATTTAGAATGACAGTAGGTCATAACTTGTTCTATTTGTTTTTAAATATATCTGTATATCAGGAAACAATCAGTTTTCGTAAAATTGGAAGCTGTTTTCTACTGAGACAGCCAGAACTACTTTTCAAAGTTACAGAGAGAGGGGAATTGAAGGAAGCACAGAGATTCCATAAGGTAGGGCACTAACACTGCTTACCTTCAGGGAAGAAGAAGGAGGAGGAGGAGGAGGCAAAATACTGTAAGCAAGGAGTGGAGAAGCCAGAGGAACAGTTAGAAGTTCCCACTGTCTGGAGTCAAAATACTTAGTTCAGGGCATCAAGGGAAACCAAGATTGTGAGTACCGAAGTCCTCCAAACAGGGTAGTCACAGAGTGAGCCCTACCCTGTTTAGTTATTTCCACTTTGTTAGCATTCACTGATTTTAATGTAGTCAAGAAACAGGCTAGAAGACCTGCAGGGCACCTCATAAAGCAAACTAGGCAGAGGTCCTTGTTTGAATATCATAGAAAAGACTATAAAACCTATTTTCAGAGAACAGAGATCATTGGCTTCATAGAACGGCAAGTGTTGAATATGGTGAGCTTGTATTCAGTGGTAGTAGAGATTAGTTGGAGACAGGAGGGATAAGAAATGAGAATAAACAGAACTATGATCTGGATATGTTCAATGTACATTATATACTTGTATGAACTATCTTTATGCAACACTATGTATACTTATTACACAGTAGAAGTTGAACATATATAATGTGGTGTTTGTTACTGACTGGAAATTAATATACAGGGTGACATTTTTTGAGACTTCTGTACCTTCCTTTTTTTAGTTACTTCTTGAATAAAGGTGAGATGATAGGCAGGGCAGATGATGTGGGGATTTTACCTACGACTTCATCAATGTACTTTCTCCAGTCATCTGCCTTAGATCTGTTATTCATGTCCCATTTACATGGGTGGATTACATAGAATGGATTGCTGTTTGTTCCTTCTTGCTGACACAAACCAGTTCCTTTATATATAATAGCATTATACTTATCCAAGATTATATATATATATATATACATATGCAATTGTTGCCCTGTAGACTACTTTCTCTTTCTACCAAAGCTTATTACCACCCAAGGAGCTGTCTATTGCAAGGTATGTAGTTGTAATTGCCCAGTGCAGATGACACAGTTTCATAACCGAGCCCCAAGTGATCGAATTGTGTTTGTCTCCTGGGTCTTGCTATTAATACCACATATATCTTCTCCCCACTGAGTTAGTCTCACTAACTCCAGAGTCTGGCAGATTCTGTGATTAGGCTAGGAATTGTTTGAACTGCAGCCAGGACATGCTGTAAAGCCCTTTCTTATTCCAAACTCTTCTTATGCCTAATAGCCTTTTGTGTCTCCTGGTGTGTGGGCCAAAGCAGTATTTCTAAGGGAGGGTAATGTTGCCTTTGCAAACTAAATGTTCTCCTGGCATTGTGTTTCTGCCTATAAAATAGGGAATAAAGTGTGGCAATTTCAATTAATGTCCCAATTATAAATTATACTTGGCATTTATACATTTACTTATTTATATAGTCTATACTTCAAAAAGATTTGACACAGAATAGATACTTACAGACTTGAAAACAGATGCTACAAAATGCATCATATTTGTGGTTCTCTGTGGCCACTACATGCACTTAAATGTTTATCTCATTTTGCATTTTATATATGAAGAATGATAGCCAGAAAAATAAGACACTTTGACCACTCACAATGGTAGAAGGATGCAGCTAGCTGTGAAAATTAATGAGTTGGGAAGAATACATTAAACAGAAATAACAGCAGTGTGAAGAGATAAAAGTGAATGAGAGCATATTATGAGAGGTTTGGAAGTTATCTTGGATCTGTATAAAATAGTATATTTAAAGGAATGTCCCCATAATAAGCCAGAGCACAATCTATTAGGTATACATGACCAGGGAAACAGAAAGTGAATTCGTTTTATAATATGGCATCTCTTCAAATTAATGAAAACATACCTTTCTATAGTCAATAATTATGTATGTTATAAAAAGTTTCTGAGTCAGGGGAAGAATAGAGGAGATCAAGAAAAGAGATAGCATAATAGAGGGAGCCATCATAGGTTAAAGGGAAATCTGGCCCTAGACAAATGTCCAGAGATCTACAAGGATGACTCTAACTAACAATCAGAACTATAGTGGAGAGGCTACTTTAAATGCCCTCCCCTGATAATGAGATTGATGACTACCTTATATGCCATCCTAGACCCTTCATCTAGTAGCTGATGGAAACAAGCAGATACCCACAGCTAAACACTGAGCTGAACTGGAATCCAGTTGCAGAGACAGAGGAGTGATGAGCATAGGGGTCAAGACAAGGCTGGAGAAACCCACAGAAACAGTTGACATGAACAAGGGGGGCTCATGGACCCCTGACTGATAGCTGGGAAACCAGCATAGGACTCATCCAGACACCCTGAATGTGG
Source organism: Cricetulus griseus (assembly GCF_003668045.3). Classification (NCBI taxonomy): domain Eukaryota; kingdom Metazoa; phylum Chordata; class Mammalia; order Rodentia; family Cricetidae; genus Cricetulus; species Cricetulus griseus. Next base: position 101,709,030 of record NW_023276806.1, read on the forward strand.
GTGTCAGTTAGGAGGCCCGGGCAATCTATGGAGATTCTGGTAGTGGATCAGTATTTATCACTAGTGTACAAATATACTTTTGGAGCCCATTCCACATAGAGGGATACTCTCTCAGCCTAGACACACAGGGGAGGGTCTAGGTCCAGCTCAAAATGATATGACAGAATTTGAAGATTCCCCCATGGAAGGCCACACCCTCTCTGAGGATCAGAAAAGGGATAGAGGATAGGAGGAGAGCAGGGGAGGAGGGGAGGGAGTGGGAACTGGGATTGACATGTAAAACAAGCTTGTTTCTAATTTAAATTTAAAAAAGTTTAATAAACAAAGTTTTGAATGAACCAGTGTGCAATTGAAGTGTTTGCAATGGGATCCTCACTACAAACCCCTGGCCTAGGTGGAATCCTGTATCCTAATTGCAGGTGATTTCATTATACCCAAATTGGCAACAGTAAAAATGTCAAGAAGACTCCTGACTGTGTTGGGCATTGTGGTAAAATCTCCTTAAAAACTGTGTGGAAACCCACGTTCATAGATACATTTCAGCCAGCCACAGTGGAAGAAACTCATGACCATCGGATGCTTTTCTGAGTTTATTTTTTGATTCTACTTTGTGATTTTTGTCATCTCCCTTACTGAGGGGGAGGCCCTTTCTTCTTAAGTAAGAAGAGTGCTGGGGGGGGGGGCGGATTCCAACTGCCCAAACCAAGGAAACCTCCTGGTGAGGTTGTCAGACATGAACTGCATGCCTCTATAGATTACTGCAAACTTACTGCATAAATTGACCAGAATATTGGCTACTAAAATTACACCCTGGAAGCTTGAAATATTTAGGTATTCATTTATTGTACTAGGTTATTTTCTTAGCTTCCTGCTACAGCAAAAAATTATCTGAGATAGCCTGCTTTATGAAGCATTCCAGGTCAGAATTATCCCACTAGACTTCATGGAGCAGTACAGTAAATAATGTTCAAAGTTCAAGGTGTGGTTTGGAGGTACGTTCTGGCTTGACCTGCTCTCGCTCACAGGCTGGAGAGGCCTGTTACATGCTCCAACTGAAATGTATGATTACTAAACAACCTTACTGTCTGCTTAATGTTGTGTAAAATATTTAAGGGCCACAGCTAATCTTCATAATATGGCACTACATTTACATAGAACCTCTTAATTTAATTTTCTTGGTTGACATAGAAGCAAAACACTTTAAAAGTCTTGATTTTATGTCTCATGCTGCATAGTCATTTAGAATGATACAGATGTAGTATGGAGCTATGGAGATGTTTATTGTTTAGTTAATGGGATTATAAAAAATGAGATATTAGTAGCATAGGGTAAATTTTGAGTGACTGCTTGTGGGAAGCCAAGGAAATCTCGAGTACACGTGAACAAGTAGATGAAGTCCTGAGCAGATGTGGATTGTTGAAACAAGGATGGGTCATGCTCAGAACTGGCAAAGCCTTTCTCTGGTCCAAGTGTGAATATTGACAGTGTATGCAACTATAATTGTTAACGAATGATTGACAAGTGTATGCAAAAACTAGCAACTGAAGCTTCCTCCTCCTAGGATACTGTTTACCTCCAGATACCTCCTACAAAGACTAGCTAAGCCTTTCCATTTGTGCCACACCTAATAAATGAGCTAAGGACTCCTGTTGTTTCATATTAGGCATGCTTCATCAGAAAAGCCCAGTCACCCATCAGAACAAGCACAGCCCACCGGGTTCCAGCTTTGCAATTCCTGGATCTGTGTGTGGGTGTGACCTCTATTCACCCCCTTGTCACCCAGTCAGGGATCCAAGACCAAGCTATGTGGTAACACACCTTTTAGTGTTAGACAAGGGACAGAACTAGGGAAGCCTAGGAAGCAGGAGTCAGGGCAATGGTAACATACCGATGCTCTGAGATAACAGATACGATAAAGAGCATGTCCAAATGTTTTTAAAAAGGTGGTATTCAAATAGTATGCATCTATTACTAAAATGAATTTTCTTCTCAAAGTATGAAGAGTGGAGTGCTCACTTTCAAATAAAAGGCAAGTTCAAAAGAGAGAGAAAGAGAAATAAAGAAAATCGAGGGGAGAAGAAGGGTGGTGGGAAAAAAGGAATAACAGAAAAGAGGGGAGTTAACTGGAAGTAAATGAAAATATAAGAAAAATAATAAAGAGATCATGCTAATACTTAAAGGTAGTATCATGGACATGTTAAGGGATATGAAGGTGTGCAGAAAAAAGACATGAGTGAAATGCTAATGATGAGCTAGAATCCCACAGCTGTTGGTACTCATGCAATAACTAGAACAGGTTTCTGTATCTTAGATTCTTTAACTGTAGCATCCATATTAGCTGTGCTTATTTTGATACTAAGGCTAAATATAGGTATTGTAATGAAATTATGACTTAGTTTCAATAAGAAAATTAGTTTCAATAAGAAAATTTTCCATTATTTAAAATATTCTGTGCAACCTGTTTTATTGCTTGATGACTAATATATTCTGTAATTGTTCATTGGATAAATATAAATTTTCTATGCTAATGATTTGATTATTTATTATGTTATTTAAAATTAGTTTATTGGAGATGAGAGAGTGGTTCAATTGTTAAAGTGTTTGTTATTACATTCATGGGCACATGACTTCAGTTTGCAAGCAGCATCCGTGTAAAAGTATCTTGACATATATGTACAACCACTTTTGTAGGTGGGACAGACAGGTTGATCACAGAAGCTCATTTAGCTTATTCAAGGAGCACCAAATTCAGAAAGACCCTTTGGCAAAAGGTGGAGAGTGACTTAAAGTTAACCTGTGGCCTCCACACACATCCACACGCACATGAACAAGTACATATAATACACACATACAAGTGCTCATGTATTTAAATTTTCAGATTTAATGTGAGGAAATGGGAACTATTTATATCAGATGGATAAAAATGTGGAATATAATGAGTTAAAAACCACATGACTGCCATTACCGTCATCCGTTTTCAAACATGGAAATGGAAAGGTATTACGACTAGGATATTATTTTCAAACGTTGCTCCAGATTCATCTCAATTATGTGATACAGAAACCTGAGGATTATATTTTGAACAGAGTGATGTTTCAGTTCATTTGAAAGTATTTTCGTCTTTGTAATGGAAAAATCCTGGTTGTTAGGGTGGAGAAAGGCGAGTAGCAGTTGAGCTGAAGTAGCAGAACGCTTTGAGGCTGCCTGCTCAGTGTGTGAAGAAGCACTTGTCTCTTTCACTGTCTCTGCTTCCACTCAGAAACCAGGAGCCCGTTCTTTACTCAGCTCTGTTACACACCTAGATTCAGCTCTGTTACACACCTAGATTCAGCTCTGTTGCACACCTAGATTCTACTGACAATGCCTTTCAGTTTGTCTGTCAAGGCAAATGTATTTCTTTGAATGGCCTAGCTCATTAGCTCCCTTTCACCTTTCTGAACAATATTCCATTTTTAAGGGGCAGGAACCAGTGCTTTGACTGTATCAGAAGGAATCTGTCTTGAAAAAGTTGAGTATTAAGCAAGAGTTGTAAAATCTATAAAAATAAACCGTGCCTGCCAGACAGTTTGCCGTTGAAGACTGCTTCTCTTCACAGGCCTTGGCATGTGAAGTCATGTTTCCACATTCCCAGGAATCTAACGATAATTCCACATGGCTCTTTTGCTCTCTGGGAGTTCTTAGCATTTGGATCATATTGCAGTCTCTGTCTGAGTTCAAGTTCACTTTCAGAAAACTTTCCCCAACTTCAAGTTCATTTGTCTTGCTTGTTGCACGGTATGTATAACAAACACAGAAGTCTTTGGGGAAAATGATATCTCTTCATATAATTCTTCTGCTAATTTTGAAAATCACTAATCTGAAATTCTGTAAGTGAAGCTAGAGGTAGAAGAATTGCAGACACAAAGCAAAGGAACCAACGAGGAGCATTAGACCTGAGTTAAATATGACTCAACTTGCAAAATAATGGTTTGATTTTAGCTTTCCATTTTTGTAAGAACATTTCTATATTCAAAAATCCATGGAGCTATTTGACCAATGCTATTCTATTTATAATAAAAACTGAATTATTTCTGTAATATAAATATCTAAACTTTGTTTAAATTTGGTTTATATGTATGAGGATGAATAATTTGGCCTAAAAATCTGCCCATATTGATGAAACACTAAAGAACTGAAATACAAATAGTGTACTCTAGTACACTCACTCGGTTTCTCATTAATAGTCAGTGATTATATCTAATTGAATTTATATATAATACAGGTATGTTAAGTAGTAATCTATTTTTAGTAAGTGTTATTTTGACGATGATAATGGCAAACCAATAAAAGAGAACTAAATTAACATTATTTATAATCTAGAAAATCTAAATTTAGCTAAAATTAATGATAGTAATTAGAGTTTCCTAAAACAGTCTATAATAACATCTAAGACAAACTTCCACATAGTGGACTGATCATCCCATTTATTTCTGGAAGTGGCTTGTTACATTTTCAGTGTGAAATAGCTCTCACAAGCCCACATTTTGAACACTTGTTTCCCAGCTGTTGATACTATTTTGGGACAATATGGAGCCTCAAGAAGGTGGGGCCTGAGTCCCAGAAGTATGTTACTAAGGACTGGGCTTTGAAGGTGGTAGCCTTACTCCTGCCTCTAGTAGTTGCCTTAGTTTCCTGTTCTTTTACCACATTCTACTGGCTAGTTTTATGTCAACTTGATATAAGCTAGAGTCATCACAGAGGAGAGAGCTTCATATGCCTGCACAGGAGCTGTCTGAGAGTCATTTTCTTAACTAGTGATCAATAGGGAAAGACCCATCCCATTGTGGCTGGTGCCATTCCTAGGCTGGTGGTCGTGGGTTCTATAATAAGGCAAGTTGAGCAAGCCAGCAGGAGCAAGTCACTAAGCAGTACTCTGCCATAATCTCTACATTAGCTCTGTCCTCTAGGTACCTGCCCCATGTTAGTGAGTTTGTGTCCTCATTGCTTTTGCTGGTGATCTGTTACATGGAATTGTGAGTAGAATAAACCTTTGTGATCCTGCTTAGGATCTGGGGAAATGGAGCCAATGAAAGAGACAATTAAAGTCTCATGCAGTAGCCAACTTCATTCAGAGTGTCAGACAGTTTATACATAAGAAGAGCCACATGAGTAAAGCATACAATCACAAGGAAAAATCTAGATGTAGCAGTCAAGCTGCCCATAGCCCAAACATGTTTTTCCATAGATAGATTGATAGATACAAACAAATAACAACAGCCAGTTGTAGTAAATAATTTGAACTAAACTCATGTCTATCACTGTCCTGGGAGGGGCATGGAAGCATATTCCAAGAACAGTTCCATGATTCTGAAAAAAACCAAAGACACAAGACTCTTGTCTTGGTTTCTTGGACTTTTCTTACAAGTACTCAGAATTCTCCTCAATACCTCCATTCTTGGACCAATTTCCAAACCTCTCAAAATTCCTTTGGTCACTGTGTTGCATCACAGCAATACTAACTGTAACTAAGACACATTAGAACAACCCTGGAGGACATCCTCACACTACCATGAACTCCTCAATGTCTTCTGGCCATGATGGACTAGATCACTCAGAAATCAACAATCAAAACAAGTCTCCTATTCATTAAGTTGTTTTAGCAGATATTTAGGTTGTAATAGTGAAGAAATGACTAAAGTGTTTTGACTATGCATAACATAATTAATACTGTTTTCTCTGCCAGTCTTTAGGTATTTAAGTAAACAGCAGATGATCTATCCAAAGGGAGGATTTTGTCTGCCTACTCCCCAAATATCATATCATAAGCAAAGCTTATGGAACTCAGCAATGACAGTTGTAGACTCCTTTTAATCTAAGATTGACTTTTCTGTGAAATCTATGTTGCACTAGAGTAAATTATCTTCCTTATGTACCACTTTATTTTCTTCCACATTTCTCGTAAAAAGGGATTGTTGTAAGTACATGTAACTTTTTTTAATCCAGCCTTTGCGTATAAATAAATACACAGAATGTTTATTTGTTAAAGTTAGCTAAATAATATTCTCTGAAAATCTGCAATATGAATAAAAACAAGTTAAAATTTAACATATTTGTCAGATATATTGTTGGTGAGCTTTTATAAGCCAAATTTTTATTATTCTTGTTTCTTTGCATGCAAATGTGTATGTCAAATGACTTTCTAGCTGCATTATAATTATTGTTTTCAACAAATTTAAATGCACTAAAATGATTCATTTATGCAGTGTACAGTTCAATTTCTTATATTAAGACAGAAAATGAGGGAATGACAAAATGATGTCAGAAGCACATGGCTTTCCAAGGAGAATTTCTTTTAGCCTGGATATCTGGGCGTGAATTTGCCTAGCTGGTATTCTGATAGCTCTTTGGAGGTGGCAGTACCTAATCCAATAAACAAGTTATTATTACTTTTTTTTTACATACTGTAAAATCTCTCTGCTGGCTTAAAGAAAGCCAAAGGGCTACAAGGACTTTAAATGAACAGTAAAAACCAAATAGCTGAACACAATGAAACTCAATTGACTATTTTCTCTGTAGGAAATTTTAAGAGTCTCTCTTTGTCACACATAGTCATAAAGATCTATTTTATAATGAAAGCTTTCCAAACCCCCTTTGTGCTGTGATGAAACCATAGCTTTCAGGCTCAGATGAACTCCACTGAAGCTACTAGACAATGAAAACTACCAAATGTTGTGAAATTCAATACTAAGGGGGAAACAAGTTACCTCTACTAGGAATTGCCCCAACTGCTCTCTTGTGATACTTCCATTTACCTTAGGGAAGGTAGAAATGCTTCTCTTTGCTTAATTTTGTGAGCTTTTTTTCTTTTCTTTTCCTTTTTTTTTTTTTTTTTTTTTGAGATCAGTTACCTACATAGAAGTTGATGCCCTATCCCACATCTGTCTTAAAGGAAAATACTTTTCAAACCACTCTCCTTTATACCAAAAATTTCGTTTAAATTCATCAACCTATTCTTTGCACCATTCATCATATACCCTATGACAGTGCCTCTGGATTATGTCCAAAGAAGTGAGAAAAATCAAACATGCAAGGGGAATCTTCACTGGGATTTTTTAAGTAATTATACAGATGGAGATGTCCTAGAGTGAAGACTTAGGATTTATGTCATTCTTGAAAAGTAAGTTTGAAACTATGTCCTTAACTTAAAAACGAGAAACTAAGGAAAGATTGTCCAAATTGTTCCCTAGATGGAATATTGCTGATGTGTGAAAGACTGACTCTAAAGCAGTCTGCAGTGCTCTTCCAACTTCAGACTGAAAATGCAAAATGGACTTGTTCCAGTAGGATGGTGGGTGTACATACTCAGGAGAACCATGACTGATTCAAAGTCCCACCAATTCCTTCTGGAATAATATGTTAGGTATGATACAGTGTGTCTCAAATGAGCACATGATCTGTACCATACTGTAGGATATATTACATCCTATACCTTTGCATCTTTGCTTAAGTCTTTAGAGTTTTACATATTTTTATTTGCCTGTTGAGTATGCTTATGTAAAAGTCATTTGCATTTGACTTTTAAACATTTGACTTAATAATCTATACAGAGTTTGAATCAAGAAAAATGAAAGCAAATTTCCTTAACCCCCTTTCATTTGGAAGCAGGTTTACTATTTAGAATGATAGTTTTGTAAAGGTTCATATTGCTAGGATTTGATATTTGATTTTCAGAATATATCATTTTTATTGTAAAATTCTAAGGACAAAGAAACAAATATTCATATGTCAGTAAGTGTATTCTCAACCAATATTGAGTTGTCTACATGGTGTTGACTATATAGAACTATTTCCATTTTTGAAGAGTAGCTGACCCTCCCATGAAATCTTTTAGTCAGCTCCTTGTAAAATAATTCATACAAAATTACATTCTTGACTGAGTACATTCTCCTGTTTTTGACCAAAGTTCAAAATCAACTTGATACTGTGTGTTATTTTAAAAACAGCATATGACAGAAGAACCATAAAAGAGGAAAATTGTATTTTCGCAAAGAGTGTCAGAGATCTTTCAGTCCTTTGCAGTGGGAAAGCTTGAAATTCATTCTCGAATTTGCATTGCCAACTTCTTTCAGATGGACAAATAAAAGTCATGGAAACTTTCTCAATCAGTCATTATGTGAGTGTCATAATAAACAGGGATACACACCCAGAGTCAGTATACTATGGGTTCAGAATAAACTTGATCTTGCTACATCAATTGCCTGCCCCTTCCCATCTATATGGGTATCTGGTCAGTCATTTAGGCCCTCTCATTCATAGTTTTGTTATTTTTTTATTTTGGAACCTTAAGTTAAAAAATGCTTTAAATGACATAAGGCAATGATCTTAAGATGTTTTTTATGAGGTAGAACATTTTATACGATGGAATTATCACCAGGGATATTAAAAGTATAGATCTATGGTAAAAGGAAAGTGCAGAGAGATGGTGGATGCCGCAAGCTGTTGTATTTGTGTTGGTGTGTGTTGATGGGGGGTAGTCTCTCTGTGCTTCACTGTCTTTGGAAGTTACAAAAGTTTGGGGAAGTAATGTCCTGCTGGATTTGTGGCCTGCGAGAGTTATATATGTTTCTGGTTCTGGCTTCTTTCTCTTATTTTTTCATATGAGAAGCCACTCCCTTTATGTTCTTTCCACCAGGGAACATGTCTGCATGGCTTTCCCACTGCAAAGGACTGAAAGATCTCTGACACTCTTTGCGAAAATACAATTTTCCTCTTTTATGGTTCTTCTGTCATATGCTCACTCACAGGAGTGAGACTAGTAAACACACACCTGCGTATTTAGGTTCAGATGACCATAACTTTTTTGTGCATGTACAGGTTCTTCAGAATGAAAGAAAACACTATTTGCGATTATGCAGGGACCACAGGGTGAATAGTGGTAATCCCAGACAAGCAGGAACATGTGATCCTCTTGATATGATGAATTAGAAACCTCAAAAATATGTTTCAGTGGAGAAGAATGCTCCCCAAAGTGAAACAATTCAGGCATCTGAAAAATACAAGTGAACAAAACCTTCAATGTCTGTGGCATTGTCTGATTATGGTCAAGTTGTCTTGATAGCTTGCAGAGGAGTAATGAAAGCTAAATACCAGCAATTAAAGGCTAAAGGTAAGAGTCGGTGTGTCATTTTGTTAGCTTGGAAAGAGACTTTTATTTCTTGTAGTAGAAGAATAGATAGTGCTGAGCAGTATGCTGGAGTTGCAGAATTCCAGGGACATTTAAATGCTCCATCTTGGAGGTTCTACAATGTTAAATTTAAGACCTGACCTTGAACTTGGGACCCTGAAATAAGATGCATATTTTGTCCCAATGATCTTGTCTCTGTATTCATATCTAGACCCTAAGTCTCTCAGAGCTCAGTCTTCCATTTTAGGAGCATGTTTGTTGCTTGTAATAGGGCACTGAGGAAGTTTCTTCTCAGAACAACAGCTGCAGGGGATTTTTAAGGAGCTATTAACAGCTATGTTCCCAGATGCCAGGTCAGCTGTCAGATGATACAGAGGAAGGCTACCCAAAGGGTGACAAATATTACCTGTGAGACACAATAGACAGGCTACTAGAGAGTAGAACTCCATCAACAAGCCAGGTAGAAGAAAGACAAAGTTCTTCTTTGAAGTAGTTTCTAAAGACGAAAGATTTAATATCTCAGAAGAGACACTGGAATAGTAAATTGCTAAACAGTGTTGTGTGGAATGAAAATAAGTAAATTGATGAAAGAATAAGAAGAATGTGGGAGGTATGTTAATTTAATTAATAATTTAATGCCAAATAAAAACAATAACGGGCCTGGGAAGTCAGCTAAGTTTGCATAGCACTTGCCTTGCAAGCTTGAAGACTCAAGTTTGAGTTCCAGTGTCTATAAAAAAAATCAAGTACTGAAGAGACAATGACAGATACCCCTCACTTCAGGGCTCACTGCTTAGGCAGTCTAGCCTATTTGGTGGGTTCTAGGTCACTTGTAGTTCCTGCCACAAAGAACAAGCAAATAAGTACCATCACCACCATCAACACCATCAACTCCATCAACACTATCAATACGATCACCACTATAAGCACCATCACCACCATGAACAGCATCACCATCATAAACACCATCAATGTCATCACCATCATCACAACCATAAGCACCATCGCCATCATCAAGGAAACAATGTTATACAGCTTGTGAAGAACTATACCTATCATTGTCCTTAGTCTTGCAAGTATGCTCAGACATGAATGTCTGCTCTGTCACACACATACATAAACATGCACCTGAATGCACACACACACATACACACACACACACACACACACACACACACACACACACACACATGCACAAACAGACAATAAGCAACATTACCTGGGATGAGGAGGATGCATAGGTAGTGAACCACTGAGAAAAGTTCCAGCTCCACTATAATGTTATTTGTCTTGCGGATGATGACAAAGAACCTGAGAGTTAGTTAATCTCAGTGTTACATTCTTGCTTTTCTTGGAGATTACCAGTTCTGAAACAACAGTAAAATGGTATCACAGTCACAGGAGAAGCCATAGAGCTGCCATTGCCATAAGAAAGTACAGCTAGCAATAAGAAAGTATAGCTAGCCATAAGAAAGTACAGGTATGGATAGAAGGCTTTCCTCCAGTGAAATATAGAAGTGGTTCATAGCTTATGGCAATTTGACAATCAGTATATAAACAATGTGTTATGCATATTCCCAACAAAAAGATAGAGATAGAAGAAAGGAAACTGAAAGATGTTCCCTCAGATTATGAATTTATTTTCCTTAGGTTCTAGTCACAATCTTTAAATTTAGAATCCATTTACAGAATCACTTTTCATGTACACATTCTTGCATTTGCTCTCTGTTATTTCTGTCTCTGTTCCCCATCTCTCTGTATGCATATATGTGTTTAGACAGGAACATAAAACCTTTATATCATTTTTAGGAAGGAAAATGGCTGGTGCTGTAGAGTTCTACATGCTTGAATTTCTTCAGATGCAGAAAAGGAAAACCCTAAGATACAGCATCTTGGATATTGTCAGTAAATACTTTGTTTCTTCATATTGTTAATAATCTTCTTATAGTCTTAACAGAGAGGGAAAAGCAAGTGGTCCATAGTTACACTCAATTTAGTGTGCATGAGATCCAGATTTTCTTAACTTTTCATTTTTCTTTTTAAATAATCTGAGATCCACAGCCTTCCTGATAGAATTCCACTCAAGAGTGTTCTAACCACCCACAGGTAAGGCTGGTGGGAAGACATCCAAGGCCCACCCAGCACCTTACAACACCAGGAAGGTGGGTCTCATCATGATAAGCAAATATGTGGTGGAGAAATGGGAGAGAAAGAGAAGCAGAATCATTCATGTGCTGTAGAAAGAGGCAAAACAGAACAAGTGAAGGTGATAATAAGCTGATGTGAGAGACCTGCTAGCCACCCAGGGCCATGGTGAAAGTGGTAAGGAGTTGGCTGATGTGGAATGCCTGCTTCCCACCTGGGGCCATGATTATGTCCATGTCCACTCTTCTGCCAAGAGCCATGTCTGGGTCCATGGTCCTGACACAGAGAGTGTTTAGAAATTCATCACCCATGTTGTCACCAATGGCCACAGGGATGTCCAGTGTCTGAGCTGCCACCTGTGGCCATGTATGTGTGCAAGGGCTGTGCTGCTGCCAGAGCCTTGCTGATCTGAGTGCTCTGTACTATCACCTGGAGCCCTGGTGTTGTCCAGGCCCTAGATGCATCTCAGGGCCATGTCTGGATCCATGGCCCTACAGCAGCCAGGGACTTTGTAAACATCCACAGCTCATGTTGCCACCAAAGGCCACATGAAAGTCCAGGTTCTGGGCTGCAACCTGAGGCTTTGTTGGTGTTCAAGGTCCAGGCTACTACCAAGTGCCATGTCTAGGTCAGTGGCCCACAGCAGCCAGGGTCTGAGTTGACTTCTGTGGCTCCTGTTGCAAGAAAGGGACGTGTGGTAACCAGCATCTGTCTGATCAACAACTGGGATCTGGTTGATACCCAAAGGCAATACTGCAGCTCAGGCCATAACCCAGTGCTGTGGTGATGTCTGCACCAGGGCTGCTGCTGGAGGCCATGTCTGGGTCCCGCAGTTCTACTGCAAGCAGGGTCTGTGTTGATGTCCATGGCTCCTATTGAGGGCCATTGAGGGCCATGCTGATTGCCAGGGTCTAGGCCATCACCTGGGAGTGTGTTGATGTTCCAGGGCCAGGCTAGTCCTCATGTCCTTGGCTGCCACATGGTACCACTGTGACATCCAGACCTGGACTTTTACCTAGGACCATGTTTGGGTCTATGGCCCAACTATAGCCAGGGTCTGTGTTGAAGTCTGTGGTCCATGATGCCACCAGGGTCCATGCAAAGGCCTGGAGTCTGGGAGTCAACCTGTTGCTTTGGTGGAGTCTGGGCAGCATACTGCAGCTGAGGTCATACAGATCAGAGTGGCCTATGCTGTCACCCAGTGTCCATGGGCTTAGGTTGCTACTGAGGGCCATGTCTGGGTTCATGACCCTATAATAGCCAGGTCTGAGGTTCCTGTTGCCACCAAGAGCTGTGTGAATGCCTGAGGTCTGGTCAGCCACCTAAGTCTAGGTTGGTGTCAGAGCACCATGCTGCAGACAGGGTCATACAGATCTGAGTGGCCTGCATTGCTACCTAATGCCATAGTGACATCTAGGCCAGAGCTACAGGTGAGGGCTGTGTCTAGTTCCATGGCCCTACTGCGGCTAGGGTATGTGTTGATGTTCAAGGGTCCTGCTACCATCAAAATTCATGCAGATGCTCAATGTCTGGAGCCATGTTAGTATCTGGGAGCCAAACTGCCACCTGGCCTGTGCCAATCTGAGTGGCCTGCACTGCAGCTGTGGGCCATGCCTGGGCCCATGTTCCTAAGGCAGCTGGGGTCTGTGTTGAAGTCCAAAGCCTGTGTTGTTGCAAAAGGCCACAGGGAAAACCAGGGTTGGGGCTACAACACATGGCCTGGTTGGTATCCAAGGGCATTGCTATCACCAGAGCTATCCTGATTTGATTGGCTGCTACTTCTACCCAGAGCTGAGCTGCTGCTGACATCAAAGGGCCATACTAAGCTGCTCCTGCCTTTTCCTGGCTCTGGAGAAGCTGGTCCTGCCCCTCATTGGACATTCCAGCAAGAGATCTGGTCCTGACTCTCACAGGGGACATGTTGCCCACACTCTGGAAGGATGACCCCAACCCCTCACCATGTGTGAGGCAGAACTGACCCAGATTACATGTATGTAGGGAGCTGCCTCTGCCTCCTTACCTGTTGGGGATGGCACCCGTGGCATGGATTGACCAGCTGAGCTACCCACTCAGGCCCACAGCCAGGTCTTGGGTTGGCCCACCCTAACATCTATCCCAACTAGGACTTTCTAGAACTCCTGAAAGAACTGGTCATGTGGAAGGATACCCACAGAATCTTCATGACTTAGGACAGCTGCAGGATATCCAAGAGGAGTTTCAGTGAGGACCCAGTGATGACAGTGTTCCAGAAATCAGAGGCCTTGAACCAGACCAGTTATTCATTGTAATGAACACTTGTTAGTAAAGCTGATTGGACAAAAGTGTATGCTATGTGACATATTGTGATTTCCAATGCCATCAAGGATGAAGAATGGGAAAGGGATAAGAACCCCTGAGCAAATTGGGAGCATGGGGGGAGGAGTGAGGTTAAAAAAAGAGAAGGAGAGAAGAGGTGGGAGGAGAAAAAGAGGCATCAGGAAGACTGAGACAAGGTAGGAATAGGGGAGAGCAAGAAAAGTGATACCTTGATAGAAGGAGCCAGTATAGGTTTATAGAGAGGTCTGGCATTAGGGAAATTTCAGGGATCCACTGGGGTGAACTTAACTAAGAATCTAGGCAGTAATGGTGAGGCTGCCTTTGATGCCCTTCCCCTATAATGAGATTGATGACTACCTTGGTTGCCATCCTAGAGCCTTCATCCAGTAGCTGATCAAAGCATAAGCAGACACCCACAGCTAAACACTGAGCTATACTCCTGGAATGCAGTTGAAGAGAGGGAGGAGGGATGAGCAAAGGAACCAAGACAGAAAACAGTTTACCTGACCTAGTGAGAGCACAGAGACACTAGTTGTATAGCTGGGGAACCAGCATTGGACCAAACCAAGCCCTCTGAATGTGGGTGCCAGCTAGGAGGCCTGATCAGTCTATGCCACCTCTAACAATGAAACCAGTGTTTATCCCTAGTGCACAAATTGACTTTGGAATCCCATTCCGTATGGAGGGATACAATTGCAGCCCAGATACATGAAAGAGGGAGGGCCTAGGCCCTCCCCAAATGATGTGACAGACATTGATGATCCCCTATGGAAGGCCTCACTATCCTTGGGGAGTGGGTGGGGGTGTGATGAGGGGTCAGTGGGGGCATGGGAGGATGGGAGTTCGAGGGAATGGGGAGATTGATATGTGAAATAATATTGTTTCTAAAATCACAAAAAGGATGAATAAAAAGGTGTTGGAGAAGTGGGAAAGATGAAGGAGTAAGGAGAGTTTTTTGTTAGTTTGTTCTGTTTTTGTTTTTGTTTGTTTGATTGTTTGCTTGTTTTGGCTTGAATTTTTTAATAAATTTTCTTTTCACGGGATGCAGTTTTTCAAATGCCTGTAATGTTCAGACAGTGTCGCAGACTTTTGCATTTTCCCACAATACCCAATGCAAAAAGAAGTCCTCATACAAAAAGAAAACTATAATAAGGTTGAATTCCATGGGTTTTAACTCAAAGGACACAAAAACATGTCACCACTTCTACAAAGACATACACGATCTTTGCAATATAGAAACCTCAAAAACAATTTCTACTTTTACCAGGAAATCAACTGATTGATAAAAGGACATTGGACTATGACAGGTCTTAGCTCTTCCTAAGCTAAATATGGTAATTTGAATATACTTACCACAAATAATAAATGACAATTGAGGAAAAGAATTCAACATAATATTTTATGAGTAAACTTGACTTTTTTTACCTGACTAGATAAATCAGAAATATCCCCAAAATACAATTTCTCTAATTATAAACAGTGACATCCAAAGAGACACACCAAACAAAAAAGAGAAACATTAAGTTTATTAAAGATGAGGATTGCATATATTTTCAACAATATCTATAACCTAGGGTCATGTTTTAATTCAGAAACAATCTCATGTGATATTTTTTATCATGGACATCGTGACAGATTGGAAATGAGAGGCAATATCAAGTTCAACATTTCTGCAAGAACTCAGGCAGTAGAATGCTTATAACACCCCATGAAAATGTATCACCTTGCATTATCAGCAGTTAAATACATCACTCTTCACAAAGTTAATTCATTCATTTATTCATGTTTTCTTCATCTCTGAATCTCTAGCAGTAGCAATGCAGGAAAGAATATCACACTCATTTTCAGGACACACTTGCAAGAACACAAATGGAGGCATATAGATGGTGGTTCACCATGATAAATTAATTAAGAATCACATTCAAGTAATGATTTGGTGCAGCACACTTACAGGAAGCTCTGCCACTGTATGTAAGATCCTTAGTTCAATCTTCAACACCACAAGTAAAATAAGAGTCACAATCAACTAAGAAAGTATTATTTACAAGTAAGTAATTGAAATCTTTCTGGATTTCTATGCTAAGTTGATTAGGAATCCTGGCACACAGGCATGCTTTCACTTTGTGTATGTGTGTGGGGGGTATGTTTCCAAAGTTGTTTAAATAAATATCCAACATACAGAAGAAAAATATTTTTCCATTTTTAATAAAGTACTAGATATTTTATAATACAGGAAACGTTATTTGGCTTAAGGTTGACAAGACCACCATTTTTCCTGTAGCTTTTGGTATGTATGTCAAAGAAGAACATTGTGGCAGACAATTACTTATCCTGTGGTAAATAGAAAGCAGAGAAATGAAGAGAACTAGGTTCCAGCATTATTTCCAGGGGTATTCCCTATATAATCTAACATCCCAAGCAGGCTCTACTTCCTAAATATTTTTATTGTCTTGCATTTCCACCATGGGCTGGCAAACAAGTCCACCATATATAATGTGGGGGGAAACATTTAAAAACAAGCTATAACACTATTTATGCCTTTAAAAACATAAAGCAGATGTACCAGGGTATTTTTCTATGGACAATTTTGGAAAGATAGTTTTTTGTCTGGATAAAGAAGCTGGGTTTTAAATTTAAAGCAAATAGAAGATGAAAGGCATTGATACTCTCAACTAATCAAGATAAAGTTGTGTTCTCTGTGGATCAGTTTACTGGAAATTTAAAATAAATTGGCTGAGGGGGCTGGAGAGATGGCTCAGCGGTTAAGAACACTGACTGTTCTTCCAGAGGTCCTGAGTTCAATTCCCAGCAACCACATGGTGGCTCACAACCACCTTGAATGAGATCTGGTGCCCTCTGCTTGCAATCAGGCAGAAGACTAAATACATAAAATCTTAAAAAAAAAAACAAATAAATAAATAAATAAATAAATAAATAAATAAATTGTCTGAGGAACATAAGTAACAAATCTAGATTTTTGTATGATGCTGAATATAATAGATTATTAGATGGAAAGAACAATGAATGTAAATGATAAATGAGAAAGAAAATTCACTGGCAGATTTAACCATGCTAATGTGGGGAAATGGGACAGGGAACAATTTAGTATGTGTCAGGTTTATTCTTAGAAGTTAAAAGTGTGTTCTTGAACAGCAGATGCAAAGTGAAAATGATAGGCTGAATTTCAGATCTGGTGTACTCAATATGTTTCTAGGAACTTCAGTGGCGATATTTAATAAACTATTGAACATATACCCACTGTACTCTGGAACTGTAGTGAATGTTGTAGATAGAAAAGAGACTTAGTAGGAAAAATGATGTTTCCAATTGGAAAGAGTTTGATATTCTCTACAATTTCCTAAAGAATTAGTTAAGAGAGACAAAAAGGAGTTTCAGATGAATTAAAAATACCCATCAGCCAAGAAATCAAATGTGAGTTAAAAGAACCAGGAGGTAACACAGTCCGTAGTTCTATGGGTGCAGAATGTATGTGAAGAGGTACTTAAATTCTCAAGTTTAGGCTAGATAAACAAGGACTCCATTGAAGCTGTCAGACATAACTTTGTGAACATTCCCCAGAAGTGTTAGGATGGATGCTAGATCACTGTGACCCAAAAATTTCTGGTGGGGATGTGAACTGTTCCATCTGTAGAGATGGAAGCAACAGAGATCACAAATCAAAAGAACTTCATTTTAAAAGCTGGAGCCTTGCAACGGCTACAGTATAATGGGAAGAAGCTGGCAGAGGCAATGATTTCCAGCAGAGGAAAAAAAAAAGATGGAAGGAATACACTTTTGAGCTGAGAACTGAATAATGTATTAAGAAGTAAATCTTTGAAAATGAGAGATCAGAGGAAAAATATAGGCGTAGATTTAGAATAATGTATAGGTGATAAAATAAAGTTGGTAATGATCATTATATAATATGAAGGTACCCTTGTTGCCCACAAGGTCTAAGGAGTCATGCCTTTTATTTCAAGTCAGAATTTTTTTTGAGTACATGGGGTTTTAATTATACCATCTTCCTCATCCTTTTTTAAGTATATTTTTATTTTTCATTAATTCATGTTATGGGTCAAGCTTGTCTCACATGTAAGTCCCTTCGCCCTCTCCCTCCCCCCACCCCCACCCCTTCTACCCCAACCTCAAGTCAGATTTTAAATGGTTTCTCTTTCATGTATCATTGAGATTATTCTGCATATGGTTATGGATTATAGAAACTAGGATCCATTTGTTGATAAGGAATTAAATATTAACTTTAGTAGATTAATGCTGCAAATATGTGTGTTATAATATATGTATATATAAATATGAAAATATATGTATTATGCGTTTATACAGAAATTGCCACTTAAAATTGCCTCTCATATTCATACATAAACACCCATGTATATTGCTTTCAACTATTTAATGGGTACTTGCAAATGTACTTATAGAATATTTTAATGTATATCTCATTTGGTAATATGTTTTTAATAGGTAGTAGAGTTGAAAAAACATGTTTTTGCATCACTAGCTCAGAGTGATTTTAACTGTTATATTCTTTCTCACTGTCTGTTAAATCTTTTTCTTGTTATCAGCAGGGGTATGGTTAATGAATGTTAACCAAGGAATATTTTTTAAAAAGAGAAAAGGAAGCTCTAACACACCACAGAATTTGAAATGACTCAGTATGAAACTTTGCACATGAATATACTCATTATTCTTTTCTATCATCTTCTTTGCTTTTCTGAGGGAATTTGTTGAGACATCTTTCAAAATGCTGCATTTGACATAGTAAATCCAAAATGCCTCATTTAAGACAGTTCCCAGTCTAATCAATAGAGCCCTAAAATGTTAGCAAAATTATAATATTGCTTACCTTAACAAATTTCCCATATTATGCTGTGATTTAAACAAATTGGATATTTTTCATTTTGCCTATTTTTTTTCAAAAATTGTAGTAAATCTCTTGATTTGGATACTTATCTAGGGGAGAATGCCTTTAGAATCTTAGAATAACACAACACAAACAATATAACTTTGTTGCAAATCATGTGTTCCTACAAAGAGACTGAGTAACTCTGTTAACAAGCAGGAAAATAGAAAGGGACAAGATCACCTGAGCAAATTGGGAGCATGGGGGAGGAGAGAGGAACTAGGACAATGAGAGGGTTGAAGAGGAGGGGTGAGGAGGACATAAGGGAGCAGGAAGATTGTGTAGGGGGAAGAATAGAGGAGAACAAAATAAGAGATACCATCAGAGAGGGAGCCAGTATAGGTTTACAGAGAAAACAGGCACTAGGGAAATGTCCAGAGATTTACAAGGATGACACCAACTAACCATCTTAGCAACAGTAGAGAGGGTACTTGAAATGTTCTCCCATACTTTAAATGATAATGAGACTGATGACTAACTTATATGCCATCCCAGAGCCTTCATCCAGCAGCTGATGTAAGTAGAAGCAGATACCCACAGCTAAACACTGAACTGAATCTGAATCCAGTTGCAAAGAAGGAGGAGAGGTGAGCAAATGGGTCAAGACCAGGCTGATGAAACCCACAGAAACAGCTGACCGTAACAAGGGGGAGCTCTTGGCCCCCAGACTGATAGCTGGGAAACCAGCATGGAACTGATCCAGACCCCATGAATGTGGGTGTCAGTGACAAGGCCTCGGATATCTATGGGGCCTTTTGTAGTAGATCAGTACTTATCCCTAGCATAGGAACGGACTTTGGGAGCCCATTTCACATAGAGGGATACTCCCTCAGCCTAGACACATGGGGGAGTGTCTAGGCCCTATCCCAAAGGATATGACAGACGCTGAAGACCCCTCCCCATGGAAGGCCTCACTTTCCCTGGGCAGTAGAAATGGTATGGGATAGGTAGGCTATTAGTGGGGGGGGCAGGAGAAGAGGGGACAGAGAGGGAACTGGGATTGACATGTAAAACAATCTTGGTTCTAATTAAATTTTAAAAAATGGAGAAAAAAACAAATAGGAAAATAGAAATTCAAATATTGTTGGAGAGTATATGTGGGTCAATCTTGATGTTTAAAAGTATAAAGAGCCCAGAATTGAAATTTGTGCACTTAGCATGTTGTATAATCAAACTATTTTATGCAGATCCAAACTTAAAGCTACATACATCAATGGCATGAAAACTCTTATGGGAAACATTTAGTAAAGAAAGAGAATGCTTTGCTTTCCTCCTAAGAGAACCACTGTACTCATGCTCTTTGCTCTATAAGAAGACACACTATGTAATGAGCAGGGTTTAAAAAATAACTTTCATCCTTTCAAAATATTTCAGAAAAACTCAGACAATGATATGATTAAAAGGATGAAGAAATATGAGGCACACATAGAAATGAAAATGTGAGATGTGTTCAGATGTTTTCAAATGACTCCTTGGTGACTGAATTTCTTTATATTGTTCCTTAGTCCTCAAACACTGTATTGTGGCCTGTACATAAATTCACTATCCTCACAGAACTTCTATCTATTAAAAGTTGCTTCTAAACCTTCAGACAATGATAATATTGTGTATTTCCTCATTAATCTTGGAGAAAATGTGTTTCTGTAAGTTTCAAATAATGACTTTTTAAGGTCAAACCCTGTAAACATATACTACTTGGCAATATTTCGTGTTTTAATAATTCATTTTATCAATAGGAGCAAAATAGTGTTTTATGCAAGGACATTGAATGTTGATTCTGAGTCAAGATATCAGCTTAGTATCTAAAATTTTGAGACTTTGAACTATCTTTTATGTTCTTTGTTTTGATCATTTTTCTTAGTTACTTTTGTATTACTGTGAAGAGACACCATGACCAATTTAAATTACAGAATAATCTATTGGAAGTTTGTAATTCCAGAAGATTAGAGTACGGAGAGCTAACATCCTTATCTGCAAGTAGTCCGAAGAGAGAGGCAATTTGGAGTGACATGGTCTTTTGTAATCTAAAAGCCCACTCCCATTGACACACCTTTTTCAAGACTATGCCTCTTAACATTGCCCAAACTGATCCACCAACAGTGAATGAATAACTCAGATATGTCAGTCAATGCAGACCATTTTCATCTAAAGTACTACTGCATGAATACAGATGCACTTGGTAAATGACAGATTTGTAGCTAAAAGCTGTGTGTATGAAGACATTTACAATGAGAATAAACACTGAATGGGGCTAACAGCAGAAATTAGGTGGCAAGGCAACATTGAATTTTGAGGCTGAAAACAAGACTATAAGAGTCTTATAAGAGATTATAAGAGTGTAGGAAAGTTATTCTATGCAGTAAAGTTCTTTTGAAGGCAAAAAAGAATGAAGGAAATATTAAGAGGCAATAAACAGGCTCAGTACAATTATTGATAGAGACTGGGGAACTGACAAGGATTCGGAGTTTATTTTAATTTAATTATCCACCTTTAAATTAAAATAACTCTGAATGTTGGATCATTGTCATTTCCTTCACTATAAATAATAAACAGTGGCTGATTTGATAGATGCACAGATTTGATGAAATCAGGATAAAGGATATATTGAAATACTTATCAAAGAATAGAAATTAAAGAAGAGGAAGCTGTTATTACATCAACAGTTAAACAAGTTATATAAAGCCAGTCTTCTGATAAACACTGACCTAGAGACATAAAGACAAATCCTACATGGCATGTTCTCTTTCACATGCTGATGCTAGATTTGGATCCTTAGATATGGATGTTTAAGCGGAAGTTTCCATAGGACTCAAGACATTAGTGAGAGTTCATGGAGCATACCTCAATTGACATAGGACATAACACAAGTTATGTGGAGATGGGAAGGTGAATAACTGAGCAGGAAGAATTAAGTAGGGTAAAAGAAGGTAAGCAATAGTCTCTCCCATCTGGAAATTCTATGAGCTATAATAATGTCAGGACAATTGGTAATATAGTGACACAGATATTGTTGGATTAACCAGTCATTTACTTTTTCTTCTGCTTGAAAGAGTTTGTTTTTCTCAGAGTACAAGCTTTTCATTGTAAGGAACACATCTACTCCTTTATCTGTAGTTTAAAAAATGTAGATATTTTGATTGAGACTCACATTACTGTAATAATCCCTATGATATTTGTAAAAATGAAAATATAACTGGCATTATAGTGTGTTTCAAAAATAAATTAAATAATGCAATCCCATGCTTTGTGTAGAGCAGACAGACAAATTAAATATTTTTCATGAAATTGCATTTTTCTTTTCTTTGTTCATGCATCTCAGTATGGGAATGTCTACTCTCTTAAATAACATTGCACTGAAATCTATTTCTAACTTCATGATCCTAGGACTGAGGTAAACAACAATAGCACATGGCTCATAATAGCTTTGTTAGTAGGCCTAAAAATATAAACAATTTCCCTTAAAACTTGTAATATCTTATTTACCTTGTGATATTATTCATTATTACCCTATTCAGTCTTCTTATATACTACATAATCTATGGAACTTTGCTATATCAGTTATGATCAGATTTAATTTTTGCAAAATTACTATTTTACCATGTGGTAATTCTAGAAATTTGTTTATGGTAGAAGTTATATAAAAGCTGACAGATAAATTTATTAGTTTTATTTCTCCATAATTATATTGCTAAAATGTCATATAATTAATTATAAGAAGTGTCATATGGCATCAGGTCATTTAAAAGAAGAGTAAGTTTTATTTCTTCTGAAATGGAAAAGCACTGGGTTGATGAATGTGATATATGCAGATAGCCAGCCACAAGCTGCTGCTGCTGGGGTTGCATATTATTATTATTATTATATATAACATATTGTACATTTATGAATGAAAGCTAAAATGATTTGAGAGCCAAGGAATCTTTACCACTTGTCTAACTGTATCCAAAATATGATTATTAAAATACATTTAATCCTCTAAAAGTACATAAATTCAACAAAAATAAAACCTGTGTTTCACATTGGTGTTCATTGTTTACATGGGATTCCTTCATTTATTATAATGGGAAACAGCCAACCTAACCATACAATTTTTGGCTTTGATATATCTATTTTTCTATTGGTTGAACATTTTAGGAAAATAAATCTATTTCTACATACTTTTTGCAGTACAATATCTAGAACTGTCACTTGTTTTCAAGAATAACATATTTGCATTCTACAAAAAATACACAGCCCCATTGTCCACAGCTATGGCTAACTATAAGCATTTATCAACCCACTACATTGTCATTCTGCAGAAAAAAATAGTTTTTCACTTAAATGACTTAATGCCACACATTATTCATTGTATTCATAATTTCTGATGTTATTTTATCAATATTTATAAATTTGGATACTACGTGATTATCATAAAACTTAATATATGTTAACATATTAACACATATTAACTACTATAAATTAAATACTTCTTTTAAACATATAGTCTCACAGGAATTCAACAATTCTCCTTTATTGTTACATATAATGTATTTTTCCAAAGTTTAAGACTGTATTAAATACAAGACTAACTCAAAAAAATCTGTAGCCCTACTATGTACCGATGACACATTGCTGGAGAAAGAAATCAGAGGAACATCACACTTTACAATTGCCACAAACAACACAAACTACCTTGGGGTAACACTAACTAAAAAAGTGAAAGACCTGTACAATAAGAATTTTGAGTCTCTAAAGAAAGAAATTAAAGATGATACCAGAAAAATGGAAAGATCTTCCATGCTCTTGGATAGGTAGGATCAACATAGTAAAAATGGAAATCTTGCCAAAAGCAATCTACGGATTCAATGCATTCCCCATCAAAATCCCAACACAATTCTTCACAAACCTTGAAAGAACAATTCTCAACTTTATATGGATAGACCCAGGATAGCCAAAACAACCCTGTACAATAGAGGAACTTCTGGAGGCATCACCATCCCTGACTTCAAGCTCTATTACAGAGCTATAGTCCTGAAAACAGCTTGGTATTGACACAAAAATACACAGGTAGACCAATGGAATGGAGTTGAAAACCCTGATATTAACCCACACATCTACGGACACCTTATTTTTGACAAACAATCCAAATCTATATGCTGGAACAAAGAACATCTTCAACAAATGGTGCTAGCATAACTGGATGCAGACATGTAGAGGACTACATATAGACCCAAGCCTTTCACCCTGCACAAAACTTAAATCAAAATGGACCAAAGACTTTAGCATAAACCCAGCCACACTGAACCTACTAGAAGATAAAGTGGGAAATACCCTTGAATTAATTGGTAAGGAGACGATTCCTGAACATAACACCAGTAGCATAAACACTGAAATCAACAATTGATAAATGGGACCTCCTGAAACTGAGAAGCTTCTGTAAGGCAAAGGACACAGTCAGCAAGACAAAATGGCAGCCCACAGACTAGGAAAAGATATTCACCAACCCTACATCTGACAGAGGCCTGATCTCCAAATATACAAAGAACTCAAGAAGCTAGTCTCCAAAACACCAAACAATCCAATTAAAAAGTGGGTACAGAACTAAATAGACAAGTATCAATAGAGGAATCTAAAATGGCTGAAAGACATATAAGAAAGTGTTCAACATCCTTAGCCATCAGGGAAATGCAAATCAAAACAACTCTGAGATACCATCTTACTCCCATTAGAATGGCTAAAATAAAAAAACACCAATGGCAGTTTATGCTGGAGAGGATATGGAGAAAGGGGAACACTTCTCCACTGCTGGTGGGAGTGTCAACATGTACAGCCACTTTGGAAATCAGTATGGAGACTCCTCAAGAAAATGCGAATTGGTATACCAAAGGATCCAGCATTCCACTCCTAGGCATATACCCAAAAGAAGCACATTCATACAACAAGGACATCTCTTCAATGATGTTCATAGCAGCACTATTTGTAATAGCCAGAAACTGGAAGCAGCCTAGATGATCTTCAATCAATGAATGGATAGAGAAAATGTGGTACATTTACACAATGGAGTACTACTCAGCAGAAAATAACAATGGAATCTTGAAATTTGCAGGAAAATGGATGGAACTAAAGGAAACCATTCTGATCAAGTAATCCAATCACAAAAACACAAACATGATATGTACTCAGTCATATGTGATTTTTAGACATAGAATAAAGGATTACCAGCCTACAATCCAGACTGGCAGAGAACCTTGTAAACAAGGAAGATGCTAAAAGAGACAAACATTGTTCCCTGGAGATGGGGAAAGGGACAAGATCCCCTGAGCAAATTGAGAGCATGGGAAGAGGGGGGAGGAAGCTAGGAGATGAGAAGGGAAGAAGAGGAAGGATGCAGAGGACATGAGGAAGCAGAAAGTTTGAGTCAGGTGAAGAATAGAAGAAAGGGTTTGTGATAGGTAGGGTTTTAGTTGGGGGATGGTAGGGGAGGACGGGAGGGAGAAGGGAATTGGGATTGTCATGCAAATCAATCTTGTTTCTAATTCAAATAAAAATGATAAAAAAAGATTGTATTAAAATAAGTTTAAGTTGTATTGATTTATGAAAATGCAGTATTTTCCATCCTAAAGTTAACCTTGGTTTTATTCTAAAAGGTACTTAGAAGTACTTGTAGTTCAAATGAAAAATGTTGGGAAAATTTTTCTTATGACTGTATGAAATTGGAGTATGGCTTTTAAACTGGTTATCTAAATGTAAAATTAGTATGCATTTCTAACTGACTTCCTTTAAAGCATTTCACAGTAGCTTATTGCTCTGAGTGGTCATACCATTTCTCCATTACCCTCACTTATCTTACTTGCAGAGCTAAAAACTTAATGTGATTCCATGGATTCCTGGTTGCTAGTCTATAAATGATGGGCAAGAAACAATTTCTGCCAGAAATCTAGAGAGCATCATAGAGGAATGAATGGAGCATCTACATACATGCTGCAAATTATGAGTCTAAATTATCAAACAGGTATTAGCTCAAGGCAAAATACCTTGGCATGAGGTATTGAATGGTCTGTGTTCAAGACCAAAGTGTTAATCATAAGTTAATTTCAAAACTTAAAATTAAACCATAAAACTATTTCCCCGAAAACACTGCATGGTGCTATCCAATCATGATATTCCATGATTCTGGCTAATTATTGAAAATAATATTTACATACATCTTCATTAGCATACAGGCCAATTTAAAAACTGTAATATAGATAATAATGCCACTCACTTTCTTTATCTTTGTGGGATTACTTAGAAATTACCTGATATATCTAGCACTAAAACAATTATTATCTGAAGTAATTTATTGATTTCAATAAACTGTGATATATATATATATATATATATATATTATATATATATATATATAATAGAGACTGTTAATATTCTGCTTCATGGATTTTAAGATTTATTTTTAATTTTCAATTATATTTATATGGAAAGGTATGTGCCTGTGATTACAGGTGTCCTCAGAGGACTGAAGCAACAAATACCTCAGGACTTGGAATTAAAAGGAGTTATGAGACTCCTGGGTATGGGAACCAAAATCATTATGCAATTTTAACCACTGAGTCATCTCTCTCCAATCCCTGTTCATCAGTTGTGTATGTAACATTTAGCACTACATTCAAACAATAAAGACATGACTGATACCTATTAAATGAAGGAATAGGAAACTGGTATGCCATTAGTATTTATTTCAATAATAAAATATTTTCATACATGATTAACTATGAATCCCAATTATTGCATAGAAGAAACAGTAAGATTACCACATACCTAAAATGTGACTTTAGAAGGAGCTGTGTGACTCAAAACTTCCACTGTTCCAGGCAGCAGCAGGCTGGCCTCAAGAGAGGGAGAAGTCCTTTTTGAGATGTATAATTAACAAGAGCTTGGAGAGACGCTCTAATTTTCCATGGAAATAAATCCCTCAAATTACAGTTGTCCAGTTATAGCTGAATTTACAGCCTCTGTAGGAACAGCCCTCACTTTGCTGGGTTTTCTACAAACATTTGGACTCAATTTCAAAATGTCGTTTTTGTACTCCCAGCTGAAAGAAGCAAGAGCAGAAAGAAAGAACAACAACAACAACAAAAAACCTAAGATGTATCTTTTCTGTTTTGGGATTTATAACTAACAATTTCTTTATTGGCCAAATGCCCAGTTCTTGCTTATAGTGGGAGTGAGGAAAATGTGGAAGCGTTGGCTTACTGTTAACTGTTCCAGCATCAAAAATCCAGAAGCTAAAATAATTTAAGATTATTATAGTTCATGTAAGAAAGTCAAAATATAATTAAAGACCACAGCAAAAGGTGTATTGTCTTTGAAACTTCTTTTTCTCGAAAGAAGCAAGGTAACTTTATTGGAACAAAGCAACAATACAAACTGAAGAAAGTATAGTGTGTATTATGACAGCAGGTTTCATGAGTGAGAGTAACCTTTGAAAAGTTATGAATCTTTTCATGTGTACATGCATGTTCCTAAGAATATGGCCATGTATGCATGTATGTGCATGAAAGCCAGAGGTCAACCACATGTGTCATACACATGGGCTTTTGAAGTGAGTTCTCTGCTTAGTCTGGTGCTCATCAGTTAAAATGGATGGCCAGCTAGTTCCAAGGATCTGCCTGTCTCCATCTCCTGGGATTATGAATGTGCTCTTTATTAATAGGATTTTTTATGTGCATTCTGAGGATTTGAACACAGACTGCTTTCTCTCCAGATCACTTCATTTTTTAAACACAATTTTAAGATCCATCTTTAGATGTACTTAGAGATCTTGAATAAATGTTTTCCATCCACAAGTCTGAATATCATTCTTACAAAGTCTTGATAGCTCCTGAATTTTCTGAAGTGAGTACAAAGCATGACTATAAATAAATAATCTCTTTGAATAACATGTCTAAATTTACCTTTTTCAAAGCAGTATTGTCCTCTGAAAGGACATTTTTGTAGAGAGTCTATTTATTCCATTACACAAAAACTTTGGAAAAAAGTATTGTATTTTCTTGCAAATATGTGAATTGTGCAAAAATGAAAATCAATCTTAGAACTATTAAAAACACAGACTATTTGGGAGCTAAAAATGGCACAGCCCAACTTAATCACTTACATTATTCATGAGTCTTGGTTCCAAAGGAGTTCCATCTTTTCCTTAAATGAAATCCAAATTTAAAGTCCAGAAGTCCTTGTTGTCTCAATAAAGTAGACCAAAAAACTACTTTAAAGGGAGGGCTTTCAAAATGCCTAAAAATTTGGCCTGGTCCTGCATTGAAACTATAAATTCCCACTGAGAATTCTGTAATAGTAAAATGTTACCTAGTTACAAGCTGAAAATTTTTCGTGTGTGTGTGTGTGTGTGTGTGTGTGTGTGTGTGTGTGTGTGTGTGTGTGATTGATACATGAGGGTGATTTTAAATTGATATACAAATTAATGAGTTTCATTAAACACTTTTTATAATTTATTTTGTTTGAACCTGTTGCCATACTTCCCTCCAACAACCTTTTTCTTCTACAATGCCATCGATTTCTTCCTTTAAGTCCTTTGTATCCTATGTCATTTTTAATTATCAAGTTAAAGCAAATGTGAGAATCTTTTCATTAACAAATATATGTAAGGAATAGTTATAACCTATGAATCTCTAAATATTTACTTTGAAATATTCATAGTTTTGTCTGAAAGTTGACTGAATATATGTCTTTGCCAAGGTGCCTTCTTACTGATTTAATAAAAATCTAAAAGGCTGTTAAATAGACAGGCCAGCCACTCCCAGAGGATTCTGGGAAGAAGAAAGGCAGGGTCATCAGGAGATGCAGAGAGGGCAAGACATCCTAAAGCACAGGTAAAGCCATGGACTACATGGCACTACATAGATTACTAAAAATGGGTTAATTTAGGTTGTAAAAGGTAGTTAGTGACAAGCATAAGCTACTGGCCAAATTTTAATAAGTAATAAGAAGTCTCCATGCTGTTGATTTGGGATCTGACAACTGGGACAAAAAAATCTGCCTACAGTGAACAAATTCATGCTTATGAATGTGCCTAGTGATTTAGGAGAAGCAGGACCATACCATAAACAGAGCTCTTACTCAGACCCTGTGGCAGGCTATCTCTCATGGTGCTGACCACCAAGGTAAACATTATTCTGTCCTTTGTAAGTACTAGTTCAGTGGTTCTCAGCCTTCCTAATGCTTCAACCTTTAGTACAGCTCCTCATGTTGCAGTGATCTCCCACCATAAAATTATCTTCATTGCTACTTCATAAACTGTGTACTAATCTATGATAATAATGAACTATCAATATTTTATGTAAAATGATAAAATGTGACTAAGAGGTAAAAGTATGGCTTCCATCCAAACATGCGCAATATTCCATATGTTGCAGCATGAGAACAATGAAACTTAAAAACCTCTCTTCAGAAAACAAATGTACTTATCTTCTTGTTCCTCAAACAACCATTTCAATTGAAAGTTGAATTTCCATTTCATGAAATATTCCAGTAATATTTTTCAAATATTACAACTTATTAATGATGGAATCATGGTTTTGTCATATTTTATTTTCAATTTTCACAACCACAATAATGTTGTTTCTTTTCTGCATATTTTCTAGAGTTTGAAATGATAAGAAGTCCTCAAAGAGAACTCTAAACAAAATCAGAGTAGTGTAGCCTATCCTATGGTTAGTTAGGGCTCAAATATCTCCATTTCAGCTTGCTGAAGATCATACATTATACTTATAAGCTAATTTTAATGTATAAGTCTTCCTTGTACCCCCAAATCAAGAGTGAAGCAAACCTATTCTATAGGCCTCTCATAATTATTCTTTTGATAACCGGGTGTTGGTGGTGCATGCCTTTAATCCCAGCACTCAGGAGGCAGAGGCAGGCAGATCACTGTGAGTTCGAGGCCAGCCTGGTCTCCAGAGCGAGTGCCAGGATAGGCTCCAAAGCTACACAAAGAAACCCTGTCTCAAAAAACAAAACAAAAAAAATTATTCTTTTGAAAAATTTCTACTGTTCTTTCACTTTGTCTTAGAGAAGCAGAAATCAAAGACTAAGCACTTGAGATTGTTATCTGCACAAATATTTGAATCATGTGATCTATTAACAAATATTTGTGTATCTAATCCCATGGCAGAAGGTAAGAAAGATTTCATCACATTGAGAACTGCAACATCATAGGTACAAAATGACATGAACATGAAGTCTACCAAGTTTTTATAGCAATATAGGCATCTGATATGGTATAAAATTTTATGTTTTAACCTAGGATTTGTATATTATCCAAAGGCATTAAATATAATAAATTGAAAAGCTGTCAAAATAATTTTTGTTTTGAACATTAACCATTGTCATTTCCTAAAGATGAACATTAATCAAATACTGATTTAACCATGAATTTAAGTCTTAAATTAACAGCACATTATAAACAAATTGATTTAAGAAATTTAAAAATTGATAGGCACAAATGAGTCAAGCATGGCCCTTGATAATATAAGACATGGGGTTTTATAATTAAAATACAAACACTGGTACAAAGAATACTTTGCAAATTTTTGTGGCACTAAGATATATTTGATATACATTAAATTTCCCTTTCCCAATTGGATTATTTATGGTGCAACCACCATGCTTAATACCCAGAAATATTGCAGAAGAAGAGACAGAAAGATTTTAAGAACCAAAGGACCAGGAAGCCTACTGCTGGATAGCATCTTCTAGACATGATAGGGCTGATGTCACAAAATGTAAACAATATGGTTGTCTAGTTATTCTCGAAACTATTTCAGCTATAGAGAAGAAAGGACTTAATACTGATGCAAACACTCTTAACTTTTAATCAAAAGTTAAGCTTTTGATCCCCAGGTGGGAAGATATTTTTAAGAGTTTATGAGCACAGACAGAGTAGTCTACCATGACTAGTAACTTGAAAACACTTGTTTGTGTTGTTCTGGGATGACATATGTTATATATCATATGCCCAATAAACATTTGTTGAATGAGTAAGAAGTTCATTATCTAATATATGGAGTGGATCAACATCTTGCTTTCCTTCAATCTCATTGCTATAAAACCTTGATTTTTCTTCATAAGATTTTGAGCATATCTTTATTTTTCTCAGATAAACTATGTGAAAATGTTTACATTGTTCTCATAATTTTCTCCATAGGTCTGATTTCAACATTGACATCTGTTTGACCATTCTGCTGCTAAATGATTCCTTTTCTAACATTATGCTCTCTGATATTTTTCCTACAATTGGGAGTTTACAGTTTTCTGAGATGAATACTTTCAGGTAAACAAAATTCCATTTAATCACTTACTGTATTTCTAATACATAAGTATTTTACAGTTTATTTAAACTACTATGTCTCTGTCACTTTAGGGACCAGAGGAAGGACAATGTCTCATATTGTAGTCAAAATCAATTTTTCTTAAGTGGCTTAATAAAAAATGGGAAAGACTGAACCCATTGTTTATATTTACTAAAAATCTTTGTTGCAAAAAATTATCTGGAGGGTGAAAAAAATAATTGGTCATACCATTGATTAGAAATTGTTGCTTTGTAAATAAAAGAGTTGAAAAAATGAAAATGTTTACTTAGTTCATTTTGGCTTCTCTCTGTCCTGCTTCCTTTTAGCAGCTAAATAGCCTATTTCTCTTGTATCTGTCCTATTGTCTTTAATTCATCTTGGCCTTGGAATGAACTACTCCAGCAAAAGAGCTTGAAAGAAGGACATATATATACATTGGCAGCAGCCTTAGGTCTCTTTTTAGAATCATTGCTTTTAAGTCAGGTTGGCTCTTGTCCAAATTTAAAAGAAAAAGAGCAACAGTTAAACAGCTGGTACCAATTATACTGACTTCAGTGGGTGTACATGCTCAAGAGTCAGAATAGCAAGTGGGACCTATGACATAATGGGCTAGTTATTTCATAACTGGACTGTGGTTGTTAGCTTTGCTTGCCAGTTGGCTTCTCTTCAGAATTATTGCACCCATATTCTTGTAATCAACAACTGTTATTATATTAATGTGTTTGTGTGCCACAAAAAATCATCATTTGTGTGTGTATATATAATGATTGTATTTCTTAATGAAAAGAAAAACATGCTATAGAAAACATTAAATTAACAGTGTCTATAAATACTTGTCTAATAAGTAATATATTTTGATACTAGAAGAGAGTTATGAGTCTTCAAAATTGAAATACACTGTGTTAATAAAAAATGAAAGTCATAACATTTGGAATTTTTACATGACAATTTACTCACAATGTATTTTCCTCAAGTTTATTTATAGAACCACTGAGATGTTAAATTATCAATTCATTTAAAATACAATGATTTAAAAGATAGTATAGTATTTAGTCTTCATTTTATAACCTAGCCCCATTTTCTAAAAGCAGCCATCTACAGTTGTTTTCTGTTGAAGTAGGAAGAAAATGTTGGCACTACTGAACAGAATTTGGAAGAGAAGAAAACTGCAGTTGATAAGCATTCTCTGTAAGAAGCACATGTTCTAAACTTGGCAAGGTTTTCTGGCTTTAATATATTTTTCTCTGAAATAGAAACTCTCTTAAGTTTACTTTAGGAAAAAATAAATCCATTGCTCTCCATCAAGACGAGCATCTCAGAAATCACATAGAAGATTTTGTAGCTAGGCAACCAGGGTCAGGGAGCCAGTGAACAGGGCCTGCTGAACATACTCAGCAGGCAGGGTGAGGGTCTGAGCTGGGAAGTACGAAGTGAATACAGGATTTTGAAGCACTCCTTTTAAAAACACATCATTCCATAATACCTTGCAGGTGTGTACTATGAAAACCCAGCTGCTCCAAACTCAAGTTTTGAAGAAGAAAAAGTATATTATATTCAGAATATTCTCCAGTGAAAATGTATCCTGATTAGTCTAAGAGAACTGGAAAAAAATAAGAAAAATGAAACCCGTGGGTCTTTTTTTACTAACGTCATTTCAGTTAAGTATTAAGCAAACATTAGACTCTCCTAGACAAATCCATGCCTGCAAAGAAAAGGGAAAATTTGCTAACTCCTGTACCAAAGCCAATTAAAATATATGAAAGACTTTCCTGAGTTCTCACCACACTCATGAGTTCTTTTCAAGTAATCATGGTGTCTATCTATCTATCTATCTATCTATCTATCTATCTATCTATCTATCTATCATCTGTCTGTCAATTATCTGTTTTACATTCTTCCTGCATTTTCCCCCTCCCTTCTCTCCTACTAGTACTGCCCTCATGCTCTCTCCCCTGTGCCTCACCACCACCACCACCACCATCACCCTACCCATCCACACCTCTATTGAGAAAAGGGCAGGCCTCTCATGGATAATGACAAAACATGGCATATACAGTTGCAGTAAGACTAAGCACCTTGTATTGTACAAGTTTGCACTCCCACCAGCAATGAAAGGGTGTTTTTGTTCTACACCCTCTCCATCATGAGTTGTCACTTGTGTTTCTGATCTTAGCCATTCTGAAAGAGGTGACTGGAAAGGGGATGCATTTTGAGCTCAGGAAGAAACCTGGTGCAAGTGAAACACCCCAGACTCTTCAGGAATGGCCCCAGCAAAGACTCTTAGCAATTGTTGATGTGTAACCTGTGGATATGTAGACAGGCCATGTCCTGTGATCAGGCAAGACATTCAGTGGAGGCATTAGGCCACCAACACAGCCATATACCCCTCAACCTACAGTATGTCCTGCCTATGGGATGTGCTGGAGAAAGGGTGGCACAGAGATTGTGTGAATGGTCATGCAATGACTGGACTAGCCTGAGACTCTTGTCAAAAGTGTGAGCCCACTCAGACACTGCCTGGAGTGCCAGAACACAGAGCCTTACATGGGATGGCTGAGAGACTTGGGATCGAACCAAACAGGAATGGAGGGAAAAAATATAATGGTATCTAACCATATTCTGCTATACTCATAAATTGTTGCCTGGTCCAACAGTCATCAGTAAGGCTACATCCAGAAATTTATGGACACAAATGCAGAGACCCACAGTCAAGTAGTAGGTCACATATCCCTCAACTGAAGGATGGATAAAGAAAATGTGATGGTATAAATTTGGATTGTTTATCAAAAATCGGGTGTTCATAGGTGTGTGGATTAATATCAGGAGTTTCAACTAATAAAGAGAACATCTTCAACAAATGGCAGCCCACAGATTGGGAAAAGATATTCACCAACCCCACATCTGACAGAGGCCTGATCTCCAAATATACAAAGAACTCAAGAAGCTAGTCTCCAAAACACCAAACAATCCAATTAAAATTGGGGTACAGAACTAAATAGACAATTCTCAATAGAGGATTCTAAATGGCTGAAAGACACATAAGAAAGTGTTCAACATCCTTAGCCATCAGGGAAATGCAAATCAAAACAACTCTGAGATACCATCTTACTCCTGTCAGAATGGTTAAAATCAAAAACACCAATGACAGTTCATGTTGGAGGGGATGTGGGGGAAAGGGGAACACTTCTCCACTGCTGGTGGGAGTGTCAACATGTACAGCCACTTTGGAAATCAGTATGGAGACTCCTCAAAAAATTGGGAATCTGTCTCCCACAAGATCCAGCAATTCCACTCTTAGGCATATATCCAAAAGAAGCACATTCATACACAAAGACATCTGTTCAATGATGTTCATTGCAGCATTATTTGTAATAGCCAGAAACTGGAAGCAGCCTAGATGTCCCTCAACCAAAGAATGGATAGAGAAAATGTGGTACATTTACACAATGGAGTACTACTCAGCAGAAAAAAAACAAAAAACAAAAAACAAAACAACAATGGAATCTTGAAATTTGCAGGAAAATGGATGGATCCAGAAGAAACCATTCTGAGTGAGGTAACCCAATCGCAAAAAAGACAAACATGGTATGTACTCACTCATATGCGGATTTGAGACATAGACTGATGGCTGGAATACCAGCATGGGACTGATCCAGACCCCAGGAACATGGGTTTCTGTGAGGAACCCTCAGAAATCCATGGGACATCCTGTAGAAGATCAGTTCTTATCCCTATCATAGGTGTGAAATTTGGGAGTCCATTCCATGTGGAGGAATACTCCCTGAGCCAAGATACACAGGGATGGGCCTAGGCCCTATCCCAAAGGATACAATAGACATTGATGACACCCTATGGAAGGCCTCACCATCCAGGGGGATCAGAAAGGATATGTGATAGATAGGATTTTAGATGAGGTGGGGTGGTAGGGGAGGTAGGGTGGGAGAAGAGAACTGGGATTGTCATGTGAAACAATCCTGTTTCTAATTCAAATAAAAAAAGTTGATGTGATGGTACATTTACACAGTTTACACTAAGCTTTTAAAAACAGTGACATCATGAAATTTTAAGGCAAATGGTTGGCTAGAAAATGTCATCTTCAGTGAGGTAACCCAGACCAGAAAGACAAGCATGGTATATACTCACTTGTAAGTAGTTATTAGCTATAAAATAAAGTATAACCATGATACATTCCACAGACTCAGAGAGGTTGCTAACAAGGAGGCCCCAATGGAGACACTCAGATCTCCCCGGTAATGGGAAATAGAAGAGATTTCATAGGTGGACTTTGGGAGGGTGGTGATGGGAACATGACAGATCAGGTGGGGGATGTAATGGGAGGATATTTCTAATTTTTAATAGGTTAACAGAGCAAAGCACAGAGTTCTAGTCTCTCTATATATTCTAAAAATCAAAAGCATTATAGATTTTCAGTTTGATTTTAAGTCTCAACACCTTTAATGTTCAAGAAGTGCCATCAGCCTAGAGCCTTAAGACATTATATTAGGGATCCTGGGTGGTTATTACATGTGTTTATATTACCAGGTGGGTGTCTCAGAAATAAAACAGTGCTGTGAATAGCTCTAAAATTTATATGTCACTTTTAGCCACAACTGGACAATACAAGAGGCTTTAGAGCTCTCAATCCTGAATGTGCTATATTCATCAAACTTCTCAACCCAAAGCTCAAGGCTCTATGGGGAAAAGGAGGCAAAAAGACTACCAGAACCAGAGGTGATGGATGATTTTAAGGAAACAGCATCTTCCAGATACAACAGGATGGATATAGGAATGAACTCACAGAAACTATAGAGCAGCATGCATAGGCACTGCACATGTTGAAGTCAGACAAGGTCCCATCACTGAGACAGGGAAGTGAACATGAGCTCCCACTCCTGACCCCTTGACTGAGAAGCTATTTGCAACGCATACTTTCTGGCAAAGAGAATCAGTTTTTGTAAACGGAGTATCATTGGATATACTACCCAATATCCAGGGTAGGCCAGGAAAAGCTACCCAGGAGAAGTTCCCAACATAACACTGACTCTGCATTGTGTTTGTGTTAATGTTTTTATGTGAGTGTATATGCTTTTTGTTTCACTTTGGCATATATTGTATTATCAGTCTTTTGCTTGTTTGTTTTGACTTTTGTTTTTGTTTTGTTTTGTTTTATGGTTTTTTGTCTTTGGTTGGGTTGTTTTTAAAAGAAGAACACACACACACACACACACACAGAGAGAGAGAGAGAGAGAGAGAGAGAAAGAGAGAGAGAGAGGGAGGGAGAAAGGGAGAGAGGATTGAAAGAACATAAATTGGGTGGGTAGGGAGGATCTGGGAGGAGGTGAAGGAGGGAAAATATTTTAGAACATATTTTATGAAAAAAGATTGTTTCTAAAAAATTAAAAATTGGGAATCATAAAGAAATGGTTGTTAATAGTAATATCTGTAGGAAAGTAAAATATATAGTGCATGAAGAAAATTTAAATAAAAACTTGCCTACTAATACTTTTTAATAGATTTAATAGATTAATAGATTTAATAGATTGGATTATCATCCTGTGTTTTTTGCATATGTGCGTGTGTGTGTGTGTGTGTGTGTGTGTGTGTGTGTGTGTGTGTGTGTGTATTTGTACTCACACATGGTCATAGCATGGCTTGTGTTTGGAGGTTAATGACAACATTCTAGATCTGATTTTCTCTTTCAACTATAGGGTTCCAGGCCTGAACTCAGGTCCCCTGGCTTTCATGGAGAACCATTTTACCCTGTGAGCTATCTTACCAGCTGCTGGCATTTTGCTTTTATGTTAAGAATTGATAATAAATTTTGATGCATTTGATCTGCCCTCCCCCAAACACATGCTAACTTTCCATCCATTTTCCCCAGAAGATGTTGTCCTGTCTGGGAAGAGACCACTGATTGAATTGGCCAACAGCTTCTTAGCTTTGTAGGTGGAAACAATTTCAGATTTAGTTTGGTGGCAATGCATTTAAATTCCTTCAATTTAAGCATGATAATGCAAATCTTGATGCTGTTTTAGGGATATATAGCATGTCTAGTAAATATGTTGCCCATTAGTGTAAAATAAAGAACATAGAATGTGTAAGAGAATCACCTTTAAAAATGTTTCCCAGTGTTTAAAAATATAGGAAAAGCAATTGATAAGCTTTTTTGTTGTTCACCTTTCCTAGGTCTTCTGCCAGGGTTCTATTTTTGATTATTGCATCTATAGCTAAACTCCAAATGGAAACATAATTCCGCGCAATCTTATGGGTTTAAAGAGAAAGCTGTACCTCACAGTAATGCTGTGTTTGCTGGATTTGAGGTTTCTTATTTCAGCACAGATGCCTGACCCAAACTACAGACAGTGGTCCACATCTTCCTACATGAGATTGTGAAAATATATGTGTGTGTCTATAAGCCTGGAGGTGAGCCCAGGCTGCTTAGTCTAGCAGTATTTTCTGAATTTGCAACCTTTCCCTCTTAGCTAATTATTAGAAAAAAATATGATGTTACATGTGCACAGACTCTAGATAAATTTGAGAATGTGTGCCTCAGTGGAAGGAAAGTAAAGAAAAATGACCCAACAATTCTTCCTTTGACCTGAAGATTTCAGAAGACTATGTTGTTGAACATTGTGTTACAAAGCAACTTGTTTTAATGTGCAGACTAATCAGGATGGGAAAAAGATATGGCTCTAGATTTTCTTCTGAACATCATTTAAGGACCTACTTTGGCATTTCTAAAATCAAGTCTATGACAGTCTTACAAGAATGTGATATAGTATATAAATATTAACTATATGCTTAATGTTTTATCAATTTCTAAATTCTAATGGAACAAGCAAAGCAGAATTTCAAAATAAATTATTGAAACCTCAAATTTTATTATAACTCAGTCTAGTTATAATTATAAATTTATAACTCAGTCTAGTTATAATCACTATATAAGCCTGCATATTCTTGAGTAAAAAACAAATAAAAAGAATTTTGATTACAAATTATTCTTTATCCTCATTAAAAAATATTACTGGATGGTATTTTTCATGTCAGTGATGACTCAGGAACATACATTTTAAGGTTTAATATATGTGCAACTACGTCTTCTTTAGACATGTCTGTAGCATTTACTGAGTCTTTTATAACACCATACCATATGTATTGCAAGACAAATTAACTGTAAATTTTTCATGAACCCCTACCTTCACAGTATGTGACATTTGTGAGCCAGATGGAATAAGTGAGCATGTTCCTTCATTTCATTTCCTGTGTTGTTCAAAGAAAAGGATGTTTGGTAGTTTTGACCTAAACACAAGTACAATGGATTGTCTGTACACTTCAGTTTCTCATGTTTAGCACTACAACATATTGATTACTTATTAGCAGCTTCTACTATTGTCTTTATCTGTTCTTGAAGAATTGATGCTGCTCCCCTGCCAGTCTATTGAAGTGTTGATTCTTTCATGTAAACAAGACAATAGGCTATTTGTATTCCTGTATAAACCTTGTTCTCTTAGTGGTACAAAATGGTCAAGAACACAGGAGGATAAAGAAAACATTGGCTGTTTGAAATTTCATCATAGAATGTTCATTTAATAGTTCAATTTAAAATTTTAGAAATTACTCTCTAAAAACCAAAAGTCAGGTATCTCATGCTAAAAGAATAAAATGGAAAAAATAACATTATGCTGTGTTCACCTTGGAAAAATCACTTCTTGTATAAATAATGTGAATGACACATTCAGTGTTTCATTTGCTATCTATCTTGTTTGAAACATAAGGAATAAAAATGATTAACAGACGGGGATATGCCTAATAATATGGCAAAAGTAACCAACTATACAAACTCAGAAGAAAACACCTTAGCACTTTTTAAAAGACAAAGATATTAATAAACACTAATTTTGATAATTTCATAAATTTTTGAGGGGTTTTATTTTTTTTCAAGATAGGGTTTCTCTGTGTAGCCATTACTGTCTTGGAGCTCTCTGTAGAGCAGGTTGGCCTTAAACTCAGAGATCTGTCTGCCTCTGATTCACAGGTGCTGGGATCAAAGGCAAACTTGACTATGCCTGGCCTTATAAAAATATTTATTCTTCCCCCGACTCAACAATTCTGTTCCCTCATGTCCTCCTCATCCCTTCTCTTCTCTCCTTCTGATTCTCCTAGTGTCCTTGCCCCTCCTCCCATGCTCCCAATTTTCTCAGGAGATCTTGGCCTTTTCCCCTTCTCCAGGGGACCATGTATGTCTCTCTTAGGGTCCTCCTTGTTTACTAGCTCCTCTGGCAGTGTGGATTGTAGGCTGGTAATCCTTTATGTCTAAAATCCACATATGAGTGAGTACATACCATGTTTGTCGTTTTGTGATTGAGTTACCTTCTAGTTCCTTCTAGTTCCAATCATTTTCCTGCTAATTTTAAGATTCTATTGTTTTGTTTTGTTTTTTTCTGCTGAATTGTACTCCATTGTGTAGATGTACCACATTTTCTCTATCCATTCTTCTGTTGAGGGGAATCTAGGTTGATTCCAGGTTCTGGCTATTACAAATAGTGCTTCTATGAACAATGTTGAACAGATGTCCTTGTTGTATGAATGTGCATCTTTTGGGTATATACCTAAGAGTGGAATTGCTGGATCCTGTGGTATACCGATTCCCATTTTCCTGAGGAATCACTATACTGATTTGCTAAGTGGCTGTATGAGTTTGCACTCCCACCAGCAGTGTAGGAGTGTTCCCTTTTCTCCACATCCTGTCCAGCATAAACTGCCATTGGTATTTTTGATTTTAGCCATTCTGACAGGAGTAAGATGGTATCTATGAGTTGTTTTGATTTGTGTTTCCCTGAAGGCTAAGGATTTGGGAAATTTTCTTATGTGTCTTTCAGCCATTTTAGATTCCTCTATTGAGAATTGTCTATTTAGTTCTGTACCCTACTTTTTAATTGGATTGTTTGGTGTTTTGGAGACTAGCTTCTTGATTTCATTGCATATTTTGGAAATCAGCCCTCTGTCAGATGTGGGGTTGGTGAATACCTTTTCCCAGTTTGTGGACTGCCATTTTGTCTTGCTGACTGTGTCCTTTGCCTTACAGAAGTGTCTCAGTTTGAGGAGGTCCCATTCATTAATTGTTGATCTTAATGTCTGTTCTGTGCTACTGGTGTAGTGTTCAGGAAGCAATCTCCCATATCAAAGGTATTTCCCACTTTGTCTTCTAATAGGTTAAGTGTGACTTGATTTATGTTGAGGTCTTTGATCCAAGAATAGAAGAAAACAAGAAAGGAGATACCATAATAGAGGGAGACATTTTAGGTTTAAAGAGAAGTCACGCACTAGGGTAATGTCTGGAGATGTACAAATATGACCAACTAACAATCTAAGCAACAGAGGAGAAGCTACCTTAAATGCCCTCCCCTGATAATGAGATTGATGACTGATTTATGTGCCATCCTAGACTCTTCAGCTGTTGGAAGTAGAAGCAGACACCCACAACTCATCACTGAACTGAACTGGAATCCAGTTGCAGAGAAGGACAAGTGATGGGCAAAGGGGTTCAGACCAGGCAGCTGAAACCCACACAAATAGCTGACCTGAACAACGGGGAGCTCTTAATCCCCAGACTGATAGGCGGGAAACCAGCATGGGTCTGATTTAGACCTCAGGAATGTGGGTTTCAGTGAGTTGACCTCAGAAATCTATGGGACATCCTGTAGTAGATCAGTACTTATCCCTAGTACAGGTGTGAACTTTGGGAGCCCATTCCACATGGAGGGATAATCCCTGAGCCAATACACATGGATGGGGGTCTAGGCTCTATCCCAAAGGATATGATAGACTCTGATGAGTTCCAATGGAAGACCTCACCCTCCCTGGGGAGCAGAAAGGATATATGATAGGTATGGTTTTAGTTCGGGGTCGTAGGGGAGGAGGGTAAGGAGAGGGAACTGGAATTGACATTTAAAACAATCCTCTTTCTAATTCAAATAAAAATTCTGCAAAAAAAAATTATAAATTATTTTAGAAATTTGTGTATTCTGAGCTCAACACATTGATTAAACTTAGCCTAAAACTAATACTGATTTGATTAATGAAAAGATCAATGAATTTCTTTAATTAACACCTGATGATATCATTTATGACTTTCTGTCCATCCATCCATCCATCCAAGTTTCAAGCTCTAGATTTTGATCTTTTTGAGTTTGAACTACAGATGTACACCACCACATAGAGCTACTAGTGCTTCTATTTTGAAATTCAAATTAAGGTTAACTAGCAGAAATGTATGATATCGTGTACAATATAGATGTATCTTATAGATTTAAAATTTATTTACAAAAACACAAAAGAATGATTATAAAACATTTTGTTGTAATTGCCAACATATTCTGATATAGTTGGCTGGCTTCTCTATCAATTTTCTAATGTTATATTGCATAAAATGCATCTATATTGCATGCCAAATTTAATAGAAAAAATTTTCAATGAATTGTTAATGGCCTCATTAATCTATGTATAAAATGTATCACATAATTAATAGTCTTTCTGGTGAAGAAGAAACATTGAAAATATGTAATTAACAATTGTAAAGAGAATATAAAGCATTTCTAAAACTAGGTCTCTTGCTTTAGTCTTATTTTTACAATCTAAAGAGATGGAATTACTCAGCTTTAAAGACTTCAGCAATTATTTTACTAATATTAGAAAAATATTAATGTATTCACTAGGTACTTAAGTTAATCTCAACATTAATGACCTATATTAAATTAATTAAAATAATTTTCAGAGGCTTATTATTAGCATTCCTAATTGACCATGATGATATGATCTTAAATTGGTCTTGAGTTTATTTGCTTATAAATATGTGCAGAAGTGTGGTTAACAATTTGCCTATCACTTACCATCTATCTATCTACCTACCTATCATATATATATATATATATATATATTATATATATATATATATATATGTGTGTGTGTGTGTGTGTGTGTGTGTGTGTGATTATCAACTGATAATATATCTATCCAAAAATTATATCTTTTGTTATCATTGGTAAATATTAATATATTGTTCTTATTTAATCTTGAATAATAAGTATATTAATCTTAAATAATAAGTATATTATGTTATTCAATATACAAAGTAACTATAACAAGAAAATTAATGAAATAAATAGCAATATTAGAACAATTTTTATGGGTTTAAGGGAAAATTTTATAGCCTACATCTATAGAAAGTATTACATAAGATTATTTTAGAATGAATAGAAGTCTGTACATTTATATAAGTAGATAAGACTGAACTGAAAAATAAGGCATAATATCCAGTCATCTAAAGGCATTACATATTGAAATGCTCCATTTAAATCAATCAGCCTAGTTTTAATGTAATTTATGATACTAATTTTTATTTTGAAGGCATAATTTTCACTCTCCGAAGATACACATTCTTTTTTCCCCTATTTTTCTTAATTTAAATTAGAAACAAGCTTGTTTTACATGACAACCCCAGCTCCTTCTCCATCCCCTTCTCTCCTGCCCCACAATAACTCCGTGTCCCATTCCCTTTCTGCTTCCCAGGGAAGATGAGGCATTCAATTGGGTAATCTTCAAAGTCTGTCATATCATTCAGAGCAGGACCTAGGGCCTCCCCCGTGTGTCTAGGCTGAGAGAGTAGCTGTATAGGTGGAATGGGCTCCCAAAGTCCATTTGTATACTAGGGAAAAAATACTGATCTACTACCAAAGTTCCCACAGATTGCCAAGCCCTCCTCACTGACACCCACGTTCAGCTGGTCTAAATCAGTCTAGCTATGGGGTCCATGAGCTCCCCCTTGTTCAGGTCAGCCATTATTACTATGTTGATCCTTCCTATCCAAGAGCATCCGGTATCTTTCCATTTTCTGGTATCTTCTTTAATTTCTTTCTCTGAAGACTCAAAGTTCTTGCTATACAGATTGCCACTTGCCACTTATTTGGTTAGCTTTGCCCTGAGATATTTTATGTTATTTGCGGCTATTGTAAAGGGTGATGTTTCTCTGATTTCTTTCTCAGCCCATTCATCATCTGTATATAGTAGGGCTACTGATTTTTTTTTTTTTTGTGTGTGTGTGTGTGTGTGTGTTTTAATGGTATGTTCTATAGATGTCTCTTAACCCAAATTTGCCATAACTTCTATTAGTTCCTTTGTTTCTTTGTTTTCTGTCTGGTGTTCTTGTCTAGTGGTGAGAGTGGGGTGTTGAAGTCTCCCACTATGAGTGTGTGAGGTTTTATGTGTAAATTAAGTTTCAGTAATGTTTCTTTTATAAAAGTGGGTACCTTTGTATTTGGGACATAGATGTTCAGAATTGAGACTTCCTCCTGGGGGTTTTTTTCCTGAAATGCATATGAAATGACCTTTAAATGTCTTGATTGATTTTATTTTGAAGTCTAATTTGTTAGATATTAGGATAGTTTTACACCCGCTTGTTTCTTGAGTCCATTTGATTGGAAAATCTTTTCCTAACCCTTTATTCTGAGATAATGTCTGTCTTTGAATTCAAGGTGTGTTTTTTGTATGCAGCAGAAGGATGGATTCGTGTTCGTATCCATTCTGTTAGCCTGCATCTTTTTATAGGCAAGTTAAGACCATTAAAACTGAGGGAAATTAAGGACCATTGAGTGTTAATTCTTGTTTGTTTTTGATTTTTTGTTGATGGTGGTATTGTGTGTGGACTTATCCCATTTTTTTATTTTGGTTTTTGGTAAAGTGGAATTATCTATTGCCTATGTTTTTGTGAGTGTAGTTAACTTCCTTTAGTTGGATTTTTCTGTCCAGTACTTTCTGCAGTGCTAGATTAGTGGATACATATATTTTAAATCTGGTTTTGTTGTGGAATATCTTGTTATCTCCTTTTATAGTGATTGAAATCTTTGATGGGTGTAGTAGTCTAGGCTGGCGTCCATGGTCTCTTAGTGTTGGTAGAATATCTATCCAGGAC
Organism: Cricetulus griseus; assembly: GCF_003668045.3. Classification (NCBI taxonomy): domain Eukaryota; kingdom Metazoa; phylum Chordata; class Mammalia; order Rodentia; family Cricetidae; genus Cricetulus; species Cricetulus griseus. The sequence continues at coordinate 101,752,874 of NW_023276806.1, forward strand.
CTTCTGGCTTTCAGAGTTTCCATGGAGAAGTCAGCTGTAATTCTGGTAGGTTTTCCTTTATATGTTACTTCGCCTTTTTCCTTTGCTGCTCTTAATATGCTTTCTTTATTCTATATGTTTGGTCTTTTGATTATTATGTGACAAGGGGACATTTTTGTGGTCCACTCTATTTCGTGTTATGTAGACTTCTTGTACTTGTCCTGTCTTTCTTTAGGTTGGGAAAGTTTTCTTCTATAATTTTATTAAATATGTTTTCTGCACCTTTGATTTGGGTTTCTTCACCTTCTTCTATACCTATTATTATTAGGTATGACTTTTCCATGGTGTCCCATATTTCCTCGATATTTTGTGTTAGGGTTTGTTGGACTTAAGATTTTCTTTGGATCATTGAATCTATTTCTCCTAGTGTATCTTCAATGCCTGAGATTCTCTCTTCCATCTCTTGTATTTTGTTGGTTATGCTGGCACTTGTAGTTCCTGATCATTTAGTCATCTTTTCTATTTCTAGCATTCCCTCAGACTATGCGTTTTTTTATTGTCTCTTATTTCAGCTTCTAACATTTGCACTGTTTGATTTTTTTCCTGAAATTTTTGGTTTGTCTTTTCTTCCATTTATTAAAAGGATTTTCTCATTTCCTCTCTTAGGGTCTCTATCATCTTCTTGAAGTTGTTTTTAAGGTCATTCTCTTCTGCTTCATCTGTGTTGGCATGCTCAGGTCTTGCTGGTGTAGAGTCCCTAGACTCTGGTGGTGTCATATTAGTTTTTCATTTGTTGAATGTGTTCTTATATTAATGTCTTCCAATCCCTTCTTCCAGTTGGTGCAGATGGGGTCTCTTCCTCTTCTGTTGGGTATGGGTCCAAGGTTCTCTTCCGGTAGATGCAACCAGGTTCAGTACTCTGATGGGTCTCACAGTGGGTGGAGGAAGGGCTGAGATTTTCTATCTTTCTTCCTTCTTTCCAACATTTGACATTGGCAAGGCTTTCAGTAATTATACTCAATGATATTCTGACTAGTAGTTTGACTTGTACAATGTGATTATTTCCAGAAGTACAGAGACTTCATTTGTCTACTTTCTTAATAGTTTTGGTTCTCTTGTATAATGATTCCATGAGATGATTTGGTTCATAGATGTGTCTGTTATTTCTCATAATGAAATTGTAAAATACAAAGAACATATTGGCATAAAATAATGATTGTCAAATATCTAAAATAGGTTCTTATTTCTTTAAGCTCAAATTTATTTTAGTGATTCATGTGGTTGTCCTGAAAGTTAAGTGAATATTTAGAATAGACTCTTAGAATTCAGTTTGTTCTTTGGTTTCTAGTAAAGTGCACATCACCATTATATATTCTCATAATTTTATACTACACTTAAATATTGGAAATATTAGTTCTCATTTGTTGAAAGTCCCATTATGCTAAAGGATTTATGTGTCACATTTTAATTGTGAAAAATTACATATTTTAACACTCTGAATGACATGAAAGGCTTTTAGAGTCTTTGTGCCAAAGTGAACATTTCACTTAGAGCAGTCATGTGACTTAATTTTCTTCTAATTAGTTTGTTTTGCTCAAATATGTAGAAAAGGAACCAAACAGTTGCAATGGTTTTGTTTGTTTGCTTTTAGGTGGGGAATGATTATTTCAGAATTTCAAGGTTACAACTCTTCGTATTACACTTGTAGTAAGAAAGCTATAATAATAATGTGTTATGTCCTGTGAGAATTATATTTATGAATCCAAGTTACCCAGTTGCTTTTACTGTCAGTGATATAGATAATTCTTCAGTATAATCAAATAAATAGAAATTAAAGTGGACATTTTTCTTAGGGATGTCATCCCAAGAATTTAGAAATATATTTAAAAATATATTTAAAATGGGAAATTTTAATTAAATTAATTAATTAAATTTAATTTAATTAAATCTAAATTTAAATAGAGAAAATTGCTTTCATGTACCCTTAAAACAATGAGTGTTATTCTTAATAAAATACTCTCAATTTGAATCTGTGGTTTATTAAGATAATGCACCTTATTTTATAAGTAATTGTTTTTTTATGAACTCAGTGAGCCTGATAATAAGTTCAACATATTATATCCCAAATAAAACTATTTTAGGTAATTGTCAGAAAGCAATTGGCGAAAATTGAAACCTTGGAGATTATTAAAAAGGTAAATTCATTTGGCTAAAGAGGTAACTCAGTGGTTAAAACCACTCATTGCTCTTGCTGAGGACCCTAGTCAGTTCCCAGCACCCACATCATGATCAAACCATCCCTAAGTCCAGTTTCAGAGCATATGTAGGAACCTAAACCAGGGTGCTGAAAAGACCCTGCATTCCTGTGCTCATTACAATACTATGCACAGTAAGAAGAAACAGAAATACTTGTTCATTAAAGGGTGAGTGAACTAAATGTTACTAATTTTCTTACAATTACCTGCACCCATTTCCTCTTTTTTTAAGTTGAATCATTGATTTGAATTTATGTATTTATTGATACAGACTCCATATCAATTATTGAAATGTCTACAAAATACCATATCCAACGATTTGTAACATTTTGTGTATGGTACACCTTAGGTAAGAATAAATGAAATTGCGGTTAACTTCATGTACTAGGGGACACAGCATTCTGGAACATACCGTGTACCACATGACACAGCATTCTGGAATAAAGCATGTACCATGGGACATAGCATTCTGGAACAGAAACTGAGTCACTAAGGTGGTGTAGGGCCTGGAAAGGCACTCTAAAGGAACACCATTAGCCTGGTGTTGGTGGCACATGCCTTTAATCCCAGCACTCGGGAGGCAGAGGCAGGCAGATCTCTGTGAGTTGAGGCCAGCCTGGTCTCCAGAGCGAGTGCCAGGATAGGCTCCAAAGCTACACAGAGAAACCCTGTCTCGAAAAACCAAAAAAAAAAAAAAAAAGAAAGAAACAAAGAAGAAAGAAAGAAAGAAAGAAAGAAAAACAGAAAAAAAGAAAGAAAGAAAGAAAGACCATTAAATGTAGGGCTCAGTGTGAGGAGATATTTCCTTTATACTTCACAAAACAGCTGACAGAAGACAAGAGCATATTTTGTGTAGAAGTTCCATGCAGTGTTATTCATTATCATAGAAAAAAGAGAAAGAATAAAGTTATATTAGTCCTATAATGAAGGATTTATTAACTTGTGATACAAATGAACATTTTATAAAACAGTTAAAATTATGAACCCTTGGTGCTATGAAGCAAGGATTGTTGGCTTCTAGTCTTTTTGTTTAGTACCTCAAATATCCCAGATTTTTCAAGTTTGGTGAGGATGTATAGATGTAAAAACCTAACTGATGCACAGAATAGTCAAAATCAAATCCTACCATGATGGAAGTAGCTCATGCAGTCAATTTTCTACTTTATGAAGTAATTGCACTAGGGACGAGGAGTTATCCTTTGACAGCACATTAAAATTACAAAGACAACAGTGCACTGAGATTTGGAAAACAGGACATTGTACAGTTGGATACTTGCAAGACCTTAGTCCCTAGTATTGAGGTCACTTTTTCTCACTGGTCACTGCAACACAATAGCTCTGGAGTGGCCAAAGTTGAAGGGTATTTGGTGTTCATTGGCTTAACCATCTGTCTGTTTGGGTGATCAATGTCTGTTCAATGTTCCTTTTTTTTCTGGTTGACACTGTTATGTGATAGAAATAGCTTCATGTTTTACAGGCATTCCATACATATATCACATCTTTTCATCTCAGAGCTGCTCTTCTCTGTTCTTTTTATTCTTTTAGACTCAGAGTTTGTGGTTAACAAATAATCTCATACTGGGATGCATTTTGCTTACATTAACTGGATATACCAATCACAGTCTTGTGTTTTAAAAATATAACTTCCACTTCTTGGAATTCTTTAATGAGCTGGAAATGTAGTTACATCTACTAGCAGTTCATAGTCTTCATAAGAATCAGTTTATCAGCAAATGAAGCACTGGAATTTGATTTTATTCATTGCATTAGATGAGATTCCATCTTCATTAATTTTGATATAAATATAATGCATAGGAGAAGTATTAGGTCAAATTTGTTATTGATTTTCAGTCTTGGTTTTCTGCTCAGGAAACTAAACTGTTCCTTCTATTCTAGCTCATGTTTGCACAAAGGCACAGCATACAGTGGTCCTTGGTCATAGTTACAACTAGGGCCCATCAACTGGACTGATTTTGCATTGGGGAGTTTAATATACATGGGCATGTAGGGGCCCAGAGTCTGAGCATCACGTATCCCAAGTGCTTAAGGACATAACAAAAGACATTTTGTGATAGATTAATACTTCTCTGATTCAGATAAACCCAACTCAGACGCCTGCACACACTCCTTCCACTGACATTCTCTAAAATCTACTTATGCCTCATCTTGCCTCCAATATCACATATAGCCAGTCTACTATATCATATGGGCGAAGCACTAGGGATCCTTGAGCTGGACATGCCCATCACAAATGCAAAATACTTAATGGCTACTAGCCTGATTCAAATCTGGCCAGTTTTTGGTCACTAGGTTCATGGAAAAGGATATTATTCATAGGCATAGAATACATTAACTCTGGACCTGGTTATTTTACCTTTGGATTTTCTAAACTTGGTTTAAATGTATCCTGGTTCCATACTTTCTGTTTTCTTTAAAATAATGTTTGTTTGATGTGTATAAGTTGTCAAAACATTTGAATCCTCCAGTTGGCTCCATTATCTAGTGATATGTTCCTTCTGGACTATCTTGTATTCCTATACTGTGATTTTTTATCAGGTAATTGTGGTATGGATAGCACATAACTTAAACAACTTTAATTTTTGCCAATTATGAAAATATTTAATGATATGACACATATATTTGGAATTCCTAATTTGAATAGAAGAATAATTCAAAAAGACTTTCTAGATATTCCTAGATTCTTAATTTTTATTTTAATGCCAGGATTATTCAGCTAATTAATATAAAACTACCAACAATTAATTTATTAAGGTGATTTCAATAAAAAGTAAGTTTTGATTAGTCTTTCAAACCACTGTGGTCCTCATTCACTCTGCATAAAACCATCAGCAACAGAGAAACATAATTTTGAAGAAGCCTGTGAAGTTCATAACAGTGTTTTAATTTTCTATCTTCCAGAATTCTAGACATTTGACTAGACTAGTAAATATTCAACATATTTTCTCTTTTTCCATTGTAAAGCTCAAGCCATGAAAACAAAGATAATCCCCAATTTTCAGAGGAAAAATAAGTATTTACTGTAGTATGGTGTATGTTCTTGTTTCTTTTTTCCCTTTTCTCTTTTTTTTAAAAATTTAAATTAGAAACAAGGTTGTTTTATATGTCAATCCCAGTGCTCTCTCCCTCTCCTCCTCCCCTGTCCCCCACCAACCCCCATCCCATCCCCTTTCTGCTCCCCAGGGAGGGTAAGGCCTTCCATGGGGGATCTTCAAAGTCTGTCATATCATTTATAGCAGGGCCTAGACCCTCCCCTGTGTGTCTAGGCTGAGAAAGTAGCCCTATGTGTAGGGATAAATACTGATCCACTACCAGAGGTCCCATAGATTGCCCAGGTCTCCTAACTCTAACTGCCACCCACATTCAGGGGGTCTCGATCAGTTCTATGCTGGTTTCCCAGCTATCATTCTAGGGTCCACAAGCTCCCCCTTGTTCATGTCAGCTGTTTCTCTGGGTTCCTCCAGCCTAGTCTTGACCCTTTGCTCATCACTCCTCCCTCTCTGCAACTGGATTCCTGGAGTTCAGCTTAGTGTTTAACTGTGGGTGTCTCCTGCTTCCATCAGCTACTGGATGAAGGTTCTAGGATAGCATATAATGTAGTCATCAATCTCATTATAGGGGAAGTGCATTTCAGGTAGACTCTCCACTATTGCTTAGATTGTTAGTTGGTGTCATCCTTATAGATTTCTGGGAATTTCCCTAGTGCCAGAATTCTCTTTAAAACTCTAATGGCTCCCTCTATTATGGTATCTCTTTTCTTGCTCTCCTGTATTCTTCCCATGATTCAATCTTCCTGTTCCCTCATGTCCTCCCCTCCCTTCTTCTCCCCTTATCTTTCTCCTAACACCCTCTGCCCTTCTGCTATGCTCCCAATTTGCTCAGGAGATCTTGTCCTTTTTTGATAGACCATCTATGTCTCTCTTAGGGTAATCCTTGTTTCCTAGCTTCTCTGGTGGTATGGATTCTTGGCTGATAATCCTTTGCTCTTTGTCTAAAATCCATCTACAAGTGTGTACATACCATGTTTGTTGTTCTGTGACTGTTACCTCACTCAGGATGTCTTCTTCTAGTTCCGTCCATTTGCCTTCTAATTTAAAGATTCCATTTTTTTTTTCCTGCTGAGGAATACTCCATTGTGTAAATGTACCAAATTTTCTGTATCTATTCTTCAGTTGAGGGGCATCTAGGTTGCTTCCAGGTTCTAATTATTACAAATAATGCTGCTATGAACATAGTTGAACAGATGTCCTTGTTGTATGAATGTGCATCTTTTGGGTATATGCCTAAGAGTGGAATTGCTGGATCCTGTGGTATACCGATTCCCATTTTCCTGAGGAATCACCACACTGATTTGCTAAGTGGCTGTATGAGTTTGTACTCCCACCAGCAGTGGAGAAGTGTTCTCCTTTATCGATGTCCTCTCCAGCATAAAGTGTCCTTGGTGTTTTTGATTTTAGCCATTCTGAGTAAGATGGTATCTATGAGTTATTTTGATTTGCATTTTCCTGATGGCTAAGGATGTTGAGAACTTTCTCAAGTGTCAGTGTCTTTCCACCATTTTAGACTCCTCTATTGACATTCTCTATTTAGTTCTGTACTGCACTGTTCTTGTTTCTTTAAAGCTCTTTACTCCACCTGCAATCTATTTTGATACAATGCATAGAACAGAGGAGAGAACCACTGCTAGCCTAATCTGTATACTGCCATGAATGTCTTTGCTTATGAATAGAAGTAATCAATGTTTCAGTGTAGAGTAGCTTTGGAGAAGTAATCCTATGCCATATGTAAGTAAATAGTAGGTAGAAGTGACAGTAAGATTGCCAAGCACCAAATGAATGCCAGTCATGTCTGTAAACATGGGAAGGGACAAAGAGAGATAGAAGAGTATAGGCAGAAAATTTTGTCCCACCAGCAACCCCCAAATAAACACACTGAGGCTTATATTAATTACAAATGCTCTGCCTGTAGCTTAGAGTGTTTCAACTCAAGTTAACCCATTTCCATTAATATGTGTATTGCTAGGTGGCTCATGGCCTTACTTGTTCTCCAGTATGTCTTGCTCCCTCTGAGTCTCCTGGAGACCTGACTCTGCCATTCTCTTTCCTGGAATTTTCAGTTTGGTTCTCCTGCCTAAGCTTATTGTGTTCAGTTATTGGCCAGTCCACTTGTTTATTTAATCAGTCCCAGAGACAAATCTTCACAGCGTACAAAGGAATTATTCCACAGTAGACGAGGAGAGTGGGAAACCTCCCATCATCTGGGTATTTTCTGTGTTTTAGTCCTTGAAACCAACAAGAACTTGCAGCATGTCATTGGAGATACATATAATGAAGATATTGCAGGAAATGGTTAACATTCCCAGCACTTGTTTTTAATTAAGTAAATGCCAATCAACAGAAAACTTATGTTAACTCCCTATAATCTGTTTCTTTTCTTCCTAATTTTGGGATCTTCTCAGACCTGTGGTATTACTCTCTGGCTTTATAGGCTTTGGGATCACTTAGATGCCTTTTATTGGGATAATTAATAATTTTGAAAATGTAACTATCTTTAGGGAAAATTGTTCTCCAGGTAATTTTTTCCATTCAAATTTTCAATTCAACTTTCTTTAAATTAATTTTCTTGACTGAAGTTTATGTTAAGTAATTTCAGCAACTTAGGTAATTATAGTTCAAACAATTTGAGATTCTTTTCTTCTTTCCTTCTTTTTGGCTAATTCTTTACTTTGGTCTTGAACAACTTTTCTCTTGCTGTCTTGTTTTTCCAGCACTAAACCAAGTAAAAACTGATCTTCATGGCTTTTAGTTTTAATATCTGAAGTCAACACACCTATTGCGTGTGTGTGTGTGTGTTTAATTCTTTCTTTTTTTCTTCATTTTTAAAATTGAAAATAGAATCTTCTCTCAAACAATAAATACATCCCAAGCACAGGGTAAGGGGGAAGATGCAGCTAGAATTCTGTTTTAGTGCTAGGGATGACCCTAAGTATTGTGTCCATAGGCAGGTTCCCTGATCTTCTGGCAGGCATGGTCTGTGTATTTATGCATTTTTTAACTGAGACAATTTAATTTCCCTGAGAGTTTTATTCCATAAAACATAAATTCCACTCACCAGACCAGAGGCTGTCAAAGTGTTCTGTGTACACAAATCAGCTAGACAGATCCTCAAAGTGGTCCCTAGCAGGAATGTGCTGGGGCTGAGGCATGTATATATCCCAGGACATGGTGGTCTATAGACCACACTTTGAACAAGACACTAGACAAGATGAAATAAAATAAAGCAACATTTACCAAAGCAGACACACCAAGAAACAACCATGAGATTAATGAATCACTAAGGTCACCAATACAAGACAACAGTGTTCCTCTAGATGCCGGCTGATTCTGGTTTTCAGGACCTCCATGTGTCTTATTAATTTTAAAGCCTTATTAGGGTTATGGATTCTGCTTCAAAAATAAAGTGCTATGGTTTTAATAAATAAACATGGCTACCATACCACTTATAGGAAACCCCACCATCTCTGAATGCAGAGTCTTCAGAGAAACCCTTCTAAAACCTTCCTTCATTATGTCAGGAGGATGATACATTTATGATCTTTCTGATCCCAATCTCCACAACATTTAGATGCTGCATGAGGACATGGCCATTCACGCCATGCTTTTGGTCTCTTAAGTGTTCTTAGTTCCTGTGCTAAATTCACAGCGGAAACAACTTAGAAAAGAACTTTTTCTTTTGTAGCTGAAGAGGAAAAGGGATGACATTCAAGCTAAAAAGTACTTTCAACTCTCATAAATATTTGAGTTTATCCCACCTACAACTTTTTTGTTTGTTTGTTTGTTTGTTTGTTTTTTGGTTTTTCGAGACAGGGTTTCTCTGTGTATCTTTGCAGCCTATCCTGGCACTTGCACTGTAGACCAGGCTGGCCTCGAACTCACAGAGATCCACTTGCCTCTGCTATCCGAGTGCTGGGATTAAAGGCATGTGTCATCAATGCCTGGCTTCTCACCTACAACTTTTAAAACTGTGGAAACACCTTTTCTGATTTATAAATAGTAAACATTAGAGTTATGAAACACTAGTGCATTAAAATACCACTTATGATTATATTAGGGTGAAAATGGGCATACTAGGGGAATAATCAAGAGGATAAAAAGAATGTGAATTTGGAATGTTTGTGAGAAGGCAGGCCCCTAGACAGTGCTCCAAAACAATCAATGTAACGCTGTGGTCAACAGGCTGGCTCATGTGAGTCTGTGAAGCCTCGTCCTGGGCCTCTCCTGGGTGCTGTTGAGTGGTGACTTACAGTCACAGGGAAGGACATATCCACACTCTCATTAGTCAACCTGGTTCTTCCCAGGCACCAGAGTAAAATGAAATGAGGCAAATGAGTGACTTTCAATAGAACAGTAGAGCCATCTCTCCTTTCTCTGTATAGAACATCTGTTTCAACAGCACTCCATATGTTTTCTTCATGGCCAGCATGTTAACAACAGGATGACACAATTTCCCAGAGCCCCGGGCATCTGGGATTGCAGATCTTCCCCAAATCTAGAGAAGAGAAGCCACCTGGAAAGCTGCATCATTCTAATGTAGACTGATTCCTGAGCAATGAGAAAGTTGGGCTACCACTTTACCAGCGGCAAGTGGTAAGCTTAGGGGCATGTGCAGTCAGCTACTAAAACAGTTCTGTCTCTAGCTTTTACTTCAACAGTGCTCCTCCCGCTCCATGAAATGTCCAAAGGAGCTTAAAACCCCAGATTTGGCCTTACAGAGCCTGCGCATCTGCATGTCTGGCGGTGAGCTCAGCATCTGATTTTTTTTTTTTTTTTTTACTGGTGGAGAAAGCTACAGTTTGGTTAAAGTAAAGCAGCTCCTCCAAGATCCTTTTGGCTCCTGGGTTTAGCGGAAAACCTGCACTCTAGAGAGTGACCAGCATTTGATTAACATAGCACCTATTTTCACTGGGACATTGCTTCTTCCACCCTTCCAATACCAGTTGTTCTCCAACCACCATTTTCACCACTTGGTAGTGTACTGCCTTTCCACAGTAGGAAATGCTAACTTCACTGGCCCCTGGTGGAAGAGAAGCCATTCAGGTAAACTGTGGATATGGATGCCTGGCAGAGCTGTGACCCCTGGCAGAGCTGTGCTCAATCTAAACTTTCCTATCTGCAGCTGACTTCCGGTGATTCCACTGGCATCCCTGTGCTTCTGAGGACTGGCCATAGCCACCTGGAAATAAATGACTGCACTTAGATGACCCACCCTCTCTGAAAAGCCCGTCTGACCAGTCTTTGTCCTTGATTTGCCCAGTTCTAAATCTGCCTCTCTAAGTGGTCCCAATACATCCTGCTCCATTTTTAGTACGTTACTCCTATCCTCACTGGAATAGAGTAAAATTGGGAGCTAAAGCAGCACCCAGGCTTGGGGGCCCATAGGAAGTGATCTCCTGGGCGACTCCTGAGAGGAGATGGGCAATGATACGGCCCACCGAAGTCACAGACTTGCCCACACCTATGACAGTGCCACTGACCTGGGCCCTGCCTGCACTCAGCTGGAGGTTGGTGACACAGGTTCTCCCGATGCTGGTGGAGAAGGACAGAAGTGGAGAGGAAAAGGCCACCACATCCATGGTGCTGGCCACGGAGTAGAGCAGCAGCAGCAAGCAGATGAGCACACTGGAGTGCAGCAGGACCATGGATGAGTTGTGCTTGTACATCAGCAGCATGGGCCCCACAGCCTAGCCAGCCTGGGTACCTAGGGCATTGGGGTAGCGGATGAGATATCCTGTGGTCTTGGGCTGCACTGCGAAATGCTCCTCCAGGGCCAAGACGAAGTTACTATAGTACAGCATGACAGCCACGCCCATCAGTAAGCACATGAGAAATATGTCCCACAATGCAGAAAATATGAGGCTCTTCATGTCCTTCAAGGCCGACATTACTTCAGCCCAGGGCCTCTGCACTTTCTTCTCACTCCTTCTGGCCTTTGGGGTGGTGGCTGTACCTTCGGATTTTCTGAATGTTGTAGCATGCTTCTGATCCAAGCTCCAACCATTCTCTGTGCTGTTGAGGTTTGTTTCTCCCCAACGTAACAGCCAAACGAGACCTGAAAACCCAGCATCAAGGGGATGGCCAGGAGGATCAAAGTCATCTTTAGCTACATAACAAGTTGGAGGTTAGCCTGGGCTACAAGAGATCCAGTCTCAAAATCATAATGATGATGATGATACTTGGTTAAAATTGCTCCTGTGCAAAATCTCCCTGGTTCCTGTAGTAAGGCTATGAGTTTTGCTAGCACACATTAGACAGCATTGAGAAGGAAGACAGAGGAGTAGATGAAAGCTGTCACATAAAACCCACCATCCAATTCTGTCAGATACCCACCAACTATGGGGCCCAAGATGAATCCTACACCCAAGGCTGTGTTGAACAGTCCCAGCACCAGTGACTGCTCCTTCTCTGTGACCAGGTCGGAAAGCAGGACCCTGGAGATGGAGAGGGTGTATTTAAAAGCAACCCATCATAAATGGAATCCAGAGCCAGCACCATAACAAGGACTAGTCACTTCATCTTTAGCACAGGGTATTTTAGACTTCAGCTTGGCCATATCTCCTCATGACACCCCAACATTCCTTGTCATCCAGTTGAAATTCCTGGTGGCTGTTAGGTCTTGGGCAGTCCAAATATCCAGAAATGAGCTCAACATGAGCTATAGGAAGATTTCCACAGGGACTCTAGCCAGTGTAAACAGGAACATGTTGGTGGATACTCCAAGGAGGAGATAACCCAGGGCACTGAGCAGAATGAATGCACACCAGCAAGGAGGACCTTCTCCGACCACATCACTCCAGCACTCCAGGTGTTGGAGAAGATGCAAAGCACCATAGGAGTAGTCCACCACTCTAGCAACTACATGACTAAATCCAAGGGAACATGAAGACTCAACAGTGGGACAACCATACTGACACCAAACAAGTCCTTTAAACTAATTGGTTCCTTTACCTGATGAAGAAACCTACAGGGTGCTTCTTCATGGTATTGCCATTGACTAACTATTGAACCCAGCAACCAAACCTAGACAGGTAGAGAGAGAGAGCAGGAAGCAGCGGGATCCCGTTGCACCGGAAGCTGCTGTTGCTGTCGCTGGGGTCTCTGAGGCCAGCCTCTTCCCAGAGGCCAGATGCCCTCAGAGCCCCAGCGCCACCCCCGTGCGGACTGGGGGTGTGGACACCTATTTATGCATTTTTAATACATATAGTTCAGCATAGGATTGAACATTTAGCTTTGCACCTATTTTATTTGAATGTAATAATTTTGGAACACTACTAAAATGTCTTTTTTCTATTATTTCGTGTATTCAGTAGGTATTTTAAACATAAACCTCTTTAATTTGATTTAAAATATCAAAGCTACCACTTAAAGTTTTGTTTAATATAATGTAGAAATGGGCAAATTATGACTAAGATGTGCACAAGACAAAAAAAAAACTGGTGAAGGAAACCATGCTTTGCAGGTGGTTTTTGTACTGCTACTGGAAGAAGGCTTTCTATTCCTGTCACATTCAGTGACAGGGTTTTCCAAACATGGACCTTGCTCCAGTCAGATGAAGTGAGATTATACTGAAAGCTGCTGATCTGTTTTCAGAAAAAGTTGGTGCAATCCTTGAGAGAAATAGCTTAGAGTAATAGAATTTTAGCAGAAATGAATCTGCAGCTAGCTTGGGAATAATTCATTCTAGCCACAGAGACGTAAGATGCTAGACTTGCAGTTTTGCCACGGTGTTGAAAATAGGACACAGAAGAGGGGAATATATTGAAAGTGGGTTTTAAAAAATGGAATCTTAAATGCCTGGGAACTGTACTATTTCAGGTTTTTTTTTTTGTAAGAAAACAGATTGTACTCTGCTTGGCACTGAAGTGTACTTGTGTGTCACTTCACAGTAATACCTCTGTCTTCAACCAGGATGAAAAGGAAACAGCACTTTACACACTTATCATTGTGGAAAACTTTGTTCTCCAAAATAAAGTTAAAAAATGATGTTCAATTGATCACACTTATTCCATTATGTACTTATCTTCAACAATAGTTCACTTTAAGATACAAATCTATAAATTAGGATTCCTTTATATTTAAATAACTGTATTCAACTGGATTTGCTGCAGACAAAAATGCAGCAAATCCATGGCAACATTTATGCATCATGAGATAGGTCATTTCAATCCTTCTCTGCAAAAGTGATCAGAATCAGTGGGAGAAACAAATAAATGAAAATTTATATCCAGTCTTTTATAAAAATTCAGCACCCATTTTGTATATGTAAGAGTAAACCAAAAATAATTTTAACATACAGGGTTTGTGCATGTAAAACATGAAGTAAAGAAAGCATTTTACTATATTGTCTTTTTACTCTTCACTAGCAAATGTGTTGATTTAAAAAAAATAGAGTCAATAAAAAGCAGTTAACAGATTTAGAAAGGATGCTTTGACCTAAAGATACCCAAAGACACAAAACTGGGTACAAGGCCTAAAATGGTCCTTCTCCCTCACTTTTGGCAATGACAACTATATCACATGTGATTTTATGATTTGTGATGCATTGATCTTTAGGTCACAAAAAAGGAAATGCTTGCCAACAGTTTTTTAAATCTTTTTTAACTCACCATATATAATTTGAAACACTTTAGTTCATGTTTGTTCCTCCTTTTTTTTCCAACTTGCCTTTTCTAATTACAGGCTTTCTGATCTCTAGAAGTGATAAACATCTATACCTAAAATGTTTAATGTATTTCTCTTTCCAAGACCATGGAAAAGGCAGATGTGTGAAATGGACATTGGAGGAAAATGTTTAGTAGAACATCCACAGTGACAGATTCTTTTATTTTTTTTCAAAATAATTAAAACTTCTTAATCTGTGAAAAGGCAGAAATCAACCTTTGGTAAGAAATTACTTTACTTATGCAAAACCCTTAGCAAAAAAAATAATACTTCCTTGCTAAATATCTTATTTTGGCAATAGAATTCAATATTTTGTTTCTCAATTGACTTTGTCATAAGAGAAAAAAATAACTGTTGTTATTAATTGAATAAAATCAAACTGTCTTGGAAATGCCTACCACACAAGTGACCTTTTAATAGATATTCTAGAAATGTTTCTATGGCTGTTTGATGAACTTTAACTTTATTTCTGTGTCCAGATGATATACCACAGGTCTTCCTCATACTAGGATATGTTCTCAGTATTAGCACACCTCCCTTGGAGTCACAGATGATTTCACCTTCCACCTCTTTGTCCTCTAGCAGGGCATAGTTTCTACTATTTTGAGTTGATCACTTCACTACATTCTTTTATCTTTATAATCTCTACCATAATTTAGTGTAAAGACATGATAGTACTTATTATTGAAAACTACAAATTAAGTATTTTTACCCAAAAATTTCACCATCAACTTCGACTTTCTGGCAATCATGGGATAGTAAAGTGGACTTATTATTTATTTATTTTTTATTTTAAATTTAAATTAGAAATGAGCTTCTTTTACATGTCAATACCAGTTCCCTCTCCCTCCCCTCCTCCCATACCCCCCCACCAATCCCTTATCCTGTCTCCTTTCTGCTCCCCAGGGAGGGTGAGGCCTTCCATGGGGAAATCTTTAAAGTCTGTCACATAATTTGGAATAAGGCCTAGACCTTACCCAGTGTGTCTAGGCTGAGAGAGTATTTCTCTATGTGGAGAGGGCTCTTAAAACCAATTTGTGTACTAGGGGTAAATACTGATCCACTACTAATGGTACCATATATTGTCCAGACATCCAAACTGACCTCCTCATTCAGGGGGTCTGAAACAGTCCTATGCTGCTTTCCCAGGTATCAGTCTGGGGTCATGAGCAACCCCTTTTTCAGGTCAGCTATTATGTGGGGTTTTCCCGCCTGGTCTTGAACCCTTTGCTCATCACTTCTCCCTCTCTGCAACTGGATTCTAGAGTTCAGCTCAGTGTTTAGCTGTGGGTGTCTGCTTCTGCTTCCATCAGCTACTGGATGAAGGCTCTAGGATGGCATATAAGGTAGTCATCAATCTCATTATGGGAGAATGGCATTTAAGGTAGCCTCTCCACTATTGCTTGGATTGTTAGCTGGATCAAGCTTGTAGATCTTTGAATATTTCCCTAGTGCCAGATTTCTCTTTAAACCTATAATGGCTCCCTCTAGGATGGTATCTCTTTTCTTGCTTTCCTCTATTCTTCCCCTGATTAGATCTTCCTGCTCTCTCATGTCCTCCTCTCCCCTCCTCTTCTCCCCTTTTCTTTCTTCTAACTCCCTTTCTCCTCACCCCATGCTCCCAATTAGCTTCAGGGATCTTGTCCTTTTCCCCTTCTCTAAGGGACCATGTATGTCTCTCTTTAGTGCCTCCTTGTTTCCTACCTTCTCTGGTGGTGTAGATTGTAGGCTGCTGCTTATTTTCTCTAGGTCTAAAATCCATATATGAGTGAGTACATGCCATTTTTGTCTTTTACCCCCACTCAGGATAGTTTCTTCTACCTCCATCCTTTTGCCTGAGAATTTCAAGATTCCATTGTTTGTTTGATTGTTTTTTTCTGCTGAGTATTACTCCATTGTGTAAACGTACCACATTTTCTCCATTCATTTTTCATTTGAGTTTCATCTAGGTTGTTTCCAGGTTCTGGTTATTACAAATGATGCTGCTATGAACATGGTTGAACAGATATCAGCAGTAACACAGACACTGAGGTCTATAGTTAATAAATGGGACCCAGTGAAACTGAGAAGCTTCTGTAAGGCAAAGGACACAATCAACAAGACAAAACAGCATCCCAAAGAATGGGAAAAGATATTCACCAACCCCACATCTGTCAGAGGGCTGATCTTAAAATATACAAAGAACTCAAGAAGCTAGTCTCCAAAACACCAACTAATCCAATTAAAAAGTGAGATACAGAACTAGAGAATTCTCAATAGATGAATCTAAAAAGGCTGAAAGGCACATAAGAATATGCTCAACATCCTTAGCCATCAGGGAAATGCAAGTCAAAACAACTCTGAGATACCATCTTATACCTGTCAGAATGGCTAAAATAAAAAACACCAATGACAGTTTATGCTAGAGAGGATGTGGAGAAAGGGGAACACTCCTCCACTGCTGGTGGGAGTGCCAACTTGTACAGCCACTTTGACAATCATTATGGTGGTTCCTCAGGAAAATGGGAATCAGTCTACCAAAAGATCCAGCAATTCCACTCTCAGGCAAATACCCCAAAAGTGCACATTCATATAACAAGGATATCTGTTGAACCATGTTCATTGTAAAGTAGATTTAAAATGATTTCCAGTTTAGGAAAGATATTATGAAGAAAATGTGAACATCTTGTTGAATGAATGTAGAGACTTTTCACAGCAAAATCTTTTTCCTGTGTCATATTGTCATCCCCACGTCACTGGTTGCACCTGAGATGGATGAGAGAAGAGACAAGGCATCAAGGAGAACAAGAGGAAATTTGATCTATGGCTTAGATTTCATCAAGGGCCAATAGTGCTCAGATTGAAGAGATAGAAGGAAAAGAATCCTTACACAGTGAATTAACATGTGCTTTAAAATTTGGGGGAAGAAAAAAATAAGGTGATTGTTTCACTCCCGAGAGATGAGAAAGATTATTCACATGTTTGCCTAAGGAGATACTTGATTTAAAATAGTTAAGGACAAACAACTGATCAAATTTCCACATGTGAAAGGATGAACCCATAACTGCAATTGGCAGCTACAGAAGTTCGGAAACTAAACACAACTGAATGTGTGACAGGAATCAGTGCACCAAGACCTCCCAACAACACATGACAATTTCCCAGGGACAAAAGCTTTATCCCTTTATTGTTTCCTTTTGTCCATACAGATACACTAGCTCTTGAACTTTTATGTAAAGAGATGGTTATTTCTGCCAAAGGCAGATTCTGGTTTATTTCACTTAGCATAAGGAATTCCATTTCCATCTATTTTGTACAAAATCATGATTTTTCATGGCTTATATTGATAGCTGTGCTGGTTATATTTGTGTGTGTGTGTGTGTGTGTGTGTGTGTGTGTGTGTGTGTGTGTGTGTGTACATTCGTTTTTTTCCCCTTTTTATTATTAATTCAAGTTAGGGAACAAGCTTGTTTCACATGTAAGTCCACTCTCCCTCTCCCTCCCCTCACCCTCATCCCTCCTCCCCCACCTCCAACCTACCCCCACCCCATCCACCCACCACTCCCCAGGCAGGGTAGGGCCCCCAACAGGGGCTCCACAAAGTCCACCAAATATTACTGTGCTGGGCCTAGGCCCCTCACCATGTGTCCAGAGACAGAGCGCATCCCTTCACGTGGGATGGGCTCTCAAAGTCCCCCACACACACCAGGGAAAAACACCAATCCACCTCCAGAGGTTCACCGGAGTGCAGGGGCCTCCCCATTGGCATCCATGATCAGGGTGCTGGATCAGTCCAGAACTAGCCTCCCAGACAGCTTCTGGGGTCGTCAATATGCTTTCCCTTTTTCAGGCCAACTGTTTCTGTGGGTTTCTCCAATCTGGTACAGACCCCTTTGATCTTCATTCCTTCCTCTCTTCAACTAGGTTCCAGATTTCAGCTCAGTGTATTTCTGTGGATGTCTGTCTCTGCTTCCATCAGCCACTGGATGAGGGCTATAGGATAGCATAGAGAGTAGTCATCAATCTCATTCTAGGGGAAGGGCTTCTAGGCTATCCTCTCCTCCACTGCCCGGACTGTCAGCTCGTGTCATCCTTATAGGTCTCTGGAGATCTTCCTAGTTCCAGATCTCTTCTCGGACCTATAGTGGCTCCCTCTGAAATGGTATCTCTCATCCTGCTCTCTCTCCTCTATTCTTCCCCTACTCCATATCTCTGCTCCTCCATTTCCTCCCTCTACTCTTCTTCTTGTGCTCTTATTGTGTCCCCTACCCTCATGCTCTCAATTAGCTCAGGAGTTCATGCCACTTCCAATTCCTGGGGTCCATTTATCCCTTATAGTCATTCATGATTTCTAATTTCCTTGGGGTAGAGGATTATAGGCTGGTAAACCTTTGCTCTATGTCTAAAAATCGTATATGAATGAGTACATACCATGTTTGTCTTTTTGTGATTGGGTTACCTCACTCAGGATGGTTTCTTCTAGTTCCATCCATTTGCCTGCGAATTTCAAGACTCCATTGCTTTTTTCTGCTGAGTAGTATTCCATTGTATAAATGTACCACATTTTCTCTTTCCATTCTTCAGTTGAGGGGCAGCTAGGTTGTCTCCAGGTTCTGGCTATTACAAACAATGCTGCTATTAACAGGGTTGAACATATATCCTTGTTGTATGAACATGCACTATTTGGGTATATACTCAAGAGAGGAATGGCTGGATCTTGAGTTAGACTGATTCCCATTTTTCTGAACAACCGCCATACTGATTTCCAGAATGGTCTTACAAGTTCACTCTCCCACCAGCAATGTAGGAGTGTTCCTTCTTCTCCACATCCTCTCCAGCATAGGTTGTCATTGGTATTTTTGATTTTAGCCATTCTGACAGGTGTGAGGTGGTATCTCAGAGTTGTTTTGAGTTGCATTTCTCTGATGGCCAAGGATTTTGAGCACTTTCTTAAGTGTCTTTCAGCCATTTCAGATTCCTCTGTTGAAAAATCTCTGTTTAGTTCTGCACCCCACTTTTTAATTTCATTGTTTGGTGTTTTGGTGGCTAGCTTCTTGAGCTCCTTGTATATTTTGGAAATCAGCCCTCTGTCAGATGTGGGGTTGGTGAAGATCTTTTCCCATTCTGTGGGTGGTCGTTTTGTCTTACTGACTGTGTCCTTTGCCTTGCAGAAGCTTCTCAGTTTCAGGAGGTCCCATTTATTAATTGCAGACCTCAGTGTCTGTGCTTCTGGCGTGATGTTCAGGAATCGGTCTCCTGTGCCAATTTTTTCAAGGGTAATTCTCACTTTCTCTTCTAGAAGATTCAGTGTGGCTGCATTTATGGTGAGATCTTTGATCCATTTGCACTAAGTTTCGTGCATGGTGACAGGTATGGATCAATCTGCAATCTTCTGCATATCGGAATCCAATTGTGCCAGCACCATTTGTTGAAGATGCTATCTTTTTTCCATTGTATAGATTTAGAACCTTTGTCAAAAATAAGGTGTTCATAGGTTCGTGGGTTAATATCTGGGTCTTCAATTCGATTCCATTGTTCTATCTATCTATTCTTGTGCCAATACCAAGCTGTTTTCAGAACTATGGCTCTATAGTAGAGCTTGAAGTCAGGGATGGTGATGCCTCCAGAAGATCTTTTATTGTAAAGAGTTGTTTTGGCTATCCTGGGTTTTTTATTTTTCCATATAAAGTTGAGTATGTTCTTTCAATATCTGTGAAAAACTGTGTTGGGATTTTCATGGGGATTGCGTTGAATCTGTAGATTGCTTTTGGTAGGATTGCCATTTTTACTATGTTAATTCTACCTATCCAAGAGCATGGGAGATCTTTCCATTTTCTGGTATCTTCTTTAATTTCTTTCTTTAAAGTCTCAAAGTTCTTATTGTACAGGTCTTTCACTTTTTTGGTTAGTGTTACCCCCAGATATTTTATGTTGCTTGTGGATATTGTGAAAGGTGATGTTTCCATGATTTCTTTCTCATTGAGTTTATCATCTGTATACAGTAGGGCTACAGATTTTTTTGAGTTAATTTTGTATCCTGCTACCTTGCTGAAAGTGTTTAATAGCCATAGGAATTTCCTGGTAGAGTTTTTCGGGTCACTTATGTAGACTATCATGTCATCTGCAAATAGTGAAAGTTTGACTTCGTCCTTTCCAATTTGTATCCCTTTGATCCCCTGTTCTTGTCTTATTGCTCTAGCTAGAACTTCAAGTACAATATTGAAGAGGTATGGAAGAGTGGACAGCCTTGTCTTGTTCCTGATTTTAGAGGAAACACTTCGAGTTTCTCTCCATTTAGTTTGATGTTGGCTATTGGTTTAGTGTATATTGCGTCTATCATGTTTAGATAAGATCCTGTTCTCACCAAGATCTTTATCATGAAGGGATGTTGGATTTTGTCAAAGGCTTTTTCAACATTTAGTGAGATGATCATGTGGTTTTTCTTTTACAGTTTGTTTATATTGTGGATTACATTGATGGTTTTTCATATGTTGAACGATCCTTGCATCCCTGGGATGAAGCCTACTTGATCATGGTGGATGATTTTTCTGATATGTTCTTGGATTCGATTTGCCAATATTTTATTGAGTATTTTAGCATCGATGTTCATGAGTGATATCGGTCTCTAGTTCTCTTTCTTAGACTTATCTTTGTGTGGCTTGGGTATCAAAGTGATTGTAGCCTCATAGAAAGAGTTTGGCAATATCCCATCTGCTTCTAATGTGCTGAACAGTTTGAGGAGTATTGGTATCAGCTCTTGTTTGAATTTCTGGTAGAATTCTGCAGTGAAGCCATCTGGCCCTGGGCTTTTTTTGGTTGGGAGGCTTTTGATGACTCCTTCTATTTCATTAGGGGTTATGGGTCGATTTAAACTGTTTATCTGATCTTGGTTTATTTGGTAAGTGATATGTATCCAGAAAACTGTCCATTTCCATTAGATTTTCGAATTTTGTGGCATACAGGTTTTCAAAGTATGACCTGAAGATTCTCTGGATTTGCACAGTGTCCGTTGTTTTATCCCCCTTTTTGTTTCTGATTTTGTTAGTTAGCATGTTCTCTCTCTGCCTTTTGGTTAGTTTGGCTAGAGGTTTGTCTATCTTGTTGATCTTCTCAAAGAACCAACTCTTTGTTTCATTGATTCTTTCTAATGTTTTCCTAGTTTCTACTTTATTGATTTCAGCCCTCAGGTTGATTATTTCCTGGCGTCTACTCCTCCTTGGTGAGTTTGCTTCTTTTTGCTCTAGTGCTTTCAGTTGTTCTGTGAATTCTCTAATGTGACTTTTCTACAGTTTCTTCATGTGGGCCTTCAGTGCTATGAACTTCCATCTTAGCACTGCTTTCAGATTGTCCGATAATTTTGGGTATGTTGTGTCTGCATTCTCATTAGATTCTAGGAAGTCTTTAATTTGGTTTTTCATTTCTTCCTCAACCCAGGAATGGTGCAATTGGGTGTTATTCATTTTCCAAAAGTTTGCAGGTTTTCTGCCATTTGTATTGTTGCTGAATTCTAGCTTTAATGCATGGTGGTCTGATAAGATACAGGGGGTTATTTCAATTCTTTTGTAACTATGGAGGTTTGCTTTGTTGCCTACTATGTGGTCAATTTTAGAGAAGGTGCCATGTGGTGCTGAGAAGAAGGTATATTCTTTTGAGTTTGGATGGAATGCTCTATAGATATCCTTAACCCCAGTTGGGTCATAACTTCTTTCAGATCCTTTGTTTCTTTGTTAAGTTTCTGTCTGGTGGTCCTGTCTAGTGGCGTAAGGGGGGTGTTGAAGTCTCCTACTATAAGTGTGTGTGGTTTTATGTGTGGTTTGAGCTTTAGTAATGTTTCTTTCACAAATGTGGGTGCCTTCGTATTTGGGCATAGATGTTCAGGATTGAGATTTCATCTTGATGGACTTTTCCTGTGATGAGTATGAAATGTCCTTCTTCATCTCTTTTGATTGATTTTAGTTTAAAGTCCAATTTGTTAGATATTGGGATTGCTACACCAGGTTGTTTCTTGAGCCCATTTGATTGGAAAATCTTTTCCCATTCTTTTACATTTGTTTGTTTTGATCAACTTGATAGGGTTACCTTGGAGGAAAGTCTCTCAATTGAGAATATGCTTCCATCAAATCTTGATTGATATTTAAGGGCCCAGCCCACTGTGAGTGGTACTATCCCTGGGCTAGTCCTGGGTTTTATAAGAAAGCAAGCTGAAAAAGTAAAAGACAGTAAACAGGACTCCTCTGTAATCCCTACTTCAGTTCCTGATACCCAAGACCCTCTTTTGCTTGAGTACTTGTCTTAGTTTCCCTCAATGATGGGCTGTGATCATAGTATGTAAGCTAGATAACCCTTTTGGTCATGTTGTTGTATCACAGCAACATAAGGCAAGCAAGGACAAAACTTATCTTCGGGAACTCAAGGCATTGCTGTAGCAGACACGATAGTATTATGGAAGACGTTTGTAACTGTGGGCTTCAAAAGCCAATGAGTGACCAGAGCTTAAAAAAATGTGGTGGAAACCTGATGCTGGGAATTTAGCTGTTTCCCTTCCTAGATAGGCATGTTTTGGCAAAACAGAGGGAGAAAAAACATCTTATTGAGGCAGCTCAATAAGCAAGTGTAAGAAGAATAAACACTTGTCTGTATGTGTGCTAACTATCATCTACACATGTGCAGTTTTTAACAGATGAATACCATATGTTTTAGTTTTATGAGTTTATGTAGTATGTGTTAACTATCATGTGTGTAGTTTGTAATCTGGTAAGTTTTACTCTTGTGAGCATATGAAATATGAGTTAACTATCAACTGTATGATGGGTTTTTTTAATGCTCAGCCATACATGTGTTACTCACATGTGTGCTGTGTGTATTAAATGCATGTACATAGTGAACTTTTTAAACTTCATATTTTATTTCTTTAGATGGCTTACTGCATGATTTCTTTCCAGGAGAGCAAGCCTGTGAGATCTCACTACAGTTGGTCGGTTATATTTAGAGTTCTGTTGATGACCTTTGAGTTATTTGCAAACACTACTCAGTCTGTACTAAAGATATATCTCATGTACCTCATCACTGCTTATTGAAGATGCTCTATGTTTCCCTTTAAGCAAATAAAACTAACAAGAGTGCTTTCCAGAAAAAAAAAAAAGAATTCCAAGAGTAAGTCAGTAGAAAGAGGTCCTCTCTATTCTCTGCTTCAGTTCCTGCCTTGACTACTCTCAGTGATGGACTATAAGGTATAGTATGAATGGAGTCCTTTTAGTCCCCAAGTTCCTTTTGGTCATGATGTTTTATCACAGTAATAAGAAATAATCTAAGACAATGTTCGTTGATTTTTTTCTAGTTTACATTCTCATCAATAGTGTACAGAGATGCCTTTTTTTGTATATAATTTCTAACATCTGATATTTGATTTTTTTTGTGTGTGTGTGTGTGTGTATGGGTGGGTAGGTGGGTGGCAGCATGTTTTCCATCAACTCCAGCCAACTCACACTTCTCTCTCTCTCTTTTCATTTTCCTTCTAAGACTTATTTATTTTTATGTGTATGGTTGTTTTAACTGTCTGTGTGTGAGTGAAATGTGTATACACTATGCCAAACTAAAAGATGGTGTTGGATTCCCTGAGTCTGGATTTACAGACAATTTGAGCCATCATATGGGTTCTGGGAATTGAACCTGGGTCCCTGGAAGAGTAATTGATGATCTTTACTGCTGAGCTATCTCTCCATACTTCTAATGTTTGATTTCTTGATAGCAGATATTTTGTCATCCAGCCTTATATTCGATAACTGTTCCTGTGATGGTCCAGAACTTCTAAATTTTATGCAATCCCATATTAGTGTCTCATTTTATACTATCAATATCTGGGATTATGTCCCATGCTCTCCAGCTCCTTTGAGAAAGCCCTTGCCATGCAATGTCTGCCAGGGTCTTCCCATGTTTCTGCATTAGTTTTAGAGTTTAAGATTTAAGGTCTAGATCTATTTTCTCTCTTTAGTTGGATTGTATGATCCTGAGAACATGATGATATTGATTGGTATCATCAATAACAATAATTTATTTGAAAATCCAGAATTGCTCTTGTTGTAACAATACAGCTGTGAAATTAAAGTATATTCCTCACAGTGTTTTTTCTATTTCCTTTATCTCACATATATCGTCTTAGAAAATGTCAGACCAGTTTCAGAAATAGAGGGAAAATAATATTCAGCAGACAAAAATAAAACAGAAAAAAATCAATGCCATCCCTTTTCCTTACAGCCTCTTTTTAAAAATAATATACTCTTTTATTTAGTTTTGGACACTGTAGACCAATTAAAACTAGAGAAAATACCCCTCTCTATCATCAGATTTCCCATGGTCTTCTTCATTTGAGTTTAAAAAATCTATGCTTGAAAGGGATATAATGATGATGATGTTCTTAATGATGTGTTGTTGCAGTTATTTTTTAAAACAGATTTCTTGAGATAGTTTATACACAAAAGAGCATGTGTTTGCACTCTAGAGTTTGGACACATGTATTACCACAGATACCATCACCCATGGTATACCACTATATTCAGTGTTAAATGTCAACACCAACTGTTTATGCCTTGCTTAAGTTTGTGTATGTATGTGTTAAGAACATTTAACACAAGAAGCACCATTTTAATCAAAGTTTGAGTGAACAGCAATGTTAAATGTTGAACTAAGTGTATAAACAAAAGTGCAGTTTGTGAATAATATTTGTGTGTGAGTGTGTGTATGTGTGTGTGATTGTGGTATATTGTCTCAGTGTGTGGTATATACACATATGTGAGATGGAGATGTGCTTACTTCTGTGTCTTATTTCAAGATTTGCTTGTGTATGGGTCTCTCATTGAGTCTGAAATTCTCCACTTGAGCTAGCTTAGCTGAACAATAGCTCACTGTGATCCCTTTGATTCCACTGCCCTCCCCCAGCAGAGGGCAAGTGGCGAGCACCATTATATCTGGGCATCTCAACATGGATCCTTAGGCTTATGTGTAGACAGTTCATGTACTGAGCCATCTCTGCAGCCTCTGAACAATGCAAAGTGTAACTTTTGAAACCTGTGTTTGGAACTGATCAGACCAAAATGTGTTAGGCTATATTCTTCAGTTTTAAGCATTTTACCAAGTAGGATAGAGATAATTCATACAAAAGCTGCACAACTATTTTGTTACTGATTTTAGCAAATGGTAATGTGCTCCTGGTAATTCCCATTTATACAGATTTTTCTGCACAATGAAAGAAGCCTTGAATTGCTGAATTGTTCTGGTGTAACTGGGCCTGACAGACACTTGAGGCTTTAAGAGGGAATGCCATGACCAACAAATCCAGACACTCTTTGAGCTCGAGTAAATCCCTCAGAAACATTGAACTTTATACTTTCACCCTTGAGACAGCTTGAATCCAATAGCTATTTGCAGAGTTATGTGAGGGTTAGTCAAGAAATGTACCATGTAAAATTGTGTTTCAAGTAACATAATGGTTTGAAGTCATTTATTCCAATTTTTACAATGCTTTATTTCATTGCTGCATCTTGGTTCACCTATTAAAAAATATTACCCTTTAAACATTTTAAACTTTGCTTTCCTTAAGGACACTGTATATATAGTTAGCCTCCACCATCAAGTTCTTATGAGACCATTAGAGAAAGAGGGCATTGTGCAGACAAGTAGCAGTTTTTCCTCCACTCAGTCAGTGTACCTAAAACGATGTAGTTATCTGAAGTGTTGCTGCAAATCCAGGATTTACCATGTGCATTCCTTAGACGATGAGGTAATTGTAACTGTTAGAAGGGAGGAAAAAAAGATTTCCTCTTTTCTGTGAGATACTTTTTTATATAATTGAATTTATACTTTGAGAGAAATACAGTTGTATGTATAATATCCTCTAAAATCATGACATCATAAGAGAAATTTATTTTGGACAATAGTACTTGCAGTTTGTCTTATTTTTAGTGAACATAATGTGGCCAAGCTCATAGTCTCTATGCTTAGAAATTTTGTAAGCTTTGTTAATATATTATGTGAATGATTTTCATATGGATATTGTTTTTCATGGTCTTTCATATAAGATTAAACTAATTGCATGACATACTTCCTGATTTAAAAGCATTCTTACCCCTTCCAAGCTACCCTGAAGCACAAGTTCAAGGATATTAAAAATGTGTTCTATCAGGAAATAGGAGAGAGGGCAAAGCTTGCCAATAAAAAGCCTTGAAGTTATTGTCAGGGAACTGTGGGTTTTTTTCTTCACTTTCAATTAATTTCGTCATATTTTCATGTGCACGGACTCTCTCTCTCTCTCTCTCTCTCTCTCTCTCTCTCTCTCTCTCTCTCTCACACACACACACACACACACAAACACACACACACACACACACACACACACACACACACACACACACACAAACACACACACACAAACACACACACACACACTTACTTCCTGAGCAGTCTTTAGATCAACATAACTTCAGGCCTGAAAATTGTATCATGCCCATGGAGCTCTGTCCAAGTGTGACTATGGTCAGGAACTAAGAACATCAAACTTCATTCTCAAACAAACTGAGCATCGTGTTTCCCTTCCTATTGCTTTAGTGTCTGTCCAACTAAATCGCCTCAAGAAATTTTTTTAATGTTAACAGCCTATGTGAATGAGATTGGGAACACAATATAAATAAAATTCATCCTGATGAAATTTATAGTTTAATATTAAAACAGAAATATACAACATGCATCTTTTGCAGGATATGTTACAGGAATTTGATTATAATGTCTTGATCTAGCATGGATTTGTTAAGTCCCATTATTAAGGAAGTGCTTTTATTACTGACTATATTTCAAAATTGCTACATATACTATCTGTCTTAAATGTTTGCTTTGCAATTGAGAAGTATACTTTTATTTTTCCTTTGATTACAGTAGATTTTAACCATAGCAGAAATTAATTTCTAAATCTCCATTTTTATTTAAATAACATTTTTCATTTATTTTGCATACCAACAAGTTTTCCCTCCCCTTCTCTTCCTGTCCCCTCACTTTCCCATCTACCTCCTTCCCCCTCCACTCCTTCTACATCTCTATTCAGAAAGGGACATGCCTCCTATGGGTTTATACAAAGCATGGCCCATCAATTTGAGGCTGAACAGAGCACCTCCCCTTAAGTCAGAGGTGGGGCCAGGTAATCCTGCATGGAGAATAGGTTTCCAAAAGCCAGTTTACTACCAGGGAGATGTCCTGCTCTCACTATTAGAAGCCTTTCTAAGAGACCAAACTACAAGATTGTCACCAACATGTAGTGGGCCGGGATGGGGTCCCATTTAGACTCCCTGTTGGTTCAGCATTCACGAGCTTCCAGGAGTTCAGACCAGTTGTCTCTGTGTGTTCTCCTATCATGACCACCGTAGCTGGTACAATTCATCCTGCCTTTCTTCTGCAAGACTCTGGAGCTCAGCACATTGATGGTCTGTGGATCTCTGTCTTTGCTCCCTTCAGTTACTAGATAGAGTATCTCTGATGGCAATTAGAGTGGTCACTAATCTGCTTACGGTAAATGGACAGTTCAGGCACCCTCTCTACCATTGCTAGCAGTCTTATTTTGGGTCATCCTTGTGTGTTCTTTGGGGTTTTCCTGGCACTAGGTTTCTCTCTAACCCAAAAATGCCCCTTACAATCAAGATGCCATTTTTAAAGGAACTGGAACTCCTGTGATCCTTGATTTCACATACCAGTGAAAACCCAGTGATAAAGAACTTCTTGCACTCCCATGAGTTGGTCTGATAAGCCTACCCCAGCTATTATTGCCCATGTTCTCTCAAGACTCTCACATCCAGTTTTTAAACCTCCCTAGTTCACACTGAATGATGTATTGGCCCTCATATACCATAGCAAGACTGAAGATGAGTGACTGAAGTCATTGCTTGGTTTTGGGGTTGTGTGTGAATTCTTTGGTAGTTGTGACAGTATGGCACACACACAGATACCAGAGTGGCTTTGTGAATAAATGACCAGAAGAAAAATAAATTGAAATATTTCAAAGCAAAAGGATAATAAGTGTTATCAAGTAAGAAACTGTTCAATTACTATTTATTGATTACTTATATACTTTGATACACAGTCTCTGTATGCTGCTTATGCTGGCCTCAATGTTTGGTCTTTATTATTCAATCTTTCCAATGATGCAGATAAAATTGTGCTGTAATATACCTAGTGATAACAGACTATTAATAGAAGCCTGACAATAACAGTTATCAGTGATAGAATTAAGACAAGTTAGGGAACTGGATAACAAAAGTGTTATTATGTATTAAGAGAAACTTAAGAATCTTTGTCATCGGTATTAGCAAGAAAATACCATGGTAGCCAGTGTGGAGATTTTCGTTTAGTGAACCAGACCACTAACAGTTTTTCAGAGAAGTGTTGAAGGTTCTGTTTGCTTCTTCACACTTCCTGCAATAAACTAAGGAAAAAAAACTTCAGCTAAAAAAGGACTGTTAAATAAAAGCAAATATTAGGACATCCAAAGTTTAAAAATGTTTAGACAGAAAACAATTTCTAAATTAATTATTTTCCTGAGAAAAATAAAATCATGAATGGAGTACATAGCACAGAAAACCAGAGAAAATAGACATTGAATATGCATTGGCTTCTTTCCTTTCCCTCTGGCAGCTGTCAATCTCAGCATGTTTGCTTCGTAGCTGTTCCAGCTCTAGACCTTGTATTTTATACTATGTAGGACAAGGAAGATTGGAGGTTGTGGGAGGGAAAGGTCAGGATTCCACCAGTTATCAATCTACCCAAATTAATAGGTGAAGCTGATGATCATGGCTCCCCAATGGATTTCCTGTAAGGATTAAGTAAACTGGTGTGTAACAGTTTTCAAAGTATGATGAGAATATATGAACATGATGAATTGTTTTCTTAAAATAACAGGAAAACGCATGTGTCTCATGCTGCCTCTGATCAAGATCAAAGATTTGTGGTTTGGGTATTTTTTTTTCTTTTTAAGTAAAATAGATCCCCAAGTTTTTAACTGTGTCCTATTCCATATCAAAGAGTAACAAAGAAGAAAAATAATAAAGACACATATGTACCCACAGTGGAGTCATTCTGAATCAACTCCCATTTAAATTCTGCTGTGATATGAGACCTAGCATTTTAAGATTTCTCTGGCTTAGAATTTTTTTGATCAATTTTGTAAATTAAATCTCTTTTGATATTTTAACATAATGACATCATACCTCTTTCCTTTTTCTTCCTCTAAGCCTTTCCATATACCACTCCTTACTCTCTCTGAAATTCATGGCCCATTTTCACCAATTTGTATTATACATATATATATATATTCCTAAATATAGTGTGCTTAGTCTACATAGTGTTACTTGACTGTATTTTCCAGCGCTGATCATATGGCATTGGCTAACTAACTGATTATTCAATTTGCTCTACTTTTCCCACTCTCAACATTAGTTTTCTGTAGTTATTTTTTGGTGGGTGAGTGTGTGTGTGTGTGTGTGTGTGTGTGTGTGTGTGTGTGTGTGTGTGTGTGTAGTTCAAGCCTAACTGGCTTTATTCTATATACTTTGGGATGTCCATTGTTGCAGTCCTTTTTCAGCTCACATTTGAGCAGCCATATTGGTGAGACTTTGTGGGTGTAGCTTCTGATGTTACTAGGAAACATGATGGCACAGCAAGCTCCCTGATCCTCTAGATCTTTTAATCTATCCCCCTTCTCCCACACATTCCCTAAGCCTTAGGTACAGGAGCATTTTGTAAATGTATCCATTGGGACTGTGCTCCACATCTCTACATTTTGATTGGTTGTGATTTTCTGTAGTAGTCTCCTTCTTTTGCAAAGAGAAGTTTCTTTGATGAGACATGAGGACTATACTTATTTGTGTGTATAAGAACAAGTATTTAATGGCACAGACTGCATCTATGCTGGTGAATATCCCATATGAGCTTGAAATGAAAGCACATGTTACTGCCAGATGAAGTGACCTATAGTTAGCAGTGTTTCCAGTTGATGGATGACACTGCTGAATACTGCTATTCTTAGTGATGTTCTGGTTGTTGTATCTATTTCTGACATAAGGGTGTTGAAGTTTCCAACCTTAATGTCAGAGTCATATATTTCTCAATTTAAAATTGTCTTGAGGTATAAAAATAAATAAGACCATAAAATTTTTTCAGAAATGACAACTTGTTTTGTGTGTGTGCATGTCCCTTTGTCTCTGTCTCTGTCTTTGTCTCTGTCTCTGTCTTTGTCTCTGTCTCTCTCTGTCTCTTTGTCTCTCTCTCTCTCTCTCTCTCTCTCTCTCTCTGTGTGTGTGTGTGTGTGTGTGTGTGTGTGTGTGTGTGTGTGTGTGCGTGCGCACGCGCGCGAGAGCGTGTGGTATGTGAGCACATCTGCCTACAGCATCAAGTACAGGCACCATCCTCTAGCCCTCTTCACCTTATTCTTTGCATCAGGGTCTTTCACTGTATCTAGAGCACACTTTCTGTCTATGCTGAATAGCCAACAAACTCCAATTTTCCTCCTCCATCAATCAGAGTGCTGGAGTTATAGGAACACACCTGGTTTCTATGAGGATGATGAGATTTGAACTCAGGGCCTCAGGTTTACATAGCAAGCACTCATGGAGCAGTCTCCACAACTCACAAGTTGACTGCTTTATTATTATGAATTGTCCTCCTTTATTCTAGGCAAAATTTCTTTGCCTTGAAGGTTTCTCTACCTACAATGTTTACAGCTATTTCTACTGTTTTGTGTTAGCATTGATATTCAGCTGCATTTGCTACCATAATCTGTATTTGTCTTTATAATTAAAGAATCTTTCTTGTAGGAAAAATAAAGTTGAGTCTTTAGTTTGATATATTCTAAAAATAATTCACATTTAATTTGTGTATGTATATCACTGATTTTTCAAATTGATTGTTAAGGTGATGAGATTAGTATCTGTGATGTTTGTCACTACTTTCTCTATTGACTTTGTTCTTTGTTCCTTGTCTTCTATTCATTTTATTTCATTGTTTTTATTCAACATTTTATGCCACTTTTTCACTCTATAACAACCTATCACCTAGGTATCTTCAGTGTGTGTGTGTGTGTGTGTGTGTGTGTGTGTGTGTGTGTGTGTGTGTATACACATGCTCACTCTCAATGCACACAGAAAGAAACAGCTACTTCTATTATGGCTATATTCTCCACAGGTTTTAACAATTATCACCTATGGGAGAAACAGCTATCATTTTTACATTACCTTTTTCAGAAATTACAAATATTTACTACTCAGGGGGTTCTATTTCTCCTCTACTTTCATTTGTGTTGTTACTCAAGCATGCAAACCTTTCTTTGTAGAAACATTAGCAATGATTGAAGATGTAAATTTTTTTTTTTATTTGGGGCCACTCAGTGTATGAATCCACCTACGACAGCCTCCTAAGACAGATGTACTCTCAGCTCCATTTTATAGAAACCAACATTACCACTGCTCAGCTTTCCAGGGCAGCTTCTCTCTGCAGCTGTCTTCCTTTTCCTTATTGTAGATAACTGAATTCTCTGCTCAGTCCTACATTTGTACCAGTTACTGTACATGTGTAATAATTCTTTAAATAGCAGTTCTAATAGTCAGTTACTGAGTAAAGACGACTTCAAAGAGGCATATAGGATTAGAAGCAATTCTACATTGTAAGGCCCATTTTAAATCATGGTGGAGAAGAAGGTTCTGAAAGTGTGGAAATTAAAGGCAGGAATTACCCTCTCTCATTCCTCTCTTTCCAGTTGGACTAGATAATACAGAAGCATCTAGGTTATGTGTCCCCATCTTATGTATCACTTGCCAATGTGAAAATAAGTTTGCATATGATGTGAGGCTATGGTGTCAATAAGGAGAAAAGTTTGCACTTTCACACCTTTTTAAAAACATTTTGATCATTATCTTTATGCATATTATGACCTATTATTTTAAATATTACCAGAAAATTTGACTGGTCTCTTTGGATATGTAATTGCTTTACAAAGATTTGAAGCTGTTACATTGTATTCATTTATTTACAGTTTGAATTTGCAAATGTTGAAATGAATTTTGAGCCAAAATATACAAAAGGACAGTAGGTATGCATGTCTATACCTGCACCTGAGTGTGTGTTAACTTTTGTGTACTTGTACAGCATGACTGTGAAATGTCACTTCATATCTATATGAAAATATATTACTCAAAAGGTAAAACATGAATAGTGTGCTAGATTTTTTAAGTCAACCTTCCTAATGGCTCTCAACCTTCCTAATGCTGTGGGCCATTTAATCCAGTTCCTCATGTCCTGATGACCCCAACTGTAAAATTTCATTTGTATTTCATAACTGTAGTTTTGTTACTGTTATGAATCACAATGTCATAATTTTGGAGAAAGAGATCGAAACCCACAGGTTGAGAACTGCTGGTTTAAATGCTTGAGGGTCCATCTCCTCCAAGAGAACAGACAAGCCATTCAGAGTCAGTGAAAAGCGGCTTGCTGTGTTTACAGCTTCACTTCCGCTGTGCAAACAGGAGTGGTGGCATCTCTGTGAGGGTCCTTACCTTCTAATACAAGTTTCAACAATGAGGATAATGAAAACTCTGCTTGTTCTTTTCTTTTCCTTCCACACACTTCTCCAAGCACATGTCATCTGTGTAGCTATGGGATTTTGGCATTAAGTCCCTGGGAAGGAATGAGACAAATGTGTAGCGAGAAGATCGGGCCAAATGACATGGTCCGGAAGAGCACTTACTCTGTTCAGGTAATGGCTGCCCAAGCAGCCTTCCCTTTAGTCTTCAGTGACAGGCCTGAAGGCCTGTGTACACATGACCGAGCTTCATGCATTCACAGGCCATAGTGACATCACAGCTCTTTTGTTAAGACCTGAAAACACAGCTCCTTCTTTGCCTCTCTCAGCTGCCATATGGCTCTGTGAAAACTGTCTTAAAAGGAAGAAGCAAGGGGAAAAAGTAAAAAAGAAACATTAGGATTGAAACAACCCACAGATGAAACTGATTTATTTTCGTCATTAGTGAGGGGAGCAAACCTTTTAGAAACAAGAAACCTTGCCCTGAGCAGGCAAATGAGCTGCTCATATGCCAGAGCAGCTCTGTATACATTAGAAAAATAACATGTGGTGGAAAATAGAGGCCTCATTGTTTTACTTAACTACTGTATCCATCTTGAATGAGATGGAATGTTCAGGCATAGGCAAACAGCCTGCCCAGCGGGCCAGTGCACTCAGTTCAGTTAGACAAAACAGAAGAAAGCTGGAAAATCTGCTTCAAACCTCAGACTTCTAGAAGCAGCTTTGTTTTTCAAGCTTTTTGCGAGTAATTGTAGACTGGAAAGCACATTACTTGAGTTCTCTTCCTTTGAGCTTCTTAACTTAGGCTGTTCCAGCATTCCACTAAATTGCCTTAAAAGCTACTCAAACATTTGTGAAGCCTGGGTTTCAGATTGACGTTTTGTCATCTGTAAAATGTGACAAGAACCCCCAGGGAAAGCAAATGAGGAAATACATTTGAAGAGGTAATATGAAGAAATTGTTAAATTGTCACATGGAATTTAAGAAAGAGAATATTTGAGTTCTAGAATGTTATTCTATGATGATGGCTTAGATTTGGATATTTAAAACAAGTGTGATCAGTATAGTTTGGACATACGTACAGAAATCAAATTGATTTTGTTGATTCTGTAATACTTATTATCTTAATTTCCTAGATGGTGTTTAATTGTATTTTCTTAAAGCATATGTGATATATTCTAGGAATTTCTGATTCATATATAATGAGTTATGACCACTATGCTATCCATTCTTGGATTCAAAAGCTTATTTTAAACATAAGTTGAAATATCTTAATTAGCTGTGCAGACGTCTTAGAGTACTCAGAAAGCTGGCTGCAATGTGAGGTCCACATGACATTGCACGAAGTTAAGGTTGGTTTTCTTGATCAGTGAGAGATGATCAGACCTTAGGAATTCATTTAAAAGCCTCAGATTATATTTTTAAAGTTTTATGTTTCAGGGTATTCTAATATTTCTTGGAGAAGGGTATTCCCATATCTAAAATAGAATTCCTGTTCCAAAGCCTGGCACTGAAGGAGACAAGAAGCTGCTGTTCTGAGGAATCTTTAGGATGCTGAATTCTTCCTGAAATTGGGCACTGCTACTTCCTTTCCCTGGATGATCCCATTCCAGCTATTTTTCGCAGAAACAAAGTATAATTTTGAAAACACGTATCATAGATTTGAGTTATTCAATTGAGAGTATAAATTCATGGTGGAGACTGTGTGTTAGTTACTTTGGAGGACTAACTCAGCTCCTTATGTGTTCTGTGGGTAAAAGGTGGTTGGTAATTCTTTGCCAAATAGGTGAAGTTTGAACAATGATTTTCACTGGATTTAAATTTGCAGAGAATCATCCTCCAAATTATGCTTATTGTGATTTTATTGCTTCTTAATTTTAATTTCTCATGTTAATAAATATATTCAGGAAGAAAGGGGCCGGTGGAGAATCTATCAGCTTTCTGAATGATGAGTTAGAAGGTGTCAAGCTATATGGATATTACTTTCCTTTTACCAAGAACTGTTATGTATTCCAGAACACAAGTTAAGGTAATTTGACCTCTAAAAGGATGTCAAACAAAATGTAAATGTACTATTTAACCTATAGATACCCTTAACTATTTCCTAAATTCCAATTTTCTGCAGGTTTGTCAAAAGAACAATAATTAACATTAAATATCTAAATGAATTTCCCAGAAGTCTGGGCTTTCAAAATAAACTCATTGAAATGAGCTTTAGATGACAATGGGGTCACTAACCATCATGTGTTGATTAGTCAAAATTTGTATAATATAGAATAAGTCTTCAGTTCTTCCCATATGTTTTTTTAAAGACGAAAGAATATATTATTTTAAGACTGAATGTAACAGAACAAAGGAAAAGAGCTAAGTTTTGGCATCGTGGACACTTAAAAAGTAATCATGGACAATTGATCCTAAAGCTATGTACAAGTGTAAAGACATGCAGCATCATAGAGTGGTATCAGTTATAAAAGACTTCAGTTATTCAGTCTGTTTGCATTTTGTGAGAGATGCTCTTTGGTAGGAACTTCCCATAGTGTATGTTCTAAAGTTACTGAAATTGACTTAGGTTTATCTATAAGTTCATATAGCAAATTACATGTGCTTTCTATAGTATTGTATATAATTCTCCTACTAATAGCACAGAGATGGGGGGGTAAATTTATTTTCAGCTAAGTATGCAAAGTTATGTATTTCATCATATCATCTTCATCCACATGTGCCATTAGGCTTTCCTATTTGAAAAAAATCTTGAAATTGAAGAAATCCTACCTTAACAAACCTCAGTGCAGAGAAACATAATGAAAACCATTTATTGGTTCCCATTTCACTACACCAGCAATAGTTAAGACACTGACTAGAAAATATGTCTTATTTGTTATTCTAGTGCTGTGAAGAGATACCATGACCAGAACAACTCTTATAAAAGAGACTCTTATAAGAGAAAACTCCTAAAAGAAAATTTAAATTGAGGGCTTGATTCCTGGATCAGAGGGTAGTCTGTCACATCCACCCTTGACCAGCAAGAATGACAAAACACCGAGGAATCTTCTTCAACACAGTTTAATCGGGAACTTGTTGATTTACAGTGAAATGACGGCCCCGGGTAGAGGAAGACGGGGCCTGATATAGTCTACATCTACCAATCACCTAACCCTATGTGGTGCGCCAGGATTGGTTGTCTCCAAGCAGAATTAAGAGGATACATGACCTTTACCATATTAGGAGTTGTTTACCACAGAGAGCGCTCGCCGTCGGGCTGGCAGAAGGCAGAAACTGGCGCCATCTTTTGGGCGCGGTACTTTGCAGCTCCCAACAGTAGTCCATTACCATCATGGTGGGAAGCATGGTGAAAGCATTAACACTGATGAGTAGCTGAGAGCTACCTCCTGATCCAGAGGCAGACAAACAGACAAGAGCCTGGCACTAGGCCTGGTGTCCAGCCCCATCAGTACAACTCCTCCAGTAAGGATGCACCTACACCAACAAGGACACACCTCCTAGTCATTTCCCAGAAGTCCACAAACTGATAACCAAGCATGCAAATATATGAGCCTATGGGGGCCTGTCTCTTTAAAGTTCATAAAACTGTAAATATATTGTAAAATTATTTTCCTAGAAAATTATTCCAAATGTTTGGAAACTGTAAAAGATTTTGGGTTGTGTAAAAGAAGCATTCCCTTAATTATCTTATTGAAGTGGTCAGTGATTTTTATGTTCAATCACTCAGATATTAGGGGGTTTTGTTTATTTGTTTTGTTTTGTTTTGTTTTTATATACATGCGTGTAGACACATATATGTCAGACCTTCCCAGGTCTGCTCACTTGCTGCCTCTAAACTGAAATGTTTTATATAATATCAAGTTTTCTTATCTATTTTGTTTTAAGAATTACATATGGGATGGGACGACTTGTAGTTGTTGAAGGTACCAATTGACAACCCTGAAAACCTGATTCTGGGAATTGAACCCACATGGAGGAAGAGAGAACCACTAAGAAAATTGTCTTCTCATGGCCATGTGTGCTGTGATAGGTTCCCTATAAGATATAAATAGCACACTCAATTTTTAAGGCAACTGTGACTGTGATTTTAGTGCTTTGAAGCTGTATCTTGTCCATCTTATAAGGAAACTAGAATGTCAGTGATTTTCCTTTACTCCCATATGTACTCTTCTGGATTTTCCAAACTCCTTACATTGGTTATATGATGGATACTCTTGATTGTTAGCTTGAAGCAATATAGATTTGCCTAGGAGACACACCTATGGAAGAATCTGTTTTTAGTTTATAGAAAGAATGCGCTGTAGGAGAATGACCTTCCCTCTGAATGGAAGCTTTTGTGGTAGCAAAATTATAAAGAGATACCAGCAAAACCAAACAAGTATTGTCTCCTTCCCTCATTTCCACCAGCATCAAACTTCAGTTTCTTCAGCCTTTTGAAATGGGCTGGATGTTGGTGACTGCCCACAAGTCTTTCAGATCTTCGGCATCATATTGGGACTGTGAAGGTATCAGCTACATGACCTGAGCAGCCTCTAGCTCTCAGCCTCTCCAGGGTGTAGACAGTTATTGTTGGAAAATGCATACCTAACTGCATGAACTGATCTAACAAATCCCCCTTTATGATTTATGCAAATTCTTTAAGTTGTTCCTCTAGAGAATTCTCAGCAATGCAAATAATATACATAATTCCTCATATTGTCTTGCTGAAAGCATTCCGTTTGTTGGGAATAGCCTTTTCTTGTATTAGTACTCTCTGTGGCATCGGTTCTCAACCTTCGAGTCACAACTCCCTGAGGCTTGAATGACACTTTTGCGGGATAGCCTAAGACCACCAGAAAACACATATATTTATAGTAGGATTCATAACAGTAGCAAAATCACAGTTATGAAGTAGCAATGAAAATCAATTTATGGTTAGGGCCATCACAACATGTGGCACTGTGATAAAGGCTCTCAGCATAGGAAGGTTGAGAAGCACTGCTCTGCTTCGTGAAGATGTATGATGCCTCAATAAACTTTAAGAGATTTAATCAACATGACAAAGGGTAGAGAAGAAAACCATGAATGAGGAACTGTCTGTTTGGGAGAGTTGAGAATATATATGATGATTACTTTCATTTGCAAATAAATATAATTTACTGAGTCTATTATTTTAAGTATGATGAATTCTTTTTGTTAATATTAACCTTTTATATTTCATATTTTCCTAGGAATCCTAGAAAACAATATATTTCATCCACTCTTTTATTTTTCTTAACCCCATATCTAAACCATCAAGTTGAACTCTATGCATATTGTGCAACAAGTGAGAGCAATTTTTGGAAAAATACTTCGGTTTGTTTTTATTGGCATTTCTAATAGATAAAACATTTCACTCAAAATTTTCATGCAGGAAGGCGTGGGGATTTTCTTTCTTTCTTTTTCCAGTTTTTAAATTTGAATTAGAAACAAGATTGTTTTACATGTCAATCCCAGTTCCCTCTCCCTACCCTCCCATAACCACTCCCCCAACTAAAACTCTACCTATCCCATTCCCTTTCTTCTCCCCAGGGATGGTGAGGCCTTCCATGGGGAGGGGTCTTCAGAGTCTGTCATATCCTTTGGGATAGGACCTAAGCCCACCCCCGTGTGTCTTGGCTCAGGGAGTATACCTCTATGAGGAATGGGCTCCCATAGTCCACACCTATGCTAGGGATAAGAACTGGTCTACTACAGAAGGCCCCGTAGATTTCTGAGGTCTCCTCACTGACACACCCACACTGGGATTTTCTTATCTATCATTTTATGAGCTTTTTCACTTCACTTTTTTGTTGCTGTTGTTGTTTTGTTTTTCGAGAAAGGGTTTCTCTGTGTGGTTTTGGAGCCTTTCCTGGCACTTGCTCTGGAAACCAGGCTGGCCTCGAACTCACAGAGATCGGTCTGCCTCTGCCTACCGAGTGCTGGGATTAAAGGCGTGTGCTACCAACGCCCGGCTTTCACTTCTTTTTTTTAATTATTTATTTTTATTTCACATGCACTGGTGTTTTCCTGCTTGTATGTCTGTAAGAGGGTATTGCATCCCCTGAAAACAGAGTTACAGACAGCTGTGAGCTGCCATTATGTGCTGGAAATTGAACCTGAGTCTTGTTGAAACCAATGCTCTTAATTTCTGAGTCATCTTTCCAGCCTGCACTTCATTTCTAATTTTCTTGGTAATTCTGAGTTATAAACTTCCATGAGAATTATTTACAAGAGCCTTGACAAGGCAGTTTCATGGATGATTGGGGACATCCATGCATGTTCTATTAAAGGGAGGGATGCAGTTCATCAGAAGAGGTGTGCAAACCAACCACTGTGGAGACACACCTCTCTGCTGTACTTGTACCAGTGATCTTATGTCCCACAAGTGAAATTTCAAATGTCAGGAATGCAAGGAACCAATAAGAGGGCTGCTTGGAAGGGAGCTCAACTCTGCAAATTTTGAAGTGGAAAATTAATCTCAAGGTCACTTGTTAGCGAGGACAAAATTTTGCTGGTGAGTTTCTATGATTTACATGTATGTTACCTGTTTTAAATATTGTCAATAAAACAAAGAGTTTTGAAACTGTAAACTAACATTTTGATTACTACCATGCCATATTCATGTTAGATATAGTTATGTAATACATTTCAAAGTGCCAATATTAGTTACTTCAAAGTATTTAGGAAAATTTTGTTGAAAATAAACCTAAAAGCAGAGAAAAAGACTTTTATTTTCTTAAGTCATACTTATTTTTATTAAGACCACATGGTGTTTCAGTCTGCGGTTTGGAATTGTGAAACCCGAGAATGGATTATACTATTTGAAGCAAAATTACGGGGGTATAGGAGAAACCTATTTGTTTCAAACATATAGGATCATTCTAAACAGATCTTTGTCTGGAAGTATGCAACTGTGATTCCCAGATTTTTGTAATCTTAGACTTTCTAGATGGTTAAAAGTCTGTGACTAGCTAAGAAACCATTCTTGTCCTCCCACATCAAAAGAATTTAGATTCTTCTGCAGCAAAACTCTTGAGAGCATATGGCCTGAACAGATGTGCGCATGTGTAAAGCTCTCTGTTCCCAGAGCTCACACAAAGTTACGTGGCTCACAGGAGAGCATATGGCCCCATACTGATGTGCGCATGTGTAATGCTCTCTGGTCCCAGAGTTCACACAATGTCACGTGGCTCACAAGAGAGCATATGGACTAGCACAGATGTGTGCATATGTAATGCTCTTTGGTCACAGAGTTCACATAATGTCACGTGACTCACATCTAACTTTCAGTCCATTCAAGTTTCACTCCATGTGTTTTTCAGTTTAGACAATGAAGGTTTAGCTGTTTCTCAACTGCTTGGTCATTAATCACTCTGTAGAAAATATTCTGTTACACTTCTGGTAAAGGTCACAAAAGTTTTGTGTGATATGAATTCTTGAGTCTTCAGTTTTTTTTCCTGCCTGTTTTTCAGCTTTGACTGGAAAGTGTGATGAAGACAAGGGTCTTTCAACAACTGTGACCCCAAACTAACCACACTCCACTTTGTTTCTGAGAATAAAAAATCTAATTTTACTTCAATAATGTTTTCAAACCTTCACATTTATTTATTTTCTTGTGACTCTATCTCAGTATAACTAAAACTGAACCTTATTGGAAGGCATTCATTGGAAGGCATTCATTGGAAGAGTAGGGATAAATAGGCACAAAATTCATTGTATGAGATTCTTAAAAGACTAAATCACTGTAAGAAAAATAAATAACAATATTAATGAGCAAAGGATACAGTATATAGAATACAATGGTGAAGTTTAAAGGAAGGAATATAGTAAACACAGCACACTTATACGTGAGATCATGTTATGACTTACATTGTGCATGTTTAGCCTACAATAATTTGTTAAATATTAATATTTTTCAATAATACTACAGAACAGTCTCTATCATAAATACTACTTTTAGAGATGAGGAATTTAAGGCTTAGAGACACGCTAAAGAAAAATTCCCTAATACAAGACTCCATAACCATGAAATTACCATTGCCATGGCAGCATTGCAGTGAGGACATGCTTTTGAAGCTGTAGAAGGAGCCTCTTACTCAGAGTCAGTGTGTTCTTCACAAGGATTAAACCTCACAAAAATATAGAGCACAGCTCTATCTGTGATGACTGGAGGCTAAATATGTTATTGTTGTGACCCTGCTCTTAATCAGAGATTATCAGTTTTCATTTCAGCTTTAAAACTGACCTTCCTCATGTTCCATGGCTTAAGGAGCATCACCTTGATGAGCAGTCTAACTAATGCCATGCTAATAATTCCTACATTGAAATTTTCCTGTCCTTTAGAGAGTCATAAATCTAAAAGAATAAAGACATTTTATACACAAAGGAGTCAGGCAATCAACATTTTGCTGTATGCAAGGTGGGTGCTGACTGGCGTGTGGTGAATCGGTCCAGTTTTTGAATATATTGCTTTTTGATGTCATAAAGATGAAGTCATAAGAAAAATTCTTGAATTTTCACTACTGTCCCTTACTCATGAGTACTTCCTTATACTGAACATTCAACAAGAAACATTAAAAACAGGCATGGTACAGTTGAGTCCTGAAGCAGGTGAAGCCAGACATAAAGCCATGTGACCCATCTTCCTTGAGAATCTATGACCTTTCAAGGACATCAGCTGCTCTAGAAGAAAGCTGCTGAAGGATTGAATCCTTTGGCCACTGGGATTTCTGCTCTGCTTACTTCCCAGTGTGAAAATCTGGAAGTGTATTCTATTTTAAGTGTTTAATCTGTGCAAGTTAGATGGCTCCAATCCATAGTTTGGATTGTTGGAAAGGGCAAGTGTGTAGCTGGTTTTAAAGAATTTCCTTTTCCTTTTTAACCAGTTGTTGTTGTACTTATTGTTAAGATACATGATATTATTTTCTTTTGACCTAATTACATGCCAGATATTACTTGAAAACTTTTTATTCATATTTGAAAAATATTCAGTAATCTTTCTTTTATAACAATATATATGATGTATTATCAATTTGTATCAATTGTATAAAAATAGATTGATCATAAACTCTTATTCTGTACCTACTATTAAGACATACCATGAAAGTTTATAGTCTGCTGTTTTCTGTGAATAAAACTCCATGTCAAAATGTTTTTCAATATTCTGTAAAATTTTTTCTACAATGTATCTTGACATTATTCTCCATTTTCTTCAACTTCTCTCAGATCAAAAAACACACAAAAAATCAAATCTCTGGACATATATTTTGCATCTTGGTAGTTGTAGATTACAATGTCACATTTTCCTGCATTTTAAAAATTCCTTATTTAGAGTAGTCAGATCTGTTTAATTTTGATCAAAAGGTTAAGATTATGCTACCTTTATGTTGGTGATTTCCATCAATATATTTTAATGAATTATCATTAAATGTGTTTAATTTGAATTTTTGTTGAGATCTTCTATTTGTACTGATTTTTGAGGTAGTAAGATACGACACTTAATGATTGTAATAATATTCTATATTTAGGAGTCTTTTTAAATAATTTTTTAAAATTAGAAACAATCTTCTTTTACATATCAATTCCAGTTCCCTTTCCCTCCCATCCTCCTATGCCCTTACACTGACCACCTATCCCATTCCCCATCCACTCCTGAAGGAGGTTGAGTCCTTCCATGAGGGATCATTAAAGTCTATCAAGTCATATGGAGAAAAATGGGCACCCAAAGTCCTTTCTTGCAGGAGGGGTAAATACTGGTTGCAATGCCAGGGGCCCTATAGACTGCCCAGTCCTTCTAGTTGACCCCCACATTCAGGGGGTCTGGTTCAGGACTATGTTGGTTACCCAGCTGTCAGTCTGGAGTCCATGAGCTCCCACTTGGTCAGGTTAGCTGTTTCTGTGGGTTTTCCCAGCATGGTCTTGACCCCTTTGCTCATCACTCCTCCCTCTCTACAACTGGAATCAAGGAGTTCAGCTGAGTGCTTAGCTGTGGGTGTCTGCTTCTGCTTCCATCAGCAACTGGATGAAGGCTCTAGGATGGCATTTAAGGTAGTCATCATTCTCATTTTCTTTCACTCCTGTATTCTTCCCCTGACTCAATCTTCCTGCTTCCTCATGTCCTCCTCCCCCGACCTCTTCTCCTCTTCTCTTTCTCCTAGCTCCCTCCCGCCTCCCTGCCCATGCTCCCAATTTGCTCAGGAGATCTTGTTCTTTTCCCCTTCTTCTGGAGACAATGCATGTCTCTCTTAGGGTCCTCCTTGTTTCCTAGCTCCTCTGGAGGAGTGTATTACTTTATGTAAGATTGCCATTTTTTCTATGTTGATCCTACCTATCCAAGAGCATGGGAGATCTTACATGTAGCAAAGTTATTTTGTATTTGCAATGATTATGTACTGACTTAAAAAGAAAAAGAGGAGCCAGCACCATGCATGTTATCAGACAGTTTTTCCTATTAGTTTTTAAATGGAGCTATACATAAACCTAAAAGTTGATGACTTAGGTGGAAAAATATGGGGAAATACATCTATTATTTATTGAAAATGATTTTTTTTCATATAATGCATTCTGATCATGGTTTACCCCTCATATCCCAGATCCTCTCTTTCTCCCCACTTTTCTAACTCCACACTGTCATTTTTTTCTTGCCCAAGAAAATAAACAGGCAACTAAGAAAAGACTAAAGAATTATGTAATGATATATTATTTGTGACTTAATAAAGATTGCATGAAGCATTAGAATGCAAAACCAGCCACACTAGTTAGCTATAGAAGCTAGGCAGTGGTGATACACACTTTCAATCCCAGGACTCAGGATGGATCTCTGTGGATTCAAGGCCACTCAGGACTACATAAGATTGAATTAGTCTAAAAGAGAATTAGAGCTCACACCTTCAATCCCAGTCCTAGAGAAGTATATAAAAGACAGGAGCCCAATGTCTTGGGCTGCATTCTGAGATTTATTGTTCAGCCACACAGAGGAGAGGCAGAAGTCTGAGGTTTGGTACAGAGCTAGTGGAGACAGGATTAGTCCCTTCAGTCTGAGTTAGAGGTAAGAACTAGTGGCATGGCTGCTTTACTTTTCTGATTTTCAGCTTGAAGCTTGAACCTGAATATCAGTCTCTGAGTATTTATTATTTGTGTTACAGAATTATACTTTTTTAAAAGCAAAATTTTAAAAAGAAAAAAAATAAAGAACACAGTAAACACACACACACACACACACACACACACACACACACACACACACACACACACAGGATAAAAGTACAAAATCAGAAAGTATAACATAGAAATAAAAGGGCAGTAAGACAAAAAGAAAGAAAGAAAATGGTATATGAGACAAAAATGTACAGAAATGCCATTGATTACCATTGAGTTCTTTTTATGTTCAACATCTACTTTTGGGTGTGGGACTTTTCCTTAAGTGTGGTTTATATACTCAGTAAGACCCCATTGGAGAAAACAAATTTTTCCTTTGCAAGTGGTTGTCAATTAGAGACAGCATTTTGACTAGTATTGAAAAATTATGTCTACAACCCTCTTGAGCATGCTGCTACAGACTATTTGAGTTCATATATGCATCAGTCCTGCTGTGTCCAGAGCAGTGGTTCTCAACCTTCCTAATGCTGTGGCCTTTTTATATAGTTCCTCATGTGCTGACCCCCAACCATAAAAGTATTACATTGATATTTCATTACAGTAATGTTGCTACTGTTATGAATTGTAATGTAAATGTCTTGTATGCAGGAAATTGACTATACAACCCATGAGAAAGGATTATTTGATCCCCAAAAACGTTGTGCCCAGGGGATGAGAATTGCTGTTCCAGGTGTTCTTTCCTTGGTGTCTTCCACCCCTTTGGCTCTTAAAACCTTATTTCCCCTTTTCTGTATAGATCAATGAACTCTGAGGGGAGGTTTTGATGAAGACATCTCACTTACGATTGAATGTCCCAGA
The DNA here is from genome assembly GCF_003668045.3 of Cricetulus griseus. Classification (NCBI taxonomy): domain Eukaryota; kingdom Metazoa; phylum Chordata; class Mammalia; order Rodentia; family Cricetidae; genus Cricetulus; species Cricetulus griseus. Next base: position 101,797,387 of record NW_023276806.1, read on the forward strand.
GTCTGTCACTTTACACATTATCCAGTTGTGGGTCTCTGATTGAGTTCCCATACACTTCAGGAAGAAGCTTAGCTGATGATAGTTGAGCCAGACAATGTTATATGGATATATCAGAATGGCATTAGGAATAATTTTATTGATATAATATTTTGTTTTTCCTGGGTCCATCATCTACCTAGTTTCAGGTCTTGGCTATGAAAGCAGTTTCAGGCATGAACTCTATCTCATGGAGATGAAGTGGACCTTAAATTCAATCGAAGAGTGGCTGTTTACTCCCATGACTTTTGCTCTTTGATTGCCCCAACAAATTTTGCTGGCAGCTCATCATTGTAAATTATAATGTTTGTAGCAGGATTGGTGTTTACCTTTCTCCTCTGTCTATGCTCAGAATATCTTCCAATAGGGGCAAAGGCTCTACCTGGACACCAGCTCAACCCTCTGTGTTCAATAAGATGTGTGAGTTTTGTCTTCAGAAATAGCTCCTTACTGTCAGTTTCTGGAGAGTAAATAATAGTCTTGGCAATAACATGAGCTGTTAAGGGGTTTTCATCGGGCCCCTTTGGCCAATAACTCAATTAGAAGTAACACATCCTTGGTATTGAAGTTCTACTTGGGGCATTGTCTCTCCCATTATTTGGTGACTCCATTTAGATTTCTTTTGTACATGTATATGTTTTAGTAGTAGGTTTCCATATGAACCCTCAGATGGTACTAAGTTTTAGCTGTCCTTCTCTGTTTTCTCTCTTAATTCCATCATGCTCCCATTCCCATTTAATCCTTTCATTCCAGGTTCTCCCCTGTCTTTCTGTAGCTATATATTCTGGGGAAGTAAGTGAATATTTAAATAAATTTCTAATTATTTGTGTTTGTGTGTGCTGAGTTGGATGGCTTTTGTGCTAATGATGCTGACTGGTGGTTATATTATCTAACAGATCTAGCTCGTAAAGCAGTTAGCCCTCAGTAACCACCCTGGCCAGTTCTCATGTCAAAGCCATGTGACTGAGTTAGAATTAGGTCACTTCTCTGCTTTTCTGTTACTTCTGTCTCCATAACGTTGTGTAATTTCTGGAGAATGACTAAATTTTTATTAGTTTCTCAAGTTATTAAAGTTGCTGAACATTAGAAATTTCTGAACACTGGATCTAGACTACATGCGCGATATTAAATTATCAAGTAATATAGGATATTAAATTCCTAAAAGTAGCCAACATTCTTTTTTTAAAGAAGTTTTCACTGAATTAAAATTTAACAATAATAATCTTCCACTGACTTGGCAAGAAGCAACAATTTCTGAAACACTGAATTTTGTGCAGTATTAAAAACATATATCTTTTATTTTAATTCCACTTCAGTAAGTTTTTGATTACATGAGAATTAATTTATGAGAAACAACTTGCTAAAACTATATCAGCTGACACAATAGAATTATTTTTGATACTATAATTTTATGGTTTCTAATTTCTTCTATATTTTGCTTAAGGTAAAAGTAATATTAAGGCTTGCATTCTCTCACAATTACAGCATGTCTTTGACAAATCATTTCACATTTAAAGCAGAAAATCAGTTGATCTCCATTTTTTCCCAAGATGTACAGATGCTACCTAAAGCATTTGAGTCCTGTACCACAGAGTTATCAAGACAATAGTCACAGCACAGCTTTTCTGTTTTTTTTTTTTTCTTTCTTTCTTGAACTTTTATCAGAGGTACGCCAGAAGCACACTCAGGAAAGAGAAACATGATCTTTTCATTTTAGCCAATAGCTATCAAAATATTTACAAGATAAATGAAACTTTTTGCAGCAATATAACTAGAAATATAAAACAACATAAATGGATTTTATGTTACATTCATTAACAAAGAAAAAGATATTTTACTTCTTCCTGATTAAGGATGCTGTTGCTACAACCTGATTTTGGAAGAAATTAGATTGAAAAGTATATAAAATGATAAACACTTATTTAGAAAACGTGATATCATAGGTAGGAACATTACTGTTTTATTCTAAGTAATTTGATGTAATTGTCCTTGGAAACCATTGCAGACTGTTAACAAGGACTAAGCTTTCTTCCTCTGCCTATCCACACCATCTCTATCGGAACCCTCACATTCTGCAGCTGCAGTTGGCTCCTGCCTCCTTCTGCCATCCTCCTCTAGACTTTGAGTAACAGCTATTGAAAGCTTTCAAGAGAATTTGTATGTGACATTAACCAGGAAGAATTTGGTTCTTTCTTTATCATTGCATGAATACTTTTAGCTTCAGGTGCTAATTCATCCCTATGATATAAGACGGTTGGTGGATACCTCACACTGATTCTTTTCAAACAGTAAACATGATTTTTTTCTAGAAGGTAGAAGACAAATTGCACTTAGAAGGATATTTCCTCATTACAAATAATGAAACTCGGTAGTTTTGACATCATAGGTCATCTTTTTGTCCTGAGAAGTATCTCTTTATGCACAAGTTTCATTTCTATGTTTGAGTGACTTTTTTGTAATCTACTTTGTGCATATAAACATATATATGTTTATAAATATGCATGCATATTTATACATGCATGTTTTATTTCCTGAAACTCTTACTTAGTGATTAAGTAGTCTTATATGACCTTCTGAACCCAAAGGTAAGGATAGCACAGTTAGAATAAAATAAGAATGCTTAATTAAGTCCCTAGAGATTTTGAAACTCAATTTATGGTTTCTTCTATCCTATTATTAAGATGTGTAATTCTTATGCAATTTCATCATAGAGAATATGTACTTCTTTTTTTTAAAGTTGATGTTCCATAAAAATTGTTGAATACATGAATGAAGCACAGCTGAAACTGGATGCCCATTCATTACCTTCTGTTGCAGTAGAGATGTTGATATGGATTCAGTGGTGGTGGTACTAGGGAACTACAGGACCTTGGTGATGTGTAATGATGTAGTAGTAAATATTGTGGATTTGGTTCTCCATTGGCTAGAAAGGAGACTCACATTGTCATTGCTGAGGCACACTCATGTGATGGAGACAACTTCATCTCAGCTACAAGCAGACTTTGCACATCTTGACTGAGCCTGCCATATCAGGGCTTCAATTTACACAACTGGGCATTCCAGGATTTCTATAATAACACAAGGAACATGAGAAATAAAATATAATTACTTTAGTTTCTGCTCAGAACATTTGTGTTGTTATTCCATAAACTAAAATAATCAGCTTCAGTGCTGATTCAGTAGAGACACTTGTGACCTTATGCTTAAAATTAAGGCCATCCATGCATCCAGTTTATTTCACTGGTCTGTAGTTCAGCTCCAACTCTCCATAACGTATTTCCTCAGCTGTGTTTTCATTGTCATGGTCACACCACTGAGGGTGATGTTTCTAGTTTGAAGAAAAATATTGGTCAAATGGCAAGTCTATTTTCTTGGTATATGACATTATCACAGGCTCTTAATTTTCTTAGGAGGCAAGTTTCCTCTTATAATTTACCCGAGATTCATACAGATTTCTGAAGAGTACTGACAGGTCCTAAAATCTTATGACAAGAAAATTTACTTATTTTTATGTTTTACATTCAGAGTCAAATTATATTTACATGCATTTATATAATTTATTTTGATAAATTCCAGCCTCTTTCTCCTCCTCTCCATTGCCTCCCATATTTACCAGCACTATTCCTTTCAATTTCATCTGTTCTTTCAAAAAAATTCCACTAAGTCATCTTAGATCTCCTTGAATGCACATGGGTATTAGACTGTCAACTGGAACACTCACAGGCTCTCAGGAGCTGCATCCTTGAAGAAAGCTATCTAGAATATTTTTATTCAATTAAACCTAAAACATGCAAATCATCTATATGTCAAGATATGGATACATTTTCAGATGTTTAATATTAATGTACACAGAATATGTCATAACTCAGTAATCTTTCTAATTAAAAATGCCTTTATTCCAGATGAGTTTCTTTAGAATCCATACTCAAAGAAGTAGAGCTATATTAAGGTACAAGACTTTTTATTTATAAACAAATCTTAATCTTAATATTCCTATCTATAGTCTCTCACTTAATTTAGGTATAATTTTTAGTGATGATGTCCTTGGAACCATGAATATCAACATTGAGACTGGTTATAATATCAGTGTGTGGTGAACCTAAAAGTGATGAGGAAAACACAGGCATATTTAGAAGGAAAGAACAGGACATATGATTGATTGATTGAGTAAAACTGGAGAAATATTGTCATATATTTAAGCCTGCAAGAGAATACACATGAAAATATACTTCTCCAAAGGGGAGGAGAGTAGTTGGGAAGAATCAATGGAAGCTCCAGTGTTGCAGTGTTGGGTTAATTGCCCAAGTCTAATTCTCAATGGAGCCAGTCGTCCCAATAAATTTATTGTTATGCTATAAAGTAGTAGTTTCCAGAGGTACATTCTTAGTCCCATTCATCTGATGGTCAATACAGGCTTGGCTGTTCCTGATTGGACCTAGCAGCAGATTCTTCTCATACCTGCATGTTTTTATTTTTAGAACAGCCTCTTCCTTGGTAAATCTGCCAGTCTGTGAATACATTGCTCAATTGAGACCACACCTCTTTGGCTGAGTCCTTTGAATTTGTCCCCAGCTAGCTACTGCTGTTCTAGCATGCAGACTCAATTCTCTAGAAGGGGTGCAGAGTTATAACAGTTTTAATGTAAGCCTAATTATAGAATTATAGAAAATGTATAGAGTCCTAGTGGAATCCTTTTTGTCCTTGACTTCAAATTTGCTTAAAGCTATGTTTATTTTTGACTATAGCTACCTAATCAAAAAACTTCTTTTTTAAATATCTAATTCATTTTGGTGTAAGTTTTTATTTCTTGAAAATAAAAATTTCTGTATGACCTTTTATAATACAAGAGGAGAGCATGATTATGGCACTTTACTACCACAAATTATGCAGTTAAGTTGCCATCACTGGTGGAAATCACAGGTTCAGCACATCTGTAGGGTAATGGATAAGCTTCATTCTAAGAAAATCACCTTCTTAATTATGGGGTCTACCCAGGCAGGTAAGTATAACTTTGCTTTTTAGAAAAATACAGTTATCAGTCTCCAGGTTCAGTAGACTAAATTCTTAGACACCTGAGATCAATCATTCCATGGAAGCACATAACTCATTCTAGATATTTGCATAACTACAAGTAGCAAATAAAGCATGTAAAAACAATAACAAAAACAAACAAAACCCAAAAGAAACAAACCAACAAAACAAAAAACAAGCACAGGACTCTGATTTGGGTAGGGATTGATATTCAAAACATATTTTTGAGAATTTATTTTTTATTTAAATTAGAAACAAGCTTTTTTACATGTCAATCTCAGTTCCCTCTTCCTCCCCTCCTCCCCTGGACCGCACTGGCCTCCTATCCCATACCCTTTCTGCTCCCCAGATAGAGTGAAGCCTTCCATGGGGACCTTCAGTCTTTCATATCATTTGGAGTAGGGCCTAGGCCCTCCCCCTTGTGCCTAGGCTGAAAGAGTATCCCTCATTGGGGAATGGGCTCCCAAAGTCCATTTCTACACTAGAAATAAACACAGATCCACTGCCAGAGACTGCATAGATTTCCCAGGCCTCCTAAATGACACACATGTTCAGGAGGTCTGGGTTGGTCCTATGCTGGTTTCCCAGCTATCATTCTAAGGTCCATGAGCCCCAACTTATTCAGGTCAACTGTTTCTGTGGGTTTTCCCAGCATTGTTTGACCCTTTGGCTCTTCATTCCTCCCTCTCTACCACTTGAATCAAGGAGTTCAGCTCAGTGCTTAGCTGTGGGTGTCTGCTTCTGCTTCCATCAGCTACTGGATGATGGCTCTAGGATGGCATTTAAGGTATTCATCATTCTCATTATCAGGGATGGGCATTTAAGGGAGCCTCTCAACTATGGGGTAGATTGTTAGTTGGGGTCAAACTTGTAGATCTCCGGACATTTCCCTAGTGCCAGATGTGTCTTCAGACCTATAGTGACTCCCTCTATGATGGTAACTGTTTGTTGCTCTCCTGTATTTTTCCCCTGAATGAAACTCCCTGCAACCTCATATCCTCCTCTCCCCTCCTATTCTCCCTTTCTCTTTCTTCTAAGTTCCTCTCCTCTACCCCCATGATCCCAATTTGCTAGGGAGATCTTGTCCCTTTCCTCTTCTCCAGGGGACCATATATGTCTCTCTTAGGATCCTCCTTGTTTCCTAGCTTTTCTGGTAGTGTGGATTGCAGGCTGGTAACCCTTTTTTCTGTCTAAAATCGATATATGAGTGAGTACATACCATGTTTGTCTTTTTTGTGTGTGTGACTGGGTTACCTCGCTCAGAATGGTTTCCTCTAGTTCCATTCATTTGCCTGAGAATTTCAGTATTCCATTTTTTTCCCTGCTGAGTAGTACTCTATTGTGTAAATGTACCACATTTTCTCTATCCATTCTTCAGTTGAGGGACATCTAGGTTCATTCCAGGTTCTGGCTATTACAAATAATGCTGCGATGAACATACCTGAACAGATGTCCTTGTTGTATGAATGAGCCTTTTTTGGGTCTTTGCCTAAGAGTGAAGTTGCTGGATCTTGTGGTAGACTGAGTCCCATTTTCCTGAAGAACTGCCATACTGACTTCAAAAGTGGCTGTACAAGTTTGCAACCCCACCAGCAATGGAGGAGTGTTCCCATTTCTCCACATCCTCCCTAGCATAAACTCTCATTGGTGTTTTTATTTTTAGCCATTCTAACAGGAGTAAGATGGTGTCTCAGAGTTGTTTTGATTTGCATTTCCCTGATAGCTAAGCATGATGAGCACTTTCTTCACAGTCTTTCAGTCATTTTAGATGCCTCTGTTGAGAATTCTCTATTTAGTTCTGCACACCACTTTTTAATTGTTTGGTGTTTTGTTGGCTAGCTTCTTGAGATAATTGTATATTTTGGAAATCAGCCCTCTGTCAGAAATGGGGTTGGTAAATATCTTTCCCCATTTTGTGGGCAGCCATTTTGTCTTGTTAACTGTGACCTTTGCCTTACAGAAGTTTCTCAGTTTCCATTTATTAATTGTCGATCTCAGTATCTGTACTACTAGTGTTACTTTCAGGAAGTGGTCTCCTGTAACAATTTGTTCAAGGATACCTCCTCCACTTTCTCTTGTAAGAATTTCAGCGTGGCTGAATTTATGTTGAGATCTTTGATCCATTTGGACCTAAGTTTTGTGCATGGCAATAGATATGGATCTATCTGTGGTCTTCTACATGTCCTCATCCAGTCAGGCCACACAAATTGTTGAAGATGCTTTCTTGTTTCCATTGTATAATTTTAGCTTCTTTGTCAAAAATCAGGTATTCATAGGTGTGTGGATTAATATCAGGGTTTTCAATTTGATTGTATTGGTCTCTCTATCTATTTTTGTGCCAATCCAAGAAGTTTTCAGGACTATAGTTCTAGAATGGAGCTTAAAGTGAGGGATGGTGATGCCTCCAAACATTCCTTTGTTGTACGAGGTTGTTTGGGCCATTCTGAGTCTTTGGTTATCCATATACAGTTGAGTATTGTTCTTTCAAGGTCTGTGAACAATTGTGTTGGGATTTTGATGGAGACTGCATTTAATCTGTAGATTGCATTTGGCAAGATCGCCATTTTTTCTAGGTTGATCCTGAGTGTCCAAGAGCATGGGAGGTCTTTCCATTTTCTTTTATCTTCTTTAATTTCTTTCTTTAAAGATTCAACATTCTTGTTATACAAGTCTTTCACTTTTTTGGTTAGCATTACCCCAAGATATTTTATGTTGTTTGTGGCTATAGTAAAGGGTGATGTTTGACAGTTATTGAAGGTTATCTGATTTATTTCTCAGCCCTTTTATAGTCTGTTTAATAGGGCTTCTGATTTTTCCTTTTTGAGATAATCTTGTAGCCTGCTACATTGCTGAAGGTGTTTATCAGCTGTAGGAGTTCCCCTGGTAGGATTTTTCTGGTCACTTATGTAAACTATCATATTACTTGCAAATAGTGAAAGTTTGACTTCTTCCTATCCAGTTTGTATTCCCTTGATCTCCTTTTGTTGTCTTATTTCTCTTGCTAGAACTTCAAGTACAATATTGAAGAGATATGGAGAGAGTGGTCATCCTTGTCCTGTTCTGTATTTTAGAGGAATCACATTGAATTTCTCTCCATTTAGTTTGATGTTGGCTGTTGGTTATCTGTATATTGCTTTTGTTATGTTTAAGTATATTTCTGTTATCTCTGATCTCTCCAAGACCTTTATCATGAAGGGTGTTGAATTTTCTCAAGTTTTTTTTCAACATCTAGTGAGATGATCTTGTGGTTTTATTTTTTTAAGTTTGTTTATGTGATAGATTACATTGATGGATTTTCATATGTTGAACCATGCCTGCATCCTTGAAATGAAGCCTACTTGATCATGGTGAATGACTTTTCTGATGTATTCTTGTTTTCTATTTGCCAGTGTTTTGTTGTGTATTTTTGCATCAATGATCATGAGGGATATTGGTCTGTAGTTAATTTTCTTAGTTGTGTCTATGTGTGGCTTGGGGACCAAGGTAATTGTAACCTCGTAAAAAGAGTTTTGGCAATGACCCTTCTGCTTCTATTTTGTGGAACAATTTTAGGAGCATTGGTATGAGCACTTCTTTGAATTTCTGGTAGAATTCTTCATTGAAACCGTATAGCCCTGGCTATTTTTTGACTAAGAGACTTTTTTAACTGCTTCTGTTTCATTAGGGGTTATAGGTCTATTTAAATTGCTTATCTGTTCTTGATTCAATTTTGATAAGTAATATATATCCTGAAAATTGTATGTTTCCTTTAAATTTTCCAGTTTTGTGGAGTATAGGTTTTCAAAGTATGACCTGATGATTTTCTCGATTTTGTCAGTGTCTGTTCTTATGATCCTCTTTTCATTTCTGATTTTCTTAATTTGCATGTTATCTCTCTGCCTTTTGATAATTTCAATAAAGGTTTTTCTTGATTTTCTCGAATATCCAAATCTTTGTTATATTGATTCTTTGTATTGTTTTGTTAGTTTCTATTTTATTGATTTCAGCCCTCAGTTTGATTATTTCCTGGTGTCTACTCCTCCATGGTGAGTTTGGTTCTCTTTGTTCTAAAGCTTTCAGTTTTGTCAATTCTCTAGTGTGACTATTCTTCAGTTTCTTCATGTGGGCACTTATTGCTATGAATTTTCCTCTTAACACTGCTTTCAAAGTATTCCAAAAGTTTGGGTATGTTATGTCTTCATCTCATTGAATTCTAGGAAGTCTTTAATTTCTCTTTTATATTTCTTCCTTAACCCAGGAATGGTGCAATTGTGCATTATTCACTTACCATGAGTTTGTAGGGTTTCTGAAATTTATATTGTCATTGAATTCTAACTATATAGCATGGTGGTCTGATAACATACAGGGTGTTCTTCCAATTTTTTTGTACCTATTGACATTTGCTATATTGCTGAGTATGTGGTCATTTTAGAGAAGGTTCTATGTGGTGCTGACAAGAAGGTATATTCTTTTGTGTTTGGATGGAATGTTCTACAGATGTCTGTGAAACCCAATTGTGTCATGACTTCTATTAGTTCCTTTTTTGTTAAGTATTGTCTGCTGGTCCTGTCTAGTGGAGAAAGTGGGATGCTGAAGTCTCTTGGTATAAGTGTGTGAGGTTTTATGTGTAATTTAATTTTTAGTCATGTTACTTTTATGAATGTGGATGCTTTTACATTCGGTGCATAGATGTTCAGGATTGAGACTTCCTCTTGATGGAGTTCTCCTGTAATGAATATGAAATGCCCTTTTTCATCTCTTTTGATTGCTTTTAATTGAAAGTCCAATTTGTTAGATATTAGGATTGCTACACCTGCTTGTTTTGGGGTCCATTTATTTCATTGGAAAATATTTTCTCAATCCTTAACTCTGAGGTACCAAACCTTCTGTCTTTGTTTCATGTATATAGTAGAAGGATGAATTCTCTCTTCATATCCATTCTCTTAGCCTGTGTAATTTAAACAAGTGAGTTAAGACCATTAATATCGAGGGATATTAATGACCATTGATTAATTCTTGTTTGTTTTGGATTTGTTCTTGTTGGTGGTATCATGTAAAGTGGATTTTGTTGGCCTGGCAAAGTCCTATTGCCCTTCTCTGCCCCAAAGTAGCACACAGACAAAATATTAGTCACGAAACTGTTGGCTGTTGGCTGTTGGCTTGTGTTTCCTATTGGCTAGCTTATCTTAAATCTTAACACATTTCTATTAATCTATATATTTCCATGTGGTCTTGTCTTATCAGGGAATGCTGGAACTGCAACTCCTTTCCTTGCTACATGAAGACTGCTCAGCATCTTCACAGAGAAGAACAGAGGAAGAAGCAAAGTCTCTACTTATATTCTGATTCTTTCCAGCTACATCACTTTATGGGATTACATGACTGTTCCTCTCTGACTACACTTCCCAGAATCCTCCTCATGTCCTGGTTGCACATATGTTGCTGCCCTATTTGCCAACATTAACCAGTATTCATAACCTATAAGAGAAACATATTTACAGAATGACATCTCTCATCAGTATTGTTTGTGAATTCCCCCTCCCCTCTTTTTTTCTTTTTGCTTTTGGTAAAGTGGGATTATTTATTGTCTGTGGTTTTGTAAGTGTAGTTAAATTCCTTGGGTTGGAATTTTCTTTCCAGAACTTTCTGTAGGGCTGGATTAGTGCATATGTATTGTGTAAATCTGGGTTTGTCATGGAATATCTTGTTTTCTCCATCTATAGTGATTGAAAGCTTTGCTGGGTATAGTAGTCTGGGCTGGCATCTGTGGTCCCTTAGTGTTTATAGAATATCTATCCAGATCCTTCTGGCTTTCAGAGTTTCCATGGAGAAGTCTGGTATAATTCTGATAGGTTTGCCTCTATATGTTACTTGGTCTTTTTCCTTTGCTGCTCTTAATATTCTTTATTCTGTATGTTTGGTGATTTAATTATTATGTGACCAGGGGACTTTATTTTTGGTCCCCGCTATTTGGTGTTCTGTAGGCTTCTTGTTATTTCATTGTAATGTATTTCTTTTGGTTTGGAAAGTTTTCTTCTATAATTTTGTTAAATATGTTTTCTGCACCTTTGAGGTGGGTTTCTTCACCTTCTTCAATATCTATTATTCTTAGGTTTTGCCTTTTTACAGTCTTTCCATATTTCCTGGATATTTTGTGTTAGGGATTTGTTGGACTTAAGATTTCCTTTTGTTGATGAATCTGTTTTTCCTAGTGTATATTCAAGGCCTGAAATTCTCTCTCCCATCTCTTGTATTATGTTGGTTATGCTTGCATCTGTAGTTCATGATCATTTATCCAGATTTTCTATTTCCAGCATCCCCTCATACTGTGTTTTCTTTTCTGTCTCTATTTCAGCTTTCAAACCTTGTACTGTTTGAATTGTTTCTCCCAATTTTTGGGTTGTCTTTTCCTCCATTTCTTGAATTTTTTGTTTATTCTTCCATTTCTTTAAGGGATTTTCTCATTACCTTTTTGAGTGTCTCTAGCATCTTTATAAAGTTTTTTAAGGGTCTTTCTTTTATTCCTCATCTGTGTTGGGATGTTTAGTTCTTGCTGGTGTGGAGTCCCTAGACTCTGGTGGTATCATACTGATTTTTCTGTTGTTGACTGTTTCTTATACTGCTGTCTTCCCATCCCCTTTTCCAGTGGGTACCTGGGGTGGGTACCTCCCTCTGCTGGTGGGTATGGGACAAAAGTTCTCTTCTAGTGGGTGCAAGCAGGTCCAATATTCTGATGGCGCTCCTCTTCCTGTGGGTGGAGGTACTAGCACATTGACACTGCTGTCTCTGGATGGGCTATTCTGCCAGGATGAGTTCCCCTGTGAACATGCCCCAAGCTTCAGGAGGCTCCAGCATGGCACCAGGCTTTGAGAATTTCTTATCTGTTTTGACCATATTCACTCTCTTCCCCAACTCCTTCCAGGTCTACTCCCCCTTCTCTACCCATCCAAATTATGTCTTCTTTTTTTACCTATCATGGCAGATTGGTTCTGCCCATATGTTATAGATTTATGGATTCTCACCAGAATATGATCCACAGGGCTACTTCCAGAAGAGGGGAATATGGGGTAGGTAAATTTTAAAACCCAAAGCAGTAACAAAACATGGTTATTATTCATATAAACACACAGAAGCGGGCATGGGAGCAGTTATAAGACCCATGCATCCTCAATCCATACCTGCAAGGAGGTGGAGGTGGGCAATAAGTCCCACATTTTGCAGAAGACTTACAGGCAACTGAAAGATGCAAAGAGATGGACAGTTGTCAGGTGTACTATTTATGGATGGGATAAGTATAAACTTTATTTTGTTTCCTGGAAGGGTTTGTTTTGGTAACATGATAAAGGCTGATATTTCACAGCAATCAACAAGTTATATTAACTTTAAAATTTTTAAAACTTATTTGTGTGAAAGAAGAGAAGAGAAGAGAGAGATAGAGAGATTCACGATTCACTAAGAAGGTCAGAGGATACTACATTGCTGGTGGAGTCAGTTCTCATTTCCATCATGTACATCCAGTGGGTAGAATTTAGGAAGCCTGGTTGAGGACAAGGATCCTTATCTTCTCAGCTACGAGGATACTGATAAGAAAATATGCTAAAAGATGAAAAAGGAACAAACACAGTCCACTGTTGGTATCTTAGAGTTAAGAATAGAGGCAGAATTACAATTCATCAGAAGTAAAACTACAAATGAGCAAGGCACCACTACCTCTAGCCACCATATGAACATGAAATCTATCAACACCCATCAGCCATTATTCATTTAAACTATTCTTTGCCATACAATGTAAAATACAATAAAATATATAGTAACTGAAGAAATACAGAGGCCATGAATTTGAGAGGAATAGAATCAGCAGCAGGGTGTGCACCAAAGAGTTGGAGGGAGAAAAGCAAAGGGCAAAGATAATGCAATTATATTTTAATTCCAACTTATAAAAACTAAAAACCAGGGAGAATGTTTGGGGAAATAAGAGATTCATAGGGACTTGCATAAAACAGAAAAAGTGAAACAGATGTAATCTTAGAGTCTAGCCAAATAATAACAGGTTTTGAATGCCAACAACGGTCCTTTCTCCCTGGAAATAGAAATATTAAATTTTTAAATCTTTCTCACTTTAAGTCAAGCTGAGTATTTTAAATAAAACCTCTTGCTATTTTGAGGCTGCTTAAGAAACCATTTGCATTTGATCAGCATGAGCTTGCTCTCCTTTCATATGCCAAAGGCAGAACACAGCCTAAGACAGTTGCAAACCTCAAAAGGCTGAAATGATCCAAAGGACCTTGCAGGAAGACTGTCTTTTCTCAGTAGTTTAAAACTACTTTTTAGAGCAAGTAGCTGCTTATCAGTGAGCATGAATGACCAGCTAAATGCCACTGCATTCCTAAATACACACAGATGTACTGGGTGATTTGCATTTGAAAATGGTCTGGCAGACAAATACATTAAATATTCATTTTTTTAATCTTGAGAATAGCTGTTGTTTTCCAGACTAATATTGCTTAAAGTATCTCTGGCCTTATTCTGTACAATAGTATACATTTGATTGCATTCACTTAAATATTATAACAATAAATTAATCTTGACAAATGACAAAGGGTTTTCTACACCCTCCATCAGAGTTAGTGCTTGATGACGTTATGCCCCTGAGACCACCAAAGTAGAAATGCAGGCAAATGTGCTCACACTGATTCACCTCATCAATGTGAAATAATTCTTAGATAATATTATGTTTGTTGCTCCATTACCCTCAACTTCTCCCATTAGAATCTTGTAAGCAAATTTTAGTGTTGCCTGGGTAGTTATTTTCCTGTTGTTTTATGATTCTCTGCTTGCCTATTTATTCATACACCCACCAATTTATTCCATAAATTGCTGAGCCTCGGTTATGGGCCAGGCATTCTGCCAGACACTCAGGGTGGGCAAAGCCAAGTAATTCCATTTCAGCTCCAAGAGCCTACAGACAAGGACAATGAAGTAGCATGGGAACATCTATAGCATAAGATTACAAGAATACAGAGATAAATGAATCACTGTAACCATGTGACAATCCATAAGGTTGGAAAACAAGACTCCCATTATGCTTTCCTTTATGACATTAACCAGATGGGTTAGATGTTATAAATAAATATATGCAGTGTACATCTGAGTCTAACAGGTAGTTAGGGATGGAAGCCAAAAACTTCACATAAAACTCAATGGACACACTGTAACAAATGAATAGTTAGGTTTGAAAACCATCTTGGGAACACTCATACTGCAGGGCAGAAAGTGAGGAACTATTAATATGGTTTAAAGCATAAGGAGATTATGGCATAAACTGGAGAATGTAATGTTGATATTGGAGTCCGAGAGAAAAAAAACTTTAGAAATGTCTTAAAAGAGCCATAAGGATCATCTTAGAATTGTTCCTCTAGTAATGTAAAGGAATATTGTGAAAAGAGAATCAATATATCTTGGAGTTTGGATGTAAATCAGAGTATCTATACTGGAATAAAAGATGGCCAATGATATTATAAATTTAGGAAGATAGAAGTTGTAAAACAATTAATATAAACAGAATTTACATCAACACATATCAGAATATAAAATTATAAGTAAAAACTAAAAAAGGTTGATCTTTTTGGCAAAAAATATGTTATTAGAAAGAAAGATGCAATCTGCTACAGTGGATCCCTGTGTTGATGATGTCAGCTATCAGAAGCAGAAACAATGAATAATAAGCAAAACATGAAAATGAATTGGATTTGTAAGGAGTTGTCATGCTCTAGCCTCAGGGGTCTACCTTGCACCATTGGTTGTCAAAGTTATCTTTGAAAATTATAGATTTACATGCTATTCTATATGAATTATAAAATTGACCCAGAGCTATTTTGTTTAGGGAAGATATAGGAAATGATATACAATATATGTCAAACTCCTTTCAGCTTAGCCTCTGATCAGAATGTTAGTGTGACTAGCAAAATGAGATCTGAAATTTTTTTCCAGTGAGCATGTTGTTCTGACCCTGGCACTGGAGAGTGAGCACATTAGTAAGGTAGAGTTGAAGGGTACCATAAAGGCTCTTTATTGAAAATCATCAGAGGGGTGCATTTTGAAAGGAATCCATATTTCTTACAAATACATCAAGTAATTCTTT
The DNA here is from genome assembly GCF_003668045.3 of Cricetulus griseus. NCBI lineage: Eukaryota > Metazoa > Chordata > Mammalia > Rodentia > Cricetidae > Cricetulus > Cricetulus griseus. Next base: position 101,812,574 of record NW_023276806.1, read on the forward strand.
TGACTTTCAAACCATAAAGAAAAGGTATAAAAGTAATGATAAATAAGTTGTTATATAATGCCTAAAGATACATTGGATCAAGGAAACAAGATGATTAATAAAATGATAATTGTGCATATTAGAGATGATCAAAAAGGTAAAAATTGTAGATAAACTGAAGGGCAAGGACAAACCTTGATTAGTACATATTCAAATATTTTCAATGACTTTTTAATTCCAGTGAGTTACAGAAAGTCAATAATGTTCAAGAAATCAGTCTAGGTAGGGAGGCTAATATTCAGCACACAAATAAAAACACTGAAAATATATACAGACTAAACCAGCATCATTAGAGTAGGTGAAGAAAATGGATTATGAGTCAGTGAAGATTAAAGTTTCCTAATCTTTTTTTTAAATTTAGCACTGAGTTTTTTTTAAAAGAATAAGTTTACATAAGAAACAGTTTTCATTCTCTAGATAATCAATATTATACTAGACAGAACAGAATATGTAAATGGAAAGGGAAATTCTTTCCAGTAATCAAAGCATAGAATATAGATGTATTTCTCTCAGTCATGGTGGATCTGAAGTCAGGTCAGTTCCCTCATTATGTGAATTAAGCAGCTTGTAAATACTTAGTGCTAGTTTTTCTCTCTAAAGTATCAGGGATCCACTAAAATAATGAGTAGTCATTTAATGATAATCCCAGGGAAGAAAACCAGAGAAATCGAGTAGATACCTGGAGGCACTTTCTATTTAGGGTATTAGCTGATACCAGAAGAAATACACAGACTGTAAAAATAAAAGAAGTAAGTTTCAAAGTATTCCATTCCATGTGGCCACAGGGTGTGGTAAAAGGTCAAAGGGAAAAGGTTGTTATGAAAAAACTTTATACTTCAAGAAACTAGCAAAATCACTCAAAGAGTTTTCATACTAAGACTTAGCACAAATCAATCTTCCTACAGGAAGATAGGTTTGCCCTAAGCCTGAATACTTAACTAAATTTCAAGTAGAAATTCTGGCACATTCTATAAAAACAACTGGAATTATAAAAAGTATTTGTCACCATGAAGAAGATCCAAGAAAAGCAAGATAAAATAGGTCACTATTTGGGTGTGGTGCTACTTGAGAGGAAGCCTGCAGGCCAGGAACCCAAAGTTACCTTTAGCTTAATAGAAAACTCAGCTATATGAATGAGATCCCATGTCAATAGCCACATCTCTCCAACTAAACAAAGACTATCAGAGCCTGAGATAATAGTGTTTCTGACCCAATTGCAAAATGATAAGCTCTATTTTAATCAAGGGCATAAAAATAAAGGTAGAACATTCAGAGAAGAACTTGAATATTCAATAAACAGAACAGAAATTTTATTTTGGCTGTGAGCCTAGCCTTAAATGGCTGAGCCATCTCTCCAGCCCAGAATGGAAATTTTATTTAAAAGTATATTTTTGGAAGAGACAGAAGCAAAAAACAATAATTAACATGAAAGAACAAGACACTTGTTTAAATAATGCAATGATAAAACAAGCTGCTCAAATGTGTATGTAGTGTAAAAGAGAAAAAGAAGAGGCAAAATGACTGTCTGAAGATTTCAGGACTTCCAAGCAAATGACTGATAAAATACTTATACATATTATAATAGTCTTGGTGACAATAAACCTGAAGACCCATTTTAGTTTTTTAAAGGGAGCACAAATATACATTATGTAATAACAATTCAGCAGACACTCAATAGTCAGTATAAACTATGCAAGCCAAAGTCAATGGGATGACTGATTCATGACAAAAAAGAACAAAACAAAGTTAGTAAGGACAGATACTTTATTTTTAAGTAAAATAATAGTAGATCAGTCCAATATCCACTTAAACAAACAAAATAAAATTCTGCTCCCAACACACAGTATATAAAAAGTCATTTGTGGTCATTTTGTATCTCTGAATATAAAAGATAAGCAAATACATACTTTGAAAGTATTGACCAGGAGAATATTACTATGAAATTTTGTTTGACAATGTGTTCTGAAAGACAAGTTACATACTTCCAACATACAATGGCACAGAATAAACATTACCATTCTAAAAGGGAGAAATGCAGGTATGGTCAAGAGATCAAGAAAATGATTATTTAACTGAAGTATGTAAGTGAAGGACTTTACACAAGACAGTGCTTCTAAGTGGAAAAAATGAATAGCAAGAATATAGGCAATGGATCTGAAAAAAATAACTTTATATAAATTATTAGAAATCATTGACTTTACTATTAACTTTATGAAAAGAAAGCTAAAATTTTAAAATATTAAACTCCAGTTTTTATAAGTAAGACTATTAGTCATCTCTGAATATGAGAAAAGGGCTGCATTTGAATACAGGAAATAATCTTGGAGTGGCCAATTTTTATTTATTGATGTTGAAATTGATTATACAATTTCTCATTAAGTAGATTCAGTCAGGCTTCAGACTCACAGAGATCCACCTGCCATTGCCTCCTGAGTCTTGGAATTAAAAGTATAGACCATCCCACTGGATATTGCACCATTTCTTAATTGATGAACTCTACATAGTTGTGAGTATTTATATGCTTACTTAATTCATAGATATTTACCTAAAAATCACATGTTTGTTGGATCACATGGAATTCTTAAAACTTCAATTTGTGATTAAAAGAGTTTACTTTTCTCTTGTCTACATGATTTGAAGTTTGCCCTGCTAGATTTCTTGTCCAGTATCTCTTAACTATGCCTGCATTTATCCTTTTTAAATGGTAGCATAAAAGATTGCCTTTAGTCTCCATGGAGACTTTGACCATTGTAAGATTGAGAATATGAAAGACTATGGGGACTTTTGAAGTTGAATTTACTTATAATAAGGATACCAGTCTCCAGAGACCAAATATAGGAATATGATGCTTTGTATGAAAGTACCCTCCATATTTCCATATATTTGACTTTGTCACCAGCTGATAGAACTGCTTGTGAAAGACGGGAAGAGGTGTGTCACTGGGATGGACTTAAAGGCTCAAAAGCCACATCATACCCAGTGTGTTCTCTATTCCCAGCTAGTGAGGTGTGCACTAAAACTGCTGCTCCAACTGACTTATCAACCACCTTGGACTCTAATCACCTGAAAATGTAAGTTCAGTTAAACACTTCTTTTGATGAGCTTCCACAGTCACTGTGCTTTTTCACAGCAGCAGAGAAGTCACAAAGACGATGACATATACATCACTATACTATGCCTTCACTCCAATCAATAGCCAAAAATTGTTTTATTTTTGTCAGACAATTTCTGTTTCACCCTCTCATGCTTATTTATTATAGCTTAGTCACTCACAACCATTTATTTGCCAATACTAAAAAAAGTTCCCTTTATTTAGCAGATTTTGCTCTTGTGTAAGTGTATTTAATGTTCCATCTGAGTTTGTTTCTAGGAGTCCACCCTTTTCATATCAGCACCTTCTGGTATTAAATTATTTTCTTCTTTTTCATGTATGTTATCTTTTTGAGACACATAATCATTTCTGATGCCTTCATCAGAATTCATCAGAATTCAGAGACTGCATGAAGTCTATCTACACCAAGGGTGTTTTTAAATTTTTTTGTTTTTCATTTTATTTTTAGTTATTCTTCTCTATATATTATACCCTAACAGCAAAGTCCCCTCCCTCCATTGATCCCATTGCCCCCCTACATCTCCCCCAGCTATACTTCTCCTCCATTTCCCTTCAGAAAAGAGCAGGCCTCCCATGGGTATCAATCAAGCTCTACATGATAATTTACAGTAAGACAACATACATACTGTGATATCTACCCAATCATAACATATATGCAGAGGACCTAGTGCAGACCCATACAGGCTCTGCAATTGCTACTTGCATTTCTGTGAGTCCCTGTTTGCTCAGGACAGTTGATTCTGTGGGGTTTGTTCGCATGGTGTCCTCGTGGGTTTTTTTATTTTTTACATGTTGTTTCTTTATTTAAGATCACTACATGTTAAATGTTCACTATTTAACACCACTGTTCTCCATATAACATCTCTGTCTGATTGCTATGTGGTAATGAGATTCCATCAGTCAGGTTCCTGGTTCTGTGACCATGCCATGCATCTTAGCCATTATGACTCTACTTCTGCAACTATAAGATAAAAAAGTCTTTTATTCACTTAAAGCCAAAATAAAATATAGCCTATATCACCCCTTGAATGTCTTGTTACCAAAATGTTTAAGTAGCAGTGATTGTATTGATCTAGAATATTTCATAAGTTAGTCATTTATTTCTCTTTCTTTTTGCTTTGGTGAAAAGGTCTGGCCCTAGGAATTCCACAGATGATTAATTAAACCTTGATATATTTTTCTAGAATGATCTTAATAGAGACAGCTTAGGCACACCTCTGACTGGTATTTTCAAAGTCTTATGATATGCTTTCCTAATAGAGATCTTAGTACTTGTCTTCCCTTTTAGCTTCCTTATTTTATACAATAAGCTTTGCTGTTCTAGGATAGTGGATTGCCTTTCATGTTCATGTCATTAGCCCTTTACTCTCCACTGTTGTCACTTTAAAGGAAAGTAGAAAGGTCTTATATTCAGGTTTTATAAGGTTTAGTATCTGTTTACTCCTTAATATGATGTGAGTATCTATATGCAGCTCTCATTGATATATATATAATATATATATATATATATATATATATATATAATTTCAAGGAGTAAGCAAGGGTAAAGGAGTAAGGTGTAAGTAAGAGTAAAGATGATGAAGAGAAGAAAGAGCAAAGACTATAACTGGATGACTTTAGGCATGTTAATGTGGATGTTTGTCATGCAAAGAAAGAGAAATGAGGATAATCCTTCATTTTAGCTACTTTTCTGCTGCTGTGATAGAATATTCTGAGAGCAAAGCAAGTTAGGGGGAGAAAAGTTGTATTCTGACATATTCCATCATTCCACAGAAGATATGGCAGCAGGAGAGTGAATCCTGCATGGAAGACAGAAAGCAGATTGATCCCATTTCATTCTTACACAGGAGAGAGAGAAAGAGAGAGAGAGAGAGAACAGAAGGTAGAGTGAGACCACCCAAGGTGATGTACTTCCTCCAGCAAGGCTCCACCTCAGAAAGGTTCCATAACCTTCCTAAATAGCAACATCCCTAGAGACCTATGGAGGACATTTCTTATTGAAACCACAGTAAATGAAAAGATTTTTTTTATTATTACATTAAGGCTTGGTTGTTGTTGTAACTTACAGTGCCAAGGTTAAAAGAAACTACACAAAGCATAGAATGCTAGATTTTGGATCCTGTTGCAGATCCCTTCTACAATTTTACTACTTTGAGTAATTTCCTTAGCCCCTTTGAATTATTTCCTCATAGATAAATTCATTACACAAATAGTGAATGACTTACATGATTGTTGTAGGCAATAAATAATCTTTGTATTCATGAATGCAGCAGAGTTCCTATTATATGAGGGACACTGACATTTTAATAATTGACTATAGAAATTGCACGTGGGGATTTACGATATAACTTATATAGTATTTTCTCTAAGTCTACTTATTTGATTGTGTGTTGAAGAGTCCATTATTGATTTGGACTCATTATTGCATTAAATGAACATTGTTGCATTAAATGCACATTTTTATTCTAGCATATGAACATTGAAGGTATTCCAGAAGCAAAATGTAAGTCAGTCTTTGAATTTCTTATATTTATGTTTTTGGATATGGAGAAATATTTGATTGCAAAAATCATGACTGACTCGGCACTATACCTCACAAAGAAATTAAAAAACAAACAATTCTTTTAGTAACATTTTATTGTGTATACTTAGATTCTTTGCCTAGCAGTTAGTACCAACAGGATTTGCATCCTAATTTGTATTCTAAAATATTCTTTATTTATCTCTCAATTTCAATTTAACCTAAATAAATTCACATCCAATTGTTCCAGCAATATTTTATAAGCCCAGACTCCATATGTTTTTGAAGAACATACCTTAGAGCTTACACTTGAATTGCAGCCTTTTTGAAGTTGTCCCTGGTTCTAATTGTTCTGCAACTGCTTAGATCTACTTTTAAATGCAGTGCTCACATGCTGCACTTTAGTGAGTCTGATCCTAGCATGATTACTAAAGAAAGTAGAAAAAGTATTATACAGTTTTCCTGTGGGCCTTGGGAAGTGACTGGCCTTGATGTTTGAAGCATGTATTTAAATCAAAGCAGCAAATGTAGACTAAACTATTCGAAGCATGTTTTTGAACTGTCTACTAGGGCAGTACATAAATCACTTCAGCCCCATCGGCAGAGAACACAAAAGGATTTAGCTTCAGCCATAAAGGAAAATCATCTAAATACAGGGAAGAATTTTAATTAAATTTGGAGTGCATGTCAAAGCACCGAGTCAAAGCATTAACTTTGTCCTGGATGAATGCTGACTGCCTTCAAATTCACCATGCCTCAGAAGGGTAAAAGTCAGAAATCCTCCAAGAGTGCCACATGTAAGTCACAGGCACTACTTCTCGGGAAGACTGAATATTTTGCTTCCTTAAATGACATTGGCGAGAATATTCAAAATTTCAGAGCTGAAGGATTTTTGTTACACACTTTTGAAAGACAAATAAAAGTGGGGCATGATATTTGTATCCCATCACTTAGAGAGCTGTTTAAGTAGCATCAGGAGTTCAAGATCAGACTGAGTGACTTAGAAGTTCCAGTTAAGCCAGTGAAGTAATGAAACATGACCTCCAATATGAAAAAACAACCAATAAACCTAAATAGAAAATTTTATTTTCCTTATTTCTCACTTGTTTAAAGCATGAATTTTCTTTTTTATTGTCATAACTAAATAAGGATAAATGAATACTCTCATTGAAAATATATTTAAAATCTTTCTGTCATGTGTTTTCTAAGACATTGCAAATTGTATCATTCCTGATTATACACAACTTTATGGGTGGCATAAAATGAATTTTATATTTTTATTTTGAAAAAATAATAGTATGTATGGGTGTGGATGAACATAGAAAAATAGTAAGGGAATATGTGGGGAAAGGGTGGATCATTTCTATTGAAAGATTTCAATTTTTCCCATTTACTTGGGGTTTGTCTTGTTACTAGATTCCAGTGGGAAATCTCAGCATAGTTTAAGAAGCATGTTATTTGAGTAGGGGGAAGAATAGAGGAGAAAGAGGAGGATGAGAGATACCATATTAGAGGGAGCCACTATAGGTCCAAGAAGAGATCTGGAACTAGGGAGATCTCCAGAGACCTACAAGGATGACACGATCTGACAACCCAGGCAATGGAGGAGAGGATAACCTAAAAGCCCTTCCCCTAAAATGAGATTGATGACTACTCTTTATGCCATCCTAGAGCCCTCATCCAGTGGCTGATGGAAGCAGAGACAGACATCCACAGAAATACACTGAGCTGAAATCTGGAATTTAGTTGAAGAGAGGGAGGAATGAAGATCGAAGGGGTCTGTACCAGGTTGGAGAAACCCACAGAAACAGTTGGCCTGAACAAGAGAAAGCACATCAAGCCCAGATGCTATCTGGGAGGTCAGTACAAGACTGATCCAGCCCCCTGAACATGGATGCCAATAAGGAGGCCTCTGCACTCCAGGGAGCCTCTGGAAGTGGATTAGTATTTTTCCCTGGTGTAAGAAGGGACTTTGAGGGCCCATTCCACAAGAAGGGATATACGCTGGCCCTGGACACATGGGGAAGGGACCAGGCCCAGCACAGGAAGATTTGGTAGACTTTGCAGAGCCCCTGTTGAGGGCCCTACCCTGCCTGGGGAGTGGTGGGTGGATGGGGTGGGGGGTAGGTTGAGGGTGGAGGAGGAGGGATGGGGTGAGGGGATGGAGAGGGAAAAGGGACTTACATGTGAAACAAGCTTGTTCCCTAACTTGAATTAATATAAAAAAGAAGCATGTTATTACTTACTAATGTGAATGATGTGTCGATAATAAAAGTCCTTACACATTGACAATTATTTGAATACACAGATTGATGGATGCATACAGATGACAATATTCATTATTAAAAAATTCTTTAGAGAATGAAGCTTTTTTTAATCATGGAGAAATATCCATGCTTTATTTGAGTCAGTGCATAATACATAAGCGCCAAATATGGAGGAATAGTGAGAAACCAGGAAACACACTATAGTAAAATGAAAGCCAAGAGGTGCACAATAGAGACTGTCATTAACAGCAGATCAGATGATGGGAGGAAGACTTCCAGTGAAGTATAAAATGAAATATAAATAATTGAGAGGGTAGATTGTAACTGGAAACAGTTTTCAAAATACTATTTTCTTCTAAACCCGTGTCCCTTGGACACTTTGTTAATAAAAGACGAATGATTTAAATTTCTGGTGTGTATCATGTAATTCCTAAAGAGAATTCCCCTACAAGACCTGGGTCTTTCAATTCTTTCCTCCTGAAAATGGTAGAGAGCTTTGTCAGTAAGATGCTGGGGCAACTGGTGTATCATGCTGCCTTGTATCCCGGCAATCCATGCTGCTGGGATGGGTCTCCTGGTCTGGGTGTTCTTAACATAAATAAATCACCATACCTACATTCATTCCACATTGTAGCAATATTTACCTATCCATAAATGCCAAAGTCATTCTCCTCTGTTACTGCTAAAATTAATTAATTTGACCACATGGTCCCCTGGAGAAGGGGAGAGGTTCAAGATCTGCTGAGCAAATTGGGAGCACAGGAAGAGGGGGGAAGGAGCTAGGGGAATGAGAAAGGGAGAAGAAGAGGAAGGCCGAGGATATGAGGGAGCAGAAAGTATGAGTCAGGGGAAGAATACACGATAACAAGAATGGAGATATCATAATAGAGGGAGACACTTTTGGTTTACAGAGAAATCAGGCATTAGGGAAATGTCTGGAGATCTACAAAGATGACACAAGCTAATAATTTAAGCAACAGAGGAGAGGCTATCTTAAATGCCCTCCCTTGATTATGAGATCGATGACTAACTTATATGCCTTCATCCAGCAGCTGGTGGAAGTAGAAGCAGACACCCATAACTAATCACCGAACTGAACTGGAACCCAGATGCAGAGAACGACCATTGAAGAGCACAGAGGTCCAGACCGGATGGTGACACACATGGAAACAGCTGGCCTGAACATCTGGGAACTCTTGCTCCCCAGTCTGACAGCTGGAATACCAGCATGGGACTGACCCAGACCCCAGGAACACGGGTTTCTGTGAGGAAACCTCAGAAATCTATGGGACCTCCTGTAGAAGCCCAGTATTTATCCCTAGCATAGGTGTGGACTTTGGGAGCCCATTCCATATAGAGGAATACTCCCTAAGCCAAGACACACGAGGGTGGGCCTAGGCCCTATGCTAAAGGATACGAAAGACTCTGATGACACCCTATGGAAGGCCTCACCATCCAGGGGGAGCAGAAAAGATATGTGACAGATAAGGTTTTAGTTGGGGGGGGTAGGGGAGGACGGGTGGGAGAAGGGAACTGGAATTGTCATATAAAACAATCCTGTTTCTAATTCAAATAAAAAAGTTGGAAAAAAATAAAAAATAAATCATTCTAAGAACTTTGAAAAAATAAAAACAAAAGAGCTATAGCAGATTTTTTAGAGTGTTTACAAAATATTTTGATGATATTCCCTCCTCAACTTTTCCAAGACCTACTGTACTTCCTTACCCATTAAGACTTGTTCCTTATGATTTCCTTTCAAACCCTTCAACAACAATATGTGCTGCACACACGTATTCTTACATGTGTGGTCTTCCACTGGAGCATGATCAATTCCCTTAGTAAACCAGTCTTTCCCTCTCTCAGCATCTAACAGCTGATAAGAGTCCTATTATTAAAATCTCCATACACTTTTACAATTTGATAATGGCTTTTTACCATAGGATACAATATCCTCCTCATTTTTTTTCTCTCTCAAGTGCAGCACCTAGCTTTTTTTTGCATTTTTTATTAAATTATTAATATTTTCACATGTACTTTCCCTCTCCCCCTCCCTCTCCCTCACCCCACCCCCATTCCTTCTCCCCCACCTCCAACCTACCCCCCACCCCATCCACCCGCCACTCCCCAGGCAGGGTAGGGCCCCCAACCAGGGCTCCACCAAGTCCACCAAATCTTCCTGTGCTGGGCCTAGGCCCCTCCCCATGTGTTCAGAGACAGAGCGAATCCCTTCAAGTGGGATGGGCTCTCGAAGTCCCTCCCACCCACCAGGGCAAAACGCCAGTCCACCTCCAGAGGCTCCCAGGAGTGCAGGGGCCTCCCCATTGGCATCCATGATCAGGGGGCTGGATTAGTCCTGTACTGTCCTCCCAAAGAGCATCTGGGGTCGATATGCTTTCCCTTTTTCAGGCCAACTGTTTCTGTGGGTTTCTCCAACCAGGTACAGACCCCTTCGTTCTTCATTCCTCCCTCTCTTCAACTGAGTTCCAGATTTCAGCTCAGTGTATTTCTGTGGATGTCTGTCTCTGCTCTCATCAGCCACTGGATGAGGACTCTAGAATAGCATAGAGAGTATTCATCAATCTCATTCTAGGGGAAGGGTTTCTAGGCCATCCTCTCCTCCACTGCCCAGACTGTCAGATCGTGTCATCCTTATAGGTCTCTGGAGATCTTCCTAGTTCCAGATCACTTCTTGGACCTATAGTGGCTCCCTCTGATATGGTATCTCTCATCCTGCTCTCTCTCCTCTATTCTTCCCCCAACTCAATATATCTGCTCCTCCATTTCTTCTCCTCTAATCTTCATCTTGTGCTCTTATTGTGGCAGCACCCACTCCCCTACCCTCATGCTCTCAATTAGCTCAGGAGTTCATGCCACTTCCAATTCCTGGGGTCCATTTATCCCTTATAGTCATTCATGATTTCTAGTTTCCTTGGGGTAGAGGATTATAGGCTGGTAAACCTTTGCTCTATGTCTAAAAATCGTATATGAATGAGTACATACCATGTTTGTCTTTTTGTGATTGGGTTACCTCACTCAGGATGGTTTCTTCTAGTTCCATCCATTTGCCTGCGAATTTCAAGACTCCATTGCTTTTTTCTGCTGAGTAGTATTCCATTGTATAAATGTACCACATTTTCTCTTTCCATTCTTCAGTTGAGGGGCAGCTAGGTTGTCTCCAGGTTCTGGCTATTACAAACAATGTTGCTATTAACAGGGTTGAACATATATCCTTGTTGTATGAACATGCACTATTTGGGTATATACTCAAGAGAGGAATGGCTGGATCTTGAGTTAGACTGATTCCCATTTTTCTGAACAACCGCCATACTGATTTCCAGAATGGTCTTACAAGTTCACTCTCCCACCAGCAATGTAGGAGTGTTCCTTCTTCTCCACATCCTCTCCAGCATAGGTTGTCATTGGTATTTTTGATTTTAGCCATTCTGAGAGGTGTGAGGTGGTATCTCAGAGTTGTTTTGAGTTGCATTTCTCTGATGGCCAAGGATTTTGAGCACTTTCTTAAGTGTCTTTCAGCCATTTCAGATTCCTCTGTTGAAAAATCTCTGTTTAGTTCTGCACCCCACTTTTTAATTTCATTGTATGGTGTTTTGGTGGCTAGCTTCTTGAGCTCCTTGTATATTTTGGAAATCAGTCCTCTGTCAGATGTGGGGCTGGTGAAGATTTTTCCCATTCTGTGGGTGGTCGTTTTGTCTTACTGACTGTGTCCTTTGCCTTACAGAAGCTTCTCAGTTTCAGGAGGTCCCATTTATTAATTGCAGACCTCAGTGTCTGTGCTTCTGGCGTGATGTTCAGGAATCGTTCTCCTGTGCCAGTTTGTTCAAGGGTTGTTCCCACTTTCTCTTCTAAAAGATTCAGTGTGGCTGGGTTTATGGAGAGATCTTTGATGCATTTGCACTTAAGTTTCATGCATGGTGACAGGTATTGATCTATCTGCAATTTTCTGCATGTTCGAATCCAAATGTGCCAGCACCATTTGTTGAAGATGCTATCTTTTTTCCATTGTATGGATTTAGCACCTTTGTCAAAAATAAGGTGTTCGTAGGTGCGTGGGTTAATATCTGGGTCTTCAATTCGATTCCATTAGTCAATCTGTCTATTCTTGTGCCACTACCAAGCTGTTTTCAGAACTATGGCTCTATAGTAGACCTTGAAGTCAGGGATGATGATGCCTCCAGAGGATCTTTTATTGTAAAGAGTTGTTTTGGCTATCCTAGGTTTTTTATTTTTCCATATAAAGTTGAGTATTGTTCTTTCAATGTCTGTGAAAAACTGTGTTGGGATTTTGATGGGGATTGCATTAAATCTGTAGATTGCTTTTGGTAGAATTGCCATTTTTACTATGTTAATTCTGCCTATCCAAGAGCACGGGAGATCTTTCCACTTTCTGGTATCTTCTTTAATTTCTTTCTTTAAAGTCTCAAAGTTCTTATTGTACAGGTCTTTCACTTTTTTGGTTAGTGTTACCCCCAGATATTTTATGTTGCTTGTGGATATTGTGAAAGGTGATGTTTCCATGATTTCTTTCTCATTGAGTTTATCATCTGTATACAGTAGGGCTACAGATTTTTTTGAGTTAATTTTGTATCCTGCTACCTTGCTGAAGGTGTTTATCAGCTGTAGGAGTTTCCTGGTAGAGTTTTTCGGGTCACTTATGTAGACTATCATGTCATCTGCAAATAGTGAAAGTTTGACTTCGTCCTTTCCAATTTGTATCCCTTTGATTTCCTGATCTTGTCTTATTGCTCTAGCTAGAACTTCAAGTACAATATTGAAGAGGTATGGAGAGAGTGGACATCCTTGTCTTGTTCCTGATTTTAGAGGAAATGCTTTGAGTTTCTCTCCATTTAGTTTGATGTTGGCTATTGGTTTGGTGTATATCGCGTTTATCATGTTTAGATATGTTCCTGTTATTCCTGTTCTCTCCAAGATCTTTATCATGAAGGGATGTTGGATTTTGTCAAAGGCCTTTTCAGCATCTAGTGAGATGATCATGTGGTTTTTCTTTTTCAGTTTGTTTATATGGTGGATTACATTGATGGTTTTTCATATATTGAACCATCCTTGCATCCCTGGGATGAAGCCCACTTGATCGTGGTGGATGATTTTTCTGCTATGTTCTTGGATTCGATTTGCCAATATTTTATTGAGTATTTTAGCATCAATGTTCATGAGAGATATTGGTCTGTAGTTCTCTTTCTTAGTCTTATCTTTGTGTGGCTTGGGTATCAAAGTGATTGTAGCCTCATAGAAAGAGTTTGGCAGTATCCCATCTGCTTCTATTGTGCGGAACAGTTTGAGGAGTATTGGTATCAGCTCTTGTTTGAATTTCTGGTAGAATTCTGCAGTGAAGCCATCTGGTCCTGGGCTTTTTTTGGTTGGGAGGCTTTTGATGACTGCTTCTATTTCATTAGGGTTATGGGTCGATTTAAACTGTTTATCTGATCTTGATTTAATTTTGGTAAGTGATATTTATCCAGGAAACTGTCCATTTCCATTAGATTTTCGAATTTTGTGGAGTACAGATTTTCAAAGTATGACCTAAAGATTCTCTGGATTTCCACAGTGTCCGTTGTTATATCCCCCTTTTCGTTTCTGATTTTGTTAATTAGTGTGCTCTCTCTCTGCCTTTTGGTTAGTTTGGCTAGAGGTTTGTCTATCTTGTTGATCTTCTCAAAGAACCAACTCTTTGTTTCATTGATTCTTTGTAATGTTTTCCTAGTTTCTACTTTATTGATTTCAGCTCTCAGGTTGATTATTTCCTGGCGTCTACTCCTCCTTGGTGAGTGAGTTTGCTTCTTTTTGCTCTAGTGTTGTTCTTTCAGTTGTCTCTGTCAGTTCTCTAATGTGACTTTTTTCTAGTTTCTTCATGTGGGTACTTAGTGCTATGAACTTCCCTCTTAGGACTGCTTTCAGAGTGTCCCATAAGTTTGGGTATGTTGTGTCTGCATTCTCATTAGAATCTAGGAAGTCTTTAATTTGATTTTTTATTTCTTCCTCAACCCAGGAATGGTGCAATTGGGTGTTATTCATTTTCCAAAAGTTTGCAGGTTTTCTGCCATTTGTATTGTTGCTGAATTCTAGCTTTAATGCATGGTGGTCTGATGAGATACAGGGGGTTATTTCAATTATTTTGTAATTGTGGAGGTTTGCTTTGTTGCCTACTATGTGGTCAATTTTAGAGAAGGTGCCATGTGGTGCTGAGAAGCAGGTATATTCTTTTGAGTTTGGATGGAATGCTCTATAGATATCCGTTAACCCCAGTTGGGCCATGACTTCTTTCAGATCCTTGTTTCTTTGTTAAGTTTTTGTCTGGTGGTCCTGTCTAGTGGTGTAAGGGGGGTGTTGAAGTCTCCTACTATAAGTGTGTGTGGTTTTATGTGTGGTTTGAGCTTTAGTAATGTTTCTTTCACAAATGTGGGTGCCTTCGTATTTGGAGCATAGATATTCAGGATTGAGATTTCATCTTGATGGACTTTTCCTGTGATGAGTATGAAATGCCCTTCTTCATCTCTTTTGATTGATTTTAGTTTAAAGTCCATTTTGTTAGATATTAGGATTGCTACACCTGCTTGTTTCTTGAGCCCATTTGATTGGAAAATCTTTTCCCATCCTTTTACTCTAAAGTATCGCCTGTCTTTGAAGTTGAGGTGTGTTTCTTGTAAACAGCAGAAAGATGGATTCTGTCTTCGTATCCATTCTGTTAGCCTATATCTTTTTACGGGTAAGTTAAGGCCATTGACATTTAGGGATATTAATGTCCATTGTTTGTTGGTTCTTGTTTGGTTTGGATTTATTGTTGGTGGTGTCATTGTGTGTGGATTTTGCACTCCTGCTTCTTTTTGTGTTTGGCAATATTAGATTATCTATTGCCTGTGTTTTTGTGCATGTAGTTATGTTCCTTGGGTTGGAGTTTTCCTTCCAGAACCTTCTGTAGTGCTGGATTTGTGAATAATGTAATTGTGTTGGTTAAATCTGTTGTTTTGTCATGGTATAAATAATGTTTTCTCAATCTATAGTGATTGAAAGTTTTGCTGGGTACAGTAGTCTGGGTTGACATCCATGCTCCCTTAGTGCTTGTAGTGTATCTATCCAAGACCTTCTGGCTTTCATAGTTTCCATTGAGAAGTCGGGTGTGATTCTGATTGGTTTGCCTTTATATGTTACTTGGCCTTTTTCCTTTGCAGCTCTTAATATTTTTTCTTTATTCTGTAGATTTGGAGTTTTGATTATTATGTGTCGGGGGGACTTCTTTTTGTGGTCCAGTCTGTTTGGTGTCCTATAAGCTTCTTGTACTTTCATAGGCATATCTTTCTTTTCTTCACCTTCTTCTATACTTATTATTCTTAGGTTTGGTCTTTTCACGGTGTCCCGTATTTCCTGGATATTTTGTGTTAGGGATTTGTTGGACTTGAGATTTTCTTTGGTCGATGACTGTATATCCTCTAGAGAGTCTTCAACAACTGAGATTCTCTCTTCCATCTCTTGAATTATATTGGTTATACTCACATCTTTAGTTCCTGATCATTTATCCAGCCTTTCTATTTCCAGCATCACCTCATTCTGTGTTTTCTTTATTGTTTCTATTTCAGCTTTCAAGCCTTGAACTGTTTCCAGTGCTTCCTTCACTTGTTTGGTTGTTTTTTCTTGGCTTTCTTTAGCTTTCTTTAAGAGATTTGTATATATTATCTGAATAGTGTTTGTCTTTTACTCCA